>NC_091283.1:545916593-547116593 GCF_032444005.1 Ranitomeya imitator | reverse complement strand
AAAATGTGATTTTATTTATTTTGATAGATAGATCAGGTAGGGAAGATATGCGAGATGGAGGAAAGATAATTAGTTCAGATTTGTCCACATTGAGTTTTGGGAAGTGAGAGGAGAAGGAGGATATGGCTGATAGACACTCTGGGATTATAGAGAGCAGAGAGGTGACATCTGAGCCAAAGAGGTAGATCTGAGTGTCATCAGCATATAGATGCTACTGGAAGCCATTGGACTTTATGAGTTGTCCCATGCCGAGTGTATAGATTGAGAAGAGTAAGGGCCCAAGGACAGAGCCTTGAGGGACACCAGCAGATGAAGAGGTAGTATGGGATTAGGAAACGCTAAATGTGCGGTTGGTAAGGTATGAGGAGATCCAAGATAGGGCGAGGTTTTTGACCCCAAAGGAAGAGAGGATCTATAGTAGGAAGCAGTGGTCAACTGTGTCGAAGGCAGAGGACAGATCTAGAAGGAGGAGTATAGAGATTTGTCTGTTAGCGTTGGCTCTAAGTCGTTAATAATTTTGGTCAGGGCAGTCTGAGTTGAATGGTGGGGACGGAAGCCAGATTGTAGGTTGTCGAAGAGAGAGTTAGATGCAAAGTGAGAGGAAAGTTCAGCATGGATGTGCTGCTCAAGGAGTTTGGATGCAAATGGGAGCAAAGATATGGGGCGATAGCTGGACATAGTGCTTGGGTCAAGGGATGGCTTTTTGAGGATAGGTGTAATTGTGGCATGTTTGAAAGCAGTGGAGAAGGTACCAGAAGTTAGTGATAGGTTGAAGAGATAGGTTAGGGATTAATGTGGTGGTGAGGTTGGGGAGGAGGTGGGATGGGATGGGGTCAAGTGCACAAGTGGTGAGGTGTGATTTGGAGAGTAGATGAGCAAGCTTCCCTTCAGGGGTTTTGGAGAGGGAAGTTATGGGCTTTGGGCATTGGTCTGATATACAAAGGGGTTGTGGTGGTTTGACGACAAATATTTGCCTTGTTTGGTCGAGGAGGGAGTTAAAAGTGTTGAACAACTGTTTAGGGTTATGGAATAAGGAAGATAGGAGGGTTGTGAAGTAGGCCTGTTTAGAAGAGCTGAGAGCTGAATAAATGCGAGTGTTGCTTGTTTGAGTGCAGTGAAATCATCTTGCGAATGTGTTTTCTTCCAACACTGTTCTGCAATTCTGGATGCTTGCCAAAGCTTTTTAGTGATGTTATTGTGCCAGGGTTGTCTATTGGTTCGTCGCACTCTGCTATGCATGACAGGGGTGACCGTGTCAATAGCTGATGCAGGAGTGGCATTGTAGAAAGCAGTGTCTGTGTTGTGGAGTGAGGATATGGATGCTAGTGGTAGGATAGAGTCAGAGAGTGTGTGGGTGTCTAGGTGTGCGAGATTCCTGCGGGGGTGCGCATGGTGCTGGACATGGGCGACAAGTGAGGAGGACAGGGATGAGAAAGTGAGTAGATGGTGGTCAGATAGAGGGAGAGGGGAGGTTGTGAAGTTAGATAGGGAGCAGAAACGGGTGAAGACAAGGTCTAATGTGTGTCCGTCTGTGTGGGTGGCTGAGGAGGACGACTGAGTAAGTTCAAAGGATGAAGTAAAGGATAGGAGTTTGGAGGCAGCTGACTGGTGGGTGTCAATGGGGATGTTGAAATCACCCATGATGATGGTGGGAATGTCAGTAGAGAGAAAGTGAAGGAGTCAGGTGGATAATTGGTCAATAAAGGCAGTGGTCGGGCCCGGAGGTCGGTATATAATGGCCATTTGGAGGTTGTAGGGGGAGTAGAGCGGGACAGTGTGGACTTCAAAAGAAGGGAGGATAAGGGAGGGTAGAGGTGGGATTGGATTAAAGGTACAGTTGGAAGAAAGGAGAAGGCCCACTCCTCCACCATGTTTATTGCCAGATCGAGGAGTGTGGATGAAGTGGAGGCATACATATTTTTTTCCACATTTTTGCCATGCTTTTGTTATGTATTTTTCCCCATTAGTACGGGTGAAATACGCTGTAAGAATTGACATTATGCAGATTTTAATCTACTGCAAATCTTCAAGGAAAAAATAAGTACCATGGGACTTCAGGGATCTCATTCACTTTTCCTGTACTCTAAAACCTTGCATATAGTTTCCGTGTGCACATAGCCTTAAGGTTAATTGAATATTTTATATTATTGTGAGTCAGAGATTAGTTAGTTGGGGCACAGTCCTTCTTATCACTGTACTAGATGGTGGCCCAATTCTAACGCATCGGGTATTCTAGAATATGTATTTATGTATGTACATAGCAGCCACATAGTATATAGCACAGGCCACGTAGTATAAAGGAGCCATGTAGTATATAGCAGACAAATACTACGTGGCCTGTGCTATATAATATGTGGCTGCTATATACATACTGTACATATTGTAGAATAGGCGATGCGTTAATACAGGCCACGCACTATATAACACAGCCCACGCAGTATATAGCAGCCACGCAGTATATAACACAGGCGACGTAGTATATAACACAGGCCACGCAGTATATAACACTGGCCACGTAATATATAGCACAGCCAAACAGTATATAGCAGCCACGTAGGATATAACACTGCCCATGCAGTATATAGCAGCCACGTAGTATATAACACTGCCCACGCAGTATATAACAGTGGCCACGTAGTATATAGCACGCAGTATAGAACATAGCCCACGTAGTATATAGCATGGCCACGTAGTATATAACACTGCCCACATAGTATATAACACTGCCCACATAGTATATAACACTGCCTATGTAGTATATAGCAGCCACGCGGTATCTAACACAGCCCACGTAGTATACAGCAGTGTGGGCACCATATCCCTGTTAAAAAAATAATTAAAATAAAAAATAGTTATATACTCACCCCTGGGATCCAGCGAAGCAGCGGCGATACGCGCACAGCTGCCGCCATCTTCCGTTCACAGGATGCATTGCGAAATTACTTAGATGACTTAGCGCTAAGTCTTCTGGGTAATTTCACAATGCATCGCCAGGAACGGAAGATGGCGGCAGGCGCGTGCGGCTCGGCAGACTACGGAGGGTGAGAATAGCAGGTTTGTTTTTTTTATTATTTTTAACATTACATTTTTTTACTATTGATGCCGCATAGGCAGCATCAATAGTAAAAAGTTGGGGACACACAGGGTTAATAGCAGCGGTTATGGAGTGCGTTACCCGCGGCATAATTTGGTCCGTTACCGCCGGCATTAACCCTGTGTGAGCGGTGACTGGAGGGTAGTATGCGGGCGCCGTGCACTGACTGCGGGGAGTAAGGAGCGGCCATTTTCTTCTGGACTGTGCCCGTCGCTGATTGGTCGTGGCTGTTTTGCCGTGACCAATCAGCGACTTGGATTTCCATGTCAGACAGAGGCCGCGACCAATGAATATCCGTG
Organism: Ranitomeya imitator; assembly: GCF_032444005.1. Classification (NCBI taxonomy): domain Eukaryota; kingdom Metazoa; phylum Chordata; class Amphibia; order Anura; family Dendrobatidae; genus Ranitomeya; species Ranitomeya imitator. The sequence continues at coordinate 547,113,200 of NC_091283.1, read as the reverse complement.
ACAGACAGACAGACGGACAGACGGAAGTGACCCTTACACAATTATATAGTAGATATTTTGATTGGTGCATTGCTAATAGTACATTAATGGTAGGGTACATATCTGTACTCAGGGGCGCAGTATGGGGGAGATACATATGTATGTATACAATGTATGTGACCTTGTTATTTTCAGGGCTGTGAAGACAAGACGAGTCATGGCTGGGAGACGTCGACATGAAGGTCTGACCAGATGGAGAAGAAACAGGAGAAAGAGGCTCTAATCAGATGAGACGTCAGCGGTAAGTGCCTGGATATAGATATTATTCTGTATCTGCACTGTGTGATGAGGAGTGATGATGTTTTTTTCAACATCCTTCATTCTACATTCTCACATTTGTGTGAATTGTCCATGTGCTTCCAGGTTTTTTTATCGGATGGCACACGGACTCAGAGTTTTATAGGTCCAATAGCCTAGAAAGGGGCCATGGATACTGTCTCCCCAGACTAAAAACATCAGCTCTCAGCCGCCCCAGAAGAGGCTCATCTATAAGATGTGCCAATTCTGGCACTTAGCCTTGCTGTTCCTACTTGCCCTGTAGCGGTGGCAAGTGGGGTTATAGTTGAGGGGTTGAAGTCACCTTTGTATTGTTAGGTGACATCACGCCCCGAGATTAGTAATGGAGAGGCATCTATAAGACGCCTCCATTATTAACCCCATAGTCATATTGTATAAAATCATATACAGAAAGTCCTTTAATTGAAAGAATGACAGAGACTCCTTTAATAAATTTTAATTAAACCATACTTACGCCATCGCCCATTCCTGAGACGCCATTGTCACCTGCAAATAAGTTAAAATAACAAGCTGTTGCAATAACAATTTTCCTCACCAGATGCAAGCAGTATTGTTTCTCCTTGCGGAGAGTGACATGATAAGCAAGTCGAGGTGAGGAGACTTAAAGCTGCAATGCTCCTCTGGGAAATATGCAAATTGTCTCTTCAGAGAGGAAGAGGACTAGAACTCTAGTGCCACCTATTGGAAGTAGCAATCCTAACAGTCAATGTCAACCCTTTACCGAGCCTTGTCACATGACTTAGGATAATAGCCAAACCAGAATCTCAATTTGCAGACACTGTGTTTCGGGGTACTGCCCCTCGTCAGTGCAATGTGGAGATCTGGTTTGGCTGATTGAGAGGCGTCTGACCGGGATCCAAGAAGTATCATTTCTCCTTGTGGAGAGTGACATGATAAGTATGTTGAGGTGAGGAGACTTAAAGCCGCAATGCTCCTCTGGGAAATATGCAAATTGTCTCTTCAGAGAGGAAGAGGACTAGAACTCTAGTGCCACCTATTGGAAGTAGCAATCCTAACAGTCAATGTCGACTCTTTAACGAGCCTTGTCACATGACTACCAGATGATAATCCATTTGTCTCACAAAACCCCGATTACAAATAAAACAAGCTCTTTGCATGAGATTTCTGAAGTCTCATAGCTTTGCTGGTACTGTAAACCCAGCTGAAAATTTGCATTAAAAACGCTGCAAAAACGCCTAGTATGAACTTTAGCCTAAGTGTTTCCAGATGCATTATGTAGTCCGTGGGTGGAGAAAGTTGCCATTCTCAGTTATAGTATTTGAAGGCACAGTGGCATATGATTTAACCCATCCTGCTGGAAAACGAAAATCAAAACAATAATGTGAATTATTATTCTATTCCATTCATAACTTTCATAATTACCCCCAGCAGAGAGCAACTTTAAGCATATGCATCATTCTTCATCTTTGAGGCATACTGCTGACAAATAGGCTCGAAAATGTTGTTTCATTGCAAATAGCGGAAAGTTTGTAAATTTTGTTAATAAACCTAATTTTCAATCGGAGTTGAATATGTTTGACTGCAACTGTAAGTTGTACTGCTGTCAGGGACCAATCTCACCTTTGAACCGACACCTACCCATCACATGGGTATTACAAAGTTTTACTTATAAAATGAAAACCCTATTGAACAGGCAATGATGTGCAACTTGGTTCCCAACATGATGGCCTTCATATCACAAAGGTCTAATGAACAGGTCTTAATTAGTAATGTTTTTTTTCCACATGGAATGTGAGAGGTAGTATTGAAGATCAGATAAAGTCTGGAGGTCACTCTGCTAGACAAGAAGTGTAACATGTTCCTCAGATGGAAAGCATGTAATCCAGATGGCAGCCTTTTATGAATCAAGTCAAATCTCCTACTTGTTCTTTATTTCAGTCACAATGGGTTAAAAACACATCTGTACTAAATTTTCTCTGAAGCCCTCAAAATTCCAGAGAATACTTTTAGGAGCAAATCTAGTTATGCATGGGTAGAAACCGCTGGCGGCTGAGGTTAGGAGACATTTTCGGGCCTTTTCTATGGTTATATGCTATGGTTGGAATAGTTAAGCCTTTGCCCTGACATTTGGAGAACAGCTGCATTATTTCAGAGTCCAGCTGTCTCCGTTTCCCAGAACAGCTGCATTTCATGAGATGCTGCTTCCCAGCTGTGGCCATGGGTGGCATTTTTCTTAGTTTTTAGGCCTGCGAATGTTAATTTATCACTACTCTTGGTTAAAAATTTCACTCATATGAGTGTTCAGACAAATATAAATTGGAACATTTATATTTGTCTGAACACTCATATGTATATATTCATAAAACAGTATGTATAACTATATATACAGTATATCCGAGATGTAATAAAAATTACGCAACCTATAAGTAATTTCTGTTTGACACTTATAAGACTACCATTTTTATGTGAAAGAGGGGAATAAAGACCTCTGAGTTCACAGAGTGCTGCCGTCATCAAGCTGCTGAATATCAGGGCCAGGAAAGACGAGCGCTCCTCTCTCAAAGTCAGTGTTCAAATGTATTCACATTTGAAGGATGCAAATACGTTTGAACACAGGAAGAAGGGAGCGACGTCTCATGGACAGCTCTGCGGGCTGCCTAAAATCCTTCGGCGGGCCGTCCAACATCCTTCGGCGAACCACATGCAGCCAGCGGCCGTATGTTGTGCAGGCCTGGTCTACCAGGAATGGCTGTAACTCTTCATTATCTGTCTTTTTTGGAGCTCCTCTCAGCTGAATTATTGGCCACAGACTACAATGAAGTTGAATGTGTCAGGAACCAAATATACCGTAAAAGCAAAATTGTGCAACATTTGTATTGAAAAACTAGTTGAAAACTGATGTTTGGACCCAAAAATATGCATTTAAGTAAAAAAAAACACATTTCCCCAAAAGGTGGACAACTCCTTTAAGCTCAATGAATACTCCTTGTTTTTAATTCCCCTACTAATGTATTGCATATAGTAACTTAAAGCTTTTGCTACCCAACCTGAGAGCAGCATGATGTAGACACTAATGCCAGCTGCACCCGCCAATATCTTAAGAGTTCGGCTGAAACTCCAATGTATTTGGCGGTATTAGCCAAATTATGGTCAGGGGAGATGTGAATCAAGCTTGTCTGATTTCGGACTACCGATCACTGTGTTCTTCAGGAGAGAAGCATAGATGTCTATCTCCAATTTTCTCTTAGAGAACACAGGAGCACTTGGCAAACGATTGCTACTGATGAGTAGGGGAAAGACAGCCATAATATGTATGGGAGCTTTTGGGTAGGCACCCTCAATTGGTAATGTGTACAGTAATGACTAGTGATGAACGAGTATACTCTTTGCTCGGGTTTTCCTGAGCACGCTCGGGTGACCTCCGAGTATTTATGACTGCTCGGAGATTTAGTTTTCAAGGCAGCTGAATGATTTACAGCTACTACCCAGCTTGATTACATGTGGGGGTTCCCTAGCAACCAGGCAACCCCCACATGTACTCAGCCTGGATATTAGCTGTAAATCATTCAGCTGCCGGGATGAAAACTAAATCTCCGAGCAGTCATAAATACTCGGAGGTCACCCGGGAAAATCCGAGCAACGAGTACACTCGCTCATCACTAGTAATGACCTTCAGGTGTACAATATGACACTTACAACCTGCTATAGCCCTGAAGGTTACAAGGCAATTAACTTTCCTTGGTTCACATCATTTTGCTATACACAATGGAAGCAGTAGAAGAATTCTCAAAAATCCCTCATGAGAACTATAGAACGGAATGGTTGTAAATAAGAACATAAAGAATTTAGCAAGAATCGTGAGTGGGATCACCATCAAACATGTCCTGACTTTCACTGTACAGTAGAATAGACAATTAGTTCACATCTTAAAGTTACAGAAAGTCTGGTCAGCTTGTACTTAGGGTTACACTGGTTTTTTAAAGATTTAGATTCTTGTTCTGTCATGGTTCCCACGCGTGAAAGAATGAGACCAGTGTAATTTCCGGATGTATGTTAATTTTTGCATGGTTGTCACGTTCAGCAACATATAAATTCTTGGAATGCTACTTACCATAGTTCAGACGTATCACCATTACTAAGTGTTCTTAGGATCCGTCTCCAACATTATACTATTGTTCTAGGGATTTCCCATTTTGTAAAGCAACCAAGTACCCTATTAGATTAAGGGAACTGTTTGGTTTGAATGAAAGATGAATTGTAATTTAACTATCTTTATTAATAAGGTGATATCCTTATGACAATTCTAGTAACATTCTGATTAGCTTGCAGTACAGAGCCCACTATACACCCAGGGCCCAAGTCTTTGACTGTTGTGCAAAATTAGTAAGAGCATTTAGCATTATTGCCTACAGTACAGAATCGAGGCAGGACTGTGGGTAAGGTCATTGGCGCTGCCATGGCCCCTCCACATTTGTATGAGCCTTCTTTTTTAAATTGTGCTCGGTCTGCGCCTGAGCACATTCATGTCCCGGTGTTCTCCAGCAAAATGGCGTCGGGGCTGCGCATGCTCAGACGGGGAACTCTGCTCATTGTTGAGCCAAGATCTTGATCCGCGCAAGTGTCATCATTTTGCTGGAGACCGTAAGGTTAATCTAAGCATGTGCTGCCTGTGGTGCATTTTGCTGGAGACTGCTGGAGGTTAATCTGAGCATGCGCCGCCTCTTGCGCCATTTTGCTGGAGAAGACCAGGACATGAATGTACGCAAGCGCCATTCGCTGCAAGGGCAACGCTAGTGCAAAATTTAAAAGAGGAGGCTCATACCAATTCGGAGAGGTCACGGCAGAGCAGAAGACCCTACCCACATTCCCGTCCTGATGCACAAAGAGGCTATTTCACCCAAACTTCAGATGTGAATTAAACAAGAACCAGGCTACAGATTTTTTCACTACAGGCATGTATTAAATCAGTACAACAGTGCAATTATGGCCATACCTTTAATAGGTTAAATCATGATAACAGGTTCTTTTTAACCCCTTTACCCCCAAGGGTGGTTTGCACGTTCATGACCGGGCCAATTTTCACAATTCTGACCACTGTCCCTTTATGAGGTTATAACTCTGGAACGCTTCAACGGATCCCAGTGAATCTGACATTGTTTTCTCGTGACATATTGTACTTCATGACAATGGTAAAAATTCTTCGATAGTACCTGCGTTTATTTGTGAAAAAAACGGAAATTTGGTGAAAATTATGAAAATTTCGCAATTTTCCAACTTTGAATTTTTATGCAATTAAATCATAGAGATATGTCAACAAAATACTTAATAAGTAACATTTCCCACATGTCTACTTTACATCAGCACAATTTTGGAACCAAAAATTTTTTTTTGTTAGGGAGTTATAAGGGTGAAAAGTTGACAAGCAATTTCTCATTTTTACAACACCATTTTTTTTTAGGGACCACATCTCATTTGAAGTCATTTTGAGGGGTCTATATGATAGAAAATACCCAAGTGTCACACCATTCTAAAAACTACACCCCTCAAGGTGCTCAAAACCACATTCAAGAAGTTTATTAACCCTTCTGGTGCTTCACAGGAATTTTTTTAATGTTTAAGAAAAATGAACATTTAACTTTTTTTCACAAAAAAATTAATTCAGCTCCAATTTGTTTCATTTTACCAAGGGTAACAGGAGAAAATGGACCTCAAACATTGTTGTACAATTTGTCCTGAGTACGCCAATACCCCACATGTGGGGGTAAACCACTGTTTGGGCGCATGGCACAGCTCGGAAGCGAAGGAGTGCCATTTGACTTTTCAATGCAAAATTGACTGGAATTGAGATGGGACGCCATGTTTCGTTTGGAGAGCCCCTGATGTGCCTAAACATTGAAACCCCCCACAAGTGACATCATTTTGGAAAGAAGACCCCCCTAAGGAACTTATCTAGAGGTGTGGTGAGCACTTTGACCCACCAAGTGCTTCACAGAAGTTTATAATGTAGAACCGTAAAAATAAAAAATCATATTTTTTCACAAAAATTATCTTTTCGCCCCCAATTTTTTATTTTTCCAAGGGTAAGAGAAGAAATTGGACCCCAAAAGTTGTTGTACAATTTGTCCTGAGTACGCTGATACCCCATATGTGGGGGTAAACCACTGTTTGGGCGGATGGGAGAGCTCGGAAGGGAAGGAGCGCCGTTTGACTTTTCAATGCAAAATTGACAGGAATTGAGATGGGACGCCATGTTGCGTTTGGAGAGCCACTGATGTGCCTAAACATTGAAACCCCCCACAAGTGACACCGTTTTGGAAAGTAGACCCCCTAAGGAACTTATCTAGATGTGTGGTGAGCGCTTTGACCCACCAAGGGCTTCACATAAGTTTATAATGGAGAGCCGTAAAAATAAAACAAAAATTTTTTCCCACAAAAATTATTTTTAGCCCCCAGTTTTGTATTTTCCCGAGGGTAACAGGAGAAATTGGACCCCAAAATTTGTTGTCCAATTTGTCCTGAGTGCGCTGATACCCCATATGAGGGGGGAAACCACTGTTTGGGCGCATGGGAGGGCTCGGAAGGGAAGGAGTGCCATTTGAATGCAGACTTAGATGGAATGGTCTGCAGGTGTCACATTGCGTTTGCAGAGCCCCTAATGTACCTAAACAGTAGAAACCCCCCACAAGTGACACCATTTTGGAAAGTAGACCCCCTAAGGAACTTATCTAAATGTGTGGTGAGCACTTTGACCCACCAAGGGCTTCACAGAAGTTTATAATGGAGAGCCGTAAAAATAAATCAAAAATTTTTTCCCACAAAAATTATTTTTTAGCCCCCAGTTTTGTATTTTCCCGAGGGTAAGAGGAGAAATTGGACCCCAAAATTTGTTGTCCAATTTGTCCTGAGTGCGCTCATACCCCATATGTGGGGAGAAACCACTGTTTGGGCGCATTGGAGGGCTCGGAAGGGAAGGAGTGCCATTTGAAATGCAGACTTAGATGGAATGGTCTGCAGGTGTCACATTGCGTTTGCAGAGCCCCTAATGTACCTAAACAGTAGAAACCCCCCACAAGTGAAACCATTTTGGAAAGTAGACCCCCTAAGGAACTTATCTAGATGTGTGGTGAGCGCTTTGACCCACCAAGGGCTTCACAGAAGTTTATAATGGAGAGCCGTAAAAATAAAACAAAAATTTTTTCCCACAAAAATTATTTTTTAGCCCCCAGTTTTGTATTTTCCCAAGGGTAACAGGAGAAATTGGACCCCAACAGTTGTTGTCCTATTTGTCCTGAGTACGCTGATACCTCATATGTTGGGGTAAACCCCTGTTTGGGCACACGGGAGAGCTCGGAAGGGAAGAAGCACTGTTTTACTTTTTCAACGCAGAATTGGCTGGAATTGAGAACGGACGCCATGTCGCGTTTGGAGAGCCCCTGATGTGCCTAAACAGTGGAAACCCCCCAATTATAACTGAAACCCTAATCCAAACACACCCCTATCCCTAATTCCAATGGTAACCCTAACATCACCTCTAACCCTGACACACCCCTAACCCTAATCCCAACCCTATTCCCAACTGTAAATGTAATCTAAACCCTAACTGTAACTTTAGCCCCAACCCAAACTGTAGCCCTAGCCCTAACCCTAGCCCTAGCCCTAACCCTAGCCCTAACCCTAACCCTAGCCCTAACCCTAGCCCTAGCCCTAACCCTAGCCCTAACCCTAGCCCTAACCCTAGCCCTAACCCTAGCCCTAGCCCTAACCCTAGCCCTAACCCTAGCCCTAACCCTAGCCCTAACCCTAACCCTAGCCCTAATGGGAAAATGGAAATAAATACATTTTTTAAATTTTTCCCTAACTAAGGGGGTGATGAAGGGGGGTTTGATTTACTTTTAGAGCGGGTTTTTTTAGCGGATTTTTATGATTGGCAGCCGTCACACACTGAAAGACGCTTTTTATTGCAAAAAATATTTTTTGCATTACCACATTTTGAGAGCTATAATTTTTCCATATTTTGGTCCACAGAGTCATGTGAGGTCTTGTTTTTTGCGGGACGAGTTGACGTTTTCATTGCTAACATTTTCGGGCACGTGACATTTTTTGATCGCTTTTTATTTTGATTTTTGTGAGACAGAATGACCAAAAACCAGCTATTCATGAATTTCTTTTGGGGGAGGCATTTATACCGTTCCGCGTTTGGTAAAATTGATAAAGCAGTTTTATTCTTCGGGTCAGTACGATTACAGCGACACCTCATTTATATCATTTTTTTATGTTTTGGCGCTTTTATACGATAAAAACTATTTTATAGAAAAAATAATTATTTTTGCATCGCTTTATTCTCAGGACTATAACTTTTTTATTTTTTTGCTGATGATGCTGTATGGCGGCTCGTTTTTTGCAGGACAAGATGACGTTTTCAGCGGTACCATGGTTATTTATATCTGTCTTTTTGATCGCGTGTTATTCCACTTTTTGTTCGTCGGTATGATAATAAAGCGTTGTTTTTTTGCCTCGTTTTTTTTTTTTTTTTCTTACGGTGTTTACTGAAGGGGTTAACTAGTGGGACAGTTTTATAGGTTGGGTCGTTACAGACGCGGCGATACTAAATATGTGCACTTTTATTGTTTTTTTTTATTTATTTAGATAAAGAAATGTATTTATGGGAATAATATTTTTTTTTTTTTCATTATTTAGGAATATTTTTTTTTATTTTTTTTTACACATTTGGAAAATTTTTTTTTTACTTTTTTACTTTGTCCCAGGGGGGGACATCACAGATCGGTGATCTGACAGTGTGCACAGCACTCTGTCAGATCACTGATCTGACTTAGAGCAGTACAGCCTTCACAGAGCAGGCTCTGTGAGGCCACCTCCCTCCCTGCAGGACCCAGATCCGCGGCCATCTTGGATCCGGGCCTGGAGCAGGCAGGGAGGGAGGTAAGACCCTCGCAGCAACGCGATCACATCGCGTTGCTGCGGGGGGCTCAGGGAAGCCCGCAGGGAGCCCCCTCCCTGCGCGATGCTTCCCTGCACCGCCGGCACATCGCAATCATCTTTGATCGCGGTGTGCCGGGGGTTAATGTGCCGGGGGCGGTCCGTGACTGCTCCTGGCACATAGTGCCGGATGTCAGCTGCGATAGGCAGCTGACACCAGGCCGCGATCGGCCGCGCTCCCCCCGTGAGCACCGCCGATCGCGCTGGACGTACTATCCCGTTCGTGGTCATAGGGGCCCACCCCATCTCGACGGGATAGTACGTCCGATGTCAGAAAGGGGTTAACGGAAACCTGTCAGATTCCCTAAGTGTTGAAAGTAGGGTTGAGTGAAACGGGTCGATCATTTTCATAAGTCGCCGACTTTTGGCAAAGTCGGGTTTCATGAAACCCGACCCGATCCCTGTGTGTGGTCGGCCATGCGGTACGCGACTTTCACGCCAAATTCGCGTTTCAATGACGCAAAAAGAGCCATTTCTCAGCCAATGAAGGTGGACGAAGAGTGTGGGGAGCGTGATGACATAGGTCTCAGTACCCACCATCTTAGAGAAGGGCATTGCAGTGATTGGCTTGCTTTCTGCGGCATCACAGGGGCTATAAAGGGGCATTCCCGCCGACCCACATCTTACTGCTGCTGATCTGAGCATAGGGAGAGGTTGCTGCCGCTTCGTCAGAAGCAGGGATAGCTTTAGGCAGGGTACATTAACCCCCAAACCGCTTGTGCTGTAGCGATTTCCACTGTCCAACACCACCTTTTGTTTGCAGGGACAGTGGAGGCTACATTTTTTTCCTCAGCGCTGTAGCTCATTGGGCTGCCCTAGAAGGCTCCCTGATAGCTGCATTGCTGTTTGTACACCGCTGTGCAAACCAACTGCTTTTTTCAAAGCACAAATCCTGTTGCTCCTTCCTTTCTGCACAGCTATCTTGTTTGTTTGTCCACACTTTTGACTTTTTTGTGCAGCAGTCTACTCCTTGTTATTGCTGCCTGCCATACTTTGCTGAGGTTACTGCAGGGAGATAGTAATTGTAGAACAGTCCCCCTTTTTTTTTTTTTGTTTCGTTATATCTCTTCAAGCCACTTTCTGCCAGAGAAAATATACTCTAATACAGTGGCCCAGATTTATTCACTAGTCTCCCTGAAGAAAAAAAAAAAGGGTGCAGATTAAAATTGGCAAATCTGTATCAGTGGCAGACCTGTGTGTGGCATCTGTGTCTCATTTTCTGGCACAGAAAACATACAGTCTAACAGTGGGCCTGATTTCTTGCCAATTCTCCCATAAATAAAAAAAAATAGTGGGAGATTAAGATTGGCAATTTTGCCTCAGTGCCAGTGCTGTGTGTGGCATCTGTCTCTAATTTTGTGCCACATTAAACCTAGTGTGTAATACTGGGCCAGATTTCTTTTCAATTCTCCCTGAAAGAAAAACAGTGGGATATTAAGATTGGCATTTCTGCTTCAGTGCCACTTCTGTGTGTGCCACCTGTGTCAAATTTTGTGCCACATTAAACCTAGTGTGTAATACTGGGCCAGATTTCTTTTAAATTCTCCCTAAAAAAAAATAGTGGGAGATTAAGATTGGCATTTCTGCTTCAGTGCCACTCCTGTGTGTGCCACCTGTCTCAAATTTTGTGCCACATTAAACCTAGTGTGTAATACTGGGCCAGATTTCTTTTAAATTCTCCCTGAACAAAAAAAATAGTGGGAGATTAAGATTGGCATTTCTGCCTCATTGCCAGTGCTGTGTGTGCCACCTGTCTCAAATTTTGTGCCACATTAAACCTAGTGTGTAATACTGGGCCAGATTTCTTTTAAATTCTCCCTGAAAAAAAAAATTGTGGGAGATTAAGATTGGCATTTCTGCTTCAGTGCCACTCCTGTGTGTGCCACCTGTCTCAAATTTTGTGCCACATTAAAGCTAGTGTGTAATACTGGACCAGATTTCTTTTAAATTCTCCCTGAACAGAAAAATAGTGGGAGATTAAGTTTGGCATTTCTGCTTCAGTGCCACTTCTGTGTGTGCCACCTGTCTCAAATTTTGTGCCACATTAAACCTAGTGTATAATACTGGGCCAGATTTCTTTTAAATTCTCCCTAAAAAAAAAAATAGTGGGAGATTAAGATTGGCATTTCTGCTTCAGTGCCACTCCTGTGTGTGCCACCTGTCTCATATTTTGTGCCACATTAAACCTAGTGTGTAATACTGGGCCAGATTTCTTTTAAATTCTCCCTGAACAAAAAAAATAGTGGGAGATTAAGATTGGCATTTCTGCTTTAGTGCCACTCCTGTGTGTGCCACCTGTCTCAAATTTTGTGCCACATTAAACCTAGTGTGTAATACTGGGCCAGATTTCTTTTAAATTCTCCCTGAAAAAAAAATTGTGGGAGATTAAGATTGGCAATTCTGCCTCATTGCCAGTGCTGTGTGTGGCATCTGTCTCTAATTTTGTGCCACAGAACATATACTGTATAAGAGTGGGCCACATTTCTTCAATATTCTCCCAGAAAAAATAAAAAGGGGGAGATTTTTATTGGTAGTGTCTGCATCAGCGTCAGTCCTGTTAGTGGCATATCTGTCTGCCACTGAAGCTGTGTACTGTTATACATTGGGCCTGATTTTCCCTGCAGTCTCACCCACCTATAAGGGGATATATAAATCCAACAGAAGTTTGAGTTCACCTTGTAACTGGTTTTACAGTAACAAATACCGTTAGTTTGGTTACGTTTTTCAAACAATGAGGAAGTCTGGTGGAAGAGGTCGTGGCCGTGGGCGGTCATTGCCAGCTGGTAATGATGGTAGTGGTGGTGGAGCATCAGGTGGTCGTGGGAAAAGCAATATAGCACCTAAGTCTCGAGTGGTTGAGCCAGGTTCGTCGTCTGGCTACACAAGGCCTCGAACGCTCCCTCTTCTGGGAATAGGAAAACCGCTTTTAAAGCCGGAGCAGCACGAACAAGTTTTCGCTTTCCTTGCTGACTCAGCCTCTAGCTCTTTCGCCTCCTCTTCTGAAACTGCTAAATGTAAAAGCAGCGCGTCGTTAGTGGATGTTCACGGTCAGGGACAAGTCGCTTCCTTGTCTTCTTAACCAAGAACAACAGAGAAGGATGCGTCAGGCGACACAACGGGTAACTCCATGGAGCTCTTTACACATACCATTCCTGGGTTAGAAAGTGAAACAGTTAACAGGCCATGCCCATTACAAGTTGAATCGGACATGGAGTGCACAGATGCACAGCCACAGCCAGATTACTATGCTGTTCCTTTGACTTAGACCAGAACATTGCCCTCGCAGTGTACTGATCCAGAATCAGACCCTGATGAGACTATGGTGCCCCGTCACGAACGCTATACCACCGGCTTACACGGTGACAGACGAAGTTGCACACGAGATAGAAGAGGAGGTCATAGATGACCCAGTTGTTGACCCCGATTGGCAGCCATTGGGGGAACACGGTGCAGGCGGCAGTAGCTCTGAAGCGGAGGATGAGGAGCCGTAGCAGGCATCAACATCGCAACAGGTTCCATCTGCCAGGCCCGTATCTGGCCAAAAACGCGTGGCAAAACCAAAACCAGTTGTAGGACAGCGTGGACATCCGGTTAAAGAAGCTGAGTCTGCAATGCCTGAAAAGGTATCCGATAGTAGAAAAAGTGCAGTCTGGCATTTTTTTAAACAACATCCTAATGATCAGCGCAAAGTCATCTGTCAAAAATGTTCAACTACCTTAAGCAGAGGTCAGAATCTTAAAAGTCTAAATACAAGTTGCATGCGTAGACATTTAACCACCATGTATTTGCAAGCCTGGACTAACTACCAAACGTCCCTTAAGGTTGTAGCACTCTCGGCCAATGAAGCTAGTCAGCAACGCTACATCCCTTCCCTCACTGTAAGCCCACCATTTCCCGCACCATCTGCAGTAAATGTGCAGGTTTCGTCGCCAGGCCAAAGCAGTCAGGGAATCACCAGTTTCGTAGTAGGAAACACTGCATGTAGGGCACCAGCAAGAATACCATCTCCATCCCTCTCTGTCTGCCATGTCCACCGGCACCCCCGCTAGTTCCACGATCTGCAGCTCTCCAGTCCAGCTCACCCTACATGAGACTCTCCTTAGGAAAAGGAAGTACTCATCCTCGCATCCGCGTACACAGGGTTTGAACGCCCACATTGCTAGACTAATCTCATTAGAGATGATGCCCTACCGGTTAGTTGAAAGCGAAGCTTTCAAAGCCCTGATGGACTACGCCAGCCCTCCACCAGCATGTAAAAGACCGCATCGTCCATACACTCAGGCAATCTGTGAGTACAAACATGCACCTGACAACAGATGCATGGACCAGTAGGCATGGCAAGGGACGTTACGTGTCCATTACGGCACACTGGGTTAATGTGGTGGATGCAGGGTCCACAGGGGACAGCAATATTGGGACAGTTCTGCCTAGCCCACGGTCTAGGAAGCAGTTGGCTGTAGGCGTTCGCCCTCCTCCTCCTCCTCCTCGTCCTCCTGCAGAAGCGAGAGCTCGTCCACAGACCGCAGTCGCACAACCAGTCCATCTGCAGCTGCCACTGTTGCACTCGAGGTGTCCCATTATGGGACAGCTAGTGGCAAGCGTCAGCAGGCTGTATTGGCAATGAAGTGTTTGGGCGACAACAGACACACCGTGGAAGTTCTGTCCGAGTTCTTGCAGAAAGAAACTCAGTCAGGCTGGGCACTGTACATCTTGAGGCAGGCAAGGTAGTGAGTGATAAAGTAAGGAATTTTATGGCTGCCATAGCCCTTTCCCAACTGAAACACATTTCTTGCCTGGCTCACACCTTAAACCTGGTGGTGCAGTGCTTCCTGAAAAGTTATCCGGGGTTCCCTGACCTGCTCCTCAAAGTGCGCAGACTTTGCACGCATATCCGCCGTTCGCCCGTACACTCCAGCCGTATGCAGAACCATCAGCGGTCTTTGAACCTTCCCCAGCATCGCCTAATCATCGACGTTGCAACAAGGTGGAACTCCACACTGCACATGCTTCAGAGACTGTGCGAACAGAGGCGTGCTGTTATGTATTTGTGGGAGGATACACATACACGGGCAGGCAGTTGGATGGCAGACATGGAGTTGTCAGGTGTGCAGTGGTCGAAGGTACAAGACCTGTGTCAAGTCCTTCAGTGTTTTGAGGAATGCACACGGCTGGTTAGTGCAGACAACGCCATAATAAGCATGAGCATCCCCCTAATGCGTCTGCGGATGCAAAGTTTGACGCACATAAAGGAGCAGGCGTCTGCAGCCGAGGAAGAGGATAGCCTTGATGACAGTCAGCCATTGTCTGGTCAGGGCAATCTACAGGACGAGGTAGCGGGCGAAGAGGAGGAGGACGAGGAGGATGATGGGGATGAGTATTTTTTGAATGAGGAAGCTTCTCCGTGGCCAATAGAAACTGGTGGCGTTGCAAGGCCGGGTTCAGGTTTTTTGAGGGAGACAAGTGACGTAGATTTGCCTGAAACTGCCCCTCAACCCAGCACAACCGCAGATTTGACAACTGGAACTTTGGCCCACATGGCGGATTATGCCTTACGTATCCTCAAAAGGGACCCACGCATTATTAAAATGATGACCGATGACGATTACTGGTTGGCCTGCCTCCTTGATCCTCGCTATAAAGGCAAATTGCAAAATATTATGCCACATGAGAACTTGGAACAAATATTAGCAACCAAACAATCAACTCTTGTTGACCGTTTGATTCAGGCATTCCCAGCACACAGCGCCGGTGATTGTTCTCACACGAGCTGCAGGGGGCAACAGGGCAGAGTTGCACAAATCAGAAGTGGCGTTGGACAGAGGGGTTTTCTGACCAGGTTGTGGAGTGATTTCGCAATGACCGCAGACAGG
This sequence comes from Ranitomeya imitator, assembly GCF_032444005.1. Taxonomy (NCBI): domain Eukaryota; kingdom Metazoa; phylum Chordata; class Amphibia; order Anura; family Dendrobatidae; genus Ranitomeya; species Ranitomeya imitator. Next base: position 547,098,036 of record NC_091283.1, on the reverse strand, counting down.
ACAGGTACTGCAGCATCAATTCAAAGTGACAGGAGACAACATATGTCCAGTATGGTTACTAACTATTTTTCATCCCTTATCGATGTTCTCCCTCAACCGTCATTCCCATTTGATTACTGGGCATCCAAAATAGACACCTGGCCTGAATTGGCAGAATATGCATTGCAGGAGCTTGCTTGCCCAGCAGCTAGTGTGCTATCAGAAAAAGTATTCAGTGCTGCTGGTTCAATATTGACCGAAAAAAGGACTCGTCTGGCTACCCAAAATGTTGATGATCTAACCTTCATTAAAATGAACCACTCATGGATTTCAAATTATATTGCCCCACCTTTCCCGGCTGACACCTAGCTTTCCTATAAAAAGGTCTCGCTTTTGGACTGGTCTTACTGAGTGTTCCAATTTCTCCATTTGCAGCAGCTGTTTGTCCAGCATACGACATGTTTACATCTCCCTAAATGGGCTAACTCCCCCCACGGGGCCGTGGTCTCGCCACTTGGCGCAAGCACCTGTGAGAGTGTCGTTTGTCTGAAGAGGTGGGTGTGCCCATTTTTGGTCGACGGCAAGGCCACTGGGTCCCTCATAGTACAATAAAGTGTCTCTGGCGGTGGTGGCGCGCCACCAACGCCAGACACACCATTGTAACATGAGGGGCCCTGGGCCTGTACCGCCGGTCACAAGAGAGTTTCCCCCCCCCAGCTCAAACACTGTTCTACCACTTGCAAAATTATCTCTCACAGCTCCACCAATGTTTAGTCTATGCGCTGACATCCTTCAATGCCTGGCACTGACAATACCAATTTGTTGACATGTATGATGCTAGTTAAAATAGTCAGGGTCAGTGTCCTATATTGACACCAGTAAATACTTAGCACCAAATTACTATGTCTGAAACTCAGCAGAGGAGCCCACCCCTGTACCTAAGTATGCCACCCTTTTGCTTTTTGGTTTTGTTGTTTTGCGAGACATTAACATCTATTTATTTTTTGGGAGTACTAACTGTGTCAGACACTCCTTCCAATCGTCCTCCGCTGACCACACCAATGCTGCCTGTGTACCCCTGCAAGATAATTCAAACTGCATTGAGCCTAATTTTTTTTATTTTAGGCCTACTAAGTCTGTCTGCGGTCCCTCCTTCCAATTGTCCTCCGCTGACCACACCAATGCTGCCTGTGTACCCCTGCAAGATAATTCAAACTGCTGTGAGCCTATTTTTTAAAATTTTAGGCCTACTAAGTCTGTCTGCGGTCCCTCCTTCCATTTGTCCTCCGCTGAGCACACCAATGCCGACCGTGTACCCATGTAACTTTTTTTCATCCTGCAGTGAGCCTACTTTGTGGTGTAAATCCTACTAGCAGTGTCTGTCTGCGCCACTTAATACAGCTGTCCTCCTCTAAAAAAAAAAAAAAAAGGCTGATTTTCAGCTTGTCAGAATTATAAAACTGCATTGGGGCCACAAGTTTCGTTGTGGTCTACAAACTGAGTCTTCCGCTCCAAGGTGTTCTCTCTGTTGCCTCTCCCTCGCTTCTATCTTGAAGCTCTTGTTAAGTAGTTGTTGAAACAACACTGCATTAGGCCTACAAGTTGGGTCTGGGTTGTAGAGACGGTGTCTGCCGCTCCAAGGTGTTCTCCTGGTTGCCTTTCCTGAGCTTCAATCTTCAGGCTCTTGTTAAATAGTTTTTTAATCAAACAACTGCAGTGGGGCTACTAGTTTGGTTGGGGCCTACTAACAGTGTCTGCCGCTCCAAGGTGTTCTCCTGGTTGCCTTTCCTGAGCTTCAATCTTCAGGCTCTTGTTAAATAGTTTTTTAATCAAACAACTGCAGTGGGGCTACTAGTTTGGTTGGGGCCTACTAACGGTGTATGCTGCTCCGTGCTGTTCTCCAGGTTTCCTGTCTTGAAATTCCATTTTCAGGCTCTCGTTAAGTAGTTGTTGAAACAACACTGCATTAGGCCTACAAGTTGGGTCTGGGTTCTAGAGACGGTGTCTGCCACTCCAAGGTGTTCTCCAGGGTGCCTCTCCCTAGCTTCTATCTTCAAGCTCTTGTTAAGTAGTTGTTGAAACAACACTGCATTTGGCCTACAAGTTGGGTCTGGGTTGTAGGGACGGTGTCTGCCGCTCCAAGGTGTTCTCCAGGTTGCCTCTCCCTAGCTTCTATCTTCAAGCTCTTGTTAAGTAGTTGTTGAAACAACACTGCATTTGGCCTACAAGTTGGGTCTGGGTTGTAGTCACGGTGTCTGCCGCTCCAAGGTGTTCTCCAGGTTGCCCATCCCTAGCTTCTATCTTTGAAGCTCTCGTTAAGTAGTTGTTGAAACAACACTGCATTAGGCCTACAAGCTGGGTCTGGGTTCTACAAACGGTGTCTTCCGCTCCAAGGTGTTCTCCAGGTTGCCTTTCCCTAGCTTCTATCTTCAGGCTCTCGTTAAATTGTTTTTAATATAACACTGCATTTGGCCTACTTGTTTTGTTGGCCCTACTAACGGTGTCTGCCGCTCCTTGATGTTCTCCTACACTGAACAAACCAGTGCCGCCTGTTTACTTCTGTTACCAATTTTGAACTGCATTTAGCCTACTTACTGATTTGGGCCTACTCACTGTGTCAGCCTCTCATTACAGTTGTACTCCACTGAACAAAGCAATGTCCCCTGGTTAGTCCTGTTACCAATTTTGAACTGCATTTAGCCCACTTTATTATTTGGGCCTATATCTGTGTTTCCTCCTCATCCTGCCCATTGCCCAGCCAGTGATAGATGAGTCTGCTGGTACATTGACCCAGAACGCTACATTCCCTGTGCATGCTACACAGCCAGAATGTGACCCTGCTGAAAGTCAGGTTCCCCTTCCCGCATACCATACCACCTTACACGGGGACAAAGAGGAAGGTGCAGATGAAAGTGCAGGTTCCTTCATCAGGTAGGCGGGGGGGGGGGGATAACCGTTGGCGACGTCACTGGCACAGGGCCCCTCATAGTACGCAAAAGTGTCACTGCCGGTGGAAGGCGCCCCCGCCGTGCAAACACACCGCCGTACATTGAGGGGCCCTGTGCCAGTGCCAATGCCAACCAATGGGCCCCCCCTGCTTGCTCAGGATCACAGCACTTGCAAAGTTGAAATACTTACCTCTCCCTGCTCCACTGCCGTGACGTGGTCCAGATTTCCTGGGCCCACTAAATACTTGAACCAGCCCTACCCCCCACAACTTTAGCCAAATGACCCCCAATTTCCATTGCCTTACTATTATTATAAGGTAAATTAAGATTGACAAGCTTCAGTAACAAGAATGGATGTTTTTGCCATTAAAATGGGCACTGTAGGTGTTTTCCTGGCCTCCACTCACTGCTGACTATGCTCCCCCATTGACTTGCATTGGGTTTCGTGTTTCGGTCGATCCCCGACTTTTCGCGATAATCGGCCGATTCCACTCGACTCGACTTTTGAGATAGTCAGGTTTCGCGAAACCCGACTCGACCCTAAAAAACTAAAAGTCGCTCAACCCTAGTTGAAAGCCATCATTATAGTTATATAGATGCTTATAGCAGTATTTTGACAAAGTTGTCATTTGTAAATGACCAAGCATTGGTTTAGTATCACTTTCCCCAGAGGTGTTCTAGCTCAGATTCTCTAATTATGATCCCTAGAAAAGATTGACACCTTCCATACACTCTAATTCAAAGCAGACTATGGAAATCTTACAGAAGCACCTGCCATGCCTGTTGTCTTGCCATGAAATGGGGCATGACTGAAATCCTTTACAACCCACTTCATGGTAGTATAATCAGCATATCACATGCATGCACAGGATTTCCATTGGTCATGCCATGACATTCTATAAATCAGGAAAAAAAATCTGTATAAAATCATAAACTTACAGGGGGTAGAAGATTCATGCAACTGTATGTTATCAGATAGCATGTGCTTGAGGGGTATTCACACATTATTCAAATCCTTTAGTTATCATGAAACTAAGCAAATTTGCAATTTACTTTTCTATCTGCAATTACAGATTTTATCTTTAATAGTGGACAGCTACTTTCCAATGAACTTGACCAGTTGTACCTGCCCAGATCCTGGCCACGTGTGTACTGCAGTTACATTCCAGAAATATTAATACCTAAAATACCAGCCCATTGATTTTTATACTGCAATCATGTTCTCAACCCCCCTTACCTTGCCTCTCATCTTTTGACTAGTGTTATAAATCTTGAAAAATCATAAGCCACCAGCATCAGCTGCTTTCAGAGCAGGTCTCCCTATACTCTCACTGTCCCACTGGAGCCCTATGTTTGTTCAGATGTCCTGTTATTTCTGCATGTAAATATAATTACACTATAGACTCCAGAACAAACCACTGACAGCTGATCGTGTTACCCCAGAACTGTCACTTTAAGGAGGAGTGCCCGCTCTTCCAGAAACCAGGAAGTGAGACTATAACAGTGTGTTGCCCCTGATGTAACCTTCAAGATAAGAAAAACAGGTTATATTATACTCACCCAGGGGCGGTGCCGGTTCTGTTCGGGTCCAATGGGCATCGCGGTCCGGCTCCTCACATCTTCATATGATGACGTCCTCTTCTTTTCTTCCTGACACGGCTATGCGCAGGCGTACTTTGTCTGCCCTGTTGAGGGCAGAGCAAAGTACTGCAGTGCGCAGGGGCCGGGCCTCTCTGACCTTTCCCGGAGCCTTCGCACTGCAGTACTTTGCTCTGCCCTCAACAGGGCAGACAAAATACGCCTGCGCAGAGCCGCGTCAGGAAGAAAAGAGGACGTCATCATATGAATATGGGAGGTGCCGGACCCTGACCGCAATGCCCATCAGACAGGACCGCACCGGGACTGCCCCTGGGTGAGTATAATCTAACTTGTTTTTCTTATCTTTCAGGTTACATCAGGGGCTTATCTACAGCATTACAGAATGCTGTAGATAAGCCCCTGATGGCGGTGGCCTTAGCTTATAGGCGAATTTTGGGGTGACAGATTCCCTTTAAGAGACAACTTGAGAACAACTCTTTAAGGCAGGGGTAGGCAATTAATTTTCCTGAAGGGCAACATGAGAGACCGTGACTCTTGTGGAGGGCGAACCAATAGGATGAAATTAATGTTGAATAGTAACATATTTACCCCTTTCTGATATTAGACGTAATGTACCATCTATGTGAAATGGGTCTACCTGACTAGGAACAGATTATTACCTCTGTGCGATCACCCACGCACACTGATGGTGTGCAGATGATCGCCAGCGGGTATCAGCTGATTCTGACAGCTGACACCTGGCACTAAGTGCCAGAAGCGGTCACGCACCACTCCCGGCTCTTTAATCCCTGAAATGTTGTGATCAAATGAGATTGCAGCATTCCGGGAGCCGGAAGAGGGCGGACAGCCCCTCTGCCTTTGGATCGGAGACCCTGTGGCATGATGTGGGTCCCGATCGTTGCCATGGTAACCCTATGTCATCTTGACAACATCCCGGTCACCAGAGCTAGTAAACATGCTGATCATGCACAGTGCATGATCAGCAAGCTTCTCTGTTAGTGCAGAGCTGACAGTTTCTACAACATGGGGATGCCGCTGCATCCCTATGCTGTACAAGCGATCAATACATAAATATTTGAATGATAAAAAGTATAAACAATAAAAGTACACATATTTGGTATTGCCACGTATGCAATGACCCAACCTATAAAACTATCCAACTAGTTAACCCTTAAGTGAACACCATAAAAAAATAAACTAGGCAAAAAACAATGCTTTTTCATACAGCTGAACAAAAAGTGGAATAAAACGCTAGCAAAAAGATGGATATAAATAAACATAGCACCACTGAAAACGTCATATCATCCCGTAAATAACAAGCTGCCATACAGTTCCATCAGCAAAAAATAAAACAGTTATAGCTCTCAGAATAAAGCGATGCAAAAATAATTATTTTGTCTATACAATTGTTTTAATCGCTGTAATCGTACTGACCCGAAGAATAAAACTGCCTTATCAATTTTACCACACACTGAATGGCATAACTCCCTCCCCCACAAAAAAAAAATTCTGAATTGCTGGGTTTTGTTCATTCTCCCTCCCAAAAATTGTTGGAAACCCTGATCGCTTTCTATGTACATCTCTGAAATACGTGATTCAGACAGAATGTCCGGCGGAAGATTGCCTATAATGAGGAGATGGCGGCCCTGTGGATGCCGTCTGACCAGTGATCTGGCAGTGTCCGTCTTTTTAGGATTGCATAACAGTGCCATAGCCCCCAGTTTGTGTACTTCTGAAAGAAGGACACCACTGAACGGAGGCCAAACAGTGTCCAGAGTCCGCGTCCCTGAGTCTGTACGAGAGGGGATGCGACAAGATACAAGAGATGTTGCGTTTAGGGGTCATTGAAGAGTCAGATAGTCCCTGGGCATCCCCCGTAGTGTTAGTGCCCAAGAAGGATGGGACTACACGGTTTTGTGTAGACTATCGTAAGCTCAATGAGAAAACAGTGACGGATGCATATCCCATGCCGCGTGTGGATGAGTTGTTAGACCGGCTGGCGGGGCAAAGTATTTGACCACCATCGATCTATGCAAAGGCTACTGGCAGATTCCCCTTAGTCCTGGTGCTATTCCCAAGTCGGCATTTGTCACCCCGTTCGGCTTATTCAAGTTTTGAGTTATGCCATTCGGGTTTAAGAGTGCCCCGGCGACCTTCCAGAGGCTGGCTGGCCGGCTTCTGGATGGCCTCCAGGACTATGCTTGTGCCTACCTGGACGACATCGCCATCTACAGTGTGACATGGGAAGAACATCTAAATCCCCTAGAGACCTTATTGGACAGGATCCACAAGGCCGGAAATACCCTGAACCCAAACAAGTGTCACGTGGGCAAAGCAGAGGTTCAGTATTTAGGGCATTGGGTGGGAAGTGGGAAACAACGACCAGAACAAGCCAAGATTGAGGCCATAGCCAAATGGCCCACCCCACGCACTAAAACCCAGGTCATGGCGTTTCTAGGGACAGCGGGGTATTACAGGAAATTCGTTCCCAATTACAGCAGCGTAGCTAAGCCCCTCACTGATCTGACCCATAAGAACCAACCCCGCCAGGTAACCTGGACCCCAGAGTGTGAGGAAGCCTTCCGCCAACTAAAGGACGCCCTCACCAATACCCCTGTATTGGCCGCACCCGATCCAACTAAATGTTTCCTTGTTCACACAGACGCTTCTATGTTTGGATTGGGGGCAGTACTGAGCCAAGTCGGGCCGGACGGCCAAGAACACCCGGTAGCTTACCTGAGTCGGAAACTACTGCCCCGTGAAGTAAGCTATGCGGCCATCGAGAAGGAGTGCCTGGCGGTAGTATGGGCACTCAAAAAAGTTGCAACCATATTTGTATGGACGACAGTTTTCCCTAACTGACCATAATCCCCGAGTCTGGCTTAATCGGGTCTCCGGAGACAACGCCAGATTGCTGCGGTGGAGTTTAGCCCTACAACCTCTGGACTTCACCATCCACTACAGACCCGGCAAACAAAACGGTAACACCGATGGACTAAGCCGACAAACGGAACGTGTACCAACCCCATAAACTTCGGTCATCCCCAAACCGATCCGTTAAGGATCAGACTGTGTGTGCCAATCGCGTCGCTGAAAAGGGGAGCCGTGTTACATGTTATGGAACCACTCAGCACCCAAAATATGTTGTGCAGTTATATGTATGTATAATAGGTTCCATGTGAGATGCATGTCCCTAATGCATCAGCCCACAGGCTGCGCCCCTGGGCAGAGGGGACACGATATTCCCCTTTTGTCCGCCCCCCCACCTTTGTAATTCCCACAGTAAATATCGGCAGGCTCCGGCCACCTGCGGCTATTGTAATGTATGTCTGGCCTGCCGCTTTTCTATTGGCCTGCTCTCTGTATCTGTGTGATATATTTTGTGTCCTGTGAGTAAAGTGTTGTCAGACTGGAAATACATGGAGAAGCAGTGATCTTTTATATGCGCCCATGTAACCAAGCAATTCCAGCCAGCGTCCTTCATTCAGACTCCAGCCACAGCAGAGTGGACCTCCTGAAACACGGGGTGGTACTGAAAGAGGTACCCCAGCTTGGTAGACCCCGTTACAATAGTGATAAAATTTGTCAGATATAACTTGCATTTATTTCTGAAAATATTGTAAGTTTAGCAAAAATTTTGAAAATGTAGCAATTTTCAAACTTTTAATTTTTATGCCGTTAAAACAGAGAGTTATGTTACACAAAATAGTTTATAAATAACATTTACCACGTCTACTTTCCATAAGAACACTTTTTGAAACATTGTTTGTATTAGGAAGTTAAAGGGTTAAAAGTTAATCAGCAATTTCTTATTTTTGCAACAAAATTTACAAAACCTATTTTTTGGGGACCACATCATGTTTCAAGTGACTTTGAGGGGCCTATATGATCAAAAATACCCACAACGACAGGATTTTAAAAACTGAACTCCTGAAACTGCTCATCACATTCAAGAAGTTTATTAGCCCTTCAGGAGCCTCACAGAAACTAAAGCAAGGTGGAAGAAAAAAAATGAAAGTTTTACTGTTTTCCACAAAAATGTTAAAATTTAGCACTAATGTTTTCATTTTCTCAAGGGTAACAGTAGAAAATGGATGCCAAAATTTGTTGTACAATTTTTCTTGAGTGTGCCAATACAGTATATGTGGTGGAAAACTACTGCTAGGGTCCACAGCAGAGCTTGGAAGGGAAGGAACTCTATTTTGGCTGGAATATGTTACGGGCACCATGTCACATTTGAAGATCCCCTGACATGCCAAAACAGCAGTAACCCCCACAAGTTACCCCATTTTGAAAACTACACATCTCAAGCAATTAATCTAGGGGATAGTGAATATTTTTAACCCTCAGGAGTTTCACAAACTTGTATAACATTGGGCTGAGTAAATGAAATATTACTATTTATTTCACTAAAATGTTGCTTTGACCCCAAGTTTGTAATTTTAAAAAGGAATAACAGGAGAAAACAAACAATACAATCTGTTGTGCAATTTCTCTTTAGTACATCAGTACCCCATAAGTGGTCGAAAGCTACTTTTGAGGCACCAGTGCAAAGCTCAGAATGGAAGCAGCGCCATATGGGAATGCAGATTTTGCTTTTATGGTTTGCGGGTGCCATGTCACATAGGCACAGGCTCTTAGGTCCTAGAACAGCAGAACTCCCCATATGTAATTCAATATTACAAACTACAACTCTGAAATGTATATGTGTCACAGAATGTAATACCATTGGGCAGTGAAGAAAAAATAATTACATTTTTACCACCAAAAAATAGTTTTAGCCCCAGATTTTACATTTTTACAAGGGGAAATGGGTAAAAATAGCACCAAAATGTGTCACACCATTTCTGCTGAACGTGGCAATTCCCCAATTGTGTCTGTACAGCACTGCTTAGCTACACGGCTAGACTTGGAAGTGAAGGAGCGCTATTTGACTCTTGGAGAACAAATTATCATAGAATAGTTTGTGGACTCCATATACAGAGGCAATAAGTGCTAGAAGAGCAGAATCCCCCCTAAAGAAACCCCATTTGGCAAATTACACCCCTCTGGGAATTTATCTACAGGTGCAGCGACTAATTTGACTCCATGAGTGTTTTCCAGAAACAGGTAGCAATAGGTGTTGCAGAGTGAAAATTGCAAACTACCATTGTAGTGCCCAGTGTGTTCTAGTGCCCAACTCGCGCTTCTGGAGATGTCGACCCCGCAAACTAGGACGTCTCACGTCTCTACAAAAATACCAAACTAATGGACAATAAATGTGGCGTTGGCACACTGGGGCTCAGAAGGGGTGTAGTATTTGGATTTGGGAGATCAAGATTTGCTGATTTCTCTACTTCTCCAGAGCCTTTGTGCTACCAGTACTATGGAAGCCCCTATATTTCCGTTAACGGATGATGTACCTGAATGGGGACTTGCTTTTTTGTGGGTTGAGTTGTAGCTTTTATTTTTATTTGAGGTGCACAAAACTGTGTCCGACCACGCTTTTATGCATGCCTAAAAAGAAGGACACTTCTAGATCACAGGCCAAACAGCAGATTTTAATGAACTCAGAAATAGAGTAATAGAGTAAGAAAGGTCCAAAGGTTGGATGTTCTAAATGACAGAAATGTCCAAGAAGGATAGGAGATTTTGCTAAATGAAATTCTCATTGCACAATGGGTAACAATCCCGAAAAGAAGGAAGAAATGGAAGCATTTAAAGAGACCATGAAGGGTGAACACAAAAATGAATCACTTATTTAAAAGAAAAAAAAAGTATATTAAATGGAAAGAGTGGACATATCTAAAGAAGAATAAAATGCTGTTTGAAGTGAATGCAGAGCAAGCATTAGAAGAGCTAAAGCCAGTAATTAAGTGAGGCTTGCAAGGGAGACCAAAAGCAGTAAAAAGGATTTTTGGGAATGTCAAAAGCAAATGAAATCTCAAAGATGCTGTAGGATTTTTACAGGATTAAAAGGGTGTAGTGGTCAAAAATAATGTTGAGAAGGCCGATCTTTTAAATTCCTATTTTATATCTGTGTTCTCTAAGAAAGCAATAGTAACATCAACTGATCTTCACTGTGCCATTGAAGGAATAAAAAAATCCACACTATCCATAAACAGAAAGATGGTGAGGGAACACTTAGCTAATTTAAATGAATTTAAATCTCCTAGTCCAGATGAATTACATGTTAGGGTACTGAAAGAGTTAGCAGAGGAAATTTCAGGACCAATAGCCAGAATCTCTGAAAAATCCAGTGAGCCTTACAGGCCAGTGAGCCTTACTTCTATACCAGGAAAGATCTTTGAACAAATTATTAAACTGCATGTATGTAAATACTTGGATAAGAATGAAATAATGTAGCAAACAAGTCATTTCAGACTAATATAATTTCCTTCTATGATGGAATCTCTGATTGGGTGGATCAGGGAAATGCGGTAGGTATAGTACATCTCGACTTCAGCAAATCATTTGATAAAGTATCTCATACTATCCTTATTGGAAAAATGACCAAGTATGGGATTGACAAGACTATGGTTAGGTGGATTCATAACTGGCTCTGTAAACATACTCAAAGAGTGGTAATAAATGGTTGAACATCCAATTTGAAGACTGTTTCAAGTGGGGTACCACAAGGCTCTGCCCTGGCCCCAGTGTTGTTCAACATGTTTATAAATGATTTAGATCAGGGAACTGAAGGGAAACTAATCAAATATGCAAAGCTGGGTAGGATAGCTAAAGGCACCGTCACACTCAGCGACGCTGCAGCGATATAGACAACGAGCCGATCGCTGGAGCGTCGCTGTTTAGGTCGCTGTAGAGACGTCAAACACAGCAACTTCAGAACGATGCAGGAGCGATCCAGTGATGTAACGGCGACTCACTTATCGTTCTCGCTGGTTGTTAGCGCCATGTAAAACGTTGCTGGCATCGTTGCTTTTTTTTTTTTTTTTTAATTCGTTTATTAATTGCAGAATAAATCAACTAATACACACATTTGCATTCATGTCCATCATTTACAAATAATCACAATGCATCGTCACTTCAGGAGTATTACAAAAAAAAAAGACAAATGGTGTATGTCAATCATTAACATCCTATAAATCTCCTATTATGTAACCTTAACTACATTAACTACTAACAGTACGCCACCTTAAAAGAGAATTCGGCATAAATTTCACTCTGTAAGTGATGCCCCCAAAACCAAGAACCCTACTTCTTACATAGATATTAAATTAGTGTAGACTATAAAGTGTGATGAGAGGAATTCCATCTACCCCATATTTTCTCAAATTTATTTGGACATCCTCTATTCTGATATAATGTTCGTTCATATGGGATAATTGAATTTACCAAATCCACCCAAGCTCTAAGAGTTGGGCAAGAGCCACCCATCCATCGTAACGCCAACACCTTCCGCGCCAAAAAGAGTGTCTCTCGCAGAAAAATCCCAGTGTAATGATCCCAGGTTTCAGCATCCCACACTCCAAATAAACAGATCAGAGGCTCAAGTGGGACAGGAATCGACAACAAGGATGACAGTAATGTCGTCACCTCTCCCCAATAATGAAAAACAACAGGGCACCTCCAAATCATATGAATGAAATCTGCATCGCTAGAATGACATCTCAGACAATCTGACGAGTAAAGACGGCCCATTTTAAAAAGACGAGTCGGGGTCAGATAGGATTGGTATATGATGTACAATTGAATCATCCTATTATTAATTGATGGGGAGACTTTAGTTGGAGATTCCAAAATATCTTCCCATTCTTCCCCTAGTGTATCAGGAAGAAGCCCCTCCCATTTCCTTTTAATAAAGTCTATAGTAGATCCCTCTCCTATGGATAACAGATATGTATATAAAGAGGATATAAGACCTTGAGGACCCTGTGAATTAAGAATTCCTATTAAAGGTAAGGAAGAGATAGCTCGACCCGCACCCCCATTCCGCATGTGAGATTGAAAGGCTGACCTTAACTGTAGATAACGGAAAAATTGGGATCTCGGGATGTTATAAGTATTTTGTAATTGGTCAAAGGACATAAAAACCCCCTGTATATGTATATTACCTACCGAAAGAACACCATGCGATCTCCAAAAATCCGCGGACGGGTGGTCTAACAATCCCGGGAAATAACTGTTATTCCACAGCGGCATTTCCGCCACTATATCTACAAATTTTGTGATTTTTTTAATTTGCCCCCATATTGATCGTGCCAACCGGAGCAGAGGCAGCAAGCGAGGAACACCAACCTTCTCCAGCTCCAAAAACCCCAGTGGACAATCAATTCGGGCAGAATAGAGTAGATGGCTCTCTGAATTAGGAAGAGGATTAGAATTATTGGGCATCCAGTTATTTATCATCCTAGCCTGCCCGGCAAGATAATATGAGTAAAAGTCTGGCAAAGCCGCCCCGCCCCCCCGCTTTGGTCTCTGCAGAGTAGATAACTTAAGTTTGGGCCTAGCCTTCCCCCATATGAAAGATGTGATTAGGGAGTTTAGGGTCGCAAAGAAGGATTTGGGTATTGGCACAGCACTGTGTTGAAGGCAGTAGCTCAATTTGGGAAGCAGTATCATTTTAATCAGATTGATGCGACCAGCCACAGAGAGTGGAAGTTTATCCCAAGCAGCAAACTTGGATTTAACCAGATCCAACAGTGGGTAAATATTAAATTGTAAATCGAATTGACTACTTTGAGACATATGAATTCCTAAATATTTAAAATTGGAGACGGTGGGTAACAGCGAGAGAGTTTCAAGGCGTGCCATTGGGGTATGAGAAAGAGGCATCAGGGCAGACTTATCCCAGTTTATATAAAGACCGGAGAATCTGCTAAATTTATCTATAATCGTTATTACTTTCGGCAATGTGTCCTCTGTTTGATCCATGAACATCACCATATCGTCAGCATAAAGACCAATGATGTCTGTTCGATCCGCAATACGTATTCCCTTGATATCAATGGAGGACCTCATCCGTATTGCTAAAGCTTCTATCGCCAGGGCAAATAGAGCTGGGGAAAGAGGACATCCCTGATGAGTTCCCCTATGTAAAGAAAAAAGCTCAGAAATAGAGTTATTCACAACCATACGTGCCCTGGGTTTCGTATATAATGTACCTATCCCTCTCAGAAATTTGTTCCCAAAACCATACTTCTGCAAACATGCAAAGAGGAAGGGCCATTCAAGGGAGTCAAAAGCCTTAGCCGCGTCCAACGATGCTAGTGCCCACTTATTATCTCGTTCTAGAGAGCTATACTGAATGACCGACTGAACCCGCCTAATATTGATGGAAGTACTTTTCCCTGGCATAAAACCAGTCTGGTCTGGGTGTATAAGATCCAATATGATCGTGTTCAGCCTAGTAGCCAGAATTTTAGTAAGAATTTTATAATCTACGTTCAATAGAGATATGGGTCGATACGATCCACAGTCTAGAGGATCCTTCCCCTCTTTCCTGAGCACAACAATATTGGCATCATAAAAGGTTTCAGGCATAGGCTCCCCCTCCCATATTCCCCTTAGTACCTTCAATAGAAGTGGTGCCAATTTCTCTCGGTATTTCTTATATAACTCAATGGGAAACCCATCGGGTCCCGGGGCCTTCCCAGCAGTCATATCCGTTATAGCTTGTTCTACCTCCTCCAGAGTAAACTCAGCATCCATAAAGGCCTGTTGGGATGGGCTCAACGAGGGGAGTGTTATATCTGCTAAGTAATCTAAGCATTCATAGACGTCAAGACCACTGCTAGATTTATATAGTGACTTATAATAATCATGAAAACATTGTAATATCTCATCAGTGGAGGACACCAATGAGCCATCAGGTGCACGAATCTGCAATATTGTGTTAGAGGTGTTATGTTGGCGTACTAAGAAAGCCAGGAGCGTACTGGCCTGATTCCCCAGCTCAAAGTATGACTGACGGGTAAAAAATAATTTACGTTTCGACTTATTGTCTGCATGCTGGGTATACAACCTTTGGGAAGTGAGCCACTCAACCCTATTACCACTAGTCTGACTAGCTATATATGTGGCCTCCGAGTCCTTTAACCGCTGCTCCATCTCATCATCCTCCCTCGTTGTTATCCTTTTAATATAAGAGATTGTAGAGGACAGGCACCCCCTTAAATATGCCTTTAGGGTATCCCAAAATAAACCAAGATTCTGGGGTTCCGGATGGGTTAGAACAAAACAATTTAACTGATCAATCGTCCTATCACTAGAATCTATTAATTTCATCCAAAAGGGGTTCAATTTCCAGGATCTGTTATTATTGGATTTCCCATATTTAAGTTTTAGAATAACTGGACTATGGTCCGAAATCCCCCTGTTGCCATGCTCAATACTATCCACCCATAATGCCAGGCCACTAGATCCAAATATATAATCTATACGAGATAGAGTTCTCCTAGTAGATGAATGGCAAGTATACCCCTTATCCTCCGGGTGACTCACTCTCCATAGATCTAGCCAACCGCTGCCTTCCATAAATAGTGCCAATTGGGTAGGGGGCTGAGGTAAGGACTCCCCGGATGCTGTGTCATCTAATCTCAATCTGTCCATGGAGTTATCCATAATGAGGTTAAAGTCACCCATACAAATAACATTCGCATCTGGATATTTTAAGGAGAAGCCCATTGCCATACGGAGAATTGATATGTTAGCAGGAGGAGGGTTATAGACACACAATATGACATATTCACACGAATTAATAAATGCATGCACAAAGACAAAGCGATCCTCAGGATCTCGTCGTGCCTCCCTGGCCTCCCATCTAACCTCCCTGTGGGCATCGTTGCTTTTGATGTCAAACATGACGATACACGCCGACCTGACGACGAAATAAACTTCTAGCTCCGACCAGCGATGGCACAGCGGGATCCAGATCGCTGCTGCGTGTCAAACACAACGAGATCGCTATCCAGGACGCTGCAACGTCATGGATCATTGTCGTTCTCGTTGCAAAGTTGCTGAGTGTGACGGTACCTTAACACTAGAGAAAACAGAAAAAGGAGTCAGAAGGATCTAGATAAGCTTGAACAAAGGGCAGTGACTAGTAGCATAGTATTTAACAGGGAGAAATGCAAAATTCTACAACTGGGCAAGAAAAACAAAAATTATATCTACAGAATTGAAGGAATAGAACTAAACAACAGCACATGTGAGAGACTTTGGTATACTAATAGATCACAGACTGCAGGAGTCAACATTGTGATGCAGCAGCAAAAGAGGCAAACACAGTTCTAGGATGTATTAAGAGAAGCATAGAGTCTAGATCACGTGAAGTAATTATCCCCCTCTACTCCTCCTTGGCCAGGCTTCATCTGAAATACTGTGTCCAGTTCTGGGCACCACATTTTAAAAAAGACATTGAAAAGCTGGAGCAAGTTCAGAGAAGAGATACGAGGATGGTGAGCGGACTGCAAAGTATGTCTTACGAGGAATGGTTAAAGGATCTGGGAATGTTTAGCTTGTAAAAAAGAAGGCTAAGAGGAGACTTAATGGCGGTCTACAAATATATGATGGGATGTCACAGTGTAGGGGTAAGTTCACATAGGCGTTTTTCAGCATTTTTTGTTTTTTGCAGCAAAACCTGATTTCTTGGCAGGAAAGACGCTGCAGAAATAAAATCATGTTTTCCTGGATTTTTCTTGCATTTTTTGCTGTGTTTTCTGAGCGTTTTTGCTGCAGTTTTGGCATGCCAGACTTGTGTCTTGTGCATGCTGATAAAGTTTAGTGTTGAAAAAAAGTCCTATTCATTAGAATCAGGTTTTCCCACAAAAAACGCAGCACAACATGATTCCTGTGTTTTTTTGTGCAAAGCACTAACTACTGATAAAACAAATTCTGAAATCTCATATGCTTTGTCGGTACTGTAAAAAGCAGCTGAAAATTTGCATTAAAAAACATTAAAAAAAGTAGCAAAAACACCTTTGTGTGAAGTGTGTTAGCCTAGAACGATCATCATTATTCTCATCTGCACAGGGAAACACAAGAAGCAATAGAATGAAACATAAAGGGAGAAGATACCGATTAGATATTAGAAAAAACTTTTTGACAGTGAGTGTAATCAATGAGTGGGACAAGCTGTCCCCAGAGGTGGTGAGTTCTCCTTCAATGGAAGTCTTCAAACAGAGGCTGCATTGAGCAGGGGGTTGTACGGAATGACCCAGGAGGTCCCTTCCAACTCTAACATTCTGTTTCAGTCAGCGCAGGTAGATACGAACACGTTGATACCAAATATGTGTAATTTTTTTTATTATATTTACATAAATATGCAGATTTATTGGTTTAGGATTTTTCCATTTTTTTTAAATTTATTTTGTGACTACCATGACTACCCATAGCTCCACCGTGATCACATCATGGGGGGGGGGGAAAGAGGCAAGCGAAGGAGCTCTCTCCCACTCACTGTCTTCTAAATGCCACGATCGCTATTGATCGAGGCAGATAGAAGAGAGCAAAGAGTTAACCTCATTGGAACCTGATCCAATCTGTTCCCAATGATGCTACCTGTCAGAGCTACCACACTGCAGGACCCTGGAAGTCTTGAATATTGAGACACCACCACCCGTAGACAAATTCGGCGCTGTGCAAAGCCCAGCAAGCGTTGACGTTTATCTACAGTGGTTGGTCGGGAAGCTGTTAAGGCATTTTAAACCAGTGTCACTGGTTGGGCCATGACTGTCACGTATTGATATAGCTTAAGTTAATAAGGATAATGCTATATCTGAGCACGCTCGCTCATCACTAGTACTCAGCATAATAGGTTGTACAAGACCCATCATAGTCTTACAAAGAAAAGCTGTCCATACACCTTGAAGGTACCTATAGGGTCATAGAACTTTTCAGTATAAGCAGTAGTGTGCACATGTGTTATAACTCTATGTCTAGCTGCTACATGACTTCCCCCTCTGCAGACACCAATTTGCAATTGATTTTGCGATGATGGTAGACTAGATGCTATGAACTTTCCCCTTCATTAAAGACCTTAGGTAGCACACAGGCAGAGGCAAAATTATTCTACAGCAGTACTGAGCTGCGTGGCTGTGAATCCTGCATTAGGAATGGCTAAATGACACTGCAACACAATCGCTTTCTGTCCCTGCTTGTTTTCTCAGTCTGCTACTCCCTATTCCTCACTCTTATCTTTCCATAGACTTCAATAGGCTCTGTAAGCTGATAGCTCAGTGAGCAAGCAGTCCCTCTTCACAGGATGGATTTGAGTTGTTTTTCCTAGGTGGTGATCTTAGGAGACAGGATGAAGGGAAGGAGTGACTGTTAAGTGGAAAATGGATTTCTCAAATAACATATTCTTCAAAGTTTCTCATATTTGCCTGTACTTGAACTATCAAAATCTGTTCAAAGTATAGCATCTCCAATAAAATTGCTGGCGGTAGAAAACTTGTTTGGACAACAGTTTTCCCTTTTGTTCCGACACTTGCCTGAGCCTGCATGTGTTTTCCATGGGGATATGGGTGTTTGACTCCTAGTGGCTGTGAGAACAAAATGGTGATGTTCTCCACTTGTCCAACCTTTTCTGTCCTTGACATTTGCCATCATGGATGAGTTGGGGGCCCCCTTTACATGAGTTGGTCTGTTGGTTCTACTGAAATTGGCAGGTTTGAATGGGTATTTATCAAATTTACACGACCACCTTCGTTATATATCAGATATTTTTTTTAAAAAGATAATAGGGGTACAAGGGGTTTGTGCAATGAACCCCTTTCCCACCTGCATTTCTCAGATTTTGTTTTTTTTCCCTTCCTATAAAAGCCAAAATCTTTGATATCTTTGTCAACAAAGCAGTGAAAAATCTTGCTTTTTGTGACACAGGATGTATTTTTTTTTACAGATTTCATTGTGTCACAATGACCCAGTAAGTTGTTTCTGCATGTTAGTATGACTACAGGGATACCAAAATCATATAGGTTTTTTTAAAAAAGAATTTAGTGTCAAAAGTCAGATCCTTAAAAACAAAAACTTGTTGGAGACTGATAACGTTCTTGTTCTTTATCGGTATAATTTTTGGGTCCATACAACCTCTTATCCCTTTTTTTGGGGAGGCATGGGGCATGATCTTATGCGTCACCACCTCTACATTGTGGATACCCACAACCACTCCCATAGATGTGAACGGAGCAGTGTTCACGCATGCACCCATAGGACGACTGAAAAGAACTAATTATGGCAGCAGCCAATGGGACCCCTGCCAGCCAGGGAACACAGTCCAGATACAACAGGTGAATGGTAGAACCTTTATAGACCTTCTATATATCTCAGCTCCGTGTCCGTCAGCATCTTTACACCATTGTTGGCCCAGTGTCTCCTGGTAGACAATCCCTACATGTGTTATGGCTGTCGAATATCAGTGAATGCCAGTAGTCACATGTCTGGAGGGGGGGACCCTGACAGCTTGTGGCCCCTGGGCAAAGAGCTGGCATAAAGCAATGGTACTGCTGAAAAGTCTTGCTCCAGTCTTGCCCGATCTTTGTTAATATACCGTAATTGTAGAATTCATGTCATGACTAAAGCAATTTACCACTGCAGCCAATCACTGGCCTGAGATTGCTGACCCTACTTGGACAACTCCTAATGTGTATGAGCAAGATATGTTTTGCCAATATTAACGTTACACGTGTCATACTGACTACAGATGAAAAATGTCATCACATACGGTAACTTACCTAGTATTAGATTGTAAATACACTGGATGGGTGAGAACTTAGTAACTGAGGGTAACTGAGCTTCTATCCCTTTTAGAATGGAGTGACACTGCACATGCTTGACCGCCCCCTCTATTCATTCTGTATGTGATCCTTGTTAAAAGGGGAGCGCATCGCTCAGCAGCTCCATAAGTGATAAATAGAGATTTTGCACTATTACTCACAAGGATAAAAGTTGCTTCCCAGCGGTAAGACACCCACCACTCAATAAGTTACACCAATTCTGATTTTGATTGAGGAATCCCTTTAATTACATAGAAACCTGAACTAGAATAAGCCCAGATCTGGGAGTAGACTGCCACCTAGTGTTTTCATTTGAATGATACATGCCATGTACTATTAGTATAGCAGCAGCTGCAGAATGTAGTAGGAAGGCCGGAGTCTCATTAGCGTGTCACATCCAATGTGAGATGTTAATGACACTGTGCTCCTGCTCGGCTGGGAGCGTGAGCCGAGTGTCAGTGCTCTATGATAAGGTCCTATCGCATGAATGAATCGGAGCACAGCTGCGGAAGAGACGGAGAAAGTAATTTCTCCATCTCCTCCATTGCCGGAGTCTGGGGCAATCGCGCTGCACTCGCAATCCGATCGGAGCAGGAAAAAAAATGCCACTGAGAACAGAAGCATAGGATTAAATTGGTACGAACGCAATACGATTTTTAATCCCATGTGGGAGTGAGCTCTAAAGCTGGCCATACTCATAAGATAGCTATAGGCTAGTCAGCCATCACTCCTGACTCCCCCATACACAGAGGACCTCATGTATTTTCAATGGATAGAGAGGAGATAGGCCGCTGATAGACTTAACTGGTAGCCATTTATCTCCACTAAAAACTGAAGTCTCAGGAAATAATATTCTAACTGGCTGACCTTTCTTGATATCACCCGGCAGGGGCAAGTATGAGGCCCCCATACACATCAGCGGGTCGCGCCGAAATTGGAAGTCTTTCAGTATATTGCAGGAGTTATCCAAGGTTGGATTTACACATGAAGTTTTCTAATCAAAGCCAAAATGTGGATCCAAAAGGTAGGATCCACTTCTGCCCAGCAGTCAAAAAAAAAATCCATCCATCCTTTTTGCCAGGGACAGTCCACATACAGAGGGATCGAGAAGAAAAGAGGAGATTAATGGAATTTGTGGTCAGTAAATATGCAGAAAGTATAGCTGTACAGGTCCTTCTCAAAAAATTAGCATATAGTGTTAAATTTCATTATTTACCATAATGTAATGATTACAATTAAACTTTCATATATTATAGATTCATTATCCACCAACTGAAATTTGTCAGGTCTTTTATTGTTTTAATACTGATGATTTTGGCATACAACTCCTGATAACCCAAAAAACCTGTCTCAATAAATTAGCATATTTCACCCATCCAATCAAATAAAAGTGTTTTTTAATAACAAACAAAAAAACCATCAAATAATAATGTTCAGTTATGCACTCAATACTTGGTCGGGAATCCTTTGGCAGAAATGACTGCTTCAATGCGGCGTGGCATGGAGGCAATCAGCCTGTGACACTGCTGAGATGTTATGGAGGCCCAGGATGCTTCAATAGCGGCCTTAAGCTCATCCAGAGTGTTGGGTCTTGCGTCTCTCAACTTTCTCTTCACAATATCCCACAGATTCTCTATGGGGTTCAGGTCAGGAGAGTTGGCAGGCCAATTGAGCACAGTAATACCATGGTCAGTAAACCATTTACCAGTGGTTTTGGCACTGTGAGCAGGTGCCAGGTCGTGCTGAAAAATGAAATCTTCATCTCCATAAAGCATTTCAGCCGATGGAAGCATGAAGTGCTCCAAAATCTCCTGATAGCTAGCTGCATTGACCCTGCCCTTGATGAAACACAGTGGACCAACACCAGCAGCTGACATGGCACCCCACACCATCACTGACTGTGGGTACTTGACACTGGACTTCAGGCATTTTGGCATTTCCTTCTCCCCAGTCTTCCTCCAGACTCTGGCACCTTGATTTCCGAATGACATGCAAAATTTGCTTTCATCAGAAAAAAGTACTTGGGACCACTTAGCAACAGTCCAGTGCTGCTTCTCTGTAGCTCAAAAGTGGCTTTACCTGGGGAATGCGGCACCTGTAGCCCATTTCCTGCACACGCCTGTGCACGGTGGCTCTGGATGTTTCCACACCAGACTCAGTCCACTGCTTCCTCAGGTTCCCCAAGGTCTGGAATCGGTCCTTCTCCACAATCTTCCTCAGGGTCCGGTCTCCTCTTCTCGTTGTACAGCGTTTTCTGCCACATTGTTTCCTTCCAACAGACTTACCATTGAGGTGCCTTGATACAGCACTCTGGGAACAGCCTATTTGTTGAGAAATTTCTTTCTGGGTCTTACCCTCTTGCTTGAGGGTGTCAATGATGGCCTTCTTGACATCTGTCAGGTCGCTAGTCTTACCCATGATGGGGGTTTTGAGTAATGAACCAGGCAGGGAGTTTATAAAAGCCTCAGGTATCTTTTGCATGTGTTTAGAGTTAATTAGTTGATTCAGAAGATTAGGGTAATAGGTCGTTTAGAGAACCTTTTCTTGATATACTAATTTATTGAGACAGGTTTTTTGGGTTATCAGGAGTTGTATGCCAAAATCATCAGTATTAAAACAATAAAAGACCTGACAAATTTCAGTTGGTGGATAATGAATCTATAATATATGAAAGTTTAATTGTAATCATTACATTATGGTAAATAATGAAATTTAACACTATATGCAAATTTTTTGAGAAGGACCTGTATATTATGTCCCAGACATAGCAATGATCTGACGAACCTTTTTTTCCGTTCTTGATTTTGCTGCTTCTGTGTAACAAAAAATCCCTTTTTACATGATTTTTTTTTTCAGCATCTAGGCTTATGAATGAGGGTTTCCGATGTTTTTAATAGGTGACGAAAAACTTCTATCAAGAATTTTTGTAACACCTTGGGAATCGGAGGGATGTAAGGGAATGAGTAGGTTGGGGTGAACTGTAATTATGAGAGAAACGCATCACCACCACAAATCCTACTCCAGTTCATGCTAGTGTACGATTTGTGGAGTAGAAGATCGCCATGTCCACCACAGCTCCAGTCACTTTCTTGGAGCTGGGCGGAAATTGCATGAGAACGCCAAAAGCTGCTAAATTTTAGGGCAGCCTCGAGCTACGCCAAAATTATACCTAACTTTTTGTGGAAAAAATGTCTGGAATTGAAATGACTGTTTTAATTTTCCTCCACATATTCCTTTCAACCTTGCAATCCATTGGATTTGCTACCTGTGTGGCATCCTTGTCCCAGATCCAACTGAAAATCCTAAGTGGGAACATGGAAGGTGAAAGAGATGGATTCATGTCTGGGCGGAATTATTATTATTTATTGTTATAGCTCAATTTATTCCATGGTGCTTTACATGTGAGGAGGGGTATACATAATAAAAACAAGTACAATAATCATAAACAATACAAGTCATAACTGGTACAGGAGGAGAGAAGACCCTGTCCGCGCAGGCTCACAATCTACAAGGGATGGGTGAGAATACAGTAAGTGAGGATAGAGCTGGTCATGCAGTGGTTTGGTCGATCAGTGGTTACTGCAGGTTGTAGGCTTGTCAGAAGAGGTGGGTCTTCAGGCTCTTTTTGAAGGTTTCGATGGTAGGCGAGAGTCTGATATGTTGTGGTAGAGGGTTCCAGAGTAGGGGTGATACACGAGAGAAATCTTGTATATGATTGTGAGAAGAGGAGATAAGAGGGGAGTAGAGATGGAGATCTTGTGAGGATCGGAGGTTGCGTGCAGGAAAATACCGGGAGACGAGGTCATAGATGTATGGAGGACACAGGTTGTGGATGGATTTGTACGTCATGGTAAGGGTTTTGTAGTGGAGTCTCTGGGCAATGGGGAGCCAGTGAAGGGATTGACAGAGGGGAGAGGCCGGGGAATAGCGGGGGCACAGGTGGATTAGTCAGGCAGCAGAGTTTAGAATAGATTGGAGGGGTGCAAGAGTGTTAGAGGGGAGGCCACAGAGCAGGAGGTTGCAGTAGTCAAGGCGAGAGATGATGAGGGCATGGACTAGGGTTTTTGCAGATTCTTGGTTGATGAATGAACGGATTTGTGAAATATTTTTGAGTTGAAGGCAGCAGGAAGTGGAAAGGACTTGGATATGTGGTTTGAAGGAGAGATCAGCGTCAAGAATTACCCCGAGGCAGCGAGCTTGTGGGACTGTGGAGAGTGGGCAGCCGTTTACTGTAATGGATAGGTTCATTGGGAGGGGGGGGGGGAGGGGGTCGCGTGAGATGGGGAAAAGATGATGAATTCTGTTTTGTCCGTGTTAAGTTTCAGAAATCTAGCGGAGAAGAAGGATGAGATAGTGGACAGACATTGAGGGACAGAATAGATGTTCTCTTTAATAACAGACGTTCTGGATGCACATATACTCAGTTTGGTACTGGTGTTGGGGAACAATCAAAGAAACTACAGACCATACACTTTTTAAGTTACTTTTTATTTACAGAATCAAATTACCCGACCTCAGGTATTTCATGAAAAAGTGGTGGAACATGAAGTCTACAGCTTCTCGGATATAGTGAAGATTTTCCACACCTAACATTTTGCAGCAAACCAGCATTGGCTTGAAATCTACCGCACAAATTGTCCAATCTGCTGCTCCACTTAATTCATGCTGCAAATTTCTCCTCTGTATTAGTATTGTAAAAATACTAATACATCTTAAAAATATGCGGCATATCCAACCCATGCGGATATATCCTGAAAGGAAAACAAACCTCTCCCTCCTGGCACAGAAATGAGACTATACATTTGTCACCTTACCCCCCACTGCCTATGCCAGGATGGAGGACTGCTTTAACCCCTTAGTGACCGAGCCAAATTTTTGAAATCTGACCAGTGTCACTTTATGTGGTAATAACTCTGCAACGCTTCAACAAATCCCAGTGATTTTGAGATTGTTTTTTCGTGACACATTATACTTTATGATAATGGTAAATTTTGTTCAACATTTTTTGTGTTTATTTATAAAAAATATCAAAAATTTGAGAAAAATGTTAAAAAATTAGCACTTTTCTAAATTTGAATGATTATCCCTTTAATCCAGATGGTCATACAACAGCAAACCATTAATAAATAACATTTCCCACATGTCTGCTTTACATCAGCACCATTTGTAAAATGTTATTTTATTTTGTTAGCATTTTAGGAGGTTTAAAAATGTAGCAGCAATTTTTCATTTTTTCAAAGAAATTTACAAAATTAATTTTTTTAGGGACTTATCCATGTTTGAAGTGACTTTAGGGGTCCCATATATTGGGAAACCCACAAACGTGATACCATTTTAAAAACAGCACCCCTAAACATATTGAAAACTGCTGTCAGGTAGTTTATTAACCCTTCAGGTGCTTTACAGGAATTAATGCAAAGTGGTATGACAAAAATGAAAATGTGTATTTTTACCACCTAAATGTTGCTAACTTCTAAACAGATTACTACAGCCGTCAGACTCTAAGGCCGCTATTTGGTCATGAATTGCCATGGCAAACATCAGGACAACAAAATCATGATCTGAGGGCACCAATTGTGACAAAGAAGAAGCCCCCACAATCTGTTAACCATTTATAATGATGTAGTCACTATTGACAGCAGCATCTAAGGGGTTAAACAGATTTAGATGGTGCAAATACTGATCGTGGCTGGTACAGCAAGTTGTCAGCTATAGTGTACAACCAACAGATGCTGGATTGTCATCTGTATGGGGAGGCTATTCTCTTATATCTCAGGTCAGTTAAAAGACGTATTGGCGGTCATTAAGGGGTTAAAAATGGTGATAGTTCCTATTTTTTATTGATGACTGTTAAATAGACGGACAGTGGAGATCTAAAAAAAAATAAAAATCATGATACTTCATGCCCCGGGAACTTAAGTGCTTTTTGGAGATTTCCGGAATTCAGGAACTTCCATGTATGGCTTTCCTTTTTTTGGAAAGGTCACTCCTTACACAAGCATTGTATGTGCTGAAGTATAAGCTACAAATATCTGTGAACATGACCTGAGCTTCAAAGACAGTTCATTCTGGAAACGGATGTGGTCTCAATTATTGGTTGCCCATCCCTTTAAATAAATACTCACAACATACATAACTCTACCCAACATTAATCATTATACAACAGTCTTAATTAAACACCTCTCTCATGAAACACCACATACAATGCGCCACTCGTGTGGCGATGTGGTGTGGTCCTCCACTCGAAAACCATACCTTGGAAAAACTATCCATCTTTGAAAGAAATATGTATACCAAAAAACCTTGTAATTGTAACTTTGGGGCAAACTTTTAGCTAAGAGTCTCTAAAAGTCACTGTGATGGATGGGTTGGTAGTAATAGGCCACTAGAGGACATGGAAACAAAACCGGTTCCATTCTACTCATAAAGGTGCAACACCACGCAATCTGCGTATGATATTGGCTATCTTCTTTACCAGTCCACCCCTGGTGTGGTCCTCCACTTGAAAAGTCCTTGTGAGAAGGTTGTAGAAAGAGCCGTAGCCCACGGCCACCACAGTACAAGTCAGGCAGATGACATTATAGGGCATGCTGAAGTCAGGAGTTGGAAGGTTCACCAGTAAGGGCTCGGTGTACAGCCGCATAAAGTAACTGGAGCCATCGGAGGACGGGAATCTGACAAAGAGAAGTGGACAATAAGAGGAACAAGTTCTGTGGTGATGACATGGCGCACATTTATATGAATGAGGAATCACATAATATACCGTATATACTCGAGTATAAGCCGACCCGAGTATAAGCCGACCCCCCTAATTTTGCCACAAAAAAACTGGGAAAACTTATTGACTCGAGTATAAGCCTAGGGTAGGAAATGCAGCAGTTACTGGTAAATTTCAAAAATAAAAATAGATGCTCCATACCGTTCATTATTGCCCCATAGATGCTCCATATAAAGCTGTGCTATATACAATGCTCTATACCGTTCATTATGGCCCCATAGATGCTCCATAGAAAGCTGTGCCATATATATTGCTCTGCACCGTTGATTATGGCCCCATAGATGCTCCTTATAAAGCTGTGCCCCATATAGAATGCTCTGCACCGTTCATTATGGCCCCATAGATGCTCCTTATGAAGCTGTGCCCCATATATATTGCTCTGCACCGTTGATTATGGCCCCATAGGTGCTCCTTATAAAGCTGTGCCCCATATAGATTGCTCTGCACCATTGATTATGGCCCCATAGATGCTCCTTATAAAGCTGTGCCCCATGTATTTATTGCTCTGCACCGTTGATTATGGCCCCATAGATTCTCCTTATGAAGCTGTGCCATATATATTGCTCTGCACCTTTGATTATGGCCCCATAGATGCTCCTTATCACGCTGTGCGGTGCCATATAGATTGCTCTGCACCGTTGATTATGGCCCCATAGATGCTGCATATATAATGCTGCTGGTGCTGCAATAAAAAAAAAAATCACATACTCACCTCTCTTGCTCAGGATGGCAGCGCTTTCAATAATTACCTGCTCCTCGTGCGGCTCCGTCTCCAGCACTGACGCTCAGCAGAGGGCGCGCACTGACTACGTCACAGCGCCCTCTAACCTGAGCGTCACTGCTAGAGGACGCTAGAGACAGAGCCGCACCGGAGCGAGGAGCAGGTAAATATAGCGCAGCGCTGCGCTCCCCTTACCTGCTCCTGGCGCGGTCCCTGCAGTCCCTGGCTTCCCCGGCGCTGCAGCTTCTTCCTGTAATTGAGCCATGTGACCGCTCAGTACAGGAAGAATCTGCAGCGCCGGGGAAGCCAGGGACTGCAGGGACCGAGCCGCAGCAGGTAAGTATGATTACACAGCCCCCGCTCTCCCTCACCTGCCGACCCCCGGGTATATGACTCGAGTATAAGCCGAGAGGGGGACTTTCAGCCCAAAAAAATGGGCTGAAAATCTCGGCTTATACTCGAGTATATACGGTACAATAGAGTGGGGACCTAACATTGCTATGGGGGACAGATGGTGGTCCTAAGCAGGGTCCGCTTATATGATGGCCTATTTGGCAATACGATAGGCTTGGTTCCTAATGACACATTGTTCAGTGTCTCCTCCCATTAACATCGTGATTTTTGCTACACATTTTTGCCGAGAACACACTAACTAACCGTAGCATCTGTCATAGCTTTCATTTCAAGGGGTTTTCCGAAGTGTAGACAAATTTCAGAATGGTCACATGAGAAGAATGTGAGGATTCTTCTGTACTTCCAGTGAATGAGGAGCGTGACCACAAATGTTCATATCACATACCTGTGGTCCTGTGAGCTTTTCTTGGCCCCTAATGTACACACAGACTCACAGCCTTACTTGTATTTACTTATTTTTTCATATCGCCTAGCAACAACGTTCTTCCTCACTAGGTGACCACCAACTCATTACATGGTGCTACATTTAGACAAGTAACTTGCATTACTCTTCACAGTAAAATGAGGTCTAGATACTTACAGCGTTGAGAAGAGCGGGCTTGCTTCTAGCTCATCGGTCTTTACATTCCTTATACTGGGGATCAGGACACTCAGTACTGAAGGACTACACAGAAAAGACATTTTAAGATATTATTTGGGAAAGGAAGTAAAAGCAATGGCTGCAAAAAAACAAAATAAAGTGTAGGTATTTCACCTGATATAAAATCCATGGTTTGGGTCAGGAGGGTACTCCGTCCACTTCAGCAGCGCCCTCTCAAACTGTATGCTAATCTTAGTGACTGAATTAGGAGGCAGCTGGATTAACATCTCTAGAAGATGAGGGCGCTGACGGTCCTTGGCTGGCACGTAGTGAATATAGCCTGGAAAAAAAGGGGGCCGAATTGGCCAAAGATCAATCTATTACTTATCCTTAGGATAGCTGATCAATGTCCTGCACCCCCACTGATTAGATAAAACATGCCCCGGCTTTATCTCCCATTCAAGAGAATAGAAGATCAGGTGCAGTACTAGCCGCTAAGTGACGTACGGAGCTTCTATGTTCCACCCTCTTCATCACTTACATATAGCTGCTGTCAAAGAAAATTCTGCTGATCACTGGTGGTTCTGGGATGTCGAACCCACAGCAATTATATATGACCTATCCCTTGAATTAGGTCATCATTTGTTAAGACCTGGAAACCCCTTCACTGGGCTTTATACACTAGATGAAAGTTGTGATCTAATGACTATGTGGGTAGGCCTAATGCTTGATGACAGTAGGCATTAGACAACCCAAAGATCAAGCATGTCCCTATCTTCAGTGACCCCACTGAAGATATCAGCTTATTACATTAATTAATATTTGTTGGGCACTACTAATGGTCAACTCTGTCTATATTGTTCTATCCAAGTGAGGACTTGTGACTGCAGCAGGGGAAGATCTAAGGTTGCCCAGTCTCTGACACA
This sequence comes from Ranitomeya imitator, assembly GCF_032444005.1. NCBI lineage: Eukaryota > Metazoa > Chordata > Amphibia > Anura > Dendrobatidae > Ranitomeya > Ranitomeya imitator. Next base: position 547,069,374 of record NC_091283.1, on the reverse strand, counting down.
CTTACTAGGTTTATTTTCTTTGCCTTTGGTAATTATAGTCAGCGTGTGGACATATAAGCGGAGATACCAGGGAACTGTCTCCAGGAACATGACAGGAAAGGCTCTGTATGGATGGTTGTTGTAAATCATGGTATTAATCACTCCAGTCTGAAGACCATAGCCACTAACATAGCGTTCAGCGTGGAAGATGGGTGGCTGTGGTTGACCTAGTAGAGACATATAAAGGTCTTATTGTTACTTAAATGATTTAATACAGTGGTAAGAGCAAAATACATACACTTATCAATGAAGAAACATGGCAACCCTCTCAATCTCAGAGACGAGGATGTCCTGACAATCAGACCTTTTGCCTGTAGTCACAGGCTGTAGAAGCAGGAGCAGCAAAGACTGACTTTTCACTGGGTGGCTGAATTCTAAGAGAACAGTGCCAACAGTGTCCCTGGCATCTTGTAACACTCACCAGAGTCAGAACCTCCTTTCCACTTCAGTGCCACATTTAAGTTTCTAGAGGTGTTGAAAAGCTCAGGTTCTAGAAGGTCATACAATGTATACACCCTTTGATCTCCATGGACGGGAACTCCGACATCCAGAGCGGACAGCGGTGTGACTTCAAATAGGTCAATTTCTTTCTACAAAAGTAGAGAATTGTGTAGATAGTATAAAGCCAGTTTACCATGTCCGGCAATCACGGTCCAAGCATGAGGCCTTACAGTTTGGTTCAGTAGACCTCTGGCTGGTGCTTGCTTGGACCAAGAATGATGGGCATATGAAACCAGCCTTAGGCTGTGTTAAAAGATGGTGTTTAGAGGCTTTGTCAGAGGTACATCTGAAGAAAATCTATCATATCCCCTTGTATATACATACATTGATCCAATGGCGGAGTGACAAGGCTGTATTGAGAACATAGTGCCGATGAATGCCTTTCTATTGCCACAATTATAACTGTTGCCCCTGAAGGTATTTGTACAGCTAACAAAATCCATTTACATATGTTTTAATTGGAGGATCTGAGCTGTCCTGCATTACAAAGACTGCACTGTTTGACAAAAAAAACAAAAACTTAAAAATGGGGTCTGCACATCTTTAGTATTAATGTATAGGTGCACAAATCTGAAATGTGGCCAATATATGACCATATACAATCACGATGCAACAGCATACTGCAATTAATGAATACATGAACTTCAATATAGTCTGTCTCTGTGGTGTGTTTATGTATATTATATTATATTATTATACATTTTTATAGCGCCATTTATTCCATGGCGCTTTACATGTGAATACGGGGCAAATATAGACAAATACATTAAACATGAGCAGATAACAAGGCACACGAGTACATAAGGAGGGAGGACCCTGCCCGCGAGGGCTCACAGTCTGCAGGGGGTGGGTGAGGATACACTAGGAGAGGGGACAGCTGGCTGTGCGGCTGTTCAGTAGTGTTTCTAGAAGGGTGTCTCTAAAAGCATAACAGCAGAAATATACCAGAAAAATAACCCCCTGCTATAGATGCTTCATTATTATTAGTACTATGCTTCGTTATTGCTATCAATCTGACAATTGATCTGCTTCATCCTCAGGCATGTCCGCTGGCTGCAACCCCAATCCCATCACCATCACCCAACTTTCCTGATCTTCCTCACCCTGTATCCGTCTGCTATTCCTGGTATGTCCGCTGGCTGCAACCCCAATCCCATCACCATCACCCAACTTTCCTGATCTTCCTCACCCTGTATCCGTCTGCTATTCCTGGTATGTCCGCTGGCAGCAACCCCAATCCCATCATCATCACCCAACTTTACTGATCTTCCTCACCCTGTATCCATCAGTTATTCCTGGTATGTCCGCTGGCTGCAACCCCAATCCCATCACCCAACTTTCCTGATCTTCCTCACCCTGTATCCATCAGTTATTCCTGGTATGTCCGCTGGCTGCAACCCCAATCCCATCACCCAACTTTCCTGATCTTCCTCACCCTGCTATTTCTTCCTGGTATGTCCGCTGGCTGCAACCCCAATCACATCACCATCACCCAACTTTCCTGATCTTCCTCACCCTGTATCTGTCTGCTATTCCTGGTATGTCCACTGGCTGCTTTTACTGTTTTGTTTTTTTCCCCCCTGCATGTTTTCTCACTTTAATTCCTTGAGGTCAACACACAGTTGGCTTTATCTTTCCATATGGATCTATTTCCCCTTGCATTTTCCCTTCTGACTTCTAATTAATCCCCTCCTGTGTCTGTGACCAGTCTCCCTGCTGCCCCTCTCTCCTGATCACACCTGGTATATTTCATGTGCACTTAGCTTGTTATAAATTCAGAGCATGGACAGTGCTCTATCTCTATGAGGATAACAGCAGAAATATGCCAGAAGTGAACAGAAGGTAAGACTAACCACGGATATTAAATATACTAAATTTCTTTCTCTTTCCTCCACTCTTACTCTCATCATGCTGACATACGCTCTAACAGGTTTGGCTCCATTACTCCTCACTCTCCTTCGCTATCCCCAAACCCCAGCACCCTCTAACAAAGTAATAATCTCTTCTTCCCTCTTGCCTCCCCACCTGACCTCCTCCACTGACTTGCTCCTCAACCTCAGATCACTCCTAATAAAACAAAACAAGCCACCCACTCTCCTTCTCCCACCTACTCTGTCTCTCTCTGCTTCTCCTCACTGCTGGTGACATATTTTCCAATCCTGAACCCCCACAACTCATACCTCCCATTATTACCCCCTCCTATCGCTCCCAACCCAATATAAACACCCGAAATCTTGCCCACCTCAAATCCGTGCCCATGACGCCCACTCCCCTGCACCCTCTCTCTGGATCACTATGCAATGCCTGCTTCATCTGCAATAAACTCCATGTGATTCACGACCTCTTTACCTCTCATAATCTTTTCTTTCTGGGCATCACCGAAACATGGCTGACACCCTCTGACACAGCCTCCCCTGCAGCACTATGTTACGGTGGCCTCCACTTCACCCAGACTCCTCGCACTGGCAACAAACATGGTGGAGGAGTGGGCCTTCTCCTTTCTTCCAACTGTACCTTTTACCCAATCCCACCTCTACCCTCCCCTTTTTTGAAGTCCACTCTGTCCGCATGAACTCCCCCTACAACCTCCAAATGGCTGTTATATACCGACCTCCGGGCGCGACCACTGCCTTTATTGACCAATTATCCACCTGGCTCCTTCACTTTCTCTCTGCTGACATTCCCACCATCATCATGGGTGATTTCAACATCCCCATTGACACCCACCAGTCAGCTGCCTCCAAACTCCTATCCTTTACTTCATCCTTTGAACTTACTCAGTGGTCTTCCTCAGCCACCCACACAGACGGACACACATTAGACCTGATCTTCACCCATCTCTGCTCCCTATCTAACTTCACCACCTCACCTCTCCCTCTATGTGACCACCATCTACTCACTTTCTCACCCCTGTCCTCCTCACCTGTCACCCATGTCCAGCAACATGCGCACCCACACAGAAACCTAGACACACTCTCTTGACTCTATCCTACCACTAGCATTCACATCCTCACTCCACGACACAGACACTGTCACTGCTTTCTACAATGCCACTCTCGCATCAGTTATTGACACAGTCGCCCGTCATGCATAGCAGAGTGCGACGAACCAATAGACAACCCTGGCACATTAGCATCACTAAAAAGCTTCGGCAAGTATCCAGAATTGCAGAACAGTGTTGGAATAAAACACATTCGCAAGAAGACCTCACTGCACTCAAACAAGCAACACTCACATTCAAATCAGCTCTCACCTCTGCTAAACAGGCCTATTTTACATCCCATGTATCTTCTTTATCCCACAACCTCAAACAGTTGGTCAACACTTTTAACTCCCTCCTCCGCCCACCACTGCCCTCTCCAAGTTCCCTAATCATTGCCGAGGACTTTGCCATGCACTTCAAAAATAAGATAGACCAAAGAAGGCAAGTCTTTGTTGTCAAACCACCACAACCCCTTTGTATACCAGACCAATGCCCTAACCCCATAACTTCCTTCTCCAAAATCACTGAAGGACAGCTTGCTCATCTTCTCTCCAAATCACACCTCACCACTTGTACAATTGATCCCATCCCATCCCACCTCCTCCCCAACCTCACCACCACACTAATCCCATCCCTATCCTATCTCTTCAACCCATCACTAGCTTCTGGTACCTTCCCCTCTGCTTTATTTCATGCCATAACCACACCTATCCTCAAAAAGCCATCCCTTGACCCAAGCGCTATGTCCAGCTATATCTCCATATCTTTGCTCCCATTTGCTTCCAAACTGCTTGATCAGCACGTACATGCTGAACTTTCCTCTCACTTTGCATCTAACTCTCTCTTCGACAACCTACAATCTGGCTTCCGTCCCCACCATTCCACTCAGACTGCCCTGACCAAAATTACGAACGACTTTCTTACAGCAAAAGCTAACAGAAAATTCTCTATACTCCTCCTTGTAGACCTGTCCTCTGCCTTCGACACAGCTGACCACTCCTACTCCTACTACTGATCCTCTCTTCCTTTGGTGTCAAAGACCTTGCCCTATATTGGATCTCCTCATACCTTACCAACCACACATTTAGCGTTTCCTACTCCCATACTACCTCTTCATCTCGCCCCCTGTCTATTGGTGTCCCTCAAGGCTCTGTCCTAGGACCCTTACTCTTCTCAATCTATAGACTCGGCCTGGGACAACTCAAAGGTCCTATGGCTTCCAGTACCATCTATATGCCGATGACACTCAGATCTACCTTTCTGGCCCAGATGTCACCTCTCTGCTCTCCAGAATCCCAGAGTGTCTATCAGCCATATCCTCCTCCTTCTCCTGTCGCTTCCTTAAGCTCAATGTGGACAAATCTTAACTAATTAGCTTTCCTCCAGCTCACACACCTTCCCTACCTGATCTATCTATCAAAATAAATGAAATCACACTTTCCCCTGTCCCCAAAATCCGCTGCCTTGGAGTAACCCTTGATTTTGCCCTGTCCTTCAAACCACACATCCAAGCTCTCGCCACCTCCTGTCGCCTCCAGCTCAAAAATATTTCTAGAATCCATCCTTTCCTCAACCCTCACTCTACCAAAATGCTTATGCATTCCCTAATCATCTCCTGCCTCAACTACTGCAACATCCTCCTTTGTGGCCTACTTTGTAACACTCTCACACGCCTCCAGTTCATCCTTAACTCTGCTGCCCGACTAATCTCTCTCCTCGCTACACTCCTGCTTCCCCTCTTTGCAAATCCCTACACTGGCTCCCAATTTCCCAGCGTATCCAGTTTAAACTACTAACACTGACCTGCAAAGCCATCCATAACCTTTCTCCTCCGTATATTTCCAGACTAATCTCTCAATATCTTCCCTCACGTAATCTCCGATCCTCCCAAGACCTCCTTCTCTCCTCCACGCTTATTCGCTCCTCACCCAATCGCCTCCAAGACTTCTCCCGAATTTCCCCCATCCTCTGGAATTCTGTGCCCCAACACGTCCGGTTATCCACCACATTAGATTTTTCAAAAGAAACCTGAAAACCCACCTCTTCAAAGAAGCTTACAACCTGTAATGACCACACGGACACCTCAACACCAGCGGAGCTACTGTAACCCTCGACCTACTGTCTCCTTCCCCATAATCCTGTAGAATGTAAGCCCACAAGGGCAGGGTCCTCTTCCCTCTGTACCAGTCTGTCATTGTTAGTTTGTTCACTGTAAGTGAGATTTGTATTTTGATGTAACCCCTTATGTGCAGCACCATGGAATTAATGGTGCTATCTAAATAATAATAATCTTGCTGCAAACGTTAAAAATACCGGATTACGTACCGGTAATGCTCTTTTATAGAGCCCACGACAGCACCCACTAGAGAGAGGGGATCCGCCCCCAGGAACAGGAAACCTACAGAGAGATAAAAGGGGCGGCCCCCCCCTCGCTCCTCAGTTGTTTTACAGAGAATAGGAGGAACCGCCGCCAGGTTTTAGTTAACAGGTTCGGGTATATCCATATATATATACATATTTACAACCTCATACTATATTTTCTAATATTTACACCTCACCAAACAAGCACCATGTGCAACTATATACAGAAAAGGGAGGGATGTGAACGGGTGCTGTCGTGGGCTCTATAAAAGAGCATTACCGGTACGTAATCCGGTATTTTCTATTCGCCACGACAGCACCCACTAGAGAGAATTGCAGAGACTATAGACTGGGTGGGTTTACTGAGTCAAGGACCGATACACCAAAAGTTAGATCAGAAGCAGAGGATAGATCTAATCTATAATGCTTATAGAAGGTATTTGGTGAAGACCAAGTTGCAGCCTTACATATAAGGTCTATTGGCACATTCGCCCTTTCTGCCCAGGAAGTCGACAAGGCTCTTGTAGAGTGTGCTCCGACATGCATTGGAGGATCTCTCCCTCCAGCTTTATACGCCAAGATTATGGCCTCTCTGATCCAGCGAGATAATGTGTTCTTTGTGACTCCGGCACCCTTGGTTTTACCCTGGAAAGACACAAAGAGAGCCCTACTCTTCCTCCAGTCCCTAGTTCTCTCTAAATAGGCTAGGACAGACCTTTTTACATCTAGGGTGTGAAGTCTTTCTTCTTCTAGAGTTGAGTGGTTCTCATAAAAGGTGGGTAACAAGATCTCCTGGGATCTATGAAAGGTAGAAGCCACCTTAGGGAGATAACAAGGATCTGTTTTTAAAAGTATCCTATCTGATGTTACCACAAAAAAGGGAGGATCTATAGATAAAGCATGAAGATCACTTACTCTTCTGGCAGAAACTAATGCCACTAATAATACCGTTTTTAAAGAAATATTTTTTAGTGAGGCTGCATGGAGAGGCTCAAAAGGTGATTGAGTCAATGCATTTAGGACTATTGATAGATCCCACTGAGGGACCCGAGGTATGCTAATTGGTCTCGATCTCTCACAGGCAGATATAAACCGAGATATCCATTTATTACCTGCTACATCAAAATTAAAAAGAGCTCCTAAGGCTGACACCTGCACTTTCAGAGTGCTTACAGAGAGTCCTAATTCCAGACCTTTTTGTAGAAATTCCAATATTGGAAATATAGGAATATCAGCGGAAAGTTGTGTAGTATGGAATTGAAGGAATTTCCTCCAAATTCTGACATAAATCCTGGTAGTTGAGGGTTTTCTACTTTTCATCAGAGTATCTATTAACCCACTAGAAAACCCCCTGAGATTTAGTAACTGCCTTTCAAACTCCATGCAGTTAAATTCATGCCCTTTGCCTGAGGATGAAGGAACGGACCCTGAGAGAGCAGGTCCTTGGATTGAGGCAGAATCCACGGGTCCGACACTGACATCGCCCTCAGCCATGAGAACCATGGCCTTTTGGGCCAGAATGGGGCTATTAATAGAATTCTTGCTCCTTCTTCTCTTATTTTTCTTATTACCAAAGGTAGTAGATTCCATGGAGGAAAAGCATATGCCAGGTCGAAAGTCCAGGGCACTTGGAGGGCATCGAGTATGTCCGGCTTGTCCTCTCTGTTTAGAGAGGCAAACATCCTGACCTGTCGGTTGGCTCTTGTGGCAAACAAGTCTATTTGAGGAATACCCCATTGCGCTGTTATCATTTTGAAAATTTTTCTGTTTAGCATCCATTCCCCTTGATGAAGGGTGTGACGGCTCAGAAAATCGGCACGAAAGTTGTCTGTGCCCCTGATGTGAACTGCTGATAGTGATAGCAGATGACCTTCGGCTAATTCCATGATGTCTGATGCCAGCTGCCTGAGTCTGTCCGACCGCGTACCTCCTTGATGGTTTAAGTAAGCTACTGCCGTGGTGTTGTCGGAGAACACTCTTGTGTGAGAGCCGCTGAGCTGAGGAAGAAAGTGAAGTAGGGAATAATATATTGCCCTCAACTCTTTGACATTTGAAGAACTATCTAGTTCCGAACTAGACCAAAGATCCTGAACCCACTGATCCTTAAAATGTGCCCCCCAGCCTTTAGGACCAGCATCTGTGGTCACTATACTAGAGGGGGAAATTATCCAGAGAACCCCTTTTGAAAGGTTTTTCTGATTTAACCACCACCTAAGGGAGTGTAATACTTCCGTTGTTAGATAAACTGTTCTATCCAGACAGCCTCTATTCTTAATGTCCTCCTCTAATATAAATTTTTGTAGAGGCCTAGTATGAGCCTGTGCCCACTGGACCGCAGGGATACACGATGTCAGAGAACCTAGTAATGACATGCTCTGTCTGAGTGACATACTACGATTTTCTATTGCTAAAGATACCTTATCAACTATGGAGATTTTCTTATCCTCAGGCAGCTTACAAATCTGGTCAGCTGAATCTAGAAGGAGCCCTAGGAATTTCTGACACTTAACCGGCTGAAGTCTAGATTTTTCCCAATTAACCAGCCACCCCAGGGATTGTAAGGAAACCACTACTTCCCGTAACCTCTGCTCACACTGTAGGGGGTCTTTACCCACAATCAATAGGTCATCTAGATATGGAATGACTAAAGTATCTTTTACTCTTAGGAAAGACATAACTTCCAATAGCAATTTTGTGAAAACCCTTGGGGCCATGGATAATCCGAAGGGCATCGCCTTATATTGTAGATGACGAATTTGTCCCTCTATACAGACTGCTACCCGAAGGAACTGCTGGAATAAATGATGTATAGGAATATGATAGTAAGCATCCTTAAGATCCAATACTACCATGTAACAGTTTGGAAATAAATTCTTTATGGCTGAACGAATGGATTCCATTTTGAATGTTTTAGGCCTTATAAAGGAGTTCAGCTTTCTTAAATTAATTATGGTTCTGAAAGAGCCATCCGGCTTATTAATCAGAAACAAGGGAGAATAAAATCCCCTCCCCCTCTGGGAAGATGGGACTTCCACTAGGACTTGTTTGCGTAGGAGGGTTTTAACCTCTGTTTCAAGTGCCTCTTGCTGAGGCCTGGATCTTAAGGTGGTAAGGAGGAAGGAGTCCGGTGGAGTTCTAATAAAGTCTAATGTGAGGCCTGAAGATATTAATTTAATGGCCCAAGTATTTATTGTTATCTCTTCCCATTGTTGCCTAAACTGTTTTAATCTTCCACCCACTGGAGGAATATAATTACTGGAATTTGTCGGCTGGCTTGAATGGACGTTTATTAAACAGGTTTCCTTTTTGTTTAAAATCCTTATTGTTCCATCTGTCTCTGAAGCCTCCCTTCTTTCCGAATGGTGGCTTCCTGAAGGCCCTTCTGTAAGATGGAACAAAGGGATTAGGGAATCCTTTTTTCCTTTCACCTGCCTTCTTGAGTATATCGTCAAGGACTGTTCCAAACAGGTACTCACCCTGACAGGGTATGGCACATAATTTTGATCTAGATTGGGCATCTCCTTTCCAGTTTTTTAGCCATAAAGCCCGCCTAGCCGTGTTGGAGATATTAGCTGTTCTGGCCGCCAGACGTAGGGAGTCAATAGAGGCATCCGATATAAAGGCAGCCGCACCCTTGATCAAAGGGATAGACGCTCGTAACTTCTCCCTGGATACACCATTTTTAATATTTTGCTCCAGCTGATCCAGCCAGACTAACATTGATCTGCCAGTACATGTGGCTGCAATTGCCGGTTTGAATGCCGTGACACAGGCCTCCCACGATTTTTTAAGGAGCGCATCTGATTTTCGGTCCATGGGATCTGTTAAGGAACCTGCATCTTCCACGGGCAAGGAGAACCGGCGAGATGTAGATGCAACTGCAGCATCGACCTTTGGTATTTTGGTCCATGTACTTAAATCTTCGTCATCAAATGGGTAGCGCCTTTTACAGGGTATTGGTACAAAACCTTTTTGACCTTTACCCCATTCCTTCTTAACGAGGTCCTTTATGGCCTGGTTTATTGGAAACACGTGGCCTTTCCGTTGGGAAAGACCAGCAAACATGATTTCCTGTGGTGTTTGGGGTTCTTTTGACTCCGATACCCCCATCGTATTTCTCACCGATTTAACCAAGTTGTTTATGCCTTCAGTTGGAAAGCAAACAAAGTCTTCTTCCCCTGAAGAATCAGACAGTTGAGAGACCTCAGAGTCGACCTCCCCACTCTCTGCTGACGTGTCGGCTCTAGGTGAGGATACTCTTCTTTTCTTTTTCTCGGTATTAATCGAGGAAGAACCGCCTCCTAACGACTGAAGTTCTTCCCTAATTATGAGCCGTATCTCGTTCATTTTCACCGATTCCTCCTGCCGTAAGGTGTTATCTATACATGCCTGACATAGACTCTTAGTATAGGAGTCAGGCAAGGGTTCGGTACATATAGCACATTGTTTGTGCTTACTCTTTCCCGTCCTTTTTGCCTAAAATAATACAAGCAAAGGAATCAATATATACTTCTGTGAAGTATGCGTACACTCACCCAGCGTATTAATTTTACCGGCTGCGGGGTTGCCTTAGTTTGGGATGTGGAACGGGATGATTTTCTTCCCGATTTATCAGTGGAGTCACTTAACTTAAAGTGTCCACTGCTGTTTTTCCTGGTTTCGCTACTAGGTACTAGTGGCTCTTCCATGGAGTGCACACGGACCTCCTCTTGGGATGACATAATGCACACTGACTGCACTTCTTATCCTGACTTTTATAGTGTAGCCACTCCTGCATACATCCCCATCCTGTTTTTTTTTTTTTTTTTTTTACTCACAAGACCGGCATCCAGACGCTGGGATCGCATGGGGGAATCCAATATGGCGGTTCCCCCGGAAATGGTACTCTGACACCGCGACCCCGGAAGTTCAAGCTTCCTTCCATGGGACGCCGACGCTACTGCGCATGCGCCCGCGTCTCTGCAAACCGGAAGCGCTCTCAGCGCTGCTTCCCACCATGTCGCCTCTTACCTCTGGAGGGAACGGAGGGAAGATTCCCCAGGGATACCACACCGCTGCTCAGCTCCACTCAGGAGGGCATTCCACAGGTATCCACACTGCGCCGTGCCTTCCATTAGCACTTACCCAACGGTGTCCCAGCAGGGAGACCGTTGGTACCTTCAGGCTTCCCTGTCAGCCGCACCAGATGAGGGGGGAGCCCGCAGGAACATTCCCCCGACACTGTCTACCTGCTCTGGGACCCCTGTCGCTCAGCAGAGTCGATACAGGCGGTAGCCCAGGCAGGTCTTCCTCTTCTTAGCCATAGAGTTCTTCTCTGTGGGTTCCCTTCCAGGAACAGGAAACCAACTGAGGAGCGAGGGGGGGGCCGCCCCTTTTATCTCTCTGTAGGTTTCCTGTTCCTGGGGGCGGATCCCCTCTCTCTAGTGGGTGCTGTCGTGGCGAATAGAAAACATAAGGTACTTAGTTAGCATTTTTTGATTAAAGAGTGCAAAAGCCATCCAACCACGTCAAGATGACCTTCAATACGGATGATCACTATCACTATTGACCTAACTCGCCATGTGCCAAACCAGTCTTATTTGAAATGGCAAGAGGGAAAAGGAAACCAGGTATAGTTCGCAATTAAGATCTTGTATGGGATAGATGGGTGGATAAGGGTGCTGGGAACCACACCCCATGATATGTACTACAAAAAAAAAAAATACTTAAATAAATGGGGCCCCCACACCTTTGGTATTAATTTATTAGATGCCACTTTTTTGGCACATGGAGAGGTAGGTTATTAGTATTTAGGGATCATTCATATTTAGGTACACCTTGACGTGGTTGGATGGCTTTTGCGCTCTTTGATCAAAAAACGCTAAGTACCTTATGTTTTTAACGTATGCAACAATATTGGACTTCATTAACCGCAGTGTGCTGACGCACCGTGTATGTATAGGTGCATTGATTGCGTCTGAAAGGCGTCATAGATAATAAAACTAACAGATACTGACTTCAGCCACTGTTTCGGTCCACGCTTACCTCTAGGCAGCCGTGCTCGGCACTGCCCAGCGATTGCTTGCAGCGCTCATGCATGCAGATGTTATGTGATTAGCTGCCCAGAAACGTTTGCCATTTCCAGTGCAGTTCGGAAAGTAACAGCGGAACTGAGACCCAAAGTGTTCCAGCATTTTCCTACCTCGTCATATCCAGAGTCCACGTAGATTTTGCTTTGAGTTGCCAGAGGACAAGGCTCAGTTACTGTTCGGCTGAACATCTTAAAGAGCGACCAGTCTGTAGGAAACAAAGTGTCAGTGATGAAATAGATGGATGGAAGTCTTTAAGAGGGGACATTTACTGAGGAGAAAACTGTAGGGAGAAAGCATTTTACATGGAATATTCACAGACTCTAACATACATTCCCAATACATGATATATAGGATATTTATGGGTGTACATTAGCCACAATCACTACAAGACTCGGAAATACCTCTTTTCCCCTGTCCATTGGTATACATATCAAACACCACAGTTAAGGTTTGTCTCAACTCCCAGGAGATCGCTGAGCAACCTGCATCCTAAAAATAAAAAAGAGAAAGAGGCCATAGAAATGATTACAGAATACAAGCTGCCAAACAGTAGCCAACAATCTGCTGACGATTCACAGAACAGGTGGTGATATTGGGAAATGCTTGTTAAAGCTATACATGACTTACCCTACATACTGGCCGGATGTGCACGGACTGAGAGTGGTAGCTGCTGTGATACAGACGTTCTGCCTCCAGCAGAGAAGCCAGTCCAACCTGTGACGACAAGGCGAGGCGTGAATACCTCGGAATCCGCCATGTTACTATCCTACAGTATCTCTATGTAATTACCTTAGAACCACAAGGCAGTAACTTCTTCCATGGGGTGAGATTTTCGGTGCACACGATCTCCCTGGGTAACATGGCGTATCTCAGGAGGTGGTGATCGGTCACTGGAGAATGTGAAGAGTAGCATCAGTCCAACAAGTGCTGACCCATAACCTTGAATGCCTGCATCAATCAGCCATGATATTAAAACCTGGTATTAAGTGCCGCCAAGACATTTCGGACCCTTTGAGGAATGGACAACATAAAACCTTGGAAAGTGTCAGGTGGCACCTGGCACCAACAGGTCTACAAATGAAATGACTTAAAGGGTTTTTCAGAACCTGTGGATAGGTCACCAATATCAAAGTAATGGAACAATCCTTTAATATTGGTGCTCATGAGCTTTCAGAGATGGGCAGGGGTTCGGCATGGACAATGGACCTGGGGTCTGCATGGATAACCAGCCTGTTGTGCAGCTACATAGCCTCATATGTGGCAAGCTGTGATGTCATCTAAGTTCTGACACCTCCATTATCACCAGTATTACAGCAATTATTGAACCAGAGGCGAACCTCTGCTGCTATCACACATAAATGAGTCTTGGGTGCCCTGATCCTTCATTGGACCACTACTGGTAGGTACTAACCACTGTATATTGGGAACACCCCACAAGACCAGCCATTTGGCGATGTTCTGACACATTTGTATCGACATTGCAATTCAGTCCTTGTCGAAGTTGCTCATATCCTCACTCGAAGTGTTTGGAGCAAATCTGCTCAAAAAACACTTAAAAGTTTTACTACTCTTTCTATTGAAAATCCACCATGCTGTTTATATAAAGTTTTCGTGAAGAGATTTTTTAAAAATCTCCTAGTGATAAGGAAAGCACGTCACTTCTTCAGAGGTGGATCCTGATGGAATCTGCTCCAAACTATGGATTGTCGTATCAAAAGTCTGAAAGGAAAAGACGCTCCTCAAAACTTCTTTGGGGAAAGAAAAACGCCTCCAAAAAAAGTTTCTTGACCATTGCCTGAAGGTTCTCTCCTTTAAAGCCATTACAACCATATATTCCATTTTATCCACCCTGGTCACTGGTTTTAATTTTATTGCTAAACAGTGTCTGAATATGTGAGGGCAACTTGGGTGAGGGCAACATGGGTGAGACCAGAGAAAAGATTTGGAGGAAAGGTACAAGGGATTAGTAGAGGGTCTATATGCTGACAAGTGATACTCATACACTGACCATTGGCCAATCCCAAAGGCTTGAAGGACGCGGTTGGAGTCACGGTGTTAGTGGAGTCTATGAAGTTTAGAGAGGCGCAGAAGATTCCGGATAAGATATTAGTCAACTCCTTCCAATTTCTGTCCACACTGAAATTACAAATGTAACCTCATCAATAGAAGGGATAGGGCCATTACATCCGTCTACACCAAAATTATCAGAGCAACAATGTACATTATACATTACACCTAAATAAAATGGGAATGGTTGGTGATATCAGCTTCCTGTTTGTGGCACATTAGTATATGGGAGGGGGAAAACTTTTCAAGATGGGTGGTGACCATGGCGGCCATCTTGAAGTCGGCCATTTTGGATCCAACTTTATTTTATTCAGATGTTTCAGATGCAGCACATCTCATATCTTCACAGCATGTGGTGGTGCACCATCTTGGGTGTCAGGTCCGAGCATTCCTACATTAACAGTTTCCTGGAAAGTGGATTGGTTGCCGTGGGCCAGTTGAATGGCCACCAAGGTCACCTGATCTGACCCCCTTAGACTTTTATCTTTGGGGTCATCTGAAGGCAATTGTCTATGCTATGAAGATATGAGATGTTCAGCATCTGAAACAACGGATACTGGAAGCCTGTGCTAGCATTTCTTCTGCAGTGTTGCTATCAGTGTGTCAAGAATGGGAGAAGAGGCTTGCACTGACAATCCAACACAATGGGCAGCACTTTGAACACATTTTATAAGTGGTTATAAACTTGAAAATAACTCGTGAAAGAATAAAGTTACCTTAAAACCAAGCACACCCTTGTTTTTCTTGTGAAATTCTCAATAAGTTTGATATGTTACATGTCCCTCTTACCATTGAAAAAAATTAAGTTATATCCAAAATGGCTGACGTCAAAATGGCCGCCATGGTCACCACTCATCTTGAAAAGTTTTCCCTCTCCCATATACTAATGTGCCACAAACAGGAAGTTGATATCACCAACCATTCCCATTTTATTTACGTGTATCCATATAAATGGACCACCCTGTACAATGACGCTCTTCTTATGACAAATCAGATTACACAAAGGATATAAAAAGTCTACACACCCATTAAAAGGACCAGGATTTTGTCACGTAAAAAAAAAAATCATGCCACGAAGAATCATTCCGGAACTTTTTCTATCTATAAACTGTACAAATCCACTGAGAAACCAACTGAAATCTTGGAGAATAAAATAGTAGTTGAACAAATATGCAAATTTGTCAGATTGTGAGGACGTCTCCTGTATACAGTGCCTTCTTCAAGTCACCCACAGATTTTCAGTTGGATAAAGGCCTGATCTCTCTCTTCTGGCAAAGCCATTCTTTTGCTGATTTGGAGGTACGTTAAGGTCATTGCAGTGCTGAAAGATTAAATTCCTCTTCATCTTTTTCTAGAGGACTGAAGAGTTTGTTACAAAATTGACTGATATTTGGAACTGTACATAATTTCTTCTGCTTTGTCTAAAGTTCTAGTTGCCGAAACACAGGTCCAAAGAATAATGCTGCCTCCACCATACTTCCCTGTGGGTATGGGGTTATTTTGGTGATGTGCAGTGTTGGATTTTCACCAAACATAAGTTTTGGAATTATAACCAAAAAGTTAACCGGGCGTCATGAGAACATAACACGCTTTCACACATGCTTTTGGCAGACTTGATATAGGTTTTTGCAAAATATAAATGGCCTTGGATGGTTTTCTTTGTAAGAAAACGCTTCCATCTTCTCACACCACTTGACAGGCTAGACACTTTAAGAATATAGAAGATTGTTATCAAACACAGTACTTATCAAAACTTCCTGCAGCTCCTTTAATGTTGCTGTGAGCCTCTTGGACCTATTTTCTTCTATTTTTGAGGGACTTCCAGTTCTTGGTAATGTTACTTTTCTGCAAAATGTAAGCCACGTATTGCGGTCTTCACAGTATTCCAAAGTGCATCTAAAACCCAGGAAATTTTTTTTTTGGAGCCTTCTCCTGACCGATAACTTTTAATAATGAGATCTCTTTGCTGTGGTGTAAGCTATTTATTGTCAATGACTTTTGATATATAATAAAACTAAGAAAATGCCAGGAAACTCCTACTAGAACAGTTACACTTTATAAGGGGTTAATGGGAATCACTGTAAATGACGCCAGCTGAGTACTGATCACAAATGATCATGTAAATGTGATTGGCCGATTCTGAAAATACCCACATTCCCAATTAAAAGTGGGTGTTCATACTTACGGAACCACATCATTTTAACTTTGTCATTTATGTTTTATCCCTCAAAATAATTTCAGTTGCTCAATAAACTGTACAAATTAAGCGTGATATCAGAAACTAGAAAAGTGCTGAAGTTATTCTTCTTGGTAGGATTTTTTTTCCTTACAGGACAAAAACTTTGCATGTTAACAGGGGTGTGTAGACTTTTTAGATCCACCGTATATACAGCCACAACAAGTCTAGAAGGGATTGTCCTATAGCAACAACTGGTACTCAGACGCTGCTGAGGAAGCTGCAGGGAATATATAGTAATATGCAGGAACATTCAGAGTGGGATCCAGCCCTGCAGGTGCCCCACGATGACCAAGGCCAGTTTCACACATCCGACATTAATGGTCCGAGTACAGACGGAGGGATCCAGATCAGCCGCGGGTCTCTTGACACAAATTCAACAGCCTCATAGGTCAGGAGACCCTTATTCAGTCTGGACATTGTGATCTGTAGTTGGACGTGTGAAATTGATCGAATAGAGAGTTGCTCCTTCTATGATGCCAACATGCAGTAACAGCTTCATACACGTCAGTACTTACTCTGTGACAGATTCTTGAAACCAGACCCACAGCTCGGCCCCAGCGGGGGCCTCCAGGAGGGGCTGCCCCCAGGATCTTGTGCGCCAGAACCCTTGGGTGAAGGATAGATGCAGCTCCTGGATGGAGTATTTGGATATCACTTGGCCCAGAACCTTAGGAAATAACCTGTAGTGAGAAACTGAGACAGAAATGGAGTAAGACTGAGCCAGGGCATCGCTCACCTGCCCCCGGGGAGACCCTCACCTGAGCCGGGGCGACCCCAACCTGCCCCCGGGGCGACGCTCACCTGAGCCAGGGCAACCCTTATCTGCCCCAGGGCAACGCTCACCCGCCCCCGGGGAGACCCTCACCTGAGCCGGGGCGACCCCCACCTGCCCCCGGGGCGACGCTCACCTGAGCCAGGGCAACCCTTATCTGCCCCAGGGCAACGCTCACCCGCCCCATTGCATGTCAACAAGAAGAGTCAGAATGTACGGACATCATAGAGGGGTGAGCCTGCTTAAGACCCCCATCCAGGATATTGTAGGAAAAAAGCATGGCTGGCCAGGGAGAATAGGACATGTGATTGATACTGATGGACAAACCCTTTCCAGGAGAGTTCTCATGTTGTGTCCTGGTTGCTGGGAGTGGTGCCCTTTAAGATGTCCCATAGATACAGACTGTTCCGACCTTTGTCTTGTGTATGTCCTCTCACTATGGAGGGTCCTGCTGCTGGGCCCCCGCCCAATAAGCAGCTGTCAGGGGGAACATGGGGTATGATGGTGTTCTGCATCCAGCGGGCCCCTCCATCTCCCCCGTCTGTGTCATGGCCTAATACTGCACACTGACAGTAGTGACACCACCGGCTCTGCTCCATCCACGAGCAATGGCCAGGCACCCTACATCCGGGGGATCAGGCGCTGCAGCTCTACTGCGCCCTCTCCGGCCGTGCTGTCACCTCTCTCTTTCCGGAGATCTGAGTCCAGGCGGGTCCGGAACTGGAAGGTGGCGGCGATGTCTCCGGAGCGCAGCGGGGTGAGGAGCAGCTCCTCTCGGAAGGTGTCGCCATGAGGCAGCTGCGCGGGGTCACCTCCCTGCGGGGCCAGGAGCAGAGCGAGCAGCAGCCACGCACCGGCCATAATACTGGCTGCAGGAGCAGAAGGACCTGCGGTGACGTCAGGACATGTGATCAGTCACGTGTCTGGGAGGAGTCAAGCTCTGTCAGAGGAATTCTGTTCGCTGAACCTAGAGAATCCGATTGCTGCAGCGATATTCGTGTAGCAGAGCCGTGCGTGCAGCGTCCGTGTAGCAGAGCCGTGCGTGCAGCGTCCGTGTAGTAGAGCCGTGCGTGCAGCGTCCGTGTAGCAGAGCCGTGCGTGCAGCCTCCGTGTAGTAGAGCCGTGCGTGCAGCGTCCGTGTAGTAGAGCCGTGCGTGCAGCGTCCGTGTAGCAGAGCCGTGCGTGCAGCCTCCGTGTAGTAGAGCCGTGCGTGCAGCGTCCGTGTAGCGGAGCCGTGCGTGCAGCGTTCGTGTAGCAGAGTCGTGCGTGCAGCCTCCGTGTAGCGGAGCCGTGCGTGCAGCGTCCATGTAGCAGAGCCGTGCGTGCAGCGTCCGTGTAGCAGAGCCGTGCGTGCAGTGTCCGTGTAGCAGAGCCGTGCGTGCAGCGTCCGTGTAGCAGAGCCGTGCGTGCAGTGTCCGTGTAGCAGAGCCGTGCGTGCAGCGTCCGTGTAGTAGAGCCGTGCGTGCAGTGTCCGTGTATCAGAGCCGTGCGTGCAGCCTCCGTGTAGTAGAGCCGTGCGTGCAGCGTCCGTGTAGCGGAGCCGTGCGTGCAGCGTTCGTGTAGCAGAGTCGTGCGTGCAGCCTCCGTGTAGCGGAGCCGTGCGTGCAGCGTCCATGTAGCAGAGCCGTGCGTGCAGCGTCCGTGTAGCAGAGCCGTGCGTGCAGCCTCCGTGTAGCGGAGCCGTGCGTGCAGCGTCCATGTAGCAGAGCCGTGCGTGCAGCGTTCGTGTATCAGAGCCGTGCGTGCAACGTCCATGTAGTAGAGCCGTGCGTGCAGTGTCCGTGTAGCAGAGCCGTGCGTGCAGCGTCCGTGTAGTAGAGCCGTGCGTGCAGTGTCCGTGTATCAGAGCCGTGCGTGCAGCCTCCGTGTAGTAGAGCCGTGCGTGCAGCGTCCATGTAGCAGAGCCGTGCGTGCAGCGTCCGTGTAGTAGAGCCGTGCGTGCAGCGTCCATGTAGCAGAGCCGTGCGTGCAGCGTCCGTGTAGTAGAGCCGTGCGTGCAGTGTCCGTGTATCAGAGCCGTGCGTGCAGCCTCCGTGTAGCGGAGCCGTGCGTGCAGCGTTCGTGTAGCAGAGTCGTGCGTGCAGCCTCCGTGTAGCGGAGCCGTGCGTGCAGCGTCCATGTAGCAGAGCCGTGCGTGCAGCGTCCGTGTAGCAGAGCCGTGCGTGCAGTGTCCGTGTAGCAGAGCCGTGCGTGCAGCGTCCGTGTAGTAGAGCCGTGCGTGCAGTGTCCGTGTATCAGAGCCGTGCGTGCAGCCTCCGTGTAGTAGAGCCGTGCGTGCAGCGTCCGTGTAGCGGAGCCGTGCGTGCAGCGTTCGTGTAGCAGAGTCGTGCGTGCAGCCTCCGTGTAGCGGAGCCGTGCGTGCAGCGTCCATGTAGCAGAGCCGTGCGTGCAGCGTCCGTGTAGCAGAGCCGTGCGTGCAGCCTCCGTGTAGCGGAGCCGTGCGTGCAGCGTCCATGTAGCAGAGCCGTGCGTGCAGCGTTCGTGTATCAGAGCCGTGCGTGCAACGTCCATGTAGTAGAGCCGTGCGTGCAGTGTCCGTGTAGCAGAGCCGTGCGTGCAGCGTCCGTGTAGTAGAGCCGTGCGTGCAGTGTCCGTGTATCAGAGCCGTGCGTGCAGCCTCCGTGTAGTAGAGCCGTGCGTGCAGCGTCCGTGTAGCGGAGCCGTGCGTGCAGCGTTCGTGTAGCAGAGTCGTGCGTGCAGCCTCCGTGTAGCGGAGCCGTGCGTGCAGCGTCCATGTAGCAGAGCCGTGCGTGCAGCGTCCGTGTAGCAGAGCCGTGCGTGCAGCCTCCGTGTAGCGGAGCCGTGCGTGCAGCGTCCATGTAGCAGAGCCGTGCGTGCAGCGTTCGTGTATCAGAGCCGTGCGTGCAACGTCCATGTAGTAGAGCCGTGCGTGCAGTGTCCGTGTAGCAGAGCCGTGCGTGCAGCGTCCGTGTAGTAGAGCCGTGCGTGCAGTGTCCGTGTATCAGAGCCGTGCGTGCAGCCTCCGTGTAGTAGAGCCGTGCGTGCAGCGTCCATGTAGCAGAGCCGTGCGTGCAGCGTCCGTGTAGTAGAGCCGTGCGTGCAGCGTCCATGTAGCAGAGCCGTGCGTGCAGCCTCCGTGTAGTAGAGCCGTGCGTGCAGCGTCCATGTAGCAGAGCCGTGCGTGCAGCGTCCGTGTAGTAGAGCCGTGCGTGCAGCGTCCGTGTATCAGAGCCGTGCGTGCAGCGTCCATGTAGTAGAGCCGTGCGTGCAGCATCCATGTAGCGGAGCCGTGCGTGCAGCGTCCGTGTATCAGAGCCGTGCGTGCAGCGTCCGTGTAGTAGAGCCGTGCGTGCAGCGTCCATGTAGCAGAGCCGTGTGTGCAGTGTCCGTGTAGTAGAGCCGTGCGTGCAGCGTCCGTGTATCAGAGCCGTGCGTGCAGCGTCCGTGTAGTAGAGCCGTGCGTGCAGCATCCATGTAGCGGAGCCGTGCGTGCAGCGTCCGTGTAGTAGAGCCGTGCGTGCAGTGTCCGTGTATCAGAGCCGTGCGTGCAGCGTCCGTGTATCAGAGCCGTGCGTGCAGCTTCCGTGTAGCAGAGCCGTGCGTGCAGTGTCCGTGTAGTAGAGCCGTGCGTGCAGCGTCCGTGTATCAGAGCCGTGCGTGCAGCGTCCGTGTAGTAGAGCCATGCGTGCAGCGTCCATGTAGTGGAGCCATGCGTGCAGCGTCCATGTAGTAGAGCCATGCGTGCAGCGTCCGTGTAGTAGAGCCGTGCGTGCAGCGTCCGTGTAGTAGAGCCGTGCGTGCAGCGTCCGTGTAGTAGAGCCGTGCGTGCAGCGTCCATGTATCAGAGCCGTGCGTGCAGCGTCCATGTAGTAGAGCCATGCGTGCAGCGTCCATGTAGTAGAGCCATGCGTGCAGCGTCCGTGTAGTAGAGCCGTGCGTGCAGCGTCAGTGTAGTAGAGCCGTGCGTGCAGCGTCCGTGTAGTAGAGCCGTGCGTGCAGCGTCCGTGTAGCAGAGCCGTGCGTGCAGCGTCCGTGTAGTAGAGCCGTGCGTGCAGTGTCCGTGTATCAGAGCCGTGCGTGCAGCGTCCGTGTAGTAGAGCCGTGCGTGCAGCGTCCGTGTATCAGAGCCGTGCGTGCAGCGTCCATGTAGTAGAGCCGTGCGTGCAGCATCCATGTAGCGGAGCCGTGCGTGCAGCGTCCGTGTAGTAGAGCCGTGCGTGCAGTGTCCGTGTATCAGAGCCGTGCGTGCAGCGTCCGTGTAGTAGAGCCGTGCGTGCAGCATCCATGTAGCGGAGCCGTGCGTGCAGCGTCCGTGTAGTAGAGCCGTGCGTGCAGTGTCCGTGTATCAGAGCCGTGCGTGCAGCGTCCGTGTAGTAGAGCCGTGCGTGCAGCGTCCGTGTAGTAGAGCCGTGCGTGCAGTGTCCGTGTATCAGAGCCGTGCGTGCAGCGTCCGTGTAGTAGAGCCGTGCGTGCAGCGTCCGTGTAGTAGAGCCGTGCGTGCAGCGTCCATGTAGTGGAGCCATGCATGTGCAGAATTATTAGGGTATGGGTCCACGTTCAGGATTGCATCAGGATTTTATACAGGTAAAATCCTGACCAAATCTGCACCTGAGGTCACTGGCAGGTCACCTGCGTTGTCCTTGCGTTTTTTCTGCAATGTAAGGACATGCAGCGTTCTTAAAAGACGCGCCGCATGTGCGTTTTCGAAGGTATGTCGCATGCGTCTTTTAATGCATAGTGGAGATGGGATTTCATTAAATCCCCTCCACTATGCTGTAACATCTGGACGCTGCGTGTTTGACACTGTGGCTCTACGCAACATCAAAAACTAAGCGTTTCCTGAACGTGTGCACATACCCTAAGGGTATGTGTCCACTTTCAGGATGGCCGGCGGTATCGCCGGAGCGGCTTAGCCGCTCTGCGGTAAGCCCCGCCCCCTTTCTGGGACACGATGATGCCGGATGTGTTCACAGCACACACCCGGCATCATCGCTCCCCACCATAGGGCCCTGTGCTATATCTTGCGGCGACACAGCGTCGCCGCAAGATATACGGACATGCTGCGATCTGAAAAGATGCGCAGCATGTCCGGAGTCGCAGGGCCGCCACGTGCGTGTTACCACGCATAGTGGAGACGGGATTTCATTAAATCCCCTCCACTATGCTGTAACATCTGGACGCTGCGTTTCTGACGCTGCGGCTCTATGCAGCGTCAGACACGCAGCGTTTCCTGCACGTGGAAACATACCCTTAGGCAACTTGTATTTTGATCACATGATACTTTTTATACATGTTGTCCTACTCCAAGCTGTTCAGGCTTGAGAGCCAACTACCAATTAAGTAAATCAGGTGATGTGCATCTCTGTAATGAGGAGGGGTGTTGTCTAATGACATCAAAACCCTATATAAGATGTGCTTAATTATTAGGCAACTTCCTTTCCTTTGACAAAATGGGTCAGAAGAGAGATTTGACGGGCTCTGAAAAGTCCAAAATTGTGAGATGTCTTGCAGAGGGATGCAGCAGTCTTGAAATTGCCATACTTTTGAAGCGTGATCATCGAACAATCAAGCATTTCATGGCAAATAGCCAACAGGGTTGCAAGAAGCGTGTTGGGCAAAAAAGGTGCAAAATAACTGCCCATGAATTGAGGAAAATCAAGCGTGAAGCTTCCAAGATGCCATTTGCCACCAGTTTTGCCATATTTCAGAGCTGTAACGTTACTGGAGTAACAAAAAGCACAATGTGTGCGATACTCAGGGACATGGCCAAGGTAAGGAAGGCTGAAAAACGACCCCCTTTGAACAAGAAACATAAGATAAAACGTCAAGACTGGGCCAAGAAATATCTTAAGACTGACTTTTCAAAGGTTTTCTGGACTGATGAAATGAGAGTGACTCTTGATGGGCCAGATGGATAGGCCAGAGGCTGGATCAGTAAAGGGCAGAGAGCTCCACTCCGACTCAGATGCCAGCAAGCTGGAGGTGGGGTACTGGTATGGGCTGGTATCATCAAAGATGAACTTGTGAGACCTTTTCAGGTTGAGGATGGAGTGAAGCTCAACTCCCAGACCTACTGCCAGTTTCTAGAAGACAACTTCAAGCAGTGGTACAGGAAGAAGTCTGTATCGTTCAAGAAAAACATGATTTTCATGCAGGACAATGCTCCATCACATGCCTCCAACTACTCCACAGCGTGGCTGGCCAGTAAAGATCTCAAAGAAGAAAAAATAATGACATGGCCCCATTGTTCCCCTGATCTGAACCCCATAGAGAACCTGTGGTCCCTCATAAAATGTGAGATCTACAGGGAGGGAAAACAGTCCACCTCTTGGAACGGAGCGCCAGGAGCAGGTATAAGCCGAGAGGGGCCCTTTCAGCCCATTTTTTTGGGCTGAAAATCTCGGCTTATACTCAAGTATATACGGTACCTGCACAAACAGATATCCTCCTAAGATAGCCAAATCTAAAAAAAACAAACCCCGACTTCCCAAAATATTAAGCTTTGATATTTGAGTCTTTTGGGTTGATTGAGAACATAGTTGTTGATCAATAATAAAAATAATCCTCTGAAATACAGTTTGCCTAATAATTCTGCACACAGTGTAGTAGAGCCGTGCGTGCAGTGTCCGTGTGGCAGAGCCGTGTGTGTAGTGTCCGTGTGGCAGAGCCGTGGTTGCAGCCTCCATGTAGTAGAGATGTGCGTGCAGTGTCCGTGTAGTGGAGCTGTGCGTGCAGTGTCCGGGTGGCAGACCTGTGCGTGCAGTGTCCGTGTAGTGGAGCTGTGCGCGTGCAGCGTCCGTGTGGCGTCCGTGTAGCAGAGCCGTGCGTGCAGCGTCCGTGTAGCAGAGCCGTGCGTGCAGTGTCCGTGTGGCAGAGCCGTGGTTGCAGCCTCCATGTAGTAGAGATGTGCGTGCAGTGTCCGTGTAGTGGAGCTGTGCGTGCAGTGTCCGGGTGGCAGACCTGTGCGTGCAGTGTCCGTGTAGTGGAGGTGTGCGCGTGCAGCGTCCGTGTGGCAGAGGTGTGCGTGCAGCGTCCGTGTAGCAGAGCCGTGCGTGCAGCGTCCGTGTAGCAGAGCCGTGCGTGCAGTGTCCGTGTGGCAGAGCCGTGGTTGCAGCCTCCATGTAGTAGAGATGTGCGTGCAGTGTCCGTGTAGTGGAGCTGTGCGTGCAGTGTCCGGGTGGCAGACCTGTGCGTGCAGTGTCCGTGTAGTGGAGGTGTGCGCGTGCAGCGTCCGTGTGGCAGAGGTGTGCGTGCAGCGTCCGTGTAGCAGAGCCGTGCGTGCAGCGTCCGTGTAGCAGAGCCGTGCGTGCAGTGTCCGTGTGGCAGAGCCGTGGTTGCAGCCTCCATGTAGTAGAGATGTGCGTGCAGTGTCCGTGTAGTGGAGCTGTGCGTGCAGTGTCCGGGTGGCAGACCTGTGCGTGCAGTGTCCGTGTAGTGGAGGTGTGCGCGTGCAGCGTCCGTGTGGCAGAGGTGTGCGTGCAGCGTCCGTGTAGCAGAGCCGTGCGTGCAGCGTCCGTGTAGCAGAGCCGTGCGTGCAGTGTCCGTGTGGCAGAGCCGTGGTTGCAGCCTCCATGTAGTAGAGATGTGCGTGCAGTGTCCGTGTAGTGGAGCTGTGCGTGCAGTGTCCGGGTGGCAGACCTGTGCGTGCAGTGTCCGTGTAGTGGAGGTGTGCGCGTGCAGCGTCCGTGTGGCAGAGGTGTGCGTGCAGCGTCCGTGTAGCAGAGCCGTGCGTGCAGCGTCCGTGTAGCAGAGCCGTGCGTGCAGTGTCCGTGTGGCAGAGCCGTGGTTGCAGCCTCCATGTAGTAGAGATGTGCGTGCAGTGTCCGTGTAGTGGAGCTGTGCGTGCAGTGTCCGGGTGGCAGACCTGTGCGTGCAGTGTCCGTGTAGTGGAGCTGTGCGCGTGCAGCGTCCGTGTGGCAGAGGTGTGCATGCAGCGTCCGTGTAGTAGAGTTGTGTCCGTATAGTAATGTATGCATTTAGTAGATCTATGCGTGTGTGGGTAGTGAAGCTCTGTGTAGCATCCATGTAGTAGAAAGGTTGAACCTAGGTCTTTTTTCATCCTATGTAATTATGTAGTGGAGCTGTGTGCGTGAGCATGTTGTAGATCTGTGTCTGCATGTAGCAGAGTGTGCGTATAGTAGAGCCATGTGTGGAGTGTCAGTGTTTGCATGTATTAGAGCTGTGTGCGTGTGTAGTAGACATGTGTGCAGTGTTCGTGTAGTAGAGCGGAGTCTGCATGTAGTAGAGCTGTGTGTGCGTGTAGTAAAGCTGTGCTTCCATGTAGTAAAGCTGTGTGCATGTGTACTAGAGCTGAGTGCGTGTAGTAGAGCCGTGTATGCATTTAGTACAGCTGTGTGTGAACAATGTGCATAGCGTAATGCTGTGAGTGCAGGGTATATGTAGCAGTGCTGTATGTGTAGTGGGCATGCGGAGGAGTTGCTGTGCACTGTGCCCACAGCTTAGTTGTAGATCTATGTAACAGGCCATGTGTACACGCTGCAGAGCTTTGTGTGCGGTTCCAGCAGCGGAGACCAGCAATCGCAGAAAGTCAGAACCAGGTGAACGGTACATGTAGCAGCTGCACAGAGCGATCTCTGGCCTCGGGCTCCGTTCTCACCATGAGTTTTTGATGTTGCAGATTTTCTGCACCTATTAGGTAAAATAGATTACCTGCATTTTTCTGAAATACGTAATGGAAAAAACTCCCTTTATGGGAAGGTAGCCCTAAAGCATTGCGGCTATGTCTCTGCCGCTGTCAATCGCTTTTTGTCCTTCCTGCATGACCCCATATTGATGACATCCATAAAGCAGCTATACAGTATGAGATGTGGCTATAGAATATTAGATAAATACAATGTGAGGTACACAGACAACATGAACTATGGATATAGAATATGAGCTACATACAGTATATTACACATTGCAAGCACATCAGGGTAAATATCTGCTCCAAGAGCCATATCCCTGGAATGAGTAGAATATTGATGTGTGGAAGCAGTTGGCCACTAGGTGGTGCTGTTCTGTTAGGAAAATGTCTTTACTGTTTTCCACAAAAAGTATGCATAGTGTCGGTCCAGAGC
The DNA here is from genome assembly GCF_032444005.1 of Ranitomeya imitator. Taxonomy (NCBI): domain Eukaryota; kingdom Metazoa; phylum Chordata; class Amphibia; order Anura; family Dendrobatidae; genus Ranitomeya; species Ranitomeya imitator. The sequence goes on along the minus strand of NC_091283.1, from coordinate 547,043,300 downwards.
GGAAGAACATGGGAACTCTATCGCCACCTATTGAAGTGGTGAAATAAAAATCTAAAGTTTGCACAAAAACAAAAAAAACAAACTGGCGCCATTTTTCGAGACCCATAGAATCTTCACTTTTCGGGATCTGGGGGTGGGTAAGGGCTTATTTTTTGCGCGCCGAGCTGACGTTTTTATTGATACCATTTTGAGGTAGGTATGATCTCTTGATCAGCTGTTATTGCATATTATTGCAAAAAAAAGTAAAAAAAAAAAACAATTCTGGAGTTTTGATTTTTTTTTCTGGTTACGCCATTTACTGATCAGATTAATTCTTGTTATATTTTAATAGATCAGGCGATTCTGGACACGGTGATACCAAATATGTGTGTATTTGATTTTTTTTTATTTTGAATAGGGCGAAAGGGGGGGATTTGAACTCTTATATATTTTTAAAAACATTTTTTTTACTTGCTTCAATAGTCTCCATGGGAGACCAGAATCTGTGATCATCTGATCGCCTGTGCTACGCTTAGCAAGGCTTCAGCCCTGTTGTGTAGCTAAACTGATCATTTGGTGTGAGCGCCGGCCACAGGGCGGCTCTCACAGCAGATGACAACCACATGGGTGTCCTGCAGACCCCGGGATGTCACGCCCACCCATCAGTGCCATGCGGTCATGTGACACGGATGCTGATGGGCGAGATTAATGACGCGTTTCTGGCGCGCCCATGTTAAATGCCGCAGTCAGATATGTTACTATGATCCGCTCATATTGACTGCAGCATTTAACATGTTAACAGCAGTGGGTGGATTGTGGATCCACCCATGGCTGTTAGGGGCACATGTCAGCTGATAAAATCAGCCGACTGCCAGTCGTGCCAGAAAACATCCGGGCTCATCGCCAGAGCCTGCAGGGACACTACCTATGACTTATAGATACGTCATAGGTCATGAAGGGGTTAAAAGGTCTTATCACTTAGGATAAAAAGCCAAACCAGAAACTCAATTCTCAGACACTTATTTCAAGGTGTTTGTCCCCATCAGTACAAAGCAGTAGAGCCGGTTTGGCTGGGTGAGAGGCCTCTAACAGGAGGCCTAAGGGCTACAGTTTCTCCATGTGGAGAGTGCCAAGTGGCGTGAGGAGATTTATAGGCCATGCAGTGCTCTTTTGGGATTTAAAAAGCAGTGAGCCATCTGCTTTTCCTCACTTTAAATCCACCATGATCCTCTTCTGATATTTAGCAGGGGTTCATATACCTATTCTAAATAAGATCTATGGGCCTGATTTATAATTTGTGTTTTTTTTTTTTTTAAGTTTCTTTTCTTTTTTTGTCTACTGGCATGATTTTCTTATTGTGCCAAATTGGTCAAAGTGCCGCACACAGTTTGAGAATTTTTCACAAATTAAAAATTCTTTTTGGCTCTGATTCATGATTTGCATTTTTTAAGACCCTTTTCTTCTTTGCCTTCTGATATTTGTTGTTGTTTTTTTTGTGACAAATTTTTCAAAATGTAGCACGAATTACCAGTCTGTACCTCTTTTCTCACCATCTAGGCCACATCGATTCAGTAGAGGAACAGAGCCAGACTACGTGGGGTTTGTTTTCAGGTGGTGTCCGTTGAACACATCAGCCTGCATAGAAGCTGTACACACAATACGGTGGTTACATAGTAACATAGTAACATAGTAACATAGTTAGTAAGGCCGAAAAAAGACATTTGTCCATCCAGTTCAGCCTATATTCCATCATAATAAATCCCCAGATCTACGTCCTTCTACAGAACCTAATTGTATGATACAATATTGTTCTGCTCCAGGAAGACATCCAGGCCTCTCTTGAACCCCTCGACTGAGTTCGCCATCACCACCTGCTCAGGCAAGCAATTCCAGATTCTCACTGCCCTAACAGTAAAGAATCCTCTTCTTAATTTTTTTTTTAAGGATTATTTAGGCTCATTTCATTCTTTCTTTAGATTGACACTGTTTATTAAGAATTAGTGGACTATCATTTTACATTTTAAACATGTTCTAATCTTTTCCATATTCTACACTGTTAATGGGCATTTTTGGGTACATAATCAGCTTGTGGCACATCACAATAGTAAATTGAGGTTTTAGTAAAATTCTATGGCAGAAGATTGCTAAGGAGAATTGTATATCATGTCATCTTCATGACCCCTCTAGCCTGTACTCTAAGCATTATATGGCCCTAGTACCACAAAATAGGCCATGGTAACAGAGCAAGTATTCACGTATATGGATGATATGAATGGATGATGCTGATACTTGACCCCTTTTCACCCTCCACCCTACTGTGTGACTGCTGCTTTTAACAAAATGAGTAGTTTATTGCTATAATAAATAGATAACAGAATGTAAGAAGCTATAATACTACAGTCATCGGACTGGTGACACTTGGGCCCTCCAAAGAAAATCACCCTTCATTCATCTACGTAGAAATAATGCGAGACAAGACAAAGTCTGCAACCGTAAGGAAGAAAATGGAAAAGTAATTTTAAAGGGTTTCTTTCATTCTTGTTCGTTGTTTGGTAGTATTTTTGGCTTTTGCAGGTTTCCCTGTTTGGAATACTTTTAAAGTACAAGTTGGACCAGCTTGGGATCCCTCAAAGTGTGGTCAGACCAGGTGTGATCAGGTTAGCGAGCCAAGTTACCTCGAGCAGCGGGTCATCCAATGTGATGATCCATCCTGGGCTGTGGAGTCGGTAAACCAAACCTCCGACTCCTCAATTTCCATGACTCTGAATGCACCAAAATTGGCTCCTACTCTGACTCCACGACTCCAACTCCACAGCCCTGGATCCATCCTAGGTCACCGGCTGGCTGGTACTTGTAGGAGGGAATGGACGTGTGCCATGCATCTTACAATCATAAACCAAGTGTGGGGCCACATCTTTTCTTCTTTTCGCAATCATACAATATGGATTCCACTGCTCTGGTGCCATTCGAGGACTCATTCAGATGTCCGTTTTTTATGTATGTGTTTTGTCCATTTTTTTGCATTATTCATCTATTAGAGTCTATGGGCCTGTTCACATGCTAATGTTTCTTTTTGTTTGCAAACGACCCAAAACAAAAAAAGATACGGTCATCTTGGCGAATCAAACTCGCCGTGGGTTTGCTATCTTAGCACTGTCTGCTTTGTGTCATGCCGCTGCCCGCGCCCTGTCATACTCGCCTGTCCTCGGCGACCCGGCGCGTCTCCTCTCCTGCAGCGTCTTCTTCTCAGCGCTCGCTTCCGCCCTCTGCTGCCCGTCGGGCGCGCGCGCGCACGCCAGGTTTAGCACCGCGCGCTCGCACTTCTAAACTTTCGTGCTGGCGCTTCTTCCCATCCTCTCTATCGTCTTGGAGGACCTTCACCCAGAAGTGCTGCGCCGTGCTGGTATGTAAACTGCTTCCTTCCACCCCTCTGTGCCTGATGATCATTTGTGTTTGCAAGTAAGTGCTCTTGGCCACTCGCTTGTTCTGTGTACTCCTTGTTTTCCTGATCCTGGTCCTCTCCTTGTTTCTTCCAGCGCCATACCTGTGTCTCTGCAGTCCAGTGTCTCAGCAGCCCCTGTCTCGCCAGTCCTGTATCCCTGCAGTCCTGTTCACCAGCAGTCCTGAGTCTCTGCATTCCTGTGTCTCAGCAGCCCCTGTCTCGCCAGTCCTGTATCCCTGCAGTCCTGTTCACCAGCAGTCCTGTGTCTCTGCAGTCCAGTGTCTCAGCAGCCCCTGTCTCGCCAGTCCTGTATCCCTGCAGTCCTGTTCACCAGCAGTCCTGTGTCTCTGCAGTCCAGTGTCTCAGCAGCCCCCGTCTCGCCAGTCCTGTATCCCTGCAGTCCTGTTCACCAGCAGTCCTGAGTCTCTGCATTCCTGTGTCTCTGCAGCCCCTGTCTCGCCAGTCATGTATCCCTGCAGTCCTGTTCACCAGCAGTCCTGTATCCCTGCAGTCCTGCTCCCCAGCAGTCCTGAGTCTCTGCAGTCCAGTGTCTCAGCAGCCCCTGTCTCGCCAGTCCTGTATCCCTGCAGTCCTGTTCCCCAGCAGGAGGTTTATCACCGAAACGTGCGTTGGGGAGGGCGCACGGACCCTGGATCTGGTCTACCCATTTGCCCTATTTTAGGTAATGTATATTCATTTATGATACTGATGTTATTGGGCCCTTTTAGTGTCTATGTGGACGTATAATGGTATTAATACTTTCCAGCATAGTGGTATGGACTTTATAGTCCACCTTGTATTAGTATGGAGTAGACTTTGACCCCGGCTCCGTGCGCTCCTTTTATGCTCTTTCAGTGGTGTCCTTGTACACCCTGTGGTACTGAGCCTCATCTGTTTCTTTGTATGATATGTCTTTTTATATATATATATATATATATATATATATATATATATACATTTTTGTGCAATAATAAAGTTGATGTTTACATATCTTTACTTGGGTTTTTGGTCGTTTTTGGGTCTTTATTGACCCACATCTCTTTAGTCCAGTGTCTCAGCAGCCCCTGACTCGCCAGTCCTGAGTCTCTGCAGTCCTGTGTCTCAGCAGCCCCTGTCTCGCCAGTCCTGTATCCCTGCAGTCCTGTTCCCCAGCAGTCCTGAGTCTCTGCAGTCCAGTGTCTCAGCAGCCCCTGTCTCGCCAGTCCTGTATCCCTGCAGTCCTGTTCCCCAGCAGTCCTGAGTCTCTGCAGTCCAGTGTCTCAGCAGCCCCTGTCTCGCCAGTCCTGTATCCCTGCAGTCCTGTTCACCAGCAGTCCTGAGTCTCTGCAGTCCAGTGTCTCAGCAGCCCCTGTCTCGCCAGTCCTGTATCCCTGCAGTCCTGTTCACCAGCAGTCCTGTGTCTCTGCAGTCCAGTGTCTCAGCAACCCCTGTCTCGCCAGTCCTGTATCCCTGCAGTCCTGCTCCCCAGCAGTCCTGAGTCCCTGCAGTCCTGTGTCTCTGCAGCCCCTGCCTCTACAGTCCTGTATCTCTGCAGTCCTCTCATCAGTCCTGTGTCTCTAACGTTCTCGTCAGTCTGGTGCCTCTTCCGTTTCCCCTGGTCCCACGTCTTCTTTGGTCCTTTTCCGTCTTGTTTCCCCAGCTTCTGAGGTGATGGTCCCTCACGAGCCTGCCCCTAACTCTCCCTGTATAGTGGGCGGTCCACCTGGTCAGCTCGTCCGTGAGGGGATCGTCGTCACGGTCCAGAGGGTCCACTTTTGTTTTCTTCTATAGAATCGTCACACTTTGTACTGTTTAATGGGTAAGAAAAGATTTAATTTTTTTTTATACAAGACACATGGACTAAAATGAATGAAAATTCTAATTCTATGGGTGTGAGTGAAACATGGGACTGCACTCTGTCATCTCAGTGCAGGCCGATATATTGCCATGGAGGAGATGGAGAAATAGTTTTTCCGTCTCCTCCACACCTGTACTGCCATCCTTTCATGCGAGAGGATCGGAGCACAGAGCACCGACACTCGGCTTGCGCTCACATCAGATGCCATATTCAAATGAACAGAAATAGTTTATTGTTGATTCCCAACGCGTTTCTAGCTCAAACAGGAGCACCACAAAAAAGAAGCTTATGATCTTTGTGGTCCCCCTGAGGAAGAAGTCCATTCCGCCTAGAAATGTGTTGGGAATAAACTACAATCTATCACTATTCATTTGAATCCTGTGAATTCCTTACCGGCAGTGCAGCACACCCTCATTTCTTCCTTTGGTACATTATGCAAAAATTATTGGTTGTCCTCTTTCAAAAAACTTTGTTTCATAGGTTGCAGTACCTGTAAAACCACCTCAATAAAAACCGAATATCACTTACCCTTCCCAGGCCCAACACTGGCTGTCCGATGCGGTCCAGGTCTCTGTTAGGCTACTTTCACACTAGCGTTTCCCGTTTTGCGTCGTGTTTGCGTCGGGCGACGCAGCGGCGACGCATGCGTCATGCGCCCCTATACTTAACATGGGGGACGCATGCGTCTTTTTGTGCTGCGTTGTGCGACGCATGCATCTTTTTTGCCGCAAGCGTCGGACCAAGAAAACGCAACAAGTTGCATTTTTCTTGCGTCCAAATTTCGGCAAAAAACGACGCATGCGTCGCAAAACGTAGCGTTTTTGCATGCGTTTTGCTGCGTTTTTGCGTGCGTTGTGCGTTGCGTCGCCGACGCAGCGGCGCACAACGCTAGTGTGAACGTAGCCTTAGACTGCAGTGCTGACACCACATCAACGAGCTGCAGTCAATCAGCTAAGTAGCTTTGCCCGTGTACATGGCATGAGTCGCTGAACTTACTGGATGGCTGCAACGCTGTTTATATGGCGTCAACATTGCAGCCAAAAATAGAGGCCAGGGCTTCAGAGGAGAGGCGGCGCTGGACCAGGGGAGGGTAAGTATCACTTGGTTTGTTTTTTCATAGCTACGACAGCCTCTGGGAGAAAGTTTTCTTAAAAAGGAACAACCCCTTTAACTAACTAATTTATACGTAGCATACATTACTGGTAAAGAAATACAATGATGAATACAATGAAATACTTCTATTGGGTGGAAGTACTGTAGAATCCATATACTTGCATAATAAATGAATAAAAAAAGTAACCTGGGTAAAACCAATAGTATCATCAGATACTAACATAATGGGAAGATCCTTGAATCCCTCCCACCCTAAAAATTACACATGCTGACTTTGCTGCTGATATACGGTACCCTATAAAAATCCACTGCAAGTCTTCTATGTGTGCAGGTGAATAGCGTTTAACTCGTGCTTGGCCGGCATACTGGAGCAGTGGCTACAGGGAGAAAAGGAACCTGCAGTCACTACACACAGCAACGCTCACTATACTGTGCAGTAAGCACGCCACGCCACTTTGATTGACAGCCAGCTCTGCAGTGGATCTGTGTACAGCGAGCTTTCAACCAAGGTGCCAGGGAGTGCTTACTGCAGCCAAGCTGGAAATAAGCTCATTTTCTACTGTTATAGCCGGCCCGGCAGCGTTGTGACATTATTAAGCAGCAGATTAACCCTATATCTGCAGGTAAATAGTATTTTCCGAGGTGACTGGTTCCCCTTAAGTTATTTTCTCTCTGAAGCCACTGGCTGTCAGTCATCAGGGCAGTGAGAGCATTGTAATCACTTTCCCAGCACATTGGCAGACTGCTCTACAGCATGTGTGTGCAGAACAGCCTGTCAATCAAAGTGCTGCACAGTGCTTACATTTCATTCACTGTATATTACTCTTATCTCGTATAGTGTCATTCATTTTTCTATAGTGTCCTTCCTTACTATAAACTGTAACTGATGCATCTTGATTTGTATCTTATTAGTTTGGGGTGTTATCTGTATTCATTTTGAGGAGTTAAATGCTATATGTAAAGCAATCCAAAAAGGCCTATTATTATCTTCCAAATATGGCTACAAGAAAATGTGTGTTTAGTACATGACTTGCCATGTGAAATGTGACCTTTCCCATCAGGTGACTGGTGAGGCCTATACAGCCCGAATGGCCCTGGTTACCCTAAATCCACCCTTGGTGCTATATGCTTGAAGATTAGTAGTACAATAGCTGATATTGACGTAGTGTGCATTCATGTGGTAAACTAATGGGGTAAGACACCTGTGGTAAGGGGGTACTTGGTACCGGATCCGGTCGGCTCAAAGGGGGGATGTCACGGTGGCTGACCCGGTCCGTGGCCCTGGGACGACCGTATAAAAGGGAAAGGTCTTTATCTTTAAAGGGATAAAGTTTATGTTCGTGACGCCACCTGTGGTATTCGGTCAGGGTGACCGACGCTGCTTTAAGGGGTCTGCTGGGGTGATGTTATGGCAGCTAGATGGTATACCTTCCCACAGGTGAAGTATATCCCCAGGGCTTCCCAGTGTGTAGATGGTAGATGGTGGATGGTGAGAGGCGCAGTGAAGAACGTGGACACAGGTTTGCAGTCTCTTTACCTTGTTTACTGTTGATTTCAGCAGCCACAGTCCAGAGCACCAGACCACAGGGCAGGTAGAGTCCGGCCAGTTTGGAGGCAATTCCAGAGTCCCCTTGTCCAGGTGGAAATCAATAGCCTTCCCTTGCGCTGTTGTGGTGTAGTCCCTTACTGCATAAGGCTTCAAATAAGGTCCTCACAGATGTGGTCTCTCTCTCTCTCTGTCCCCCATAGTCAGATAGGACAAAACCCGTATGACTGGTGGATTGAGGCAGTTTATAGGGACTCTAGCATGCCCCAGCCTCTGAGGGGTGCCACCGTGCCTCCTGGGTGTAGGTGTGGGCAGGTAACATGCAATTAGCTGTCCTGCCGGTCTCTGAAGTAAGGCGTAGAGGTCCTTACTACCTCGGTGTCCGGCTACCGGTTATCTGCGCCTCAGATGGAGGCAGCCTGCTTGGGGCTGGTCCCCTTCTGGTATCCTCTCCTGTGCTTTGCTTTCCTGCACTCTCACTGCAACATATTCTGCTTTCTGAAATGTCTCTTTCTGGGAGCTGCAGCTCTTAGGGCATGCACAACTCCATGGACCCTCTGTCCTCCTCAGACGGATGTCTGGAACTAACTAACTCTCCCTACAGACTACCAGTTATACATATATATATATATATATATATATATATATATATATGGGGAGTCACCTAGTAAATAGGATCAAAAGCTCCCCCTGGTGGCCTGGAGTGTGAATATCTTGCATGCTTGTGGTACCTGGATGCAGTTATCCTTCCTTGGTCCAAACATAGCATCACTCTCCCCTGGAGGAAAGCAATGCCACTGTGGCGACCAGGACCCTGGGGTGCCACACCTGCAATATGTGGGATGTGGTAGTATTACATGGATGGAGACAGTGAATATGTGCTGTTTAGTCATATCATAGTACTGGTGTGGGACTGGCACTGTGATGGTACCGATGCTTCTAACCATTTTTTCTAGTAACTGGTATTGCCCACAGTTATATGTTGAATGTAACTTGATCCAAAGTGGATTTTGCGGAGAAGACAGGTATCTAAGTAGCTACAGAAGTAGGGAGGGAGTGGCAGACTGATTGAAGTTTGGGTTCTGGTACTCCACCTGAACTTTAGTTCAAAGTTCATTCCGAGTACCAGAATAGTATCCGAACTTCAACCGGAACCCGAACCCCATTGAAAATAAAGCTTGGCTGAACTGAGAATGGATAAAAAATTATCACTCTCTCTAATTGTTTGATTGTTTGATACAAATGCTGAACTTGGGTTCTCCCATCTCTATATAGAAGACATTTTTATAAGTATCTACTGTTTTTGAATGGTTGAAAGGTAATTTCCCTCTTAAATTTCTGCCTTGGTGCCGAAGTTATGGTAAAGCCAGGTTCATATGTTCAGTATTTGTTCACTATTATATTTGTAAGCCAAAATCAGGAGAGGAACCATCAGAGGAAAAGTATAAGGCTACGTCCCCACGGTCAATATTAGGCAGCGCTTTGGGCGCAGCACATGTCCGCTCCATCCAAAGTGCTGCCGGCTTTTGAACGTAGGTGATTCCGCATGTGTCCACTGAACCATGCGGAATCACCGCATCCAATACATTGTATGGGTGATTTTTATCTTGCGGAGACTGAGCGTCTCCACAAGATAGACATGCTGCGGTCTGGAAAGACGTGCTGCATGCCCGTCTCCGCAGGCGTCTGTGCATGCATAGTGGACATGAGATTTGACATCCCATCCACTATGTTGTAACATCTGGACACTGCGAGTTGGACGCTGCGGATGTACGCTGCGTCCAAACCACAGCGTTTACTGACCGTGGGAACATACCCTGAGAGAAACACGTCACCACTTCTGTATTTATCACCCACTCCTGGTTTTGGCTTACAAATATTGAGGTAAAAAACTCACCAAATACTCAGCATGTGAGCATGGTCTAAAAGAGTGTTGTAGAAGGGAGGACCAGGGTGCTGAAACGCTGGGTCCGGAGCTGCTGGGGTCACAGCCTATTGCTGGAGGGAATGCAGTTGCATTCTCCCGAAGAAGCGAACTACAGCGAAACGTACGTCGGGGCTATCAACCAGGCGGGTACCATTTCCCATATGGGTAAGCACCTTATTTAGTACTAGATGGCGGCCCGATTCTAACGCATCGGGTATTCTAGAATATGCATGTCCCCGTAGTATATGGACAATGATGATTCCAGAATTCGCGGCAGACTGTGCCCGTCGCTGATTGGTCGAGGCAACCTTTAGGATATCATCGTCGCCATGGCAACCATTATGACATCTACGTCGATACTGTGCCTGTTGCTGATTGGTCGAGGCCTGGCGGCCTCGACCAATCAGACGCGGGATATCTACGTCCTTTATGACATCGTCGCTGTGCCCGTCGCTGATTGGTCGAGGCCCGGCGGCCTCGACCAATCAGAGACGCGGGATTTCTACGTCGATGCTGTGCCCGTCGCTGATTGGTCGAGGCCTGGCGGCCTCGACCAATCAGAGAGGCGGGATTTCCAGGACAGACAGACAGAAAGACAGACAGACGGAAAAACCCTTAGACAATTATATATATAGATAGATCTCAAGCACTTGGCGCTTTACTTTGCGGCGGTAGTACATGGGTCTCCTGGCAGTCTGTTGCACTTTCTCTGCTTATTGGTGGTAACGCTGGTGTCTCCCTGTGCTCTGCTAGATGGACACTTGTCTATATGATGTGTGGGTCAGACCTTCACAGTGAGGTCTGACACTCCCTTGATCTATACTTTTATTGGATTGCTTAAAATTGTCTTATGGTGCCGCCATGGTTGTTTACCTTGTCATCACCAATTTTCCACCATTCTACTGTGCTTTTATTGTGTTTTGTATTCACCAATAAAATGATATATATTTTTCACTATATTATGTACAGCGTTATATATTCCTTGGGGCGTCACACTCCGTTGTTCATTATAGGTTCTATCATTATTAGGAGTTGTCCTGCGGTCCAGAAATTACTTGGACATTTCTCCATTATTGGATACTAGTGGATGTCTATGATATGCCGGTTCTTGTTGAAATAACTGCCTAAGTATGTAGCAGTATAGACACAGAGGGCTATTAACTGCATAAAGTGTATGAGAACATGATGCGAGGAACCCAATTATGGTTTTCTTTTTTTTTTTAATGGGCCACACAGGGATACTTAGGTTAATGCGTTGAGGCGGTAGGCCAATCTGAACAAATGAGTTTCTAGGGCACGCTTAAAACTGTGGGGATTGGGGATTAATCGTATTAAACTAGGTAGTGCATTCCAAAGAATCGGCGCAGCACGTGTAAAGTCTTGGAGACGGGAGTGGGAAGTTCTGATTATTGAGGATGCTAACCTGAGGTCATTAGCGGAGCGGAGGGCATGGGTAGGGTGGTAGACTGAGACCATGAGAGGAGATGTAGGGTGGTGCTGAGCCATGGAGTGCTTCGTGGATGAGAGTAGTAGTTTTGTACTGGATTCTTGAGTGGATGGGTAACCAGTGTAATGACTGGCATAAGGTAGAGGCATCGGTGTAACGGTTGGTGAGGAATATGATCCTGGCTGCAGCATTCAGGACAGATTGGAGCGGGGAGAGTTTGGTAAGAGGGAGGCCGATTAGTAGAGAGTTACAATAGTCCAGACAAGAATGAATAAGTGAAATAGTAAGAGTTTTTGCAGAGTCGAAAGTAAGAGCTCTAACAGTGAAAGCAATATATCCCCCCTAAACCAACAATTGCAGAGTCCCACCTTAACCCAGCAGTGACAATGAGTGTTGTTCCCTCAACCAGTGATAGTCTGATTTCCCCTGTAAACCAACAGTGACAGCAAAAGTCCCCCTTAATGGTGACAGTTGGCTTACCCCTCCTGACCGTACTAGTCAGAGTTCTCCTATCAATGGCTTGTGTGCCCTTAAAAAGTGAAACCCAGAGTTTTTCTAAAAACTGAGGCCCAACATTGCTCCCTCTTTATCCCAGGTAGAGTTCCTATATATCACAGTGAGGACACGGTCAGAGCTATTTAACCCTTTGCTAAAGCAGAATGAAATGACCTCATTGCTCACTTTGATGCCAGTTTCACTCTCGGCCTCTTCAGGCCGGGCTGGAGTCATCAGCATTCTGTGCAGGGTTCTCCTTCCTGTCTATGTATAGCAAGAAGTCAGTGGACCAAGGCCATTCAATCCTTTCAAAACACCCATATTCATGCGGTTAAAAATCTCTTTTCTTTATAGTGTCATGCATATTTTAATGCCTGGAATCACTTTTTAACTGGTTTCTATCCATGGTTTGATACCTGTGTATTTTGTTAATTGGCAGCCATAAGTTAATTAACTTGTTACTTATATTTCTCTCGTAAATGAAAAAAGCAGACCTGTTTTCATCAGTATTTCGGATCAGACTTTCATCAGCGTTTGGTCAGTGTTTCGGTTTTAGGGCTTGTTTCCATTTGCGAGAAACACGTCCGTGTCTCGCATGTGAAAACCAAGCTGTGGCGCCGGCACTTCAGAGCGGAGCGTGCGGCCGCATAGCAACACATGAAGCTGCACGCTTCGCTTCCAAGTGCCGGTGCCAGAGCTTGGTTTTCACATGTGAGACACAGACGTGTTTCTCGCAAGTGGAAAGGAGCCCTTAGGGTGTTGTCGGACTGTCGCATTACTGGGGCGAGGATGGCATCGCAATCCTTGGATTGGCCGATGGCTCTCCTGACCTGAGTGTGACATCATGTATTGCTATGCAGCTGTCACACTCCAGTCCGAAAAGCGGACGGCCAGTCCGAGGGTTTCGATGCGATCCTCGTGCGAGTAATAAGACAGTCTGACTGCACCCTTAATATCAGTATTTCATCACTGATTTGTTTTATATGCCAAAAAATAGTAAAATAATGGCGAAGCTTCTATTACCCGATAAAATGTTAAAAACGAACAGGACAGATGGCATCCATGGGCTTTCTGTGTTTTTCACAGACCACAGATTTGTGTGCGGGATTTTGATCTCTAATTTAGATAAAAAATGGACACATCTCTAATTTTATTGAGGCCGCACGTCTGCAAAAAAAAACACGTGAGCATCTCCCTAGATTATAGTGGGTGCATGTTTTATTTGTGAAAAATATGAATGAAGCAGAAATGTGAAAAAAGGATGTCTGAATGAGGCCATTTACCTCACACACAGATTGCCCTGAATTTATAGAAATGAGGTAAAGCCTCCTTTTACTATATATCCGCAGCCATAAACCAGGGCTTAAAGCCTCTTTTTTTGTCTTTGATCTGACCATTTTGATGCCAGTTTTCACACATAATAACTTTGCATTTTATTGAGTTCTATGCAGCAGCCTTCTCATAAAATCAGTGGCCTGAAAATAGTAGCCCATTGAAAACATACCCAGATTAATGCCCACTGAAATATCTGTTTCCTACAAGTCATCCGCCTTTTTATTATCTACATTCTTCAGAATCTGAAACTAAGAAGCTGAGTGAATGAGGAAACTGTCTGAAGTCAGCTCCAGGAGTGTCAGAGCGTGGGTGTGGGTGGCAATATTTGGGTATGGGAGGATAACAGGGCGGCCCCAGTATGTGTAGCACCAGCCCAGGGAGGTCTTCCTCCTGTCCACCCTCCCAAGCCTGAGAGGCTTCCCTCCTGCTTCTCTCCTTCCAGCAGTCCTCTCCAGGCTTAGAGACCATGGCTTCCCCTGCCAGGGCTCACAGGAGTGGGCTGCTGGAGCTCAGAAGTCCTGGAGAACGCTGGCTCAGGATACTTCTTTTGCTTGGGGAAGAAACTCTGAGCTTCACTCCAGAGCCAGAGCCTGGGGCCCCAGAAGAGAGAGCAGTGAATGGGGGCGAACCCACAGGGGGTGTCCCAGAGTCAGTTGTCAACCTGCGCAGGACAGTGAGGGTGGTCAAGCAGGACGCGGGGGGATTGGGCGTCAGCATTAAGGGTAAGTGCGCTCTGTCACTTGCATGTGTGGGCTGTAGTGTAAAATGTCTACAAAGATTTGTCGAGTATTTAATTCCGGTTATTTATCGTGACATTTCTCCTAGAAGAAATGCGATAAATGCGCGTTACAATGAAATAGTATATGTCTAAAAATCCGAAAAATACTAGAAATTGATAAAAAAGGATTAACCATCCTGACCTTGTTGTTATATGTGAGGTGATCACAGAAACGACCCCCGATATGGGGTATTTGGGGTGCTGTTTTCCTGCAGTGGGTATATATTCGCTGTAAATACAGTATACAGCTCAGGTGTCCCAATAATGAATACAAGTCTGACTGTTCCCAAATCTCCAAGCGTACTCCCGGCAAAGTAATATGACAGCTAGCGTTCCTAGAGATCCAGACTTTTATTAGACTTAACTTTAGAGCCCAGGCGTTTCATGGAAGTGAAATGATATGAGCGGGCGAGCACTAATATAACACACAGGACGAAGGACGAATATATTGGTGCTCTACTTGTGTATAAAAGAACTAGGATATGTTCTCCAACAAATCAAGAGAAGAAGAAACCTTAAAAATGTTCTTCTTTAAAGTTTCGGTGTGTAAACCTGATATGCTGTGGATCACAACCCTGGCTAGTCAGCTCTGTTATCGCCAATCATAGCTGGTTGACTTCAGAGTTATTGTCCCTAAAGGCCTCCATCAGGTATGGACTGGGGCTGAAATTCAGCTGGCATTTGAAATCACACAGGCCCATGTTATCCTCTACCCCATGAACCAGATGGGACATATTACTAATATTACTATGGATGGAGGAAAGGAAGATTTACTACAAGACCAATATTTCTAATGATACCCGTGGCCTGCTGGGGTAAGTCAGCACCAAGTCACCAACTTTGTGCTCCATCAAAACTCTTAACAGTATGGGTATCTTGAGAACACCGATTCTGTTAACAACGTAGCAGACAAGGCAGCCCATGACCAGACAGGCCCTTCTGGCATTTTCCAGAATTGCCAGATGGCCAGTTCGACCCTGGCCCCATATATATTAGTCAACTGTTGCCAATCATTTGGTCACCAGCTATCTCTCACGACTCTCCCAAAGTTGAGCACTCCTGTGTTTTCTATGAAAGAGCCACTGCCAATGTCATATTGGCAGCAGCTCATCGCCCCACCAAGCAAAAGGATTTGGCGATTTAATCCCAATGTGCCAATCCTTCTACACCCCACTCCCCCCAGCATAATCTTTCTGGGGTGAGTTGAGGGCCCCATACACATTAGACTATCGGCTGATCCCGTTAATATTGAACGGGTATGTAGTGCCTAAAGGATTTCACGTCACAGTCACATATAGGTTGAGGCTATATGTCATTGTCCTGTCATAGACTGAGATTGTTCTGGATTACATCAGATGTGAACTCCCTCTAAATCTTAACCCAATCGTGAATCTATGAAAAATTTGATGTATTAGTGTTTGTGTCGAAAATATTTCTAACTAAAAAAAAAAAACGCCCTATAAAGGGGCACTGTGCATGCTCCTCTGGCTCTTTGTATACAAACAAGGATTTGGGGTCTGTCCACAAACATTAATTCTCACGTAAATTGGGCATAAACTACCTTTTTTCCAAATCCCAAAAATATATATAAAAAAGGTTAGTGTTGAAAAACCCCTTTAACCCTTTGAATCAAGCCACAATGATATGCATCAAAGTTTGCAGCAAAAAGACTTTCTGACTTGTAAAGCAGGTGAGCAATCTCCTCGCCATGTTGGAGCCCCAGTGGCACAACCAACAATCTTCCATTTTCGTACAAGAATATAAAATGATGGATAGTTGTGTCAGCCTGAAATGTGGTGCCATGGAATGAGGTACTCCACAGGGGCATTGGCTATAAATAAGTGAAGGGTAGACCATTAGGAGCACATTCCTGCCCAGTCACTATCACAAGGCCTCTGTTTATCAGGACTCCCAGGGGAAAGGGTGGAGAATGGGCATGTTTCTTGATAAATCTAAGGCTGTTTTTGGAGTGGAGGGGGCGATCTTATCTTCGATATTACGTGATTGGCTCAGGCACTTACTAAACATCTCAGGGTGATGGTGACAGATTGACAAGTAAGGGTATTCACTGTCAGCTGTGCCAGTCACAATCCCAGGACTGCCCAATTGTGGGCAATGAGGAGAGTTGTGACTTCCATGACTGCGGTTGCTTAACATGTAAAAGTCACAGGGGGCATGAGCTGAGGCGTTCGCTGTGCTCTTTTAGATCAGACCAGCTCTGCCTTTCTGGTTGGTTCGGAGACTTCCCTCACTGAGATATTGGGTATCCTGGGAGGTGTGGCACATTGACTACTAAAAAACGAGTCCTCATCTCATGTTCAGTGCTCTCCCTCCCTCTCTTCCTCCTCCTCCATTACTTGGCACGCTGTATCCTTGAGGGTACTCCTGTGATAGCATTATTTTAAGAGGCCAGAATTACGTCCCAGCGCTGGGCGCTAATCAGAAACTGAAATTTAACCCTTCTCAGAGACCTCCTGTACTAGGATGGGCTGCTTTTTGTTCATTGCAAGGAGAGGGTTAATCTCTAAAGCATTGAGTAGTGCCATGATGTCATTACTTCTGCATTTGCGGAAGGCAAGAAAATATTAGATTTTAATGTCCTAAAGTTCAGCTAAGTACAATTGTGTCTCCAGCTGCTGCTGTCACTGGTATAGGAAAGGCCCCAAATTAGCCCACGTGCCCCCAGCGGTATGTATACTATTCAGGTGGCCACGTAGGTAACCTTGGTGCGTCCGCAGAGAGCGGTTTTGTGTCGTCTAATAAGATGTGTTCATAGTTTCAGAAATGTTGAAATTGACACGCGGCTGAAATATATCTGGTCTGTCTACATCTTTATATAGATGACTGTAAGCAACAAAACACTGAAAATCAGCGGGATCACACCGAGGCCAACACAGCACGCAATGTTTTATTTCTCTGAGAAAACCTGAGAATAAGAGTGATACAGAGCAAATATGCAAATGACATTGTTGGTGCGCCCTGGGTGTGGTTAAGCAGCTTAGTGCATCTTCATAGGAGCCAGCACTGTCAATCAAGGAGGAGGGCGTGAAGTACAATGAGGTGGGAAGGTGTGCTCACCCATGTGGCCAGGCCAAGGGTGCACCGAGCACCTTACTAGCATATCTGAATAATAGGTCACATCATGGTCTGGAGGAAATCTCCAGGATGATGGTGACTTTCCCCCACAGGGAGTATATCAGTATTGCCAGTGTGGTTTCCTTTTTTGGGAAGAAAGAGAGAAACCATAGTGCACAATCTGGCCTTGATTCGTGAGCAGTATCTTCTATAGACGCCATCCCCTCATGCGCTTTTTACCAAGCAGCATTTTGTTCAGTATTTTTTAAAACATTGGTGGGCACAGTTCAAAGATTTCAATAGTCAGTCGCCCCCTCTTAAGCACTGTTTATTATCTTATCTTCGGGGGTCTTCGCAGTCACTTTGTAACATTGTAAAAATAATTCTTTCTATTTAGGGACAATATGTAGACACATTAATGGAAGCGTTTTGATTTACAAGTGATTCATTCCATTTCCCTGTTCTTTGTTATTGGGCCCAGGCTACAGTAATGGTGCCCCCATGGTAATATTGCCTAAATGGTAATCAATACATCAAAAGTGCACTACTTTGTGCTCCATGGGATGATATTGCCTTTCTAGCCCCCACACTTTAATATTGCCCCCCACAGCAGTAATATTTCCTCAATCGCACCCCAAATAATAATGCCCCCACAAAGTGAACTTATGTTGTTATTTGAGCCATTCAACTGGATGAATTGTATCTATCAGTTTGGGCTTCTACTATTTAAAGGGAATCTGTCACCAGGTTTTTGCTACCTCATCTGCGAGCAGCATAATGTAGGAAAAGACACTGTGAATCCAGTGATGTATCACTTAGTTTGCTGGGTACAGCAGTTGTGACACAATCAGAGTTTTTAGATGTGGCATGCAGCAGAGCTAAGAAAGCTAACTCTTCCCACTCCAGGCTCACTATGTACATTGACTATTGGCTGTTTATCACAGGAGGGGGTGTGGTCAGACTAGCAGTCAAGTGAGCATCAGTCCTGGCAGGGATAATGACCTGGTGATAAAACCTTCAATCTAACTAAACAGCACACAACTGAATAAATGATACATCATTGAATTCAGTGTTTCAGTTCCTTTCTTCAGATTTCATTGCAAAATCCTGTTGACAGATTCCCTTTTAAATGCAAAGGTGTTGTGAAAATGAGATGGCTCCTTTTAATTCAACCCGAGATTCACTGTACAGTTTGTTGAAGACTCTGTCTTCGTTTTCTGAGAACACAATATCCTGATATTGCCTTAACACATCAAGGAATCAATTCCGTCTGTGAGATGCCGGAGACCCAGACGGAAGCATGAAAGATATCGAGCTCGGGCAATTAGTGATTACTCGGGTATTGGCGTTGTCAGCAGTGGGAGAAATGACAAGCAACCGATATTGGCTGAAACTGAAATATTAAACTAAAGACAAATTTACACAACCCCATGCAGCACTTAAGGGCAAATTGCAAACGTCAGTTTGTGTCTGCCTATAAATCATTGTTCCTAGGTCAGATTGAATTACGATGGCTCATTTTTTGTTTGGACCCGGTATATGACATTTTTATACTGAAATATAGAATATCGTGGTATCTCCTTAAATTTATCCAGCTGGCAGCATGAAAAAAGGTGATCTCATAGGAGTAAGTTACATGGATGAGGCCAAATAGAGTAGAAACTTCTAATCACCACAAGACAAGCAGCCTGTCCTGTGCTGCCATTAGCCCTGGGTGTAAACATAAGGATGAATGACCTCGGGGAGATCAAAACATCCAACACCGCGGAGACACCATCACGTGTTTCTCAATGCAAGCAATAAATAGCCAGGTCTTTCACCGGGAAGGAACAACCTTGGGAAGGGCAGCATCCAAAAGGAAAACCACCTATGCCAAAACATGGTATCCATCCACAGACAGCTGTTTCGGGGTATTTCGGGGCAAATGGTGTCTCCACGGCTTTTCTACATGCATTAGCCCTGGGTAGGCAGTGCCATCATCACAATGAAGTGACATCATCAAGCTGTCATTGTTGGGGCGCTGAAATCAAATACACCTGAATGGCTGGGCTGGAGGCTTCCTGCTTCAGCATCGTTTTTTAACCATGTGTCTATTAGGAAACTTGCTTCCAGCGGGCTCGATGCAATTACATATTTTGCCTTGCTTTTTGTTATTTACAAATGCTGATACCGAGGAGCAGAACAGCCGGGTCAGAAGTTGAAGAAGGGATGAAGCTAGGCTGCAACAGATGTTGCCATGAGTAGAATTGTAGTTCTGATGATGACTCATGTAGGGAAAAGAGACTTCTTTTTTCTACATAGAGCTTAGAAGGATTCAGCTAGTCTGTTTTTAATCACGGGATGTCATAGACTTAATGGAAAACAGAAGAATTAACTGGGCAGAAAGGCAAAATGAGACCTTGTAAGTACATAGTGCTATACGATATGATTACTACAATGTATTAAAAAGTATAATAACTTTGATGGAAGGGCTTCTTTAAGCCTTGAGAAGTGTGACTGCGAAAGTCGTACACGCCTAAGACTATCCGTGTTCAGATGTGGCAGTCATACACGGTCTATGGGGCTTTTCACATGTCCATGATTGGGTGGTCTGCAGAAAAATCACAGGGCCACGTCCATTTTTGATTTGAGTTACAGATCAAAATTACCCATGTAAGTCTATGGATTTGTGAAAATGGCATTAATGTGCAATCTGAGTGCAGTCCATGATGAACACTGTAATGGATAAGAGAAACAGTGTATTAATTTTTTTCCATGCAGAAACAATAATAGTAAAAACGCAAACCCTTACAAAACTTGAATCCAAAACAGCGGTGAACAACTGTAAATGACAGATATCTCAATGAGGCCTTAGGCCAAGGATGGGAAACCTCAGGCCCGCTGGTAGACTCCTGGAGACCACAGTGCTTGGGCCGGCATATGTGTTTTGATGGCCACTGGCCTTTTAATTTCTTTCTCTGTGATCATGCACATGCCGTGTTTACTACTGAATGCTGAGGCGCATGCAATGAGAGATTCCGTCCTGACCCCAGTGCCAACGTCAAGACCTACTTTGTGGGCAGAATTGGCACACAACTTGTACGGCTCCCGAAGGGTGGTTTAAATTACCAAATGGCCCTTAGCTGAAAAAAGTTCCCCACCGCTGCCTTAGACCCTGAGCCTAACGGAAGCCTAAAGGGTACTCTGGGTTCATTTCCAGGTTCACAGATTAAAATGTTTGCATACTGACCCAAGAACTTCCAGTTGCGTCTTCCTGCCTTTTTTTGTTCCCCTGTTACTCTTTTAAATTTCTACAAAATGAAAACAAACTGACCAGAGAATTGTAAAGAACGTTCCATGAAGGAATATGTATTGCTTCTAGGCAGAAGACAGACATGTATCTGTTGTGGTCACCACGGTCTCCGCTCGTTTTCCAGGGCGTTCTTACACCAGTGAGATAGTGATCATTGAGAAGGGAGGTTGTTACAATCGCAGTGTGAGATTTTATCATTGACGATCCATCATAGTGGCGACTACTCAAAGTGTTTCAATGTCACGTCTGCCTTGAAACTTTAAACAGTAATCCCAGGCATGTTTGTACCAGTTGTATTCTCCACCACTCTGAGCTTCCTTCAATCTCAGCTCAGCCTGTCCGAGAACTACTGCGCCCAAAATAGCACAAGCTTGCATGTCGAATTTAGTTGAAGTCTGTCGCTGTCCTTCTAAATGGTTCTGAGGCATGCTATATGAGGGCAGCACTCCCTCCCAGGACCAAAGTATTCCTGGGCCTGTGGCATCTATAATATATGATCACTTCAAAGCCGGAACAAAGTCACCGTAGCTCTGGAGAGACACCAGCCAGATTGTTCCAGGCAAGTTTATATATCAGCAGTGGTAAATAAATATAAGAAAAACAACAAAATGTGTATATATAATAAATATCAAAATATCAGAATAACAAAGTTATTAAATAAGACATACACAACAGTAAATTAGCTTAATAATAACAAGAAAGAATATAACCCTGTATGTGCTTAAGTCAAGTAGAGAACTGATGGTGTTATATGCTATTTTGAGAGGAGGTGATGGAGAAAGGAGCAGATTTCTCTGATAAGATATACTACAAAGTTTCTTGTTTTCATATGTGCTATTGATTTATGAAATAAAAATTAAAGCCAGTTACTCTTTAAACAATTTCAAGGTAATCTGGTAGTAGGATCAACCCTCCTAGTCTTCTATATGGGCATGTAGGTCATAGGAAACTGAATAAAATGATACTGTCATGATTCTGTTGTTGGATAACCTGGGGCTCCTTTCCTGACCCTAGCACTAGGCAGCCTTTGCTGTCCCTGCTCCCCAGATTACTTCTAATGGTGAAGAAGCCGGGGCCACGTACCTCACTGAGCTCCTGAATCCACCATTAATCTGTTCCCTCCCGCAGCCTGGGAAGTGGGGAGTAGAAGTGTGCGTATATACACAAACAAGACTAACAAGGAAATACATACAGGGATCAAGGAAAATTCCAGTCACACAAAGATGCACTCATAAACACTGGGGAGTGAAGAAAGGGGAAAAAAAAAAACAAATAGGAAAGGATGAGGGTTTGCACACAACCGAATAACCAAGCAGCAGTCTTTAGATAGCAGTCTCCAGCTCCAGAGCCAAGCAGTATGAAACTATCACTGACATCCCTGATAGTCAAAGGTGAGTATATATTTGAGTGGGGAGTGGCCAACACCGAACAGCTGAGACCATCAAAGCAGGAAACTTTCCAGGAGCTCTCAACTGAACAGTTTAACCCCTGAATTGCTAGCAGAAACCTGCACCGTTTAATATGACAGTGAGGTGCTTCTAATCCATGCAGCAGTGCGGGAAATCAGACGGTTTGGTCTTCTAGCACCTCTCTGTTGCGGTAAACCCGTGCCAGATACCTTGATATCTGTGATCTGATGTCTTTTACCAGAGGAATCCTCTTCTTAATATGTAAATTAAGTTCTATGGACCGGATACTGACCTGCATGAGAATCTGCCACCATAGCCTATTTAAATGAAAGAGCAAAATCAGGAGAGGAGACTGTCAGTCACTACATTCCCACCTCCCAACCGTCCTGGATCCAGCGGGACTGTCCCGATTTTGACAGTGAGCCCGGTGATCACGGGTGGGACATTAGTTGTCCCGCACTGGTTGGGAGGTGTGTAATATCACCCGGTCAGCTCCCTGAGTCCCTGCACCCGCAGAGCAGCACACCAAATATTGGCTGCTCTGTGCGCACAGGACCTGTGAAGAGGTCACAGGATGGGAGGAGTCAGGGGTCACATAGTAACATAGTAACATAGTTAGTAAGGCCGAAAAAAGACATTTGTCCATCCAGTTCAGCCTATATTCCATCATAATAAATCCCCTGATCTACGTCCTTCTACAGAAACTAATAATTGTATGATACAATATTGTTCTGCTCAAGGAAGACATCCAGGCCTCTCTTGAACCCCTCGACTGAGTTCGCCATCACCACCTCCTCAGGCAAGCAATTCCAGATTCTCACTGCCCTAACAGTAAAGAATCCTCTTCTATGTTGGTGGAAAAACCTTCTCTCCTCCAGACGCAAAGAATGCCCCCTTGTGCCCGTCACCTTCCTTGGTATAAACAGATCCTCAGCGAGATATTTGTATTGTCCCCTTATATACTTATACATGGTTATTAGATCGCCCCTCAGTCGTCTTTTTTCTAGACTAAATAATCCTAATTTCGCTAATCTATCTGGGTATTGTAGTTCTCCCATCCCCTTTATTAATTTTGTTGCCCTCCTTTGTACTCTCTCTAGTTCCATTATATCCTTCCTGAGCACCGGTGCCCAAAACTGGACACAGTACTCCATGTGCGGTCTAACTAGGGATTTGTACAGAGGCAGTATAATGCTCTCATCATGTGTATCCAGACCTCTTTTAATGCACCCCATGATCCTGTTTGCCTTGGCAGCTGCTGCCTGGCACTGGCTGCTCCAGGTAAGTTTATCATTAACTAGGATCCCCAAATCCTTCTCCCTGTCAGATTTACCCAGTGGTTTCCCATTCAGTGTGTAATGGTGATATTGATTCCTTCTTCCCATGTGTATAACCTTACATTTATCATTGTTAAACCTCATCTGCCACCTTTCAGCCCAAGTTTCCAACTTATCCAGATCCATCTGTAGCAGAATACTATCTTCTCTTGTATTAACTGCTTTACATAGTTTTGTATCATCTGCAAATATCGATATTTTACTGTGTAAACCTTCTACCAGATCATTAATGAATATGTTGAAGAGAACAGGTCCCAATACCGACCCCTGCGGTACCCCACTGGTCACAGCGACCCAGTTAGAGACTATACCATTTATAACCACCCTCTGCTTTCTATCACTAAGCCAGTTACTAACCCATTTACACACATTTTCCCCCAGACCAAGCATTCTCATTTTGTGTACCAACCTCTTGTGTGGCACGGTATCAAACGCTTTGGAAAAATCGAGATATACCACATCCAATGACTCACCGTGGTCCAGCCTATAGCTTACCTCTTCATAAAAACTGATTAGATTGGTTTGACAGGAGCGATTTCTCATAAACCCATGCTGATATGGAGTTAAACAGTTATTCTCATTGAGATGATCCAGAATAACATCCCTCAGAAACCCTTCAAATATTTTACCAACAATAGAGGTTAGACTTACTGGCCTATAATTTCCAGGTTCACTTTTAGAGCCCTTTTTGAATATTGGCACCACATTTGCTATGCGCCAGTCCTGCGGAACAGACCCTGTCGCTATAGAGTCCCTAAAAATAAGGAATAATGGCTTATCTATTACATTACTTAGTTCTCTTAGTACTCATGGGTGTATGCCATCCGGACCCGGAGATTTATCTATTTTAATCTTATTTAGCCGGTTTTGCACCTCTTCTTGGGTTAGATTGGTGACCCTTAATATAGGGTTTTCATTGTTTCTTGGGATTTCACCTAGCATTTCATTTTCCACCGTGAATACCGTGGAGAAGAAGGTGTTTAATATGTTAGCTTTTTCCTCGTCATCTACAACCATTCTTTCCTCACTATTTTTTAAGGGGCCTACATTTTCAGTTTTTATTCTTTTACTGTTGATATAGTTGAAGAACAGTTTGGGATTAGTTTTACTCTCCTTAGCAATGTGCTTCTCTGTTTCCTTTTTGGCAGCTTTAATTAGTTTTTTAGATAAAGTATTTTTCTCCCTATAGTTTTTTAGAGCTTCAATGGTGCCATCCTGCTTTAGTAGTGCAAATGCTTTCTTTTTACTGTTAATTGCCTGTCTTACTTCTTTGTTTAGCCACATTGGGTTTTTCCTATTTCTAGTCCTTTTATTCCCACAAGGTATAAACCGCTTACACTGCCTATTTAGAATGTTCTTAAACATTTCCCATTTATTATCTGTATTCTTATTTCTGAGGATATTGTCCCAGTCTACCAGATTAAGGGCATCTCTAAGCTGGTCAAACTTTGCCTTCCTAAAGTTCAGTGTTTTTGTGACTCCCTGACAAGTCCCCCTAGTGAAAGACAGGTGAAACTGCACAATATTGTGGTCGCTATTTCCTAGATGCCCGACCACCTGCAGATTTGTTATTCTGTCAGGTCTATTAGATAGTATTAGGTCTAAAAGTGCTGCTCCTCTGGTTGGATTCTGCACCAATTGTGAAAGATAATTTTTCTTGGTTATTAGCAGAAACCTGTTGCCTTTATGGGTTTCACAGGTTTCTGTTTCCCAGTTAATATCTGGGTAGTTAAAGTCCCCCATAACCAGGACCTCATTATGGGTTGCAGCTTCATCTATCTGCTTTAGAAGTAGACTTTCCATGGTTTCTGTTATATTTGGGGGTTTGTAACAGACCCCAATGAGAATTTTGTTACCATTTTTCCCTCCATGAATTTCGACCCATATGGACTCGACATCCTCATTTCCTTCGCTAATATCCACCCTTAAAGTGGACTTTAGACAAGACTTTACATAGAGACAAACCCCTCCTCCTCTCCGATTTTTACGATCCTTTCTAAACAGACTGTAACCCTGTAAGTTAACTGCCCAGTCATAGCTTTCATCTAACCATGTCTCGGTTATTCCCACTATGTCAAAGTTACCTGTAGATATTTCTGCTTCTAGTTCTTCCATCTTGTTTGTCAGGCTTCTGGCGTTTGCGAGCATGCAGTTTAGAGGATTTTGTTTTGTTCCAATCTCCTCGCTGTGGATTGTTTTAGAAATGTTCTTACCTCCCATCTGAGTATGTTTTCCTGCGTCTTCTTTGTTCAAGTCTAATGTTTTTCTTCCCGTCCCCTCTTCTTCTAGTTTAACGCCCTCCTGATGAGTGTAGCGAGTCTTCTGGCGAATGTGTGTTTCCCAGGTTTGTTGAGGTGTAGTCCGTCTCTGGCGAGGAGTCCATCGTACCAGTAATTCACACCGTGGTCCAGGAATCCGAATCCTTGTTGTCTGCACCATCGTCTTAGCCAGTTGTTTTCATCAAGGATCCTGTTCTATCTCCTGGTGCCATGGAACAGGATCCTTGATGCAAACAACTGGCTAAGACGATGGTGCATGATCGGGAGGACCTCCATGTACAGGACTCTGCTGGTTGTCATGGCGCTGGACGAGGGTAAGCGTTTGTGTGAGGTCAGGAGGTGTTTACAGTGTGGATGTAGCAGAGCCGTGTGTGTACGAGGTGTATGGATCGGAGCAGCGTGTGAAACATGGATAAAGCGGAGTCATGTGTGTACGAGGTGTACGGAGCGGAGCCGCATGTGTGCGAGGTGTACAGAGTGAAGTTGTGTGTGTGTGTGTACGAGGTGTATGGAGCAGAGCCATGTGTGTACGAGGTGTAAGGAGCGGAGTCGTGTGTGTGTGTGTACGAAGCGGAGTCGTGTGTGTGTACGAGGTGCACGAAGCGGAGTCGTGTGTGTGTATGAAGCGGAGTCGTGTATGTGTGTACGAGGTGTACGAAGCGGAGTCGTGTGTGTGTACGAGGTGTATGAAGCGGAGTCGTGTGTGTGTGTGTGTGTGTACGAGGTGTACGAAGCGGAGTCGTGTGTGTGTACGAGGTGTACGGAGATGTCCCGTGTGTGTACGAGGTGTACGGAGAGGAGCCGTGTGTGTGTACGGAGAGGAGGCATGTGTGTGTACGAGGTGTACAGACCGGAGCCGTGTGTGTGTACGAGGTGTACGGAGCGGAGTCGTGTGTGTGTGTACGAGGTGTACGGAGCAGAGGCGTGTGTGTGTGTACGAGGTGTACGGAGCAGAGGCGTGTGTGTGTGTACGAGGTGTACGGAGAGGAGGCGTGTGTGTGTACGAGGTGTACGGAGAGGAGCCGTGTGTGTACGGAGAGGAGCCGTGTGTGTACGAGGAGTACGGAGAGGAGCCGTCTGTGTACGTGTGTAAGTTGCTGTTCATACAGTTAGTTTTTCCCCGCAAACTTTTCTAAACCTCACTGGTAAAAAAAAAAAAAAAATGTATGATACTATTTTGATGCAAAAACACTGTGGAAAGTTGCCAATTAAGTTAAAAGATTACAAAGAAAAAATATCAGTATGAAAGAAATGCTTAAAAAACTCAATAAAAAGATACATAGTTTTTCACGTGGATTTCTCTTGTCTGATAAAAAAAACTTTGTGTAAGCATATTCCTAACAGTATGTGGACATGGCATCTATTTTAGGCAAATAATGCTTGGAACCTGCTTGAAAAAGCGCTAAAAAAATGCCAAAAGAAAGGAAAATTTGCACAGCAAGGGTATGTGCAGATGTTCAGAATTTGCAGCCGAATAATCTACTGCAAATACTGATGTGTTAGCAGGAAAACCGTTGTGTAAAATGCTCTCATTTTTTTACTAGTTTTTGCGTTAGTTTTTTTAATGCGTTTTTTTCTATCCATTAAAATGGATGAAAACAACAAGTTTAAGTAAATAAATTGCACTAGTAAGGAATAACACTAGTAAGGGTTAACAAGATCATTCTGGGGTCATTCAGTTGTGGTGTAATGGACTCTGCATTCTGAAAGCTTTGCATTGTCCCTTTTAACGCTTGATTAAAGTGTTTTTACACATTGCTGGAAGTATGGATGGAAGCAGGAAATGTTCCTACAGGAAAAATAGGTCAGCATTGTCATATAGATATATTGGAAGTGCGAGAAAGGGTGAGAGAGAGAGAGACTGATGTTGGGGCTGGACTAAAAAATTGTAATGATAATCCATCACGTTCTAGTTGATGATCTGCTCATATTTGGCGCCTTACATCAGAGGTATACATCGGGGCAGAGTCCAGGTCTATTCCACCAATAAAAGGGTTCAATGTATGCCATAACGTTAGTAAAAACATACTAGAGATGAGCAACTCTTTTGAAACTTCGCTAAATTTCCCCCCGAATTTTATTTGTGATGAATAAATTTGTGCAAATTTCAAAACTGCAAAGCTTGTAATTTCTTGGAAAATACATGTGAGATAGAGAGAACCTGCTGATGGTAAGAGCTTACACTCTTCAGACAAGAGAGAAATGACGCTGCTGACCATAAGAGCTTTCATTCTACAGAAGAGAGAGAGATGACGCTGCTGACCATAAGAGCTTACATTCTACAGGCAACAGAGAGAGATGATGCTGCTGACCATAAGAGCTTATACTCTACAGGCAACAGAGAGAGATGACGCTGCTGACCATAAGAGCTTACATTCTACAGGCAACAGAGAGATGAACCTGCTGACCATAAGAGATTACATTCTACAGAAGAGAGAGAGATGATGCTGCTGACCATAAGAGCTTACATTCTACAGGCAACAGAGAGAGATGATGCTGCTGACCATAAGAGCTTATACTCTACAGGCAACAGAGAGAGATGACGCTGCTGACCATAAGAGCTTACATTCTACAGGCAACAGAGAGATGAACCTGCTGACCATAAGAGATTACATTCTTCTACAGGCAACAGAGAGAGATGATGCTGCTGACCATAAGAGATTACATTCTACAGAAGAGAGAGAGATGATGCTGCTGACCATAAGAGCTTACATTCTACAGGCAACAGAGAGAGATGATGCTGCTGACCATAAGAGCTTATACTCTACAGGCAACAGAGAGCGATGACGCTGCTGACCATAAGAGCTTACATTCTACAGGCAACAGAGAGATGAACCTGCTGACCATAAGAGATTACATTCTACAGAAGAGAGAGAGATGACGCTGCTGACCATAAGAGCTTACATTCTACAGGCAACAGAGAGAGATGATGCTGCTGACCATAAGAGCTTATACTCTACAGGCAACAGAGAGAGATGACGCTGCTGACCATAAGAGCTTACATTCTACAGGCAACAGAGAGATGAACCTGCTGACCATAAGAGATTACATTCTTCTACAGGCAACAGAGAGAGATGATGCTGCTGACCTTAAGAGATTACATTCTACAGAAGAGAGAGAGATGACGCTGCTGACCATAAGAGCTTACATTCTACAGGCAACAGAGAGAGATGATGCTGCTGACCATAAGAGCTTATACTCTACAGGCAACAGAGAGAGATGACGCTGATGACCATAAGAGGTTACACTCTACAGGCAACAGAGAGAGATGATGCTGCTGACCATAAGAGCTTACATTCTACAGGCAACAGAGAGAGATGATGCTGCTGACCATAAGAGGTTACATTCTACAGAAGAGAGAGATGAAGCTGCTGACCAGAAGAGCTTACATTCTTCTACAGGCAACAGAGAGGTGATGCTGCTGACCATAAGAGATTACATTCTTCTACAGGCAACAGAGAGAGATGATGCTGCTGACCATAAGAGATTACATTCTACAGAAGAGAGAGAGATGACGCTGCTGACCATAAGAGGTTACACTCTACAGGCAACAGAGAGAG
This sequence comes from Ranitomeya imitator, assembly GCF_032444005.1. Classification (NCBI taxonomy): domain Eukaryota; kingdom Metazoa; phylum Chordata; class Amphibia; order Anura; family Dendrobatidae; genus Ranitomeya; species Ranitomeya imitator. The sequence goes on along the minus strand of NC_091283.1, from coordinate 547,014,449 downwards.
ATGATGCTGCTGACCATAAGAGCTTTTATTCTACAGAAGAGAGAGATGAAGCTGCTGACCACAAGAGCTTACATTCTTCTACAGACAACAGAGAGATGATGCTGCTGACCATAAGAGATTACATTCTACAGAAGAGAGAGAGATGACGCTGCTGACCATAAGAGCTTACGCTCTACAGGCAACAGAGAGAGATGACACTGCTGACCATAAGAGCTTACGCTCTACAGGCAACAGAGAGAGATGACGCTGCTGACCATAAGAGCTTACATTCTACAGAAGAGAGAGAAATGACGTTGCTGACCATAAGAGCTTACACTCTACAGGCAACAGAGAGAGATGACGCTGCTGACCATAAGAGCTTACATTCTACAGAAGAGAGAGAAATGACGCTGCTGACCATAAGAGCTTACGCTCTACAGGCAACAGAGAGAGATGACGCTGCTGACCATAAGAGCTTACATTCTACAGAAGAGCGAGAAATGACACTGCTGACCATAAGAGATTACACTCTACCAGCAACAGAGAGAGATGACACTGCTGACCATAAGAGCTTATACTCTACAGGCAACAGAGAGAGATGACGCTGCTGACCATAAGAGATTACATTCTACAGGCAACAGAGAGAGATGATGCTGCTGACCATAAGAGCTTATACTCTACAGGCAACAGAGAGAGATGACGCTGCTGACCATAAGAGCTTACATTCTACAGGCAACAGAGAGAGATGACGCTGCTGACCATAAGAGCTTATACTCTACAGGCAACAGAGAGAGATGACGCTGCTGACCATAAGAGCTTACATTCTACAGGCAACAGAGAGAGATGACGCTGCTGTCCATAAGAGCTTATACTCTACAGGCAACAGAGAGAGATGACGCTGATGACCATAAGAGGTTACACTCTACAGGCAACAGAGAGAGATGATGCTGCTGACCATAAGAGCTTACATTCTACAGGCAACAGAGAGAGATGACACTGCTGACCATAAGAGCTTACGCTCTACAGGCAAGGGAGAAATGACGCTGCTGACCATAAGAGCTTACATTCTACTGAAGAGAGAGAAATGACACTGCTGACCATAAGAGACTACATTCTACAGGAGAGAGAGAGAGAGATGACGCTGCTGACCATAAGAGCTTTCATTCTACAGAAGAGAGAGAGATGACGCTGCTGACCATAAGAGATTACATTCTACAGAAGAGAGACAGATGAGGCTGCAAACAATAAGAGATTACACACTACAGGCAACAGAGAGAGATGACGCTGATGACCATAAGAGATTACACACTACAGGCAACTGAGAGAGATGACGCTGATGACCATAAGAGCTTATACTCTACAGGCAACAGAGATAGATGACACTGCTGACCATAAGAGCTTACACTCTACAGAAGAGCGAGAGATGACGCTGCTGACCATAAGAGCTTGCTAGTACTGGGGTGTCTGCAATACCAAGACGGGTTATTACACTTGGGGTTATTTAGTTTGGAAAAACGAAGGCTAAGGGGTGATCTTGTTTTAATGTATAAATATATGAGGGGACAGTACAAAGACCTTTCTGATGATCTTTTTACTCGTACATCTGAGACGGGGACAAGGGGGCATCCTCTACATCTGGAGGAAAAAAGGTTTAAGCATAATAAGACACGGGTTCTTTACTTTAAGAGCAGTGTGACTATGGAACTCTGCCGTATGATGTTGTAATGAGTGATTCATTACTAAAATTGAAGAAGGCACTGGATGCCTTTCTTGAAAAGTATAATGTTACAAGTTATATACACTAGATTCCTTCATAGGGCGTTGATCCAGGGAACTAGTCTGATTGCTGTATGTGGAGTCGGGAAGGAATTTTTTCCCCAATGTGGAGCTTACTCTTGCCACATGTTTTTTTTTGCCTTCTTCTGGATCAACATGTTAGGACAAGTCAGGCTAGGATATGGGTTGAACTAGATGGACTTAGTCTTCTTTCAACCTTAAATACCATGTTACTTACTGTCTACAGAAGAAAGAGAGGACCTCGCTGACCATAAGAGCTTACACTCTACAGAAAAGAGAAAGTGAGGTCCCCATTAACCATATGAGCTTACACTCTACAGGAGAGACAGAATTACCTATGGACTCTGTAAAAGAAAAACGACACCTCTGTACAAACTGTTCTCTATGAGAACCGCTGATCTGTGATGGCCCAGGTACTACTACCACTGTACAAGTGTGATAGTACGTAAGATGTCATATCTGTAAGGCATTATGGGTAAACCCACATGGCAATGCAAAATTGCATTAGGTTGCTCTCTATTGCTTCAGCAGTGGGGCAGTTGGTGCTGGGCAAGGTTTATTTTTGTGAACCGCAAATTAAATCTCAAAATGTTTGAATTCATGTGAAACTGCAAATTTTAGGAAATTCAATACATACTTGATCCTCTGTGGGTTGATCTGCTTATGTCTAACATGTACATCAAGGTATACATTAATGTGGTGCCACATTGCATAGAAAAGAACAATATAGTAACATAGTAACATAGTTAGTAAGGCCGAAAAAAGACATTTGTCCATCCAGTTCAGCCTATATTCCATCATAATAAATCCCCAGATCTACGTCCTTCTACAGAACCTAATAATTGTATGATACAATATTGTTCTGCTCCAGGAAGACATCCAGGCCTCTCTTGAACCCCTCAACTGAGTTCACCATCACCACCTCCTCAGGCAAGCAATATACTTTACTTTCCTGTTTAATAAGGAAAAAAGGGAATGCTAACATGACCAAGTGGACATGGATGAATGTTCAGAGTTTGTATACAGCTATCAAGAAATGAATGGAAGCTAAGGCCTCTTTCACACTTCCGTTTTTTACAATCAGTCACAATCCGTCAAAATGTTGAAAAGACGGATCCTGTGCAGATTGTAAAAAACTGAAACACTGGATCCATTTTTTGATGCATCCGTTGAGGCAGTTGTTGCCAGAATTTAAGGCTATGTGCACATGTTGTGTATGCGTCTTCACTGCGTTTTTTCGCTGCAAAAACGCATACACAACACAACCAATGTTAAAAATAATAAAAAAAATAAAAAATCGTCATATTCTCACCTTCCGTCGTCCCCCGCAGCCTTCCCGATGCTCGCGATGCTCCCGGCAGCTCCCATTTCCAGTGATGCCTTGCGAGACAATGACCGCTACCTTATCGGGGTTTTTTTTCATTTTTTTTTTTAAATTATTTTCAACATTATATCTTTTTACTATTGATGCTGAATAGGCAGCATCAATAGTAAAAAGAGAGAGAGCGAGAGAGAATTTCCCTGATGGGAAATTATTCGAGGCACGCTCAGTTTCAAAAGACGGAACACGTCGCTGGATTCCTGCTTTTGACAGTCAGCGACGGATCCTGCGTCCATAGGCTTCCATTATAGCCAACGACAGGCAGCGCAGGATCCGTCGCTGAGCGATTTTCCGACGTACACAAAAAACATTCCTCTGTGCGTTGTCTCTGACAGCAGTTTTACGACGCATCCAGTGCACAATGGATGAAACAGAAGGCCATCCGTCACAATCCGTCGCTAATACAAGCCTATGAGAAAAAACGGATCCAGCAGAAACATTTGCTGGATCCGTTTTTTTCACAAAACGGATTTTGACAAAAGCTTCCAGAACACTCTGAATAAGTTATCTATGCATTTCATCCTTGGTGTTGTGTTCTTGACCTCTTTTTTTCCACATGGAGTAAGAGGTTACATGTCAATTCTTATTAAAGTGTTTCTGCTTGAAATAACATTCCAAACTTGACTTCTGAATCAATTTTGCCATATACAAAAACCTTAGCTTCTTGAAGATTTTTTTGTGTGTGGATTGTTCAGGCTAAAAAATCCATGGAAAACAAGACTGTGAACATACCCCTCGCTAGGATTGAGGCAAGTGATTGGCTCCAAAGTCGGCTGTGAGGAGGGTTGTCTTCTGCTAAACCTTAGGGGCTTATTCTTAAAGTCTGAGCTCCAAGAAGGACCATGGGAACTTTTATAGGAAGTCTCTCCCTGAGTATTTTAAAGAGAAATCACGGATTCCTATTTCTGAGAAAGAACATTAGGGAGGTAATGTGTAGGGTGCGATTACATCATAGTTCAGACATATGTTTTGCTCCCTAAAATATTGGCCATTCTAATGCCCTTGAGCACATAACAGAGCCAACCACAATTCCATAAATGACCACTCTGGTGTCCCATGACAAACACCCACAATGCCCCCATAATAGTGTCTGCCTCAAGAAAATAATACTTTAATTCATTTTGATTATTTATAAACTGAGAAATTTCACCAAAATGCCATGTTAAATGGTATGTCCAGGACTAAATATGACATGTCTACTTTATTCCAAAAACAGCATCACATCTTCCCAAGGGTTGTGTCTAATATTGCAGTCAGGTGTAGTGTTGTGTTTGGGGAAAAAAGCATAACTAATCCTGACAACCCCTCTAAGAAGGACCAGTCACTTGCCATGAGAATTATATTTTTACTTGGTGTAAATGTCACTGTTCTCCTGAATGTGGAGTTGTTTTTCTTTTGTTTCTGCTCCACTCCAATCCTGAGATTTGACCCCTTTGATAGTTGGTAGGTAGCTACAGTACATGGCTCTCTGTGTCCTACCCTAATTTCTAATGTACTGGGCACTGAGATCGATTTTCTGGGACACTACAAATGCTTTTGCTATATTTTTTATGCATTGATCCCTTTTTAGCCCATTTTAACCCTTGCATTTATCACAATTTTGGACCCCAAAGTGGAAGACCCTAATAACATCTGAAAACTAATCCACTGGATTTGAGCCCCCTGTAAGGGGTGAGACCATAGTGAACTAATGATCCTGACATTTCGAGAGGTCAGTAGCTCTAAAATGTCAATGGCATGCTCAGGACGTGAGTCGCTGTGCCGAGCCGCCTGTCATTCACAACGTGACGGAGATCTGCAGTGTAAGTGGTTTGTCCATGTGAGCGCCATTGTGCTCTGATACTTGTGACATGCCTAATGAGCGTCAGCTAGAATCAAGGCCACTGTAAATCTGGGCATACTATGTTTCTTTGTGCCGTTAGTGTCTTAAATATTAATGATGCTCTTAAATATTAATAAAGAAAAATGCTTTCATATCAAATAGCTGTAATTTGCTCTGCATTTTTCAGAGGGGTAGTTAGAGCCTTTTAAGTACTTTGCATACAAGGATTAATTTAGCATAGGCACTGCCCTGGGCTTTGTGTACAAATCCTCTACTTATTATTTTAAGAGGAATATTAAGTGGTTAAGAAACTAATTCTATGACTAAGGGCTAAAAAATATAACAGCATAGTATCACAACATTTTTTTTATTTGACCATAGTCCCATTCTTGTCCATTGGCCATGTCTAATATTGCAGATTTTCTTTAGTCAAGTAAATGTCTATAACCTAGAATAAAAACAGGAAACATAGGCACACTGCAGTAAATAAATATGGTAGTAACACATATAAAAAGCATAGGGTACTGAGTTGACATTTTGTTGATCAAAAAAGCATAAAAACCACACCACCGTGACAAGGTGTACCCAATCAGGACGGCCCCTAACTTTAGTGACTCATCTCGGTAGTGTGCCATCCAGGCATATTACACTTATACTAGAAGGGGTGCTGGCTCTTGTTTTTGGTCTTGCTTCCATTTTTTGTGCTCAGTACTTTTGGGGGTGTGGCCGCCCCCTTGGGTTTTGTACCTTATCTACTTCGCTTTCCAGAGGTAGGTTTTAAACACAGCCAGGCGCTGTTCCTTCTCTGCCTCCATCTATTCTGAGGCCTGGATAGCACATAGTGACGTGAGTTACCAGAATTAGGGACCATCCTGATTGGGAACACCTTGTCGCGGTAGGATGACTTTTACTCCTTTTTAATCAAACAAATGTCAACTAAGTTCCCTATGCTCCAACAATAGTGAATCAGCACAGTTTGCAAAAAATATTTTTTTCTAAAAATTCACCGTGTGGTTTACCGGAATATAGTGGAGCTCTTCTCTATAAGGATCAAACATTAATTGCAGATAGAAAAAAAAAAGCGGCACTCACCAATCCGTAACAACAATCCTTTATTCTTGTTCAAAAGACATAGATGTGGCATGCGGGTGGTTGAAAGGGATGTGAAGGTCTTCACGTCCCTCGCAATACGCCACGTCAATGTCTTTTGAACGAGAATAGGATTGTTTTTACGGATTGGTGAGTGCCGCTTTTTCTTTTTCTATCTGTAAGTGTCCTATGTTGTTTTCATGTGCTTATACTATTTCTTTACTTACTGCAGTGTGCCGGCACATTATGTTTTTATTGTGGGTTATATTTTTAGAGTGGCCACAGTGTAGATGTGCACCTATATATTGCACTTATCCTAACAGGTATACTGATCCTTGTTCCCTTGTTTTTGGTTTTCTCTTTTTGCAAGTGAGTGTGGCAGTATTACAATACTAATTACAGCAGCACCTAGACAGAAGAGGCACTGTTTCAGGAAAAAATAGCAGGCGTTTTTCTGTAATCCTGAACAACGCCCTCAGAATATAGTCATGCTCATAAACCTCTCCTTTGCCATAAACCTCTCCTTTCAATTGTCATAAAATCTAGCTATAATTTGGTGTCATGGTAAAAGGTTTGTCAACTTTGTACAAACTCTATTTCTTAGAAAAGTCCCTGGTAATTAATTACGGTACTCACATTCTATGCCACCGCCATCAAAAAAGTACCCTGCAGCGCCACCACAGAGGAAATGAGATATTGCATGACACCTCCCGTTATTAGTAGTAGACCTTGAAACATTTTTGAATAAGAGTTTTCTAAAGGGGAAACTCCTTTTATTAGGCCATTGCGGAGTCCTATATGAACAATATGTGTGTCAGATGTTGCTGCATATGCACGGACCGGGCTCAGGAGCTGTGCCTGCTCCATCTAAGGCGGGATCTTGGTGTATTGTATGACTTACCCTGCCTCGAACTTTCTCGATTGTAGGGGCTAAACAAATGTAAAAAGCTGATTCAAAACATACCATAATGTAAAAATGTTCAGTACAGACCAAAAGTTTGGACACACCTTCTCATTTAAAGATTTTTCTGTATTTTCATGATTATGAAAATTGTACATTCACACTGAAGGCATCACAACTATGAATTAACACATGTGGATTTATATACTTAACAAAAAAGTGTGAAACAACTGAAATTATGTCTTATATTCTAGGTTCTTCAAAGTAGCCACCTTTTGCTTTGATGACTGCTTTGCACACTCTTGGCATTCTCTTGATGAGCTTCAAGAGGTAGTCACCGGGAATGGTCTTCCAACAATCTTGAAGGAGTTCCCAGAGATGCTTAGCACTTGTTGGCCCTTTTGCCTTCACTCTGCGGTCCAGCTAACCCCAAACCATCTCGATTGGGTTCAGGTCTGGTGACTGTGGAGGCCAGGTCATCTGGCGTAGCACCCCATCACTCTCCTTCTTGGTCAAATAGCCCTTACACAGCCTGGAGGTGTGTTTGGGGTCATTGTCCTGTTGAAAAATAAATGATGGTCCAACTAATTGCAAGCCGGATGGAATAGCATGCCGCTGCAAGATGCTGTGGTAGCCATGCTGGTTCATTATGCCTTCAATTTTGAATAAATCCCCAACAGTGTCACCAGCAAAGCACCCCCACACCATCACACCTCCTCCTCCATGCTTCACGGTGGGAACCAGGCATGTAGAGTCTATCCATTCACCTTTTCTGCATCGCACAAAGACACGGTGGTTGGAACCAAAGATCTCAAATTTGCACTCATCAGACCAAAGCACAGATTTCCACTGGTCTAATGTCCATTCCTTGTGTTCTTTAGCCCAAACAAGTCTCTTGTGCTTGTTGCCTGTCCTTAGCAGTGGTTTCCTAGCAGCTATTTTACCATGAATGCCTGCTGCACAAAGTTTCCTCTTAACAGTTGTTGTAGAGATGTGTCTGCTGCTAGAACTCTGTGTGGCATTGACCTGGTCTCTAATCTGAGCTGCTGTTAACCTGCGATTTCTGAGGCTGGTGACTCAGATAAACTTATCCTCAGAAGCAGAGGTGACTCTTGGTCTTCCTTACCTGGGGCGATCCTCATTAGAGCCAGTTTCTTTGTAGCGCTTCATGGCTTTTGCCACTGCACTTGGGGACACTTTCAAAGTTTTCCCAATTTTTCGGACTGACTAACCTTCATTTCTTAAAGGAATGATGGCCACTCGTTTTTCTTTACTTAGCTGCTTTTTTCTTGCCATAATACAAATTCTAAAAGTCTATTCAGTGGGACCATCAGCTGTGTATCCACCAGACTTCTGCTCAACAGAACTGATGGTCCCAACCCTATTTATAAGGCAAGAAATCCCACTTTATTAAACCTGACAGGGCACACCTATGAATTGAAAACCATTTCCGGTGACTACCTCTTGAAGCTCATCAAGAGAATGCCAATAGTGTGCAAAGCAGTCATCAAAGCAAAAGGTGGCTACTTTGAAGAACCTAGAATATAAGACATACCATAATTTCAGTTGTTTCACACTTTTTTGTTAAGTATATAATTCCACACGTGTTAATTCACAGTTTTGATGCCTTTAGTGTGAATGTACTATTTTCATAGTAATGAAAATACAGAAAAATCTTTAAATGAGAAGGTGTGTCCAAACTTTCGGTCTGTACTGTAAATCCGCTCCCTTCTTTCACTATGCTAAATATAAGGGTGACATTAAAAACTATAACTCCACCTGCAACAAAAAAAAATAGTTCTAATACTGATATGTCCACCGTTAAAAAAAATTCTCTTGGTTGAAGGGGAGGAAAAAGCAAAAGCAAAAAATGAAAAGTCGTTACGACAGTAAGGGGTACAATAATTCCTCACTTTAATGTTTAATAAGTGCTGCCATTACCTAGAGTGATTTCTTATTGAAGCTGTTCCCTAATTTATGACATATTATGGCTCTGAAGGTGGAGATCTGCTGGCTTGTGCAACACTTTTAATTTTACCCAATGTGCCCTGGGCAACTTTGCGCAACGTGCCCAGTACGTGAGTGACACGTGAGAGATACACATCTGACTTACTAAATGGGCTGCATTATGTAAGAAGTGTATAGAGAGGTAATGTGGCATTTTGTAATTCTCTTTCTACAGGTGGACGGGAAAATAAGATGCCGATTCTCATCTCTAAGATATTCAAGGGCCTGGCTGCTGACTTGACAGGTGCTCTTTACGTGGGTGATGCAATCCTGTCAGTGAATGGAGCAGACTTATCTGAAGCCACCCACGATGACGCGGTACAGGCTCTGAAGAAGACTGGCAAAGAGGTGGTGCTGGAAGGTAACCTTCTCTGCTCTATGGGCCCAGAGCAAAGGGTTCTGGGAATAATGGTGGATGGGGCTAATGGGTGCAATGAAGAGTTTTATAGTGCTATCCGGATATGAGAATTGGATATTTGGTTGTAGCTTTGCTCTCCCCCACTGCTAGGCTGTGGCCAGGAATTCCTCCTGCCTCTGATGATTCCCTCACAGCTGTTAAGGGAACTTGTACATTCCAGGGATGATGGGAGGAGAACGTGGGAGGCCTCGAACTGAAAAGCAAAGTGCTACGCCCGAAAATCACACATGAGCAGAAGGACCATAGCGTAATTTGACAAAAATTTCAGATTCGCAAAGGTTGTTTATGTTTTTTTGCAATTTGACTCATGAGAAAACAACAAAATGGTTTCATGGCTTATTTTACTGTATTAAAAAGGAAGAAGGTAAAGAAATGAAACAGATTACTTCCCTTTCCCCGAACCTCACCTTGTCCATGCAGCTCCCAATCCTGTCCAGTCTTTGCTCACTGTCTGCTGGGCTTCTTCACGCCTCAGGGCCAGTCCGGTCTTTGGCTCCCCTGGTGCCCTGGTCTCACAAGTCACGATGTCATGACGTTGGAAGGCCTTGAGGCGCCAAAAATCTGACAGAACCTGACCCGCGAAGAAGATCGGCGGCCAGTGAGACCAGACTGAAACGACCAAGCAGAGAGCTATGGGGACGAGATGACTATCCAATTTTCCTTCAGTATATTTTTTTGTATGGGGGCTTTTCCATCAACTAGCCACACATTACCCCACATACAGGAACTATGTTGGCACAAATGCTCCCACATACTCCATCTACGTTTCCTTTAGACAATTAATCAGGGTGTTGTTCATTGGTGGCATTAGGGTCAGGTGGCTGGATAGACAAAATGCCATGTCTGCGGCTTTAACCTTCGTCCGGCTGAGTAGGTACAATTGTAACTATTCCGTTTTAAAATTGCAATAACTTTTTTTTTTCGAAAAGCCGTAGAGGGCTGAAATTTCGTGACATCTCTGCAGTTTTGGTCCAGAATATATTGGCCAAATTTCAATAAAATATATATGAAGGTGCAATTGTACCTCTGCAGCCTGTTAACGTTGTAAAATTATGCAGCCTATGTTTATGATGTTTTTGATTTCCAAATCCCCAGTCGGTGTCCAGCCGTCAGTAAATTGTAGTTGAGAGCGACTCCAAAGGGCATCCTTCTCTGGGCACCCTGCCACGTTCATGCAGTATGCACACGGCCCATTGGTTCTAATTAGCCACATGCAATACTACCATTCCCCTGTAGTGTCACCAGGAGAAAAGAGCACTTGTTAACCAGTTTTACCACGGATTATAGATGATGATTGGTCGTCACATAAGCAGGACCTGAGATGTTCTTATTTTCAGGGACTGAAGTGGTCAATCAGTGGCCAATCAGTTTACATTTCTGGAACCTATTTGTGTTTTTTTTTCCAAATGCCCTATTAAAGGGAATCTGTCACCAGGTATTTACCACCTAATCTGAGAGGAACATCATGTAGAGACAGAGACTGTGATTCCAGCAATGTCTCACTCACAGGGCTGTTTGATCACAGTTTTATCAGCAGGAGATTATCACTAGAGGACTAATAAATCTGAAGTAATGTAGTCCTCCATATTTGTAAGCACTGTATAACACTGCCCCACCACTGATTGGAAGCTTTCTGCCTATGCATAGTGTACACCGAAAAGCTGCCAATCAGTGGTGTGGGTGGAGTTATACAGAGATCAGCATTTAGAGAGCTGCTATATCTACAGCAGATAATGCAGTGATTTAATCAAACCTGCAGCAAACAAAACAGTAAGTGATACATTTCTGGAATAAGGGTCTGTGTCCCTACATCAAGCTGCTCTCAGATGGAAAAACCTGGTGACGGATTCCCTTTAATACGACATCAAGTGATAAAGAAAAGCTGTCCACTCACATCACCCTGAGTAATTAGGCTGGTTTCTATGGCCGCATGTCCTAACATCCCCATATCCCAGGCTCTACGTGTAATGCAGTAGACCCCAAAGCAGGACTTTATACTTGTTTATAGAAACTTGCTTTCCCCGTAACATAGGTTAACTTACAACTGTATCCCCAAATTCAGGGGGAAAGAACCCAGTGTCCAGAATCCATAGACCATGAGCTGTCTCACTGTACTTTTATCCATTAACATTTACAACCATGCACATATCTATCAGGAGGGGGAGGCAGAAGGAAAAACACTACTCCTGCCTCCTCTCATGGGTGTCCAAATCTTACTGAGAGCCGGGAACGTCAGATTAAAAGGGTTTTCCGTGTAGCACATCGTTAGAGCTGGAGTCCGTGGAGGAATGACGAATTCAACTATGACAAACTTTGTTAACATTTGGATTGAGAATGTTTTTATTCCGCCCTCATATATTTTTAGCATTTGATATTGCTGACCTATAGTTAGGATAGGTCATCAATACCAGATCGGTCGCACCCCACCAATCAGCAGTTATTAGCTTTGGTTGCGGCTGGATATATAGAGATCACCAGAGCTCTCTACAGTTTACAGGTCGCTGCTAGGTACTTTAGATCTGCTCCTATTTTCCACAATAAGGGCTGATCTGCAGTACCCAACAGCAGCAACTACACCGTGCGGTGGTGTTTCGTTCACTGCACTGTATATATGTGGAGCTAAGAACAGCTGATTGGTGCAAGTGCTGGGTGCTGACCCCCCACCAATCTGATATTGATGACCTATACATGGGATAGGTCATCAATATCAAATGTCAGAGGATTCCTTTAATTAAATGGCTTTATGTATCCTTATTCATTAGACTGTATGTGAATTTCACAGGGTCATTTTCTCATTAGAAGGAATGTCTCAAGGACATTGGGATGGGATTTCCAAGATCTTCTAATGTCAGTGGCATGTTGGTTGGCTACATCATGCTATAACTGTGACCCATTTTAAGGTCAGCTCCATTTAGCATCAAAGTATGATAAAAAATAGTGACATATCGTACAGGTCAGTTCTTTCCAGATCCAAATCCATTCTCGAGTTATTGTACAAGTAGGCTGTCCCCTTCTGCCTTCATAATAGGCAGTACTGTATAAAGTTCTGGACTCTACTAACTGAAGTGCAATTCCTTGTAGGATCTACGCTGCCAGTCATATGGTTGTCATCCAGCTTTTTCAGAAACCTCCTTTTTTGTCTTTTTGTATATTATTATGGGGTGGTCGGATAATTCAGAACGTTTGATTAACTGACGTGTAGTTTATCACAAACCGGTCATGCTGTAGGCCATGTTCTATATGTCATGCTGTAGGACATGTCATGCTTTAGGCCACATGCACACTGTAGTGCATCAGTATCCACACTGTGCAGTGATGAGGCAGTGACCCAGCAAAGTTCAAAGCAAAATGTGTTTTAATGTCCAACTCACACAAAAAAATAGAACACACGATATCCTCCGGATGACAACCGGGAACCATATTCTTCAGTTTGCAGCCAATAAACACTCCAGTCCACCTCCGAGACTGATTGCAGTGGGCGACTGCACCACTGTGTCCTCAGTGGGTGCCAGGCCTTTCAGCTCCCTTGGCTATTTGGCTCCACTTTCCTGTGTTGCTTCACACAGGTGGAGCTCTGCAAAGCCTTTTGCTCTGCACTCTTGCAAAAACCAAACTGACACATCCAACCCTCTGCTTCAGGGTTTTTTATAAGCAACCTGTGGCCTTCGGCCACATGGAAGGCTCAGCCAGGAAGGGAACGGTCTGCCCCACTCTTGTAGTCCATTTAAAAAATAAAAGCTCATCAGGTTCCTTAAATCTGGCCTGGACAAATAGCTTGTCCAAGACCAATACTCACTTTTATTCTGCATTGCAATCACAGCTATGTCTGTGGCTGCAATGCACTCCCATGGCCTCAATACGCCTCTGTGTGCGCATCCCGGGGGGGAGGGGGGGACACATAGCGACCCTTGCATGTGCCACCGGTCACTGCCTTACAACACGTTGAGTATATGGTGAGTTTTTTACCTCAGTATTTGTAAATTAAAACCAGGAGTGGGTCATACATAAATACAGATGTGGTGACGTGTTTCTATTATACTTTTCCTCTGATTGTTCCACTCCTGGTTTTGGCATACAAATACTGAGCTAAAAAACTCACCAAAAACTCAACGTGTGCACGTCCAGTTGTTAATATGCTCATCCTAATATGTCCATGGCAATCTATGTATACCATATGGTCCAGCAGTGATGGACTAAGGTTCTTGGGCCCATGACTCCGAGGGCACGCTCCCTACCTGTACATGACAGGCATAGAGAACTGTTCCTCAACATACAATCCTGTCTCCAAGCACAGACAGCCACCTCATGCCCTCTCCTGCTCCCACCTGCTAACACTTTCTCTGCTCCTTCTCACTGCTGGTGAAATCTCTCCAAATCCTGGTCCTCCCCACCACATCTCCACAGTCAGTTCTACCTCACATCCACGCTCTAGCACAAATTTCCGTAACCTCTCTAACCTTATACTCCTTCGCCCAGCCCCCACTTCCTCAGTCCCACTAATAGGAGCTCTGTGGAACGCTCGCTCTGTCTGTAACAAGCTTTCCTACATCCACAATCTTTTTGTTACTACCAAACTTTCCTTCCTTGCCATTACCGAAACCTGGCTCACCCCTTCTGACACAGCCTCTCCTGCTGCACTTTCCTATGGTGGCTTCCACCTTTCTCACACACCCCGCTCCAGCAGCAAGGATGGCGGTGGAGTTGGTTTTCTCCTGTCAGATAACTGCTCCTTCACCCCAATCCCAGTGCCACCCTCTGTTACCCTCCCTTCCTTTGAGGTGCACTCTGTGCGCATCTATGCCCCCACCAACCTCCAACTGGCTGTCATTTACCGCCCCCCCAGGGCCAGCCACCACCTTCTTTGACCACTTCACCACCTGGCTACTATCATCATGGGCGACTTCAACATCCCCATTGACACTTCCCTCTCAGCTGCCACTAAACTTCTATCTCTCACTTCCTCCTTCGGCCTCACTCAATGGTCTTCTGCAGCCACTCACAAAGATGGTCACACATTGGACCTCACCTTCACCCGCCTCTGCTCCCTGTCTAACCTCTCTAACTCACCTCTTCCTCTTTCTGACCACAATCTATTCACATTCACTTCCCTTTCCACTCCTTGTCTACAACCCCCACCCCAAAAATTTGCACACCCTCGCAGAAATCTTAAACACCTTGATCTACATTCACTCTCTGAATCCCTCCTCCCTCTCACAGACATAAGTTCCCTACACAATGCGGATGACGCTGCCGCTCTATATAACACCACAATAGCTGCAGCTTTAGAATCTCTTGCCCCTCTCACACATACCAAAGCTTGCAAAATCAACAGACAGCCCTGGCATACCAGCCTGACCAAAGAACTAAGGCAAGCTTCCAGGGCTGCTGAGCGCAGATGGAAAAAATCCAACTCCAACGAGCACTTTATCACATTCAAACAGTTTCTCACTACTTTCAAGACCACACTCACTACAGCTAAACAAACCTACTTCTCATCTCTCATATCCTCCCTGTGTCACAACCCAAAACAGTTAGTCAACACTTTCAACTCTCTCCTCCATCCCCAGCACCTCCTCCCTCCTCACTCATCTCAGCTGAAGACTTTGCCTCATTTTTCAAGCAGAAGATTGAGAACATCAGAGACAGTTTTAGTGGACAACCCCCAGAGCCCTTCCTCCCGACTACCCAGCCCTCCAGCTCCAAAACCAACTTCTCCACCATTACAGAAGATTGACTCTCCACTCTACTCTCAAGATCATATCTCACCACCTGTGCACTTGACCCGATCCCTTCCCACTTCATCCCAAACCTCGCCACAGTCTTCATCCCAACTCTGACCCATCTCTTCAACCTATCACTAACAACTGGTGTTTTCCCCTCAAGCTTTAAACATGCCTAAATCACACCTATCCTCAAAAAGCCCTCTCTTAACCCATCCTCTGCATCTAGCTATCGCCCTATATCACTTCTCCACCATGCCTCAAAACTACTGGAATAACACGTTCATCTTGAACTGTCCTCCCATCTATCTTCCTGCTCCCTCCTCGACCGCTTACAATCAGGCTTCCGGTCACACCACTCCACTGAAACTGCCCTAACTAAGGTCACCAATGACCTATTAACCGCCAAGAGCAAGCAACACTACTCTGTCCTCCTCCTCCTGGACCTGTCCTCTGCTTTTGACACAGTGGACCATTCCCTATTACTACAGACCCTCTCATCCCTTGGCATCACAGACTTGGCCCTATCCTGGATCTCGTCATACCTAACTGACCGAACATTCAGCATCTCCCATTCACACACCACCTCCTCTCCACGCCCCCTATCTGTCGGAGTCCTGCAAGGTTCAGTGCTAGGGCCCCTGCTCTTCTCCATTTACACTTTTGGCCTGGGACAGCTCATAGAATCTCACGGTTTTCAGTATCATCTCTATGCTGACGACACACAGATCTACATCTCTGGACCAGATATCACCACCCTACTAACCAGAATCCCTCAATGTCTATCCGCTATTTCATCCTTCTTCTCTGCTAGATTTCTAAAACCTAACATGGAGAAAACAGAATTCATAGTCTTTCCCCCATCTCACGTGACCCCCCAACAAACCTATCCATTACAGTAAACGGCTGCCCACTCTCCTCAGTCCCACAGCTCGCTGTCTCGGGGTAATCCTTGACACTGATCTCTCTTTCAAACTGCATATCCAAGCCCTTTCCACTTCCTGCCGCCTTCAACTCAAAAATATTTCACGGGTCCGTACATTCCTAAACCAAGAATCTGCAAAAACCCTAGTCCATGCCCTCATCATCTCCCGCCTCGACTACTGTAACCTCCTGCTCTGTGGCCTCCCCTCTAACACTCTCGCACCCCTCCAATCTATTCTAAACTCTGCTGCCCGACTAATCCACCTGTCCCCCCGCTATTCCCCAGCCTCTCCCCACTGTCAATCCCTTCACTGGCTCCCCATTACCCAGAGACTCCAGTACAAAAACCTAACCATGACATACAAAGCCATCCACAACCTGTCTCCTCCATACATCTGTGACCTCGTCTCCCGGTACTTTCCTACACGCAACCTCCGATCCTCACAAGATCTCCTTCTCTCCTCCCCTCTCATCTCCTCTTCCCACAATCGTATACAAGATTTCTCTCGCGCATCCCCCCTACTCTGGAACTCTCTACCACAACATATCAGACTCTCACATACCATCGAAACCTTCAAAAAGAGCCTGAAGACCTACCTCTTCCGACAAGCCTACAACCTGCAGTAACCACCGATCGACCAAACCGCTGCATGACCAGCTCTATCCTCGCCTACTGTATTCTCACCCATCCCTTGTAGATTGTTAGCCTTCGCGGACAGGGTTCTCTCTCCTCCTGTACCAGTCGTGACTTGTATTGTTCAAGATTATTGTACCAGTTTTTATGTATACCCCTCCTCACATGTAAAGCGCCATGGAATAAATGGCGCTATAATAATAAATAATAATTATAATAATAAGGAGAAATAAGCGATATAAGTAGACCTTGGTAGCAATTGACTGGCCCTGAATCGTCTTCGGGTGAGCTCTTGAGGTCCATTATAAAGGAATATTCAGAATTTAGGACTCGTCATGTGCTCGGTTTTTTCAGCACTGTTTGTATAAAGCCTCAGAACCAGTTACATAATTAGGCTCATGGATATAATAGTCATCCTTTACCTCACATTAACTTCCACCCATATAAAGCTGTGTCTGTTGGAGAAAGGGAGCAGTGACACTCTTGTCCAGTGAGCTGTGAACGGCTTAATGATCTGACTGAATTTGGAAGAGTCCAAAGAATTGCATGACTGGCGGAGGCCAAGATTTAACTATTCAGTGGAGTAAACTAACTTTAGTGCCCTATATGTAGTTCCATGTCCAGGCTCATTTTCTGTGTATCCATCAATATCTACTGTCATTACGTTATATCTCTTTTTATATATATTTAATGTATTTTCCCTTTTTTTTGTACGTTACACTCCTGTACGTTACGTTGTAGTACATACCTGCTCCATTCTTTTAACATCTATTATTTAACCATCACTAGCCATTTCCAAAAATAGGTTTCATGTTAATGTAGGGGTACATGGGGGGGGGGTAATGGGATATTCCCAACATGGACATTTGTGGCATGATAAGGCAATTCCATAACAAATATAGGACCTATACGTGTATGAAAGCAGGGGTCTCCGCTGTTTCCTTAATTTCTACGACGGTGAAAGGAGAGGATCACAAACATGCACAGCCACATATTCCTTTCATTCTCCATTTCCAGAGGTGGGCACAAATAATTTCTCAATAAACAATATATATCACCTGGTCACTGGATAAGTAATAAATGCATGATTGATGGGGGTCCATCTGCTGCGATCCCACCTATCATTAGAACTGGGTTCCCAAAGTCTATATGTGAGTGAAGTGGTACAGAGCATGTGCAACCACTGCTTCATTCCATTGTAGGCGGTGCTGGTTGTGCCCGCTTAGCACCTATGTATTCCCAGAGAGGACTTTGGGCTCTACGTTCTCCCGGGTGTGGGTGTCTCAGCACCCGATTTTCACAGATTATAAATTTACTATTTCAGCACTTGTAATATATAAAATCTAGAGATGAGCAAAGGTGATCGTTACTTCAGCTTGCCCAGTGTGCTTGGGTATGCACCAAGTATCGCGGGTGCTCGGGTGACATGTTTAGTTCCGCGTGGCCGTATGTTTTGCGACTGTTAGACAGCCAATCCCCACATGTTTTGTGGCTGTCTATTACTCAAGCACCCTTGACACTCGGTGCATACCCGAGCAACCTAGGCAAACTCGGGTAACGAGCACCTTCGCTGATATCTAGTTTTAAAAAAAACTTGTTTCTTCCAAGATATACATTGTCAAAGATGTCTTCGTCCCTGAAAAACATGTTTTCTATGTAATCTAAGAGCAGCATAATGTAGGTGCAGAGACCCTGATTCCAGCAGTGTCACTTAGTGGACTACTTGTTGTGTTTTCAATACAATTAGTATTTTATCAGCAGTAGAATATCACTACAGGACTAGAAACCTTTTTCCTGGTAGTCCTCCTTTTCTGTGCAACCCCGCTTCCACCAATGATTAGCAGTTTTATGCCTATACACAGTGTATACGGAAAGCTGCTAATCAGTGGTGTGGTCGGGAGTTATACAGAGCTCAGCATTCAGAGTACTGCTGGATCTGCAGCAAATTTGTTTTTTTTAAATGACGGCATACAGATGCCGACCAACAAGTGACACAACACAGGAATCAGAGTCTCAGCCCCTACATCATGCTGCTCTCAGATTACATAGCAAAACCTGGAGACAGATTCCCTTTAATGATATTCTAATGAGACAATGGGCCTTCAAGCTTAAGTCCTAGACTGACATACAGTATAATGATTAATAAAAATAACTGCATCTACCATGTCTGATATCAATACATAGATTTCATATCTCTTTTACCTGATGATCCCCATTGTCTTTGGTTTTACTATGACTCTTGCTGTGTATGTTTCTTCCACTTTCTGAATTATAGAGTTTCCTGCAGTGTATTTAGTAGACATTGGACCCATATTTTATCACTTACACATTATCACGTCAGTGAAACAGTAAAAGGCAATTACTCTTGTCCCCTGTGGAGGTGATCTGAAAATAGAGCAGGGTAGTTGGGGAAATTCTAAATTTGACAGCAGCCCTGCTGTATTATCATGGCTTTCTCTTAGCAAAACACAGCAATTCCAAACGCATTCTTTTTTCTTCAGAATTTGTAAATGTTATTAAAAAGGCAGATTAATTCCAAACCTTCATAGGAGTGAAAAGGAACAAAATAAAAAAATGGAACGTTCTAAAATGTGAAAGAACTGGGTTAGTGAATGCACTGATTTAGCTATGGAGGCGTATACCCACACCCAGGCCATATTCCCCTACCATATAAAGCCTCATCTACACAGCCGAGCTGTGGGCATGGAACCTGTGAATGGGCGCTCTACATGTACATAGGCCCCCCCTACCATATAAAGCCTCATTTACACAGCCGAGCCGTGGGCATGGAACCTGTACATGGGCGCTCTACATGTACATAGATGCCCCCCCTACCATATAAAGCCTCATTTACACAGCCGAGCCGTGGGCATGGAACCTGTACATGGGCGCTCTACATGTACATAGACTCCCCCTACCATATAAAGCCTCATTTACACAGCCGAGCCGTGGGCATGGAACCTGTACATGGGCGCTCTACATGTACATAGACACCCCCTACCATATAAAGCCTCATTTACACAGCCGAGCCGTGGGCATGGAACCTGTACATGGGCGCTCTACATGTACATAGACTCCCCCTACCATATAAAGCCTCATTTACACAGCCGAGCCGTGGGCATGGAACCTGTACATGGGCGCTCTACATGTACATAGACACCCCCTACCATATAAAGCCTCATTTACACAGCCGAGCCGTGGGCATGGAACCTGTACATGGGCGCTCTACATGTACATAGACACTCCCTACCATATAAAGCCTCATTTACACAGCCGAGCCGTGGGCATGGAACCTGTACATGGGCGCTCTACATGTACATAGACTCTCACTACCATATAAAGCCTCATTTACACAGCCGAGCCGTGGGCATGGAACCTGTACATGGGCGCTCTACATGTACATAGACACCCCCTACCATATAAAGCCTCATTTACACAGCCGAGCCGTGGGCATGGAACCTGTACATGGGCGCTCTACATGTACATAGACACTCCCTACCATATAAAGCCTCATTTACACAGCCGAGCCGTGGGCATGGAACCTGTACATGGGCGCTCTACATGTACATAGACTCCCCCTACCATATAAAGCCTCATTTACACAGCCGAGCCGTGGGCATGGAACCTGTACATGGGCGCTCTACATGTACGTAGACACTCCCTACCATATAAAGCCTCATTTACACAGCTGAGCCGTGGGCATGGAACCTGTACATGGGCGCTCTACATGTACATAGATGCCCCCCCTTCCGTATAAAGCCTCATTTACATAGCGGAGCTGTGGGCATGGAGCCTGTACATGGGCGCACAACATGTACATAGATGCTCTCTACCATATAAATCCTCATCTACACAGCCCAGCTGTGGGCAGGGAACCTGTTCATGGGCGCTCTGCGTGTACATAGACTCTCATGGCCACACAAGGCCCATTCATACAATAAATTTACACAAGACAACCAGAATGTGGGAAAAAATGGCCGTGTTATTTATTTTAGAGTTACTCAAAATTTCCATAACATAAAATTTGATCTTAAAATTTCAATCTTAAAATAACCAGAAGTTTAAACCGTTATCATAACCAATCCACCCATAAGGGCGATTTACCTCACAAAATAACTTAACACGACAGGGTAGCCCTGAAACAGAGGGAGGGTGGGCGGGGTCTTCGGTTTCTTCAGTTCACTGACGACTGAGGTGAAATTCAAATCTGAGGGCTTTTTATAGCCCTGAAAAAGCCCGCCAATACCGGCGTTAACCAATCAGGAACTCGTGTTTGAGCGCCGAACAAACACATTCAAAATACTAGTTTTAACTGCTTCTAGCAAAAACGCCAAAGCTTACTTTTGACCCAATATTATCACAAATATACATGACACAAAATTAAAGCTTTCCTTCAGAGCCTGTGAGGCCATGAGACCCCCCCTATAATTTTAATATTATTGACGGGGGAGGGCTAACATGGCCACACAAGGCCCATTCATACAATAAATTTACACAAGACAACCAGAATGTGGGAAAAAATGGCCGTTTTATTTATTTTAGAGTTACTCAAAATTTCCATAACATAAAATTTGATCTTAACATTTCAATCTTAAAATAACCAGAAGTTTAAACCGTTATCATAACCAATCCACCCATAAGGGCGATTTACCACACGCCAGGGTTCAAAGAAACCTGGCCCCTCCACTAGCGCACAGCCATTTTTCCACTATCGTCTGAAGGTTTAGGTTGAAAATGTCCAAACCTATATCTGAAAGGTGAACAAAATCATGCCTGTAAAGGCCTGGTACAAATCCTTCAAGGTCATCATGTCTAAAGGAGAAGCCACTAATCATGGGAAGGAATTTTGACATTGCTCGGTTAATCCTTTTCCGGATTTTATCCATAAAAGAAAGTTCGCAGCAATTCCATAACAACCTAGGAATGATCTCCGAAAAAAACAAAAGAGGAATTAGGAGAAAACTGTTTAAAATACACTAAATCAGATCTCAAAAGAGCTAATAATTCCAGTGTTTTGGTTTTCCCGAGATCATTCCCTCCTACGTGAAAAATTACCAAATCCGGAGAAGGAAACTTAGAAAAACATTTTTTAAACTCCACTGGAAGGTTATACCACGACATCCCTCTTACACCATGCCAAAAGACTTGAGCAATATCCTGGCTGAAAGAAAGGTTCTCCGAATAAAAACGCAGCCTAGCTCTCTTCTGAGCCCAAAAAACATAAGAGTGTCCCACGATCCATATTATCTTGGAACCTGAAATAAAATTAAACTTGGTTATCATACAATTCATGTCTTATGTACAATTTGAATCTACCCGATTCCCATCTTCCCAGCCGCATAATCTGGGAATCCTGTAAACCAGCTCTAGCTGCCTCCGTTGCTGCCCCTATTCGGAAAGAATGAGAAGTAATTCTTAAATGATCCTTTTTTAAAACTTGCAAGCACTTTTTTAATACTGCATTAAACTGAAAAATGGTTACTGGACTGCCATCCGAATGAGCGAACAACGGCCCAGATATATTAGGCCTAACACTCAACCACCTCTTGACATTCTCAACTGGGCAAAAATCCTTGTCCAAAACAGCATCAAGTTTCAATCTGAAACCTCTACCTGACTCATTTATTTCTTTATATAAGGAGATCCAAAACAGATCAGACTCCAAAACCGAAACATCGGAGACCATCAATCCTGATATATTATCTTTTTTTGCCGAAACTAATTCACCTACTCGTAACGCTCCGAAAAATGCGAAAATGCCGATGCAAATAAAGATGACTCAAATGAGCTAAAACACACTTTCCGAAGGGATAGACATAGGTCTTTTAAGAGCGGGAGGGAAATCGGGCGTCTCGTATCTGGCTTAAAATTAATTCTCTTAAACCCTTTCAAAAACTGCTTGATAGGAAACAAACCTGTCAATGGAACTTTCCCAAACAACTTCAAAAAGAATGACACCCCCGCCAAGGATTTCGCGACCGCTGAGTATGATAACCCTTTTTTACAAAGAAATTCAACAAATCTTAAACCAGAGATGGGGCTAGAAACACTATAATCAAAACTATTTACACTACAAAAATTAATCCATTGCTGCCATGCGGCTGAATAGTCAGCCCATGATCGTGTCGATAATGAGTTTTCGATAAAATGTGGAATTAGCTCAAGACCATGTCCCAGAGCTCCTGCGGGCAAGGCGTCGGATCCATATCTGCTGTAGGAACCTGTTGACGAAAAATTTCCCATTGTTGATAACACAGAGAATCCAATACTGAATCCAGCTTACTTCTACTCAACTTGGCTTTCAACCATATATTCAGCTTTAGGCACAATAGAACTAGTTGCCTCAAAATTTTCATTGCCCAAAGATTTTTTGAAGAAAGTGTGTTAATCCCGAATAAAACGCCTTTGTTATTAGATAGGATTATAATCCTAGAATTCCTCATTAGGTGACCCCATAAATAAAGACCTGCATAAATAGAAAAAAGTTCCAACACCATCACATTATCAACTAAATTGTTATGAACCCAAGAATCAGGCCATTTATGAGATACCCAATGAGGGGAAAACAGGATACCAAGACCTACATTGGAATCACAAGAAAAAGCAAAATTGAAGGTATCCGCCAAAGCAAAAGACGATTGCCAACAGGATTTACCGTTGTAACCTGATAAAAATGCGCGCCAAATCTTAGCGTCCTCTTTCAAATCTAATGAGACTCTGATATGTGACTCGGGAGATGAAACCCCAATGGTGGCGTTATAAAGTCGTCTAGAAAAAATTCTACCCATTGGAATAACTCGTAACGCGAAATTTAACAGACCCAGCAGGGATTGCATCTCTTTCAGAGTTATCTTCTTTCTGGTCAGAAATCTATCCAAGGAACTGCACAATTTTGAAATTTTGTCTTCTGGAAGCCTACATTCCATTTTAACTGAATCAAGAGTAATCCCCAAAAACTCGATCACATTGGTCGGTAGGCAGGTTTTATCGCCAGCCAAGGGAACCCCAAATTTCTCGCACACTGCTATGAAGCAATTTAATGTATCCCGACAAGAGCTAGAGGAAAAAGGACCAACAAACAAAAAATCATCTAAGTAGTGTAATACTCCAGAGCCTTGAGAGCTGGATTCAACTACCCAATGAAGAAAAGACGAAAAACTTTCAAAATAAAAACAGGATAGGGAAAACCCCATGGGTAAACACATATCAAAGAAAAATTGCTTATCAAAATGAAAGCCCAAAGAATTGAATCCTGATGGATGGACAGGAAGCAATCGAAAGGCAGACTTAATGTCAGATTTGGCCATTAATGAGAACCTACCAAATTTCCTGAGAAGATCAATTGCCGAATCAAAAGAAGAGTAAGAAACTGAACACAAGGATTTATCCACTTCGTCATTCAACGAAGAACCTGCAGGATATGATAAGTGATGGATCATGCGGAAGCTACCTGCTTCCTTTTTTGGGACAATCCCTAATGGTGAAATCCGAAAATTCTCAAATGGAGGAGAAGAAAATGGGCCCGCGATTCTACCTAAACTCAGCTCTTCTAAAATCTTCTTCCTAGCCACATCACTATGCAAATATAAAGATGACAGATTCTTTACCACGACACAACCCTGGCCATTAAATTGGGGTACTTCAAAGCCATGACAAAATCCGTTAAATAAAAGATTACTGGTCACTTGATTTGGATAGATGCTTAGCCACCATAGCATTTCTGATAGTCTCACCGGGGTCTGAGCTCTTTGAAATTGGATCCCTTGAGGATGCTTGAGCAGTTTGTTTACGGAAGCATTTGGACCCGGGATGCTGGTTCCCACAAAAGGAGCACTCATGCCGAAATCTGCATGAGTTGCCCCATTTGCATGCAGACTCGTTAAAAGCAAAACAGACCCCTTTTCTCTGAAAACTAGAAACTGGTTGTTTGCTAGAATACTGCCTTTGTGGAAGCATCAGATTTATCCACAAACCCACATCTTTTACACCCCAAGAAATATTTGGGTGTACTGCCAATTTTTGCCTAAACGCCTCATCGTAGTGGAGCCACGCCGTGCCTCCAAAATTGCGAAAGGCTTCCAAAATAATATCTATGTGCTGAAACAGCTTACTACATAGATTTGGAGACTTCTCCCCCAAAACTGCTGAATAAATACAGAAAGCTTGAAGCCAATTATTAAAAGACTTCAAAGGGGCACGTTTAAGGTCATCCTCAAATTTAGCGTCTTTATCTGACTTAAATGCATTGTCTTTCCGTGGAAGTAATGAAAATAAATCAACATAGCCATTATTCCAAATGAGCTCTTTAACCGTCAAGCTCAAATGGAATCCAAGAGGTGTAAGCTCACATGTCAGAGCCTCCTTATATGTATTCAGAGGTATAGGGATACCCTCTGAAATAACAGGTGTTCGCAAACGCATAGAAGAAGTATTCAAACATTCCCCTAAAGACTCAGACAGCACATTTCTAATCATATCTCTAAGTTGGTTCGGGTGCACAGATAGGGGCATATTTATTATCTCACCCCTTCCTGAAGATCATTCCTTTCGCATCTGCTCCTCAGGGCAGCTAGTGCTCAAACCTTGCACAGAAGGCGAACACAGCTGAAAGTCTTCTGACGCTGGAGAGATCCGCTCTTCGTCTGATTCTTCGTTCCTGTTGCTGAT
The DNA here is from genome assembly GCF_032444005.1 of Ranitomeya imitator. NCBI lineage: Eukaryota > Metazoa > Chordata > Amphibia > Anura > Dendrobatidae > Ranitomeya > Ranitomeya imitator. The sequence goes on along the minus strand of NC_091283.1, from coordinate 546,989,110 downwards.
CGTCGGCACTGCTTGTTGAATGCAGGGAACAGGGGCTGGTACAGCCGCCGACACCCGGCGAGAGCCTACCGCTGCAGCGCTTTTACGGCTGCTAGCAGGAATAGACCTTCCGGCGGTGTGACGTGACGTAGATGGGACCGCTTCAAGATGGCGCTGAGAGTCTCGCACCGGACTCCGGGATTTGCTGGCAGCTGGGCGGCGTGGCCTCTTACTAACATCCGGTGCGCGGCCCCTTCGATTTGTAGGCGGAAGGGGCGGCGATAAGTACCTCTGCGGCGTCTTCCTTCTCAAACTCCTGGCTGGAGTTACCGCCGCAGTCACTTCTTGCCCCGTCGGCTGCGGCTGAAGGCTCGGTATTGAAGATTCCTTACCGGCATCCGGAGGTGTAGGTAAGGGATTACTGGCTAAACAGCTTCGCAGCCATTCAACCCCATCCTCTTTACCGGCTCTTGATAGAAGTTGCTGAAACAGGTCCTCCATTTTCAACGCGGTCTTCGGTTTCTTCAGTTCACCGACGACTGAGGTGAAATTCAAATCTGAGGGCTTTTTATAGCCCTGAAAAAGCCTGCCAATACCGGCGTTAACCAATCAGGAACTCGTGTTTGAGCGCCGAACAAACACATTCAAAATACTAGTTTTAACTGCTTCTAGCAAAAACGCCAAAGCTTACTTTTGACCCAATATTATCACAAATATACATGACACAAAATTAAAGCTTTCCTTCAGAGCTTGTGAGGCCATGAGACCCCCCCTATAATTTTAATATTATTGACGGGGGAGGGCTAACATTACTATATAAATCCTCATCTACACAGCCCAGCTGTGGGCAGGGAACCTGTTCATGGGCGCTCTGCATGTACATAGACTCTCATTACTATATAAAGCCTCATCTACACAGCCTAGCTGTGGGCATGGAACCTGTACATGGGCGCTCTTAATGTACATAGACTCCCCCTACCATATAAAACCTCATTTACATAGCCAAGCTGTGGACATGGAACCTGTGCATGGGCGCTCTACATGTACATAGACTCCCCCTACCATATAAAACCTCATTCACATTGCCAAGCTGTGGACATGGAACCTGTGCATGGGCGTCTACATGTACATAGACCCCCCCTTACCATATAAAGCCTCATTTACACAGCCGAGCCGTGGTCATGGAACCTGTACATTGGCGCTCTACATGTACATAGATGCCCCCCCTACCGTATAAAGCCTCATTTACATAGCCGAGCTGTGGGCATGGAGCCTGTACATTGGCACTCTACATGTACATAGACGCTCTCTACCATATAAATCCTCATCTACACAGCCCAGCTGTGGGCATGGAACCTGTTCATGTGCGGTCTGCATGTACATAGACTCTCACTACTATATAAAGCCTCATCTACACAGCCCAGCTGTGGGCATGGAACCTGTACATGGGCGCTCTGCATGTACATAGACTCTCATAACTATATAAAGCCTCATCTACACAGCCTAGCTGTGGGCATGGAACCTGTACATGGGCGCTCTGCATGTACATAGACTCTCATAACTATATAAAGCCTCATCTACACAGCCTAGCTGTGGGCATGGAACCTGTACATGGGCGCTCTGCATGTACATAGACTCTCATTACTATATAAAGCCTCATCTACACAGCCTAGCTGTGGGCATGGAACCTGTACATGGGCGCTCTGCATGTACATAGACTCTCATTACTATATAAAGCCTCATCTACACAGCCTAGCTGTGGGCATGGAACCTGTACATGGGCGCTCTGCATGTACATAGACACCCCCTACCAAACAAAGCCTCATTTACACAGCTGAGTCATGGGCATAGAACGTGTAAATGGGCGCTCTACATGTACATAGACTCTCCCTACCATGTAAATCCTCATCTACATAGCCCAGCTGTGGGCATGGAACCTGTACATGGGCGCTCTACATGTACATAGACACTCCATACCATTTATAGCCTCATCTACACAGCCTAGCTGTGGGCATGGAACCTGTACATGGGCGCTTTACATGTACATAGACACTCCATACCATATAAAGCCTCATTAACACAACCGAGCCGTGGGCATGGAACCTGTACATGGATGCTCTACATGTACATAGACTCCCCCTACCATATAAAGCCTCATTTACACAGCCGAGCCGTGGGCATGGAACCTGTACATGGGCGCTCTACATGTACATAGATGCCCCCCCTTCCGTATAAAGCCTCATTTACATAGCCGAGCTGTGGGCATGGAACCTGTACATGGGCGCTCTACATGTACATAGATGCCCCCCCTACCATATAAAGCCTCATTTACACAGCCGAGCCGTGGGCATGGAACCTGTACATGGGCGCTCTACATGTGCATAGATGCCCCCCCTTCCGTATAAAGCCTCATTTACATAGCCGAGCTGTGGGCATGGAACCTGTACATGGGCACTCTACATGTACATAGACGCTCTCTACCATATAAATCCTCATCTACACAGCCCAGCTGTGGGCATGGAGCCTGTTCATGGGCGGTCTGCATGTACATAGACTCTCACTACTATATAAAGCCTCATCTACACAGCCTAGCTGTGGGCATGGAACCTTTACATGGGCGCTCTACATGTACATAGACGCCCCGCTACCATATAAAGCCTCATTTACACAGCCGAGCCGTGGGCATGGAACCTGTACATGGGCGCACTACATGTACATAGATGCCCCCTACCATATAAAGCCTCATTTATACAGCCCAGCCGTGGGCATGGAACCTTTACATGGGCGCTCTACTTGTACATAGATGCCCCCTACCATATAAAGCCTCATTTACACAGCTGAGCTGTGTGCATGGAACCTATACGTGGGCGCTCTACATGTACACATAGACACCCCCTACTATACGTGGGCCCTCTACATGTACACATAGACCCCACCTACCATATCCAGCCTCATCTACACAGCCGAACCGTGGAAATGGAACCTGTACATGGGCGCTCTACATTTACATAGACACCCCCCTATCATGTAAAGCCTCATTTACACAGCCGAGCCGTGGGCATGGAACGTGTACATGGGCGCTCTACATGTACACATAGACTCCCCCTACCATAAAAAGCCTCATTTTCACAGCCGAGCCGTGGGCATGGAACCTGTACATAGGCGCTCTGCATGTACATAGATGCCTCCTACCATATAAAGCCTCATTTACACAGCCCAGCCGTGGGCATGGAACCTGTACGTGGGTGCTCTACATGTACACATACACTCCCTCTACCATATAAAGCCTCATTTACAAAGCCTAGCCGTGGGCATGGAACATGTACATGGGCGCTCTACATGTACATAGAAGCCCCCTACCATATGAAGCCTCATATACACAGCTCAGCTCTGGGCATGGAACCTGTTCATGGGCGCTCTGCATGTACATAGACGCTCCCTGCCATATAAATCTTCATATACACAGCCGAGCTGTGGGCATGGAACCTGTTCATGGGCGCTCTGCATGTACATAGACTCTCACTACCATATAAAGCCTCGTTTACCCAGCCGAGCCGTGGGCATGGAACATGTACATGGGCGCTCTACATGTACATAAATGCTCCCTACCATATAAATCCTCATCTACACAGCCCAGCTGTGGGCATAGAACCTGTACATGGGCGGTCTGCATGTACATAGGTGCCCCCTACCATATAAAGCCTCATTTACCGTACATAGCCGAGCCGTGGTCATGGAACCTGTACATAGTCGCTCTACATGTACACATAGACTCCCTCTACTATATAAAGCCTCATTTACACAGCCCAGCCGTGGGCATGGAACCTGTCCATGGGCGCTCTACATGTACATAGACACCCCCTACCATATAAATCCTAATTTTCATAACCGAGCCGTGGGCATGGAATCTGTACATTTGCGCTCTACATGTACATAGACACACTCTACCATATAAAGCCTTTTTTACATAGCCGAGCCGTGGGCATGGAACCTGTACATGAGCGCTCTACATGTACATTGACACTCCCTACTATTTAAAACCTCATCTACACAGCCTACGTAGCTGTGGGCATGGAACCTTTACATGGGCTCTACATGTACATAGACACTCCCTACTATAGAAAGCCTCATGCCCACAGCCCAACCATGGGCATGGAGCCTATACATTGGCACTCTACATGTACATAAATAAATGCTCCTACCATATAAAGCCTTGTTTACACAGCCGAGCCGTGGGCATAGAAAATGTTCATGGGTGCTCTGCATGTACATAGACTTTCACTACCATATAAAGCCTCATCTACACAGCCCAGCCGTGGGCATGGAACATGTACATAGGCGCTCTACAGTGGGAAATAAAAGTATTTAGTCACGACCAATTGTGCAAGTTCTCTTCTAAAAAGATGAGAGAGGCCGGTAATTGACATCATAAGTAGACCACAACTATGGGAGTCAAAATGAGAAAACAAATACAAAAAATAATCTTGTCTAATTTGGTAATATTTATTTAGCAAATTATGGTGGAAAATAAGTATTTGGTCGTTAACAAAAGTTCATCTCAATATTTTGTTATATATCCTTTGTTGGCAACGACAGAGGTCAAACCTTTTCTGTAAGTCTTCACAAGGTTGGCACACACTGTTCGTGGTATGTCGGCCCATTCCTCCGAGCAATGATGTTTTGGGCCTGTCGCTGGGCAACATGGACTTTCAACTCTCTCCAAATGTTTTCTATGGGGTTGAGATCTGGAGACTGTCTAGGCCACTCCAGGACCGTCATATGCTTCTTATGAAGCCACTCCTTCGTTGCTCTGGTATTGTGCTTGGGATCATTATCATGTTGAAATACCCATCCATGTTACATCTTCAATGCCCTTGCTGATTGAAAGAGGTTTGCACACAAAATCTCATGATGCATGGCCCCATTCATTCTTTCATGTAAACGGATCAGTCGTCCTGGTCCTTTGCAGAGAAACAGCCCCAAAGCATGTTGCCACCTCCATGCTTAACAGTAGGTATGGTGTTCTTTGGCTGCAACTCAGCGGTTCTGTCTCCTCCAAACATGACAAGTTTTTTTTCAACCAAACAGTTCTACTTTGGTTTCATCAGACCATATGACATTCTCCCAATTCTCTTCTGGATAATCCATAGTGGAGTTTGGAGTGTGACTGTTTGAGGTTGTGGACAGGTGTCTTTTATACTGATAACAAGTTCAAACAGGTGCCATTACGACAGGTAATGAGTGGAGGACAGAGGAGCCTCTTAAAGAAGAAGTTACGGGTCTGTGAGAGCAAGAAATTTTGCATGTTTTAAGGTGACTAGATACTTATTTTCCACCATAATTTGCAAAATAAATCTTGCCAAATCAGACAAGGTGATTTTCTGGATTTGTTTTCTCATTTTGACTATTTGTGGTCTACCTATGATGTCAATTACAGGCCTCTCTCATCTTTTTAAGTGGGAGAACTTGCACAATATGGTCGCTGACTAAATACTTTTTTACCCCACTGTACATAGACTTCCCCTACCATAAAAAGCCTCATTTTCACAGCTGAGTTGTGGACTTGGAACCTGTAGATGGGCGCTCTGCATGTACATAGACGCCCCCTACCATATAAAGCCTCATTTACACAGCCGAACCGTGGGCATGGAACCTGTACATAGGTGCCCCCCTACCATATAAAGCCTCATCTACTCAGCTGAGCTGTGCACATGGAACCTGTACATAGGCATTCCCCTACCATATAAAGCCTCATGTACACAGCCGAACCGTGGGCATGGAACCTGTACATAGGTGCCCCCCTACCATATAAAGCCTCATCTACTCGGCTGAGCCGTGGGCATGGAACCTGTACATAGGTGCCCTCCTACCATATAAAGCCTCATCTACTCAGCGGAGCTGTGCGCATGGAACCTGTACATAGGCGTTCCCCTATCATATAATGCCTCATGTACAAAGCCGAACCATGGGCATGTAACCTGTACATAGGTGCCCCCCTACCATGTAAAGCCTCATCTACTCAGCCGAGCTGTGCGCATGGAACCTGTACATAGGCGCTCCCCTTCCATATAAAGCCTCATGTACTCAGCCGAGCTGTGCGCATGGAACCTGTACATAGGCGTTCCCCTACCATGTAAAGCCTCATGTACACAGCTGAACCGTGGGCATGGAACCTGTACATAGGTGCCCCCCTACCATATAAAGCCTTATCTACTCAGCCGAGCCGTGGGCATGGAACCTGTACATAGGTGCCCCCTACCATATAAAGCCTCATCTACACAGCCGAGCTGTGGGCATGGAACCTGTACATAGGTGCCCCCTGTTGTGAATTCTGTTGTCGGGCTCCCTCCTGTGGTCATGAATGGTACTTCGGCTGGTTCTGTCCATGGACTTCCTCTGGTGGGTGTTTCTGAGTTTCCTTTCACAGGTGACGAGGTTAATTCGTTGGCTGGCTGCTCTATTTAACTTCACTTAGATCTTTGCTCCATGCCACCTGTCAATGTTCCAGTATTGGTCTAGTTCACTCCTGGATCGTTCTTGTGACCTGTCTTCCCAGCAGAAGCTAAGTTCCAGCTTGTATTTCTTTGGTTTGCTATTTTTCTGTCCAGCTTGCTATTTTTATTGTTGTCTTGCTTGCTGGAAGCTCTGGGACGTAGAGGGAGCGCCTCCGCACCATGAGTCGGCGCGGAGGGTCTTTTTTGCGCCCTCTGCGTGGTCTTTTTGTAGGTTTTTGTGCTGACCACAAAGTAACCTTTCCTATCCTCGGTCTGTTCTGTAAGTCGGGCCTCACTTTGCTAAATCTATTTCATCTCTGTGTTTGTATTTTCATCTTTACTCACAGTCATTATATGTGGGGGGCTGCCTTTTCCTTTGGGGAATTTCTCTGAGGTAGGCTTTATTTTTCTATCTTCAGGGCTAGCTAGTTCCTTAGGCTGTGCCGAGTTGCATAGGGAGCGTTAGGCGCAATCCACGGCTATTTCTAGTGTGTTTGATAGGATTAGGGATTGCGGTCAGCAGAGTTCCCACGTCCCAGAGCTCGTCCTTTATTATCAGTAACTATCAGGTCATCCCGTGTGCTCTTAACCACCAGGTCCATTATTGTCCTGACCACCAGGTCATAACAGCCCCCCTACCATATAAAGCCTCATCTACACAGCCGAACCGTGGGCATGGAATCTGTACATAGGTGTTCCCCTACCATATAAAGCCTCATCTACACAGCCGAGCTGTGCGCATGGAACCTGTACATGGGTGCCCCCCTACCATATAAAGCCTCATCCACTCAGCCGAGCCGTGGGCATGGAACCTGTACATAGGTGCCCCCCTGCCATATAAAGCCTCATCACATCAGATAGGGATTGCATACATTAGTTAGGACTGCTCTGATATGGGTATACCGTGAAGATTGGTAGAGCAGCTTAGTATACATTTTTTGCAAAAAACGTATCAACCAAATACCCTGTTATTTACATCTTTTACTAACACTTGCGGATTACTGCAAACATTTTTTCAAACTGAGTGTTTTTGGTTTTACCATTCTCTTTTGTGTCTTCAGGTTTCTTGGTGGTGTGTGAACATGTTCTTACAGACTTGTTCACTGTGCAAGTAGCCCATGTGTTCCTGTTTCCATGATTGTTCTCTTGTGTCTACAAGACTGGGGAGTTCCACCACTCCTCTTGGGCTAGTTGCACAAAAGCTGTTCTGCCCTGTATGCACACATGGATTTTTCCTCTCTGAACCCTGTTCACACAGGTAATATACAGATGATCAGGTTTTTAAATACATCAGATAGGGATTGCATACATTAGTTAGGACTGCTCTGATATGGGTATACCGTGAAGATTGGTAGAGCAGCTTAGTATACATTTTTTGCAAAAAACGTATCAACCAAATACCTTGTTATTTACATCTTTTACTAGCACTTGCGGATTACTGCAAACATTTTTTCAAACTGAGTGTTTTTGGTTTTACCATTCTCTTTTGTGTCTTCAGGTTTCTTGGTGGTGTGTGAACATGTTCTTACAGACTTGTTCACTGTGCAAGTAGCCCATGTGTTCCTGTTTCCATGATTGTTCTCTTGTGTCTACAAGACTGGGGAGTTCCACCACTCCTCTTGGGCTAGTTGCACAAAAGCTGTTCTGCCCTGTATGCACACATGGATTTTTCCTCTCTGAACCCTGTTCACACAGGTAATATACAGATGATCAGGTTTTTAAATACATCAGATAGGGATTGCATACATTAGTTAGGACTGCTCTGATATGGGTATACCGTGAAGATTGGTAGAGCAGCTTAGTATACATTTTTTGCAAAAAACGTATCAACCAAATACCCTGTTATTTACATCTTTTACTAGCACTTGCGGATTACTGCAAACATTTTTTCAAACTGAGTGTTTTTGGTTTTACCATTCTCTTTTGTGTCTCCATTATTGTCCTGACCACCAGGTCATAACAGTACAGGTGGCCCAAAGTACTAATGCATCTCAATAGAGGGATAAGAGAAGTTCTGAGACCATTTTTTTTTCTTTGCAGTGTGTTTTGTCTCTCTTTTCCCCTTTACCTCTGGGTGGTTCAGGACACAGGTGTAAACATGGACATTCAAGGTCTGTCCTCTTGGATGGATAATCTCACTACAAGGGTACGAAACATTCAAGATTTTGTGGTTCAGAATCCGATGTCAGAGCCTAGGATTCCAATTCCTGATTTGTTTTTTGGTGATAGATCTAAGTTCTTGAATTTCAAAAATAATTGTAAATTGTTTCTTGCCTTGAAACCTCGCTCCTCAGGTGACCCTGTTCAACTAGTAAAGATCATTATTTCTTTGTTACGTGGTGACCCTCAAGACTGGGCATTTTCCCTTGCGCCAGGAGATCCGGCATTGCGTGATGTTGATGCGTTTTTCCTGGCGCTTGGATTGCTTTATGACGAACCTAATTCAGGGGATCAGGCAGAGAAAATCTTGCTGGCTCTGTGTCAGGGTCAGGATGAAACGGAGTTATATTGTCAGAAGTTTAGAAAGTGGTCTGTGCTCACTCAGTGGAATGAATGTGCCCTGGCAGCAATCTTCAGAAAGGGTCTCTCTGAAGCCCTTAAGGATGTCATGGTGGGATTTCCCATGTCTGCTGGTCTGAATGAGTCTATGTCCTTGGCCATTCAGATCGATCGACGCTTGCGTGAGCGTAAAGCTGTGCACCATTTGGCGGTACTATCTGAGCATGGGCCTGAGCCTATGCAATGTGATAGGACTTTGACCAGAGCTGAACGGCAAGAACACAGACGTCGGAATGGGCTATGTTTTTACTGTGGTGATTCCACTCATGCTATCTCCGATTGTCCTAAGCGCACTAAGCGGTTCGCTAGGTCTGCCACCATTGGTACGGTACAGTCTAAATTTCTATTGTCCGTTACTCTGATTTGCTCTGTCATCCTATTCTGTTATGGCGTTTGTGGATTCAGGCGCTGCCCTGAATTTGATGGACTTGGAGTATGCTAGGCGCTGTGGTTTTTTCTTGGAGCCCTTGCAGTATCCTATTCCATTGAGAGGAATTGATGCTACGCCTTTGGCCAAGAATAAGCCTCAGTACTGGACCCAATTGACCATGTGCATGGCTCCTGCACATCAGGAGGATATCCGCTTTCTGGTGTTGCATAATCTGCATGATGTGGTCGTTTTGGGGTTGCCATGGCTACAGGTTCATAATCCAGTATTGGACTGGAAATCTATGTCTGTGTCCAGCTGGGGTTGCCAGGGGGTACATGGTGATGTTCCATTTTTGTCTATTTCGTCTTCCACTCCTTCTGAAGTTCCAGAGTTTTTGTCTGATTATCGGGATGTATTTGATGAGCCCAAAGCCAGTGCCCTACTTCCTCATAGGGATTGCGATTGTGCAATTAATTTGATTCCTGGTAGTAAGTTTCCTAAGGGCCGATTGTTCAATTTATATGTACCAGAACACGCCGCTATGCGGAGTTATATAAAGGAATCCTTGGAGAAAGGCCATATTCGCCCGTCGTCATCACCGTTAGGAGCAGGGTTCTTTTTTGTGGCCAAGAAGGATGGTTCTTTGAGACCTTGTATTGATTACCGCCTTCTTAATAAAATTACAGTCAAATTTCAGTATCCTTTGCCGTTGCTGTCTGATTTGTTTGCTCGTATTAAAGGGGCTAGTTGGTTCACCAAGATAGATCTTCGAGGGGCGTATAATCTTGTGCGTATTAAACAAGGCGATGAATGGAAAACAGCATTTAATACGCCCGAGGGCCATTTTGAGTACCTGGTTATGCCATTCGGGCTTTCCAATGCTCCATCAGTATTTCAGTCCTTTATGCATGACATCTTCCGAGAGTACCTGGATAAATTCCTGATTGTGTATTTGGATGATATTTTGGTCTTTTCGGATGATTGGGAGTCTCATGTGAAGCAGGTCAGAATGGTGTTCCAGGTCCTTCGTGCGAATTCCTTGTTTGTGAAGGGGTCAAAGTGTCTCTTTGGAGTTCAGAAGGTTTCATTTTTGGGGTTCATTTTTTCCCCTTCTACTATCGAGATGGACCCTGTTAAAGTCCAGGCCATTTACGATTGGACTCAGCCGACATCTGTGAAGAGCCTGCAAAAGTTCCTGGGCTTTGCTAATTTTTATCGGCGCTTCATCGCTAATTTTTCTACTGTTGCTAAACCGTTGACTGATTTGACCAAGAAGGGTGCTGATGTGGTCAATTGGTCTTCTGCAGCTGTAGAGGCTTTTTAGGAGTTGAAGCGTCGTTTTTCTTCTGCCCCTGTGTTGTGCCAGCCAGATGTTTCGCTCCCGTTTCAGGTTGAGGTTGATGCTTCTGAGATTGGAGCAGGGGCTGTTTTGTCGCAAAGAAGTTCTGATGGCTCGGTGATGAAGCCATGTGCTTTCTTTTCTAGAAAGTTTTCGCCTGCTGAGCGTAATTATGATGTTGGTAATCGTGAGTTGTTGGCCATGAAGTGGGCATTCGAGGAGTGGCGTCATTGGCTTGAAGGAGCCAAGCATCGCGTGATGGTCTTGACAGATCACAAGAATTTGACTTATCTTGAGTCTGCCAAACGGTTGAATCCGAGACAGGCTCGATGGTCGTTATTTTTCTCCCGTTTTGATTTTGTGATTTCGTACCTTCCGGGCTCTAAGAATGTGAAGGCTGATGCCCTGTCAAGGTGTTTTGTGCCTGACTCTCCGGGTGTTCCTGAGCCGGCGGGTATTCTCAAAGAGGGGGTAATTTTGTCTGCCATCTCCCCTGATTTGCGGCGGGTGCTGCAAAAATTTCAGGCTGATAGACCTGACCGTTGCCCATCGGAGAAACTGTTTGTCCCTGATAGATGGACTAGTAGAGTTATCTCTGAGATTCATTGTTCAGTGTTGGCTGGGCATCCTGGAATCTTTGGTACCAGAGATTTGGTGGCTAGATCCTTTTGGTGGCCTTCTTTGTCACGGGATGTGCGTTCTTTTGTGCAGTCCTGTGGGACTTGTGCTCGGGCTAAGCCCTGCTGTTCTCGTGCCAGTGGGTTGCTTTTGCCCTTGCCGGTCCCGAAGAGGCCCTGGATGCATATTTCTATGGATTTTATTTCGGATCTCCCCGTCTCTCAAAAGATGTCGGTCATTTGGGTGGTTTGTGATCGCTTTTCTAAGATGGTCCATTTGGTACCTTTGTCTAAATTGCCTTTCTCCTCTGATTTGGTGCCATTATTTTTCCAGCATGTGGTTCGTTTACATGGTATCCCGGATAACATCGTTTCTGACAGAGGTTCCCAGTTTGTTTCGAGGTTTTGGCGATCCTTTTGTGCAAGGATGGGCATTGATTTGTCTTTTTCCTCGGCTTTCCATCCTCAGACAAATGGCCAAACCGAACGAACTAATCAAACTTTGGAAACATATCTGAGATGCTTTGTTTCTGCTGATCAGGATGATTGGGTGTCCTTTTTGCCGTTGGCTGAGTTCGCCCTTAATAATCGGGCCAGCTCGGCTACTTTGATTTCGCCGTTTTTCTGCAATTCTGGTTTCCATCCTCGTTTCTCTTCAGGGCAGGTTGAGTCTTCGGACTATCCTGGTGTAGATACTGTGGTGGATAGGTTGCAGCAGATTTGGACTCATGTAGTGGACAATTTGACATTGTCCCAGGAGAAGGCTCAACGTTTCGCTAACCGCCGGCGCTGTGTGGGTCCCCGACTTCGTGTTGGGGATTTGGTTTGGTTGTCGTCTCGTTATGTTCCTATGAAGGTTTCCTCTCCTAAGTTTAAGCCTCGTTTCATTGGTCCGTATAAGATTTCTGAGGTTATCAATCCTGTGTCATTTCGTTTGGCCCTTCCTGCTTCTTTTGCCATCCATAATGTGTTCCATAGGTCGTTATTGCGGAGATACGTGGCGCCTGTGGTTCCATCCGTTGATCCTCCTGCTCCGGTGTTGGTTGAGGGGGAGTTGGAGTATGTGGTGGAGAAGATTTTGGATTCTCGTGTTTCGAGACGGAAACTCCAGTACCTGGTCAAGTGGAAGGGTTATGGTCAGGAAGATAATTCCTGGGTTTTTGCCTCCGATGTTCATGCTGCCGATCTGGTTCGTGTCTTTCATTTGGCTCATCCTGGTCGGCCTGGTGGCTCTGGTGAGGGTTCGGTGACCCCTCCTCAAGGGGGGGGGGGTACTGTTGTGAATCTGTTGTCGGGCTCCCTCCTGTGGTCATGAATGGTACTTCGGCTGGTTCTGTCCATGGACTTCCTCTGGTGGGTGTTTCTGAGTTTCCTTCCACAGGTGACGAGGTTAATTCGTTGGCTGTCTGCTCTATTTAACTTCACTTAGATCTTTGCTCCATGCCACCTGTCAATGTTCCAGTATTGGTCTAGTTCACTCCTGGATCGTTCTTGTGACCTGTCTTCCCAGCAGAAGCTAAGTTCCAGCTTGTATTTCTTTGGTTTGCTATTTTTCTGTCCAGCTTGCTATTTTTATTGTTGTCTTGCTTGCTGGAAGCTCTGGGACGCAGAGGGAGCGCCTCCGCACCGTGAGTCGGCGCGGAGGGTCTTTTTTGCGCCCTCTGCGTGGTCTTTTTGTAGGTTTTTGTGCTGACCGCAAAGTAACCTTTCCTATCCTCGGTCTTTTCAGTAAGTCGGGCCTCACTTTGCTAAATCTATTTCATCTCTGTGTTTGTATTTTCATCTTTACTCACAGTCATTATGTGACGCCCAGGAGACCGGGGTACCCAGCACCGGACCAATGGGGTCTGTCTCTTGAGGGAGATGTCACGGGTGACTTGACCCGGTGCTGTGGCCTCAGGCAATGCACAGTGTAAGGGGTATCATGAGGGAACAGGCACTTACTTGATCAGCAGCAGGTTCTCTCAGCGGTGATGATCCTGATCCTGGATAGATAGCTATTGTCCAAATGAAAGTCTGAGGCACTGAAACGTTTAACCAGTTTACTTCAACATAAAGGGATTTACAACCAGTCCTGTCACCGGAGTCTGTATGGGAACTTTGAGTTACTTTGACCCTGCCGGGGTCTTCGCCTCTTAATGTACGCAGTTTCTGTGTGGCCCTGCTGCTGTATGTGAACTGGCTGCCGGCCCAATCTGTCCCCTCCGGGTCCTGGTTCGACGGGCAACCCGAGTCCTTTTATCGGCTTACCCCCTCCAGGAGTACCGCTGAACTCTGTGTCTGTTGCTGCGTCCGGCCCTAGTGAAGCTGATATCACCTCACGTTTTTCCGGTTGCTGTATTATATATAATGAATACAGCCACGGATCCGGTATCCGTCTTTGCGCCTGTTCTGGGTAGTAATTAATGCTACCCGGTTCTCACAATGTCCTTTTTCTCTGTTCCTTTTCTCCTCAGGCCGGTGATTTGGGCCTGGAAACCGTCATAGGGCTGTTAGAAATTCAGCTGTATGACCTCTCACTTTCAGCTCCTTAGCCCAACTGCCAGTTCTTCTCTCAGACCAGAATGGATCAAGGGGAGTCTCTGGAGCTCCCCCTTCTGACCGGAGGTGGTAGTGCAGTTTTGCTATCTTAATATTTGTATTTAGTGTCAGTAACTATTTTTGTGGCAAATACCCCTAGGGGTGCCACATTCCCCCTTAGTTAAGACCAGTACTCCGGGACTGTGGGACGATAACATTTTGAAATAACAATTAATATGTACAGAGTCTTAAAAATGAAAAGTTACAAAAACCACTCAAGGAAACAAAAATAGAGTTCTGTAAAAAGTCACTTCAAATAGCGTCCATTAATACAAGTTCTATCCTTGAAGGTACTAGGAAAGGCACTGCACTTTGTGTCCAGGAATTTAGTTCCATTTTTCCAACGGAGTTATCAATATAAAGTCTAAAGAAAGTTCAAAAAGAGCAAAAAGCAAAGTTTAAAAAGCAGTCTTTCCGGAGCTTTGATTTAGTGCCTCCGGGCTGATAAAAAGTTCAAGAATATGCAAGAAGTTCATACAGACAAGTCTCTGTAGGTACTGGGCTTAAACGTTGCAGAATGATAACAATGACTATAGTTTTATAGTTGGTAATCCGCATACCTGGCCGGTAATTGACCCTGGGTACTACGCTGTGATCTACGTAATAGCGGTGTCTCTTCATGTGGTGTACTACTGTCTACTGCGGATGTAGTATCTGCCCGCTCTGCTAAAGATAATTCCACGACTATGGAGTTGGCAAGTCCACCGTGAATGGGATTACTCTGACCAGGAATCTGTTCTTCCTGGCCTGGAACCTCCTGTAGTACGGGGTCAGCCTCTTCCTGTCTTGAGACTTCTGGTATTGGGTTCGGTGTTGGGTAAAAGGCCACCATGGGAACCACTACTGCACCATGGTATGTTAGTAGGGTTTTGGGAAAGTCTCCTATACAGGTGTGATACACTTCCTCTTCTTTTTCCTTTACTGGTTGAACCTGTATGCATTGAATAACTTCTGGTTCTGGCTGGACAACGTCTGGCTCTTTCAATGCTTCCGGACATAATTTAAGATTGTCTCTTGACACTAGTACAGATGTTAAGCCTCCGTTTTTGCTAATGAGACACATTTTAGGATTATCCACTCTTGTTGGTAAAACTGTGTAGGGTACGGCTTCCCACTGATTATCCAGTTTATTGGTTCGACAATTTCTCTTGAGCACTTGGTCACCCGGTCTTAATGGGGTCGCTAGAGCATTCTGGTTGAAAGTTCGCTCTTGTCTTTCTCTAGTTTGCTGAAGGCTTCTTTCCACACTCTCTTGCACTTGGCGATACTGCTTTTGCCGTAGGATATCCCAATTAGAGTCGTGAACTTCTGCGTCTGGTTTCAGAATTCCCATTTCTAGATCGATTGGTAATTGGCCGGGTCTTGCACGCATAAGGTAAGCTGGGGTGCAGTTGGTGGAGCTCACCGGGACATGATTATACAGATCCACCAAGTCAGGCAATTTCTCTGGCCATTGATTCCTTTCTGTCTCAGGTAAAGTCTTTAGTAGGTCTATTACAATATGGTTCATCTTCTCGCATAAGCCGTTTGTTTGTGGATGATAGGCCGTCGTCCGGATCTTTTTGCAACCATACATATTACAGAATTCTCTGAAGATCTCTGATTCAAAGGCTGCACCTTGGTCGGTGAGAACCTGTTCCGGATATCCATGGGGTCTACAAAAGTACGTTTGGAACGCTTTGGCTGCTGTTTTTGCTGTCAGATCTTTTATGGGTACTACTACCAAGAAGCGTGAATAATGGTCCACGATGGTCAAGGCATAGACATAGCCGGACCGGCTTGGTGTCAACTTCACGTGGTCCATGGCTACAAGTTCAAGTGGTTGTTTGGTGATTATGGGCTGCAGTGGTGCTCTTTGGTTCTTTTGATCGTTCCTTCTGAGGTTGCACGGGCCACAATTTCTGCACCACTGTTCGATTGATTTTCTCATCCCGACCCAATAAAATCTTTCTCTTAGAAGTACTTCTAACTTTTTCCAACCGAAGTGAGCAGCACCATTATGGTAAGCTTCGAGGACCATCTTGACATCTTGTTTAGGCACGATAATCTGCCAAACCAATTCATGTGTTTTCGGATTGGTGTACCTTCTACAGAGCTTCCCCTGATACAGGAACATTTTGCCTCTCTCTTTCCAGAGTTGATGCGTCTCTTCTGGGGCATCCTCATCGGGATATGCACTTTGCTCAGTTAACAGTTCCTTCACCAACTTCACAGCCGGATTGCTGTCTTGGGTGTCAGCCCATCTATGGTGTGCTAACGGATTAAAATTCACCTCTTGTTGTTTCTGATAGGTACTTGACTGATGATGTTTTGCCTTGGGATGATGGAAGGCTGGTAGTTCAATTTCTTCAAGCTCCCCCGTTTCTTCTTCTACATCTCTCAAGTGTGGCATCCGGGATAGGGCATCGGCATTTCCATTCTTGCGACCTGCTCGATACTTGATCTTGAAGTTGTAATTAGATAACCGGGCTATCCATCGCTGTTCTAACGCACCTAATTTGGCTGTGTCCAGGTGGGTCAACGGATTGTTGTCAGTATAGACAATAAATTCTGCAGCGGCCAGATAGTGTTTGAAACGTTCCGTCACAGCCCAAACTACTGCCAGTAGTTCCAATTTGAAGGAGCTATAATTTTCTGGATTTCTTTCAGTAGGCCGGAGCTTTCTACTTGCAAAGGCGATGACTTTCTCCCGACCTTCTTGCTTTTGTGACAGCACCGCTCCTAGTCCCACATTACTGGCATCGGTGTAGAGGATGAAAGGTTGATGGTAATCTGGGTATGCCAGAACCTCTTCTCCGGTTAGTGCCTTCTTTAGTTGTTCAAAGGAGTCTTCCCTTTCGTCGTTCCACTGGAAAGGAGGGTTTCGGTTTGAAGGTTTCTTCGTCTGCCCTACCAAGGCATCTTGCAAGGGTGCTGCCAACTTGGTAAATCCTTTTATAAATCTGCGATAGTAACTCACCAATCCCAGGAATTGCCTCACTTCTTTTGCGCTGGTAAGTCTCGGCCAATCCCTTATGGCGGTTATTTTCTCGGGATCCGGTGCTACTCCCTCCGAACTCACGATGTGTCCCAGGTACTGTACCTTTGGCTTGAGAAGGTGACATTTGGATGGCTTGATTTTCATGCCATACCTGGATAAGGCTTCAAACACTTCTGCCAGGTCTTTTAAGTGTTGTTCGTAAGTCTTTGAGTAGACGATCACATCATCTAGGTACAGGAGGACGGTCTCAAAGTTCTTGTGTCCGAGGCAGCATTCCATCAGCCGCTGGAAGGTACCGGATGCATTGCAGAGTCCGAACGGCATGCAATTAAATTCACTTAGACCCATTGGTGTGGTGAATGCCGTCTTTTCCTTATCTCTCTCAGCCACAGGGACTTGCCAATACCCGCTTGTTAAGTCTAAGGTGGAAAAATAATTAGCAGATTTCAAAGCGGTCAAGGACTCTTCTATCCTAGGCAAGGGGTAGGCGTCTTTATGGGTGATGTTATTAATCTGCCGGTAGTCTACGCACATTCTCATGGTTCCGTCTTTTTTTTTGACAATCACTAGAGGGGCCGCCCAGGGGCTACAGCTGTCTCTTATTACCCCGGCCTGTTTCATATCCCTCAGCATATCTTTTGCACATTGATAGTGAGCGGGCGGTATGGGTCTATATCTTTCTTTTATTGGGCGATGGTTACCGGTGGGGATTGTGTGTTCTACCCCTTCTATCCGTCCGAAGTCCAATGGGTGTTTACTGAAGACTTGTTCATATTCCGTCACTAGCCTATACACCCCTTGTTTTTGATGGGTAGGTGTTGAATTTATGCCCACGTGTAGCTGTTGGCACCAATCCTCCAATTCTCCATCTGAGCCGTTGACTTCCACCTGACAGGTTGGTTCTAAGGGCTCAATGGTTGTGATGGCATTGTTGTCAACAGTATATAGCTTTGCCACTGTAGCATACCTTGGCAAAGTGACCTCTTCCTCTCCACAGTTCAAAAGTCGTACCGGCACTCGTCCCCGGTGTACCTCGACTACCCCTCGTGCTGTGAGTATAGTGGGCCTGCTGTCGGTGTACACTGGTTCTATTAAGGCTTGATAATCTCGTCCCTTAGTACCAATGGCTGCTCTACACCATACCAGCATTTCTGTTTTTGGTGGGATTACAATAGACGTTGGATCACTTACCCTCACACTGCCGATTTCTCCACCTGCAACTTCTACCTGTTGCCTTAACATCAATACTTTTATTTCCCTCCGGAGAACTCTCTGTTGGCAGGATTGGGCAGTTTCAGCAATTTGCTGTAAGACAGAAATAACTTCGGAAAAGCAGTTCTCTAACACATTCATTCCTATCAATACAGTTGGTTCACAGTTCCGCCGGTCAACATCAACAACAATTATACCCTGTTTCTGCAATTCTACTTTACCAATCTTTATGGTCATCTCTCTGAATCCTAGTTTTGGTACCAACTTACCATTACTGGCCCATATATCTAGTTCAACATCAGAGGGCCCTTTATCAATATCTGCATCAGCCCAGTACCTCTTATAAAGGATATACGGTATAGATGAAATCTGGGAACCTGTGTCCAGCAAAGCGTTGAGGGGAATTCCGTCCAGCACGATAGGGATAATGGGTCGTCCTCCGATGTACCTGTCGTGCCAGGGTGTTGGGCCTTGAAAGTTCATTCCTGCGAAGCGGCCCGCATTCCCAGGGGATTCCCGTTTAAATCACAATCTCGTGCAAAGTGGCCTGGCTGCTGGCAACGGCGGCAAATGGGCTGTCCATCCGGTTGGTAGCGGTCGCGGGGTCGTCCTCTCCATGTCGGGTATCTCCGGGGTCTCATCCATGGAACATCTTCTCTATGGTTTGCCAACTCCATCTTGGGTCCTCTCATCTCCTGCATGGTTTTAGCCATTGAAGCAACAATATCAGTTAAAGAGTCAAGCTTTTGTTGAAGAGCCTCATTAGTACTGGGCTCCAGGGGCTTAGCAATGGCCCCGGACATAGCTGATGTCACTGGCACTCCCTGTTGTTGAGGAGCCTCTGCCATGGGTTGCGCAGGCTCCTGATCCCGAGGTGCCTCTGCTAGTTGGAGACTTATAGCGCTCTCCTTTAATTGGGCAAATGTCAATTCAGGGTTCTTAAAAACAAGCATGCTCACATGCCCCCGGTGAGAAGGGGTGTAGAGTCCCTCAATAAATTGATCTCTTAGCAGTTTATCGGCTCCGGTGTTAAAAATGGGTTCAGCCAGTGTAAGTGATTTAAGGGCTTCCTGCAGGTTTAAGGCAAAGTCTCTCACGCCCTCATTAGCTTTTTGTTTGCAATTAAAGAATCGTACTTTAGCTTTGCTGCTGGCAGTGGTTTCAAATGTAGCTTTTAATCCAGCAAATATGCGTTCAACAGTGCCTTTTAGATCAGCTGCCCATGCTGTGACTTCTCGCTTAGCATGGCCACTTAACTGCGTCATCAGGAGACTAACACGCTGAACTTCACCCACGGGGAACATGTCAAAATGGGCCAGCATCTTTTCTCTGAAATCGTCAAGGGTATTAGGCTCACCTTCATACATTGGAAGCCACGGGCCACCCGGGGTATATGGCATCAGCACCGGCATGATGGGCGCCACTCCTTGCACCGCTGCACTGCCGGACTCTCTATCGACACTCTGTCTTTCAGCTGCATTAGCGTCGCCGGGTGCTGCGGCGTCTCCGTGCTGCGACATACTGTGCCCCCTTAGTTAATCCGGACCCTTCCGATCCTCCGCTTCCGTCGGGATAGTGTAGATTCGTTCCGCTGTGCAGCAGGATTGGTTTTCCCCTTGCTCTGACGTCAGAGCGCTCAGCTTGGTGCCGCCCACAATGACACGCCCCCTGCTGCTCCCGCCCGCCGCGCGCTCTGTAATGGCGGATTCTGAAGTTTTTCAGTCAGACTGGGGCTCAGGTAATGGAGTAGCTCAATTAACAGTCTCGTGCCTAACGGTTATGAGGTGATGGCGGCCATCTTTACTCCATTATAACCAATGGGGAAAAGTCACTTTCAATAGTTTTTAATGGGAAATGGAATTTTCTTTAATAAAGTCAATTTTCAAGATTTTTCATCCAAGTTTTCACAGTTTTGGGATCCAATCACGGCACACAATACCCGGTATACGGGCTGGCTGAATCCTGTTCGTGACGCCAATTGTGACGCCCAGGAGACCGGGGTACCCAGCACCGGACCAATGGGGTCTGTCTCTTGAGGGAGATGTCACGGGTGGCTTGACCCGGTGCTGTGGCCTCAGGCAATGCACAGTGTAAGGGGTATCATGAGGGAATAGGCACTTACTTGATCAGCAGCAGGTTCTCCTAGCGGTGATGATCCTGATCCTGGATAGATGGCTATTGTCCAAATGAAAGACTGAGGCACTGAAACGTTTAACCAGTTTACTTCAACATAAAGGGATTTACAACCAGTCCTGTCACCGGAGTCTGTATGGGAACTTTGAGTTACTTTGACCCTGCCGGGGTCTTCGCCTCTTAATGTACGCAGTTTCTGTGTGGCCCTGCTGCTGTATGTGAACTGGCTGCCGGCCCAATCTGTCCCCTCCGGGTCCTGGTTCGACGGGCAACCCGAGTCCTTTTATCGGCTTACCCCCTCCAGGAGTACCGCTGAACTCTGTGTCTGTTGCTGCGTCCGGCCCTAGTGAAGCTGATATCACCTCATGTTTTTCCGGTTGCTGTATTATATATAATGAATACAGCCACGGATCCGGTATCCGTCTTTGCGCCTGTTCTGGGTAGTAATTAATGCTACCCGGTTCTCACAATGTCCTTTTTCTCTGTCCCTTTTCTCCTCAGGCCGGTGATTTGGGCCTGGAAACCGTCATAGGGCTGTTAGAAATTCAGCTGTATGACCTCTCACTTTCAGCTCCTTAGCCCAACTGCCATTTCTTCTCTCAGACCAGAATGGATCAAGGGGAGTCTCTGGAGCTCCCCCTTCTGGCCGGAGGTGGTAGTGCAGTTTTGCTATCTTAATATTTGTATTTAGTGTCAGTAACTATTTTTGTGGCAAATACCCCTAGGGGTGCCACATTTATATGTGGGGGGCTGCCTTTTCCTTTGGGGAATTTCTCTGAGGCAAGGTAGGCTTTATTTTTCTATCTTCAGGGCTAGCTAGTTCCTTAGGCTGTGCCGAGTTGCATAGGGAGCGTTAGGCGCAATCCACGGCTATTTCTAGTGTGTTTGATAGGATTAGGGATTGCGGTCAGCAGAGTTCCCACGTCCCAGAGCTCGTCCTTTATTATCAGTAACTATCAGGTCATTCCGTGTGCTCTTAACCACCAGGTCCATTATTGTCCTGACCACCAGGTCATAACAGCCCCCCTACCATATAAAGCCTCATCTTCACAGCCGAACCGTGGGCATGGAATCTGTACATAGGTGTTCCCCTACCATATAAAGCCTCATCTACACAGCCGAGCTGTGCGCATGGAACCTGTACATGGGTGCCCCCCTACCATATAAAGCCTCATCCACTCAGCCGAGCCGTGGGCATGGAACCTGTACATAGGTGCCCCCCTGCCATATAAAGCCTCATCTACTCAGCCGAACCGTGGGCATGGAACCTGTACATAGGTGCTCCCCTACCATATAAAGCCTCATCTACACAGCCGAGCCGTGGGCATGGAATCTGTACATAGGTGCTCCCCTACCATATAAAGCCTCATCTACTCAGCCGAACCGTGGGCATGGAATCTGTACATAGGTGTTCCCCTACCATATAAAGCCTCATCTACACAGCCGAGCTGTGCGCATGGAACCTGTAAATGGGTGCCCCCCTACCATATAAAGCCTCATCCACTCAGCCGAGCCGTGGGCATGGAACCTGTACATAGGTGCCCCCCTGCCATATAAAGCCTCATCTACTCAGCCGAACCGTGGGCATGGAACCTGTACATGGGCGCTCTGCATCCAGTAATAGGGTTCTGTTTATCTGTGAGTTTGTACACTGCCGTAATATAGTAGTGTACATAATCTCTAATAGAAATTATGCCATACATCGCCATCACAAGAACTAGTGGCCCAGTTACTTTACTCCTCGACTCAGCAATAACAAGGTCCGCCTTTGTATGTGAATCAATTTATTTATTATGCTCCGCTTATATAGCGCCATCATATTCCACTGCGCTTCATAGACATTATCTTCACTGTCCCCATTAGGGATCACAATTAAAATTTTTATAAGTATGTCTTTGAAGTGTAGGAGAAAATCCACTCAAACACAGGTACAACCATCTCGCAGATGTTGTCCTTGGTGGGATTTTAACCCAGGACCCCAGTTCTGCAAATCAACAGTCTGACCACTGAGCCACCACGCAAGCTTCTGAGATACACTAATAATTAAGCAGCTTCAATGTAAAAAAAAATCCAAGAAAGGAGACTGTGCATGGACTAATGTATTTTATCTGCGATTTATATACAGTAAATGTGGAAAAATGCTGTTAAAATATCTTTTAAGGGGAAACTGTCACAAGATTGTGTCTAATACATATGAGATCAGCATGATGTAGGGGCAGAGACCCTGATTTCAGCAATGTATCATTTACTGGGCTGCTTGCTGCAGTTTTGATTAAAAACTGATTTATCTGCTGCAGACCTACCGGCGCTCTGTATAGCCCCGCCACTGAATGGCAGGCTGTGTTCGCTGTGCATAGGCAGTGGAAGGGGTCTGATTGGACTATCTGGCAGCATGTTTACTAGTCCTCTAGTGATATTCTCCTGCAGATAAAAGTGATTTTATTAAAATTACACAAAGCAGCCCAGTAAGGGACACATCACTGGAATCAGGGTCGTTTTCCCTATATTATGCAGCTGTCAGATTAGGTAGCAAAAATCTGGTGACAAATTCCCTTTAATGCATGGATTCCAATCTGTAATAAGTGAGAGGGCATCATGACCCCAGTGAGGCTGCTATAGGAATCATGTGCAATCTGCAAAGTGTGCATGGTGCATAGTATGAACAGTTCTATCCAATCATTTAGCTCATCTTTCTGCTTGAATACAAATGTGTCCCCGTGTTTTCCTTGCAGTTACGAAGCCTCTGTACATTAGGAAACAGAAAAGTCATATTGTGCTTTGAACTTTCCAAATAAAATAGTTGTGTGATGAGTAAGTGCACTTATTGCATCCAGATTGTGTGTGTGTGCCACAGGGATCCAGCTGTCCGCAGTTCAGAACACACTTCGTGTTACGCCCTGAGCTGTTTTTTTCAAAGTGACTTTCTAGATGGATGTTTCAATTATTTATGCTGAGATAAGAACACATAGGATTGATTGTAAGGGGATAAAAAAAAGAATTTTCACATTTACAGAATCTACAGGTAGTAAATCTACACGCCCATGTTTTCCAAGTAAATTACTAGATATTTACTATGATCATTTGCATGTACAAGTTTATATGCTTTTCTATATGCAATATGTATTTTGGTGGCCTGACCACTTAAAGTGAACTTGTCATGTAAAATAACGTTATTATCCGGCAGATATGGAGTTAATCTGCAGGCTAACAGCATTCTGACACCATGTGGCGCCAGCACGGAGAGCCCCGCTGCCGAGAGAAATTGAAGTTTATTACACCCTGCAGCATTCATCTTCCCGTCATAGGGGTGGGCCGGCACGGTTTCAATCACCACTTTCTGTATAGAGAGCAGCTATAACCACATCCCCAGCACTGACTGACAGCCGGCCATAACTCTCGTACTGCTGTCAGTCAGTGCCGGGCGAGCGGTTATAGCCGCGGCTCTTCATTCACAGAACGGCAACTGAAATCATGGCGGCACAACCCTATGACTAGAAGCTGAATGCTGCTGGGGAAAATAAAGTTGATTTTCTCTGGGCAGCAGGGCTCTCAGTGCTGGCACTGCACGGTGTCAGAACACTATTCTCCTGCAGATTAACCCCATAGCATTATTTGACATGACAGGTTCCCTCACTGAGTTTTACAACCTGAGTAAGGGCCCTCAAACACTATAGACTAACGTTGGCCAAAGTTGCTGATCTCAACGATTTTGGCCATCAGTCTAATGTGTATGATGTACCCCAATAAACGATGTCAGGGGACACTAGGATTCGGCCAATCATTTTGTTCCCTAATAAATATGCCACCACCAGAGATATTTGGCATCTTCTCTCTCATAGAGAACCCAGGAGCGCTCAGCGAACAAGTGCGAAACCGGCTAAATAAGATTAAAATAGATAAATCTCCGGGTCCGGATGGCATACACCCACGAGTACTAAGAGAACTAAGTAATGTAATAGATAAACCATTATTTCTTATTTTTAGTGACTCTATAGCGACAGGGTCTGTTCCGCAGGACTGGCGCATAGCAAATGTGGTGCCAATATTCAAAAAGGGCTCTAAAAGTGAACCTGGAAATTATAGGCCAGTAAGTCTAACCTCTATTGTTGGTAAAATATTTGAAGGGTTTCTGAGGGATGTTATTCTGGATTATCTCAATGAGAATAACTGTTTAACTCCATATCAGCATGGGTTTATGAGAAATCGCTCCTGTCAAACCAATCTAATCAGTTTTTATGAAGAGGTAAGCTATAGACTGGACCACGGTGAGTCATTGGACGTGGTATATCTCGATTTTTCCAAAGCGTTTGATACCGTGCCGCACAAGAGGTTGGTACACAAAATGAGAATGCTTGGTCTGGGGGAAAATGTGTGTAAATGGGTTAGTAACTGGCTTAGTGATAGAAAGCAGAGGGTGGTTATAAATGGTATAGTCTCTAACTGGGTCGCTGTGACCAGTGGGGTACCGCAGGGGTCAGTATTGGGACCTGTTCTCTTCAACATATTCATTAATGATCTGGTAGAAGGTTTACACAGTAAAATATCGATATTTGCAGATGATACAAAACTATGTAAAGCAGTTAATACAAGAGAAGATAGTATTCTGCTACAGATGGATCTGGATAAGTTGGAAACTTGGGCTGAAAGGTGGCAGATGAGGTTTAACAATGATAAATGTAAGGTTATACACATGGGAAGAGGGAATCAATATCACCATTACACACTGAACGGGAAACCACTGGGTAAATCTGACAGGGAGAAGGACTTGGGGATCCTAGTTAATGATAAACTTACCTGGAGCAGCCAGTGCCAGGCAGCAGCTGCCAAGGCAAACAGGATCATGGGGTGCATTAAAAGAGGTCTGGATACACATGATGAGAGCATTATACTGCCTCTGTACAAATCCCTAGTTAGACCGCACATGGAGTACTGTGTCCAGTTTTGGGCACCGGTGCTCAGGAAGGATATAATGGAACTAGAGAGAGTACAAAGGAGGGCAACAAAATTAATAAAGGGGATGGGAGAACTACAATACCCAGATAGATTAGCGAAATTAGGATTATTTAGTCTAGAAAAAAGACGACTGAGGGGCGATCTAATAACCATGTATAAGTATATAAGGGGACAATACAAATATCTCGCTGAGGATCTGTTTATACCAAGGAAGGTGACTGGCACAAGGGGGCATTCTTTGCGTCTGGAGGAGAGAAGGTTTTTCCACCAACATAGAAGAGGATTCTTTACTGTTAGGGCAGTGAGAATCTGGAATTGCTTGCCTGAGGAGGTGGTGATGGCGAACTCAGTCGAGGGGTTCAAGAGAGGCCTGGATGTCTTCCTGGAGCAGAACAATATTGTATCATACAATTATTAGGTTCTGTAGAAGGACGTAGATCTGGGTATTTATTATGATGGAATATAGGCTGAACTGGATGGACAAATGTCTTTTTTCGGCCTTACTAACTATGTTACTATGTTACTATGTTACTATGTATGGTAGGGACGATGAGATATCTGCCGGCAGAACAATTGGCTGAACCTATGTTTGGCCAACAGGCATCTAATGTGTATAGTGTAATTCTAATATGTAGTTCTAGGACCCCTTCTCTTCTCCATCTACACCTTCGGCCTGGGACAGCTCATAGAGTCCCACGGCTTTCAGTACACCTCTATGCTGATGACACACAGATCTACCTCTCTGGAACCGATATTTCCTCCTTACTAACCAGAATCCCACAACATCTGTCCGGTATTTCATCTTTCTTCTCTGCTAGATTTCTAAAACTTAACATGGATAAAACAAAATGGATTATATTTACCCCATCTCAGTCAACCCCCCCAACAGACCAATTCATCAAAGTCAATGGCTGCTCACTCCTGCAAGTCCTGCAAGCTTGGTGCCCCAGGGTAATCCTTGACTCTGATCTCTCCTTCAAACCACATATCTAAGCCCTTTCCACTTCCTGCCGACTTCAACTCAAAAATATTTCCCTTATCCACATATTCCTTATCCAAGAATCTGCAAAAACTTTAGTGCATACCCTCTTCATCTCCTGCCTCAACTACTGCAACCCCCTGTTCTGTGGCCTCCCCTCTAAGGCTAGGTTCACACTGCGTTAACAGCAGCCCGTTCAACACATACGTTAACGGGCTGCTGTTAACGCAAGTGCCGACTTGTCACATCGCTAGCACAGATAGAACATCTGCTAGCTCTATCTGCGCTAGCAGTGACGGACCCGGAAACGCTGCAGCCTGCGTCTCAGGGTCCGTCACTCAATGACGGCACATGGCTAGCACACGCCCATTGTGGGCGTGCGCTAGCGATGCATCCGACATAGAACTTAATGGCGGCGTTAATGGACTACGTTACACCGCGTTATGCCGCGGTGTAACGTAGTCCGTCTAACGGACTGCCAAAACTAAATGTGAACCCAGCCGAACACTCTTACACCCCTCCAATCTACAGTGGATACAGAAAGTATTCAGACCCCTTTACATTTTTCACTCTTTCTTTCATTTCAGCCATTTGGTAAATTCAAAAAAGTTCATTTTTTTCACATTATACATATATGTACACTCTGCACCCCATCTTGACTGACAAAAACAGAAATGTAGAAATTTTTGCAAATTTAATAAAAAAGAAAAACTGAAATGGTCACAAGTATTCAGACCCTTTGCTCAGACACTCATATTCAAGTCACATACATGCTGTCCATTTCTTTGTGATCCTCCTTCAGATGGATCTACTCCTTCATTGGAGTCCAGCTGTGTTTAATTAAACTGATAGGACTTAATTTGGAAAGGCACACACCTGTCTGTATAACACCTCACAGCTCACAGTGCATATCAGACCAAATGAAAATCATGAGGTCAAAGGAACTGGCCAAGGAGCTCAGAGACAGAATTGTGGCAAGGCACAGATCTGCCAGGGTTAGAACAGAATTTCTGCAGTACTCAAGGTTCCTAAGAGCACAGTGGCCTTCATAATCCTAAAATGGAAGAACTTTGGGACCACAGAAGTCTTCCTAGACCTGGCCGTCCAGCCAAACTAAGCAATTGTGGGAGAAAAGCCTTGGTGAGAGAGGTAAAGAAGAACCCCAAGATCACTGTGGCTGAGCTCCAGAGATGCAGTAGGGAGATGGGAGAAAGTTCCACAAAGTCAACTATCACTGCAGCCCTCCACCAGTCAGGCCTTTATGGCAGAGTGTCCAGATGGAAGCCTCTCTTCAGTGCAAGGCATATGAAAGCCCGCATAGAGTTTGCTAAAAAATGTATGGAGGACTCCCAGAGTATGAGAAATAAGATTCTCTGGTCTGATGAGATGAAGATGAACCTTTTTGGTGATAATTCTAAGCAGTATGCAGTATGTGGAGAAAACCAGGCACTGCTCATCACCTGCCCAATACAATCCCAACAATGAAACATGGTGGTGGCAGCATCATCCTATGGGGGTGTTTTCAGCTGCAGGGACAGGAGGACTGGTTGCAATTGACGTAAACATGATTGCGGCCAAGTACAGAGATATCCTGGATGAAAACCTCTTCCAGAGTGCTCTGGACCTCAGACTTGGCCGAAGGTTCACCTTCCAACAAGACAATGACCCTAAGCACACAGCTAAAATAACAAAGGAGTGGCTTCAGAACAACTCTGTGACCATTCTTGACTGGCCCAGCCAGAGCCCTGACCTGAACCCAATTGAGCATCTCTGGAGAGACCTGAAAATGCCTGTTCACCAACGTTCACCATCTAACCTGACGGAACTGGAGAGGATTTGCAAGGAAGAATGGCAGAGGATCCCCAAATCCAGGTCTGAAAAACTTGTTGCATCATTACCAAGAAGACCCGTGGCTGTACTAGCTCAAAAGGTGCTTCTACTCAATACTGAGCAAAGTTTCTCAATACTTATGACCATGTGATATTTTAGTTTTTCTTTTTTAATACATTTGCAAAAATTACTACATTTCTTTTTTTTCAGTTAAGATGGGGTGCAGTGAACATTATTGAGAAAAAAAATGATCTTTTTTGAATTTACCAAATGGCTGCAATGAAACAAAGAGTGAAAAATTTAAAGAGGTTTGAATACTTTCTGTACCCACTGTATGTGCTTTTACTAGGCACCCATTGTAAAATCTTGCTACATAGACATTCTCACATCAGCACTGACATAAAGGAACTGACATCATCTGCTAAAAAATACTGAAAACTTAAATATATTTTATGCATATGCGCATATTTGCCGGCTGACATTTAGGCACGGTATTTTGGATGATGTTCATTAATGTCAGGATGAAATCTACCAGTAACAGGACATGTCTCTAAGTCAAGGGTTGAACACTATCTCCAGGGCATGAAGCAATAATGTTTCCAGTGACAGACCTGCTATTCATATAGTATAGGCCTGGAGTTGTCTTCCTATTTCATTGCATAGTTAATGTACTACGTATTCATAATTTTGTCCCCACAGTGAAGTACATGAAGGAGATATCTCCCTTCTTCAAAGGCTCAACCTCCGGTGGTCCAGTGAGCTGGGAAGGCACATCACCAGCGCCTCCTCACAAGAAGAACTCTCCAGCCTTACCTCCTCGGGACATCAAGGATGGGAAGAGCATACCGCTGAAGATGTGTTATGTATCTCGCACATTCTTACCTGCTGATCCTGAGCCCAGGTGAGAAAAGGGATAATCCTGAAGCTTAGGATTCTCGTTGCAGCATATATACGGAAGAGACTAAAAGGCCTCCTACTGATGCTGGTGAATTTCTCCTCAACATACTATTCCAGGAAAGAAGGCCTTAGCACGTGTCTTTCCCTACCAATATGCTATTAAACCTTTTTTGCTCATCCATAAGAGGTCCACGAATCCTATAGCCAAGGGTTATTGGTCCACCCTAAATTCTGCTTCCTTCTCATGGGCTATATAACAGTTGCTTTAGTTATAGTACATATAACCTCGGCTTTCATCTTTTCCTACCCAATTTTTTAGCTGGCCCCTTGCCTAGGATTTCTCTGGTTACCTGAGGTTGAGACCGAGACATTGCTGCAGTTCACAGCACATGAGGAATGAGGACATAATCCATCCAGTGCTGTGCAGCAGAGATGAGTGGCATATAGACGCTAGTTTCATTGCTATTTTCAGCAGTATGTGTTGCTGTAAAAAATCTTAGGTCTTATATTCTTAAATCAACAGCAGTCCAATGATCATACCTAGTCAACATACTTGATGCCCCCTTTTGAATTAAATTTCATGGTCCCTCCATTCCAGTCCATGTTTTTCAGTGGTACAAAATCCCCTCCCCATCCCCCACCTATGATATTAGCGCTGTATCCATTCCTTCTGTGTCACTGGCATCGGCCCATCAGAGGACAGTGGGCATGTCAGTCACCCTCCATAGAGAAAAAGACTGCGGCGGCCACATCATGGAGGCCTTTTAGACTGGAGGGTTGTCTTAAGCTGATCCTCTTTTGCCTTCCTCAAGATGAACTCAAGACTGTTTCCAAAGAAATGAAATGCATTTCCAGTTCATATACAGAATAGGGACCTGTGTACTTGCCAGTTAGGCCTTGTTCACATGTTCAGTATTTGGTCAGTATTTTACCTCAGTATTTGTAACCCAAAACCAGGAGTGGGTGATTAATGCAGAAGTGGTGACGTGTTTCTATTATACTTTTCCTCTGATTGTTCCACTCCTGGTTTTGGCTTACAAATACTGAGGTAAAATACTGACCAAATACTGAACATGTGAATGTGGCCTTACAGTCAGTGCCGTCATAATAAAGCCTATAAATACTACATCCATAATATCTCCTTATGATCAGCCATAGTGCCAATATCAACCCCTGCACAGTGCCCCATAAGTGTACAAATTCTATGTCTGCCATGTAATGCCACCTCAGTTATGATCATGCTTGTCACATTGCTTTGGGAGGCATTGCAGGCAGTATAGACTGGTTAGTGCTGCCCGCCTAATAGTGACTGCAGTCAGGAGAGTGGTCACTTCAAGTTCCAGGATGGAACCATATACATACAATATCTTTTTATTTGATTAGGTTTGTCTGTATTTTTATGCAGGTACTTGGAGATTTGTTCAGCAGATGGAAGAGACGTTCTTTTCCTACGAGCAAAGGATGAAGGTACAGCCCAGTCCTGGTTCAGCGCCATACATGCCAATGTCAATGCTCTGATGCCACGAGTCCGAGAAGACGTCAAACAGGTTGTGGGCAAGGATATTAAATCCATGGGCTGGCTGACAGAACAGGTATGGCTTATTGTCTGAGCTATGCTGATCAAAACGTGCTGCTGTTGGATGTTCTCTCCTTTTGGCTATTGATGTTTATTTTTTTTTTGTAGCTGCCACAAGATGAAAAACAGAAACTCTTGGCAATTCTCACAGAAAAAGATCTTTTACTATATAACAGCCTCCCTCACACCAGAGATGGCTTCAGTAAACCTGTTTTCTGCCACCCACTGATTGCCACCAGGTACCTGAAAAATGCCACTGAGAAGGTCTTCAGTTGTCCACCTTTGGGAACAAATTATTTTTCCTTACTTAAAGGGGACCTGTCACGTGAAAAAACACTGTTAACCTGTAGATACAGTATGTGGTCCATTTGAAGGTTTTTAGCATTCTGAACCTATCCAGTGCTTGCACATTGAGCCACTCTGCCGGGAGAAAATTAACTTTATTCCCCCCCCGGATCGTTCGGGTTTCAGTCACAGGGGTGGCACAGGCATAGGTTCAGTCACCGCTCTGTGTATAGAGAGCGGCCACTGTAACCGCACCCCTGGCCCTGACTCTCAGCCGGGTCTAATTCTAATTATTGTCAATCAGTGCCGGTGGCGCGGTTACAGCCACAGACTGGGTTTCAAGAGAGTGCCATAATAACAGTCACGGTGGTCTTCAACAGACCCCCCTGCCCTAATCTTATGTTTGAATCAGCATCGGGGGCAGGAGCAGTGCAGCTGAGTTTAGCTGTGCCACATTGCAAACCTTTTTATCAGCTTTCCTCCTCTCATAGCAGGGTCACCTCTGGACATATGACAGTGATCACACTCATTGCTGTTGTGCTCAACTTGTAATTACTCTGCAGTGAGATTAGAGCAGGCAGTAGGGTATCATTACATCTCACACAGGGGTAGTCCAGAACAGGGAGTTTATTCTTGTGTGAGAGCGAGTACAAGTTGCTTGAAAACAGCAGACATAATGACTTCTTTCACACTGAGAAACCTGCTCTAAGCCATTGTGGGGGCGTGTGCATTGCTGCCTGCTTATGATTGGTCAGCATCATACAGGGGAGGAAGAACATGGTGCCAAATACTTCCATTGCTAATATGTCTGCAACAGAGATGCGAATTTAAAAAAATAAAAAATGTTTTATTCCACTCTGCACCCATCATATGTCCAATTCAAGATGAAAAATGTGTTGAAAGGTCCTCTTAAACCTTATATTTGCACTGGAGCCCAGGAGATTCAAGTTACACCTCTGCTACGTTGTATTAATAGAGTACATCAGTGGTTAGCAACCAGTCACTCTCCAGCTGCTGTAATACTACAGCTCAGTGCACATGAATTGGTTGTGGCCCCCTCAATGTAGCGAGACCGCCACTTTTGAAACATTAATATCAATGTGATAGTCTTGGAGAAATACGTCAGGCCATTTTATATTTAATAGCGTGTTCTAATTCAAAGTAATCTACAGGGCTACTGGATATTTCCAGTTACATAAAGCTTTTCTGTAGAATTCCAGCAGAGTATAGGCTTTTATATGGCAGCCTGTAGTCTGGAATCTACAGATTATTTTAGTTCCATTCCTATTAATAACAAAACAATAAGTGAATTGTAATTTCCTAATATGTTATGTGAATATTAATTTACACTAACTGCTCCATAAACTAAATAATAGTTAGTACATAACTACTATCTTTGGTTGAAAAACATGAATTCTTCCCACACAAGGAATTGTAAGAAAAAAAGTTGTGTCTTTGCTTCTTTTGCTGGGATTTGTAAGGATCGGTGATGATTCATGCTTTAGAGACTTTTTCAAGATTTGTTCATCTCGTGCAGGACGGTATAGTAAAAGTATAAACATCTAGAATTTATTATTTTCCTCACATAAAATGTCATCATGAAATTTCATTTATACGAATCTACTGCCACCTAGTGGCGGGTTACATGAATAACATGTTATCGGTTTTCGTTTATGTTGCTTTTAAACGACACTTTTCCCACGTTGCTAATAACATAATGTTCTGCGTTGTTTCAGTATTTGGGCAGTTTATAATAATACCAACAAATATAATTTGTAATAAGGAATAGTTGCAGAACATGAAAACCAAGCAAACCTAAAATTGACTATTAGTGAAACCTTTGGCTGCCAGTCTTTGCCCCAGGCATGTGTGGCTGACTTTTCCTTTATGTGCCAGTGATACTGGATCAGTTGGGTGCATTCAATTTCCAGAGGTTAAATAACATGTAGCAAAAACAAAGTTAGTAATAGTGTTTGCATAATAGCCCCAGTCACCATCTATATGCATAAACTGTCATCAAAATCTTTTCTGAAATCCAGAAGTTGTCTCCTCCCCAATAATGCCACAGGAGGCTGCCAACTCTGCCTACTCCAGCCTGCTATCAGAAAATTGCTAGATACTTTGTGTTATCCCATGCCTTATGGGTTCATCTGTGCAGGTGAAAGTGAACAAGGGTGGGTTTCACGTAATAGATCCTAAAGAAGGTATGTGTCAAAGTGACATTAAAATGACTGCTAGGACCCAACGGTTTCCAGAAAAGTATTGCCCAGATCATTTCGCTACATCCGCTGGCTTATATTGCTCCCAAAGTGGTGCCATTTCTTCCCATTTAGGCCACACGCTCTCCCGTCTGTCCACCTGAAGAAATCGCATGCCTTCTTTCATTGTCCAGTGGCTCGCTTTACATGTTCAGATGCCCACTTTTGATGGGCAGGGCTCAGAATGAACACTCTGAATGGTCTGTGTCTACTTAGCTTTGCAATCTGCAAACTCCTTTCTATCACAGCCAGCAGCCATATTTTGGTGACTTTTTCCACAGTAGCTGTTCTGAGGGCTTAGCGTTGAATCCTGACACACATCAAACCTGGGACATAACCTCATCAATACCCCCTAACTAACCACCACATACTGTAACAACTCTGCTGGCATCATGGCATGTCCTCGCATCTCTCACACTATCTTACCCACTGCTCCAGGTCATGTCGCGGTTTCTGTTTCATGCCAGCTCCATATTCTGTGCCTCTGCTCTCTGCATGCTTCATGGCTATGTGTATAGGGGGGGGGGGGTCTCCTGAACTCTCTGGTTCTTATAAGAATCAGGTGCATCTGTCTAATCTGTTCCTGACCAATTACCAAGAGGCCTCCAGTATATAGTGCAGCTCCACCCTGTGGACTGGGCCTGTGCAATGTGTTAGCTCAGTTTGTGTTTAGCTGCTGAGTTTGCCAGGCCTTGCTCTGAGTTACTCCTTCTCTGGAGGCTTTTCTCTGTGCTATTGCCTTGATCTTGTTGTCCGCCCTCCAGGAGGCAGAATATCCTGGTCCCTGTGTCTTTGTCCCTGTGTCTTGTTCCATTGCCTTGTCTGTACTTAGTCTTATTTCGGTCTCCTTGTCTGTGGCTTCCTTCCCTGCTGTGTCTGTCCTTGTGTTCTCAGTCTGCTTATGCTCTGCACTCTTGCGGCTCTGCCTGCTCTGTACCTTTGTGGTTTTACCTCTGCTCCGCACTCCTGCGGTTCTGCTCCGTTCTACTCTACTCTGCTCCCGTTGCTGCAGAAACCTCTTGCTGCAGATCCTCTCCACATTCCTTGTGGCTCCGCTCTGCTTAGCTTCTGCAGAAATCTCTTGCTGCAGCTCCTCTCCGCATTCCTTGCAGTTCTGCTCTGCTTAGCTTTTCTTGCTGTGCTATCTCTTGCTGCTCTTCCGCTCATAACTGCAGCCTTGCACTTTTCTTCCTGTGTGAACAGGTCCCAACCTGTTCCTTCATTCTCCTTCCCTTCTGGCTTGTTTCCGTATCTGCATCTCCTGTGTGAACAGGACCCAACCTGTTCCTTCATACTTCATTCCTTTCTGCTTGTTTTCTTACCTGCATCTCCAGTGTGAACAGGTCCTTACCTGTTTCTTCATACTACATATCCATACCTACACCTCCTGTGTGAACAGGTCCCTACCTGTTCCTTCATACACCACACCATCCAGTCCTGTGTTCCTGCCATCCCTGCCAGTCCAGAGTTCTCTGCCGTGTCTCTGCCAGCCCTGTGTTCTCTGCCGTGTCTCTGCCAGCACTGTGTTCTCTGCCGTGTCTCTGTCAACCCTATGTCTCAGCTGTGCCAGCCTACTCGTCTGAGATTCAGCCGTGCTCTTCTGCCAGTCCTGCCTGATGCTCGCACCTGTCCTAGTGTTCTTGTTCTCCAAGTGGGATCAGCAGCCACAGCCACCCTGGAGTAGCACCTGGCAGCTGCCTGCTGCACAAGCCTGACCTCACCATCAGAGGCTCCAGTGAAAACCCAGGCAGCTGTCATAGTCACGCCCATTCCAGGGTAGTATGGTTTGTGGCACAGTGGGGCCACAAACCCCCGAGCTCACGCCCACCAGTCAGGGCGTGAGCGTGACACATACATACAGCGAACACTCTGTAAATCAGGATGGTCTAAGACAGATTTGCATCCTTTCTGCTTTTCTTTTCAACCTGTATGCAGAAGTAATCATGACGAAAATGGACTTGGATGATTCGAGTGTTAGGGTGAAAATAGGCAGAAGAACCATCAGTAATCCGAGATATGCAGATGATACAGTCCTGTTGGCAGATAGTGAGAACGATTTGAAGAAGCTGA
Organism: Ranitomeya imitator; assembly: GCF_032444005.1. Taxonomy (NCBI): domain Eukaryota; kingdom Metazoa; phylum Chordata; class Amphibia; order Anura; family Dendrobatidae; genus Ranitomeya; species Ranitomeya imitator. Next base: position 546,953,999 of record NC_091283.1, on the reverse strand, counting down.
TTCTGAAGTTGAGAAGAAATCAAGAAGATGGGACTTTACCTGAACGTCAAGAAGACCAGGATCATGACTGCCACAAACGAAGAAGTCCATATAAAGATCACCAATGAAGAAATAAAAGTGGTCAAAAGCTTTATTTTTCTTGAGCACCTCATTAACCATAGTGGTATCGATTAGCACTGGGTGTGCATCCATGGTGAACATAGGCCAAGACCATAGACCAAGGTGCAATGACATCTCAGTCACTGTCAGACAAAGGCTAAACACTGCATTGTGTTCCCAATTGTGACATATGGCTGTGAGATGTGGATACTCACAAAAGCAGATACACGAAAAATTGATGCCTCTGAGCTGTGGTACTGGAAAAAACTTCTATGAATCCCATGAACTGCTAGGATCATCAACAAAGATGTTCTTGATCATATAAATCCAGAATTGTTCCTGGAAGGTAAGACCACCAGATAGAAACTGACCTATTTTGGTCATGTGATAATGGCAAATTCGCTAGAATGGGAAATTCTAGTCAGAATGGTCTGTGAAAACGGAAACAAGGGAGACGAAAGACCTGTTGTCTAGGTACCATAAAAATAAAATCAAGAAATTGAAAGAAGGCATAAAAAACGGTGAATTGGCCTACAGAGCTTCCAACAGTTGGACACGAATTAATGGGTAGGAAAGTATGTGAGCCATATTATTCATTTTGCAATGTAGCAGTATGTGCCTGTTTGGCTAGAGCATATTTCAGCAGTTATCTCCATTATTTCTGGGTTTGACATCACCTATTGCATGAGATACAACTGGAAACACCTGGTGTACCAAGCTTAGTTGGCCACTGACTGGTTTGTAGTGACCTAACATATTGCTTTTTTTCCAATAATTTCATAGACTCGTACATTCTGGGCCTCCAAAGAGCACCTCATTGTACAACACAGAGCTGACATTTGCCCTCCGTTCTGGCACCCAGAAAGGGGTGGAGACACATTTGTTTAGTGTGGAGACTCAGCGAGACCTGGCAGAGTGGACTCGGGCTTTAGTGGATGGGTGCCACAATGCTGCTGAGCTCATACAAGAGGTGACCACAGGTAGGTGTGATATGTTTAACCTGGGACTACTGCACCCTCTGCCCAAGTTTGTGGGTGGGTATTAAGCCAGTGTAACACTTGCAAATGCAATGTGAGAAACACCGGCGTTAGTGGAAGTATCCAAGGAGGGGTTATGGGTAAGCAAGTAAGCAGGGAATGAATATCACAAGGCCGGGTGGAAAAGAAAGATATAACTCTAGTACATGTATACTCTTTGACTTCAACTACTTGCAGGCATGGGAGTAACTTTACCATTTGCTTATGTGAATATCGGGCCCAAACTTTGATATCATCATGCTTATTTATGTGCCTTTGTCTTTCACAAGCATGTACATGGGGAGGAAAAGAGTGCGCACTTTCCATACACATTGACCAAGGATTCACTCTGTTTACCGAAGAACCTGGACTAAACAGGGTCATCCATCTCCAGAAACCTTTTGAGAGACTTCGGATGTCCTCTGACGATGGAGCCAGAATGTTGTATCTGGACTTTGGCAAACCGGAAGGAGAAATTGTACGTAAAGAATGCAATTAATTTTCTAAGACACCACTGCAACCTTGCCCACATCTTTATGGCATTATTCCAACCATTCTTAAACCCAGATTCACAATTGCTATTTGTGTAGGGTTTCAGAGTACAAAATATCTAGTTTTTTTAAGGCTAGCTTCACACTAGCATTTGGCAGGGCTGCGGACGAAAGCCTTCTTCCTCCGTGAAGCCCCACCCACTGCTGCGCCTCTTCCTTCAGCTCCGCATACATCTGCATGCATCCTGCGTACCCTATCTTTAACATTGGGTACACAGGCCATGCGGATGTCTCCGCATGCGTCGTTTTGAAGCTGCGCCGACCGCAACAAAATCCAACATGTTGCGTTTGACGCAGGTTGGCGCAGCTTCAAAACGATGCATGTGGAGGCATCCGCATGGCCTGCGTACCCAATGTTAAAGATAGGGTACGCAGGATGCATGCAGACATATGCGGAGCTGAAGGAAGAGGCTTCACGGAGGAAGAAGGCTTTCTTCCACAGCCCTGCCGAACGCTAGTGTGAAAGCAGCCTAAGAAATGCTTTACTTTTATCAATGAAAACTTGTTAAGTGATAAGATTGTGAAGCAGCAAAACTAGTAGAAAAGTAGCATAATTTTCCAGTACGTCCTGCATGCATAAAACAGATTATACTGCCAATGGTCAAAAATACTGCCATAAAGTGTGCTATTAATACTGCCCATACAGAGTCCACTTAAAGAGGTTGTCAGACCGTAGGGTACAGGTCTGCCCGCTGTGAGGTTTTCTCCAGTGACGGTGCAAGTAAAAGTGGGTACCATACAGTGCCCAAGTATAGTTTCACTGGACTAAATATTGAAGAGCTACAGCCACAGAGTGGCCATTGACCGCAATAGCACTCTCCCTGGAACATAAGTATACACCGTTTTTATTTGAACACAGGTTGTGAATTGATTAAGCTGGGGTTGTATAATATCATCATGTATTGGTTAAAATGGTTTCATACTGTCGGTTACCAAATTCCAACTAGTAGCACCAAACATAGCTAAATGGGAGTGCTGTAATAAAGTGCACCAAAAGTGTTCATTCTCTGACGGGTGAGAATTTAAAGGCCCTCACACATTAAATGTTGGGTCAGCCATCTTGAATCCAGTGTGTATGTGGTCCTCTAAGATCATGCTGCCTCACACATTAAATGTTGGGTTAGCCATCTTGAATCCAGTGTGTATGTGGTCCTATAAAATCATGCTGCCGCACACATTAAATGTTGGGTCAGCCATCTTGAATCCAGTGTGTATGTGGTCCTATAAGATCATGCTGCCTCACACATTAAATGTTGGGTCAGCCATCTTGAATCCAGTGTGTATGTGGTCCTATAAAATCATGCTGCCTCACACATTAAATGTTGGGTCAGCCATCTTGAATCCAGTGTGTATGTGGTCCTATAAGATCATGCTGCCGCACACATTAAATGTTGGGTCAGCCATCTTGAATCCAGTGTGTATGTGGTCCTATAAGATCATGCTGCCGCACACATTAAATGTTGGGTCAGCCATCTTGAATCCAGTGTGTATGTGGTCCTCTAAGATCATGCTGCCGCACACATTAAATGTTGGGTCAGCCATCTTGAATCCAGTGTGTATGTGGTCCTCTAAGATCATGCTGCCGCACACATTAAATGTTGGGTCAGCCATCTTGAATCCAGTGTGTATGTGGTCCTCTAAGATCATGCTGCCGCACACATTAAATGTTGGGTCAGCCATCTTGAATCCAGTGTGTATGTGGTCCTCTAAGATCATGCTGCCGCACACATTAAATGTTGGGTCAGCCATCTTGAATCCAGTGTGTATGTGGTCCTATAAGAAAGTTTCTGTAATTAGCGTGGTTAGAAGTCGAGAAAAATTGGCCGTATGTTTCATTGAATGTTGAATCTGATGGGCAAAGGATTCATATTATTATTTTATATTTTTGATTCTTCTAGCAACTGGATCTTCACTCTTGCCCCAAAACCATCGTCTTCATCATTCACTCCTTCTTGTCAGCCAAGATATCTCGCCTTGGTCTTTTATCCTAAAACCAAAGGGCCTGGAGAGAATGAATTGAGAACCTACGTGGTCCATGCACTAACCCAACTTGAAGGAAGCACAGATGGACTGATAGGTTAAGTAGCTGCCAATGCTGGAAGAGCTGCGGTTTGCCATAATAAATGCTCTGGTGCGCAGCACACTGTGAGAATAATGTGGTGCACACACTCCGCTCTCAGCAATTTAGTGCCTTATGCGTCGTGTGAGTTTGATCGTCTGGAGGAGACAAGACTGTCCGTGCCTTCAGATGACTTCTGCAATCAGATGTCCTTGACACAAGCTGCAGGAATGCATAGTCTATGCCAGAATCTTATTTTCACTCTTGACTTTACAATTTGTGATTTTTATTATAAGTATATATAAATATATATATGTGTATATCCATACAGAATTCAGAGCTGATATATTTAATTTTTATTACAGTCAGAACTATGCTTTTGACAAGTAAGTGGCCCAATGGGTCTCTGGGCCATAGGAGGTGGTAGCCGTCCATTGGATTGCATGATCTGCCCGCCATTTTATTAGTACTAATTATATATCTGCAGCCAAGACAGCAGTTTTGTGGGCAGAACCAACCTTTATAAAAAAATATAATTTTAAGCGTAAATAGAGTCTTCTTTTTCTCCACGGGCTTTGTCTAGTACCGCAGCTTATCCCCCATTCAAGTGAATAAAGAGCTGCAATACCGGACACAGTCTGGAGATAAACGTGGCGCTCTATCTGAAAAGACGGACCCTTTTCTAATCATGGAAGCTTCTTTAAATATGAAAATAATGATTGGATTGTCGTTGTTCCCAATATTTCATATGATCCCAGCAGATGAGATATAGGAAGGAGTCAGAAATGGTTTGTCTTACTTTGCACACCCACTGTTAAATTATTCTAGTAGAACCTGCAAACAGCAGCCTAGACCTCAGTTCCCAGGAGACTGGCACGTATATTATAAGGGGATTATATAGGAGGTTTTAGGATTTAATGAGCTGACTGCTTTCTGGTAAAGCCTATGTGAACACCACCCTTAGGTCCTGGGTACACCGCTGTATTACGGCTCAGCACAGTCTCGTGCTTGGGCCTGTTCAGCGGAGAATACATTTTTTGAAATGGGGTCAGAGTAATTTAAAAACCAAAAGAAGCCATACTGACCGTCACCGATACCTGCTGCTCCTGTTCCAAATCTTACTGAGTCCCAATGGTCTCCGCCAGTGAATGAATGAGTGGGCAGTTCCTGTGTGTGGAGACAGGACCAGGAGGTAGGGACCCAAAGGGACCCGGTAAGCATCAGAACGGGATCTGCAAAAGTTTGGTCAAGTGGGTATGGTTTCTTTAATTTTTCTATTCCACCATGAGCACTCACTGGATAACCCTGTTAAAGGGAATCTGTCAGCAGGATTTTCCTATTTAATCTGAGAGCAGCATGATGTAAGGACAGAGATGCATCACTTATTGGCCTGCTTGCTGTTGATGTTATTAAATCAGTGTCTTATCAGCAGGAGATTATCACTATACGACTAGTTTTCTCGTGCCATGTAGTCCTCCTGTTCTGTGTAAGCCCACCCAAACCAGGGATTAACAACTTTCTGCCTATGCACAGAGTACACAGACTGCTACCATTCAGTGCTCCTCTCAAAACCTGCTGACAGATTCCCTTTAAGATTCTGCATATACAAGTGACGCATACAGAGGCTATTTCGATTGGATGCCATACTTATGGCTTTTAGGTAGTACACCTCTGCCATGTGCATGTGGCCCAAATATGTCTAACTGGTAAATAAATAGTATTGTATTCTTATAGTAATATATAATATTACTATGCAAATACCATTTATTTACATATATATAGCACAGAGTTACAGACTAAAGGCTGTCACATCTTCATTTTCACTGATCATGGCTCTAATCTGATATTCATTCAACCAGATGTTAGCCGCACAATTACTATTTGTTTCTCGTTTGTTACAATTATAAATAAAGCTATTGTAAAATTTGAATTTGATTGTTTTTATTTCATTTTTATAAATTTTTTAACCGCTTCACAACATTTGACGTAAGTTCATGACATGGTCGATCATGCGAGTACAAGAGCAGTGATTCAGACGAAACCTCCGGTGGAAGATTCCCTATGATGAGGCAGATGGAGGCACTGTGGACGCCGTCTGACCTGCGATCCTGCGGTGCCTGTCTTTTAAAGCATGCATAACAGCACACACAGTTTTGTGCACCTTTGAAAAGAAGGACACCGCTGAACAGAGGCCAGAAGGAGTCCAGAGTAACTCTGCTGCCTCATTATAGTGAATGGATCCCTCGGGGGTTTCATCTGAATCACGTTACACGATTTAGATGGAAGCCCCGATGTAAGTGCTCAGCGTAGAGCATCGGATAACTGTGATCCGAAACGTTATGTAAAATGCTCACAATAAAAGCTCAACTCAATCGACAAAAAACGCAAGTCCACACTCAGGTCCATAATTTTTCAATGGAAATATAGGGGGCTTCTATGTTACTGGTAGCACAAAGGCTCTGGAAAAGCACCATGACTCCTTGTTGCCCCAAAAATCTGCCTATTTTGCGCTCCAAACCCAAATGCCCCCCTCCCTTTTGAGCCCCAGTATGCTTAAACCATATATAGCGGCCAGATGTTTGGCATTTCTGTAGTGATGAGAGCCCACCTAATTTACAGATGAATATCTCCAGAAATATGAGCTGGACTTAATGTGCCGGACACTACAATGTACTGACACTACAACGTACTGGGCAGTGCTATTGCGTTTCTAGAAAACACCAATGGAGTCAAAATCATCACTACACCTGTGGATAATTTCCCAGAGGGGGATAATTTACAAAATGGGGTCACGTCAGGGGGCATTCTGCTCTTCTGGCATGGGGGGTTCTGCTATTTTGGCACCTCACGGGATCTACCAGTGGGTCTTGGCACCCGCAAACCATAACATCTGCACTATAATATGGCGCTACTTACCTTCTGAACTTTTCAATTGTTCCTGAAAAGTAGTTCATGATTACTTGCAGGGTATTGGCGCACTCAGGGAAGATTGCACAACAAACTATAGAGTCCATTTTTTCCTATTAGCCATTATAAAAATACTACATTTGGGACTAACAGAATATTTTAGTGGTAACAATGTAATTATTCTTTCTTTACCACCAAATGGTATAAAATTATGTGAGGTACGTGTGGTGTCAACATGCTCCCTGCACCCTTAGGCTAGGTTCACATTGCGTTTTAATGTGAGCGCTAGCGGACAGCGTTGCACGGTGAAATTAACGCCGTGCAACGCGTCTGTTAGCGCTCCCATTGCCCGCAATGTTAAAGCGCATTGCATTGTCATTTTCGGCACGCGCTAGCGATGTGCCGTTCTTTTGTAGAGCGCCTCGGACGCTGCTTGATCTGCGAGAGCGGGGACGTTTAACGCGACCCCGAAAAAGACATTGCGTTAGCGCAACCCGCTAGCGCTTAGCGCTAAACGGGTTGCACTAACGCAGTGTGACCCCAGCCTTAGATTAATTCATTTGGGGGTGTAGTTTGAACAATGGGGTTATGGAGGGGTACCACTGTTTTGTCACCTTAGGGGCTCTGCCAGTGTGACACAGCACCCTCAAACCATTCCAGCAAAATTTGAACTCAAATATGGAGCTTCTTCCCTCCTGATGTTTGCACTGTGCCTCAAAAGTATTTTTTATCCACATATGGGGTGTATTGGTGTGCTCAGGGGGAAATGTGTAAGAAATTGTACCATTCATTTTCTCCTGTTATTCTTTTTGAAAATTAAAAAGTAGAAGCCAAAGCTACATTTTTGTCTAAAAAATGGTAATTTTCCATTTACTTAGCCAATGTTATACAATTCTGTGAATTGCCTGAGGGCTAACAATGCTCACTATACCACCTAGATTAAGTCTTCAAGAGGTGTAGTTTTCAAAAAATGGGGTCATTTGTGGGGTACTCTGCATGTTTTGGTATGTCAGGAGGTCTTCAAATGTGACATTGCATCTGCTATCTATTCCAGCTAAAATGGCTCTCCAGAATTCAATTGGTGCTCCTTCAATTCCAATCCTGGCAGTGTACCCAAACATTAGTTTTCCACCACATATGGGGTATCGGTGTACTCAAGAGAAATTGTACAACAAATCATATGGTCCATTTTCTTCTGTTACCCTTTTAAAAATGAAAAATTTCGGGTTCAAGTTACATTTTTGCAGGACAAATGTGTTTTTTCATTTTTCACGGCACAAAGTTATAAAACTCTGTGAAGCACCTGTAGGGTATTTTCTGTCTTATAGGCCCCTCAAAGTCACTTCAAATGTGATCTGGTCCCTAAAAAAAAATTATTTTTGTAAATTTTGATGGAAAAATTAGAAATTGCTGATACATTTTTAATCCTAACAAAAAAGTATGTTTCAAAAATGATGCTGATGTAAAGTAGACATGAGGGAAATGTTGTTAATTATTTTATGTGATATAGCTCTCTGGTTTAAGGGCATAAAAATAATGTTGAAAACTGATACATTTTCTCAATTTTTGCCAAAATTCCGATATTTTCACAAATAAAGACCAAAAAATATTGATTTAAGTTTACCACTAGCATGAAGAATAATGTGCCGCAAAAAATAATCCTAGAATATCTGGGATGCGTTGAAGCATTCCAGAATTATTACCACATAAATTGACACTGGTCAGAATTGTCAAATTCGACCTGCTCAGGAAAGTCAAAACAGGCTCTGGGGTGAAGGTGTTGAATCACCAAAATTTCAGTCGGTTCTGTAAAAATGACACACTTGTCTTTTCAGACGCATCTGTAGTTCTGTATTATTTGCCACATTTATGTACTGCATGTACAGTTGTCGTAAAGGAGGATGAATTATCGTTGGTTACACACAATTATAAGTGGGTACAATGTGCAAATATGACTGAGACAGGCAGCTTTGCAATTGAACTCTTATTAAAAATGCTCGCCGTTCGAAATAACACAGGGATTTTTAATTTTATACCTTACTGCTTGTTGTCTATGTTGCCAACCACCAATACAGTGTATCAGAGGTGGTAGAGGGTAGTGCACATAAACATATCAACTACCCATACAGTGGGTTTACTATCTATAAAATTACAAAGTTTTGGGAAAAAACCTTCATCAGATATATAAGATTGTCTTGTATTTTTAAGGGTAAGTTCACACTTGTGTATGGCTGGTCTGCGGATGGCTGCGTACGTCCTCCCTTAAGTTCCGCCTCTGCTCCACCTACTTCCGCATGCGTCCTGTGTTGTCCTGCGTACCTGTCTTTAACATTGGGTACTTAGGGTCATGCGTTGTATGTGGATACAGAGTTTTGACATGCCCGCCGTTTGCAGGAGAGCACAAAAAGTTGAAGAACTGACATCGGTACCATCAGTGTTTTCCATCATCAGTCTGTCATCAGTGTGTCCATTTTTACCATCGGTGTCATCAATGTTTTTCACAGATGGGTAAAAAAAGAAATGTATTACTAAGCTTCTCATATACTTTGCAATGTTATACAAGGACAGCACATCGATGACATCCGATCCATTTCATGGACCCATAAGCTTGTATTAGCATTTGTGTTTGCAATGTCACAAGGTCCTTATAAAAACATGGGCATATTCTTAGCAGCATAGATTATAAGGGGTAAATATGGCAGCCGTGAAAAAAAAAAACGGATACCACACACACTGGAAACACAGAGATAAAGAACTAGTGTAGGTCAAACTGCAATGCATGGTGACATCTCTTTTACATCAATCTATGGCTCTTGTATCAACTTTTAATGGATTCATCTATAATAAAGTTTGGATGTTATGGATGTGTTAGACCCATGTGTTCTTGAAGTTGCCACTGAAGAACCTGTGCACTCCAAGGTTTATCAAGCAAACTGTGATACAAGCTAGTCGTGCATTTTTTTCTCCGAGTGCTGGATATTTTCTTCATACTGTATATTTATATGTTTGGTATTTTTCATTATCCCTGTTTGTATTACCTTGTTAGTCTGGTTGATGTATTACAGTACACTACTTCTCCCCTCTTCCCAGGGTGGGAGAAGGGTACAGAATGATTGTGGATTCAGGAGCTAAGACAAGGTATGTGGCCCCGGCGTCTTCACCATCAGAAGTAATCTGAGGAACAGGGTGAGCTAGGGTGCCCCCTAGTGACAGGGAAGCAGCCCCTGGTCCCGGGACATCCAGCTACAGAATCATGACATAACCTGCAACTAAGTGCCATGGTCCTTACACCAGATGAGTCTGTATTTTACCCCTTTGAATTATAGCTAGCATTATGCTGTTTTCATTTTTTATAATTTTATATTCTTCTTTCAGCATGGGAGAGCACACAGGTTGGCTGAGTGGTGCTACCATGCCAATAGTTTGAGCTGACTATCTTCAGAAACGCACCTCTCTTCTAAATTCTAAACTAGATGGCTGAGGAGTGGTGCGCTTGTGAACAAGTGTACCATGAATGGATATTAATTTTTTGTATCTTGTTCTGGCTTTAGCTGCAAAAACTGTAAGAAAAACATTCAACAAAATCTACATAAAAAAACTTTGGGGCAAATTCATTAAGTTGTTTATGCCAGAATTCTGTTGACTGTGTAAATATACATAGATTTTGGCATTTTAACGCCAGTCCCGGCCCTCTATGGCAAAGTCAAGACCGGGTGAGGGTGCACCAGCTTGTCACATTCATGAAAAGTTACACCGCTTGCTCCAGAAATGTACCCCATCCCCTCACTGGAGTACATTTTAGGCAGGGGTGCATGCCATTAAACAGATGCGCCTAATGATTAAGTGCCAACACCACTTTTAATCAATTGGGCCCCTCAGAATCCAGCCTTACAAAGCTTGTCAAGGTGGACAAGGACATGGCAAGCCTGAGATGCAATAAAGTTGTAAAGTGAGACTGTGTGATAAGATTCAAGGCAGTATCTCTTGTACTGTTCATTCCCAGAACACAAACTATAAAAATCTATGATCTGCTTAATTACACTGCAGGATATGGAGGAGGATTCTTAACAGTTGCAGCTTCACAACATTGGGAATTTTATTCCAACACTTAGTAGCAAAACAAGGAATGTCAACTAAATACAAAGTGTCTAAGCACAGCACCATTGTAAAGCGGTCTGAATATAATAGTCATATATACTGTATATATACCATTCAATAAAAAGGCAGTAAAAACAGTCATATTGGCAATATTATTATGATCAAATAAAAAAAATGACCATGATAGAAGCTTAATATGCATAATTATTAGCAGAGTTTACTAACATTAAATATTTCTTTATTAAAAGAGTTCTCAACTTATTACTTTTTTTTTTAAAGAAAATCTTCCTGCCAGGACCCCCATCAATCAGATGTAATGTGCGGTGTTTGATTTGCCTGCAGTGCCATCAGAATATGTAGAATTGAGAGTCCTCAGTGGTTGATACCTTTTAATGGCTAACTGAAAAGATGGTAACAAATTGCAAGCTTTCGAGACTACACAGGTCTCTGCATCAGGCAGAGTCTATGCCTGATGAAGAGACGTATGTAGTCTCGAAAGCTTGCAATTTGTTACCATCTTTTCCGTTAGCCATTAAAAGGTATCAACCACTGAGGACTCTCAATTCTAAATTATTTTTGTATCCACTGGCTAACACGGTACCAAGATATATATCTTTCCTGTATTACATGGTGCTCATTTTAAATTAATACAGTATGTTGTCTCTTCTCTTCTGTATTACTTCTAGTTCTTTTGATAACAGGTTTCTTAAAATAATGATTCATCTTTGTATAAACAAGGTGAGCTGTTCATTGTAGGGCAAGTCATAAAATTCTTTGCTCATGACAACCATTGGGGTGAAAGCATACACGTGATGATCTTCTTATCTATAGGTTAGCGTCAGTTCTGGAAAAGGAGGTGTTATGTGGAAATTTCACCCAAATATGCCACCTATTACCCCCCACCACCAATGACTGACAGTCGCAGTGGGGGGAGAGGGGGAGTTGGGGAGAAATGTGAATAATAGATAGAGCTATCTTCCTTGGATCAGTGTCACATCACTTTTAACCTGTATATTTCTAGCTGTACTTGATTGGTTCTTACAGAGTGTATAATAATGTTAGCTTCCCATAGATATAGGCTGACATCTTAATAGCACCCGACATTCTGGGGATGTTCCTAGGGTAGCACTATTGTGTTAAGACTACAGCTTGAAAGTGAAGACCCAGCTAGTAACATGTTACTCCATGTCCTGTTCTACTGGTCACATCTTCTTTATGTATAGTACATGCAGACAATTTTGGATCTTAGTCTTTTTTGCTTGCTTGCTTTTCCATTTACTCTTTCCACAAAATGATAGACTTAAATGTCCACCGAGCTTCAGCTGAAAAGAAGACACCCCTTGTCCCATTACAGTACTGTTATATTTTTAATTACAAGATTTTGCCATAGCTGAATTGGTCAGACATCTTTCGATTTGACTTTGCAGTGCACAAAAAATAGTCATATCTTGGTTTTCATTGCACAAAAATTGCTGGATTATATCACAAGCTTCTCTGATTTCCTCAACACTTACACACTGCGTTGGCTCTTCAGACTTAACCACAACTGCAGATATTTCTTCACTGCCCGATAGTTTTGGATATGACTCCAAACCACTGTACGAAGCCTGATCCTCATTGGATGAAAAGTCAACTTTTAGTTTTTGATTTGGATATGATGCTTTCTTACATATGGTTTCGAATCCAAGGCTTTCATTATTCTCTTCCTTGATAGTGAGTGTTCGATAGGGGACCAGACCTGTTGATAATGCTGTGTAATTTGCAGAATTACCTTTGCTTTTTTGTAAAATGGGGAAGGATATGCCTTCATGTGATCTAGCATCCGACGGATCATGTGTGGCAGAGCAAAGAATTCTGATACCTTCCTGTTTTTGAAAACAGGATTTTATTGTATGAGACGATACTCTTAACCATGCTTTATTCATGGTGTAGCTAGCCTCCACAAGTGATATCTCACACATGTTTTGAAGCAAAGATACCTCAGCCTTTCTACTAGTGGTGGTATCTTCTTGCAGTCTTTCCAGAAGAAGTTCTCTGTAGAGAATACTGAACTCGTTGACTAACTCTTCGCCAAAGCGATGGTTGGATGAAACATGTTCTTTGGGAAAAATACATAATGAGATATTTCTAAGTTTCACTTTTGGTCCAGAAATATGTGCTGTAAAGGCCAGAAGAATTTTTCTTTCCTGTCTATCAAGTTTTGCATCCCAGTTAAGGAGCCACTCTACGAGCAGATTATCAGTCATATGACCATTATTACTAGCTTTAAGAGACACTGGAGAAAGGCAATGAGTTCCAAGAGCTCTTGAAGGGAGATTGTGAGTAACTAGTAATTTAAGTCTCTCTGTCCCATTTACGTTGCAGCAGAACCAGATGCAGACTGTTTCCTTTGGCTCGGTGTTCATCCCTTGCTTTGCCAGAATTCTAAAAAGAAATGGAGATCCTACAGCGCAGAAAATGTCATTTAAAGGATAATCTTTAGCAATTCGAGCTAGCAATGCAGATCTACTTAAACCATCTACTTGAGTAGAGTGGCCACAAAGCATTGAGACCAAATGGTCATTCCTTTCTCCTTGAATATGTTCTTTAGAGTTGAAGTGACTTCCAGCATTTTTTTCTTTTGCTCCACTGTTTAGTTCTAGTCTTACCATCTGTGTAGCATTAGGTAGAAGTTTTACATATTTACCTTGACCTATACTCCCAAACCGCCTCTCCCCTGGTAAAACTTCTGCTCTGTAGAAAAGTCGGTACCTTTCTTTCCACCTCCATAGCCATCCATTTGATGGTTTAAACTGTGGGCACCCAATTTCTTTTGCAATTGCCTCAGCCTGCCTCATAAGTATAGGTCCAGAAATAGGCAACTTATTGGCCTTGGCAAAGAGTAGCCACTCAAGTAAAGCCTCATCTACTTTGGCATGTTTAAATGGTCTATTACGTTTGCGGCTTGGGTTCTCATTGTGGTTCCAACGTTCTAAGATTTCCTCTCTTTTCTTCATGACACGGCTAATTGTTGACTGTGAAAGTCCCATGTTTCTAGCCACTGATGACTGAGATGCTTTAGGTTGTTGTAGAAGTTCCAGGATTTTCACTTTTTCTGCCAGGGTTGAATCTCGTCTCTTCTTATAGGTCTGTACACGATTAACAGTATCCATTTCTATAATAGAAAATGACACAAATATTGTAATATGTCGCAAATATTGAAAATCAAGTGAAGAATTGACAATTTAGGAAATGTAGGTTAGTCGCAACAGAAAATTACGAACACTGTCAGTGGGAAATATAGGGTTCACATGAGATTATGGGCATAACATGTCAGAACAATGGTTGAATAAGGTTTAGTAGGTTTAATATTGACAACAACCACATGTATGTTAAGGGCAGATGTTGCATCCCTCCATCTGTTCTATTTAGTAACTCATACAAAAACACAATGTGCATGACAGTGCGGCAAACACTGCTTCTGAGCAGCAGTAAAATCATCATGGCCAGTCAGACAGCTGCGGTTCCCACACTATCAAATGACAGCGTGAGCCAAGCACCTCTGATCGGAGGTATAATGATACCTCGGGTTATTGGTGTCGTCTGATGGGACTACTGTTCCTATTAGCCAACGTCTGCTGCCGCTGATAAAACAGTGAGAGCAGGAGCGACTGATGTGAGTATTCATCAGCTGGCACCTGCGCTCTAAATAAATAATTAAAAAAAACTGAGTGGGTTCCCCTGTATTTTTCATAACAAGCCAAGCAAAACTCAAAGCTGGGGGCTGCAACTCTCAGCTGCCAGCATCAACAAGGCTGATGATCAAAAATAGAGGGATCACCACGCCATCCCCACGCCAAATTATTTAAATAAATAATACAAAAAAATGGCATGGGGTCCTCACCATTTTTGACAACTAGCCAAGCTAAAGCAGACATCTGGGGCTGGTATTCTCAGGCTGGTAAGGGGCCATGGATATTGTCCCACACTAGCAGCCCGCAGTTGCTCAAAAAAGGCACATCTATTAGATGCGCCAATTCTGTAGCGGTGGCAAGTGGGATTAATATTTGTGGGGTTGATGTCACCTTTGTATTGTCAGGTGGCATCAAGCCAATGGATTACTAGCATATAACCTAAATTATTCCCTACTGAGAGGAAAAGAAGCAGCTATCTGCCACCAGACATTACCTCACAGGAAGTGTGCTGTCTTCTGAGTGCCCAAATCAAAGATGTGTCTCATAGGGTATCAAGGCTCTTCAGTGTTACAGATAACTACCCACGTCTACTAATACACTAATGACACAGCAAAAAAGGACCTGGAAACTATATGCAGAGACTTTGAAGACCTAGGCCTAAAAATGAAGGAACTGGGAGCGCAGGTTGTCTTCTTATCCATCCACCCAGTGGATGGACATAGGCCAACGAGATTGAACAGGATTCTACAGTTGAAAAACTGGCTATGTTGATGGTGCTGTGAGCAATGTTTTGGGTTTCTTGACCATGGAGTGAATTACCTGTATGATGGACTACTTGCTAGAGATGTGTTGCATCTTACGAAAACAGGAAAACACATATTTGGTAGATGCCTTGTTACTCTCATCAGGAAAGCTTTAAACTATAGTAGAGTAATTTGGAATAGGAAATATACTGCCAGGAAAAAATATGCAGCTAATTAATTTGTTTGGGAACCCTGCTATTAGAAGTGGAAATGAAGAATAAAAACAATAAACTCTGAATGAAAAGAGAGGAGCAAAAGAAACAGAGAAAGGATTCAGAAGGATGTAGATAAGCTTGAACAATGGGCAGCGACTAATAGAATGGTGTTTAATAGATAAATGTATGATTCTTTATCAGGCAAGAAAAATGAATATTACATCTACACATTGGGAGAATAGAACCAAGCAACAGTACGTGTGAAAAAGACTTGGGTATACTAACAGATCACAGGCTGCACATGAGTAAACAGTGTGATGCAGCAGCAAAAAAAGGCAAAAACAATTCTAGGATGAATTAACAGAAGCATAGAGTCTAGATCACGTGAAGTAATTATCCCCCTCTACTCCTCCTTGGCCAGGCCTCATCTGGAATACGTGAAAACTGCGAAGGATGAAGAATAAAGGATCTAGGAATATTTAGCTTGCAAAAAGGAATGCTAATGGGAGACTTAATAGCTGTCTACAAATATCTGAAGGGATGTTACAGTGTAGAGGGATCATCCTTATTCTCATTTGCACACGGAAACACGAGAAGCAAAGGAATGAAACTGAAAGGGAGAAGATGCAAATTAGATATTAGAAAAAACTTTTTGACGGTGAGTGTGATCAATGAGTGGAACAGGCTGCCACGATATGTGGTGAGTTCTCCTTCAATGGAAGTCTTCAAAGAGAGGCTGGACAGACATCTGTCTGAGATAGTTTAGTGAATCCTGCATTGAGCAGGGGGTTGGACAAGATGACCCTTGAGGTCCCTTCCTACTCTAACATTCTATGATTCCATGACCGCAAGTATTTTGTTAGTTTATATTTAGTTTAGAGGGAAATCTGATTCTAGTAATTTGGTCTCTGATCAGATAACTAATTAAAAGATGGCCTGTCAATATTATTTTTGGAGAGAAATAAACATAACGTACAAGACCTCTAGGTGCTTCTAGGGCTTAACTACTGTATGTTGGTTTTATAAATGGCTGCACAGAGATCAGAACCCTAAAGTCTTTCTCACTACTAAGTCATACTGCATGTAGTGGCCCCTGGCAGGCAGATCTTTAGCCAGTCACATGACAAATAAGAAGATCTCCTTAGCACATGATTGGGTATGTATTAGCTCATGACACGTATGGGGGACTTCTCTCCAAGACTCCTGCAAACTGAATTGGAATCAGAAAGATGTCAGCTCCCTGATTTCCCCTACAGATGATAAATGATATGGTTATTCAACTCTAACACAAAGGGCTAAAAGTAGGGTAAACACCCTCAAAATCTGTTATATACCGAAGCTTTATTCCATGTTTGAAATGGACAGAACATAGATGCAACATGGATGGCGTCTGTGATGTCTGTTTGAAAGCTGAACCCACCGATAGGAATGGGCAGGTTTGTTCTACATATTGGACCAAAATAGGATATACCCGCTATTGTTTGCTGACTGCACATGTGAAAAGAGGCATAGACCATAACCTGTTTCAACCACTGTCCATGCAACATAAATGGTGTCCAATTTAAATTGCAATTATTGTCTGATGTTTTATTAGTCCTAATTTTGGAAGATGGACTCCCCCTTTAGGGCTACGTTCATACTATCAGTATTTGGTCAGTATTTTTCCTCAGTATTTGTAAACCAAAACCAGGAGTGGGTGATAAATCCAGAAGTGGTGCATATGTTTCTATTATACTTTTCCTCTGATTGTTCCTCTCCTAGTTCTGGCTTACACATTCTGAGGTAAAATACTGACCAAATACTGCTAGTGTGACGGCAGCCTAAAAGATGTGCTACCTAGAACTGTGTAGAAGGTCTGGTCATGTTTATTGGTGATCGTTTCTCTTTAACTTTGTCTTAAGAAAGTCTTCGGAACTATTAATAATAAGGAAACCCCCCCGCATATGTATTTTACACCTTGTCTTCGCTCCGATAAACAATGCACAAGTCACATTAATACGTTCTGACACGTTACAAGCCGTTAAGTCTGCATAAAGCCCAACAGGAATAGACATCACTGTGCAAATGAAGACAGAAATGTTCAGACGAGAGCAGACATTCGTGTGTCTGGAGAGACGCAGAACAAAGGCTATCCTGTACCTACCTGTCTGATTGGAGGACATGAGTCCTGGACTTTTTACTATGGGACAAAGTAGTGGCCCCTTGTATTTTAGGCCCTGTCAGCAGCCGATCAGAGACTGCTCTGCCCCTTGCAAGGAGTTGAATGAACCTTCCCAAACGGAGATCCGGAAGAGATTCATCTGCAAAGACTTATGGGGGAATTAAAGTACAGCTGTACTGCTGTGGTCGAATTGTTAGACTGTGCTGGGATGATGGGAACCCCCTTAAATTACCCCCATCTCCTGTTGCTGTGTATTACAGGCTCAGATCCTGGGTATTTCTTTAGATTCCAGGAAACTAGGTCTAATCTTAGTATTATCACGCAATGCTGCAACGTCTGTCTTCTAAGACGCGTGAACATATACAATATATTGCATTACATTCAATGACAAGTCGTATAATCAAGTAACTAAGATGACACGTAGGTTGATGGTTAACCGTCTCCACATCCTCCATGCACCCTATAATACTTGGTAACTGTACTTAGACAGACCCTGGCTGGTGACCGGATCATGCAGCTCATTTGATATGCCCTATTTATTATAATGATGGCTGGACCACCCATGACATGCTCGTTCTACATACTGTGTCCCCCCATTGTCTTATAGATTGTAAGCTTGCGACCAGGGTCCTCACTCTTCCTGTAACCGTTGAACTATGTGTTACTTTGTAATGCCTTTATTATCTTGTCTGTACATGTCCCCGCTTAATTGTGAAGTGCTGCGGAATATGTTGGCGCTATGTAAATAAAATTATTATTATTATTAGCAGGGTCTAACAGGCTCTGTCAGTGAAGAACTGACAAGTCTCCGGCACTGCTGTACATGGGTACTACTATGCACGAGAAAAATGATCAAATAATTATTATTCATGTGCCACAGTGGAATTAAGTGAAAAAGTGTAAAAAAATATAATATATAAAAAAGTAGTAAAATAAAAGAAGTGCAGAAAAATCACAAGAATCCATGTCGCCAGTAAAAACGCAGCCTTTGTGTTAAAACAAAAATAAAAGTACACATTTGTAATTGGTATTGTTGCATCACAAACGACTTGAACTATAAAACTGTCATGGTATTTATTCTGTATGGTGAACAGTACAGTACAAACAAGCCAAAAATGCAGATTTTTCATCATGCTCACACAGAAAAAAATTGAATAGAACGCAATCAAAAAAGACATATGTAAAAAAATTGTAGAAATTCAAATGCCAAATATTCCCACAAAAAATAAGCCATAATATGGCCTATTTAGAAAAAGAAAAAAGTTACATCTCTCAGACTATGGCAATGCAAAAACTACCGTAATACATTTTTTGTAAAATATTGTTTTTAGTCTGCAACAGTCGCAAAGCGTAAAATAACAATGTAAACCTAGTATCGGTATAATTGTACTGATCTGAATAATAAATCATTCATTACTTTTACCGCATGGTGAACTGCGCAAAAATAGATCTATAAAAATAATAACTGAAATGCTGTTCTTTGTTCATTCTTCGTCTGAAAAATCAGAATAAAAAGTGATCAAAAAAGTTATTGGTACTCTGGACTGAGGACTGTTTTTTTGTATAAATCATTTTATTGGTCACAGCAATAAAGAACAAAGGCAAACGTTACAAACTGGTAAATCTGTGCAATAATAGGCAGTAATTTTAAGTCGAACAAGGGGAGCATAGTTACAGCATTATGTCTTATGATTTAACTTTTCTGATCAACAATGCTCCTGGCTATCACGAAATCATGAGCTGATAACAATAAAAACAGCCGGGATAATTGGTACCAATTGTTAGATTTCTTTGTGAATATTCAAAATACGATATGTATAATTGAACTAGTTATGAGGAGGACAAACATAGAAAGTAGGGAAGGGGAAAGAAAAAAGAGGGTGGGAAGAAGAAAAGAAGGATGGATGAGGGTGTGGGGGGTTCAGGGAAGGAGTGTGGCTGCCCCCATATTCCAGCGGACAGAACGCATGCCGAGGAACGGCTCGGAAGCATACGAGAATAGGCTATGTAGTGTGTCGGGTTCTGGAAACCCAGAGATCTAGTTCAGGAGTTTCCCTAAAAGCGATCCAAGGGGCCCATATGTTGTAAGTTTTCTCTGTGTTACCTGGTGACTGATTTATCAACTGCTCCATTCTATAAATGTTATTAAGTTCTGCCACAAAATCTGTACGGGAAGGAAATTTTTCTTGTTTCCAAAACCGAGGGATCAAATTTCTGACTGCGGTAAGAAAGTGTCTTAGGATGCCCCTCTTGAACCTAGATATTGACAAGTTGCATAGAGACAGCAAAGCTAGACCTGCTGAAGGTTGGATCTGTGTGATAGACAACTTATTATGAAGTTCAAAGACGGCCAGCCACAAATCCCTTATGGGGGGGCAGTCCCACCAGATATGCATGTAAGAGCCTATTTCCTTTAAACATCTCCAACAGACGTCAGGAGTCGTGGGGAACACCGCATGCACCATGGAGGGGCATCTATACCATCTTGCTAGAATCCTATAGCTCCTCTCCTGTGATACTGCGCATAATGACGATCTGGAAGAGAAGAGAAGAATTTTTTCCCTATCTTCAGATGACAAGGGTCTTCCCAGATCGCCCTCCCATTTTGAGAAAAATAATGGCCAACCCTGCAGCGGAGCCCTCCCCTCTTGGAAGATTTTATAAAGCAGCGAGACAGTATGATCTGGGGGGTTTGCTGATATGCAAAGCTTCTCAAAGGGAGTTAGCGGCCTGTTGATGTTGGCTTGTTTAGAGATTGAGTGGATATAACTTTTAAGTTGTTCATAGAAGAACCAGTCAACAGAGCATGATTCCTCCTCTGGGAATAGTTCCCTGAGGGACTTCATCCCTGTCTCATTTAAATAGTCGTGGATGATGGGTTTTGACTCTTTTCTCTTATTTAGAAATGTCTTTCTATTCTGCCCTGCCGGAAAAGCAGGATTATCGTAAATTGGAATTAAGGGGCCCCGGAGGGTTGTGATCTGAAAGTCTTTATTTCGATTTTTGATAAGAAGCAACAAGTTTCTCGTAAGGAAGGGCATGTAGATGTCCGGCCCTAGCCCCTTGCCTCCTTTCCAAAGTATAATTTGGGAGTCGCGCTGGACTGAGGACTGTTTTGATCAGTAAACCAGGTAAAGACTGCAAACCCAGACATTACAAATCACCTTAAAAACCTTTCCCTTTACATTGGGGTTTCCGTGTAAATCACCAAACCACGATTTAGACAAAACCAAGTGATAGAACCACTT
The DNA here is from genome assembly GCF_032444005.1 of Ranitomeya imitator. Lineage (NCBI taxonomy): Eukaryota > Metazoa > Chordata > Amphibia > Anura > Dendrobatidae > Ranitomeya > Ranitomeya imitator. The sequence goes on along the minus strand of NC_091283.1, from coordinate 546,933,228 downwards.
AAGGTACCGTCACATTTAGTGACGCTGCAGCGATATAGACAACGATGCCGATCGCTGCAGCGTCGCTGTTTAGGTTGTTGTGTGGTTGCTGGAGAGCTGTCACATAGACAGCTCTCCAGCGACCAACGATGCCGAAGTCCCCGGGTAACCAGGGTAAACATCGGGTTACTAAGCGCAGGGCCGCGCTTAGTAACCCGATGTTTACCCTGGTTACCATTGTAAAAGTTAAAAAAAACAAAGAGTACATACTCACATTCCGGTGTCTGTCAAGTCCCCCGGCGTCAGCTTCCCTGCACTGTGTCAGCGCCGGCCGGCCGTAAAGCAGAGCACAGCGGTGACGTCAGGAACATGACGGGAAGACAACCAGACCAGATCCCCAACCCGAAGCCGGGAACCAACACACCGACGACGATTAGCAAAACGTTGAGCCTCCTCTTGAGACAACACCAACTTGTCCACCACATCAGCCCAAATCTGCTGCAACCTGTCCACCACAGAATCCACACCAGGACAGTCAGAAGGCTCAACCTGCCCAGAAGAAAAACGAGGATGAAAACCAAAATTACAAAAGAAAGGCGAAACCAAGGTAGCAGAACTAGCCCGATTATTAAGGGCAAACTCGGCCAATGGCAAGAAGGCCACCCAATCATCCTGATCAGCAGAAACAAATCATCTCAAATAAGTCTCCAAGGTCTGATTAGTTCGCTCGGTCTGGCCATTTGTCTGAGGATGAAACACAGAAGAAAAAGACAAATCAATGCCCAGCCTAGCACAAAAGGTCCGCCAAAACCTAGAAACAAACTGGGAACCTCTGTCGGACACAATATTCTCCGGAATACCATGCAAACGAACCACATGCTGAAAGAACAACGGAACCAAATCTGAAGAGGAAGGCAATTTAGGTAAGGGCACCAAATGAACCATCTTAGAGAACCGGTCACAAGCAACCCAGATAACAGACATCTTCTGGGAGACCGGAAGATCAGAAATAAAATCCATCGAAATATGTGTCCAGGGCCTCTCAGGGACTGGCAATGGCAAAAGCAACCAACTAGCACGGGAACAACAAGGCTTGGCCCGCGCACAAGTCCCACAGGACTGCACAAAAGAACGCACATCACGTGACAATGAAGGCCACCAAAAGGACCTACCAACCAAATCTCTGGTACCAAAAATGCCAGGATGACCGGCCAACACAGAACAGTGAACCTCAGAAATCACTCTACTAGTCCATCTGTCAGGAACAAACAATTTCCCCACAGGACAGCGGTCAGGTTTGTCAGCCTGAAATTCCTGAAGAACCCGTCGTAAATCAGGGGAAATGGCAGAAAGGACCACCCCCTCTTTCAGAATACCGACCGGCTCTAAGACCTCAGGAGAATCAGGCAAAAAACTCCTAGAGAGGGCATCAGCCTTAATATTCTTAGAACCTGGAAGGTACGAGACCACAAAATCAAAACGGGAAAAAAACAAGGACCATCGAGCCTGTCTAGGATTCAGCCGTTTAGCAGACTCGAGGTAAATCAAATTCTTATGATCGGTCAAGACCACAATATGGTGCTTAGCTCCCTCAAGCCAATGTCGCCACTCCTCAAACGCCCACTTCATAGCCAACAACTCCCGATTGCCGACATCATAATTGCGTTCAGCAGGCGAAAACTTACGGGAAAAGAAGGCACACGGTTTCATTAAGGAACCAACAGGATCCCTCTGAGACAAAACGGCCCCTGCCCCAATCTCAGAAGCGTCAACCTCAACCTGAAACGGAAGAGAAACATCCGGTTGGCACAACACTGGAGCAGAAGTTGATCGACGTTTAAGCTCCTGAAAGGCAGAGACAGCCGCAGAGGACCAATTCGCCACATCAGCGCCTTTCTTTGTCAAATCGGTCAAGGGTTTAACCATGCTGGAAAAATTAGCAATGAAACGGCGATAAAAATTTGCAAAACCCAAACATTTCTGAAGGCTCTTCACAGATGTGGGCTGAATCCAATCATGAATGGCCTGAACCTTAACCGGATCCATCTCTATAGACGAAGGAGAAAAAATGAAGCCCAAAAAAGAGACTTTCTGCACCCCAAAGAGACACTTAGACCCTTTCACAAACAGGGCATTGACACGAAGGATCTGAAATACCATCCTGACCTGTTGCACATGAGACTCCCAATCATCGGAAAAAATCAAAATATCGTCCAAATATACAATCAAGAATTTATCAAGATAAGTCCGGAAGATATCATGCATGAAGGACTGAAAAACAGATGGAGCATTAGAGAGTCCGAATGGCATCACAAGGTATTCAAAATGGCCTTCGGGCGTATTAAACGCAGTTTTCCATTCATCACCCTGCTTAATACGAACAAGATTATATGCCCCCCGAAGGTCAATCTCTGTTCTAACGCAGGAGTTTGAACAATATAATCAGAAATACCTTGCACCCTAGCAGCAAGCTGGTCTACACGAGAAACTAATTCCTGAACATTCATGCTTGCACCAGGTTCCTCAGGCACCCAGAGATAAAGAGGGAAGAGAAGACAAAACAGACTGGAGAAAAAAAAATGGCCCAAGAGCTTCCTTCCCTTCTTCTGAGATGCATTTAACTCATTGTTGGCCAGTAGTACTGTTATGATCCGGTGACCTAGGAGCTGCATGAGAACATTCGCTGGAGAAAGTGGCCACTGTACTGACCGCAATCCTGAAATTAACACCAATCTAGAAGTAGCCGTGGAGTGTACCTAACACACCTAGACACCTCGTCACAGCCGGAGAACTAAATACCCCTAAAGATGGAAATAGGAATACTATCTTGCCTCAGAGAAAATCCCCAAAGGATAGACAGCCCCCTACTAATATTGACGGTGAGTCGGAGAGGAAAAAACATACACAGGCAGAAAAACAGGATTAGCACAGGAGGCCACTCTAGCTAGATAGTACAGGATAGGACAGAGTTCTGTGCGGTCAGTATAAAAAACCCTTCAAAACATCCACAGCAGAATATACAAAAACTTCCTACATCTTTACTAAAAGATGTAGGAGCGTAAATCTGCAACTCCAGTGATTCCTACAATCAGAGCAGGAATAAAACTGAAACAAGCACACTGGCAGTGTGCCACCGTAACAAAAACCAAACACTTATCTTTGCTGAAATAGGCAGCGAGCAGGAGAAGCCAGAAAGTGATCCAACACTTCACAAGGAACATTGACTACTGGCAAGAGCTAAAGGATCCTGCCCACTTAAATATCCCAGTCAGAATTGTAATCATCCGATACACCTGGCCAGGTCTGTGACTCAGAGACAACTGCATTCCCACCTACAGCCACTGGAGGGAACCCAAGAGCAGAATTCACAACAACGTGCCTAGGATGGCAGGATGCGGGGGGCGGCACCTGAGCAAGGCAAGGTGGGTTTTTTTTTTTATAGTCCGGGTCCGCCCGCCCGCCTGCCTCCCGCCCTCCTCAGTCTTCTGGCTGCTGCGGGGGTCTCAGATACAGCGCCATCACGTGTACTGCACAGGGATCCGGAAGCGGAAACAAGTCACAATGCAAGCCCTACCCCCTCCTTGCTGAGGCACCAAGTTTAGTTCCTGCCTGACAGTCCTGTGTCAGCCCACCAACCCACCTGTCTTCCGGCTGCTGTGGGGGTCTCGGATCCCGCCAGGGGCAGGCTGGGCTGGGCCGGGGCGCAGGGTGCAGATGCCCCTGGGACGGTCCCCCAGCTTCTGGCTGCTTGCTGGGTTAAAGGCTGGGTGTCAGCAGCCGCATCCCTGCACTGAAGACACGCCCACACTGTGTGCAGTCAGTGTCTGCCAAACTCACCTGACTGGAAGGAGGAAATCCAGAGTGGCACAGCACCCCCAGTCCAGATCACAGCTGGCTAGGGCGGTCCTGGGATCTGACAGGTAAGTGGAGAACACTGGGCCAGAGGAAGACCTCGGCTTGAAGTGAGGCGCTCATGCCGGCTGGCGGCACACTGCTGCGGGATTATCCTGCTGAGGCCGGGAGGAGCGGCCGCTCTGCTCTACTGTTCACTGCAGACTGCCTTGTGATGGGTGTGTGCAGTCTATGTATGTGTGCATACTGTGCCCCCCTGTGCAGTCTGTGCCCCCCTGTGCAGTGTGTGTGCATACTGTGCCCCCCTGTGCAGTGTATGTGTGTATGCATACTGTGCCCCCCTGTGCAGTGTATGTGTGTGTGTGTATACTGTGCCCCCCTGTGCAGTGTATGTGTGCATACTGTGCCCCCCTGTGCAGTGTATGTGTGTGTGCATACTGTGCCCCCCTGTGCAGTGTATGTGTGCATACTGTGCCCCCCTGGTGCAGTGTATGTATGTGTGTGCGCATACTGTGCCCCCCTTTGCAGTGTATGTGTGTGTGCATACTGTGCCCCCCTGTGCAGTGTATGTGTGTGCATACTGTGCCCCCCTGTGCAGTGTATGTGTGCATACTGTGCCCCCTGTGCAGTGTATGTATGTGTGTGTGCATACTGTGCTTCCCTGTGCAGTGTATGTGTGTGTGCATACTGTGCCCCCCTGTGCAGTGTATGTGTATACTGTGCCCCCCTGTGCAGTGTATGTGGGCATACTGTGCCCCCCTGTGCAGTGTATGTGTGTGTGCAGTGTATGTATGTGTGTGTGCATACTGTGCCCCCCTGTGCAGTATATGTGTGTGTATGTATGTGTGTGCATACTGTGCCCCCCTGTGCAGTGTGTGTGTGTGTGTGTGTGCATACACATGTCCCTGCCCTGTAATAGCCGGTCCAGTAATAGCGGTCTCCTGTCTTGTAAACAGGATCACATGACACTGGCATTGTCGAGTCCTGAGTATACCGGGTGACCCCCTTTTACCCAAAACCCACCCCTATAACCTCCCCCTTTACCCAACCATTGCACAATACCCATACTCCCACTCACACAAAGAACACATGGCAATAATTTCTTTGGAATAACTTGGCCACAGCAGCCTTCTTATTTTAACACATCAAATAAATAATTACACACAATGTATATATTAACTCTTATACTAGGAGGAGGCCTTGAAGCTACAAAGAATCTGGCGAATACCCCAAAACATAACTGTGAACATAACAGTAAACACCGAATTACTCCCAGCCATTACCACCCTGGCTCGGGAGCACCATCAAACTCAAAGGTTTAACTGTTCACGATAAACTTCTCGGGGATTCGGCCACCCCAGCCGAAAGTACCCTCCACAATTCACCAGATCCGAAACCTGTTGAACTCCGAAAAAACAGGGGACCCATATGCCAATGGATCCCCCAAACCAATTTCCACCAACTCCAAGGACTCCCCCCAGCCGCCACAATGAGGGCCGATGAACACATCAAAGGCCCGAGACCCCACCATACAGGAAAGCTATGGCCCAGAGCCCAAACATCACTGCCCACCGCATTCAAATGCACGCCGTCCGCCAACCAATAACCACCTTCACCTTTTTCCAATTCAAAATGCCGAACGGCTACACCTCCATTCCGGGACACGAAAGACGACACCGCCCTGTTCACCTTCACCCTGGCCTTGTTGATTTTGACACAAGACCGCATGTTCCGCCAACGTGTACGTGGCACAATTTCCGACCAAACAACGGTTAGGCCGGGATACAAAACCCACAAACGTAACAAATCCTGCTTGATAGCCCTAACCAATTCCCGGAAAGGCCGCACCCCCAAATCATTCCCCCCGGGCCGGCGTGCAGAACCAAAATATCTGGAGCCTTATCCAACTCACGCTGTTGTGCACCTCCCGCAAAACCCTGCTCCATAGCATTCCCGTAAAACCGAGGCTCCGTACCACAGCCAATATTCGTTCAAAACCAAGTTGTCTACCCTCCATCCGCATGTTGGCACGCAAAGCTCCCCAATGAATGAACGAATGACCGAAGATCCACGCCAATAACAGCAGAGACCCTGAAACAACAAAACACAACAACTCAGAAAAACCTAAACAAGACATGCAAGTACCAAAAGCTCATGAGGCATTAACGTTCTGCGGTCACACGTTGCGGCCTAACATAACTGCGATACCTATTGGACTGCCACCAACCAATTCGCCGAATGACATCTCCCCCCAAACCGCCCAATGCGGCCTCTGTCACCACCCCAATCCGAAAAGAGTGAGGCGCAAAACACGAATTATCCAAGCCCAACAATTGAACCGCCTTCTTGAAGACCACCGTATATTGATATCTGGACAAAAACGTACCGTCGGCATGACACAACAAAGCCCCATCCCGATTAGGCCGCAGCCTACAAAATTTAGCCAAACAACTCACCGGACACATTGTCGAACCGGCAACCTCACCCAATACAACCCTCTGACCCCAACCTTCTTGATCGGTTTTAGACCTACGTAACCAAAATTCCACACAATCAGAAGACAACAGCACATCTTTCGCTAAAATACCCCCCATTTCGCTTTTACTGGGAGACACCAGTTCCCCCAGCCTAAGCGCCCCAAAAAAGGCAAACGAAAAAGCCAACCTGAACAGACAGCATTCAAAATCCGATGTACATACCGAAGGTAAGACCCTTCCCAATTGTTCTAACAAGGCAAAAGAAACCGGCAGCCTAGTATCCCCTTGACTACGTCTCCTACGAAAACCTTTAACCGCCTGTTTAACCAAAAAGACCTTGGACAAATCGCGCTGCCCTCGTAATTTGAAACCAAAGGCTAGGGCTGCCATAGTACGTGACACCTTTGCCACCGACCATCCTTCAGATGCCCCCACACTTAACCAGGATAGCAACGCACCCACTTGATCCTGCACATTTGTCCTATACGGCCCTTCTGCCAATACACCCTCCCAAGATAACCACACCGCCTGGTAAGCCTCCCAAGTCCTAGGAGCCAGCAACGACCTTATCAATCCCTCAGCGTCCCGAATACCACCTGCCAAAGCTCCACAGGGCATTTCAAGCTGACGACCTCTGCTTCTGGGGCCAGTGACCGTAAATGGTCGAACTGCGAATGAGAAAGAGAGTCAGAAATGGAATTTCGTGAACCCGGCACATGGGATGCCGCCACATGTGCATTCAACGCCAGACATGTCAAAACCAACTGCCTCAGTACACGCACCACCGGGGGTGACGACGCCGTAAGCCCATTAATAGCGCATACAACACCCATATTATCACAATTAAAGTGCACACGTTTGTCACGAAAGTCCTTTTTCCACAAATGGACAGCCACCAGGATGGGAAAAATCTCTAACAACGCAATATTCCTGACCAAACCTGCAGCAATCCAAGCCTCAGGCCATTTTTCCGCACACCACTGGCCCCGAAAATACGCTCCAAAACCAATCCCACCTGTGGCTTCCATAAACAACTCCAATATGTCGCTGCCAATCACATGCTCGATAATCAAGGAGCGTCCATTATAGTCGGACAAAAACGTATTCCAGACTGCCAAATCCTCCCGCAGCTCAGCCGACAATCTGATGAAATGATGAGGGCCGTAGCACTAGCCAACCTTCTGGAGAAAACTCTCCTCATAGGCATAACACGACAAGCAAAATTAAGCTTCCCCAACAATGACTGAAGCTCACGCAATGACAATTTTCTCAAGCGACAGGTCCTGCACCTTCTCGATCGGCAACCTAAACTCCCACCGTACCGTGTCAATAACAATGCCCAAAAAACAAAGACACATGTCAGGACCTTCCGTTTTACCAGGAGCTAAAGGAACACCGAAAAGATTAGCCACCCACTGAACCGCGTTCAACAACCTGTGACAACGGTCAGACCCTGCTGGGCCGACGCACAAAAAATCATCCAAGTAATGAATGACAGAGTCACAACCGGACACATCACGAACCACCCATTCCAAAAATGAACTAAATGCCTCAAATAAAGCACACGACAGCGAACAACCCATCAGTAAACACCTGTCAACAAAAAAACCCCCATTCCAAAAACAACCCAACAATCTAACACTGGTTGGAGGAACCGGCAACAAACGGAACGCTGATTCAATATCCGTCTTAGCCAATAGCGCCCCCTTGCCGGACCTACGAACCCAAGACACTGCTTCATTGAAAGACACATATACCACGGAGCAAAGCTCTGGTGCAATACCGTCATTAACGGACAACCCCCGCGGATAGGACAAATGATGAATCAGCCAAAATTTTCCGGATTCTTTCTTGGGCACAACACCCAACGGAGAAACCACTAAGTCAGCCAACGGTGACACCTCAAATGGGCCTGACATGCGACCCAACTTCACTTCCTTGCCTAATTTTTCTGTAACCACCACACAGTGCAACAGAGCTGAACATAAAATTTTAACCACCTGTGGCACAGCAAAGTTAGGAGCCGGCATAACGAAACCGTCCTTAAAACCTGAAAATAACAATTCCGCCATTTTCTTATCGGGGTATCTACTTAGATAAGGGGCCATCTTTTCCAACTTCACTGGAGTCACCACCTTGGGTATTACCGGCCCCTGTCTTGGACTTGGATTTTTTAAAACATTTTGAGGCCCCATGAGAGGAGCCACTGCAATGGGAGCAAAGATGCTTACATTTGCAGTTGGCCCCAAATTTGCATTGACCATCATTGAACTGCCAGCATAAGCCTGGTTTAAGCCCTCTCGAATTACCCGATTGACCTGAGGAACCTGAACCACTGGCTTGGTTAGCCTGATTGGAGGTTCCGGATCCCCCGTGAAAGGAATGCCCGAACTTATACTGCGCCATGACCCTCAACCATAGCCCAATGTCTTTCTGATCCCACCTGATGGCGGGCCGAATAGCTTTTCGCTGTCTAAATTGTTCATCATACCGAAGCCACGCCTGCCCCCCTTAAACCCGATAGGCCTCGCTGATGGAGTCCATGTACCAAAATAACCCTGCGCAGTTCTCCGGCGCCTTTTCCGCAATTACACTGGCTAAAATAGCAAACGCTTGAAGCCAATTGGTAAACGTCTGCGGGATCAGACGCCACCTCCGCTTCTCCTCATCCTATTTTTTGCTATTCTCCTTTTTGCCCTTGTCCAAATGAGATTTCTCTAGAGGAAGCAACGAAAATATCTCAACATATTCATCTTTAACAAGCTTCTCTTTTACCTCCTTTTTAAGGCCCCAAAGGACCCTCAAAACAAACTTAGACCTCTCCGTGCGCCCTATCATCCAGATGCACCCTGCATTCCTTTTCCTTGTCCGTCTGAACTTACACGGAAACCGGAGCCGCCGGCACCAAAATATCAACCGGGGGCCTGCAAGGGCCTCTGCTCAATCAAACCTCTATCCAACCTGGCTAACAAATCCCGCACATTGTCTAACACTTCCCACACACCTGCGCCCTCCACAAAAGCAGACCTACTGGCCACATTCACACCGGACGCACTACCCTGCGTACCACCATCAACCGGTACGGAAACATTTTGAGGACATAGACTAGACACAGACATATACTCACCAGGCTGCGAGGAGGCTGTGACCCCTCCAGCCGGAATACCGGTACCCTGACGTCCCTGGAGCCCGAAATCTGGACCTGGTGAAACCTGGCGTGGACTGTGAACCTCGGATGAAGGGTCTTGCACCGCCGCTGAAGAAGGGGATGCCACTCCACTTCTGACAGGAGTACTTGCCAGTCCTGATGATCCTGCTGAGCCCCACCGATCGCCAGATGCCAGCCCAGGCGCCACGGATGCACCGCCGCTGGGATTCAAGTGCGCAGGATAGCTCCCTGCCGACGGTGAATGGACCGGCCCAGTGCAATCCTGCCCCCAGCCGTCCGCCCCATCTGCGACTCCGACACTGCTCCGGGATGAGGAGACAGGCCACGCCACAGGAGCATTGCCGCTGCGGCCACCCAAACTGTTGGGCCCTGCACTCTGCCTGGCGTGTGCTGGCTCCGCCCACTTTTTGACATGTGGCGGAGGCCTAGCAGCCGCCGTCGGGGCCTGCCTGGCAGTAGGATTCCTCCCAGGCCGGGGCCTGCTGGCACTGGAACTCACCGGCGCCCCGCCTGGAGGGTCCCTGGAGGGGCTCCTGCGCCTGCGGGGGGCCCTGGGAGCCATGTCCGGCGACAGCTGTTCCGGGGGCCTGCACCGCCGGGAACGCCTCCACCGAGGATCCTGGACACCTGCGCCTCAAGCCAGCCATCAGGTTGCAAAGCCGCCGCAGCCCTGAGGCCCTCCAAAACCCTGTCCACGGCAGACATGGTGAGTGATGCTTCAGGGGTTCAGAGAGCGGGAACTGATGGGCCCCACCCCCAACTAGCCCTATAATACCCCCAGCCCCAGTAACCCTCCCCTTAATTACCCTAAATACCCACCTCCAAACCACTGTCATGTTGGCCTCTGCCCAGGCCTTGAGTGAGGGGGGGGGGGGGCGGCCTTGCTCCGGCCATTTCTGGAGGTTGAGTCCCTTCCTCTGGAAGTCTGCAGTGGCAGAAGTGGGACAATGCAGCGGGCCCTGAATGGGAGGAGGGGGTATCACAGCGGTGCAATGCTGCGGGCCCAATGTTGTAAGAGCTAAGTGGAGTGCATTGCTTTCCTGCCGGCCATATTTCTGAAGCTGTGGGCCACCGAAGCCAGAGATTGGGATCTTGGTCCAGATGTAATCTCAGTCTGCACATGCGCCGCCTATGGCGGCTGTCTTCCTGAATCCCTCTACATTATCGTAGGAATATGTCAGGTAATGAATTGTTTTTCTAAGCTTTATAGTGTAGTTTTAGGTCAGGGAGCGATGGTTAGGGATGAGCTAGCAAGGTGCAGGGACAGGTAGTGATGGCTACTTGCGGACATGTGCGGCACTTGCGGTAGTTTGCCATATATTGCATAGTATAAGTCTGCATGGACTTCAGTCTGCAGTGTGATCCCTTAGAAGTGTGTCCTTAAAAGTGTGGATTACAGTAGAATTAAAACCTGAAAGATGTATACAGACTGTGCCCTGCTACCTGCCACCATCGCACTCTAACAAGCATCTCTATTCTTCCAACAGGTATGTCTATCCAGCCAGCTCCCCTGCGCTGTCTGTCTATGAAGTGCACATAATTACATCACCCAGCTTTCCACACAGACTTTCCTCTGCTCCTAGCATTCTCATGGTATGTCTATCCAGCCAGCTCCCCTGCGCTGTCTGTCTATGAAGTGCACATAATTACATCACCCAGCTTTCCACACAGACTTTCCTCTGCTCCTAGCATTCTCATGGTATGTCTATCCAGCCAGCTCCCCTGCGCTGTCTGTCTATGAAGTGCACATAATTACATCACCCAGCTTTCCACACAGACTTTCCTCTGCTCCTAGCATTCTCATGGTATGTCTATCCAGCCAGCTCCCCTGCGCTGTCTGTCTATGAAGTGCACATAATTACATCACCCAGCTTTCCACACAGACTTTCCTCTGCTCCTAGCATTCTCATGGTATGTCTATCCAGCCAGCTCCCCTGCGCTGTCTGTCTATGAAGTGCACATAATTACATCACCCAGCTTTCCACACAGACTTTCCTCTGCTCCTAGCATTCTCATGGTATGTCTATCCAGCCAGCTCCCCTGCGCTGTCTGTCTATGAAGTGCACATAATTACATCACCCAGCTTTCCACACAGACTTTCCTCTGCTCCTAGCATTCTCATGGTATGCTTTTCAGCTAACCTCAGCATACCCTGTGTTATTTATGACCTTGTTTACTCAGGCCTGATTGTATGCATCTGGTCCACCCTTAATTCTCTGACCAAGATGAGCCGAGACCACTCCTCTCTGCTTCACACCTGAACGCACTTAGTTTGCCATATATTGCATAGTATAAGTCTGCATGGACACAGTCTGCAGTGTGATCCCTTAAAAGTGTGGATTACAGTAGAATTAAAACCTGAATTGAACCTGAAGGGAACTGAAGGTAACTGGCCACAGTCTTTGAAAAGAATGTTTCTGTTTGTTTTCACTTTCACTCCTATAATCCTTCACTTTCTGCTACCTCCCCTGATCCCTACACCTAGTAAGGAACTGTTCATCTCCTCTTCAATCCTCCCCATCCACCTCACCTCCTCCTCCAAACTGTTCCTTAACATACAATCCTCTGTCTCCAAGCACAGACAGCCCCCTCAAGCCCTCTCCTGCTCCCACCTGCTAACACTTTCTCTGCTCCTTCTTACTGCTGGTGATATCTCTCCAAATCCTGGTCCTCCTCACCATATTCCCACAATCATTTCTACCTCCCATCCACGCTTTAGCACAAACTTCCGTAACCTCTCTAACCTAATACCCATTCACCCAGCCCCCGCTTCCCCAGTCCCACTAACGGGAGCTCTGTGGAACGCTCGCTCTGTCTGCAACAAGCTCTCCTACATCCATGATCTCTTTGTTACTACCAAACTTTCCTTCCTTGCCATCACCGAAACCTGGCTCACCCCCTCTGACTCAGTCTCCCCTGCTGCACTCTCTTACGGTGGCTTCCACCTTTCCCACACACCCCGCCCCAGCAGCAAACATGGCGGAGGAGTTGGTTTTCTCCTGTCAGATAACTGCTCCTTCACCCCAATCCCACTGCCACCCTCTGTTACCCTCCCTTCCTTTGAGGTGCACTCTATGCGCATCTATTCCCCCACCAACCTCCAACTGGCTGTCATTTACCGCCCCCCAGGGCCAGCCACCATCTTCTTTGACCACTTCACCACCTGGCTACTTCATTTCCTTTCTGCGGACATCCCCACTATCATCATGGGCGACTTCAACATACCCATTGACACTTCCCTCTCAGCTGCCACTAAACTTCTATCTCTCACTTCCTCCTTCAGCCTCACTCAATGGTCTTCTGCAGCCACTCACAAAGACGGTCACACACTGGACCTCATCTTCACCCGCCTCTGCTCTCTATCTAACCTCTCTAACTCACCTCTTCCTCTCTCTGACCACAACTTTCTCACATTCTCATCTCTCTCCACTCCATGTCTACAATCCCCACCCCACAAACTTTCACACCCTCGCAGAAATCTTAAACATCTTGACCTACATTCATTCTCTGAATCCCTCCTCCCCCTCACAGGCATAAGTTCCATACACAATGCGGATGACGCTGCTGCTCTATATAATACCACAATAGCTGTAGCTTTGGAATCTGCTGCCCCACTTACACATACCAATGCTCGCAAAATCAACAGACAGCCCTGGCACACCAGCCTGACCAAAGAACTTAGGCGAGCTTCCAGAGCTGCTGAGCGCAGATGGAAAAGATCCCACTCTAACGAGCACTTCATCGCATTCAAACAGTCCCTCACTACTTTCAAGACCACACTTGCCACAGCTAAACAAACCTACTTCTCATCTCTCATATCCTCCCTCTCTCACAACCCTAAACAGTTATTCAACACCTTCAATTCTCTCCTCCGTCCCCCAGCACCTCCTCCCTCCCCACTTATCTCTGCTGAAGACTTTGCCTCATTTTTCAAGCAGAAGATTGATAGCATTAGAGACAGTTTTGGTCAACAACCCCCAGAGCTCTTCCTCCCGATTTCACAGCCCTCCACCTCCAAAACCAACTTCTCCACCATTACAGAAGATCAACTCTCCACTCTACTCTCAAGATCACATCTCACCACCTGTGCACTTGACCCACTCCCATCCCACCTCATCCCAAACCTCACCACAATCTTCATCCCAACCCTAACCCATCTCTTCAACTTATCTCTAACAACTGGTGTTTTCCCCTCAAGCTTTAAACATGCCTCCATCACACCTATCCTCAAAAAGCCCTCTCTTGACCCATCCTCTGTATCTAGCTATCGCCCTATATCACTTCTCCCCTATGCCTCCAAACTACTGGAACAACACGTTTACCTTGAACTGTCCTCCCATCTCTCTTCCTGCTCCCTCTTTGACCGCCTACAATCTGGCTTCCGGTCACACCATTCCACCGAAACTGCCCTAACTAAAGTCACCAATGACCTCTTAACCGCCAAGAGCAAGCGACACTACTCTGTCCTCCTCCTCCTCGACCTGTCGGCTGCCTTTGACACAGTGGACCATTCCCTATTATTACAAACCCTCTCATCCCTTGGCATCGCAGACTTGGCCCTATCCTGGATCTCATCATACCTAACAGACCGGACATTCAGCGTCTCCCACTCACACACCACCTCCTCACCTCGCCCTCTATCTGTCGGAGTCCCACAAGGTTCAGTCCTTGGGCCCTTGCTCTTCTCCATTTACACCTTTGGCCTGGGACAGCTCATAGAATTTCATGGCTTTCAGTATCACCTCTATGCTGACGACACACAGATCTACATCTCTGGACCAGATATCACCTCCCTTCTAACCAGAATCCCTCAATGTCTGTCCACTATTTCATCCTTCTTCTCCGCTAGATTTTTGAAACTTAACATGGACAAAACAGAATTCATCATCTTTCCCCCATCTCACGCGACCCCCCCAACGAACCTATCAATTACAGTAAATGGCTGCCCACTCTCCCCAGTCCCACAAGCTCGCTGCCTCGGGGTAATCCTTGACGCTGATCTCTCCTTCAAACCACATATCCAAGCCCTTTCCACTTCCTGCCGACTGCAACTCAAAAATATTTCACGAATCCGTTCATTCCTCAACCATGAATCTGCAAAAACCCTAGTCCATGCCCTCATCATCTCTCGCCTTGACTACTGCAACCTCCTGCTCTGTGGCCTCCCCGCTAACACTCTCGCACCCCTCCAATCTATTCTAAACTCTGCTGCCCGACTAATCCACTTGTCCCCCCGCTATTCCCCGGCCTCTCCCCTCTGTCAATCCCTTCACTGGCTCCCCATTGCCCAGAGACTCCACTACAAAACCCTAACCATGACGTACAAAGCCATCCACAACCTGTCTCCTCCATACATCTGTGACCTCGTCTCCCGGTACTTACCTACCCGCAACCTCCGATCCTCACAAGATCTCCTACTCTACTCCCCTCTTATCTCCACTTCCCACAATCGTATACAAGATTTCTCTCGCGTATCACCCCTACTCTGGAACCCTCTACCACAACACATCAGACTCTCGCCTACCATCGAAACCTTCAAAAAGAACCTGAAGACCCACCTCTTCAGACAAGCCTACAACCTGCAGCTACCACCGATCGACCAAACCGCTGCATGACCATCTCTACCCTCACCTACTGTATTCTCACCCATCCCTTGTAGATTGTGAGCCCTCGCGGGCAGGGTCCTCATTCCTCCTGTACCAGTTATGACTTGTATTGTTTAAGATTATTGTACTTGTTTTCATTATGTATACCCCTCCTCACATGTAAAGCGCCATGGAATAAATGGCGCTATAACAATAAATAATAATAATAATAATATTTGCACTTGCGGTGAGACAAAAAAAACACTGCTAGCAACTTTTTTTTCCATTGCTGCAAGTACCGCATTTTCTGGATCGTGGCAAAACCGCAAGTGCTGCACATGTCCGCAAGTCCCATACGGAATGAATGAGGCCGAACGCAGTTTTGCCGTAAGTGATCCATAACAGAACAACTGCCGGATCTGCCGCTAATGGTAAAAATCGCTGATGTGAAAGTAGCCTAAGTCACTGCCGACAGGGTCTGCATTAGTCATACTCACCAATGGGGTAGGCAGCACGAAAAGTGCCTAGGGCAGCAAAAACTCTAAATATGGCCCTGCCCACCTTATGCTGAAAGCGATTAAAAAAATATTATAAAAACCCTAATTTATCCTGCACAAAACTAGCCCCTACTCAGGTCTGTCATCTGTCACTGGAAATATAGATGTTCCCATGTTACTGGTAGAACAAAGACTCTGGAACAGTGACATGGCTCTCACCTCCTCAAAATGCAGTGAAATGTGCGCTGCCAAATCCAAATGCCCCCTCCTTCTACGCCCCACTATGCCTAAACTGCAGTAAGTGGCCACATGTTTGGCATTATTGCAGTGGGGTCAGAGAATTTAACAATTTACTGACTGCATGTCACCAGAAGCACAAGCTGGGCACAAAACACTGTATGGGGCACTACAATATATGGGGCAGCAGTACAATATATGGGGGCACAATATGTGGACACTAAACTGGCATATTTGCAACTATTCAGACAAAAAGCATGACAAGGATGTTACAAAATAGTCTCTGCAGCCGTAGATGAATTTATTGAGAGGTGCAATTTCTATATTGAGGTCATTTTGGCATTGTTTTCTGCTGTTTTTGCAGTTTAGAGGCTCTTCAAATATTGCCCACAAACTATTCTAGCAAATCTGTGCTCCAAAAGATAAATAGTGCTCCATCCTTGTCAGTCCTAACGTGTGGCCAAACAGTAGTTTCTGATGACATACTGTATAGGGCATCAACTGCATTTGGGGGGGAATTGAGCAATAAATTGTGTGGTCCAGTTTCACCTATTAACCCATGTGTAACTGACCCATTTGCATGTAATAAAAAAATTACATTTTAACACTATAATATATATTTCCATGTCCCAATGTTACAATATTCTGTGATACATCTGTGGGTTCAAAATTCCTAAACCAGTGAAGTTTCAAATACGGAGTCACTTGTGAAGGGAGGGGGGGGGGGGGTGTTTCAGATCTGGCACCTCAGGGGGCTTGTCTACTGGAGCCAACAGTGTATTTAAACAGAATCTGCATTCTTAAAGCAAAGTAGCACTCCTTCCCATCTGATTCCTGCCATGTGCTCAAATAGTAGTGTACAACCACATGTGGGGTACCGGGGTACCGATTGGAACAAAACAAAATCCTCTAAACTGCATGCTCGCAAACGTCAGAAGCCTGACAAACAAGATGGAAGAACTAGAAGCAGAAATATCTACAGGTAACTTTGACATAGTGGGAATAACCGAGACATGGTTAGATGAAAGCTATGACTGGGCAGTTAACTTACAGGGTTACAGTCTGTTTAGAAAGGATCGTAAAAATCGGAGAGGGGTTTGTCTCTATGTAAAGTCTTGTCTAAAGTCCACTTTAAGGGAGGATATTAGCGAAGGGAATGAGGATGTTGAGTCCATATGGGTCGAAATTCATGGAGGGAAAAATGGTAACAAAATTCTCATTGGGGTCTGTTACAAACCCCCAAATATAACAGAAACCATGGAAAGTCTACTTCTAAAGCAGATAGATGAAGCTGCAACCCATAATGAGGTCCTGGTTATGGGGGACTTTAACTACCCGGATATTAACTGGGAAACAGAAACCTGTGAAACCCATAAAGGCAACAGGTTTCTGATAATCACCAAGAAAAATTATCTTTCACAATTGGTGCAGAATCCAACCAGAGGAGCAGCACTTTTAGACCTAATACTATCTAATAGACCTGACAGAATAACAAATCTGCAGGTGGTCGGGCATCTAGGAAATAGCGACCACAATATTGTACAGTTTCACCTGTCTTTCACTAGGGGGACTTGTCAGGGAGTCAAAAAAACACTGAACTTTAGGAAGTCAAAGTTTGACCAGCTTAGAGATGCCCTTAATCTGGTAGACTGGGTCAATATCCTCAGAAATGAGAATACAGATAATAAATGGGAAATGTTTAAGAACATCCTAAATAGCCACTGTAAGCAGTTTATACCTTGTGGGAATAAAAGGACTAGAAATAGGAAAAACCCAATGTGGCTAAACAAAGAAGTAAGACAGGCAATTAACAGTAAAAAGAAAGCATTTGCATTACTAAAGCAGGATGGGACCATTGAAGCTCTAAAATACTATAGGGAGAAAAATACTTTATCTAAAAAACTAATTAAAGCTGCCAAAAAGGAAACAGAGAAGCACATTGCTAAGGAGAGTAAAACTAATCCCAAACTGTTCTTCAACTATATCAATAGTAAAAGAATAAAAACTGAAAATGTAGGCCCCTTAAAAAATAGTGAGGAAAGAATGGTTGTAGATGACGAGGAAAAAGCTAACATATTAAACAACTTCTTCTCCACGGTATTCACGGTGGAAAATGAAATACTAGGTGAAATCCCAAGAAACAATGAAAACCCTATATTAAGGGTCACCAATCTAACCCAAGAAGAGGTGCGAAACCGGCTAAATAAGATTAAAATAGATAAATCTCCGGGTCCGGATGGCATACACCCACGAGTACTAAGAGAACTAAGTAATGTAATAGATAAACCATTATTTCTTATTTTTAGGGACTCTATAGCGACGGGGTCTGTTCCGCAGGACTGGCGCATAGCAAATGTGGTGCCAATATTCAAAAAGGGCTCTAAAAGTGAACCTGGAAATTATAGACCAGTAAGTCTAACCTCTATTGTTGGTAAAATATTTGAAGGGTTTCTGAGGGATGTTATTCTGGATTATCTCAATAAGAATCAGCATGGGTTTATGAGAAATCGCTCCTGTCAAACCAATCTAATCAGTTTTTATGAAGAGGTAAGCTATAGGCTGGACCATGGTGAGTCATTGGACGTGGTATATCTCGATTTTTCCAAAGCGTTTGATACCGTGCCGCACAAGAGGTTGGTAGGTACACAAAATGAGAATACTTGGTCTGGGGGAAAATGTGTGTAAATGGGTTAGTAACTGGCTTAGTGATAGAAAGCAGAGGGTGGTTATAAATGGTATAGTCTCTAACTGGGTCGCTGTGACCAGTGGGGTACCGCAGGGGTCGGTATTGGGACCTGTTCTCTTCAACATATTCATTAATGATCTGGTAGAAGGTTTACACAGTAAAATATCGATATTTGCAGATGATACAAAACTATGTAAAGCAGTTAATACAAGAGAAGATAGTATTCTGCTACAGATGGATCTGGATAAGTTGGAAACTTGGGCTGAAAGGTGGCAGATGAGGTTTAACAATGATAAATGTAAGGTTATACACATGGGAAGAAGGAATCAATATCACCATTACACACTGAACGGGAAACCACTGGGTAAATCTGACAGGGAGAAGGACTTGGGGATCCTAGTTAATGATAAACTTACCTGGAGCAGCCAGTGCCAGGCAGCAGCTGCCAAGGCAAACAGGATCATGGGGTGCATTAAAAGAGGTCTGGATACACATGATGAGAGCATTATACTGCCTCTGTACAAATCCCTAGTTAGACCGCACATGGAGTACTGTGTCCAGTTTTGGGCACCGGTGCTCAGGAAGGATATAATGGAACTAGAGAGAGTACAAAGGAGGGCAAAAAAATTAATAAAGGGGATGGGAGAACTACAATACCCAGATAGATTAGCGAAATTAGGATTATTTAGTCTAGAAAAAAGACGACTGAGGGGCGATCTAATAACCATGTATAAGTATATAAGGGGACAATACAAATATCTTGCTGAGGATCTGTTTATACCAAGGAAGGTGACGGGCACAAGGGGGCATTCTTTGCTTCTGGAGGAGAGAAGGTTTTTCCACCAACATAGAAGAGGATTCTTTACTGTTAGGGCAGTGAGAATCTGGAATTGCTTGCCTGAGGAGGTGGTGATGGCGAACTCAGTCGAGGGGTTCAAGAGAGGCCTGGATGTCTTCCTGGAGCAGAACAATATTGTATCATACAATTATTAGGTTCTGTAGAAGGAAGTAGATCTGGGGATTTATTATGATGGAATATAGGCTGAACTGGATGGACAAATGTCTTTTTTCGGCCTTACTAACTATGTTACTATGACAAGTTTGCTGAAAATTGCATTAAAAAATTATTCTGTTCATTTTTTACTATTCCCCTTGTGTAAATTAAAGCTTTGAGCCTAAAGTAACGTTTTTAGTTTTCATGACCCAATCTTATAAAATTCTGTGATGTAGTTTGTGGGTTAAAGGGAACCTGTCACCCCCCCCAGGCATTTGTAACTAAAAGAGCCACCTTGTGCAGCACTAATGCTGCAATCTGACAAGGTGGCTCTTTTAGTTATTGTTCGTTGGTCGTTGCAGTATGGCTCCAAGGAGTGTAGCGGTACGTCCGATGGCACTAAAGAGTTATCCTGACCAGGTATCACCAGAACACATTACACTTCACACTCCGGCCACTAGGGGGAGCAAAAGGCTTTATTTATTGGGCCACTCCTCACACTGGTAAAACTAGGGGCTGGGGAGGAAGTTAGTCAGAAGCTGACTGGGTTGGAACCAGGCAACATCCCGTGGCAGGGGGTGTTGCAGGGAGAAGGCACAGGGGGGTCCCTGTCAGGCGTGGGAACCTGGCAGGTGCCTAGCGACAGAACAGAACATTACGGAACCGCGCCTACACACCTTGCGGCGGTATCCTAAGAGAGAGACAAGAGGGGAAGAATATTGTGGAACAGTGTAAACGAGATCAGCACAAAGGAGAGCCAGTAAGAATCATGCCAAGAGAGGAAGGCAACATCTTACTGAGGCACGTAGTCGGTGGCCGGATCACCATAGGAGTAACTGACTTCAGGCCTTACTTCAAATTCCGCTGGACAGTTGATTATAGGTTGGCTGTCTACCTTTTACACCTACGAAGACATAGGGGGCAACATTGGGAGACGGGCATCTCTAGGGTCCCGGAAGACCTCCAAGCCTTCCCGTCAAACGGGTGGCGTCCTATCCATAACATACCTGGGGGACGTTAGAAACTAGTAACATCTGGAACCAAAGAACGAGAGAGAGAGAGAGCTGTTGAGAACGAACGAACGAGAACAGCAGTTGTGAGGACTATTCCGAATGCTCCGCAGCGTAGGACTACAACACACAGGCGCTATTGGTAGGTAACGATTTCCATCTGCGAGGGAAACTCTGGATGTGCCCATCGGACCGGCCGGTCTCTGAGAGCCCTGTTAAACGTACTCTGGATTGAGGATCCTGAAGCCTTCAGTAAAGAGGTAAAGAGAATGCAACCTTGTGTCCTCGTTATTGACTGCACCTCACACCATCACCATCCACCTTACTGGGAAGCCCTGAGGACATACTTCACCTGTGGGAAGGTATACCATCCAGCTGCCATTCCATCACCCCAGCGGACCCCACAACAGCGTCGGTCACCCTGACCGAACACCACAGGTGGCGTCACGAACCATTGATAGACTGTACAAATCCCTTTACTGGACGCCCCTTAGCAGGGTTACGGACCAGGTCTAGCCACCGTGACAGCCTCAGAACCGAACCAGAGAGGCCCGGCACCGAGAACTCGTGGCCCTGTGTTTGGGGGCGCTCCAACTTGGCATCACGAACAGGATCATACTTAAGCCTGAAGAATTGGGTCATGTGTGCCTTGGAACTGTGATTGAGACGTGTTGGAATTGTGATTTACTGCAAGGACTGTGCATTGCTATTGACACAAGATTCCCGCCAAAACTGCCGCCATTGTCGCGCCACGAGGAGCGCAAGAGAAGAAGAAGGGCGTGGAAGTGGGTGTAGCAGAACCGCAGAACCGAACGATAATGGCCGCCCAGTCTATGCATTGCTGTATCTTGAGGGCGGGCCCGTCAGCCGCCGAGGTCCGCCTTCTCATCCTCTGCGGAGGGTGGGGACAGTGGGGACGGTGTTGTGAATTCTGTGGCTGAATTCACTCCTGTGGTCACAAGTGGTACTGCAGCTTCTGAGCTTCTTCCCTCAGGTGTTCTGGTGAGCTCGTTGGCTGTTTTGTTATTTAACTCCGCCTGATTCTGTCTTCCTTGCTCCTTGTCTATGTTCCAGTGTTGGATCTGAGCTTCTGGATCTTTCCTGTGGCCTGCTGCTCTGCTTAGATAAGTGCTTCTTTGCTTTTGTTGCTACTTTTTCTGTCCAGCTTGTCTATTCGTTTTGCTGGAAGCTCTGAGACGCAAAGGGTGTACCGCCGTGCCGTTAGTTCGGCACGGTGGGTCTTTTTGCCCCCTTTGCGTGGTTTTTTGCTTTAGGGTTTTTTGTAGACTGCAAAGTTCTCTTTGCTATCCTCGCTCTATCTAGAATATCGGGCCTCACTTTGCTGAATCTATTTCATCCCTACGTTTGTCTTTTTATCTTGCTAACAGTCATTATATGTGGGGGGCTGCCTTTTCCTTTGGGGTATTTCTCTGAGGCAAGTCAGGCTTGTTTTTCTATCTTCAGGCTAGTCAGCTCCTCAGGCTGTGCCGAGTTGCATAGGTAGTGTCAGGCGCAATCCACAGCTGCCTTTAGTTGTGTTAAGGATAGGTTCAGGTATTGCGGTCTACAGAGATTCCACGTCTCAGAGCTCGTTCTATTGTTTTTGGGTTATTGTCAGATCACTGTATGTGCTCTGATTGCTGGCACACTGTGTCACTGGATTGCCGGCATAACAGTACAAGGAGCCAACCTAATGATTCTCAATAGAGGGAAAAAAGAAGTTCTGACATCATTTTTTTTTCTCAGCTCTGTGTTCAGTCTTTTTTTTCCCCTAGACATTTGGGTGTTTCAGGACACAGGTTTGGACATGGATATTCAGGGTCTGTGCTCTTCAATGGATAATCTCGTTACAAATGTACAAAGGATTCAAGATACTATTGATCAGAAATCTATGTTAGAACCAAGAATTCCTATTCCTGATTTGTTTTTTGGTGATAGAACTAAGTTTCTTAATTTCAAAAATAATTGTAAGCTATTTCTGGCCTTGAAACCTCATTCTTCTGGTAATCCTATTCAACAGGTTTTGATTATTATTTCTTTTTTGCGCGGTGACCCTCAGGACTGGGCATTTTCTCTTGCGCCAGGAGACCCTGCATTGAGTAATGTCAATGCGTTTTTCCTGGCGCTCGGATTACTTTACGATGAGCCTAATTCAGTGGATCAGGCTGAGAAAAATTTGCTGGCTTTGTGCCAGGGTCAGGATGATATAGAAGTATATTGTCAGAAATTTAGGAAGTGGTCTGTACTCACTCTGTGGAATGAATCTGCGCTGGCAGCTTTGTTCAGAAAGGGTCTCTCTGAGGCTCTTAAGGATGTCATGGTGGGTTTTCCTATGCCTGCTGGTTTGAATGAGTCTATGTCTTTGGCCATTCAGATCGGTCGACGCTTGCGCGAGCGTAAATCTGTGCACCATTTGGCGGTATTGTCTAAGATTAAACCTGAGCCTATGCAGTGCGATAGGACTATGACCAGAGTTGAACGGCAAGAACACAGACGTCTGAATGGTCTGTGTTTCTACTGTGGTGATTCCACTCATGCTATTTCTGATTGTCCTAAGCGCACTAAGCGGTTCGATAGGTCTGCCGTCATTGGTACTGTACAATCCAAATTCCTTCTGTCCATTACCTTGATATGCTCTTTGTCATCGTATTCTGTCATGGCGTTTGTGGATTCAGGCGCTGCCCTGAATCTGATGGATTTGGATTATGCTAAGCGTTGTGGGTTTTTCTTGGAGCCTTTGCGGTGTCCTATTCCGTTGAGAGGAATTGATGCTACACCTTTGGCCAAGAATAAACCTCAGTACTGGACCCAGCTGACCATGTGCATGGCTCCTGCACATCAGGAAGTTATTCGCTTTCTGGTGCTACATAATCTGCATGATGTGGTCGTGTTGGGGTTGCCATGGCTGCAAACCCATAATCCAGTATTGGATTGGAACTCTATGTCGGTATCCAGCTGGGGTTGTCAGGGGGTACATGGTGATGTTCCATTTTTGTCTATTTCGTCATCCACTCCTTCTGAGGTCCCAGAGTTCTTGTCTGATTATCAGGATGTATTTGAAGAGCCCAAGTCCGATGCCCTACCTCCGCATAGGGATTGTGATTGTGCTATCAATTTGATTCCTGGTAGTAAATTCCCTAAAGGTCGATTATTTAATTTATCCGTGCCTGAACACGCCGCTATGCGCAGTTATGTGAAGGAATCCCTGGAGAAGGGACATATTCGCCCATCGTCATCACCACTGGGAGCAGGGTTCTTTTTTGTAGCCAAGAAGGATGGTTCGCTGAGACCGTGTATTGATTACCGCCTTCTTAATAAGATCACTGTTAAATTTCAGTATCCCTTGCCATTGTTATCTGACTTGTTTGCTCGGATTAAGGGGGCTAGTTGGTTCACTAAGATAGATCTTCGTGGTGCGTATAATCTGGTGAGAATCAGGCAAGGAGATGAATGGAAAACTGCATTTAATACGCCCGAGGGTCATTTTGAGTATCTAGTGATGCCGTTCGGACTTGCCAATGCTCCATCTGTGTTTCAGTCTTTTATGCATGACATCTTCCGTGAGTATCTGGATAAATTCCTGATTGTTTACTTGGATGACATTTTGATCTTCTCAGATGATTGGGACTCTCATGTGAAGCAGGTCAGAATGGTTTTCCAGGACCTGCGTGCTAATTCTTTGTTTGTGAAGGGATCAAAGTGTCCCTTCGGTGTGCAGAAGGTTTCATTTTTGGGGTTCATCTTTTCCACTTCTACTATCGAGATGGATCCGGTTAAGGTCCAAGCCATCCAGGATTGGACTCAGCCGACATCTCTGAAAAGTCTGCAAAAATTCCTGGGCTTTGCTAATTTCTATCGTCGCTTCATCTGTAATTTTTCTAGCATTGCCAAACCGTTGACCGATTTGACCAAGAAGGGTGCTGATTTGGTTAATTGGTCTTCTGCTGCTGTGGAAGCTTTTCAGGAGTTGAAGCATCGTTTTTGTTCTGCCCCTGTGTTGTGTCAACCAGATGTTTCTCTTCCGTTCCAGGTCGAGGTTGATGCTTCTGAGATTGGAGCAGGGGCGGTTTTGTCACAGAGAGGTTCTGGGTGCTCAGTGTTGAAACCATGTGCTTTCTTTTCCAGGAAGTTTTCGGCTGCTGAGCGTAATTATGATGTGGGCAACCGAGAGTTGCTGGCCATGAAGTGGGCATTCGAGGAATGGCGTCATTGGTTTGAAGGAGCTAAGCATCGCGTGGTGGTATTGACTGATCATAAGAACCTTACTTATCTCGAGTCTGCCAAGCGCTTGAATCCTAGACAGGCCCGTTGGTCGTTATTTTTTACCCGCTTCGATTTTGTGATTTCGTACCTTCCGGGCTCTAAAAATGTGAAGGCGGATGCTCTGTCTAGGAGTTTTGTGCCCGACTCTCCGGGTTCATCTGAGCCGGCGAGTATCCTCAAGGAAGGAGTCATTGTGTCTGCCATCTCCCCTGATTTGCGGCGAGTGTTGCAAAAATTTCAGGCGAATAAACCTGATCGTTGTCCGGCGGAGAAACTGTTCGTCCCTGATAGGTGGACTAGTAAAGTTATCTCTGAACTTCATTGTTCGGTGTTGGCTGGTCATCCTGGAATCTTTGGTACCAGAGAGTTAGTGGCTAGATCCTTCTGGTGGCCATCTCTGTCACGGGATGTACGTACTTTTGTGCAGTCCTGTGGGATTTGTGCTAGGGCTAAGCCCTGCTGTTCACGTGCCAGTGGGTTGCTTTTGCCCTTGCCGGTCCCAAAGAGGCCTTGGACACATATTTCGATGGATTTCATTTCTGACCTTCCCGTTTCTCAAAAGATGTCAGTCATTTGGGTGGTCTGTAATCGCTTTTCTAAAATGGTCCATCTGGTGCCCTTGGTTAAATTGCCTTCCTCCTCTGATTTGGTGCCTTTGTTCTTCCAGCATGTGGTTCGTTTGCATGGCATTCCTGAGAATATTGTTTCTGACAGAGGTTCCCAGTTTGTTTCAAGATTTTGGCGAGCCTTTTGTGGTAGGATGGGCATTGACCTGTCTTTTTCCTCGGCTTTCCATCCTCAGACTAATGGCCAGACCGAACGAACCAATCAGACCTTGGAAACATATCTGAGATGTTTTGTTTCTGCAGACCATGATGATTGGGTGTCCTTTTTGCCGTTGGCTGAGTTCGCCCTTAATAATCGGGCCAGCTCGGCTACCTTGGTCTCTCCATTTTTCTGCAATTCTGGGTTCCATCCTCGTTTCTCTTCAGGACAGGTTGAGTCTTCGGACTGTCCTGGTGTGGATTCTGTGGTGGACAGGTTGCAGCAGATCTGGACTCAGGTAGTGGACAATTTGACCTTGTCCCAGGAGAAGGCTCAACTTTTCGCTAATCGCAGACGCCGTGTGGGTCCCCGACTTCGTGTTGGGGATCTGGTTTGGTTATCTTCTCGTTATATTCCTATGAAGGTTTCCTCTCCTAAATTTAAAGCTCGTTTTATTGGTCCGTATAGGATTTCTGAGATTCTGAATCCTGTGTCTTTTCGTCTGACCCTCCCAGACTCCTTTTCCATACATAATGTATTCCATAGGTCGTTGTTGCGGAGATACGTGGCACCTATGGTTCCATCTGTTGAGCCTCCTGCCCCGGTTTTGGTGGAGGGGGAATTGGAGTATATTGTGGAGAAAATTTTGGATTCTCGTGTTTCTAGACGGAAACTCCAGTATCTGGTTAAATGGAAGGGTTATGCTCAGGAAGATAATTCCTGGGTTTTTGCCTCTGATGCCCATGCTCCAGATCTTGTTCGTGCCTTTCATGTGGCTCATCCTGGTCGTCCTGGGGGCTCTGGTGAGGGTTCGGTGACCCCTCCTCAAGGGGGGGTACTGTTGTGAATTCTGTGGCTGAATTCACTCCTGTGGTCACAAGTGGTACTGCAGCTTCTGAGCTTCCTCCCTCAGGTGTTCTGGTGAGCTCGTTGGCTGTTTTGTTATTTAACTCCGCCTGATTCTGTCTTCCTTGCTCCTTGTCTATGTTCCAGTGTTGGATCTGAGCTTCTGGATCTTTCCTGTGGCCTGCTGCTCTGCTTAGATAAGTGCTTCTTTGCTTTTGTTGCTACTTTTTCTGTCCAGCTTGTCTATTCGTTTTGCTGGAAGCTCTGAGACGCAAAGGGTGTACCGCCATGCCGTTAGTTCGGCACGGTGGGTCTTTTTGCCCCCTTTGCGTGGTTTTTTGCTTTAGGGTTTTTTGTAGACTGCAAAGTTCTCTTTGCTATCCTCGCTCTATCTAGAATATCGGGCCTCACTTTGCTGAATCTATTTCATCCCTACGTTTGTCTTTTCATCTTGCTAACAGTCATTATATGTGGGGGGCTGCCTTTTCCTTTGGGGTATTTCTCTGAGGCAAGTCAGGCTTGTTTTTCTATCTTCAGGCTAGTCAGCTCCTCAGGCTGTGCCGAGTTGCATAGGTAGTGTTAGGCGCAATCCACAGCTGCCTTTAGTTGTGTTAAGGATAGGTTCAGGTATTGCGGTCTACAGAGATTCCACGTCTCAGAGCTCGTTCTATTGTTTTTGGGTTATTGTCAGATCACTGTATGTGCTCTGATTGCTGGCACACTGTGTCACTGGATTGCCGGCATAACAGGACGGAGCCGCCCCCGAAAGAGAGCCCGAGAAGAAGATCTGGAGAAGGGGAAAAAGATGGTGACTCCCAGGCCACCGCATGGAGACGACCCGGCCAGGCGCAGGCCTGTATCGCCCGCGGCGATCCCAGAGTCACCGCCGCTGCAGGACTTGACTGCTGTAAAGCCGCCTGAGGGAAAACCTGGAGGGCGGATGCCTGATGGCTGGGTGGCCGCCGCCGAGGCTCGGCGGCTGGCACGTTACCTGGAAGCCCATGCCCGAGTGAGTTCCCGGTTGGGCCACTCGACGGAGATCCGTCTGTCCCCTGTGTCCCCTCCCCTGCCCACTCCGGCTGCGTCAGGACTTTGCACCCGGCCAGGGAATTGTGCCCCGCAGGAGCGGGACTTACGAATCCTGCCAGTGACAGAGCACCAGCTACGTCTAGTGGTGCCTTGGAGGAAACGGCCACGACCTGTAGAAGTGATAGACCTCACCGGAGAGGAGAAGGTCCCGCCATCGCACTGGGGAGTGGTAGTCTTCTACAACCCCAGGCAGGAGAGGGGGTTATCCAGGAGATCGGAGAATTCCTGCAGGTCCGTGTCGACCGAAGCGAGGTGGAACCCCGCTACGGGACAAGTGAAGAGACCTGTGATCTGAGGCCAGGTGATGCTGTAACCTATACCCGGTGGCAGAGGGAGGCCGGCTGGGTGGCCAGGGGTGTCCAGCGATGCGCAGCCCTACAGGTTGAAGCCGGAGCTCCCGACGAAGGGGTCCCTGTTGCGGACCACCAAGAGAGCCAGGCCCCACGTGTGACTGTGGATCCCACCCGTGCTCAACGGAGAGGAGTGGTCTGTGAGGTGAGACCACAACCTTCCCAGAACTAAACCTTGAAGACCTGAGAATTGTACATAGTTCATTGTGTTCCTGCTGCTACCTTCAACCCGTCCAGGGTTAACTCCTAGGGATCCCTTTGTTTACCCGGGATCCCTATTGTTTTCTACTGTTTTTCTATTGTTACCCCACATTCATCATTGCTTTAAAGACTGCCGGATCATGGACGGTGAATGATTCAGAACTGCTTTGTAAATAGTTTGCACCTTCTTAAAGGTGCTCCCTACTGGTTTTGTAAGCCAAAGACGACTTTGCGAAGACATGATGCAGAAGGACTTGCTTGCTGTGAACTTGTTCGCTGAGAGAGAGTCTGCACCAGAGACTTGGGTCCCTCTTAAAGGGAATGTTTGATGATAACTTTGATAAAGGTTGAAACGTTAATAATGTTGAAGAATTTAGGTAGTTTAATAATGTTAATAAAGATTGAGGACAGGAAAGTTTGAAGTGAGCCCGTAGGGGTTAGAGAGAGAGTCCTCCTGAGAAACGTAGAAAGATGGTCGATACAATGGCAGTAGGCTCAGCCAAGGAGCTAGGCGGTCCTGCATTGGTGAAGTGAGAACGGAAAAGAAAGTTGAGTTGTTGTAGTACTTGATAGTAGGCCTTTAGTGGGTTCAGCGTATACGCCCTTAAAGGAAAAGTTAACCAAAGTTTGCACTTAGTAGAATACCCGGCTGGGTACTGAGAGTTATTTATAGTCATAATGCTATTTAAAATATTTAACTGTTATTTTTGTTTCTAACATTCAAGTGTCCTTACCTCCCATAAAGGGAAGCACCTTTTCTATTTACTTGTTCTTAGCATTCAAAATTTTGTATGTCTTTCACTGCATTATACTGTTGTTCTTCTTCCCAGTCCAGGAGCACTGGATTTAACCAGGGGGGAGTGCAGCGCCCCAGAGACCTGGTCGTTGCAGTATGGCCCCAAGGAGTGTAGCGGTACGTCCGATGGCACTAAAGAGTTATCCTGACCAGGTATCACCAGAACACATTACACTTCACACTCCGGCCACTAGGGGGAGCAAAAGGCTTTATTTATTGGGCCACTCCTCACACTGGTAAAACTAGGGGCTGGTGAGGAAGTTAGTCAGAAGCTGACTGGGTTGGAACCAGGCAACATCCCGTGGCAGGGGGTGTTGCAGGGAGAAGGCACAGGGGGGTCCCTGTCAGGCGTGGGAACCTGGCAGGTGCCTAGCGACAGAACAGAATGTTATGGAACCTCGCCTGCACACCTTGCGGCGGTATCCTAAGAGAGAGACAAGAGGGGAAGAATATTGTGGAACAGTGTAAACGAGATCAGCACAAAGGAGAGCCAGTAAGAGTCGTGCCGAGAGAGGAAGGCAACATCTTACTGAGGCGCGTAGTCGGTGGCCGGATCACCGTAGGAGTAACTGACTTCAGGCCTTACTTCAAATTCCGCTGGATAGTTGATTATAGGTTGGCTGTCTACCTTTTACACCTACGAAGACATAGGGGGCAACATTGGGAGAGGGGCGTCTCTAGGGTCCCGGAAGACCTCCAAGCCTTCCCGTCAAACGGGTGGCATCCTATCCATAACATACCTGGGGGACGTTAGAAACTAGTAACATCTGGAACCAAAGAACGAGAGAGAGAGAGAGAGCTGTAGAGAACGAACGAACGAGAACAGCAGTTGTGAGGACTATTCCGAATGCTCCGCAGGGTAGGACTACAACACACAGGCGCTATTGGTAGGCAACGATTTCCATCTGCGAGGGAAACTCTGGATGTGCCCATCGGACCGGCCGGTCTCTGAGAGCCCTGTTAAACGTACTCTGGATTGAGGATCCTGAAGCCTTCAGTAAAGAGGTAAAGAGACTGCAACCTTGTGTCCTCGTTATTGACTGCACCTCACACCATCAGCATCCACCTTACTGGGAAGCCCTGGGGACATACTTCACCTGTGGGAAGGTATACCATCCAGCTGCCATTCCATCACCCCAGCGGACCCCACAGCAGCGTCGGTCACCCTGACCGAACACCACAGGTGGCGTCACGAACCATTGATAGACTGTACAAATCCCTTTACTGGACGCCCCTTAGCAGGGTCACGGACCGGGTCTAACCACCGTGACAGCCTCAGAACTGAACCAGAGAGGCCCGGTACCGAGAACTCGTGGCCCTGTGTCTGGGGGCGCTCCAGGGGGGGGGGGTGTTTCTGATCTGACACATCAGGGGGCTCGTCTACTGGAGCCAACGGTGTATTTAAACAGAATCTGCATTCTTAAAGCAAAGTAGCACTCCTTCCCATCTGATTCCTGCCATGTGCTCAAATAGTAGTGTACAACCACATATGGGGTACCGACACGTTTGCTGAAAATTGCATTAAAAAATTCTTCTGTTCATTTTTTACTATTCCCCTTGTGTAAATTAAAACTTTGAGCCTAAAGTAAAGTTTTTAGTTTTCATGACCCAATCTTATAAAATTCTGTGATGTAGTTTGTGGGTTAAAGGGAACCTGTCACCCCCCCAGGCATTTGTAACTAAAAGAGCCACCTTGTGCAGCACTAATGTTGCAATCTGACAAGGTGGCTCTTTTAGTTATTGTTCGTTGCACTACAGAAATAATCTCTTTTGAATTTGGTCACTCATACCTGTGAAATCTGGTCTTTCCCCCCTCATCCAAACCCGCGGGATCTCGGGCCACGCGTGCACGCAGGCGCAATAAACAAGACATCAAGTGATGTCAGTTGTCGGGCAGCATGAACTGCGCATGCCCAAGGCAGAATATGACCGCGCAGGCGCCTAGACAATAGAATAATGCTGAGGAGGCGGCGCCCTTCTCGCAGAGTGACGGCTGGGAGGCGTTTGGATGACGGGGGAAAGACCTGCCTCCCTGACGATTTCACAGGTATGAGGGACCAATTCCAAAAGTGATTATTTCTGCAGTGCAACAAACAGTAACTAAAAGAGCTACCTTGTCAGAATGCAGCATTAGTGCTGCACAAGATGGCTCTTTTAGTTACAAACGTATGGGGGGTGACAGGTTCCCTTTAAGTTTGCCAAATTGGGTCACTTGTGGGTGTTTCTGCCTTTTTGGCACCTCAGGGGCTCTGCACATACAAGACAATGTCCAAATTTGCATTCCAAAGTTACTTGACATTGGTATTGTCGACCACCGTGAATAAGTGTCTCCCCAAGGTTCTCCGACCCCTTTCCTTCCCATCATCCGAATAATGACATGAGTCTCACGTTGGATATAATTGGCCACAGCGGCCTTTATTATAAACAGACAAACATTTAACCATAACATGATCCGGGAAGGGGTCCTTGAAGCTAAAAGTATGGTGTTAACCATAGTATAAACAAGTGGACAAGAGAACAACCGTAGATTACTCTCAGCCGTTACCCCACAGGCTCGAGAGCACCAAAATACCCCGAAGGGTTACCCTTGTCCACTTCCAACTTAGGAATCTGGCCCACCGTTACCAAGATTCCCCCAAATCACCAGACCCGCAACCAAAACATATACCAACTGGAGAATCCGTATCCCGACGGACCCCCAGGCCAATTTAGCACCAACTCCAAGGAACCCTCCCCCCGCCTACAGCCACTATGACCCAAAAACAAACCAACAAAAATTATCGAATACACAAACAAAAAGGGCGGGTGGGCGGGACTGCTCACAGGTCCTTAGAGCGGGAAGTGACTGGCTTCTCTCCCTCGCTCACCCCATACCCTCTCCAGACCAGCATTAACCCTCCCCTAAGAGTGAAACTCCCTGCCCCCTTTTTCCCTGCTCCAAACCCACTGTCATGTCGGCTTTAACGTACGCCGCCCGGGGGAGGGGGTGGGGTGGCTCGCTCCAGCCTGGTCTTTCTCAGTTTTAAAGAAAAAAAAAAAGCCGCACCACTCCAACTTTCCGTATAGTTAAAAAACCTTTGTCCTTTATTTCTTTCAATGTGGTATGGACATGGTTACAGAGGGCAGTACGTTTGCAGAAAACGCCGGTACAAGGAGAGGACTATGGCCGTTTCATGTATTACACGCTTCTACGGGTCCATGTATAACAAATGGTATGTCATTTCCTTTTTAAGCCATCAACACCTGAGGCCATTTAGATATAATTATTATTTTTTTTTTTTTTAAAACATGCACTAATCATGAAAAAACAAAACAAAACCATTACATCTAATTTTCGTTGATAATTATTATATGCAAACTTCTATATACTACCATACTTCAAGAGGCAAAAAAAGTTCTTTTAGGTTTGATTATAAATAACAAGAAAGATCTAATCTTTCATTAAGTCCCAAAGGGCCCTGTGCATTGGTTTTTATTATCCATTTTGCTTCTTGTCTTAGGAGGATTTTATTATGGTCGCCCCCATTTCTTGGAAATGTAACCATTTCTATGCCAGCAAAACGCAGGCATTGGGGGTTTGAACCATGTACCTCCTGAATGTGTTTTATAAATCTAGGTGAACCTTTGCCTGTTGAAATAGAGTGAAAATGTTCACGAAATCTTACAAACATCGATCTTATAGTTTTACCTATGTAATAAAATAAATTGGTCTTACATGTTATTAGATTGTTAACCCTATGCTGAATATGTCCGATTTTTAGGAAAGAATCGGTGGATAAAAAAATTACACAAAGAGAGTTGCTGCATGGTAAAGGTAACAAAAAGTCATCTCAATCTGTGCTACAAGAAAAAATTTTCAACTTCTGTTTCAAACATACGCCATTAGATAAAACAATTCAAGCGTCAATCCGAAAAAACTGGCATGTCCTAGAGACAGATAATGATCTGATTAAACAAGGAACAATCAAACCTAGATTTGCATACAAACGAACCAACAATTTTTCAGATTTGCTAGTCCAAAATCGGATCGAGAATCCACAAAATAATTGGTTAAGCGCAGTATCCCCTAAAGGCAATTATAAATGTAAAAATTGCAATTTCTGCCAATATCATCTAACCGCTTCTTTCCTAAAAATCGGACATATTCAGCATAGGGTAAATAATCTAATAACATGTAAGACCAAAAACTTGGTATATATCATATTCTGCCCCTGTTTATTTTATTACATAAGCAAAACTATAAGATCAATGTTTGTAAGATTTTGTGAACATTTTCACTCTATTTCAACAGGCAAAGGTTCACCTAGATTCATGGCCGTATTTTCCACTAGGCACTTGAGGGCACGTGCCTAGGGCGGGATGATGCGGATGGGGCGGCACCTGAGCAAGTTTTTTGTTCTGTTCTGTTTTGTTTTGTCTTTTTAAATTTAAGTCCGGGGTCTCCTCCCTGCTTCCGCCCGCCCGCCTCTCACCTCACAACCCCCCCACTTGAGGACATCATACTCACCTACTCCAGTGATGCCTGGCCTCAGCGCTGGCAGCTCGTCCTGTGTGAGCGGTCACGTGGTATTGCTCATTAAGGTGATGAATATGGACGCATATTCATCACCTTAATGAGCGGTACCACGTGACCGCTCACGCAGGAAGAAGCTGCCGCGCCGGGACAGAGCTGGGTTCGGCGCGTTGTGGAAAGGTGAGTATGACAGCCAGGGAGGATGGGGGGAGGATGAAGGAGGGTGGAGGGAGGATGGGGGAGCGAGCCATGCGTGCAAGATGGGAGCAGGAGCTGGGGAAAGCTGAGCCATTCATACAAGGGGGAGGAAACTGAGTTATTCATACAAGGGGGAGAGCTGCTGTGCCATTCATACAAGGGGGGACGAAAGCTGGGCTGTTCATACAAGGGGGAGGAAAGCTGAGCCATTCATACAAGGGGGAGGAAACTGAGCCATTAATACAAGGGGGGAGAGCTGAGCCATTCATACAAGGGGGGAAGAAAGCTGGGCTGTTCATACAAGGGGGAGGAAAGCTGAGCCATTCATACAAGGGGGAGGAAACTGAACCATTCATACAAGGGGAGGAAACTGAGTCATTCATACAAGGGGGAGGAAACTGAGCCATTCATACAAGGGGAAGGAAACTGAGCCATTCATACAAGGGGGGGAAAGCTGAGCCATTCATACAAGGGGGAAGAAACTGAGCCATTCATACAAGGGGGAGGAAAGCTGAGCCATTCAACAAAGGGGGAAAGCTGAGCCATTCATACAAGGGGGGACGAAAGCTGGGCCATTCATACAAGGGGGATGAAAGCTGAGCCATTCATACAAGGGGGGAAGCTGAGCCATTGATACAAGATGGGAGGGGGGAACAATTTGACTGGGGATGGGGGATTTATTATGTGTGTGGTGAGTTTGAGTGGGGATGAGGGGATTTATTATGTGTGGGGACAATTGGAGTGGGGATGGAGGGATTTATTGTGTGTGGGGACAATTTTAGTGGGGATAGGGGGATTTATTATGTGTGGGGAGAATTGGAGTGGGGATGGGGGATTTAATGTGTGAGGGGATATTTGAGGACACAAAATGAAGAGCAAAGGGGGAGATGGGGAATCAGTATGGGGGAATGGGGGGCATGTATGAGGAAACAGTACTGAGGAATTTTGGGGCATGTATGAGGAAACAGTACTAGGCAATGGGGGGCATGTATGAGGAAACAGTGCGGGGGAATGGGGCATGTATGAGGAAATACTACTAGGCAATGGGGGCACGTATGAGGAAACAGTACAGGGGAATGGGGGCATGTATGAGGAAACAGTACTGGGGAATGGGGGGCATGTTTGGGCAATGGGGGCATGTATGAGGAAACAGTACGTGGGAATGGGGGCATGTATGAGGAAACAGTACTAGGCAATGGGGGGCATGTATGAAAAAACAGTACTAGGCAATGGGGGGCATGTATGAGGAAACAGTACTGGGGAATGGGGGGCATGTATGGGCAATGGGGGGCATGTATGAGGAAACAGTACGGGGATGGGTGCAGACAGTATGGTGAGCAAACAGGGGAATGTATGCAGGCACAGTATGAGTAGCGATGTGAAAAATGTACGTGGACAGAGTACGGGGAGTGAGGGTGATGGGATGTGTGCAGACACAGTATGGGGAGTCAGGTGCACAGGCAGTATAGAAAGCGAGGAAGTAAATATATGAGGAGACAGTATGGTGAACAGGAGGGATGTGAGAGGAGACAGTATGAAGAGGGAGGGGAATAGTGTGAGGAAACAGTATGGGGGGAGAAAAGTGAGTGGGCACAGAATAGAAACTGAGTAGTGGGGGTGTAGCATGGGGGACAGTGTAAGGGCACAGCCAGGAGGGGACAGTATACCAAGGAGGGGATGCCGAGAGAGTACAGTATAAATACTGGGCCCTATAGGGGGGACACAGTGTGAGAGGACAGTGTGAAGAGGGGGCCGGTATGGAAAGGAGAGGTCAGTGTAAAGAGCATGTACCATAAGAGGGACAGTGTGGGGGTCATGCTTTGTGCAGACAATATAGTGAGGGGCAATTTTTCTTTCAGGAGCATTATAATGACACTTGTATCTTTAAGGGCATCATGTGGAGATTTTCTGCAAAAGAGCGGAGAAGATGGAAGTCTGCAGAGACGGCTGTGGATGAGAAAACTCATTATAGGGTCTGGACAAGATGGAGAAAAGAAGGAGAATGACTCCAGAGACGACGTCATCTATAAGGTACCTGCATGTAAATGTTATTTGTGATACTAACTAACTCTCCTCGGGAGCATTATAGGGGATGTCCAGATTTGTGATGAGTCTGCAGTCATTCTTTGTGACTGCAGACTTCTGAATTCTCACAGTGAGCACTGCACGCTGTCAGGATTCTCTCATGCTGGCGATTTTACATACGTGCGGTCACGTGCTGACTAGACATGTGTGGCCTCACTCTATGAAAATGAACTGAGCGAGGCCCGGCACGTCTAGTCGGAATGTGGTCAGAAGTATACAAATCACATGCTTGTGCTGACATGACTGATCACCGGCAAGGGAGAATCCTAAAAGTGTGCAGTGCATTAGTTGTGAGAATTCAGAAGCCTGCGATGTCAGGATTCAGCTCTGCAGGTTCCAGTAGTCATCACATGGACACTTCACTCACATGCGACTTTCACACTTGTGGTCCTGTGACAACGAGCTTCTCTTCTGCTTCTCTCTGTTTTTCACTGAACATTGAGAGTATTAGGGAGAGGAGCTCGTGGGTACATGACTAAGTGTGCAAATCGCATGTGTGCTGGGGGGGGGGGGGGGGTGGCAAAATGAATTCTTTCCCTGGGTGCCAAACCCGTCATACACCTCTGCCAGTATGCTACTGCGAGCGGTGATTACCGGGTCCGATGGAGGGACTGTGCACAGGCAGTGAGGCAGGGACTGAGGGTGTGCACAGCGAGAGAATGGAGACTCGGAGACTGCCCGTCCCAGTCTACACCTGGAGCCCTCATTATCAGAGGAATATGGCAGTTAATAAATTGTTTTTCTAAAGCTTTATAGTGTAGTTTTAGGTCAGAGAGGGATGAGCTAGCAAGGTGCAGGGACAGGTAATGTTGGCTACTTGCAGACATGTGCGGCACTTGCGGTTTTGCACTTGCGGTGAGACAAAAAACACTGCTAGCAGCGTTTTTTTCCATTACTGCACGTACCACATTTGCCGGATCTCGGCAAAACTGCAAGTGCGGCAAATGTCCGCAAGTCCCATAGGGAATGAATGAGGCCGAATGCAGTGTTGCTGTAAGTGATCCGTTACACGGCAGATGCGGAAAAACTGCTGGATCTGTTGCAAAAGGCGACTTTCACATCAGCGATTTTTGCCAAAGTCACTGCCGATAGTGTCATACTCACCAATGGGGGAGGCAGCACTAAAAGTGCCTAGGGCAGCAGAAACTCTGCCTAGATTTATAAAACACATTCAGGAGGTACATGGTTCAAACCCCCCCAATGCCTGCGTTTCGCTGGCATAGAAATGGTTAAGTTTCCAAGAAATGGGGGTGACCATAATAAAATCCTCCTACGACAAGAAGCAAAATGGATAATAAAAACCAATGCACAGGGCCCTTTGGGACTTAATGAAAGATTAGATCTTTCTTGTTTTTTATAATAAAACCTAAAAGAACTTTTTTGCCTCTTGAAGTATGGTAGTATATAGAAGTTTGCTAATAATATTTTTCAATGAAAATTAGATGTAATGGTTTTGTTTTTATTTTTTTTCATGACTAGTGCATGTGTTGCCTTTACGCCAAACATATAGTTTGTCATTTTTGCCAAAAAGTTTGATTTTGGTTTCATCTGACCAGAGCACCTTCTTCCACATGTTTGGTGTGTCTCCCAGGTGGCTTGTTGCAAACTTCAAACGACCCTTTTTATGGATATCTTTGAGAAATGGCTTTCTTCTTGCCACTCTTCCATAAAGGCCAGATTTGTGCAGTGTATGACTGATTGTTGTTCTATGGACAGACTGTCCCATCTTAGCTGTAGATCTCTGCAGTTTATCCAGAGTGATCATGGGCCTCTTGGCTGCATCTCTGATCAGTCTTCTTCTTGTTTGAGATGAAAGTTTAGAGGGACGGCCGGGTCTTGGTAGATTTGGAGTGGTATGATACTCCTTCCATTTCAATATGATCGCTTGCACAGTGCTCCTTGGGATGTTTAAAGTTTTGAAAATCATTTTGTATCCAAATCCAGCTTTAAACTTTTCCACAACAGTATCACGGACCTGCCTGTTGTGTTCCTAGGTCTTCATGATGCTCTCTGTGCTTCAAACAGAACCCTGAGACTATCACAGAGCAAGTGCATTTATACGGAAACTTGATTACACACAGGTGGATTATATTTATCATTATTAGGCATTTAGGACAACATTGGATCATTCAGAGATCCATAATGAACTTCTGGAGTGAGTTTGCTGCACTGAAAGTAAAGGGGCCGAATAATATTGCACACCCCACTTTTCAGTTTTTGAATTTCCACAAAAATTTAAAATAACAAATACATTTCGTTCAACTTCACAATTGTGTTCCACTTGTTGATGATGCTTCATCAAAAATTTACATTTGGTATCTTTATGTTTGAAGCATGATATGTGGGAAAAAGTTGAAAAGTTCCAGGGGGCCGAATACTTTCGCAAGGCACTGTAATATATACAGCTCTGGCAAAAATTAAGAGACCACTGTAAAATGTTCAGTTTGTCTGATTTTTCTCTTCTTAGGTATATTTTTGAGCAAAATGGAAATTGTTCCTATATTCTATAAACTTCTGACAACATGTCTCTGAATTTCCAAGCAATATTTTTTTTTTCTGAAAAAGCAAAATGTTTGAAATTAAAAAAGTAACCAGTGCTTTCAGACCTCAAATAATGCAAAGAAAACAAGTTCATAATCATAACAGTAATGGGACACACTGGCGCTACACTGTAAAGGGGCCCAAGTGCTGCAGGTATTTAGGCAGGCCTGTGCCTGCTCTGCCAAAGTAGAGATAAACTGATTTAATATAAATTACCGCGCTACAAGTGCCTGGAGTACAACTGTGGGCAACCTAATACGTAAAACAAACAAATAAATAAACAATTCTGTACACCTGAATAAAAATCGTGTGCTCTCACACAATAATAATTAATAAGCTGCCTACTGAGCGTGCGCATACACTATAATAATAAATAAGTGTGGTGGCCACAGTAAATAGATCTATCGTATCTGCATGCTAATAACTGCTACAGGTGGATTCCTTACCGCGTCAGATGTGTGCCGACCTGGGTTCATGTAGAGCTGCCCGTGGTGAGTGCCGGAAATGGTGTGCCGCCCTTCACCTGTATCAGCGGCAAGTATGGAGACAAGGCGGCTCACAGGAGATAGTGGTAGGATGGGCGCACGTCAGCTGGTGCTGCCCGCACTTAGTGCAGATTGCTTCTAGACAGTGCAGAGCCAGGGAACGTCCCGGCCGGAGGCGTCCCTGGTTACACTGAGGAAAGATGGCCGACGCTGTCAAGCAGCGTGTGACGTCACAGGCCTACGGAGCCTTACTGGGACAAAAGACTAACCGACGCGTTTCAGAGTATAACGCACTCCTTCATCTTTCCTCAGTGTAACCAGGGGCGCCTCTGTGCTCTGCTTTACGGCCGGCCGGCGCTGACACAGTGCAGGGAAGCTGACGCCGAGGGACAGACACCGGAATGTAAGTATGTACTGTTTGTTTTTTTAACTTTTACAACGGTAACCAGGGTAAACATCGGGTTACTAAGCGCGGCCCTGCGCTTAGTAACCCGATGTTTACCCTGGTTACCCGGGGACTTCGGCATTGTTGGTCGCTGGAGAGCTGTCTGTGTGACAGCTCTCCAGCGACCACACAATGACCTAAACAGCGACGCTGCAGCGATCGGCATCGTTGTCTATATCGCTGCAGCGTCGCTAAATGTGACGGTACCCTTAGATCTGCCACAAGAGTAGAATCCAGCTGTTGCATGATGCAATTTGTTAGCTTTTTTAATGGGCTCATAATGGCTGTGTACCAGAATGTCGTGGAGATTTCTAGATCTCTTAGCCACTATAGACGGAGTGGGAGGTAAAATTTGTCTCAAAATCGGGTCCGTAAATAGAATGGGCCAATGTTTGTTAACAATTTGTTAAGTTGGTACCATTTATTGTGAAATCCGGTAATAAATCGGACTTGGTTGTTACTGGCATTATTGGCATTACCCTTTTTGATTTTATTGTCATAGAGTAACCCATTTCTGGATGTATGTTTGGCCCATAAGTAACTCCTTTGTATTACACCGGGGTTATATCCCCGTTCCAGGAATCTCCCTGCCAATTCCTTTGATTGTACCTCAAAATCGTGATTATTGGAGCAAATACGCCTAACTCTCAGGAATTGCCCCACCGGGTTTCCCTTAATTGTGGTTTGTGGATGTGCAGATTGTGCATGGAGAGCCGAGTTTGTTGCTGTTTTCTTATGAAAGAATTTGATGATAATACTCCCATCGGGCAGGGCACGCACCCACAGATCCAGGAAATCCACACATCTGCCATGGGCAAAAGTAAGTTTAATGTTTAGATTGTTGCGATTGAGTGTGCTCATCAATTTGTCCAAATCTTCAATTCCTCCCTCCCATACAAACCAAATGTCATCTATATTTCTCATCCACTCCTGGATGAGATTACTTTGGGCTGTAGGATTTCAGATGAAAATTTCTCTCTCTCATGCCCTCAGAAACAGGTTTGCATAGGAGGGAGCGCAACAAGCCCCCATGGCAGTTCCCTGTATCTGCAGGTACGTGTCCCTCCCGAATAGGAATATATTGTGAGTAAGTACAAACTCTAACAATTCTAATAACAGGGTGCACAGATCTTTTTCCAAATTACTTGATTCAAGGTACAACGCCACAGCCTGATGCCATCCACATGCCTAGTAGACGTATATAACGACTCAACATTGGCAGTAACCATAACACTATTTAGACTTTAGACAAGATTATCCAATCTCCGCAGTGCTTCAGTGGTATCTTTTATATGAGATGGAAGTTCCCTAACCAATGGTTTTAATTAAAAGTCCAAAACCTGAGTTACAATCTCGCATAAACTGCCATTACCCGAAACAATTGGTCTCCCAGGAGGATCCAACAGATCCTTATGAACCTTCGGTAAGAAATATAACGTTGACATCCTAGGGTGCATTTTTTTATTGAGTCTAATAGCCTTTTAGGAATAATACCTGCCAGATAAGCCATTTCCAAAATAGAGATCAGACCATCTTGATATGATCTTAGTGGATTAATATGTATTTTCTTATAGCAGTCTTTATTATCTAAAAGTCTATATGCCTGCTTCTCATACAAAGTATGAGGCCATATCACCAAATTCCCGCCTTTATCGTCTGGTTTGAATAGTATGTCATCCCTTTTCTTTAAGGTGTCTAACACCTGTCTATCCTGCTGGCACAAACTGGAAGTTCCAAAGCCATTTTTGGAAAATTCTTGTATATCCCTGGATACCAGCTTTGTGAACATATCAACAGCCGGACATATATTGAGTGGTGGAAATTTTTTTGTTTTGCCAATTAAATGCTCAGGAAAAATACTGACCATTCCAGAACTACTTTCCAGTGCCAAAGCTTCCAAATTAGCTAATGCCTCTCTCTCTTCCTCAGTGTCGAAAGTGCCATCCTCTGTCCCTTGTAGTAAAGCTTTTTCAATATCAATTTTTGAGAAAAAAAGGTGTAAATCCTTCACGGATGTGAACGCATCTGGGGAGTAGGAGGGACAGAAATTAAGGCCCTTTTCAAGAATTTCAATTTGTTTATCAGACAAAATATGCGTTGATAAAGTAATCACCTTTATTTTGTCATCTCTTTTATGCGTTCTCGTATTGAAAAATTCATGTGTTCTAGCATTTCCTCCCTGTCTCGTACATTTGTTTCAAGGGATCACTTCGGCACCTTGATTTAAGGTACTGGCATCCGACATAGATGATACTGAGCTGCGGGAATTTTTTCTAGATCTTTTTTCACTCTCATTAATCCATGGTCCTTGCCATATATAAATTTTCTGATTTTCATAATCTGACACATCCCTTTGATACTGCTTAGTTTTTATTGCACAAATATCCCTTTTCTCTAGATCATTGGTGACCTCTTTATAGAACATTTCTAGATGTTCCTTCTTCATTTCCTTTTTAAGGGCATTTTCCAACTTCACAATGTCATCCTCAATTTTCTTGATGGATAGGGAGTTACTCAATGATGATTTGAAGAAACTCCAAGGAGCATGTTGAAGCAGCTGCTACCCATCTGTCAACTACAGTAAATGTCTCTGTGCTGTTTTGCTTATTGTAGGAGAGATACTTTGTGACATTTGTGCAGTATTGGCTGTCTTTTGGCGACTCGACCATGCAGCCCATTTTTCTTCAAGTGCCTCCTTATTGTGAATCTTGAAACAGCCATGACGCTAGTTTTCAAAGAGTCCTGTATGTCAGCTGATGTTATTTGTGGGTTTCTTTTTGCATCCCAAACAATTTTCCTGGCAGTTGTGGACAACATTTTTGTTGGTCTACCTGACCATGGTTTTGCTTTCACAAAGCCCCTGATTTTCCATTTGTGAATCACAGTTTGAACGCTTTTGACTGGTATTATTATTATTATTTATTTATATAGCACCATTGATTCCATGGTGATGTACATGAGAAGGGGTTATATACAAATTACAGATATCACTTACAGTAAGCAAACTAACAATTACAGACTGATACAGAGGGGCGAGGACCCTGCCCTTGCGCGGCTTACATTCTACAGGATAATAGGGATGGAGACAATAGGTTGAGGGTTGTAGGAGCACCGGTGTTGGTGAGGCGGTAGCTTCAGTAGTGGTGAGGAGGCAGCGGGGTCAGTGCAGGCTGTAG
The DNA here is from genome assembly GCF_032444005.1 of Ranitomeya imitator. Taxonomy (NCBI): domain Eukaryota; kingdom Metazoa; phylum Chordata; class Amphibia; order Anura; family Dendrobatidae; genus Ranitomeya; species Ranitomeya imitator. The sequence continues at coordinate 546,890,989 of NC_091283.1, read as the reverse complement.
GCTTTCCTGAAGAGGTGGGTTTTCAGGTTCCATCTGAAGGATCTGAATGTTGTTGATAGTCGGATGTGTTGGGGAAAAGAATTCCAGAGGATGGGGGATATTCTGGAGAAGTCTTGGAGGCGGTTGGGTGAGGAGCAGATAAGTGTGGAGGAGAGAAGGAGGTCTTGGGAGGATCGGAGATTACATGAGGTAAGATATCGGGAGATTAGTTCAGAGATATATGGAGGAGACAGGTTATGGATGGCTTTGTAGGTCAGTATTAGTAATTTGAACTGCATACGCTGAGGGAATGGGAGCCAGTGAAGAGATTTGCAGAGAGAGGAAGTGGAGGAGTAGCGAGGAGAGAGATGAATTAGTTGGGCAGCAGAGTTAGGGATGGACTGAAGAGGTGCAAGGGTGTTAGCAGGGAGGCAACAGAGGAGGGTGTTGCAGTAGTCAAGGCGGGAGATGATTAGGACATGCACAAGCATTTTAGTAGATTGGCGGTTGAGGAAAGGAAGGATTCTGGAGATATTTTTGAGATGGAGGCGACAGGAGGTGGAAAGAGCTTGGATGTGCGGTTTGAAGGACAGGGCAGAGTCAAGGGTTACTCTGAGGCAGCGGAGTTCCGGTACGGGGGAAAGCGTGATGTCGTTAATTGCGATAGATTGGTCAGGTATGGAAGATCTATGAGATGGAGGAAAGATGATGAGTTCAGATTTGTCCACACTGAGTTTGAGGAAGCGAGAGGAGAAGAAGGAGGATATGGCGCATAGACCCTCCGGGATTCTGGACAGCAGAGAGGTGACGACTGGGCCAGAAAGGTAGATCTGAGTGTCATCAGCATAAAGGTGGTACTGGAATCCATGGAACGTTATGAGTTGTCCCAGGCCAAGTGTGAAGATTGAGAAGAGTAGGGGTCCTAGAACAGAGCCTTGGGGGACTCCAATAGAGAGAGGGTGGGATGAGGAGGTAGTGTGGGAGTGGGAGACGCTGAATGTGCGGTTGGAAAGGTATGAAGAGATCCAGGATAGGGCGAGGTCTTTGATGCCAAAGGAGGAGAGGATCTGTAGTAGGATGCAGTGATCAACTGTGTCAAAAGCAGAGGACAGGTCTAGAAGAAGAAGTACAGAGTATTGTCCATTAGCTTTGGCTGTAAGTAGGTCATTAGTGATTTTGGTCAGGGCTGTCTAAGTTGAGTGATGGGGGCGGAAACCAGATTGTAGATTGTCAAAGAGCAAGTTAGATGAGAGGTGGGAGGAAAGTTCAGCATGGACGTGCTGCTCCAGGAGTTTGGAAGCGAATGGGAGCAGCGATTTTGGATGATAGCTGGACATAGCTGTTGGGTCGAGGGTTGGCTTTTTAAGGATAGGCGTGATTGTGACATGTTTGAAAGCAGAAGGGAATGTGCCAGAAGTTAGTGATAGGTTGAAGAGGTAGGTTAGGGATGGGATAAGTGTGGTGGTGAGGTTGGGGAGTAGGTGAGATGGGATGGGGTCAAGCGCACAGGTGGTGAGGTGCGCTTTGGAGAGAAGACAATTAAGCCCCCCTTCAGTGATGATGGGTAGGGAGGTTATGGGGTTTGGGCATTGGTCTGGTATACAAATGGGTAATGGTGTTTGAACAATGAAGACTTGCCTTGTTTGGTCGATCTTATTTTTAAAGTGTGTGGCAAAGTACTCAGCAGAGATGAGGGAGGTTGGAGGGGGCAGTGGGGGGCAGAGGAGGAAGTTAAAGGTTTTGAATAACTGTTTGGGGATGTAGTATAGGGAGCATATGAGTGTTGTGAAGTAGGCCTGTTTAGGCCTGGCATTATCAATTACTTGGATATCTTTTGTATCCCTTTCCTGTTTTATACAGTTCAACTGCTTTTTCCCGTAGATCCATTGACAATTCTTTTGCTTTCCTCATGGCTCACAATCCAGAAATGTCAGAAGCTGGATGAAAGATGCAACAGCCTGGCTGGATCCCAGAAACTCACTCAGCTATTATGCACACACACAATTACAAGCAAACAGGTCACAGGTGAGGATGTTACCTTTAGTAGCCATTCAAACCCATTTGTGTCAACTTCTGTGCATGCTATCAGGCCAAAATCATCAGGGTATGTGAACTTTTGGTCAGGGTCATTTGGATATTTTGGGTTGTCATTATTATTTAAAAAAAGAAAACACAGTAGTTTGGCAATAAATAGCTTCACCCAACCACTAACCATGAGTGGAGAAAAAGTTTTGGTGTTATCATTTATATTCTCTGAAAAATGCCAAGAAAGCAAAATTTCTTCAGGGATATGTAAACTTTTGAGACCAACTGTATATACAATAACAAGCATTATTCAAACACCCCCACTCAACAACTACTTATCCTGTTATCCCAATAGTGGTTTTGAATTCTTCAAATTTGGGTCTTGGAAGTGGCTTTGCCATAACATCAACAATAATCTGGTCAGTTTTTCACTAAGCAAACTCAATTATAGCATGTTCAATGAAATCCCGCAGGTGATTATGTTTAACATCAATATTTTTGGTTCTCACATTGATGTTCTCACTGCATGCAAGCTTAGTGCATATTAGGTTGTCTTCATAAATCACCGTTGAATGAGTTAATGACTTACCAAGATCGCCTAACAATTGGTTTAAAACAAATGACCTCTTGACTAGGGTCGGCTGCAGACACATACTCTGCTTCTGTAGATGTCAAGGCTACAGACATCTGTTTTCTGCAAGACCAAGAAATTGACCTTTCTCCAAGCTTGAACAAATAACCACTTGTCAATTTACAATCGCTTAAGTCCTCAGCTCAATCAGCATCCACATACCCCTGAGTGTTAGATCTCCTATTCCAGATCTCCTTAAATTTATTTCTCGAATCTCTTTCAAATATCGAAGAAAGCTCTTAACAGAATTCCAGTCTTTTTTGCCTGGTTTTTCCACATATCTGTATAGAATTTGAATTGTTGCTGTGATATCCTGTCTTTGTTGCTATTTATATAAGTGCCTCCACTGCCTGAATGTATTTCTCATTGCTAGGTAACAGATCATTTTCTCCTTCCAACTTTAAATAGGATGGTTCCATCCGGGTTGATATATTTTTGACTTCTAAGTTCTGACATTCCAAACTGATTCAGACTTAAGTTGATTTTTGTACTTTGGTTTAGAAGAAAGCTTCTATCTTCTCTTTGAACCTGGATTCCTAGATAAAATGTCGCTTTTCCAAGGTCTTTAGTTTCAAAATGCTGATTCAATTTCTTTTCAAATTCTGTTTCTTCTTGATGAGCCATAATCACTTTGTCCACATATAAGAGAATATACATCCACTTTCTGTCTGGACATTTTGTATATAAAAACAGATCTGCGTGATCTCTTTGAAATCCATCTTCCAATAAGACGTTGCTCATTTTGGTGTTGTACGCTGTTGCAGATTGCTTAAGGCCATACAGAGATTTTTGTTGTTTGTGAATGAGATTTTCCTCACCCTTTTTGATATATCCCCCAGGTTCAGTCATATACAAGTCCTCTTCAATGCCACCATTTAAAGAGGCAGTTTTTATGTCCAAATGTCTGACTGTGGTCTGCATAGCAAAAACCCATATACATTGGATTTCTTTCTTGCCTTGTGGTAGTTTGGTGAGTTTGTAAGTTTGAAGTTGATGAATGGACTTCATTTCTTCACAAGCAGCCTTAATCCACTTCAGTTTTCCATGGACAGGTAGTTGTTGCATCTCATGCCATGACTGAGGCTCTGACTCAGGTAGTGTTTTGACAAAGTAGGATAGACGCTTAGCTGGTATACCCTTTTTTGATCTTGTCAATCTCCTGACATCATGCTCACCTGATTTTTTTGTTGCTACTTCAGTGGTCGAAGAGCCTAACCGAACTTCTACATCCTTTCCCTTCTTATTTTAAAGTTGTGACTGAGATTGTTGTTGCTTCAACTGGACTACTGGTATGATGTCATGAAGCCTGAGCAACACAAAGTTCTCATCAATCATTACATCTCTGGTTATTGTGAACTTGTTCGTTTCTGGGTGCAGGATTCTACAACCTTTCTAGGTTTCACTGCTGCCCACCAGGATACCCTCTTTTGTATGAGATTCCCACTCTGTATGTTTTTCTTTGGGAATATGTGCAAATGTTGTATTTTCAAATATTCTTATGTGTTGGTTATTCAGGCTTCTGCTGTTCCATTGCTCAAATGGAGTTTTCTCAGAAGCTTTACCTGGTAGTGTTTTGAATATGGCAAGCTGTCATGATTGTTTCATTCCAATAAGTTGTTGGCAAATCTGCATCAAATAGCATCCTTCTACTTTCACAAAGTGTCCGGTTCCTTCTTTCCGCTACACGATTTTGTTTAAGGTTGTATGGCACAGTGGTCTGAAACATGATTCCATTTTTCCTTAAAACACTTTGTGTCACATGACTTGTATATTCAGTTCAATTGTCTGCATGCAGAATTTTTGATGTTTTATCGGTACAGCCGGGGTCAAACTGTACACAGGCTCCGGAGCGATATAACATATTACAGGTCACGTGTGAGGGGTGATAATAATGTTGTATTGGTACAACCGTGGTCACACTGTACACAGGCTCTGGAATGAAATAATATATTAAAGGTAGGGATGTGTGAGTGATAACGTTATATGGGTACAGCCATGGTCGCACTGTACATAGGCTCCATAACGATATAACATATTACAGACCTGGGGAGTGATAATAACATTATATCAGTACTGCTGGGGTCACACTGTACACAGGCTCCAAAACTATAAAACATATTACAGGTCAAGAGTGTGTGATAATAACATTATATTGGTACAACCGGGGTCACACTGTACACAGGCTCAGGTGCGATATAACATATTACAGGTGTCTGTGTGTGTGGGGGGTAATAACTTTATTTTAAATCGATACAGCTGGGGTCACACTGTATACAGGCTCCAGAGTGATATGACATATTACAAGTTGGGGAGTTATATCGGTACAGCAGTGCACAGGCTTAGGAGCGATATAACGTATTGCAGGTCGGGGGTGTGTGATAACAACAACGTTATATTGGTATAGCTGAGCCCACAGTGTACACAAGCTCTGGAGCAATATAACATTTTATAGATCAGGGGGAAGGTGATGGTGATAATAGCTTATACCGGTACAGCTGGGGTTACACTGTGCACAGGCTCCAGAGTGATATGACATATTACAGGTTGGGGGAGAAGTGATAATAACATTATATCGGTACAGCCGTTGTCAAACTGTGCACAGGTTCTGGAGTAATATAACATATTACAGGTTGGGGGGGCTAATAATGTTATATTGGTACAGTCGGGATCACACTGTACACAGGCTCCGGAGCCAAGGACATACATAAAGATCTTGGGACCCCATAGCAGAAGTTTTATTTGCCTCCTCCAACAGAAAAATATATAATTCATATTCTGTGGGGTCACAGAAGAGCATATCCCACAACTTTCCAGCCCTTACTAATTTGTCTCCTACTGAGGCCCTAGATTTCATTTCATTGCACCTATGAAGTATGATACGAACAAAAGTGCCCCCAAAACACAGTATGATACCTCCACAGTGAATTCCTCCATAGTACTCTACACATGCACAGTATTATGACTCTACTGTACACCACCTCAACTTCCCTGGCAAAGTATGATGACTCAAACACAGTATGCTCCAACAACTGTGACCCACACACAGACTTCCATGCAGTATAATAGGCCTACAGAGCATAATGGCCCTACACCTCCCAACAATTTATAATGGCCCCCATTAGCCATTCAAACAATGTAATGGCACCCACACAGCCCTCCACATAGTATCATGTACCCTACACAAACCTTCACACTATATAATTGCTTGCATACAGTATAATGGTTCTCACATAGTCCTCCAAATATTATAATGACCCAGATAGCCCTCCAAACATTATAATGGCACCCACATAGCCCTTCAAATATTGTAATATCATCCACTTAGCCCTCCATCTATATATACAATCGTCTGTTTGTCTGTCTGTCTGTTTGTCTATCTGTCATGGAAATCCCGCTGATTCAATCAGCGATGGGCACAGTCCGGCCGCGAATTCGCCCCTTCCTACTCTCTGTCAGTGTCCCCTCCATACTCCCCTCCTGTCAGCGCTCACACTGGGTTAATGGCTGCATTACACCGCATTATGCCGTGGTGTAACGCAGTCCGTTAACGCTGCTATTAACCATGTGTGACCTACTTTTTACTATTGATGCTGCCTATGCAGTATCAATAGTAAAAAGATCTAATGTTAAAAATAATTTTAAAAAAATCATTATATACTCACCTTCCGGTGCCTTTCCCGCTCCTCGCGATGCTCCGGGCCATGCATTGCGGTCTCGCGAGATGATGACGTAGCGGTCTGGTGAGACCGCTACGTCATCATCTCGCGAGACCGCAATGCATTCTTGGGACCGGAGCATCGCGAGGAGCATCGCTAAACGCCTCGCCTGGATACGGGGGCTGCCAGAAGGTGAGTATATAAATATTTTTTATTTTAATTCTTTTTTTTAACAGGGATATGGTGCCCACATTGCTATTTACTACGTGGGCTGTGTTATATACTGCGTGGGCTGTGTTATATACTATGTCTCTGTGCTATATACTACGTGGGCTGTGCTATATACTACATCGCTGTGCTATATACTACGTGGGCTGTGTTATATACTGCGTGAGCTGTGTCATATACTGCGTCTCTGTGCTATATACTATGTGGGCTGTGCAATATATTATGTGGCTGGGCATAATGCTACGTGGCTGTGTTATATACTGCGTGAGCTGTGCTATATACTACGTGAGCTGTGTTATATGCTACGTGAGCTGTGCTATATATTACGTAGCTCTGCAATATACTATGTGGCTGTGTTATATACTGCATGAGCTGTGCTATATACTACGTGAGCTGTGCTATATACTACATGGCTGTGTTATATACTACATAGCTGTGCAATATACATGGCTAGGCAATATACTACGTGGCTGTGCTATATACTACGTGGGCTGTGTTATACACTGCGTGGGCTGTGCTATATACTACGTGGGCTGTGCTATACACTGCGTGGGCTGTGCTATATACTACGTGGGCTGTATTATACACTGCGTGGGCTGTGCTATATACTGCGTGGGCTGTGCTATATACTACGTGGCTGTGCCATAAACTATGTGGCTGTACTATATGCTACGTGGCTGTGTTATATGCTACGTGGCTGTGCTATATGCTACGTGGGCTGTGCTATATGCTACGTGGGCTGTGTTATATGCTACGTGGCCTGTGCTATATACTACATGGCCTGTGCTATATGCTACGTGGGCTGTGTTAAATGCTATGTGGGCTGTGCTATATGCTATGTGGGCTGTGTTATATGCTACGTGGCGTGTGCTATATACTACATGGCCTGTGCTATATACTTCGTGGCTGTGCTATATGCTACGTGGGCTTTGCTATATGTTACGTGGGCTGTGTTATATGCTACGTGGCCTGTGCTATGTATTGCGTGGCCTGTGCTATATGCTACATGGCTGTGCTATATGCTACGTGGGCTGTGTTATATGCCACGTGGGCTGTTATATGCTACTTGGCTGTGGTATATTTCTCTGCTGTATCTGTGCATCATGAATCGTGGTATGTGTTAAAGAGTGGGCCCACTGAGACTCTTTCGCCCGGTGCCCTCAAAAACCTGGAGCCGGGCCTGGCTTCACTGATTGGTCACGCCACAATCAGCGACAGGCGCAGTCCGGCTGCGAATTGGTGCAGAATTTGAACCACGCTTTGCTAATTGGTCGCGCCCAGTCGGCCGAATCATGTGTATAAATTGCATTATTCTGAAAACTTCATAAATAAACTACATACATATTCTAGAATACCTAATGTGTTAGAATAGGGCCAGCATCTAGTATAGTATAATGGGCCCCATACTCTTCCATATAGTATACTGTACCGATTAATCATCAATATAATATACTTCACCACATAATCCTTCATACAGTATAATGCTCTTCCCATAGTCCTCCTTATAGTATAATGCACCCCATAGTCCCCCATAGGTCTCCATATAGCATAGTCCTCCATACAAAATAATGCAGGACATAGTCATTCATATGGTGATGGAACACTTAGCTAATTTAAATTAATTTAAATCACTTCATCCAGATGAATTACATCCTAGGGTACTGAAAGACTTAACAGAGGAATTTGCAGAACCACTAGCCAGAATCTTTGAAATATCTTGGAGAACAGGAGAAGTCCCAGAAGATTGGAAAAGGGAAAATGTTGTCCCTATCTTTAAAAACGAAAGAAGATGGAGCCAGGAAATTACAGGCTAGTAAGCCTTACTTCTTACCAGAGAGATCTTTGAACAAATTATTAAACAACATCTATGTAGGTACTTGTCTAAAAATACAGTAATTAACCTGAGCCAGCATGGGCTTGTAGCAAACAAGTCATGCCAGACCAATCTAATTTTCTTCTATGATGGAATTACTGAGTGGATCAGGGAAATGCAGTAGATATAGAATATCTCGACTTCAGCAACGCATTTGATAAAGTATCTCATACTATACTTATTGAAAAAATGACCAAGTATAGGATTGATAAGGCTACAGTTAGGTGGATTCATAACTGGCTCAGTGATCATACTCAAAAAGTGGTAGTAAATGGTTGCACATCTACATGAAAGAGTAGATGGTGCAAAGCTGGGAGGGATAGCTAACACTAGAGAAGACAGAGGATTCAAAGGGATCTAAATAAGCTTGAACAAGGGGCAGTGACTAATAGAATGTTGTGAGGACACATCATTGCATCTTAATTAACCAGATGTCTATTTTTAGCAAGCCAGAAAGAATAGACTGTTATCTACAGCAGGGGTCCCCAACTCCAGTCCTCAAGGCCCACCAACATGTCATGTTTTCAGGATTTCCTTAGTCTTGCCCAGGTAATAATTGCATCACCTGTGCAATGCAAAGGAAATCCTGAAAACATGACCTGTTGGTGGGCCTTGAGGACTGGAGTTGGGGACCCCTGATCTACAGTATATGTTGACATTTGATTTTATGTGTTTCTTTCTGGTTGGTCAAGAAAACAGACTTTTGCTTGCGTAAGCCTGTAATATTGACTTGTAAGTTGACATTTGATATAACATATTGTGTTCTTATCCTTGATAACTAGTGATGTTTACTGATATACTAATTATGCATTGTCTAGGCCAGATAGTTTGTTCACTTTTTAGAGGAGGAAAAACATTGCAAATAGATCTCCACGAGTGATTGCGCCCCCTTCGGACACGCGCGGTGATTATGAACCACACAATGGGGTGTACCCATGCATTAGGCTGGCGTATGTCCAGACTAATAGCAAACATAAATACCTGGTGTACCTCTACTGCCACTTCTACTTTGCATATGAAAAAGCTCTGTAGTTAATACTGTTCAGGTAGAGCTATCCGATAGCGCTATCCATGAAGAAAGTGAACGGGTAGAGCTATCCCATAGCCCTATTACTAAAGGGAATGAACGTGTAGAGCTATCCGATAGCGCTATTCCTCAATGTTCCTGAGCGTAAGCTACTTCACATGGTTGAGCGCACTTGGGATCTGCCCCCAAGACCCTGCCCATGCCGAATGTTTGGTCCGTAGACCGCGGCTAGGAATTAGTCCCGCTTTTGCGCACAAAATTTTTTGGCTTTTACAATTGTTAAAAAGCTTAATAATAGACTTCTTTGTTCACACAGTTGACAGTAAACCATTTGTCAACGTTAGGCATAAGTTTACCTTGCTTCTGTGTCTCAAATATTTTGACCCTTATTTGTTGGCTTTTCCTTCCCCTGGAGACAGCCACATATAACTGCCCGTGTGAAAACACTGGGAGAGGCAAATAAATTCCTACAATATCCAAGGACTGTTCCTGAGATTTATTGATGGTCATTGCAAAAGCCAACATGACAGGAAACTGACGCCGTCATAACTGGACTGGCAAGTTTTTATCTTTGAAAATCAGGTCAATTCTTGGAATAAGACCTGTCTGACCCTTTGCTTTTCCATTTAAAGCAACGGCATGAATAACGTTTGCTTTTAAGCATTTCACATACAGCCTTGTGCCATTACAAAGGCCACGCTTTATGTTAAGATTATGCAGGAGCTTAATTACAGCTCCTTGTTTCAGCTTTAGTTCATGAGGAGGCATCCCAGTGGAATTCAAAGAGTTAAGAAACTCTACAGAGTAATCTGTGAGAATCAGACCCTCCTCTTCCGCAATTGTGTCGAAGGAGCGATATGTTGAGTGTTTACCTTGAACTTGACTAAGAATTTTGTCATTCAAGGCGTGAACGTCATCATTCAATGGCGTAAGAATTGCTTTATTGGCAATTGCTTCTACCTTTGCATCGGTAATCTCAATTGAGTCGCCAAAAATAGCTGTAATTAAATCACCCTCTTCAATAAAAGAATTCGGAATGTCAATTGTGTCTTCTGGTAGACCATATACATTTGACAACTCTCCATTGCCAAGTTTCAGTAACCTTGAGTTGTACTCAATTTCGTCCTGAGACGTTCTCATATTCTGTTGTAACTGGAACCGTGAAAACTGATTCCAGGATTTTGAGTATTTAATGGTGGACTGTACAATTTGGGCTGTTTTTCTACCTTCCACTATTGGTAGGGTTTGACGAAAGTCACCACCGTTTATGAAAACTTTTCCACCAACTGGTCTTTTTTTTCCACATATGTCTTGGAACAAATTATCCACATATTAAAAAAGGGAGTCATTGTTACTTCGTCCCAAATAACGACAGATGACTCCCTAAGCTCATTTGCTTGAAGTGAGGTTGGCTTAATTTTTGACACTGTGGTCTCATTTGTTGTAATTCCAAGGCCAAACTTGGAATGGTAGGTGCTACCGTTTTGTAGTAATGTAGCTGCCAATCCAGTGGAGGCTACTGAGCAAATAGACGTCTTTTCTGCTTGTAGTGTCTTGTGCAAGCAGTTGTACAAAAATGTCTTCCCACTGCCTCCTGGGCCGTCCAGAAAAAAAACTGTGTGAGCTAGCGTCGTCTGGCTATGATGCAGCATTGACTGCTTGAATAATTGCATCGAAAGCTGATTTCTGAGCTTCATTAAGCATAACTTTCAATTGCTCAGCCTCCTGCTTTATTACAGCATAATTCAGTTGGTCCAGTGTTGTGAGTTCTGTTTTTGGGCTCCCTCTGGTGGTTACTGATGGTACTGGGTGATTTGTGTTCTGCTGTCTCTGGTGTCCACCTGTTCTATTAGGATTTGGGAGTTTCCTATTTAACCGGGCTTTCTTGTCATTTCCCCGCCGGCTATCAAGGTTATCAGAGTGTTTTGTTACCTCAGCTTCTGGCTTCAGTAATCTTCAGGACAAGCTAAGTTTTTGATTTTCTTGTTCCACGTTTTGATTTTTTTTTGTCTTGTCCAGCTTGCATATAATTGTTTCTTTGCTGCTGGTTGCTCTAGCGGGCTGTAATTGCTCCTCATGTTCCATGAGTTGGAACATGAGTTCAAGTAATTACAGGATGGTTTTTTGAAGGGTTTTTTGCTGACCGCGCAGTTTACTTTTGTATCCTCTGCTATCTAGTTTTAGCGGGCCTCATTTTGCTGAATCTGATTTCATACTGTGTATGTGCCTTCCTCTCATTTCACCGTCATTATATGTGGGGGGCTGCTATTTTCTGTGGGGTATTTCTCTGGAGGCAAGAGAGGTCTGTGTTTCTTCTAATAGGGGAAGTTAGATCTTCGGCTGGTGCGAGACGTCTAGGATCAACGTAGGCACGTTCCCCGGCTATTGTTATTTGTGTGTTCAGGTTTAGGGTCGCGGTCAGCTCAGGTTCCATCACCCTAGAGCTCGTTGGTGCTTGTCCTTTTGTGATTCCCTGCCATTGGAATCATGACAGTATAGCCGGCCCAAAATGTTTGGGCTGAAGTAGGAGGAAAAGTAGTCTGAGGAAGTTTTTTTTTTTTTTTTTCTCCTCTGAGGTTGCTGCCTAGCCCTAATTGCAGCCTGGCTGATTTTTTTTTTTTCCTCCTCTTAATCCTTGAATGGCTCTGACCTTAGCTGTTTATCATGGACGTCCAGAGTTTAGCTTCCAGCTTGAATAATCTTGCTGCTAAGGTTCAAAATATACAAGATTTTGTTGTACATGCTCCTATGTCTGAACCTAGAATTCCTATTCCAGAGTTCTTTGCTGGAGATAGATCTAGTTTTCTGAATTTTAGGAACAATTGCAAGCTGTTCCTTTCTTTGAAATCTCGCTCTTCTGGAGACCCGGCTCAGCAGGTTAAGATTATTATATCTTTCCTGCGGGGTGACCCTCAAAATTGGGCATTTGCATTGGCACCAGGGGATCCTGCGTTGCTTAATGTGGATGCATTTTTTCTGGCATTGGGTTTGCTCTATGAGGAACCTAACCAAGAGATTCAGGCTGAAAAAGCTTTATTAGCTCTCTCTCAGGGGCAAGATGAAGCAGAAATATATTGTCAAAAATTTCGGAAATGGTCAGTGCTTACTCAGTGGAATGAGTGCGCCCTGGCTGCAAAGTTCAGAGATGGCCTTTCTGAGGCCATTAAAGATGTTATGGTGGGGTTCCCTGCGCCTACGGGTCTGAATGAGTCTATGACTATGGCTATTCAGATTGATCGGCGTTTACTGGAGCGCAAACCTGTGCACCATTTGGCGGTGTCTTCTGAACAGGCACTTGAAACAATGCAATGTGATAGAGTTCAGTCTAGAAGTGAACGGCAAAACTATAGGCGGAAAAAGGGGTTGTGCTTTTATTGTGGTGATTCAGCTCATGTTATATCAGCATGCTCTAAACGCACAAAAAAGGTTGATAAGTCTGTTGCCATTAGTACGTTACAGTCTAAGTTCATTCTGTCTGTGACTCTGATTTGCTCATTATCATCCATTTCCGTCGATGCCTATGTAGATTCAGGCGCTGCCCTGAGTCTTATGGATTGGTCATTTGCCAAGCGATGTGGGTTTAGTCTTGAGCCTCTGGAAGTCCCTATTCCTTTGAAGGGAATTGACTCTACACCTTTAGGTATGAATAAACCTCAGTACTGGACACAAGTGACCATGCGTATGACTCCCGTTCATCAGGAGGTGATTCGCTTCCTGGTGTTGTATAATTTACATGATGTTCTAGTACTTGGTCTGCCATGGTTACAAACTCATAATCCAGTCCTTGACTGGAAAACAATGTCTGTGTTAAGCTGGGGATGTCAGGGGGTTCATGATGATGCACCTCCGATTTCTATCGCTTCATCTACTCCTTCTGAGGTTCCTGTATTTTTGTCGGATTATCGGGATGTTTTTGAGGAGCCTAAGCTCAGTTCGCTTCCTCCTCACAGGGATTGCGATTGTGCTATAGATTTAATTCCTGGTAGTAAATTTCCTAAAGGTCGTTTGTTCAATCTGTCAGTGCCAGAGCATACTGCTATGCGGGATTATGTTAAGGAGTCCTTGGAAAAGGGACATATCCGTCCATCTTCGTCCCCTTTGGGAGCAGGTTTTTTTTTTCGTGGCCAAGAAAGATGGGTCCTTGAGACCTTGTATAGATTATCGTCTTTTGAATAAGATTACCGTAAAATATCAGTATCCTTTGCCTTTGTTGACTGATTTGTTTGCTCGCATTAAGGGGGCTAAATGGTTCACTAAGATTGATCTCCGGGGTGCGTATAATCTTATACGTATAAAGCAAGGTGATGAGTGGAAAACCGCATTTAATACGCCTGAGGGCCATTTTGAGTATTTGGTAATGCCTTTCGGACTTTCTAATGCTCCTTCAGTCTTCCAGTCCTTTATGCACGATATTTTCCGTGAATATCTGGATAAATTTATGATTGTGTATTTGGATGATATTTTGGTTTTTTCTGATGACTGGGAGTCTCATGTTCAGCAGGTCAGGAAGGTGTTTCAGGTCCTGCGGGCTAATTCCTTGTTTGTAAAGGGCTCAAAGTGTCTCTTTGGAGTCCAGAAGATTTCTTTCTTGGGGTATATTTTTTCCCCTTCTACTATTGAGATGATCCCGTCAAGGTTCGGGCTATTTGTGACTGGACGCAGCCTGCATCTCTTAAGAGTTTGCAGAAGTTCTTGGGCTTTGCTAATTTCTATCGTTGTTTTATAACTAATTTTTCTAGTGTTGTTAAGCCTTTGACAGATTTGACTAAGAAGGGTGCTGATGTTGCTGATTGGTCTCCTGCGGCTGTGGAGGCCTTTCAGGAACTTAAACGCCGGTTTTCTTCTGCTCCTGTGTTGCGCCAGCCTGATGTTTCGCTTCCTTTCCAAGTTGAGGTTGATGCTTCCGAGATTGGAGCGGGGGCGGTTTTGTCACAGAGAAGCTCCAATTGCTCGGTGATGAAGCCATGTGCGTTCTTTTCTAGAAAATTTTCGCCCGCTGAGCGGAATTATGATGTGGGTAATCGGGAACTTTTGGCCATGAAGTGGGCATTTGAGGAGTGGCGTCATTGGCTGGAGGGTGCTAGACATCGTGTGGTGGTCTTGACTGATCACAAAAATCTGATTTACCTTGAGTCTGCCAGGCGTCTGAATCCTAGACAGGCTCGTTGGTCACTGTTTTTCTCTCGTTTCAATTTTGTGGTTTCATACCTGCCAGGTTCAAAGAATGTGAAGGCGGATGCTCTTTCTAGGAGTTTTGTGCCTGACTCCCCTGGAAATTCTGAGCCCACTGGTATCCTTAGGGATGGGGTGATTTTGTCGGCCGTCTTCCCAGACTTGCGACGTGCTTTGCAGGAGTTTCAGGCGGGTAAACCTGATCGTTGTCCGCCTGAGAGACTGTTTGTTCCGGATAGCTGGACCAGTAGAGTCATCTCTGAGGACCATTCTTCTGCGTTGGCAGGTCATCCTGGAATATTTGGTACTAGAGACTTGGTGGCCAGGTCTTTTTGGTGGCCTTCCTTGTCTAGGGATGTGCGTTCTTTTGTGCAGCAAGCCTTGCTGTTCTCGAGCCAGTGGATTGTTGTCACCTTTGCCTATCCCGAAGAGGCCTTGGACGCACATTTCCATGGACTTTATTTCGGATCTCCCTGTCTCTCAAAAAATGTCCGTCATCTGGGTTGTGTGTGACCGCTTTTCTAAAATGGTTCATCTTGTACCCTTGCCTAAGTTGCCTTCCTCCTCTGAGTTGGTCCCTCTGTTTTTCCAGAACGTGGTTCGTTTGCATGGGATTCCGGAGAACATTGTTTCTGACAGGGGATCCCAGTTTGTGTCTAGATTTTGGCGGACGTTCTGTGCTAAGATGGGCATTGATTTGTCCTTTTCGTCTGCATTCCACCCTCAGACGAATGGCCAGACGGAGCAAACTAATCAGACCTTGGAAACTTATTTGAGGTGTTTTGTTTCTGCTGATCAGGATGACTGGGTTACCTTTTTGCCGCTGGCCGAGTTTGCCCTTAATAATCGGGCTAGTTCTGCTACCTTGGTTTCTCCTTTCTTTTGTAATTCGGGGTTTCATCCTCGTTTTTCCTCTGGTCAGGTGGAGCCTTCTGATTGTCCTGGAGTGGACATGGTGGTGGATAGGTTGCATCAGATTTGGAGTCATGTGGTGGACAATTTGAAGTTGTCCCAGGAGAAGGCTCAGCAGTTTGCTAATCGCCTTCGCCGCGTGGGTCCTCGACTTTGTGTTGGGGACTTGGTGTGGTTGTCTTCTCGTTTTGTTCCTATGAAGGTCTCTTCTCCTAAGTTCAAGCCTCGGTTCATCGGTCCTTATAGGATCTTGGAAATTCTTAACCCTGTGTCATTTCGTTTGGATCTCCCGGCATCGTTTGCTATTCATAATGTGTTCCATCGGTCGTTGTTGCGGAGGTATGAGGTACCTGTTGTTCCTTCGCCTGAGCCTCCTGCTCCGGTGCTGGTGGAGGGAGAATTGGAGTATGTTGTGGAGAAGATCTTGGATTCTCGTGTTTCCAGACGGAAACTCCAATATTTGGTCAAGTGGAAGGGTTATGGTCAGGAGGATAATTCTTGGGTGGTTGCCTCTGATGTTCATGCTGATGATTTGGTCCGCGCTTTTCATAGGGCTCATCCTGGTCGCCCTGGTGGTTCTCGTGAGGGTTCGGTGACCCCTCCTCAAGGGGGGGGTACTGTTGTGAGTTTTGGGCTCCCTCTGGTGGTTACTGATGGTACTGGGTGATTTGTGTTCTGCTGTCTCTGGTGTCCACCTGTTCTATTAGGATTTGGGAGTTTCCTATTTAACCGGGCTTTCTTGTCATTTCCCCGCCGGCTATCAAGGTTATCAGAGTGTTTTGTTACCTCAGCTTCTGGCTTCAGTAATCTTCAGGACAAGCTAAGTTTTTGATTTTCTTGTTCCACGTTTTGATTTATTTTTGTCTTGTCCAGCTTGCATATAATTGTTTCTTTGCTGCTGGTTGCTCTAGCGGGCTGTAATTGCTCCTCATGTTCCATGAGTTGGAACATGAGTTCAAGTAATTACAGGATGGTTTTTTGAAGGGTTTTTTGCTGACCGCGCAGTTTACTTTTGTATCCTCTGCTATCTAGTTTTAGCGGGCCTCATTTTGCTGAATCTGATTTCATACTGTGTATGTGCCTTCCTCTCATTTCACCGTCATTATATGTGGGGGGCTGCTATTTTCTGTGGGGTATTTCTCTGGAGGCAAGAGAGGTCTGTCTTTCTTCTAATAGGGGAAGTTAGATCTTCGGCTGGTGCGAGACATCTAGGATCAACGTAGGCACGTTCCCCGGCTATTGTTATTTGTGTGTTCAGGTTTAGGGTCGCGGTCAGCTCAGGTTCCATCACCCTAGAGCTCGTTGGTGCTTGTCCTTTTGTGATTCCCTGCCATTGGAATCATGACAGTCCAGTATTTCATCTGGAACATTTACTGGAGTTGGCAATCCATAGTCAGCACATGACTTTTTATTGCTTAAGAGCACTTCATTAATATCACGAAGAGCTCCGCAATTTCTGGAGTCTACCACCTGGTGTAATCCTCCATAAATTCGGCTTCATATTTTTGCCATAATGCCAATGGTTTACCTCGTTCCCCATATATACAAATTATAGCAAATGATTCACAAAGTTGGTAGGGCATTTGGAAACCGATTGGAATCGTCTTCGAAAAGATGAAGATCAATGTACGCATTTTTATATGTGTCATGTACGACTCCATTGACAGTCCTTAAGTCAGCATAAGACTTTGCTCCTCTTACATGAAGTAAAAGGAGTCTTAGGTAATACAGCTTACCATCTGGAGACTGTATACATTCGGACAATTGTTTTCCCAAATTGAGCCCGGAGTTTTTTCCATCCTTTGTACAGCTTCCTATCCCAGACATAGTGTTCAGGGATTTCACTGTAGAAATACTGATGGGCGGAAGCATCAACTCTGTTTAGCTCAAAATAAGCCTGCAGAGTAGAGGCTTTTGACTACGAAATAACCATATCCACATTACCATCTTCGAAAAACACTTGCTGCATGTTTTCAAGGTGAACAGCATGTCTTTTAATGGTATGTGAAGCATCATGCATTTTATTTTTTCTGATTCTCCACATGCCCTCAGGGGCGCTTATATACCGAGAATCTAGGTACATGGCTGGTTCATTCCAGTTTAATGTATCAAACTTGATATTGGCACAGTCATGTCCTTTGTATACGTATTTGAAAAGATATTTAACACTTTTTATTTAAGCACATATCTTAACATTAATATGGAAATTGTACTTGATTAATAAATAGGGGTTGTATTTAACCCCTTCCCGACCCATGACGCCACGTAGGCGTCATGAAAGTCGGTGCCAATCCGACCCATGACGCCTATGTGGCGTCATGGAAAGATCGCGTCCCTGCAGATCGGGTGAAAGGGTTAACTCCCATTTCACCCGATCTGCAGGGACAGGGGGAGTGGTAGTTTAGCCCAGGGGGGGTGGCTTCACCCCCTCGTGGCTACAATCGCTCTGATTGGCTGTTGAAAGTGAAACTGCCAATCAGAGCGATTTGTAATATTTCACCTATTATAACGGGTGAAATATTACAATCCAGCCATGGCCGATGCTGCAATATCATCGGCCATGGCTGGAAATACTAATGTGCCCCCACCCCACCGATCGCCCCCCCAGCCCCCCGATCTGGCCGGTACACTGCTCCGGCTCCCCTCCATCCAGTGCTCCGCTCCCCCCCGTGCTCTTGTCAGCTCCCCCCGTGCTCCAATCACCCCCCCGTGCTCCAATCACCCCCCCTGCATTCCGATCCACCCCCCGTGCTCCGTTCCACCCCCCCGTGCTCCGTTCCAGCCCCCCGTGCTCCGTTCCACGCCCCCCCGTGCTCCGTTCCACGCCTGCCGCGCTCCGATTCCCCCCCCATGCTCCGATCCCCCCCCCGTGATCCTTCCCCACCCCATCATACTTACCGATCCTGCCGGGGTCCCGTCCGTCTTCTCCCTGGGCGCCGCCATCTTCCAAAATGGCGGGAGCATGCGCAGTGCGCCCGCCGAATCTGCCGGCCGGCAGATTCGTTCCAAAGTGCATTTTGGTCACTGAGATATATTATATCTCAGTGATCAAAATAAAAAAAATAATAAATGACACCCCCCCCTTTGTCACCCCCATAGGTAGGGACAATAAAAAAATAAATAAATTTTTTTTTTCCACTAATGTTAGAATAGGGTTAGGGTTAGGGGTAGGGTTAGGGTTAGGGGTAAGGTTAGGGTTAGGGGTAGGGTTAGGGCTAGAGTTAGGGGTAGGGGTAGGATTAGGGCTAGGGTTAGGGCTAGGGGTAGGGTTAGGGGTAGGGTTAGGGTTAGGGGTAGGGTTAGGGGTAGGGTTAGGGCTAGGGTTAGGGTTTCGGTATGTGCACACGTATTCTGGTCCTCTGCGGATTTTTCGGCTGCGGATTTGATAAATCCGCAGTGCTAAACCGCTGCGGATTTATGGCGGATTTACCGCGGTTTTTTTCTGCGCATTTCACTGCGGTTTTACAATTGCGATTTTCTATTTGAGCAGTTGTAAAACCGCTGCGGAATCCGCACAAAGAAGTGACATGCTGCGGAATGTAAACCGCTGCTTTTCCGTGCAGTTTTTCCGCAGCATGTGTACAGCGATTTTTGTTTCCCATAGGTCTACATTGAACTGTAAACTCATGGGAAACTGCTGCGGATCTGCAGCGTTTTCCGCAGTGTGCACATACCTTTAGAATTAGGCTATGTGCACACGGTGCGGATTTGGCTGCGGATTGGCCGCTGCGGATTCGCAGCAGTATTCCATCAGGTTTACAGTACCATGTAAACATATGAAAAACCAAATCCGCTGTGCCCATGGTGCAGAAAATACCGCGCGGAAATGCTGCGTTGTATTTTCCGCAGCATGTCAATTCTTTGTGCGGACTCCTCGGCGTTTTACACCTGTTCCTCAATAGGAATCCGCAGGTGAAATCCGCACAAAAAACACTGGAAATCCGCGGAAAATCCGCAGGTAAAACGCAGTGCCTTTTACCCGCGGATTTTTCAAAAATGGTGCGGAAATATCTCACACGAATCCGCAACGTGGGCACATAGCCTTAGGGTTAGGGTTGGAATTAGGGTTGTGGTTAGGGTTGTGATTAGGGTTATGGCTACAGTTGGGATTAGGGTTAGGGGTGTGTTGGGGTTAGTGTTGGATGTAGAATTGAGGGGTTACCACTGTTTAGGCACATCAGGGGTCTCCAAACGCAACATGGCGCCACCATTGATTCCAGCCAATCTCGTATTCAAAAAGTCAAATGGTGCTCCCTCACTTCCGAGCCCTGACGTGTGCCCAAACAGTGGTTTACCCCCACATATGGGGTATCAGTGTACTCAGGATAAACTGCGCAACAATTACTGGGGTCCAATTTCTCCTGTTACCCTTGTGAATCTAAAAAAATGCTTGCTAAAACATCATTTTTGAGGAAAGAAAAATGATTTTTTATTTTCACGGCTCTGCGTTGTAAACGTCTGTGAAGCACTTGGGGGTTCAAAGTACTCACCACATATCTAGATAAGTTCCTTGGGGGGTCTAATTTCTAAAATGTGGTCACTTGTGGGGGGTTTCTACTGTTTAGGCACACCAGGGGCTCTGCAAACGCAGTCTGCATTTCAAAAGTCACTACTTCCCTTCTGAGCCCCGACGTGTGCCCAAACAGTGGTTTACCCCCACACATGGGGTATCAGCGTACTCAGGAGAAACTGGACAACAACTATTGGGGTCCAATTTCTCCTGTTACCCTTGGGAAAATAAAAAATTCTGGGCTAAATAATTATTTTTGAGGAAAGAAAACGTATTTATTATTTTCACGGCTCTGCATTATAAACTTCTATGAAGCACTTGGGGGTTCAAAGTGCTCACCACACATCTAGATGAGTTCCTTTCGGAGTCTAGTTTCCAAAATGGGGTCACTTGTGGGGGGTTTCTACTGTTAAGCCACATCAGGGGCTCTGAAAACGCAACGTGACGCCCACAGAGCATTCCATCAAAGTCTGCATTTCAAAACGTCACTACTTCACTTCCGAGCCTCGGCATGTGCCCAAACAGTGGTTTACCCCCACATATCAGGTATCAGCGTACTCAGGAGAAACTGGACAACAACTTATGGGGTCCAATTTCTCCTGTAACCCTTGGGAAAATAAAAAATTCTGGGCTAAATAATTATTTTTGAGGAAAGAAAACGTATTTATTATTTTCACGGCTCTGCATTATAAACTTCTATGAAGCACTTGGGGGTTCAAAGTGCTCAACACACATCTAGATAAGTTCCTTTGGGGGTCTAGTTTCCAAAATGGGGTCACTTGTGGGGGGTTTCTACTGTTAAGCCACATCAGGGGCTCTGCAAACGCAACGTGACGCCCACAGAGCATTCCATCAAAGTCTGCATTTCAAAACGTCACTACTTCACTTCCGAGCCCCGGCATGTGCCCAAACAGTGATTTACCCCCACATATGGGGTATCAGCGTACTCAGGAGAAACTGGACAACAACTTTTGGGGTCAAATTTCTCCTGTTACCCTTGGGAAAATAAAAAAATGCAGGCTAAAAGATCATTTTTGAGAAAATAATTTTTTTATTTTATTTTCATGGCTCTGCGTTGTAAACTTCTGTGAAGCACTTGGGGGTTCAAAGTCCTCACCACACATCTAGATTAGTTCCTTTGGGGGTCTAGTTTCCAAAATGGGGTCATTTCTGGGGGATCTCCAATGTTTAGGCACACAGGGGCTCTCCAAACGTGACATGGTGTCCGCTAATGATTGGAGCTAATTTTCCATTTAAAAAGCCAAATGGCGTGCCATCCCTTCTGAGCCCTGCCGTGCGCCCAAACAGTGGTTTATCCCCACATATAGGGTATCAGCGTACTCAGGACAAACTGGACAACAATATTTGGGGTCCAATTTCTCCTATTATCCTTGGCAAAATAGGAAATTCCAGGCTAAAAAATCATTTTTGAGGAAAGAAAAATTATTTTTTATTTTCATGGCTCTGCGTTATAAACTTCTGTGAAGCACCTGGGGGTTTAAAGTGCTCAATATGCATCTAGATAAGTTTCTTGGGGGGTCTAGTTTCCAAAATGGGGTCACTTGTGGGGGAGCTCCAATGTTTAGGCACACAGGGGCTCTCCAAATGCGACATGGTGTCCGCTAACAATTGGAGCTAATTTTCCATTCAAAAAGTCAAATGGCGCGCCTTCCCTTCCGAGCCCTGCCGAGTGCCCAAACAGTGGTTTACCCCACATATGAGGTATCGGCGTACTCGGGAGAAATTGCCCAACAAATTTTATGATCCATTTTATCCTACTGCCCATGTGAAAATGAAAAAATTGAGGCGAAAAGAATTTTTTTGTGAAAAAAAAGTACTTTTTCATTTTTACAGATCAATTTGTGAAGCACCTGAGGGTTTAAAGTGCTCACTAGTCATCTAAATAAGTTCCTTGGGGGGTCTAGTTTCCAAAATGGGGTCACTTGTGGGGGAGCGCCAATGTTTAGGCACACAGGAGCTATCCAAACGCGACATGGTGTCCGATAACGATGGAAATAATTTTTCATTCAAAAAGTCAAATGGCGCTCCTTCCCTTCCGAGCCTTAC
The DNA here is from genome assembly GCF_032444005.1 of Ranitomeya imitator. Lineage (NCBI taxonomy): Eukaryota > Metazoa > Chordata > Amphibia > Anura > Dendrobatidae > Ranitomeya > Ranitomeya imitator. The sequence goes on along the minus strand of NC_091283.1, from coordinate 546,868,909 downwards.
CATGTGCCCAAACAGTGGTTTACCCCCACATGTGAGGTATTGGTGTACTCAGGAGAAATTGCCCAACACATTTTAGGATCCATTTTATCCTGTTGCCCATGTGAAAATGAAAAAATTGAGGCTAAAAGAATTTTTTTGTGAAAAAAAAGTACTTTTTCATTTTTACGGATCAATTTGTGAAGCACCTGGGGGTTCAAAGTGCTCACTATGCATCTAGATAAGTTCCTTGGGGCGTCTAGTTTCCAAAATGGGGTCACTTGTGGGGGAGCTCCAATTTTTAGGCACACGGGTGCTCTCCAAACGTGACATGGTGTCCGCTAAAGAGTGGAGCCAATTTTTGATTCAAAAAGTCAAATGGCGCTCCTTCCCTTCCAAGCCCTGCCGTGCGCCCAAACAGTGGTTTACCCCCACATATGAGGTATCAGCGTACTCAGGACAAATTGGACAACAACTTTCGTGGTTCAGTTTCTCCTTTTACCATTGGGAAAATAAAAAAATTGTTGCTAAAAGATAATTTTTGTGACTAAAAAGTTAAATGTTCATTTTTTCCTTCCATGTTGCTTCTGCTGCTGTGAAGCACCTGAAGGGTTAATAAACTTCTTGAATGTGGTTTTGAGTACCTTGAGGGGTGCAGTTTTTAGAATGGTGTCACTTTTGGGTATTTTCAGCCATATAGACCCCTCAAGCTGACTTCAAATGTGAGGTGGTCCCTAAAAAAAATGGTTTTGTAAATTTCGTTGTAAAAATGACAAATCGCTGGTCAAATTTTAACCCTTATAACTTCCTAACAAAAAAAAATTTTGTTTCCAAAATTGTGCTGATGTAAAGTAAACATGTGGAAATGTTATTTATTAACTATTTTGTGTCACATATCTCTCTGGTTTAACAGAATAAAAATTCAAAATGTGAAAATTGCGAAATTTTCTAAATTTTCGCCAAATTTCTGTTTTTATCACAAATAAACGCAGAATTTATTGACCTAAATTTACCACTAACATGAAGCCCAATATGTCACGAAAAAACAATCTCAGAACCGCTAGGATCCGTTGAAGCGTTCCTGAGTTATTACCTCATAAAGGGACACTGGTCAGAATTGCAAAAAACGGCAGGGTCTTTAAGGTCAAAATAGGCTGGGTCATGAAGGGGTTAACTACCCATCTATTGTCGATTTCTCGCTTTCCTCGTCTGGTTTTCCCAGTATTGCGTTGACGTTACTGTGGATAACCATCAACATTGGGGTTTGTCTCTGTATTAAATTCCTTTGGGAATTTTTTTGCGCATTGACCATCTGTCATGCATATAGCACCAGGTTGATCTTTGCCACATGGGCCATGAATCATGTGCTTCATCACTGCCTCATGCAGTTTTGGATTTGCTGTCTCATTTGGGATTTCAGCAGAGACCAATTCATTAATTATTTATTTGTCCCTCGGTTTATCTTCCTCTCCGAGGATTAAGAGCATGTGAGCGTGTGGTATTCCACGCTTTTGAAATTCTATTACATGCACATAGGCAACTACACGATCAAAAATGTTTTTTTTCAAAATCTCGTTAAGCACGGCTTGGAGTTTGATTTTAAATACTCGTGCAACCAAATCTGGTCTGAACTTTGGCATTTGCGATGGTTCTAAGTTTTCAGTAATTTCTTTCCACTTTGGGTTACAGGTCATCATAACAAAAAGTTCTGTCTTTCCGAATTTTCGGACAATTGTCATGGCGACTTGGCAATTTTGCTGCATAGCTCTTGGGCTTCCAATGAAAATGGACAGTAAAATTACTGGTGTCCCAGCTTATAGCCGTTGGTGTAACGCAACATTATGGATGTGATCCATAACGTCGGCATAACTGTAGACGCGTAATGCCTTTTGATTTTGTTTTATATATTCGATCCTGTTGGATTCAATTTTGACGTAACTGTCAATGATAAATTGTTGCGCCAACTTCCCATCATTTAAAAGAGGATAGAACTCATCACGAATGGCAAGTCTGTATGCATAGTACTGCAACAGGGTGATTTTTTCTTGTCGATCTTCATCCACTGGTAAGGATGGTAGATGAATGTCACCAATTCCTTGATGTTGCACACTTAGGGCAATTGCAGTTGTCAAATTTATTGTCCATCCACTGTCCCCATATGGGAATAGAAGTGGATATGTTATTGCATCACACTTTCTGTGAAGAAAACTGATTTGAACAGTTTGGTTTTCACTTTTGAGGTGAACTCTGATGTTCTTATTAAATGGGGGTTCACCCATTGCATTTTGATAAATTATAGCTACTTCACTGCACCTTGGTGCATTGTAGCGCCTCTGGTCATCGTTGTAGTCATTTATAATTAACATTGTTATTTCGAGTGGATCGCGATTTTCTAATTCATCAATCCTCTCTTCCTCTATTTCAAATTCCCTCATCATTGTAAAGGCGTTTGCGAGTGAGTTAATTGCTTTCATTTTCTCTCCAAGAGATGATAGCAGTGCTGGGAGGCACTTTATATTTGGTTGACTCTGTTCTGTTTGATGAATCCTGTCATAAATCACACTCTGTGAGTATCTCCAGGCTCTTTATTCACATCATGTCTCAACCTCCATTACATGAATTCCGAGTACAACAACATCCAACAAGTTCCAAACACAGAAGATAGAACACACATAAAAGTAGTGAGACCCCTAGAGGCCACATGAACATATAACATATTGCTACATCCTTTCTCTTTTAACTAGAGGAACAATAAAAGATACTAAACTAATGTATACTATGACAAAGTTAGAAATTAACCTAGTACGTCCAGTTAGATATAATCTTTGAGGTGCGCCGGCTTTTTGCTAATTCTGCCAGCTCTGGTAATATAAGATGTGTCACTTTCTACATCTGGTACATCTGGTACTTCTTCTGATATTGTCTGTCTCTGGCCAGAGTCCTCACCCTGATGGTCAGCTGTCACTGTTGGTGCCTGACTTGTACTTGCTGCCTCGTTGTCTTGGGTGTCTGGATACTGTTCAAAAGGCCATGAATCATCTCTTTCTTGCGTTTTCCTCAAATATCTTCGATTCCTCCTTAGTCTTCTTCCGTCGTCTGTTAGAATTTCGTAAGACCGAGGTCCCAGTTTCTGGACAACCTTTGCCTTTTGCCAGTGTTTGTCAAATGTGGTGCTTGGCTGCAGCCGAATGTTGTCATTTCTCTGGAGCTCAGGCAGATCCTTTGCAGATTTATTGTAATAGAAAGCTTGCCTAGCTTGATTCTTCTGTAATTTAGCTTCGATGTTTCCCAGCAGCTTTGGCTCTAACAGATGACACGCAGTTGGTACTAGTGTCTTTGTACGCCTACTCATGAGCCTCTGTGCCGGACTGCTGTCTAGGCCTTGGGTGGGTGTGTTTCTATGATCCAGTATAGACAGATATACATCAGCACCCGCCTGGTTTGCTTTCTGCATGAGTCTTTTGGCCGTTTTTACTGCTGACTCTGCTTTCCCATTACTCTGAGGATATCTTGGAGAAGACGTCTGGTGTTCAAATTCCCATTTCTTACTGAAAGTTTTGAATTCTTCCGACGTAAACTGTGCCGCATTGTCAGAGAAAACGATATCTGGAATGCCATACCTGGCAAAATGGGCCTTGAGTTTTTTAATCACTGTTCTCGCCCTTGTGTCCTGCACCAAATCAACCTCCCAGAAGTTAGAGAAATAGTCCACTGTAATCAGGTATTCTTTGTCATTCCATGTGAACAAGTCTGTTCCTATTTTTGACCAAGGCCTATGTGGAATTTCATGAGGTTGCAATGTCTCCTTTGGTTGCTTATCATTGCAGGATGCACATATTTCACATTGTGCTATGTAATTTTTTATGTGGTCATTCATTCCTGGCCAATAAACTGATTCTCGTGCACGACGTAGGCATCCTTCCATGCCTAAGTGAGAAGAGTGCAATGTCTTCAATATGCCTCTTCTGAGAACTTCAGGTATAACAGCCCTGTCTCCTTTAAAGATGATTCCTTGCTACACTGACAATTCATCTCTTTTGTGGAAGAATTGTGAGACTTCCCTCGGAGCATGCTGCTTGTATTTTGGCCAGCCCTGCAGGATGACAGTCTTTAAACTCTGGAGACTTTTATCCTTCTCTGTAAAAGTCTGGATTTGCTTGACCTTTTCTTTTGACACTGCAAGGTAGTTACACATATTGATGGTTTCAATGTCTTCCTGCTCATCATTTGTGATAGGAAGGTAAGCTCTGCTTAGCGTATCTGCAATCAGTAAGTCTCTTCCTGGACAGTACCCGATGTCAACATCATATTTCTGAAGTCGCAACAGCATGCGCTGTAGTCTCTTTGGGGCATTTAGTAATGGTTTCTTTGTAATGCTCTCCAATGGTTTGTGATCCGACTGCACTGTTACCCGTCGACCATAGGTGTACTGGTGAAACTTCTCCATCCCAAATACCACAGCCAGTAGTTCCTTCTCAATCTGCGCATATCCCTGCTCTGTTGTTGTAAGGACTCTGCTTGCAAATGTAATTGGCTGTTTGTTCTGCATTAATGTGGCTCCAAGGCCTTTTTCCGAAGCATCACATTGTACCACCACTTCTCGATCTGGATCGAAATACTTTAGGGTTGCTGTATCTGCAATGGCATTCTTTACTGCTCGGAAAGCAGTCTCCTGGCTTTCTGTCCATTCCCAGCGCACATCTTTGTGGGTTAGCTGTCTCAGTGGCTCACACATGTCTGACAGATGTCTGCAAAATTTTGAGAGATAATTCACCATGCCCAAAAATCGTTGTACTCCAGAAACATCAGTAGGGGTAGGCAAATCTTGTATTGCTCTCACCTTTTCAGGATCCACTTTGACCCCAGTTGAAGTCAGTCGATGACCAATATAGGCCACTTCTGTCATTTTCAATTTGAATTTGTCCATATTCAGCTTTATGTTTTTTTCTCTGCATCTGTCCAAAAATTGTATCATCTTCTGATCGTGATCCTTGATTGCAGATTCCATATTCTCACCTTCTCCCACTACTAGGATATCATCCGCTATTGTCTTCACTCCAGTAAGTCCTTCCAAAGCCTGCATCAATTTCTGCTGGAATATCTCTGGAGCAGGTTTTAGTCCCATGGGCATTTTCAGCCATTTAAAGCGTCCAAATGGTGAAGAAAATGTTGTCAATAAACTTGAATCTTCAGTCAGGGCCACAAGCCAGAATCCATTTTTTACATCACATACAGAAAATATTTTAGCCTTTGATAAATCTGGTAGAACATCATCTAATGTTGGCATTGGGTAATGATTTCGTTTCAGCGCCTTGTTGAGTGGCTTAGGATCAATACATATTCTTAACTTGCCCGATGGTTTCTGCACTATGACCAAACTGCTGATCCAATCTGTGCTCTTATGGACTGGTGCTATCATGCCTCTTCTCTGTAGATCTTGCAGTTCTACTTTCAGCGGTTGCATTAAAGCTACAGGCACTCTTCTTGTAGGTAATCTGGTGGGCTGCACTGTGTTGTCAATTTCTAGCCTATATTTACCTTCAAAGCATCCATCACCTTCAAATACATCAGCATACTCTGCTTTTATTTTCTGCATGTCCAAGTTGTGCTCTGCATTTAGTTTTGGATTTTGTATATCCTGGGCAACTTCAACAGACATAATGTTCTGAGACTGTACTTTTATTAAGTCCATTGCCTGAACTGCTTTTACTCCCAGTAATGGTACATGGTTGCCACCCTGTAACACGGTAAATTCAACTCTATAACTCTTTCTGTTACATGGGTTTCGTATTTTTAGCTTACATGTCCCCATTGGTTTCAGAACACTTTTGTTGTACATCACCAGTACCTTGTCAGTTGGCTCAATAGAAACCTGTTTGTTTAGCAGATCAAATGAAATTACATTGCAGCTTGCTCCACAATCCAGCTGAAATCTAATGGGCTTCTCATCCAACAAGAATGTTGCATAAAGCTGCTTGGCATCCTTCACTACTGACTGCCCGACTACATTGACTTTCTCTGTTGTAGACTGCATTTGTAGCCATGTAATGTCCTCTGCACTGTCAGTGTCTGGTGTCACAGTGTGGAGCTGTCTGTACTGTTTGCCTCTTCCTTGCCTGCAGACAGCAGAGGAATGATTCTTCTTGCCACATGACCTGCAGGTTTCCCCATATGCTGGACACTTGGTTTTGTCTCTCTCATGTCTTTTCCCACAATACTTGCAGTGGACAGTGTTTCTAGGGTAGTCTGGTCCTGTCTTTCCTTTCATAGATACTGCATGTACCTTGTCATCATTATTCTCACTGGTGCCTGCCATCATCTTCAGGCTGTGCTTTGTGAGCTCAGCAGCCCTGCAGATTTGCATACATTTCTCTAAAGTCATGTCTTCCTCTCTCAGTAATCTTTCTTTGAGATGACAGTCCTTTATGCCACACACCATTCTGTCCTTGATTAGACTGTCCCTGATCTCTCCAAAGCCACATGTTTCTGCAAGTCTCCTCAGCTCTGTCAGATATCTGTCCACATTTTCACCATCCTCCTGATGTCTTGTGAAAAACTTATATCTTTTCACTGTCTCATTCTTCTTTGGGTCACAGTGTTTATCAAATGCCTGCACAATGTCTGCTAGGAGGAGGTTGTCTGTGTCTGGGAGCAAGGTGTGGGCTAATTCTCTGCCATTTTCCCCAATTAGGTAATAAAACAGCTTTACTTTCCGTGTGTCATCAGTGGGGCCCACAGTCAGATCCACATACAGTGTAAACTCTTCCTTCCAATGTCTCCAAGTCTGGGACAGATTACATGAAGTGACATCCAGTCTCCGAGGGGGCTTCAGACCAGTCTCCATTTTTCTGTACTGTCAGGGAATCTGTACTTACAGTTGCAGTGATCTGTGCAGTTCCAGCCTCATATAAGCTCTAAGAATTTGCAGGTTCTGTGCCCGGCTGCCACCATGTTCTGTTTGATGAATCCTGTCATAAATCACACTCTGTGAGTATCTCCAGGCTCTTTATTCACATCATGTCTCAACCTCCATTACATGAAAATCCGAGTACAACAACATCCAACAAGTTCCAAACACAGAAGATAGAACACACATAAAAGTAGTGAGACCCCTAGAGGCCACATGAACATATAACATATTGCTACAGACTCCTTGTACTTAATACTTCTTCACTGTCCAAGATATAAATCTGGGCAAACTTGGGAGTACTACCCACAGCGGGATGCAATGGGGCAGTTCTGTAGTAAATTTATCTATGAATTTGAAAACAGTATGGACCATGCCCAGGAGGTGGCGCTACTTGTGCTCCAATTGATGTCAAAGCAAGTGAGCTATTGTATTGCCTTATATTAGCCATAAAGTTATTGGATTACTGATGCTCTCCTTTCATCATTTGACTAATTGATCATCCATACGAATGGGACGTAATTGGTTGTGCCCTCTCTTGCAGCAGGAAGGGAATGTTTTGTCCTGCGCCATTTCGTCTTTGAAATTTTTAGATTGGCAGAACTGACATCGACATGTCAGTTCGCCAGCATAGTGCTCTTCAATACGTGTCTCATCAATTTGATTGAGAAGTCCTCTAGTGGCAAATGTAACTTGCCGTCGTCGAGTGGCTCTTGCATTTTGGACACATATTCTATGTTGTTCTCTTTTTTGTGAAATATGTGTATCACTTTGTGCATTGCGTGTTGCTCGTTGTCATGCAGCATTAGAAGCTCTACGTGATTCAGTTACTTCATTCGTTTCTCTTGCTCTGGCTGCCCTTTGTTGGGCTGCATCAGCAGTTCTTCGACAATTTTGTCTTGTGTTTCATTAAGATGCAGGGTACGCATCTGTATGTGATTCGCTTCTCTACGTGCAGAAGCGCCCTCAATTTGATCCACCTTCGCAATGTTGCCTCACACTGTTGCCTCACAGGCTAACATTCAAAAAAGGCTTATGCCTTAACTCGCCACCAGGGAGAGCTCCTCTCCTTAGGTATCCATGGTTACGCCCAACTGTGGATGACTCATTGTGCACAGACACGTCCAAATTAGGTATACTGATTCTTCCCCTTTTATTTGTGAATACTGGATGAAGGACACTTGTGAATTATAAAAAGAGGTTATATGCCTGTGTATAGAGAGACAGAGCGGCAGCCAGAGATTCAGCCAAGACACCCAAACATCCAGGGACTCTACAGGACTGCAGCCAAGACATCATAGCTGTTGTGAATTCTGCTCTTGGGCTCCCTCCGGTGGTTAAGAGTGGTAGTGCTGCTGTCTGTGGATCGCATCATTCATCAGGTGTGTTCAATTTGGACTCAGCTATTTAGTCCTGCTTCATTCTTTAGTCTGTGCCAGTTGTCCATTGTTTTTGGAGGATTCACTTCCCTTCTGGTCTCTCCTGTTTGCTGTGCTTTTCTACAAAGATAAGTCCTGGCTTTGTTTTTGCTGTCCACCTGCTGTGGACCTTATAGTTCTGTGCATATTCATGTTTTGTCTTGTCCAGCTTTGTCTGTGAAGGATTTTTTGCAGCCAAGCTGTGTCTCTGGAGATGCAGATATACCCTCCATGTCTTTAGTCAGATGTGGTGATTTGTATTTTCTGTGGTGGATATTTTCTAGTGTTTTAATACTGACCGCATAGTACTCTGTTCTATTCTTTCTTTTTAGCTAGTATGGCCTCCTATGCTAAATTCTGATTTCATGTCTGCGTATGTTATTTCCCTCTCCTCTCACAGTCAATATTTGTGGGGGGCTATCTATCCTTTGGGTATTTTCTTTGAGGCAAGATAGGTTTCCTGTTTCTGTCTTTAGGGGAAGTTAGTTCTTAGGCTGTGTCGAGGGGTCTAGGGAGTGTTAGGTACCTGTTGTGAATTCTGTTTTCGGGCTCCCTCCTGTGGTCATGAATGGTACTTCGGCTGGTTCTGTCCGTGGACTTTCTCTGATGCCTGTGGGTGTTTCTGAGTTTCCTTCTATAGGTGACGAGACTAATTCGTTAGTGGGCTGCTCTATTTAACTCCACTTGGATCCTTGTCTGATGCCAGCTGTCAATGTTGTAGCATTGGTCTAGTTCGCTCCTGGATCTTCCTGGTTACCTGTTTCCTCCAGCAAAAGCTAAGTTTCGCTTTGCTTTTTTCTTGTTTGCTATTTTTTCTGTCCAGCATGCTTATGTGAATTTTGCCTTGCTTGCTGGAAGCTCTGGGACGCAGAGGGGCACCTCCGCTACGTTAGTCGGTGCGGAAGGTATTTTTCCCTGCTCTCTCTGTGTGGCTTTTGTAGGGTTTTTTGCTGACTGCAAAGTGACCTTTCCTATCTTCTGTCTGTTTAGTAAGTCGGGCCTCTCTTTGCTAAATCTATTTCATCTCTGTGTTTGTGATTTCATCTTACTCACAGTCAATATATGTGGGGGGCTGCCTTTTCCTTTGGAGAATTTTCTCTGAGGCAAGATAGGCTTATTTTACCTATCTCTAGGGCTAGCTAGTTCTGAGGCTGTGACGAGGCGCCTAGGTCATGATAGGAGCGCTCCACGGCTATTTCTAGTGTGCGTGATAGGATTAGGGATTGCGGTCAGCAGAGGTTCCACTTCCCAGAGCTTGTCCTGTTCTAATGTGCTATCAGGTCTTTTCTGGTGCTCTAACTACCAGGTCCACTATTTGTCCTAACCACCAGATCATAACAGGTACCCCCCACAGCTACTTCTAGTTGCGCTGCTAGGTTCAGGGTTTGCAGTGAGTACAGGGACCACCTTCTCCAGAGTCCGTCTCATGCTGCTCCTAGGCCACCAGATCATAACACATAGCTCCATCACAAGAGACACAGATTTATCATTCTACAGGATGCTAACCTAGGGGACCTCGGCTCCAGTTGGAAGAACACAGATCTGCTCCATTGACCATCGCTGAACCATGGATACGTTTGGAGAAAGTCAGGACTGGGACCTGCCGGTCACCTGGCTCCATGGAAATGTTCTGAGAGGCTAGGCTGTGACCCTCCGGTCAACTGGCCTTTTACCTGAATGGACTGTCATCTTCCTAAGCTTGTTGTTGCCTCCACTCTGTGTGCATGCCACAGGTTGGGTAGTCGACCCTGGAAGATGAAGCCAGGTTGTGACCCTCTGGTCAACTGACCTTGTACCTGACTGGACTATCATATTCCTATGCTTGGCATTATCTTCTCTTTGTGTGTATGCCACAGGTTAGGTAGTTGACCCTGGAAGCTCTGAAGTAACAACTGCTATTATCCTGATGAGTCAGCGGAAGAGTGAGACTCTGTAATGTGCACCATTTTGAGGTATTTGCCAGGACTGTTTTACCCTCACCCTGTGCTGTCTGAGTAGTGTTATGCCCATGTTAAAAGGAGATCAGGCATTCGGTTTATGATCCCTGGTCTATGCAGTTTTGGCTAGCGAACCGGGGCTCCCGTAGACCCCCGATGTCTCCACCAATGGTATTTAACAGGGAGAAATGGAAGATTCTACATCTGGGAAAGAAAAATGAAAAATACATCTACAGAATTGGAGGAATAGAACTAAGCAACAGCACGTGTGAAAGAGACTTGGGTATATTTATAGATCACAGACTGCACATGAGTCAACAGTATGATGCAGTAGCAAAATAGGCAAACATAGTTCTAGGATGTATTAAAAGAAGCATAGAGTCTAGATCATGTGAAGTAACCCCCCTACTCCTCCTTGGTCAGACTTCATCTGGAATACTGTGTCCAGTTCTGTGCACCATACTTTAAAAAAGACACTGAAAAACTAGAGCAAGTTCAGAGAAGAGCTACCAGGATGGTGAGCGGATTGCAACATATGTTCTGCGAGGAACAGATAAAGAATCTGGGAATGTTTAGCTTGCAAAAAAGAAGGCTAAGAGGTGACTTTCTAGCTGTTTACAAATATCTGAACTGATTTCACAGTGTAGAGGGTGTTGTGAATTCTGTTGTCGGGCTCCCTCCTGTGGTCATGAATGGTACTTCGGCTGGTTCTGTCCATGGACTTCCTCTGGTGGGTGTTTCTGAGTTTCCTTCCACAGGTGACGAGGTTAATTCGTTAGCTGCTGCTCTATTTAACTCCACTTAGATCTTTGCTCCAGGCCACCTGTCAATGTTCCAGTATCGGTCTAGTTCACGACCTGTGTTCCCTTCAAAAGCTAAGTTCCAGCTTGTATTTCTTTGGTTTGCTATTTTTCTGTCCAGCTTGCTATTTCATTTGTTGTCTTGCTTGCTGGAAGCTCTGGGACGCAGAGGGAGCGCCTCCGCACCGTGAGTCGGTGCGAAGGGTCTTTTTGCGCCCTCTGCGTGGTCTTTTTGTAGGTTTTTGTGCTGACCGCAAAGTAACCTTTCCTATCCTCGGTCTGTTCAGTAAGTCGGGCCTCACTTTGCTTAATCTATTTCATATCTGTGTTTGTATTTTCATCTTTACTCACAGTCATTATATGTGGGGGGCTGCCTTTTCCTTTTTGGAATTTCTCTGAGGCAAGGTAGGCTTTATTTTTCTATCTTCAGGGCTAGCTAGTTTCTTAGGCTGTGCCGAGTTGCATAGGGTGCGTTAGGCACAATCCACGGCTATTTCTAGTGTGTTTGATAGGTTTAGGGATTGCGGTCAGCAGAGTTCCCACGTCCCAGAGCTCGTCCTTTATTATCAGTAACTATCAGGTCATTCCGTGTGCTCTTAACCACCAGGTCCATTATTGTCCTGACCACCTGGTCATAACAGTACAGGTGGCCCAAAGTACTAATGCATCTCAATAGAGGGATAAGAGAAGTTCTGAGACCATTTTTTTTTCTTTGCAGTGTGTTTTGTCTCAATTTTCCCCTTTACCTCTGGGTGGTTCAGGACACTGGTGTAAACATGGACATTCAAGGTCTGTCCTCTTGGATGGATAATCTCACTACAAGGATACAAAACATTCAAGATTTTGTGGTTCAGAATCCGATGTCAGAGCCTAGGATTCCTATTCCTGATTTGTTTTTTGGTGATAGATCTAAGTTCTTGAATTTCAAAAATAATTGTAAATTGTTTCTTGCCTTGAAACCTCGCTCCTCAGGTGACCCTGTTCAACAAGTAAAGATCATTATTTCTTTGTTACGTGGTGACCCTCAAGACTGGGCATTTTCCCTTGCGCCAGGAGATCTGGCATTGCGTGATGTTGATGCGTTTTTCCTGGCGCTTGGATTGCTTTATGACGAACCTAATTCAGTGGATCAGGCAGAGAAAATCTTGCTGGCTCTGTGTCAGGGTCAGGATGAAGCGGAGATATATTGTCAGAAGTTTAGAAAGTGGTCTGTGCTCACTCAGTGGAATGAATGTGCCCTGGCAGCAATCTTCAGAAAGGGTCTCTCTGAAGCCCTTAAGGATGTCATGGTGGGGTTTCCCATGCCTGCTGGTCTGAATGAGTCTATGTCCTTGGCCATTCAGATTGATCGACGCTTGCGTGAGCGTAAAGCTGTGCACCATTTGGCGGTACTATCTGAGCATGGGCCTGAGCCTATGCAATGTGATAGGACTTTGACCAGAGCTGAACGGCAAGAACACAGACGTCGGAATGGGCTATGTTTTTACTGTGGTGATTCCACTCATGCTATCTCCGATTGTCATAAGCGCACTAAGCGGTTCGCTAGGTCTGACACCATTGGTACGGTACAGTCTAAATTTCTATTGTCTGTTACTCTGATTTGCTCTTTGTCATCCTATTCTGTTATGGCATTTGTGGATTCAGGCGCTGCCCTGAATATGATGGACTTGGAGTATGCTAGGCGCTGTGGTTTTTTCTTAGAGCCCTTGCAGTATCCTATTCCATTGAGAGGAATTGATGCTACGCCTTTGGCCAAGAATAAGCCTCAGTATTGGACCCAATTGACCATGTGCATGGCTCCTGCACATCAGGAGGATATCCGCTTTCTGGTGTTGCATAATCTGCATGATGTGGTCGTTTTGGGGTTGCCATGGCTACAGGTTCATAATCCAGTATTGGACTGGAAATCTATGTCTGTGTCCAGCTGGGGTTGCCAGGGGGTACATGGTGATGTTCCATTTTTGTCTATTTCGTCTTCCACTCCTTCTGAAGTTCCAGAGTTTTTGTCGGATTATCGGGATGTATTTGATGAGCCCAAAGCCAGTGCCCTACCTCCTCATAGGGATTGCGATTGTGCAATTAATTTGATTCCTGGTAGTAAGTTTCCTAAGGGCCGATTGTTCAATTTATCTGTGCCAGAACACGCCGCTATGCGGAGTTATATAAAGGAATCCTTGGAGAAAGGCCATATTCGCCCGTCGTCATCACCGTTAGGAGCAGGGTTCTTTTTTGTGGCCAAGAAGGATGGTTCTTTGAGACCTTGTATTGATAACCGCCTTCTTAATAAAATTATAGTCAAATTTCAGTATCCTTTGCCGTTGCTGTCTGATTTGTTTGCTCATATTAAAGGGGCTAGTTGGTTCACCAAGATAGATCTTCGAGGGGCGTATAATCTTGTGCGTATTAAACAAGGCGATGAATGGAAAACAGCATTTAATACGCCCGAGGGCCATTTTGAGTACCTGGTTATGTGTTGTGAATTCTGTGGCTGAATTCACTCCTGTGGTCACAAGTGGTACTGCAGCTTCTGAGCTTCCTCCCTCAGGTGTTCTGGTGAGCTCGTTAACTGCTTCATTACTTAACTCCGCCTGATGCTGCTATCCTTGCTCCTTGTCAATGTTTCAGTGTTGGATCTGAGCTTCTCCTGATTGTTCCTGTGACCTGCTGCTCTGTATAGCTAAGTGCTTTTTGCTTTTTTTTCTGTCCAGCTTGTCTTTTGTTTTGCTGGAAGCTCTGAGACGCAAAGGGTGTACCGCCGTGCCGTTTGTTCGGCAAGGTGGGTTTTTTTTTGCCCCCTTTGCGTGGTTTTGCTTTAGGGTTTTTTGTAGACTGCAAAGTTTGCTTTACTGTCCTCGCTCTGTCCTAGAATATCGGGCCCCACTTTGCTGAATCTATTTCATCCCTACGTTTTGTCTTTTCATCTTACTCACAGTCATTATATGTGGGGGGCTGCCTTTTTCTTTGGGGAATTTCTCTGGGGCAAGTCAGGCCTATTTTTTCTATCTTCAGGCTAGCTAGTTTCTTAGGCTGTGCCGAGTTGCCTAGGTAGTTGTCAGGCGCAATCCACAGCCGCTTTTAGTTGTGTTTAGGATAGGATCAGGTGTGCAGTCTACAGAGTTTCCACGTCTCAGAGCTCGTTCTTGTATTTTTGGGTATTTGTCAGATCACTGTGTGCGCTCTGATCGCTAAGCACACTGTGTTTCTGGATTGCCTTCATAACACCTGTCATTAGCAAACATAACAGTTATGCCATTCGGGCTTTCCAATGCTCCATCAGTATTTCAGTCCTTTATGCATGACATCTTCCGAGAGTACCTGGATAAATTCCTGATTGTGTATTTGGATGATATTTTGGTCTTTTCGGATGATTGGGAGTCTCATGTGAAGCAGGTCAGAATGGTGTTCCAGGTCCTTCGTGTGAATTCCTTGTTTGTGAAGGGGTCAAAGTGTCTCTTTGGAGTTCAGAAGGTTTCATTTTTGGGGTTCATTTTTTCCCCTTCTACTATCGAGATGGACCCTGTTAAAGTCCAGGCCATTTACGATTGGACTCAGCCAACATCTGTGAAGAGCCTGCAAAAGTTCCTGGGCTTTGCTAATTTTTATCGGCGCTTCATCGCTAATTTTTCTACTGTTGCTAAACCGTTGACTGATTTGACCAAGAAGGGTGCTGATGTGGTCAATTGGTCTTCTGCGGCTGTAGAGGCTTTTCAGGAGTTGAAGCGTCGTTTTTCTTCTGCCCCTGTGTTGTGCCAGCCAGATGCTTCCGTTTCAGGTTGAGGTTGATGCTTCTGAGATTGGAGCAGGGGCTGTTTTGTCGCAAAGAAGTTCTGATGGCTCGGTGATGAAGCCATGTGCTTTCTTTTCTAGAAAGTTTTCACCTGCTGAGCGTAACTATGATGTTGGTAATCGTGAATTGTTGGCCATGAAGTGGGCATTCGAGGAATGGCGTCATTGGCTGGAAGGAGCCAAGCATCGCGTGGTGGTCTTGACAGATCACAAGAATTTGACTTATCTTGAGTCTGCCAAACGGTTGAATCCGAGACAGGCTCGATGGTCGTTATTTTTCTCCCGTTTTGATTTTGTGGTTTCGTACCTTCCGGGCTCTAAGAATGTGAAGGCTGATGCCCTGTCAAGGAGTTTTGTGCCTGACTCTCCGGGTGTTCCTGAGCCGGCGGGTCTTCTCAAAGAGGGGGTAATTTTGTCTGCCGTCTCCCCTGATTTGCGGCGGGTGCTGCAAAAATTTCAGGCTGATAGACCTGACCGTTGCCCAGCGGAGAAACTGTTTGTCCCTGATAGATGGACTAGTAGAGTGATCTCTGAGATTCATTGTTCAGTGTTGGCTGGGCATCCTGGAATCTTTGGTACCAGAGATTTGGTGGCTAGATCCTTCTGGTGGCCGTCTTTGTCACGGGATGTGCGTTCTTTTGTGCAGTCCTGTGGGACTTGTGCTCAGGCTAAGCCCTGCTGTTCTCGTGCCAGTGGGTTGCTTTTGCCCTTGCCGGTCCCGAAGAGGCCCTGGATGCATATTTCTATGGATTTTATTTTGGATCTCCCCGTCTCTCAAAAGATGTCGGTCATTTGGGTGGTTTGTGATCGCTTTTCTAAGATGGTCCATTTGGTACCTTTGTCTAAATTGCCTTCCTCCTCTGATTTGGTGCCGTTATTTTTCCAGCATGTGGTTCGTTTACATGGTATCCCGGAGAACATCGTTTCTGACAGAGGTTCCCAGTTTGTTTCAAGGTTTTGGCGATCCTTTTGTGCTAGGATGGGCATTGATTTGTCTTTTTCCTCGGCTTTCCATCCTCAGACAAATGGCCAAACCGAACGAACTAATCAAACTTTGGAAACATATCTGAGATGCTTTGTTTCTGCTGATCAGGATGATTGGGTGTCCTTTTTGCCGTTGGCTGAGTTCGCCCTTAATAATCGGGCCAGCTTGGCTACTTTGGTTTCGCCGTTTTTCTGCAATTCTGGTTTCCATCCTCGTTTCTCTTCAGGGCAGGTTGAGTCTTCAGACTGTCCTGGTGTAGATACTGTGGTGGATAGGTTGCAGCAGATTTGGACTCATGTGGTGGACAATTTGACATTGTCCCAGGAGAAGGCTCAACGTTTCGCTAACCGCCGGCGCTGTGTGGGTCCCCGACTTCGTGTTGGGGATTTGGTTTGGTTGTCGTCTCGTTATGTTCCTATGAAGGTTTCCTCTCCTAAGTTTAAACCTCGTTTCATTGGTCCGTATAAGATTTCTGAGGTTATCAATCCTGTGTCATTTCGTTTGGCCCTTCCTGCTTCTTTTGCCATCCATAATGTGTTCCATAGGTCGTTATTGCGGAGATACGTGGCGCCTGTGGTTCCATCCGTTGATCCTCCTGCCCCGGTGTTAGTTGAGGGGGAGTTGGAGTATGTGGTGGAGAAGATTTTGGATTCTCGTGTTTCGAGATGGAAACTCCAGTACCTGGTCAAGTGGAAGGGTTATGGTCAGGAAGATAATTCCTGGGTTTTTGCCTCTGATGTTCATGCTGCCGATCTGGTTCGTGCCTTTCATTTGGCTCATCCTGGTCGGCCTGGGGGCTCTGGTGAGGGTTCGGTGACCCCTCCTCAAGGGGGGGGTACTGTTGTGAATTCTGTTGTCGGGCTCCCTCCTGTGGTCATGAATGGTACTTCGGCTGGTTCTGTCCATGGACTTCCTCTGGTGGGTGTTTCTGAGTTTCCTTCCACAGGTGACGAGGTTAATTCGTTAGCTGCTGCTCTATTTAACTCCACTTAGATCTTTGCTCCAGGCCACCTGTCAATGTTCCAGTATTGGTCTAGTTCACTCCTGGATCGTTCTTGTGACCTGTGTTCCCTTCAGAAGCTAAGTTCCAGCTTGTATTTCTTTGGTTTGCTATTTTTCTGTCCAGCTTGCTATTTCATTTGTTGTCTTGCTTGCTGGAAGCTCTGGGACGCAGAGGGAGCGCCTCCGCACCGTGAGTCGGTGCAGAGGGTCTTTTTGCGCCCTCTGCGTGGTCTTTTTGTAGGTTTTTGTGCTGACAGCAAAGTAACCTGTCCTATCCTCAGTCTGTTCAGTAAGTCGGGCCTCACTTTGCTTAATCTATTTCATCTCTGTGTTTGTATTTTCATCTTTACTCACAGTCATTATATGTGGGGGGCTGCCTTTTCCTTTGGGGAATTTCTCTGAGGCAAGGTAGGCTTTATTTTTCTATCTTCAGGGCTAGCTAGTTTCTTAGGCTGTGCCGAGTTGCATAGGGATCGTTAGGCGCAATCCACGGCTATTTCTAGTGTGTTTGATAGGTTTAGGGATTGCGGTCAGCAGAGTTCCCACGTCCCAGAGCTCATCCTTTATTATCAGTAACTATCAGGTCATTCCGTGTGCTCTTAACCACCAGGTCCATTATTGTCCTGACCACCTGGTCATAACAAGAGGGATCATCCTTATTCTCATTTGCACATGGAAACACAAGAAACAATGGAATGAAACGGAAAGGGAGAAGATACAGATTAGATAGATGTTCTCCTTCAATGGCTTGCATATCTTGGCCAAAATATCGACCAATACCTCACATATTTATATATATTTTGTGCTCTTTATTTTTCAGGGTGCAGCCAAGCCCAGCACGTTAGGTCTTGTATACAGGGGTGTTTACATGGGATGCATTGAGAGAGTGCTTGCCAGCCTGCCTAATCGAATAGTATGGGCATGACTAATAGGCTGAGAACCAGACTTCTATGCATTACCTACATGTGAACAGCGCCCTATACGGGTCTCTATTGTGCAAATGTATGCTAAGCAGTCACCCCCTCCATGAACTGGTAGGTTGTGAGTGGCTATTTTGTATTTTGCACCTGTGTTTTGCAACATCTTTTGCCATATGGGTGGGCTGCATCCTGTAGTGCATTTATTCAGTACTCACCTTTCCTCCTCGTTCCCTCACTGCTCTAGGCTCTGCAGTAAGCATTCTGAAATGCCCGAACATCTCAGGGCAGCAGGCACCATGTAGTGATGTCATTGTGACGCCCCAGGGTCCAGGTCGTCACAGTGGCTTTGCTTTCCTCACGGGGAGAGTGATGTCACGCTTGGAAGTGATGACGGATAACTCTCACTAGGTAACAAAAACATACAACATGTTCACACTCCAGGCCACAAGAGGGAGCTTTTGATCCTATTTCTAGGTGACTCCCTTGCATATAGAGATATATTGTGGTTTGGAGGGAAAGTTAGTCAGATAGTACCCGAGGGCAGACTGAAGCAGTTTGAGGCAGGAAGAATGTATGAGGAGCCGTGCAGCCATGAGAAAGTCCTGCAGCTCCTGGACAGAGATAATACTGAAAGCCGAACAGATTGTAATGAGTGTGTAGGAGAGCGAAGCACAGGAGAAGGAACACCAGTGGAGCAGAGCAGTGAATTAGCTCCCTCCCTGGCTGGTGCAGATTACTGGGAGCCGGAACACCGAGGTTGTGAGGGACTCTAAGACTGACAGCAGAAACCTGCAGGACAGCTGGATTACACATCACCTGTCCGCCCTAATAGCCAGGAGGCACAGTGACACATAGTGCCCGGGTCATGATAGAGATCTTGTGAAAAGGCTCAAGTCACCTGCCATACTGGTTTGTGTCCCACCTTTATGGAGGACAGAGAGAACTGTGAGGACCTTATCAGACGCCATAGGCAGTAAGGGACTACAATACCACTGCACTATGAGGAAAGCTTTTAACTCCACCTGGTAAAGGGGACTCTGAATTCGCTTCCAAGCCGGCTGGACTCTGCCTGTCCTGTGATCTGGTGCCCTGGACTGTGGCTGCCTGAAGTCTTCAGTAAACCAGGTAAATAGACTGCAAACCTGTGTCCTCATTCTTTACTGCACTATTTGCCATCTTCCATCTACACACCGGGAGCCCTGGGGATACACTTCACCTGTGGGAAGTTATACCATTTAGCTGCCATAACATCACCCCAGAGGACCCCTTAGGCAGCTTTGGTCACCACTGACCAAATACCACAGGTGGCGTCACGAACATAAACTTTATTCAATTTCCCTTTTACATGGGCGCCCAAGGCCACGGACCGGGTTGTGCTGTTCCATGTATATTCCTCAGTTTCCATGTATGTTGTTATATTTTACTCTGTATTTAACTCTGCTGCCACCCAATGGCCTTTTTCCATATGGCAGCTTGTTATTCATTATTTCTTGTGGGCATGTCTTACTTCCGGTTCAGGGGTCAAGTCTTCTCTTCCTCTGGCAGCCATTTCAGTTTCAGTTTTATGCTGTTGTGAGAGGACACTTGAACCGGCTTAGAAAGGCATCAGTCTTTCGACCTCTTGCTGCTCTTTGTTGCTCACATTTGCAGACATACTTGGTGCTACATCTTACTGTACCCTGTCTACACATGCATTTCTGGAGAAAGTACTGTATTACCAGTTATACGCTGTATGTCCAGATCTACAAAATAAACAAGTCTGGATTGCACAATCCCTGGTGTGCATCATCTCTTCGGATGCTGAGCAGCATTGGTCCTGTCTGCCTCACGTGGAGGAAAATACGGAAGGTACGTTTCTCTCTCACAACGCTTATTAATCAACTACACCTCCATTCGCCTCATGTGGGGACAGAACATGGGTCGCCACCGTGACACCCCCCTGTGAACACCGGACCCGGTACCTGGTAGGGCGACTCATCATCGTGCCTGCTGCACACAGATGTCAGATGCCAAGGGGGATGTTGGGAGAGGGAACATCAGAAGATGCTCTCTCATCATTACTTTTAACCACATCGGTACGCCACTGTCCGGAGCAATATAACATATTACAGGTTGCAGGGGGAGGTGATAACTGCTATTATTTTGGCCATGTGGGCAATTTTCTGTGTGGGCAACTTTCCATGTGGTTAATTTTTGGTGTTGTCAACTTTCCATGTGGGTAATTTTTGGTGTGGGCAACTTTCCTTGTGGGCAATTTTTCTGCGGGCATTCAAGGCTGTGAATGTTTTTTTCTGTGGGCATTTTTCTGGTCACCACATCAAAAAGGCAGGGGTTTTTCTCCCGGGTACTCACAGTTGCATTACTGGATGGACGAAAGCTGACAGTAGCTCTGGGGGCAATCTTATTACAGTGTACCACCACAAGCACCACTGCAGTCTGCCTAGTTTGTACCTGTAGCAGAAAAATTGATTTGTGCCTCCACTGTAAAGAAATAAAAGTAATTTGCTAAATCACAAAGAGTCTTCATTGTTGGAAATGTGGACTCCCCCTTACATAAGACCTGAGACAGTGCAGGACCACAAAATGACAGGGATAGCAAAGGCACATCTAAACTGGGCATTTTAGGGTGTTCTTGTGTGTTTTGGGATCATTCCCTGTAAGGAGAATAACTACAGTAGGTGTATCCCATGGCTTTAGACCCTGGTGGGCCCAAAAGGTCCCTTTGGCCAATATGTGAAGGCACGCTATGTGACTTCAGACTTCTGATCCCTGACAGCATGTGGTGCTTACACTGTCAGGAGTTTCCATTTTTTGCTGGTGAAAGCGGGTGGTCATATGACTGCGAGTATGCGATTTGCATACTTTCTGGTCACATTCAAACTAGACGTTCCTGGCATCTCTCAATAACAGTGAATTGAGAGAATAGGAGCACATCTAGTTGACACATCCGCATTGCATACTTGCTTGTCAAGTGATCGCCAGCTCTCACCAGCATTGCTTGTGAATCCTGACAGTGCAAGCACGACTTACTTTGCGTGCCCTATAGGTGACTAAGGCTTTACTAGAAGACTGGACAACCCCTTTAAGGTCCCTGTTGGAGATTTTTCCTCTGGACCCACAAGCTTCAAGTTACAGCTCTGATCCCTGTGGTGGTAGGATTTAAATGTCCCCATTTTTGCATTGCAATTGTTAAAGGGAACCTGTCACCCCGTTTTTTGAGATTGAGATATAAATACTGTTAAATAGGGCCTGTGCTGTGCGTTACTATAGTGTATGTAGTGTACCCTGATTCCCCATGTATGCCGAGAAATACATTACCAAAGTCGGCGTTTTCGCCTGTCAATCAGGCTGGTCTGGTCAGGGGGGCGTGTTCACAGCGTTCTTTTCTTCCCCAGGTTTCCGTTGGTGGCGTAGTGGTGTGCGCATGTCCAAGGTCCGGATTCCCTGTGCCCACGTGAAGACACAGCGCGCGATCTGCGCTGTCATTCCTTTCATCGGTGCGGGCGGCCATCTTCCTGGGGCCGCGCGTGCGCAGATGTAGTGCTCTGCTGCATGGGGCTTCAGGAAAATGGCCGTGGGATGCCGCGCGTGCGCAGAAGAGATCGCGGCGGCCATTTTCCCAAAGCCGAGATGCAAACTCGGCTTTGGGAAAATGGCCGCCGCGATCTCTTCTGCGCACGCGCGGCATCCCGCGGCCATTTTCCTGAAGCCCCGTGCAGCAGAGCACTACATCTGCGCACGCGCGGCCCCAGGAAGATGGCCGCCCACACCGATGAAAGGAATGACAGCGCAGATCGCGCGCTGTGTCTTCACGTGGGCACAGGGAATCCGGACCTTGGACATGCGCACACCACTACGCCACCAACGGAAACCTGGGGAAGAAAAGAACGCTGTGAACACGCCCACCTGACCAGACCAGCCTGATTGACAGGCGAAAACGCCGACTTTGGTAATGTATTTCTCGGCATACATGGGGAATCAGGGTACACTACATACACTATAGTAACGCACAGCACAGGCCCTATTTAACAGTATTTATATCTCAATCTCAAAAAACGGGGTGACAGGTTCCCTTTAAGTATGCCATAATGACTAGCCAGCTTCTATCACCAGATTTGCAGGAACCTGAAGTGGTGTAAGCAGATGGTGCTGTTGAATTAGCAAATAAACCCTGAAGTTTATGGGGTATCCAGTCTGATTAGTTAAAAACAAACAATTCTTCATTTTCTGATGTCCTTCCAAATCTAAACCATGACCTACAGAAGAAAAAAAAATCCGACACAGCAGCAGAAATATTAAAGACCACTAGAGGGCAGTGTTGTGACGAATACATTGGGAGAGACTACATAAAATCGTTTATTCACATTCTCATTATAGAAACTGAAATAGAAAATGATCAGAACTCCCAAAGAGCCTCTGGATAAAAACACATAGAAATCATTGGTCTATTCAGTCTGTCCACCTGCATCTTCTTCTAATTTACTGTTTATGATTCACATACATATGTGTCATTAATTGTCTCTATTTTCTCTCTTAATTACATTATTTATAACACTTGTATAATGACATTCTACTGAAAACCTGAAAATCCAGATTTTAGAAAAGCGGTTCTTAAATGTTCTGATACTAATAAAAAAATATATGAATAGTACTCACCTCCCCCCACTCCAGTCCTTTCTTCTGTTCACACCTCATTTTCTTTTTTTTGCTGCAGTGGTGATTACAAGCTGACAGTACATATTGAGGCTGCTGCCAATCACCTAGTCCAGTGGCTCTGCCGATGTAAAGAACACTAGCCGCCGAGCTCAGTGATTGGCTGCACTTGTGATTTGCCGTGTCGATGTGATGTCACTGCACCAGCTTTAGGGAGTTAGAGTAGGACCCGGGGAGGGTGAGTGCTATATGTATTTGTATTTTTATTGGTATCGTTTTGGAGCAATTTTCTAAAAGTCGAAAGACCCTAGAAAAAAATCTAGTCAAAAAGCTGCAGTCATACTTAGATTTGAGGTGTGAGTTTTTCTTGGATGGTCCTCTTGCTGGGAGAGGTGAGATGTTTTGGAGGGTAGATGCTTTCCAATAAGAGGACCATGTAGACAATAGATGAGATCAAAGCCTTTCAGATCTAGAAAAGTTCTGAACCCGTACAGCCACTTGCCAACCATCTGTAAATTTGCAGTCGGTAGATTGGAGAGCTCACAGGGTTCATATTATTATTATTATTATATATATTTTATAGCGCCATTTATTCCATGGCGCTTTACATGTGAAAAGGGGCATACATAGACAAGTAAAATAAACATGAGCAATACAAGGCACTAACAAGTACAGAAGGAGGGAGGACCCTGCCCACGAGGGCTCACAGTCTACAGGGGATGGGTGAGGATACACTAGGAGAGGATAGAGCAGGTTGTGCGGCGATTCATACAAATTTACACTTAGGCTGGTTTCACACTTGCGTTTTTGTCTGCTGCGTTTTTTTCCCCTATATTTAACATTGAAAACGCATGCGTTTTTTTGTGTATGCGTTTGGTCGCGTTTTGCAATGCATGCGTTTTTTTACTGCATGCGTTTTTTTTCTAAAATGCTACTTGTAGTATTTTTAGAAGCGTTTTTTGGACCAAAAAAAAACGCATGCATTTTCATGCGTTTTTTTTGTGTCAAAAAATGCATTGGAGTCAATGGGGACGCATGCGTTTTTTGGTGCATGCGTTTTTTGCGTTAAAAACCGCATGCGTTTTTTTATTAAAAACACTGAAAACACACTAATATGCCACCACCCAACGTAAAGGTGATAAAGGGATCCTAACCCTACCCCTAACCCTACCCCTAACCCTAACCCTAAGGGATCCTAACCCTACCCCTAACCCTAACCCTAACCCTACCCCTAACCCTAAGGGATCCTAACCCTACCCCTAACCCTAACCCTAACCCTACCCCTAACCCTAACCCTACCCCTAACCCTAACCCTAAGGGATCCTAACCCTACCCCTAACCCTACCCCTAACCCTAACCCCTTTATGGTTAGGGGTAGGGTTAGGGTTAGGGGTAGGGTTAGGATCCCTTAGGGTTAGGGGTAGGGTTAGGGTTAGGGGTAGGGTTAGGGTTAGGGGTAGGGTTAGGGGTAGGGTTAGGATCCCTTAGGGTTAAGGTTAGGGGTAGGGTTAGGGTTAGGGTTAGGGGTAGGGTTAGGATCCCTTAGGGTTAGGGTTAGGGGTAGGGTTAGGGTTAGGGTTAGGGGTAGGGTTAGGGTTAGGATCTCTTTAGGGTTAGGGTTATGATCCCTACCCCTAACCCTACCCCTACCCCTAACCCTAACTATTTCTGTTTATAGTGGGTTTTTTACTTTTTTTTAATGATTGGCAGCTGTCACACATTTCTCAGCATGCGTTTAAAAAATGCAAACGCATGAAAAAACGCATGTAAACGCGGTAAAACGCAGCGTTTTTTACACCACATGCAAAAACGCATGCGTCAAAAAAACGCAGCGTTTGCATGCGTTTACATGCGTTTTTTCACCATGCGTTTTTTTGCGTTTTTTACCGCAAAAACGCACCCAAAAAAACGCAAATGTGAAACCAGCCTAAGATTACTCTAAGTTTACACTACCTATTAGTTTGCCTGCATTGTGCTACAAATTTATGCAAAAATAATGGTGCGCTCAGGGCATTTCCCCCTTTTCCCATAAAGTCAGACCCCTTGCATGTGAAGCCTTGCTCCCTTGTCGTGATAGTTGGTGAAAATTTCTAGTACGCATAATTTCATGAATGTGCCGCATTCTGCTGGACCTATGGTGGTACATCTGAGATTAGAAGATCACGGCGTTTAGCTGAGCACAGGTCCTCTTTAAATCTACACTACCATTCATGAGTAGTGTTGAGCATTCCGATACCGCAAGTATTGGGTATCGGCCGATATTTGCGGTATCGGAATTCCGATCCCAAGTTCCGATATTTTTGCGATATCAGGAATCGGGATCAGGATGAATATTTATGTGTAAAATAAAGAATAGAAATAAAAACTATGAATATACTCACCCTCGGACGCGCCCTGGTTGTAACCGCTGCAACCGGCAGTCTCCGTTCCTAAGAATGAGTGAGTGAAGGACCTGCGATGACGTCGCGGCTTGTGATTGGTCGCGTAAGCGGTCACATGAGCGGTCACGCGACCAATCACAAGCCGCGACGTCATTGAAGGTCCTTCACCCGCTCATTCTTAGGAACGGAGGCTGCCAGTTACACCGCTAAGGTCCAGGGTCCGCCGGATGGGTGAGTATATCCATATTTTTTATTTTTATTCTTTATTTTTTACATGAATATGGATCCCAGGGCCTGAAGGAGAGTTCCCTCTTCTTCAGACCCTGGGAACCATTCCAGGATACATTCCGATATTTGTGTCCCATTGACTTGTATTGGTATCGGGTATCGGTATTGGCGATATCTGATATTTTTCGGATATCGGCCGATACAATCCGATACTGATACTTTCCAATATATGAAGGTATCGCTCAACACTATTCATGAGTTAACAGGTTTCTTGTGGCATGGAAAAGGTTTCGACTTCTTCGTGTCTATTGGCCATTATTGGAACCACACACTTCCTTTATATAAACTTGTGACTGGCTTCCCTCCATGTGAGCAATAGAATCTTCATTCTGTTCCTGGCTTCATTGGAGAAAGTGTTCTGGAGAGTCGCTCTAGCTGTCTTGAGATTGTTGCATGTGGTTTGTTGTGAGTTAGTGATGAGCGAGTGTACTCGTTGCTCGGGTTTTCCTGAGCACGTTTGGGTGACCTCTGAG
The DNA here is from genome assembly GCF_032444005.1 of Ranitomeya imitator. NCBI lineage: Eukaryota > Metazoa > Chordata > Amphibia > Anura > Dendrobatidae > Ranitomeya > Ranitomeya imitator. The sequence continues at coordinate 546,843,383 of NC_091283.1, read as the reverse complement.
TATTTTTGACTGCTCAGAGATTTAGTTTTCATCCCGGCATCTGAATGATTTACAGCTACTAGCCAGGCTGAGTACATGTGGGGGTTGCCTAGTTGCTAGGGTATCCCCACATGTAGTCAAGCAGGCTAGTAGCTGTAAATCATTCAGATGCCGGGATGAAAAGTAAATCTCCGAGTAGTCATAAATAATCGGAGGTCACCCGAGCGTGCTCTGGAAAACCCAAGGAACGAGTACACTCGCTCATCACTATTGTGAGTACCTCTTCCTTCCTCTTCTGGCGTTCTTTCGTATTGCTTTTCTGCCTCTTTACTGTGTACCCATTTTTCTTTTGTATTTTAGCCCGTGTGTCTGTTGTTTGATTAAAAGAGATATAGAGTCCTCTCAGTGGGAGAAACAAAATAGGAAACTTGTGGGTGTGACACCTTTTAATGGCTAACAAAATATAGTGAATGATGTTACAAAGCAAGCTTTCGAGATGGCTTATGTCTCTTCATCAGGCTGGTATAACAAAATATTTGAGGAAACCCAATTATATACAGTAAAGAGCACAGACATGGTGTGATACATGGACATTTAAATAAACAAACACTGAGCTTAAGTCTATATGCCCACGTTGCAGAAATACTGTGGAAATGTCCGCAGCATTTCCGCAACACCCTGCTGTGGGTAAAATGCATGTGGAATTCGCATGCATTTTCCAGCAAAACACAAGCGTTTTGCAAGTGTTTTTAGCTTGAAGAATGCTTGCGCTTTACAAGCAATTTGATGCATCGCTTGGAAACGTGTTTGACAACTTGATGTGACAAAAAAAAAAAGACTCGCACATCCAAACTAGTGTGAATAGGTGCACACCAGGAGCAGCTACCTCCATACATAAATATACAAAAAAGGTTGCACTCTATCGTGCAAAAGCATGTCTAATCTGAAATATATGAAATATGTATAGCAAAATGGCTTTTGAACATTAGGAAAATATTTAAGAGACGCTTTGCACAGAATTTGATATAATCAAATAGTGTGAGCCCATCAACCGTCGTCAAGGTGGTCTCATAAAACTGATGGGTCCCTGACCCCCCTGTCCAAATGTGAACACTTACCAAAGGCCAATGTCTATATGCCTGGGTGAATGTGGACACCTCTGTTCAGCAAAGCCTACATATGAGTTGGCCGGGACCAAGTGTGATGAGATGCAATTAAAAACCACATGGTGATGGGAGGAGTGCGCAGTCAGTCAGCTAACATAGAAATGACAAAAAAAAGACTCGCACATCCAAACTAGTGTGAATAGGTGCACACCAGGAGCAGCTACCTCCATACATAAATATACAAAAAAGCATGTCTAATCTGAAATATATGAAATATGAATAGCAAAATAGCTTTTGAACATTAGGTTCTACTGTGGGTAAAATGCATGTGGAATTCGCATGCATTTTCCAGCAAAACACAAGCATTTTGCAAGTGTTATTAGCTTGAAGAATGCTTGCGCTTTACAAGCAATTTGATGCATCGCTTGGAAACGTGTTTGACAACTTGGTCACGCTTGTCAAGCATAGTGCTTGACAAGTGTGACCAACTTTTTACTATTGATGCTGCCTATGCAACATCAATAGTAAAAGATAGAATGTTAAAAACAATTAAAAAAATATGGTTATTCTCACCTTCCGACGGCCCTCGATCTCCTCAGCGGCGCAACGTCATCTCAGGTGATTCGCGCAATGCATCCCTGGGAACGGAAGCTGCCGCGTGCACCACTGGGAGGCGGGAGGACTCCGGGGGCCATCAGAAGGTAAGTATATCCCTATTTTTTATTTTTTTTAACAGAAATATGGTTCCCAAGGGCTTGGAGGAGAGTCTCCTCTCCTCCAGACCTGGGTACCATCCGCACATGAAGCGCTCACTTGGGCCCGGTGTTCACAGGGGGATGTCATGGTTGCGACCCAGTCCGTGGCCCTGGGCACACATGTAAAAGGGAGATTGAATAAAGTTTATGTTCGTGATGTCACCTGTGGTATTTGGTCAGTGGGGACTGACACTGCTTTAAGGGGTCCTCTGGGGTGATGTTATGGCAGCTAGATGGTATAACTTCCCACAGGTGAAGTATATCTCCAGGGCTCCCGGTGTGTAGATGGAAGATGGTGAATGGCGCAGTAAAGAACGAGGACAAAGGTTTGCAGTCTCTTTACGTGGTTTACTGAAGACTTCAGGCAGCCACAATCCAGGGTACCAGATCACAGGGCAGGCAGGGTCCGGCAGGGTCTGGCCAGCTTGGAAGCGAATCCAGAGTCCCCTTTACCAGGTGGAGTTAAAAGCCTTCCTCTAGCGTGGTGGTGTTGTATTCCCTCACTGCCTATGGCTTCAGATAAGGTCCTCACAGTTCTTCTCTCTGTCCCCCATATAGGATAAGGCAATACCTGTATGACAGGTAACTCGAGCCTTTTTACAGGGACTCTATCACGCCCCGGGCTCTATGTGTTACTGTGTCTTCAGGTGTGTGTGTGGCGGAGAGGTAACTTGCAATTTAGCTGTCCTGTCGGTCTCTGATGTAAGTCCTAGAGTCCCTTACAACCTCGGTGTGCCGGCTACCGGTTATCTGTGCTTTGCCAGGGAGACAGTCTGCTCGCTGCTGTCCTCCCCCTGCTGTCCTCGCCTGTGCCTTGCTCTCCTTCACTCTCACTGAACGATATCCTTTCCCTCTGTATGTCTCTTTCTCCAGGGGCTGTAGAACTTCAGACTCTATGTCAGTCTGCTCTCTTCTGTCTCTCTCACAATCTAACCTCTCTTTCCCTCCAAACTACAATATATATAGGGGAATCACCTAGGAATAGGATCAAAAGCTCCTCCTTGTGGCCTGGAGTGTGAACATGTTGTGTGCATTGTGATCTCCTGATAAAAGATATCCTTCATCGCTTCCAAACGTAACATCACTCTCTCCTTGAGGAAAGCTATGCTACTGTTATGACCAGGACCCTGGGGCACCACATAAAGTGAGCGTTTCAATGCAATCCTATGGAATCAATGCGATTCCGCAGAAATAATGAACATGCTGCGGATTTTACCGCTATCCGATTCCGCTGCGGGAAAATCCGCATCAGGGGCACATCAACTGCAGAATCTCATAGGATTGCGTGGGAATGCGTTTTTTAAGTGTTTTTCAGCGTTTCCGCTGTGGCATAAAAAACGCAACGTGGGCACATAGCCTTAAGAGAGAATCCTTAATTAGGTAAGATTAGATAAGTGGTGTGAAAGTTTTATGGACCCCATATGCATGTGAGATCAAAGGGCTCATGGTGACTTCATTGTTTTTGAAGGAACTAGCTCAGATTTGGTAGTGGGCCATAAACCCTCCTGACAAATTGAGTCCTGTGTGAACAGAATCAAAGATGGTAATGAATTTGTATTGGTTTGATTGTGCCTTGGTTTCCCTCTGCCTGTCCAGCCGGTGTTACCCTTTTCTCCTGTCCCTTTTCCTCCTTAGGCTGAGTGTGGGAGTTGTGTAAGATTTCGTAGGAGCACAGAGAGGTAAGTGACCCTAGCATCTCCACCTTGAGGGATAAACCTGGGGTTAGGAATAGTCTAGGCCCCCCCCTAGACTAAGGGATAGTATAGGGTCAATCCTCCCCGACTTTCCTACGGTCACAGCGTGACACATAATGAATGTTGTGTGAGGCATGTAAGGTTTTAGCTGTAAATTAAGCCCAAATTCTGGTGGATTTAAATCTCCGCCCAGTAGTTTTATGGAAATTTCCAAAGGACCAGATCAATCGTCTTACATACCTTTAGTTTCAGCCTTGTATGTCCAGTATTTTTCAACAGCTGGAAAAAAATCCAACCTAACAGAAGACATTTCTGGCAGACGGTAGCCATTTCCAGATAGTTGTCAATCAAAGTGGTCAAAATTGGCCATGTAGGCCTACATTTATCTTATGTGTATGTCCAGCTTTACCCCAAGCAGAGACATTTAGTAGCACTTGAAAAATACCACAATAAGATACTGATATGGGGAACACTCAATGATATTTAGTTGCATTACAGTTGATCGTAAAATTATATAGGATAAATGATAAATACTAATGAAGGAAGATAATTTATATATAACAGATAGAAAACACCTGAAAAGACTGCATGAAAAACACCAGCAGAAAAGGGTAAAAACCACACCGCTACATATATTACATTACATAGATAAGAATTTCAACTGAGAATGTATCCTGAACCCTGACGTACATTTTGATATTTTTTTCTCATGTGGAGATAAACTTATGAGGTCTTGTCAGCTACTGTATTTAAACAATCCCTGACCAATTCAATTAGGCCAAAAAAGTGATATAGAAAGAAGGATTACTTATATGATCATATGGGAGGTAACCATCCCTAGTACGCAAGGTGGGCGTGGACTGCTCAACCGAACAAGAGCATTCATAGGTGCAGAGGGCAGGAGTGGAAACATAGGCGATTATGTGATGATGAATTTTTGTCAGATATAAATAGGAACCCCACTGATTTACTGTAAAATGTGGACAGGAGCTTGATGATGCATAAGAAGAGTGGGTGCATGCACATTCGAATGAAAGGGAAACCTAGGCGGACGCATGCGCTATAATGCCATCCATCTGATGAGAGAGTGAAAGAAACAGGGGTCTTCATGGTGTATTGCTCTTGATATACCAGGCATGTATAAATGATGTACACAGAGATACGTGCAGGCCTTGCAGCCTGTTTAGGCCACGCAGGCTGTTCACAGTCTAGCCAGTTGGTATGATTACAGCAATACCTCATTTATATCATTTTTCTAATGTTTTGGCACTTTTATGCAATAAAAACTATTTTAGATAAAAAAATTATTTTTGCTTGGCTTTATTCTCAGAGCTATAACATTTTTATTTTTCTGCTGATGGAGCTGTATGGGGGCTCGTTTTTTGTGGGACAAGATGACGTTTTCAGCGGTACCATGTTTATTTATATCCGTCTTTTTGATCTCGTGTTATTCCACTTCTTGTTCAGCGGTGTGATGATAAAACATTGTGTTTGCCTTGTTTTTTTTTTATGGTGTTCACTAAAGGGGTTAACTAGTGGGACAGTTTTATAGGTCTTGTCATTATGGAAACGGCGATACCAAATATGTGCACTTTTATTATTTAGATTTTTTTTTCATTTAAATATTTAATTATTGATAGAATATAGATTTTTTTAATTATTATTTTTATTATTTTTTAAAATATTTTTACAATTATTTAAAACTTTTTTTAATTTCATTCTTACTTTTACACTTTGTCCCACTATGGGACAATGATTTTGTGCAGGTTGATCGGTTCTTTAGCATGCAGATCTGCATGCTATAGAAGCTGTCAGCGCTGCAGCTTCTGTACACTAACCTTAGAGACTTCCTGACATGCACTGCGCATGTCATCAGGTCTCCATGGCAGAGATCAGGACCCAGCGGCGTGCTGCGGGGTGTCCAATCCAAAGGCAGAGGGATTGTCAGCCCCTGTCCTGCCTCTGTAACGCTGAAATCAAGTTTGATCGCAGTGTTCTGGGGGTTAAAGTTCCGGGAGCGGTCTGTGACTGCTCCTGGCACTTAGTGACGGGTGTCAGCTGTGAGAGTGAGCTGACACCCGGCCCCGATCGGCCGCACACCACCCGTGTGCGTGACCGATCAACTACGACCTACTATCCCATCCATGGTCAGACGGGCCCAGGGCACATGGACTGGATAGTACATCAGATGTCAGAAAGGGGTTAAAAAAATTATAATTTTTTCTGTTGCTGAATGTAATACAGCCCGCCGTATCCCATGATGTCATTTTGTGGTGTTGATATGAACCTGTCAGCAGACCTAATGTGCATTAAAAAAATATATAATTTTTTCTGTTGCTGAATGTGATACAGCCTGCCGTATCTCACGCTGTCATTTTCATTTGAAATTGTTCTGTGTGCAGAGCTCTTGCACATTAAAATTAATTAATTTTATTTTTTTACAAATGTGATACAGCAGCTGAGATCAGTGTTTGAAATTGTTTTTATCCTATCTTCTAGATTATGTGCATCTTTAGCATCCAATTTCCCATGGCCATCTTTTTTGCCTAGCTTGAGATGCACATCTGTTACACCTATCTTCTGACGTTCTCTGGTAATTGGTGTTGGGTAAATGAGTAATAGATGTAGGCTGGATCCTGGATCTCGTACCTCCCATAGCCACCCTGTTATTAATCTTGTTGTCCGATCCCATTCCCACCGTCGTCATGGCTCTTTTCCTGATCAGTTCATGTAACAACACGTCACAATATTTATGCAGCAAACCTGCACCTTACCAGCAGCAAATGTAGGAAAGAGGGCGTTCCAATGCCATAGACAATCTTCTAAATTATACAGGCCTCATCCACACTGTAAAATTATTTTTATGTTAAAAATGGAGCCCCCCCCCGTGTAGGGCAATGGGGTACTCGGTACCGGGTCCTTCGGTTCTCAGTGGGGATGTCACGGTGGCTGATCCGGTCCGTGGCCCTAGGGGACGTCCGTTGAAAATGAGGGAAAGGTCTTTAAAGGGATAATGTTTGTGACGCCACCTGTGGTATTCGGTCAGGGTGACCGACGCTGCTTAGGGGTCCGCTGGGGTGATGTTATGGCAGCTAGATGGTATACCTTCCCACAGGTGAAGTATGTCCCCAGGGCTTCCCAGAGTGTAGATGGTGGATGGTGGATGATGTAAGGCGCAATGAATAACGAGGACACAAGGTTGCAGTCTCTTTACCTTTACTGAAGGCTTCAGCATCCACAGTCCAGGGTAGGGACCACAGGGTAGGCAGGGTCTGGCTGGTCTGAAGGCAAATCCAGAGTCCCCTTATCCAGTTGGAATTCAATAGCCTTCCTCTAGCGCCTGAGTGTTGTAGTTCCTCCCTGCTGAGCAACTCGATGAGGTCCTCACAACTATTGTAGGTGTTAAGTCTCTTTCTCTCTGTCCCCCTGACGGATAGGACAAACCCGTATGACTTGTGGCCTGAGGCTTTTTATAGGGACCCTAGAGACGCCACGGCCTCCACAAGTTGCCACCGTGCCTCCTGGGTATATGGTCGGGCAGCCAACGTGGAATCAACTGTCCTGCCAGTCTCTGAAGTAAAGCATAGAGATCCTTACTCCCTTGGTGTTCTGATTACCGGTACTGCGCTTCAGAAGGAGGCAGCCTGCTTCTAGCTGGTCTCCCTCTGATATTCCTCTCCTGTTGCTATGACTTTGTTTCTCACTCACTGCAACACAATTCCTTTCAATGTCTCTTTCTTAGGATGCTGCCGCATGGGATGCAGGCGCAGCTCCGTGTTCCCTCGCCTTCCTCAGGCCGCAGTCTGGAGCTGGCTGGAACCCACTCCAACCAGCCTCTGCCAAACTCGGTAGGGGCTGACTGACTAAATTCCTAACCAACACACCAGTTTTACCCAAGTGTGAGGAGTGCCCTAGTAGATAAAAGCATGGCTCCCCCTGGCGCCCTGGAGTGTGCAATGTGTTTTGTGGTTGTGATACCTGGACAGAAGATCTCCTTCATTGCCTTCAGACATAACATCACTCCCCCTGGTGGAAGAACAACATTATTGCAACGACCAGGACTCTGGGGCGCTGCAATAACATGATACAGAAGGGGAGATCTCAGTTTGAAATTGTTTTGAGCCCATCTTTTAGATTATATGCATCTTTGGCATCCAAATTCTCATGGCCATCTTTTATGCCTAGCTTGAGACGCGCATCTGTTACACCTATCTTCTGATGAGCACCAAATGCACTCTGGTAATTGGTGTTGGGTAAATGAGTAATCATTGTAGGCTGTATCCTGGATCTCGTACCTCCCCTCGCCACCCTGTTATTGATCCTGTTGTCAGATCCTATTCCTGCCGTCATCATGGCCCTTTTCCTGATCAGTTCAGCCATATTTCTTCAGCAAACCTGCACCTTACCAGCAGCAAATGTAGGAAAGACAGTGCTCCAATGCCACGGAAATTCTTCTAGATTATACAGGCCTTATATACACAAAAAAAATTTTTTTACGTTACTAACGTGATTCAGAAGGGGAGATCTTAGTTTGAAATTGTTTTGAGCCGTCTAGTTTATGTTATACAGGCGTCATCGACAGGCCCCAAAAACTATTCTATTACTAACCTAATATGTGGAACCCCAGGAGTCCGGTTGCCACAGTGGCATTGCCTCCCTCAAAAGGCGAGATGCCATGCCTGGAAGCAAGGAGGGATCCCCTTAACAGGTAATGCAATCAGTATGCAACACCTTTCCTACTCCAGACCAGAAGGGGGAGCTCTAACTCGGTTTTCAGAGGAACTTCCCTATAAGTTCTGGTCTGGAGGCGGAGTTAGTCAGTTTCAGAAAGCGAGCAGACAGTGTAGGAAGAAGAGGCAAGAAGTGAGGAGAATCTGGGTGATAGAAGCTGCGACTGAGCTCACCCCAGGACTAAGCAACAAAGACAGGACGCCGGAGTCCATGTTTGTATGGGAACATCATCCTGCCTATCAACCTGCAACCTTCCCCTTTAATGGTGCAAACATCTCTGCTTGCTGTTATCTGCTGCCTATCAGCCTGCAACCTTCCCCTTTACTGGTACAAACATCTGTGCTCGCTGTTATCTGCTGCCTATCATCCTGCAACATTGCCTTTAATGTATCTGCTAAATGTTTGCTAAATTCATTTGTTGCATTGTATTACTTACTGCTGTACATTCATGCTGGGGTCACAGAAGATATTATCGTGTTTAAGGTGTTAGAGCATATAGTTGCAACCAGGCTCAGTGCCTTTGATGATGTAACCTCCCCTGGGGTGTTGGCCAATTGCTAATATATCCCAAATAAGGATCCACAATCAATCTCACCTGGTCCTTTATTCAGTCCTATAAATTTAAGTGCATCTTAAGGGGTGCTTGCATGTGGGGTCAGGCACGCGCATTCCTGCAGCAAAGCACTACGCAGCTAAGCATAAAGATGCCACAGTTATTTCAACGGCAGTTAGTCATGGCAGGAGTCAGGACCCCACTCTATTTATTTGTCTCTTTTGGGTATGTCTGCTGTGTAAGGACTTCTGATTACTTGGACCTAGCTTTTCTATTAACCTATCTTACTCCTTCACCATGTTTACCTATGCCCTCACAGTGTTTGCTCCACTAATCCTCTCTCTCCTTCGCTATCACAAACCCCAGCACTCTCTAACCCAATAATCATCTCCCCTTCCCTCTTACCTACCCACCCGTCCTCTGCTGACCTGCTCCTCAACCTCAAATCTGTCCTAATAAAACCTAAAACAAGCTGGCCACTCTCTTTCTCCCACCTGCTCTCCCTTTCTCTGCTTCTCCTCACTGCTGGAGACATATCCCCCAACTCTGGACCCCCACAGCTCATACCTCCCATTACTACCCCCTCCTGCCATCCCCTATCTAATATGAACTATCTAATATGAACTACCATAATCTTTCCAGCATAAAACCCGTGCCCCTGATGCCCACCCCCCTTCTCCCTCTTTCTGGAGCACTCTGGAATGCCCGCTTAATCTGCAATAAGCTTCATGTGATTCAAGACCTTTTTCTCTCTCGCAATCTTGCCTTCCTCAGCATCACAGAAACATGGCTAACACCCTCTGACACCGCCTCCCCTGCTGCCCTGTGTTACGGAGGCCTCCACTTCACCCACACCCCTCGCCCTGGCAACAGACATGGTGGAGGAGTGGGTCTTCTTTCTTCATACTGCACCTTTAACACAATCCCACCTCTTCCCTCCCTTATCCTCCCTTCTTTTGAAGTCTATTCTGTCCTACTCTCCCTCCAACCTCCAAGTGGCTGTCATATACCGACCTCCATGCCCGGTCACTGCCTTTATTGATCAATTCTCCACGTGGCTTCTTCACTTTCTCTCTGCTGACATTCCCACCATCCCAAGTCACTATTCCCACCATCATCATGGGTGACGTCAACATCCCCATTGATACCCTTCAGTCAACAGCCTCCAAACTTCTGTCCCTTACTTCATCCTTTGGACTTACAGGCCTACTTCACAACCCTCGTATCTTCCCTATCCTACAACCCCAAACAGTTATTCAAAACCTTTAACTCACACCTCCACCCCCCACTGCCCCCTCCAACCTCCCTCATCTCTGCTGAGGACTTTGCCACACACTTTAAAAATAAGATCAACCAGACAAGGCAAGTCTTCATTGTTCAACCACCACAACCCCTTTGTATACCAGACCAATGCCCAAACCCCATAATCTCCTTATCCAACATCATTGAAGGGGGGCTTAATTGTCTCCTCTCCAAATCGCACCTCACCACCTGTGCACTCGACCCCATCCCACCTCCTCCCCAACCTCACCACCACACTTATCCCATCCCTAACTCACCTCTTCAACCTATCACTAACTTCCGGCACCTTCACTTCTGCTTTCAAACATGTCACAATCACGCCTATCCTTAAAAAGCCAACCCTCGATCCAACTGCTATGTCCAGCTATCGCCCAATATCGCTGCTCCCATTCGCTTCCAAACTCCTGGAGCAGCACGTCCACTCTGAACTTTCCTCCCACCTCTCATCTAACTTGCTCTTTGACAATCTACAATCTGGTTTCTGCCCCCATCACTCAACTTAGACAGCCCTGACCAAAATCACTAACGACCTACTTACCGCCAAAGCTAACGGACAATATTCTGTACTCCTCCTTCTAGACCTGTTCTCTGCTTTCGACACAGTTGACCACTGCCTCCTACTACAGATCCTCTCCTCCTTTGGCATCAAAGACCTCGCCCTATCCTGGATCTCCTCGTACCTTTCCAACCACACATTCAGCGTCTCCCACTCCCACACTACCTCCTCATCCCACCCTCTCTCTGTTGGAGTCCCCCAAGGCTCTGTTCTAGGACCCCTACTCTTCTCAATCTATACACTTGGCCTGGGACAACTCATAAAGTCCCATGGATTCCAGTACCACCTCTGTGCTGATGACACTCAGATCTACCTCTCTGGCCCAGATGTCACCGCTCTGCTGTCCAGAATCCCAGAGTGTCTATCAGCCATATCCTCCTTCTTCTCCTCTCGCTTCCTCAAACTCAATGTGGACAAATCTGAACTCATCATCTTTCGTTCATCCCATAGATCTTCCTTACCTGACCTATCTATCGCAATCAATGACATCATGCTTTCCCCCGTACCGGAAGTCTGCTGCCTCGGAGTAACCTTTGACTCTGCCCTGTCCTTCAAACCGCACATCCAAGCTCTGTGCACCTACCGTCGCCTCCAGCTCAAAAATATCTCCAGAATCCGTCCTTTCCTCAACTGTCAATCTACTAAAATGCTTGTGCATGCCCTCATCATCTCCCACCTTGACTACTGCAACATCCTTTTCTGCAGCCTCCCTGCTAACACCCTTGCACCTCTCCAGTCCATCCTTAACTCTGCTGCCCGACTAATTCATCGCTCTCCTTGCTACTCCTCCACTTCCTCCCTCTGCAAATCTCTTCACTGGCTCCCATTCCCTCAGCGTATCCAGTTCAAATTAGTAATACTGACCTACAAAGCCATCCATAACCTATCTCCTCCACATATCTCTGAACTAATCTCCCGATATCTTCCCTCACATAATCTCCGGTCCTCCCAAGACCTCCTTCTCTCCTCCACACTAATTCGCTCCCCATCCAATCGCCTCCAAGACTTCTCCCGAATATCCCCCATCCTCTGGAATTCTCTGCCCCAGCACATCCGACTATTAGCCACATTTGGATCCTTCAGACGGAACCTGAAAACCCATCTCTTCTGGAAAGCCTACAGCCTGCACTGACCCCTCTGCCTCCTCATCACTACTGAAGCTACCACCTCACCAACACCGGAGCTCCTGCAACCCTCAACCTACTGTCTCCTTCCCCATAATCCTGTAGAATGTAAGCCCGCAAGGGCAGGGTCCTCGCCCCTCTGTATCAGTCTGTCATTGTTAGTTTGTTTACTGTATGTGATATCTGTAACTTGTATGTAACCCATTCTCATGTACAGCACCATGGAATCAATGATGCTATATAAATAAATAATAATAATAATAACTGCAGGCCCCACAACCAAATCTGGAGGACAGGAGATTGCAGGTCTCCTGGCCCCAGCTGATACCTGGAGGCACAGCAGCATACGACAGCCCGGAGTCACCACGAGGGAGTGACACCTGGAACAGGCTCAAGCTGCCTGCCATGTGGGTAGTGTTTCACTTAGTGGACAAACTGAGAGAGGGACTTGAGGAGAACTAAAAGCACCAAGCACCCAGAGAACAGCACAGTAGGAAGGCATCCAACCCCACCTGGCTAGGTGGATTCTGAATTGCTTCCAGGCTGCCCGGATCTCCATCACCAGCTGTGACTTGTGCCCTGGAATGCACCTTCAGCCTGGGATTAAAGGTAAAGAAAACTGCAACCCTTGTGTCCTCTAGTTAATGTGCAATAATATCTCCTTTTACTTACTCAATGTGTGGATTCGATGCTGTGTGGATTTATGCTAATTTATGGAATTGATCATGCATTAGCCATATTAAGGAACTGTAGAGGTAGGCACATCAGACGTGATAGGAAGTAAGGATATACTGTATATCACCAAGCTCATTCACAATTGCTCTGGTATGTGGCCTAACTACTAGGGTGAGTAGATGTGTTATTAGCTAAGGGGCTGCAGGAATTTTTTGGATCTCTCCTCTTTTTTGACCTTTTATAATGCTATATAGCAACATGATATTTGATGACATGTGTATAAGGGATTCGTTAGCGAGGTGTCTCTAACATCTGAGGTCTGGATTTGTATTTTATTATTATTGGATTTTTTGTAAGAAATTTGTAATAAAAAATGGTACTTTTATTATACTTGAGATTTTGTGCTTTATTCGTTCCCTTCCCTTGTTATAGGGAGTAGAGTGTTACGAAGATGTTTGGGATAAATGTGTTTGGTACATGATACTTTTGGATTTTTCAGTGATTTAACTGGTTGTGTGTCCATCTGTTGGGTTGGTGTAGTGGAAGATCTGTGGGTCCCTAATAGACTATTTCTACTGTGGTGAAGTTGATGTCACTTTGTTGGTGTGTACAAATAAATTTTTGTAAATGTATAGATTCCGCGTTTTGTCTCCTTCATGTGTGTTGCCTGTATCAGTAGGCCTCCGATACTGGCAGTCCTCCACTGTCTTTGAATCCACTACCCATAATAATAATAATTTTTTTTATTTATATAGCGCCAACATATTCCGCAGCGCTTTACAAATTATAGAGGCGACTTGCACAGACAATAGACATTACAGCATAACAGGAATACAGTTCAAACCAGATACCAGGAGGAATGAGGGCCCTGCTCGCAAGCTTACAAACTATGAGGAAAAGGGGAGACACGAGAGGTGGATGGTAACAAATGCTATAGTTATTCGGACCAGCCATAGTGTAAGGCTCAGGTGTTCATGTAAAGCTGCATGAACCAGTTAACTGCCTAAGTATCTAACAGTACAGGCACAGAGGGCTATTAACTGCATAAAGTGAATGAGAACAATTTTTTTTTTTTTTTTAAATTGGCCACTATTCTTGCATTTTTCTGACAATAGTAATCTATGAAACTGATATGCATGCCACCTGAGTGTGTCTGAGCATCACTTCCAATTTATCACTTACATAGCGCCAATAATTCAACATTTGCTTTACAGTTATTTACAGACACTACTGGCACTGTCACCATTGGGACTCACAATCTAAATTTGCTATCTGTATATCTTTGTAGCGTGGGTAGAGAAATAATTACTGGGAGTAAACCCACGCAAGCAGGGGTAGAACATACAAACTCTGCAAGGCTGCTAATGTTTTTGTGTTGACAACTGAACGTTTCTGTGGTTGGAAGGCTATCACTGCAATGCAAACTTTGTGCCTCACTGCTGTGTTGGGGAAAACCACTTTCAAGATTGTCTTCCAGCATGTTTTGATACTGCAGCATGGGTGTGTCCCTTTCCAGGGGGGGAAGCAACTGGCAAAAGTTACTTTTGTATTGTGGATAGAACATACTGGCAACACAGTAGTCAGCACTATTTGGAATCATAACTATATGGGTAACAGTCATGTTGCAGATAGTGCTGCAAGAAGAGGCTTATGGGCTGGTCTCTTTCGTGAGGTCCAACTCCACAGTGTGTTGGTGGCGGGATAACATTCAAGCTTTCTTCCTCCATCCCCTCCTGAAAACCACAAACAACAAAGAGGGAATCATTATTGTCTTCATCTCCTAACTGTTACATGTCCATCACCTCTCCTTCTCGTCCTTTTCATGGTCCTTCTCCATTTGTTCCTCCCATGGCAAACATCTGTGAGATGACTGACCTGAACTTATAGATATTGTTAACCCCATAGGTATCCTCGTCTGCTTCCTCCTATTTCCCCAGGACCATCACCACCACCTCCTCACCCACATTATTTAAAGTGTGCTCTAGCATGTAGATGACAGTAATAGAGATATTGATGAGGGCATCATCACCGCTAACCATTTTAGTAGCCATTAAGAAAATGTGCAGAAGGGTGCAGAGGTCCTTCATCTGTATCCACTATGCAAGTGTAAATTGCACCACGTCTGTACTGTGTTGTGCCAGGCTATGAAAAATGTCATACTGCACCAGGTCTCAGCGCTGCTGCCAGAGTCACTGCAACATGTGCAGAGTTTAATTCCATGGTGTGGTCATATCGCATATCAACCTGTTAACTGATAGTCTGAAAGATCTCTATACCAACTGAAGTGGAATGGTGGAAGTCAGCACGACAGTGGTTTCTGCAGCAGCGCATCCAGGCTGGGACAGTGGTTGAGAAATTGCTGTGCAATGAGGTTGAGGATGCGAGACATGCAAGGTACGTGTGTAAGGTTTGCACCATTATAGCACATGGCCTTCCCTGGCTCCAGGTTGAGTGTAGACAGGCATTGCTCCAACACGGCATGGGTAGCTGGCCACAACTGTTGATCTGTATTAATGCAATCTCCAAGACATATTAATGTAAACACTGCCTGATTACAGTGAGCCCTGGCTACGTAGTATGGAGGTGGGGGAGGGATTCTCTCTGCAGTGTTGGAACATATGTTTAATTAGGGCAGAGATTGAGGCTCTAGAGGAGGTGGATAATGCAGAAGCACTGCAGGAACTGTTACATACAGAGGTTTGTTCTGCAAGCCCTGGGGATTCTAAAGGCCCCTTCACATTAAGCGACGCTGCAGCGATACCGACAACGATCCGGATCGCTGCAGCGTCGCTGTTTGGTCGCTGGAGAGCTGTCACACAGACCGCTCTCCAGCGACCAACGATGCCGGTAACCAGGGTAAACATCGGGTAACTAAGCGCAGGGCCGCGCTTAGTAACCCGATGTTTACCCTGGTTACCATGCTAAAAGTAAAAAAAAACAAACACTACATACTTACCTACCACTGTCTGTCCTCCAGCGCTGCGCTCTGCTTCTCTGCTCTCCTCCTGTACTGTCTGGGAGCCGGAAAGCAGAGCGGTGACGTCACCGCTCTGCTTTCCGGCTCACAGCCAGTACAGGAGGAGTGCAGAGCGCAGCGCTGGAGGACAGACAGCGGTAGGTAAGTATCTAGTGTTTGTTTTTTTTTACTTTTAGCATGGTAACCAGGGTAAACATCGGGTTACTAAGCGCGGCCCTGCGCTTAGTTACCCGATGTTTACCCTGGTTACCAGTGAAGACATCGCTGGATCGGTGTCACACACGCCGATCCAGCGATGTCTCCAGGGAGTCCAGCGACGAAATAAAGTTCTGGACTTTGTTCAGCGACCAACGATCTCCCAGCAGGGGCCTGATCGTTGGTCGCTGTCACACATAGCGATTTTATTAACGATATCGTTGCTACGTCACAAAAAGCAACGATATCGTTAACAATATCGTTATGTGTGAAGGTACCTTAAGGCTTGGTGTCTAGTGACACCTTGGAGTCTACGACTTTAGTTCTCCATCCCCTGGTGTGTACTAGTTTAGTTTTCCAACCCAAGCTGTTTAGTAGTTAAGTTCTCCAACCCCTGTTGTCTATTATTTTAGTTATCCATCATATGGTGTGTAGTGGATTAGTTCTATAACCTTATTCGTTTAGTAGTTTGTAAGCTTGCGAGCAGGGCCCTCACTCCTCCTGGTATCTGTTTTGAACTGTATTTCTGTTATGCTGTAATGTTTATTGTCTGTACAAGTCCCCTCTATAATTTGTAAAGCGCTGCGGAATATGTTGGCGCTATATAAATAAAATTATTATTATTATTATTAGTTTATTTCTCCATCCCCAAGCGTCCTGCAAGCCTTGTGGAGCAGCCCCTTCCCCGACTGCCCCTACAGCCACCAGAGTCACCCAGTGCCCAGTCATCTAGATGTAACTCCCCTATCCATGCTTGCTCGTCCAGGTGTCATTGTTGAAATGCACCCTGGCAGACAGAATTTTTCAGGCAACAAGTGATGTTGTCTGCGACTTATTGCTGTAGTGCAGGCACATCTTTCATAGAGAAGTAATGGTGACTGGTCAACTGGTACTGGGGGGACTGCGACAGCCATCAGCTTTCGGAAACCGTCTGTATCCATAAGGCGGAAAGGTTGCAATTCCGAGGCCAACAGATTGGAATGGCCATGCAATAATCACAGAGATCACTGGCCATGAGTCATACAGAAACACTTGCTGTTATCTTTGTAGAGAATAGCTCTCAGCTGGCCCCTATCATCCAGACAATGACACGACTAGGCGACGAATCATCTGAGGAGGCCAGAGGCTGTTCCCAATAACTAGCTCTCAGAAAAGTAATAGTAAGCGTACGGCTTATCCACGTCCAGATTAGAACACATAGAATATGTGTATATCCCGCTGTACAATCACTGCTATCTCCACGATAACCCTACACTCCTCGTTGCCAACAACAATACTATTTTTAACCCAATAAATAAATACAGGCCAATTGGATGCCATTCTTCTTTTGATGTTCGCACCATCAGGGTGTTCCATCGCCTCTCGCTCAGAGTAGCAGTCATATACCGACCCCCAGGCTCACCCACCCACTTCCTTGACCACTTTTATGCATTGCTGCCACCCTTCATGTCCTCAGAATTGACAACCCTTATACTAGGGGACTTCAACAGCTCCACTTCCCCAACTGCATCCCAGCTTCTATCTCTCGCCAATTCTCATGGCCTCTCACAACTTTCAAGCTCTGAGACACACAAAGACGGTAACACCCCTGATCAGGACTTTTGTCTGGCTCAGTTTAATCTCCTACATAGATGACTCACCTCTTACCCTTTGTCCCCCATGAAATTAGGAGTATAACCAAACCTTAGACATTATTAGGTGCTTCTTAAAAACACATCTGTTAAGGGCGGCCTATCACATTCCCTAATCAAAGTCCTTATATATATATAGCTTATTCTCTACTTCTCTGAACATAATTCCCCATCAAACTCAACTGTACCCAAAAGCCTCATGCAGCCTTTATCTACCCCCCATTTCCTCAAGGTGATTGTACCATCATTGTAAATAAGCACCTGTACTTTGTGCCACCCCCACCTCATTGTAGATTTTAAGCTTTGAAGACCAGGTGTCATTGTTGAAATGCATCCTGGCAGACAGAATTTTTCAGGCAACAAGTGATGTTGTCTGCGACTTATTGCTGTAGTGCAGGCACATCTTTCATAGAGAAGTAATGGTGACTGGTCAACTGGTACTGGGGGGACTGCGACAGCCATAAGCTTTTGGAAACCGTCTGTATCCATAAGGCGGAAAGGTTGCAATTCCGAGGCCAACAGATTGGAATGGCCATGCAATAATCACAGAGATCACTGGCCATGAGTCATACAGAAACACTTGCTGTTATCTTTGTAGAGAATAGCTCTCAGCTGGCCCCTATCATCCAGACAATGACACGACTAGGCGACGAATCATCTGAAGCTATTAGCTTTGCCATGTGTAGGAGGAAAGAATCTTTTACATGATCACAACTGCACAAATGAGGGTTTGCTGCTGTGCTGACAGGGTGGAGTAGGGTGAACAAGACAAGCTACTAGACTGTGAGAGAGGTGCAGGTTAAGATGTTATGGTGTAGTGAGAAAGATGGGGTGTGCTTGGTATGTAATATCAGTCAAAAAGAGCAGGCATGTCCAATTCCATATCAGCTTACAGGCTCTCAATCAGCCCAACTGTAGAGGGTAAACAAGTGGAGATTCTTCGGCCGGAGACCTGTGTGACAACACTTGCCATGGTGAGGGAGGAAGAATCATAAGATGCGGTTGATGGGGTGAACAGTGGTTTGCGATGCCTGCTAGTCTGCATTTTAGCACAATGACATTCCCAGATTAATGCATGATCGCTCATGTGCCAGTTCATGCATGTAGTGATGAAATTATTATTATTTTTGTACTCTACAAGGCCTTTTTTTAAAAAAAGTTGACAGCTAACAGGATTTTTTAGATTTTGCCTGTTTGAAAAAAAGACCCAAGATAGGCAACTGCAGAACCGTGAATGCTGCTGTACACTGCCGGAGGTGGGGCTCAGGATGCATTGGTTGTCGTGGTTGCATAACTCTGTGTCTATGTCACCTCCTCAACTTCCTCCACCACCTCTGCTGAACTACTCAGCTGCATGCATCTGGGTTTACACCAAGTGTGATCTACCTCATCGTCATCCTCCCTGTTCTCCCACTCTTACATCTGAGAGTCACCCTCCTCCTCTTCCTGCCTTGACAGCACAGTACAGTCCTCGAGCGTCTCAAGTATTTGAGTCTCATCATGAATGGATCACCTTCGCCCAATGGGGTTAACGTCTGTTGACAAGGGTTTAGTTTATGCTTGGACCAAACTTTTTCAGGCCATAAATCAAACTGAGAAAATATTTGGCCATCGGTGCAGATGATTTCCTCCTCTTGGCTCTATGAATCTTTAGAGTATACTTCCTATGCTCATGGCATACAATGTGTGAAGAGATCTGCAGACTCAGCCATCTGTGGTTCCCAACAGACAGTTAGGCACTTGGAGAGTTGTGATGTGGGGGAAAAAAGGGGTAATTGAGGTGCCACCATTGAGTACTGTACTGTGTGTGATGTTAAGGTGGAGGAAGAGGAGCAGAGGACACTTGATGCAGTGCTTGCCATCGACTGGAGCATATGTTCTTTTTGGCCCTCATCTACAAAGCATGCCGCTGTATGGCTGCCTGTCCAGTAACAGGAGTTGTAAAAATGCTGTGCAATTGCTTACTGCAGCAAAACAAACTGACTTCTTATCCCTCATATCATATCTGTCTCACAACCCTAAACAGGTATTCAGTACTTTCAATTCTCTCCTGCATGCAGCTCCCCCTCCTTCTCCTCTCATCTCAGCTGAAGACTTTGCCTCACCACCTGTGAACTTGACACGATAATGTCCCACCTCATTCCAAACTCTACCACAGTATTCACCTCAAGCCTAACCCACCTCTTCAACCTGGCACTAACAGCTGATGTCTTCCATCCTGATTAAAACTTATTTCAATGATACCCATCCTCAAAAAGCCCACCCTTGATCCATCCTCTTTGTCTAGCTATTGACCAATATTATTTCTCCCCTTACCTCCAAACTACTGGAACAAGACAACAGTGACACCTCAGGAACCAATGCACATATAAAAAATGAAATTCAGCTATATACACTGCTCAAAAACATAAAGGGAACACTTAAACAACAGAATATAACTCCAAGTAAATCAAACTTCTGTGATATCAAACTGTCCACTTAGGAAGCAACACTGTTTGACAATCAATTTCACATGCTGTTGTGTAAATGGAATAGACAACAGATGGAAATTATTGGCAATTATCAAGACTCACTCGATAAAGGAGTGGTTCTGCAGGTGGGGACCACAGACCACATCTCAGTACCAATGCTTTCTGGCTGATGTTTTGGTCACTTGAATTCTGGTTGTGCTTTCACACTCGTGGTAGCATGAGACAGACTCTACAACCCACACAAGTGGCTCAGGTAGTGCAGCTCATCCAGGATGGCACATCAATGTGAGCTGCGGCAAGAAGGTTTGCTGTGTCTGTCAGCATAGTGTCCAGAGGCTGGAGGTGCTACCAGGAGACAGGCCAGTACACCAGGAGACGTTGAGAGGGCTGTAGGAGGGCAAAAACCCAGCAGAAGGACTGCTACCTCAGCCTTTGTGCAAGGAGGAACAGGAGGAGCACTGCCAGATCCCTGCAAAATGACCTCCAGCAGGCCACAAATGTGCATGTGTCTGCACAAACAGAAACCAACTCCATGAGGATGGCCTGAGTGCCCGACATCCACAGATGGGGGCTGTGCTCACAGCCCAACACCCTGCAGGACGCTTGGCATTTGCCACAGAACAGCAGGATTGGCAAATTCGTCACTGGTGCCCTGTGCTCTTCACAGATGAAAGCAGGTTCACACTGAGCACATGTGACAGATGTGACAGAGTCTGGAGACGCCGTGGAAAGTGATCTGCTGCCTGCAACATTCTTCAGCATAACCGGTTTGGCAGTGGGTCAGTAATGGTGTGGGGTGGCATTTCTTTGGAGGGCTGCATAGCCCTCCATATGCTCGCCAGAAGTAGCCTGATTGCCATTAGGTACTGAGATGATATCCTCAGACCCCTTGTGAGACCATATGCTGGTGAGGTTGGCCCTGGGCTCCTCCTAATGCAGGACAATGCCAGACCTCATGGCTGGAGTGTGTCAGCAGTTCCTGCAAGATGAAGGCATTGAAGCTATGGACTGGCCCACCCTTTCCCCAGACCTGAATCCAATTGAACACATCTGGGACATCATGTCTCGCACGAGTTGGCAGATGCTTTAGTCCAGGTCTGGGAGGAGATCCCTCAGGAGCATGCCCAGGCGTTGTAGGGAGATCATACAGGCACATGGAGGCCACACACACTACTGAGCATCATTTCCTTGTCTTGAGGCATTTCCACTAAAATTGGGTCAGCCTGTAACTTCTTTTTCCACTTTGATTTTGAGCATCATTCCAACTCCAGACCTCCCTGGGATATTAGTTGTGATTTACGTTGATCATTTTTAGGTTTTATTGCTCTCAACACATTCCACTATGTAATGAATAAAGATTTACAACTGGAATATTTCATTCAGTGATATCTAGGATTTGGGATTTTATTGTTCCTTTTATTTTTTGAGCATTGTATAAATAGAGTGAATAGCCCTGGTACACTGTTAAGGACATACTGGGAGCTGTAGGTTCATGTGATACTACTGTTTCTGGGGCTGACTTGATATTACAATAGGTTGTTGTACTAAGCTTGGTTTTTAGAAACCAACCCAGCTGCACATCAAATGCTAAGAGAATGGGGCACCTATGGTGGTCCACCCTAAAACAGCTACACCAACTCCAAAAAACATGGCAAATAGGAGAAAAAGGAGTACCAGATGATAATTTTACTAAAAAACAGTAGAAATCTTTATTAAATATCAAAAAGAATAAATAAACCACATTTAAATAAAGTAACCCATACTCCACGGAGGTACAGACAGGAAGCATTATAGTCATGATGCAAAAACAAGACCACGGAAAAGGATGCCCCCATATTAATTAAATAAACACACATCACACAGGATAATACCTAAAAAGTGCAAGGGGAGAAGCTTGGGTAAGCGGAAAAAACGCATAGCTATGTTTCTGCTTACCTTTTGTTGCTAAACTTCCAAAAATATGCATCTCGCCCCTATTAGGGTATGTTACCATGGTCAGTAAACGCTGCGGGTTTGACACTGCGTACATCCGCAACCTGCAGCATCCGGATGTTACAGCATAGTGGATAGGATTTCAAGAAATTCCATGCCCGCTATGCATGCACAGATACCTCCGGCTTCCCTGCAGAGACAGACATGCGGTGCATCTTTTCAGACCTCAGTATGTCAATTTATCTTGCGGAGACACGCAAGATAAATCTCACCCTTACAATGTATTGAGCAAGGTCATTCCTCACCGTTCAATGAACACATGCGGAATCACCTGCGTTCAAAACCTGGTGGCACTTTAGACCCAGGGGACATGTGCTGTGTTCAAAGCGCTGCCGATTACTGATCGTGGGCACATACCCTTAGTATTATCACTTCAAGGGTGCAGTCAGATGGCCGTATAACACAGACGACAATCGAATCGCAATGCCCGAACTGGCCAGCGACTCTCCTGACCTGAGTGTGATAGCACATATTTCTAGGCAGCTGTCACGCTCAGGTCAGAAGTGCCGCTGGCCAGTCCATGCTTTGCGATGCGATTGTCGTCCGTGTTATACGGTCATCTGACTGCGTGCTGAAGAGAACTTGACACCAGGTCGAAAATGGCCAGTTTTTATTGTTATTTTGTTCCTGCTGCATCCTTGATTATTATGTATTAAAAAATTTTAATCTGCCATACAGGGTCATAGATAGTGGACTTTTTATTTATTGCCAATGTCTTTGATTTTTACAATGGGGTGTGGCTTACAGGATTCTCTGGGGTCGTTTCTTTAAGCTGCTCTGCATAAATACCTTTTGAGCCATAGTAAAGACAATCAAAATCATGATTAAATGAAAATGCCCATATCTGTTGAGCTATATGGTGGATTTGAAAAATACTGTGAAGAGACAGACGGGCGGCCGTATTTCTCATGTGAAGATTGCATTGCAATCCTTGAACTGACCCATGGCTCTCCTGACCTGAGTGTGACAGCTACATAGAAATACATCACTCTGTGATGCTCAGGTCAGGAGGAACGCCTGGCACTGCGATGTGATCCCCACAAGAGGAATACAGCCATCTGTCTAAGGCTGCCGTCACACTAGCAGTATTAGGTCAGTATTTTACATCAGTATTTGGAAGCCAAAACCAGGAGTGGGTGATAAATACAGAAGTAGTGCAGATGTTTCTATTATACTTTTCCTCTAATTGTTTCACTCCTGGTTTTGGCTTACAAATACTGATGTAAAATACTGACCAAATACTGCTAGTGTGATGGCAGCCTCATAATACTGAGGATAGCGGGAACAAAATTGGAGCAAAAACTGGTCATGTTTGACTTGGTGACAGCATCTTTTTAAGACACTGGTCAGATTGGGATGTGTAGAAGTAGCAGTGGCACATTGGCCTTATATCTGAGGTCACACAAAGACCCCCTCATTCTCATAAAGACACCAGTTTTATAAACAATACAGATTTTACATTGGGGTCCAGGTGCTTTAAGTTACACCTCCACAATCTGCACAACATTTATGATAGGAGAAACAATATATAACCGATATGTGGATTGGTTGTATAGACGTGAAAGCATGTTTTAATGTTGAAGATTGAGGGACACTGCGGCATAGCCCGCTGTCACCTGACTGCGGGGCCTCTGTATGGCTCCTCCCCGGTCTCCCACGGGGTGACGGCGCTTTGATTGGAGGCCACGCCGCCGGGGGGCGGGGCCTCATTTGAAAAGGGGGTTGGCGCCGATTTGAGCTTCCGGATCCTCTCACTTGGACCCGGACCTGTTTGGGGCTGCCGGCGCTATGGACCCGCTCCAGGAGGCGGTGAGACAAAAAATCAGCAGGGAGGGTAGCGACTGGCTAGCGGCACTACTGGCTGCGAGCGGCTCCCTCCCTGCAGCGAGCCAGGCGATGCCGTCGGGCGGGCGGCGTTCTGGCAGAGCCTCCCGGCCGCCGGCTCGCCTGAGCCCACCATTAGTAGCAAAGAGGAGCGCGCGCGGCGCGAGTGCGTGCGCTTCCTCACACGTGGGCAGGAGACAGCGCGGCTCAGCAGCTGCAGTCGGCAGGTGCGGGAGGGGGATTTGGGACACTATTCCAGCGCCGCTCCTTCAGCGGTTAGTATTGTGTGGGAAGGGGCTTCACAGCAGCAGACGCTGAGCACCATAGCCGGGTCAGGTCCCACAACTGCGATTAACATGGGAGGCGCACAGGGGTCATCCGCATCGTCACAAGAGGTGGAAGGGGTAGAAGGCTCACAGGAGCTAATTTCCCCGACACCACAGCCAATGGGGGAAAGCAGCAATGACACTGGGAGAGGATGGGGGACATTAATAACAGCCCAGCAACAGATACGTTCTGCGTCAATACTAGGGCAGCAAATAGTAGGAGGGCATGCAGGAGCTAGAGTGGATTCCCCCTTTCCCTCTTGCCCAGTGATTTTCACAACACCACCTTCTTTAACCCCCGGGGGACAAGTAGTGACACCGCATTTATCTGTAGGAGCGGAAGAACATCAGAACGCTTCAGCAGCTATACCGCTGGTGGCAACCGGTGTTGGACCTCCCACGCAGGGTGCTGGCACCTCGGCTCTGGTTGGCGTTCAGAGTGCGGGTAACTGCCCCGCGCGCAGCGTATCCTCCTCCTCGTCATCAGGACACTATAGACGACGCAGAAAAAGACGTAGGGAACACTACGTTAGCAGGGGGCATTCCCACAGGTCCAAATCCAGTCGCCGAAGCAGGCGGTCTAGGTCATCGAGGTGGCGATCTCCATCATCGTCGGATAGTTCTTCCAGCAGATCTCGCCGACATGTTTCATCACGACGCAGGTCCGCATCCCGGGGGGATCGGCGAAATGCAGATACCCAAGGAGTTCAGGAGCAGAGTCGCCCGGAACCTAGCATGCAACCCGGTGAGTACGCTTTTACGGGGGCCTGGGGTGGCGATAGGGGTACGACCTTGAATTTAACGGACGCAATCCCGCTTGGCTCAGGCAGTGGGAGGATTTTTGTAAATCCCAGGTTACTGCAAACGGCACCGCCTAGACCATCTATCCCCCCTCCCCGCCCGGACATTTACAAGGATGGACTTTTTTGCGGTGTTCCACCCTTAGGGTCGCACTTAGATATCAGTGTGAAGGAACAGATTTGGGCTAACGAATTCATCGACATTTGGTCCCTTGTAACCACCGAACAGCATTCGGTGGACAAGGAGAGAAGGGTAGGCGAAAAAGTGTACGACAGGAAACCGAAAGTAGCCAAAACTATTAACAATTGGCTTCAGGCTTTTGCAGTTCTAGGGTGTGTTATGGGGGAGAAGCATCCGGAACGTTGTTCCGAGCTTTTCATTTATCTAGACAGTATATACAATTCCTACAAGTCACACGGCGGCTCGGCGTGGTGGAAATATGATGAAGATTTCCGCCGCCGGCTAGCCATTAACCCACAATTGGGGTTGGGGGTCAAAGCCACCGATTCATGGTTGCGTTTGATGATGGCGCAAAAAACTCTGCAGCCCTTTCCCGGGTCCCCCGCCGGCCCGCCCAATAGTTCAGGGTCATCGGTGGTTCGAAGACCAGGCACCTGTTGGCTCTTCAACGAGGGTCACTGCAAATTCTACGGATTATGCAAATATAAACACGAATGTTCTGCGTGCGGGGGAACCCATTCGGCTTCAAAATGCTCCAGACCCCCTCAAAAAATGGGAAACAATAAGACTCCCGCGGGGGGTGAACCATCTGACACCGGTGAACGCAAAAAACATGGAACCATGGCTGGCCAGATACCCCAATAAACCGGCGGCGGCCCAACTCAGTTTTTGGTTTTTCTTTTGGTTTTTTCATTCCCTTTGTTTTCTCGAGTAAACCCCAGACGTCCCCTAATTTAAAATCTGCTAGGGACTCTCCAGCCATTCTTTATGAAAAATTGAATAAGGAAATTCAAGCAGGACGTTTTCGGGGGCCATTCGACGCCCTCCCATTTTATAACTTGAGGGTTTCCCCATTGGGCATAGTTCCAAAGAAAGAACCGGGAAAATACAGGCTGATTCACCATTTGTCTTACCCCAAAGGCAGCTCGGTGAATGACGGTATCCCGGGTGACGACACTGCGGTAACATATATTCCTTTTGACAGAGCTGTCGAAATGGTCAAAAAAGCGGGCCCGGGCGCCCTTATGGCTAAGTCCGATATTGAATCCGCTTTCCGGCTGCTTCCGGTTCACCCAGATTGCTACCACCTGTTGGGAGCCATGTTCGAGGGGCGATACTACTACGACACATGCCTCCCGATGGGATGCTCAATTTCCTGCCATTATTTTGAAATGTTTAGCACATTTCTGGAATGGGTCGCTCGTAAGGTCACGCGTTTGCCATCAATTACGCACTACCTTGACGACTTTTTGATGGTAGGCCCGGCCAATTCGGAATCTTGTTCCCAGGCCCTGGCACAGTTTAAGGAGATCATGTCCCTATTCGGCGTTCCCCTGTCTCTGGAAAAAACGATTGGCCCGGTTCCTGTAATCTCTTTCTTGGGGATTGAAATTGACTCGGTCGCCATGGAGCTCAGGCTGCCCCAAGATAAGATTGTAAAGCTTTTGGATCTAATCGACGTTTTTTTATCGGTCGGTAAGGTCTCATTAGTCCAAATGCAATCTCTCCTCGGTTCACTGAATTTTGCCTGTAAGATAATGCCAATGGGCAGAATTTTTTCTCGCAGGTTGATATTGGCAACGAGAGGCGTGAGGCAACCTCACCACAGGATTAGAATCACTGCTCAGCTGCGCAGAGATCTGATCATATGGCAGCGTTTCCTCATTTCTTACAATGGCAAAACATGTTTTCAGGAAGAGGAATGCATTAGCGACAGCTTGGGGCTTAAGTTTGGGCTGGCGGACTCGGCAGGCTTCAGTGTTAGTTTTGGGGAGCAGACGTGCGCGGGTTCGTGGCCTGATTCCTGGGTTTCCAGAGCATGGCATCAGGATCCGGTTCTAGTTGAGTTGTTCCCTCTGGCAGCGGCCATGGAATTGTGGGGACGGTCTTTATGCAACAAGTGTATCAGAATTCAGCTCAGATCAGCGAAGGCTATACATGCCATTAATTGTCTGTCATCTTCCTCCTTACCCGCGGTAAAGGTCATAGGCTTCACGGTGTTAAAATGTTTGGAGTACAACGCTTGGATAAAGGCGAGCGCCTATGCCTCTATGAATGATGAATTTACGGATGTTGCACATCGGTTTGATCCACAGGTGCGGTATGGCCGGCAGCCGAAGGAGCTACAGCGAATCCTGGAATGCCCTCCTTTGGTCTGGGATGTCCCGGAGAATTGATTCCCCTGATAAGGTCTTCCATCGCTCCCTCAACCTGGAGAGCATACGGTAAGGCATGGGATGAGTGGTGCAGCTTGGCAGCGGAGAAACCGGTAGGTGCTTCAAGCTCTATGAGACTTCAGGTTACGCTGGCTTTCCTGGCTCGGTTACAGGCCTCGGGGGTTTCGGGAGTGGTAGCTCGTAATCGTCTATCCGGGGTTGCTTTTCATTTTAAGCTACGTGGGTGGCCCGATTCGACCAAACATTTTTTGATTGGGCAGGTACTGAAGGGCTGGCGTCGGGAACGTGTGCAGAACGACCAAAGGAGGCCCATTTCTTTTCAATTGCTATCTAATTTGATCAAGGTTTCAGTTGATGTTTGCGACTCTGTTTACGAAGCCACTCTGATATTGGCGGCTTTTGGCCTGGCGTTTTTCGGGGCCATGCGGGTTAGCGAAATACTTCCCTCGTCCCGTTGCAGGGCTGGCGGCCTGCAGCTGGCCGACTTGGTGATTTGCGACGACGGATTGAGGGTGAGGGTGCGCAAATCCAAAACTGATCGGGAAGGCAGGGGCACTTGGTTCCCTCTTTTTGCCATCGGAGGGGCGGTCTGCCCTTTAGCACTGGTTAAAAACTTCATGCAGGTCAGGAGTAGTGGGTCGCAACTGTTCATTCACGAAAACGGTTCCCCTTTTTTGTCATGTCAGTTTTTGGCGGTCCTCAGGCACGCTCTGTCTTGTCTGGGGTTGCCTGCGGCAGACTTTGGTACCCATTCATTTAGAATCGGCGCAGCGACCGAAGCCTCTAGGGCGGGGTTTTTCGAAGCGGACATTCTACCAGAGGGTTGGTAGATGGAGGTCCCGCTGTTTTACCAGGTACATCAGGCCTGAACTTGTCATGTAAGATTTTTGTGGCTAAGATAACACTTTTGAGGATGTCGCGTATGTTTTTATCGCCGCTTACCCTAGCTAACAAAGCTTGTATGTGACATTAATGTTGTTCTGTTTGTTTTAGATGGTATGCGGCCCAGCATATGGCTGGTGGGCCATTCGTTCATCTATTGGGCAGCACAGCGTGCAGAGCTGCGACCAGGAGGTCGATCGTTGGGTCTTGCAGGAATGGACGTTATCTGGCGCGGTACAAGGGGACTTACCTGGTCTCAAGTCCTTCCGGAAGTTGTGCGTATTGCAAGAGTCGCGTCTTCGCCGACAGTGGTGGTTATTCACGCCGGAGGGAATGACCTGGCTTCTTTTCCTCTTGCGGAGCTGTTGACCCTGATGAGAGCCGACTTGGACAAATTTCCAGGTTTCTTTTCAGCAATGCGTCTAGTGTGGTCGGAGGTGGTTCCCAGATTGGTCTGGCGTGGTGCCAGGGAGCTGAGCGCCATGGAAAGATCTCGACGCACATTAAACCAGCGGATATCCCGATTCATTAGGTTCAAGAATGGTGTGGTGGTGAGGCACCACCGGCTAGAAGGGGATAATTCAGGTTTTCTCCTGCCAGATGGGGTCCATCTGAATGACGCCGGCCTGGATATATTCCTGGATGGTCTTCGAGAAGGGGTGGTTCAGGCGCTCCATTCTTTGGGTGGGTCGTAGCTCGTGGTACGGGCTACTCCGTGGCGGAACGGGTGGAGATTATGGTGGTGAGGATACCTGCACTGGGAGTCCGGAAGGCAGTCAATCTCCCTACACCCGACTGGTTGGCAAATTTTGCCGGTTTTAAGCTGCGACCCAAATCTTAAGCCAAAAGAAAAGATGCAAGTTACAGGAACAAAATTATTTCATAAAATAAACAAGTTATTAGTTTGAATTTTCTGGTGTGGCGTCACTTTGTGGGAGAATATTATCGCGGGTCTCGGCAGTCTGAGGGACACTGCGGCATAGCCCGCTGTCACCTGACTGCGGGGCCTCTGTATGGCTCCTCCCTGGTCTCCCACGGGGTGACGGCGCTTTGATTGGAGGCCACGCCGCCGGGGGGCGGGGCCTCATTTGAAAAGGGGGTTGGCGCCGATTTGAGCTTCCGGATCCTCTCACTTGGACCCGGACCTGTTTCCCGCCCTCCCTCCCTTGTGTTCGATTTGTTGGTTTTTGTGTGTTATTTAGTTGCAGCTGGCGGAATGGGTGGAGATTATGGTGGTGAGGATACCTGCACCGGGAGTCCGGAAGGCAGTCAATCTCCCTACACCCGACTGGTTGGCAAATTTTGCCGGTTTTAAGCTGCGACCCAAATCTTAAGCCAAAAGAAAAGATGCAAGTTACAGGAACAAAATTATTTCATAAAATAAACAAGTTATTAGTTTGAATTTTCTGGTGTGGCGTCACTTTGTGGGAGAATATTATCGCGGGTCTCGGCAGTCATACAGTATATTGTTGCCTATGGATGAATACACTTATGTACAAGTGGTAGGAAAAAGAAGGTGCTATAGTTTTTTCACCGCTTGGAAACATAATAGCTCTCTTATTTGCGTTGCTGCATTATAGCAATACTGGAACGACAAAGCCTATCTGCTGTCCATAAGCCATCCATATTTGTAGTAGATCAATACACTGTCTCATATGAGTGCAGATGGCCATTTATCTCTCTATTACAGACATGTCGGTGCAAGGGAAAAACATCATTACTTTCACCTCTGTTCCTTTTTCCGATTCATCTGTGCCTTATTAATTATAGCTTTGTTCAATATTTCATGGAACTGGATCCATCACCCGACAGATTGTCTATTAAACCCTGTGTATGGATATTTAACAACATAGATAATACTATAAGGGCATGTTCTTTCTAAGTCTATTTACTAGAGGACGTGTCCAGGATCCACATAGGTAACATTATTCATGTGGACAGCGAGATTTGACATATCTGATTTGTAAACATAAGTGGCACACCTCGTAATAATGTGGATCCATACTAGTGCCTAGGAAGTCCCTGGTGGACTTCAGGGGACTTAGATGAATGATGAGTCTGCATATTAATTAACTGCACTGTACAGCCATCATAACTAGAAGAGAGGAGAATGCAGCCTCCTGGGGAATAAATGGCAAATATTGTCCAAGTCAAGTCCAGATAGTGCCGCCACATACTCAAACAATAATCTACAGTTCCTAAGTAGCAGGACAGTACTATATATGTTAGTATTTGAGACGTGCATGGAGGTATTTTCAATGACCACACCGCAGCTCCATAGTTAGCTATCCCCTTCAGCAGGTAGGGCAAATGTACCATGTTCCGTCACACACCACCTAAGGCTCAGATAGGGCAAATGTCCATGTTCCATCACACACTACCTAAGGCAAACCCTGGATGTCAAGATTTGTAAGCTAGTTGACCAGACCAGACTACTCTACACGGCATCAAAAGTTGTTAGGCAAAGATGCTGTGCCTTCCAAGCACTGTAACCCACTGTAAATTTCCAAATTCAATGATCATTGATGTAATGGTCGTCAGTCACAGATTTGGCTTAGTTGCTTTGATTGCAAATTGATTATGATTTTGTAGCAGAGACAACCTAATGATGATGATGTGTGTAAAGTGGCTAAATAAGCAAATAAAATAAATAAATATTAAAGCATACCTGTGTTTAAGGTTTTATTCATTATGCTTACTTATATAGCACAATTAAGTCCACAGCATCTTACAGACATCAACGTCCCCATTGGGCTCAAGATATAAATTCCCTATTAGTATGTCTTCGCAGTGTGGGAGGAAACCCACACAAACATGTGGAGAACATACAAATTTCTTGCAGATGTTTTCCTTGGTGGGATTTGGTCCTAGGAACCCAGAGCTGCAAAGCGACAGTGCTAACCACTGAGCCACCATGTAACTTTTCTGAGTAAGCTAACATGTGTACATGATGGAAGGAGGAAAACTCATAGAGATAAATTATACATGACCTGTGGATGCAGCATGGCACCCCAACGCGCCAGGCTGCATCCACAGGTCATCCACAGAAACCCCCCCCCATGAAGAAGCTAACATGAAGCACACGTCGGGACTCTGGGCTGCATCCACAGGTCATGTATAGTGTGAGCATTCCGATACCGCAAGTATCGGGTATCGGCCAATATTTGCGGTATCGGAATTCCGATACCGAGTTCCGATACTTTTGCAATATCGGATACCGGAATCAGAAGTTCCCATAATGCAAAAAGCCAGTATCATTTAATTCAGCCAATGAGGGAATGACTAGAAGTGTTGGCACATCCTGTTCTGCATGGTAGGCATATAACTACTGACATGGCTGTGATTGGCTGCTGAAATGATGTCATCATGCACTATAAAAGTCACTGTTGCCATTTTGGGTTCACTCTGCTGTGAATTCAGTTAGGGACAGGATTCTGTTGTTCTGACTGAGGGCCAGTTTTGAGATAGCGATTTGCTTTATTGTGCTTTACCCAGGCTAATTTAGCAACCACTGTGTGAGAACCTTGCTTTTGCCTTGCAGCGCTGTTCACAGCTGTCTGCAAGGTCTCTGTGTGTGTGAGTGCAGCTCACTCCGTAGTCTGTCCACAGCCACAGCCAGTTGTAGTCAGCTCAGGGTGCGTCACTGCCTCATACTGTTCAATCCATTGTCCTTTTTTGCAATTAGTGCAGCCTGCTGCACATTTTTTCAAATTTATCCTATTAGTGGCTTTCCATCCGTATCCTGCTAGATTGTGGAAAAACACTATATAGGATTAGATAGAGGAGCTTTTCTTGGCCAGACAGCGCTGTTCACGGCTGTCTGCACTGTCTCTGTGTGAGTGCAGCACACTCTGTAGTCTGTTCTGCGAAACAAACAAAAAGTTTATAAAGTTCACCAAACACTCCACGTTACATTTGTGTAGGCCACATTAACTCATATTAAAGTGTTGTCCACACTTTATAAAATTAGTGTTTCTTATACCAGTTAGCAGCTGTTCAGGAATAAGCACACTAAGCCCTTAGTACTTTTCTGCCTATCTTTATCAGTCTACCAAGATGAAGAAGGCAGGGAGTAAGGCACGTGGTTGTGGGCGTGGAGGTGGAGCAGGGAAAGGACATGGGGATTCTGTGCCTTCTGCGGGCACCGGTGAATCATCATCCCTCAGTTTTAGCAGGGAACAGTTCTTCATGGACAGATTTGTAGGAGCTCGCCATACCCCGCTGCTGCGGGACGAACAAATTGAAGCCGTTGTCGGATGGATGGCAGCTAACTCATCGACTTCAATTAGTGCCACATCCTCTCAGGCACAGAGCACTGAAGAGCACCCATCTGTCTCTTCACCACCTGCCAAATTGCCCAGGCAGTCAGAGAGCCCAAGACAGGAGCCATCTCTACTTCTGTTCTCTGAATCTCTTTGGCTTGGAAAGAGGGGGCCAGCCAAGCAGCATTGGGGAAATGGAAGAAGAGGCAGTATGCAGTGATGCCCAACAGCTTTGTCTCTCTGAATCTGAAGAGGTGGGTGGGCCAGTGCCTCTGGTCAGCACACCTCAGTACGCATCTGATGATGAGACTCAGGTGCCCCTTTCTGGTGCGTACTGTGCTGCCGAGACTACCCAGGAGAAGCAGTTGGTGGAAGAGGGTAGTGTAGATGATGAGGTCCTTGACCCATCATGGTGTGAGGTACAGGAAGGTGGTGGGAGCAGCTCTGAGGAAGAGATTCCCCGAATGGCCCAAAGAGGGAGAGGGAGGGGGAAGACTGCGTTGCCTGTAGCCTCCACTTCGGCACCCATTAGGAGCATGCCTCTTCCAAAAGCCAAAATGGGTGCTCCCAAGACTTGCAGTGCCTGGTCCTTTTTTGACACAGTTGCAGATGACATTTGCTTTGTCAAATGCAAGCTGTGTCATCAGAAAGTCAAAAGAGGGAAAACTGTCAGCAACCTCAATACCACAAATATGTGGAAACATGTGCGGACCAAGCACACGGTTGAGTTACAAAAACACACTGAAGACCTAGGCCAACCAACAGCGGCACCTACCACCTCTTCAGCTCATGTTGTAGCCTCTTCCTCCAGCTCACACACAGCTGGTTCGGCTTCCTCACAGGATCGCCATGGAAGAACCTCTGTCACTGTTGTCCAGAGACCCAGTGTAATTCCACCCTCAGCACCACGTTCCCAGTCATCCTCACACTCCCAGCCCAGTCTACAGCCATCGGTAGAACAGGCATGGGAGAAAAGGTGGCCATTCTCAGCAAACCATCCCCGAGCACAGGCTCTGTATGCTGGCATTGCAAAACTACTGTCCATTGAAATGCTCTCATTCAGGCTGGTGGAGACTGACACCTTCCATAACTTGATGGTACTGGCAGTCCCACAATACAACGTGCCCAGCCGCTTTTATTTCAGCGGGCAAGCTGTCCCTGCCCTGCAAAAGCATGTGGAGGGAAACATTAAACATGCGCTATTAAACACCATCAATAGCAAGGTCCACCTCACCACCGATGCGTGGACCAGTCACCATGGACAGGGACAATACCTTTCCCTCACTGCCCATTGGGTCAATGTTGTGGAGCCGGGTACAGATCTGGCGAGTGGCGCTGTACGTGTTCTGCCAACTCCAAGGATTGCAGGAATCTAGTCTGTACACATTGCCTCCTCCTCATACTCCAGTTCCTCTGAATCATCGCTGCAGGAGCCGTCATGGTCTACCTCCACCTTGACCCGTGAACGCTTACCTGTTACGACCGATATGAGCACAGCCGTTGCCAAACGTCAACAGGCCGTACTGAAATTACTTTCTTTGGGGAATCGAAGCCACACAGCGCAGGAGCTCTGGAATGCCATCAAGCAGGAGAGCAACGTGTGGTTTGTGCCAGCGAATCTCCAGCCAGGCATGGTAGTATGTGACAATGGCCAAAATCTGGTGGCAGCTCTGGGCCTAGGCAACCTCACTCACATCCCACGTCTGGCACATGTGCTCAAATTGGTTGTGCAGAGTTTTTTGAGGGACTATCCGGATCTTGATGCACTGCTGCACAAGGTCCACCTAGAGTGCGTTCACTTGCGGCATTCTAGCATGGCAAGATCGCACCTTGCAGCTCTGCAGCATCGATTCCATAACATCGCATCATATGTGACCTACCCACCAGGTGGAATTCAACGTTACATATGTTGGAGCGGTTGTGTGAGCAACAGCCAGCAGTAATCGAGTACCAGCTGCATCAGGCGCAAAGAAGTCAGACTTCACAACCACTGAGTGGGCCACTATGAAGGACATCTGCCAGGTTTTGCGTGCCTTCGATGATTCCACGCGTATGGTGAGTGCAGATGATGCACTAGTCAGCATGACTGCCCCCTTATCTGCCTGCTTGAGAAATCACTGCAAGCGCTAAGGGATGAGGTTGTGGAAGAGGTGGAGGATGAGGAGTAAGAAATGCCATCTGCTTCTGGACAGTCTGCGTGACGTGGTTCCTCACAGAGGCCTAGGCAGGGGACACTTTGTGAGGAGGATGAGGAGAAGTCAATGGAGGAGGAAGACATCTGCCCACAGGAGGGAGTTACACAATGCTCCAGTAGTCAGTATGTAGAGCGAGGGTGGGGTGATACAGAGCAGGCAGAGATCACGCCTCAAGCAGGGGACAGCGTTTCTTGGCCAGTTGGCAGTCTGCAGCACATGGTTGATTTCATGCTGCAGTGCCTGAGAAACGACCGCCGCATCGCCCACATTCTCAACCTGGCTGATTATTGGGTGTAAACTCTCCTAGATCAACGCTACCGGAACAACGTACAAAGCCTCATAACACCATTGAACCGGGAGCGTAAAATGCGGGAGTACCAAGACACACTGGTGCATTTCATCATCTCCAGTCCAACTGAGAGCAGTGCTGCTAGTGCTTTACAAAGCAGCTCAGTGCGTCGAGGCAGTAGAAGAAGCTCAGCACAAACAGGGAGCAGAAGCAGTGCCTCAGCACAAGGCAAGACAGGTATGGCCCAACTGTGGCAAAGTTTTGTGTGCCCGCCACAAATGTCTACACCATCTCAGATGGCTCTCGTCAGCAGGAGGCAACATTTCCGTCAGATGGTGATAGACTATTTAGAAATCCAAATAGAGAAAAACCGCACCCTATGTCCATACAGCTTCCATACGCATATTGGCACAAGTCAATGCCAAGGGGTCCAGCTCGGCTGCAAGTCCATATACCAGAATAGAAGAAAGACAGCGCCACAACACTCTGCTCCTCCTGCTGTCCCTGGGCTCCAACACCATCAGTTGATGCCCAGAAGAGCTGTCTGCACAGAGAAAAACACTCGCTCCTGTGTTAGTGGAGTTCAGTAACGCCAGCTGCTCCCCTGCTGTGTGTGTGGCAATAACACAAGTCTGCTCCTCCTGCTGTCCCTGGGCTCCAACACTGCCAGTTGTTGCCTGGAAGTGCTGTCCGCACAGTCAACAGTTGCTCCTCTGTTATTGGGGTTCAGTAACGCCAGCTGCTCCCCTGCTATGTGTGTGGCAATAACTCAAATCTGCTCCTCCTGCTGTCCCTGGGCTCCACCACCGCCAGTTGTTGCTCGGAAGTGCTGTCCGCACAGAGAAAAACACTTGCTCCTGTGTTAGTGGGGTTCAGTAACGCCAGCTGCTCCCCTGCTGTGTGTGCGGCAATAACTCAAGTCTGCTCCTCCTGCTGTCCCTGGCCTCCAACACCACCAGTTGTTGCCTGGAAGTGCTGTCAGCACAGTCAACAGTTGCTCCTCTATTAGTGGGGTTCAGTAACGCCAGCTGTTCCCCTGCTGTGTGCGCGGCAATAACTCAAATCTGCGCCTCCTGCTTTCCCTGGGCTCCAACACCGCCAGTTGTTGCTCGGAAGTGCTGTCCGCACAGAGAAAAGCACTCGCTACTGTGTTAGTGGGGTTCAGTAACGCCAGCTGCTCCCCTGCTGTGTGTGTGGCAATAACTCAAGTCTGCTCCTCCTGCTGTCCCTGGGCTCCAACACCGCCAGTTGTTGCCTGGAAGTGCTGTCCGCACAGTCAACAGTTGCTCCTCTGTTATTGGGGTTCAATAACGCCAGCTGCTTCCCTGCTGTGTGTGTGGCAATAACTCAAAACTGCTCCTCCTGCTGTCCCTGGGCTCCAACACTGCCAGTTGTTGCTCGGAAGTGCTGTCCGAACAGAGCAAAACACTCGCTCTTGTGTTAGTGGGGTTCAGTAACGCCAGCTGCTCTCCTGCTGTGTGTGCGGCAATAACTCAAGTCTGCTCCTCCTGCTGTCCCTGGGCTCCAACACCGCCAGTTGTTGCCCGGAAGTGCTGTTTGCACAGTCAACAGTTGCTCCTCTGTTAGTGGGGTTCAGTAATGCCAGCTGCTTCCCTGCTGTGTGTGGCAATAACTCAAATCTGCACCTCCTTCTTTCCCTGGGCTCCAACACCACCAGTTGTTGCTCGGAAGTGCTGTCCGCACAGAGAAAAGCACTCGCTACTGTGTTAGTGGGGTTCAGTAATGCCAGCTGCTCCCCTGCTGTGTGTGTGGCAATAACTCAAGTCTGCTCCTCCTGCTGTCCCTGGGCTCCAACACCGCCAGTTGTTGCCTGGAAGTGCTGTCCGCACAGTCAACAGTTGCTCCTCTGTTAGTGGGGTTCAGTAATGCCAGCTTCTTCCCTGCTGTGTGTGTGGCAATAACTCAAATCTGCTCCTCCTGCTGTCCCTGGGCTCCAACACCGCCAGTTGTTGCTCGGAAGTGCTGTCCGAACAGAGAAAAACACTCGCTCTTGTGTTAGTGGGGTTCAGTAATGCTAGCTGCTCTCCTGCTGTGTGTGCTTCAATAACTCAAGTCTGCTCCTCCTGCTGTCCCTGGGCTCCAACACTGCCAGTTGTTGCCTGGAAGTGCTGTTTGAACAGTCAACAGTTGCTCCTCTGTTAGTGGGGTTCAGTAATGCTAGCTGCTCTCCTGCTGTGTGTGCTTCAATAACTCAAATCTGCTCCTCCTGCTGTCCCTGGGCTCCAACACCACCAGTTGTTGCTCGGAAGTGCTGTCCGCACAGAGAAAAACACTTGCTTCTGTGTTAGTGGGGTTCAGTAACGCCAGCTGCTCCCCTGCTGTGTGTGTGGCAATAACTCAAATCTGCTCCTCCTGCTGTCCCTGGGCTCCAACACCGCCAGTTGTTGCTCGGAAGTGCTGTCCGCACAGAGAAAAACACTTGCTTCTGTGTTAGTGGGTTCAGTAACGCAAGCTGCTCCCCTGCTGTGTGTGCGGTAATAACTCAAATCTGCTCCTCCTGCTGTCCCTGGGCTCCAACACCGCCAGTTGTTGCCTGGAAGTGCTGTCTGCACAGAGAAAAACACATTCGCTCCTGTGTTAGTGGGGTTCAGTAACGCCAGCTGCTCTCCTGCTGTTTGTGCGACTAGTTCTCATGCTCCCTCCACACTAAGACAACATCAGATATTAAACTTGCTCAAATTAGGCCTCGGCCTACACTATGCTTTGAGCATTTACCCTGGGCTCCAACACCACCAGTTGCTGCTCGGAAGTGCTGACTGCACAGAGGAAAACACTAGCTCCTGTGTTAGTGGGGTTCAGTAACGTCAGCTGATCCCCTGCTGTGCATACGGCAATTTGTCCTGCTACCTGCACACTGACACTACTACAGAAATTAAAGGGAACCTGTCTCGCCTTCCAGGCATCTGTAACTGAAAGAGCCACCTTGTGCAGCTCTAATGCTGCATTTGGACAAGGTGGCTCTTTTAGTTATTCTTCTTGCACATACTGAACTAAACACTTATAAAATGTGGCCCCACATACCGTGAAAGTCCCGGAGGCGGGACTTTCCTTTCTAATCGGTTGCGGCACAGCGGTCATGCAGACCCCCTTGGCGCTGTGCGCCGCCTCCTGAGCGTTGTTTGAATAGGTCCCGGAGCCTGCGCTGTCATGTTATCCCTTGGTCATGCGCAGTTAGCGCTGCCCGTCTTTAGACATCATTTGATGTCAGGCTGACTGCGCCTGTGCGGCCGCGCTGCCCGAGATCCCGCCCTGCAGTGTCTTCTGATTAAATTCACACTGCGGGGCTGGGATTCATGGGCATGCGCAGTGCATATCTTCGCCTGTTACTCATCTCCTTCCGCTTTCTTCAGACTGTGCGGCCTCATGGCCGTGGCATGTGATTAGGGATCAGCTGATGCCGCACAGTCTGAAGAAGGCGGAAGGAGATGATAGAGAGGCGAACAGATGCTCTGCGCAAGGCCATGAATCCCAGCCCTGCAGTGTGAATAAATCAGAAGACACTGCGGGGCGGGATCTCGGGCAGGGCGGCCGCACAGGCGCTGTCTGCCTGACAACAAATGATGTCAGAAGACGGGCAGCGCTAACTGCGCATGGCCACGGGATAACATAACAGCGCAGGCTCCGGGACAGATTCAAACAACGCTCAGGAAGTGGCGCATGGCACCGAGGGGGTATGAATGACGGCTGTGCCGCAACCGATTTGGAAGGAAAGTCCCGCCTCCTTGACTTTCATGGTATGAGGGGCCACATTTTAGAAGTCTAAACTTAGCGTTAGTGCTGCACAAGCTGGATCTTTCAGTTGCAAATGCCTGGGGGGTTAAAGGTTCCCTTTCAACTTGCTCCAATTAGGCCTCAGCCTTCACACTCTGTTTCTCGTGTAATCCCTGGGTTCCAACACCGTCAGTTGCTGCTCAGAAGTGTCTTTGGCACGGGTACTCCTTCCTGCCCAGCCTATTTCCAGCACGCCAGCTGTTTCT
Source organism: Ranitomeya imitator (assembly GCF_032444005.1). Lineage (NCBI taxonomy): Eukaryota > Metazoa > Chordata > Amphibia > Anura > Dendrobatidae > Ranitomeya > Ranitomeya imitator. The sequence continues at coordinate 546,804,708 of NC_091283.1, read as the reverse complement.
GGGTAGTGTGAAGGTCACTTTGCCTCCAATATGTTGTCCTGTCGTGTTGCGGTCAGGTTAGCCGACTCTATGGTGCCTGCAGTTTAGGTGCTTCCTATGTGGGCTGCGGGAAGTGGCAATCAAGGCTGGTTCCGTAGTGCCAATAGGACAAGCTCCCCCTGTAGGACTGTGGGTTTTCGGTAACTACGGCCGGCTTGCGGCCTAGCAATTTTTTCTTTTCCTGTGGACCTTCTGCTGCCCATCTGAGTTCCAGCACCATTAGATGGTTCTTTGGAAGACAATCTTGAATAGTTCCCCCTGGTTCCAGTACCGTCAGCTGGTTCCGGGCAGAGCCTTTGGGTTAGGTGCCTCCTTCTGGGTATCCGAGTTTCACCAACGTCAGGCAGTCCTTGGTAGTGCTTTCTGGCACGGGTACCTCCTGCTTAGTAACCGGGTTCCAGTACCGTCAGCTGGTCCTCGGTTGTTCCATTGGCTCTTGTACCTTAGGCAATGCATCCGGGTTCCAGTACCGTCAGCTGGTTCTTGGCAGTGTCTTTGGCACGGGTATTCCCTCCTGCCCAGCCTGGTTCCAGCACGTCAGCTGTTTCCGGGTAGTGTCAAGGTCACTTTGCCTCCAATGCGTTGTCCTGTCGTGTTGTGGTCGGTTTAGCCGACTCTATGGTGCCTGCAGTTTAGGTGCTTCCTATGTGGGCTGCGGGAAGTGGCATTCAAGGCTGGTTCCGTAGTGCCAATAGGACAAGCTCCCCCTGTAGGGCTGTGGGTTTTCGGTAACTACGGCCGGCTCGTGGCCCAGCAATTTTTTCTTTTCCTGTGGACCTTCTGCTGCCCATCTGAGTTCCAGCACGATTAGCTGGTTCTTTGGAAGACAATCTTGAATAGGTCCCCCTGGTTCCAGTACCATCAGCTGGTTACGGGCAGAGCCTTTGGGTTAGGTGCCTCCTTCTGGGTATCCGAGTTCCACCAACGTCAGGTGGTCCTTGGTAGTGCTTTCTGGCACGGGTACCTCCTGCTTAGTAACCGGGTTCCAGTACCATCAGCTGGTCCTCGGTAGTTCCATTGGCTCTCCTACCTTCGGGTAGCCATCCGTGTTCCAGTACCATCAGCTGGTTCTCGGCAGTGTCTTTGGCTCTTGTACCTTCTGCTCCCCATCCTGGTTCCAGTACCATCAGCTGGTTCCGGGCAGAGCCTTTGGGTTAGGTGCCTCCTTCTGGGTATCCGAGTTCCACCAACGTCAGGCAGTCCTTGGTAGTGCTTTCTGGCACGGGTACCCCCTGCTTAGTAACCGGGTTCCAGTACCGTCAGCTGGTCCTTGGTTGTTCCATTGGCTCTTCTACCTTCTGGTAGCCATCCGTGTTCCAGTACCGTCAGTTGGTTCCCGGCAGTGTCTTTGGCTCTTGTACCTTCTGCTCCCCATCCTGATTCCAGCCAAGTCTGTTGTTTGGAGCTCAGTTGCTGTACTCTCTGTATTGTGGAGTCTGCAGCGGCGTGCACAAGCTAAGTTCTGAGTTTTGTTACTTTGTAGTTTGTCCATTCACCTTTTGGTATTGTGTTCCTTTCACTCTCATAATGTTTATTCCTGTTTATTTGCTTTGTGGTGCTGTTTACACTGTTCACCTCCTGGGGTGGGGGTTGGGGGTTTAGTTCAGGGTTTAACAGGAGACAGGGACAGGTCGGTGACTTGGGCCTCCCTACCTTCAAGGGTACCCCCAAGTTAAGGAAAGAGCTTCCCCTAGCCTCAGGGGCAGTTCAGGGGCCCATATTCCTAATCTCCTGTCTTCCTATTTTTGTCTCGTGATAGATATTATCTAAATTATAAGCAGAAGAAGACTAAGCAGTGTATGGGGGTGAGTCCGTTCTTCCTCATGGTGCCCCTGGAAAAAACCTGCTGCTGCAGGCCAAACTGAACGTGGACAAATCCTGTTGTAATTCTTTTGTGACAGGCAGAACGAAAGGTATAATCTTCAAACTTTTATAGATAACAACTACAGGAATGCCTGTCACAAATAAGAATATGATGAAGAAGAAGAATATGAAGAAGATGAAGAAGTAGAATATGAAGAAGAAGAATAATTGAATAAAAAAAATATGAAGAATGTAAAAATAAGAATAGGAAGAAGGTGAAGAAGAAGAAGATGAATAAGGTGAAGGAGAAGTTGATGAAAAAGATGCTGCTGCTGAGGATGATGAAGAAGAAAGTGTGGGAGAAGTAAAAAAGAAGGTGAAGAGCATGGAAGTAGTGAAACATAAATATCTGACAAAATATAAAAAGCTTAACATAGTCAATATCTTTGTAACTCCGAACATCTTAATTTTTTTTTTTATTCCTGCTATTCCATTTGATTGGGCTAAACCTTTATGCCTTTAATGTCTCCTCCACCTCCCCCAATACATCATACATTATTCTTAGTTGTTTTCCTTCATGTAGAATTAACCTACAAGGAAAGAAAGGGTTTATTTTAATTCTGATATTTTTGTCCCATTGACTTGCATTGGTATCGGGTATCGGTATCAGCGATATCCAATATTTTTGGATATCGGCCGATCCAATCCGATACCGATATGTCCGAATATCGGAAGGTATCGCTCAACACTAGTTAGAATTTTTTCCAAAGTCATGGCCAATGGTGAGAGGATACAGTCAGAAGAGGAGGCTATGGGGTGCCCTGGTGGTTTGTGTAGCCTCTTATGGATCTTTGGGAGGACATAAAAGACAGGTACGATTGGGTTGGATTTAGATAGAAACTCTCTGAGCTTCTTATCAATGGTACCTGTATGTATATGTCTGTCCAGAACTGTATTAATTTGGGAAGCTATTATGTTGGTGGGGTTATGAGGAATGACCTTATAGACAGTGGTATCGTTAAGTTGTCTCATGACCTCCTCCAAATATTCCCTTTTATCCATGATGACCACCGCTCCCCCCTTTGTCAGCTGTTTTAACTATCAGAGACTTGTCTGATGATATTTGTTCGAGGGCTGTTTTTTCGGCAAATATAAGGTTGGGGTGAAAATGTAATTTTTCTTGGAGTATATCCCTATTTAATATATCCATATCTCTCTCTACTTATGAAATGAATGTCTCAACAGGTGGGTTGTTCTTTGGGGGCATATATGAACTAGGTTTACGTAGGTCTAATTGTCCCAATGTAAGTAGGGCAAGATCTGCAGAGGTAAGTAATTCTGAAGTTGGCATCTGTTTTGAGAAATGCGCCCGAAGGCGCAAGTTACGATAAAACCTCTGCGGATCCATTCTCAACTCGAAGGAATCATGTCTATAAGAGGGGCAGAAGGACAAACCCTTCTGGAGGAGGGAAAGTTGGTTATAATCAAGATTTTTAGACGATATGTTGATTACAAGTAGGAGATGCCTACCTGGGATAGTGTTGTCACGACGTCCCCTGCGGCATTGGCCCCCCCCCGCCACGTCATCCTCTTTGTCGACCACGATTCAGACCTAAAAAAGTGGTATTGGTTGGGGTGTTTGAAGAACCATGTCTGCTGTCTGTTGAGTCTGAGGAGCTTTGGGAGGCTCGGTGTCTGAAGAAGCGATTTGTGTCTCTCCATTGGTAGACCCTGCTTTGCTGGTAATCCTCTGTATCTCTTAAAAACTTTGATCTTTTCTTCTTCTCCAGGTCCCGTCGAAAGATGTTGAGAGTCTCCTGATTCTTGGATTTCATCTCCTGGAATTCCTCCACTGGCATGGTGCTTGAGAGTTGAGTCTCTATTGCTGTAATCTGTGAATTGACAGATTCCAGGTTCTTATGTAAAAAGGATAAAGTTAGGGTCATTAAGTCGAAAGAACATTTGTTCAAAATTTGCTCAAATTTTGTACAATACTCCTTATCTTCCTTGAAAAAGGTTGGATGGAGAGGGACACGCATCCCTCTGCGTATACGCTGAACCTTCAAGTATTCTGCGATCGTTATGGTATGTAACTCCAAATTGATGGCTCTCTTTGTTTCTCTCTCCAAATCCCTATTCTTCAATTCCTGTGGTGGAGTTTGAACAAAGTCACTGGAGGCTGTAACTCTGGAAACAATATCCGCGACTTCAGTGGTGTTATAGAAAAAGGTTTCGGATGACATAACTGTGGTCTGGTGCTCATGTGAAAGAGAAGTCAATGTAGTATATTTATATATATCTCTGTTGTATATTTTGTTTTGTTAGTATATTTGTTCTGATGAAGGTCTGGAAGTGGACCGAAAACGTTCAACTTAACTTGCCTTTATGGATGCACATCAATAAAACTTTTTCTGCATATGACAATCCCTCAACCAGAGTGCCAAGTTTTTTCTCATTTGGATTCTTTGGGCTGGATACCCTACTTGAGCACCTACTCTACAATCCATAAGCGAGTGCCGTGTTGTTCTATTACTACTTGATGTTCCCCATGTCAGGGGCATTCTTTGAAGTGTAAATATGGAGCCATTACATGAACTGCTTGAGGAGAAATCTGCACTAGAGTTGAGCGACCTTGACCTTTTTAGAGTCGAGCCGGGTTTCGCGAAACCCGACTATCTCAAAAGTCGGGTCGAGTGAAATCGGCCGATTATGACGTAAAGTCGGGATCGACCGAAACACGAAACCCAATGCAAGTCAATGGGGCAGCATAATCGGCAGTGAGTGGGGGCCAGGAAAACACCTAGAGTGCCCATTTTAATGTCAAAACCATCCATTCTTCTTAATGAAGCTTGTCAAGCGTAATTTACCTTATAATAATTGGAAGGCATTTGAAATTGGGGGTCATTTGGCTAAAGTTGTGTGGGGTAGGGCTGGTTCAAGTAATTAGTGGGCCCAGGAAATCTGGACCACGTCACGGCAGTGGAGCAGGGAGAGGTAAGTATTTCAACTTTGCAAGTGCTGTGATCCTGAGCAAGCAGGGGGGGCCCACTTGTTGGCATTGGCACTGGCACAGGGCCCCTCAAAGTACAGCGGTGTGTTTGCACGGCGGGGGCGCCTCCCACCGGCAGCAACACTTTTGCGTACTATGAGAGGCCCTGTGCCAGTGACGTCGCCAACTAGTATTCCTCCCCCCACCTGATGAAGGAACCTGCACTTTCATCTGCACCTTCCTCTTTGTCCCCGTGTAAGGTGGTATGGTATGCGGGAAGAGCAACCTGACTTTCAGCAGGGTCACAATGTTGTTGTGTAGCATGCACGGGGAATGTTGCGTTATGGGTCAATGTACCAGCAGACTCATCTATCACTGGCTGGGCAATGGGCACGATGAAGTGGAAACACAGATATAGGCCCAAAGAATAAAGTGGGCTAAATGCAGTTCAAAATTGGTAACACAGGAATAACCAGGGGGCATTGCAGTGGAGGACAACTGGAATGAGAGGCTGACACAGAGAGTAGGGCCAAATCAGTAAGTAGTCGAAATGCAGTTCAAAATTGGCAACCGTAGTAAACAGGCGGCACAGCTTTGTTCAGTGGAGGAGAACAGCAAGGAGTGGCAGACACCGATAGTAGGCCCCAACCCAACTAGTAGGCCAAATGCAGTCTAACATTAACAACTACTTAACGAGAGCCTGAAAATGGAATTTCAGGACAGGAAACCAGGAGAACAGCAAGGAGTGGCAGACACCGATAGTAGGCCCCAAACCAACTAGTACGCCAAATGCAGTTGTTCCATTTAACCACAATTTAATGAGAGCCTGAAGATAGAAGCTCAGGAAAGGCAACCTGGGGAACACCTTGGAGTGTAACACACCATCTCTCTCCACCCCATACCCATTTTGTAGGCCTAATGCAGTGTACTTTTCTACAACTACTAAACGAGAGTCGGAAGACCGAAGCAATGGCAAGGAAACCTGGGGAACACCTTGGAGTGTAACACACCATCTCTCTCCACCCCATACCCAATTTGTAGGCCTAATGCAGTGTAGTTTCCAAGAACTACTAAACGAGAGCCGGAAGATCGAAGCTCAGGAAAGGCAACCTGGGGAACACCTTGGAGTGTAACACACTCTCTCTCTACACCCCATACCCAATTTGTAGGCCTAATGCAGCGTAGTTTCCGACAACTACTAAACGAGAGCATGAAGATCGAAGCTCAGGAAAGGCAACCTGGGGAACACCTTGGAGTGTAACACACCCTCTCTCTACACCCCATACCCAATTTGAAGGCCTAATGCAGTGTAGTTTCCAAGAACTACTAAACGAGAGCCGGAAGATCGAAGCTCAGGAAAGGCAACCTGGGGAACACCTTGGAGTGGAACACACCCTCTCTCTACACCCCATACCCAATTTGAAGGCCTAATGCAGCGTAGTTTCCAACAACTACTAAACGAGAGCCGGAAGATCGAAGCTCAGGAAAGGCAACCTGGGGAACACCTTGGAGTGTAACACAACGTCTCTCTACACCACGGAAGGGCTGATTCTTAGGAAGGAAGGCTGTTGGAAATAAGCATTGCGCGTCCGAGGGTGATTATATTCTTATTAGGTATATACTCACCCTCGGACGCGCCCTGCTTCTTTATTTGGAATGAATGTTTATTTGCAATGTGGTGTTGACTTTCTCTATTATTTTGGTAATTAATGATTTTATTATTTTCATTGTTTTGCATCTTCTCGGCAATAATATAAAGAAGACGCGACAGGACAACACTCGGTGGATGCCATATGTGTGTTTTCAATTTAAAAAACCTTTCAGTTAACTACTTGCAGGAGAAAGTAATTGTAGCTGGTGGCCATTTTTAGTACTGTACCAGATTTTAGTTGTGTGTTTGTTTTTAATGTTAAAATGTCTGCATTTGATATCTCACCAGTATTTTCTTTTTTATAAGCAAAATACTTTTTTTTTTATTTTATGATGTTGGTTCAAGGGGTACACGGGCAGCAGTAGACAGGTCAGTGGAGGCCTAGTGGAAGGAGGGACCGCAGACAGGCTTCGAAGCCCTAACATAATAAATTGGGCTGCCTGTAGGCAATTTAAAATTGGTTCCAGGGGAACACGGGCAGCAGTAGACAGGTCAGTGGAGGCCTAGAGGAAGGAGGGACCGCAGATGCGCCAATGTTTCCCCCATACCAAATTTGTAGGCCTAATGCAGTGTAGTTTCCAACAACTACTAAACGAGAGCCGGAATATCGAAGCTCAGGAAAGGCAACCTGGGGAACACCTTGGAGTGTAACACACCCTCTCTCTACACCCCATACCCAATTTGAAGGCCTAATGCAGCGTAGTTTCCAACAACTACTAAACGAGAGCCGGAAGATCGAAGCTCAGGAAAGGCAACCTGGGGAACACCTTGGAGTGGAACACACCATCTCTCTACACCCCATACCCAATTTGAAGGCCTAATGCAGCGTAGTTTCCAACAACTACTAAACGAGAGCCGGAAGATCGAAGCTCAGGAAAGGCAACCTGGGGAACACCTTGGAGTGTAACACAACGTCTCTCTACACCACGGAAGGGCTGATTCTTAGGAAGGAAGGCTGTTGGAAATAAGCATTGCGCGTCCGAGGGTGATTATATTCTTATTAGGTATATACTCACCCTCGGACGCGCCCTGCTTCTTTATTTGGAATGAATGTTTATTTGCAATGTGGTGTTGACTTTCTCTATTATTTTGGTAATTAATGATTTTATTATTTTCATTGTTTTGCATCTTCTCGGCAATAATATAAAGAAGACGCGACAGGACAACACTCGGTGGATGCCATATGTGTGTTTTCAATTTAAAAAACCTTTCAGTTAACTACTTGCAGGAGAAAGTAATTGTAGCTGGTGGCCATTTTTAGTACTGTACCAGATTTTAGTTGTGTGTTTGTTTTTAATGTTAAAATGTCTGCATTTGATATCTCTCCAGTATTTTCTTTTTTGTAAGCAAAATACTTATTTTTATATTTTCTGATGTTGGTTCCAGGGGTACACGGGCAGCAGTGGTGTGGTCAGTGGAGGCCTAGTGGAAGGAGTGACCGCAGACAGGCATCGAAGGCCTAAAATAATAACACATGGCTGTAGGCAATTTTAAATTGGTTCCAGGGGTACACGGGCAGCAGTGCCCTGGTCAGTGTAGTAGTAGTTGAAAGAATGGACCGCAGACAGGCATCGAAGGCCTAAAATAATAACACATGGCTGTAGGCAATTTTAAATTGGTTCCAGGGGTACACGGACAGCAGTGGTGTGGTCAGTGGAGGCCTAGTGGAAGGAGTGACCGCAGACAGGCATCGAAGGCCTAAAATAATAACACATGGCTGTAGGCAATTTTAAATTGGTTCCAGGGGTACACGGGCAGCAGTGGTGTGGTCAGTGGAGGCCTAGTGGAAGGAGTGACCGCAGACAGGCATCGAAGGCCTAAAATAATAACACATGGCTGTAGGCAATTTTAAATTGGTTCCAGGGGTACACGGGCAGCAGTGGTGTGGTCAGTGGAGGCCTAGTGGAAGGAGTGACCGCAGACAGGCATCGAAGGCCTAAAATAATAACACATGGCTGTAGGCAATTTTAAATTGGTTCCAGGGGTACACGGGCAGCAGTGGTGTGGTCAGTGGAGGCCTAGTGGAAGGAGTGACCGCAGACAGGCATCGAAGGCCTAAAATAATAACACATGGCTGTAGGCAATTTTAAATTCGTTCCAGGGGTACACGGGCAGCAGTGACCTGGTCAGTGTAGTAGTAGTTGAAAGAATGGACCGCAGACAGGCATTGAAGGCCTAAAATAAAAAAATTGGGCTGGCTGTAGGCAATTTTAAATTGGTTCCAGGGGTACACGGGCAGCAGTGGTGTGGTCAGTGGAGGCCTAGTGGAAGGAGTGACCGCAGACAGGCATCGAAGGCCTAAAATAATAACACATGGCTGTAGGCAATTTTAAATTGGTTCCAGGGGTACACGGGCAGCAGTGACCTGGTCAGTGTAGTAGTAGTTGAAAGAATGGACCGCAGACAGGCATCGAAGGCCTAAAATAAAAAAATTGGGCTGGCTGTAGGCAATTTTAAATTGGTTCCAGGGGTACACTGGCAGCAGTGGTGTGGTCAGTAGAGGCCTAGTGGAAGGAGTGACCGCAGACAGGCATCGAAGGCCTAAAATAATAACACATGGCTGTAGGCAATTTTAAATTGGTTCCAGGGGTACACGGGCAGCAGTGGTGTGGTCAGTGGAGGCCTAGTGGAAGGAGTGACCACAGACAGGCATCGAAGGCCTAACATAACAAAAATGTCAATACAATGGTATTGTCAGTGGCAGGCATTGAAGGATGTCAGCGCATAGACTAAACATTGGGGAGCTGTGAGATAATTTTGCAAGTGGTAGAGCACTGTTTGAGCTGGGGTGGGGGGAAACTGTCTTGTGGCCGGCGGTACAGGCCCAGGGCCCCTCATATTACAACGGTGTGTCTGACGTTGGGTGCGCACCACCACCGCCAGAGACACTTTATTGTACTAGGAGGGGCCCAGTGGCAGTGCCGTCGACCAAAAGCGGGCTCACCTACCTCTTCAGACAAACTGCACTCTCACGGGTGCTGTCGCCAAGTGTCGATACCACGGCCCCGTGTGGGGAGTTTGGCCATTTAGTGAGGTGTAAACATGTCGTATGCTGGACAATCAGGTGCTGAAAATTACGAGATTGGAAAAGGCATTCAGAATAGTCCACAGGCAAGACCTTTTCATAGGAAAGCTAGGTGTCAGCCGGGCAAGGTGGGGCAAAAGATTTCGAAATCCAGTTGTGGTTCATTTTAATGAAGGTTAGATCATCTACATCTTGGGTAGCCAGACGAGTCCTTTTTTCTGTTAGTATTGAACCTGCAGCACTGAATACTCTTTCTGATAGGACACTAGCTGCCGGGCAAGCAAGCTCCTGCAATGCATATTCTGCCAATTCTGGCCAGGTGTCTAATTTTGATGCCCAGTAATCAAATGGGAATGACGGTTGAGGGAGAACATCGATAAGGGATGAAAAATAGTTTGTAACCATACTGGACAAATGTTGTCTCCTGTCACTTTGAATTGATGCTGCAGTACCTGTCCTGTCTGCGGTCATAGCAAAATCACTCCACAACCTGGTCAGAAAACCCCTCTGGCCAATGCCACTTCTGATTTCTGCCCCTCTAACTCCTCTGGTCTGCTGGCCCCTGCAGCTCGTGTGAGAACGATCACGGGCGCTGTGTGCAGGGAATGCCAGAAGCAAACGGTCAACAAGAGTTGATTGTTTGGTTGCTAATATTAGTTCCAAGTTCTCATGTGGCATTATATTTTGCAATTTGCCTTTATAGCGAGGATCAAGGAGGCAGGCCAACCAGTAATCGTCATCATTCATCATTTTAGTTATGCGTGTGTCCCTTTTGAGGATACGTAAGGCATAATCCGCCATGTGGGCCAAAGTTCCAGTTCTCAAATCTGCGGTTGTGCTTGGTTGAGGGGCAGTTTCAGGCAAATCCACGTCACTTGTGTCCCTCAAAAAACCAGAACCCGGCCTTGCCGCGCCACCAATTTCCAGTGGCCCCGGAAAAGCTTCCTCATTAAAAATATAATCATCCCCATCATCCTCCTCGTCCTCCTCCTCCTCTTCGCCCGCTACCTCGTCCTGTACACTGCCCTGGCCAGACAATGGCTGACTGTCATCAAGGCTTTCCTCTTCCTCAGCTGCAGACGCCTGATCCTTTATGTGCGTCAAACTTTGCATCAGCAGACGCATTAGGGGGATGCTCATGCTTATTATGGCGTTGTCTGCACTAACCAGCCGTGTGCATTCCTCAAAACACTGAAGGACTTGACACATGTCTTGAATCTTCGACCACTGCACACCTGACAGCTCCATGTCTGCCATCCTACTGCCTGCCCGTGTATGTGTATCCTCCCACAAAAACATAACAGCACGCCAGCTGTTCACACAGTCTCTGAAGCATGTGCAGTGTTGAGTTCCACCTTGTTGCAACGTCTATGATTAGGCGATGCTGGGGAAGGTTCAAAGAACGCTGATAGGTCTGCATACGGCTGGAGTGTACGGGCGAACGGCGGATATGTGAGCAAAGTCCACGCACTTTGAGGAGCAGGTCGGATAACCCCGGATAACTTTTCAGGAAGCACTGCACCACCAGGTTTAAGGTGTGAGCCAGGCAAGGAATGTGTTTCAGTTGGGAAAGGGAGATGGCAGCCATGAAATTCCTTCCGTTATCACTCACTACCTTGCCTGCCTCAAGATCTACAGTGCCCAGCCACGACTGCGTTTCTTTCTGCAAGAACTTGGACAGAACTTCCGCGGTGTGTCTGTTGTCGCCCAAACACTTCATAGCCAATACAGCCTGCTGACGTTTGCCAGTAGCTGCCCCATAATGGGAGACCTGGTGTGCAACAGTGGCAGCTGCGGATGGAGTGGTTGTGCGACTGCGGTCTGTGGACGAGCTCTCGCTTCTGCAGGAGGACGAAGAGGAGGAGGAGGGGGTGCGAACGGCTACAGCCAATTGTTTCCTAGACCGTGGGCTAGGCAGAACTGTCCCAAACTTGCTGTCCCCTGTGGACCCTGCATCCACCACATTTAACCAGTGTGCCGTGATGGACACGTAACGTCCCTGGCTATGCCTACTGGTCCATGCATCTGTTGTCAGGTGCACCTTTGTGCTCACAGATTGCCTGAGTGCATGGACGATGCGCTCTTTAACATGCTGGTGGAGGGCTGGGATGGCTTTTCTGGAAAAAAAGTGTCGACTGGGTAGCTCGTAGCGTGGTACAGCGTAGTCCATCAGGGCTTTCAAAGCTTCGCTTTCAACTAACCGGTAGGGCATCATCTCTAACGAGATTAGTCTAGCTATGTGTGCGTTCAAACCCTGTGTACGCGGATGCGAGGCTAAGTACTTCCTTTTTCTAACCATAGTCTCATGTAGGGTGAGCTGGACTGGAGAGCTGGAGATCGTGGAACTAGCGGGGGTGCCGGTGGACATGGCAGACTGAGAGACGGTGGGAGATGGTATTGTTGCCACCGGTGCCCTAGATGCAGTGTTTCCTACTACGAAACTGGTGATTCCCTGACCCTGACGGCTTTGGCCTGGCAAAGAAACCTGCACAGATACTGCAGGTGGTGCGGAAAATGGTGGCTCTACATTGCCGGAAGGGATGTTGCGTTGCTGACTAGCTTCATTGGCCGAGGGTGCTACAACCTTAAGGGACGTTTGGTAGTTAGTCCAGGCTTGCAAATGCATGGTGGTTAAATGTCTATGCATGCAACTTGTATTGAGACTTTTCAGATTCTGTCCTCTGCTTAAGGTAGTTGAACATTTTTGACAGATGACTTTGCGCTGATCAATTGGATGTTTAAAAAAATGCCAGACTGCACTCTTTCTAGCATCGGATACCTTTTCAGGCATTGCAGACTGAGCTTTAACCGGATGGCCACGCTGTCCTCCAACAGGTTTTAGCTTTGCCACGCGTTTTGGGCAAGATACGGGCCCGGCAGATGGAACCTGTTGTGATGTTGATGCCTGCTGCGGCCCCTCCTCCTCCGCTTCAGAACTGCTGCCGCCTGCACCCTGTTCCCCCAATGGCTGCCAATCGGGGTCAAGAACTGGGTCATCTATTACCTCTTCTTGTAGCTCGTGTGCAACTTCGTCTGTGTCACCGTGTCGGTCGGTGGTATAGCGTTCGTGATGGGGCAACATAGTCTCATCAGGGTCTGATTCTTGATCAGCACCCTGCGATGGCAATGTTGTGGTCTGAGTCAAAGGACCAGGATAGTAGTCTGGCTGTGGCTGTGCATCAGTGCACTCCATGTCAGATTCAACTTGTAATGGGCATGGACTGTTAACTGCTTCACTTTCTAAGCCAGGGACGGTATGTGTAAAGAGCTCCATGGAGTAACCCGTTGTGTCGCCTGCTGCATTCTTCTCTGTTGTTGTTTTTGCTGAAGAGGACAAGGAAGCGACTTGTCCCTGACCGTGAACATCCACTAACGACGCGCTGCTTTGACATTTACCAGTTTCACGAGAGGAGGCAAAAGAGCTAGAGGCTGAGTCAGCAAGATAAGCCAAAACTTGCTCTTGCTGCTCCGGCTTTAAAAGCGGTTTTCCTACTCCCAGAAAAGGGAGCGTTCGAGGCCTTGTGTAGCCAGACGACGAACCTGGCTCCACAGCTCCAGACTTAGGTGCAATATTTTTTTTCCCACGACCAGCTGATGCTCCACCACTACCACTACCCTCATTACCAGCTGACAATGAACGCCCCCGGCCACGACCTCTTCCACCAGACTTCCTCATTGTTTTAAAAACGTTACCAAACGAACGGTATTTGTTGCTGTCACACAACTTACACGGTGAGCTATAACTTCAGTATGATTTAGCTACCCCTTTACAGGTGGGTGAGACCACAACGAAAATCAGCCACAATGTTACACACTCTGTTGTTGTTGGCAACAAATGAGATGGCACACACGCAGGACTGTCACTGAAGCGCAAATGTAAATATTTATCTCCCACTGATTTGTGTTTGTTTTTTTTAAAAGGGAGACTTCAGAAAAAAAAAAATTAAAAAAAAATTATTTTTTACAGAAGAATTTATAAAACAAATAAAATGAAATGATTGTTTCAGGGAGAATTTAGGAAAAAAAAAAAAAAAAAAAGGCTTTGTAGGGCCCACTGAGTGAGAGAGGACGCACACAGGAGTCAGGAGTGGCACACAAGCCCAGAGGCCAATATTAATCTCCCACCGATTGATTTAGTTATTTTTTTTGGTAGATTTTGGAACCCAAATCAAGCAAAAAAATTAATAGGCTTTCTATGGCCCACAATTGGAGAGAGAGAGAGAGATGGCACACCCAGGAGTCAAGACTGGCACACAAGCAGAAGGGGCAATATGAATCTCCCACAGATTTTTTTTTTTTTTTTTTCAGGGAGACTTGAGAGAAAAAAAAATACCAAAAAAATGATTTTTTTCAGGAATAATTTAGAAACCAAAGAAAATAAAATGATTGTTTCAGGGAGAATTTAGAAAACAAATAAAACAAAAAATAGGCTTTCTAGGGCCCACTGAGTGACAGATGACGCACACAGGAGTCAGGAGTGGCACACAAGCCCAGAGGCCAATATTAATCTCCCACTGATTGATTTAGTGATTTTTTTTGGTAGATTTTGGAACCCAAATCAAGCAAAAAAATTAATAGGCTTTCTATGGCCCACAATTGGGGAGAGAGAGAGAGATGGCACACCCAGGAGTCAAGACTGGCACACAAGCAGAAGGGGCAATATGAATCTCCCACAGATTTTTTTTTTTTTTTTTTTTTTCAGGGAGACTTGAGAGAAAAAAAAAATACAAAAAAAATGATTTTTTTCAGGAATAATTTAGAAACCAAAGAAAATAAAATGATTGTTTCAGGGAGAATTTAGAAAACAAATAAAACAAAAAATAGGCTTTCTAGGGCCCACTGAGTGACATATGACGCACACAGGAGTCAGGAGTGGCACACAAGCCCAGAGGCCAATATTAATCTCCCACTGATTGATTTAGTGATTTTTTTCAGGTAGATTTTGGAACCCAAATCAAGCAAAAAAATTAATAGGCTTTCTATGGCCCACTATTTGTGAGAGAGATGGCACGCTCAGGACTGGCACACAAGCCCAGAGGCCAATATTAATCTCCCATTTTTTTTTTTTTCCAGGGAAAATTTATAAACCCAATAAAAAAAATAATAATAAATAGGCTTTCTATGGCCCACTATCTGAGAGAGAGAGATGGCACGCTTAGGACTGGCACACAAGCCCAAAGCCCAATATTAATCTCCCACTGATTGATTTAATGATTTTTTCAGGTAGAATTTAGAACCCAAATCAAGCAAAAAAATTAATAGGCTTTCTATGGCCCACTGAGTGAGAGATGGCACACACAGGAGTAAGGAGTGGCACACAAGCCCTGAGGCCAATATTTTTCTCCCACTGATTGATTGATTGATTTTTTCAGGTAGAATTAGGAACCCAAATCAACCCAAAAAATAAATAGGCTTTCTATGGCCCACTATTTGTGAGAGAGATGGCACGCTCAGGACTGGCACACAAGCCCAGAGGCCAATATTAATCTCCCACTTTTTTTTTTTTTCCAGGGAAAATTTATAAACCCAATAAAAAAAATAATAATAAATAGGCTTTCTATGGCCCACTATCTGAGAGAGAGAGAGATGGCACGCTTAGGACTGGCACACAAGCCCAAAGGCCAATATTAAACTCCCACTGATTGATTTATTGATTTTTTCAGGTAGAATTTAGAACCCAAATCAAGCAAAAAAATTAATAGGCTTTCTATGGCCCACTGAGTGAGAGATGGCACACACAGGAGTAAGGAGTGGCACACAAGCCCTGAGGCCAATATTTTTCTCCCACTGATTGATGTTGTGATTTTTTCTGGTAGATTTTGGAACCCAAATCAAGCAAAAAAATAAATAGGCTTTCTATGGCCCACTGAGTGAGAGATGACACAGACAGAGATGGCACTCTAGCAGAAATGTCAATCTTAATCTCCCACAAAAAAAAAAAAAAAAAAAAAAGGAACTGTCCTTCAATTACTATCTCCCTGCTGTAATCTCAGCCAGGTATGGCAGGCAGCAATAAGGAGTGGACTGATGCACAAATTAAATAAAAAGTGTGGACAAACAAACAAGATAGCTGTGCAGAAAGGAAGGAACAAGAGGATTTGTGCTTTGAAAAAAGCAGTTGGTTTGCACAGCTGCGTACACACAGCAATGCAGCTATCAGGGAGCCTTCTAGGGCAGCCCAATGAGCTACAGCACTGAGGAAAAAAAAAAAAAAGGAGCTTCCACTGTCCCTGCACACCGAAGGTGGTGTTGGGCAGTGGAAATCGCTACAGCACAAGCGGTTTTGTGGTTAATGGACCCTGCCTAACGCTATCCCTGCTTCTGACGAAGCGGCAGCAACCTCTCCCTAAGCTCAGATCAGCAGCAGTAACATGGCGGTCGGCAGGAACGCCCCTTTATAGCCCCTGTGACGCCGCAGACAGCAAGCCAATCACTGCAATGCCCTTCTCTAAGATGGTGGGGACCAGGACCTATGTCATCACGCTGCCCACACTCTGTGTTTACCTTCATTGGCTGAGAAATGGCGCTTTTCGCGTCATTGAAACGCGACTTTGGCGCGAAAGTCGCGTACCGCATGGCCGACCACACAGGGGTCGGATCGGGTTTCATGAAACTCGACTTCGCCAAAAGTCGGCGACTTTTGAAAATGTTCGACCCGTTTCGCTCAACCCTAATCTGCACTTTTCACTAGTTGCGCCTAGCTGCTCGCGTTTCAGTGGGTGATAGGTCTACCGATGAACATCCAGAATATGTAATTGAAAAAGAAACTCATGTCTTACACCATTTCCAACCAGTACTAGATGGGAGGAGGGAGGGGTAGTGTGCACAGAGCCTGGTATTTGCAGGGGAAGCAATAGAAATTCTTCACACACACACAGGGAGGCAGCAGAGAGAAAAGAGGGGGGTCGGAATAGCCCACAGCTTGTGTCTTGAAAATCTAGGCAGAAACTCAAACATGGCATATTCACATTATCGTGACAATCACACATGCGAGAAACTCGGACGAGTCTCGCATCTTAATACCCGGCACGACCACCGGCACTCAGGAGCGAAGCGTACGGCTGCATGTATTTCTATGCAGCTGCATGCTCAGCTCCTGAGTGACAGCGTCAGTGCCAGGTATTAAGATGCGAGACTCATCCAAGTTTCTCGCATGTGTGATCCCAGCCTTAAATAAAGACACACACACACGAAATCTGCGTTAAGCTGGGGTCACACTTGAAAGGAACTCGCATGAGCTTTGCAACTCAATACCCAGCACTGCAGCCGGACCGGAGTGTGCAGCTGCATGTATTTCTATGCCGCTGAACGCTCTGGTCCGAGTGCCGGCGGCAGTGCCGGGTACTGAGGAGTGTTGTGAATTCTGTGGCAGAGCTCCCTCCTGTGGTCACAAGTGGTACTTCGGCTGATTCTCTCTGTGAGCTTCTGTTGGTGGAGGGAAGTGGTACTGCGGCTTCTGAGTTTCCTCCCTCAGGTGATCTGGTGAGGTCGTTAGGTGCTTCTCTACTTAACTCCACCTAATGCTTTGATCCTGGCTTCCTGTCAATGTTCCAGTGTTGGACTTGCTTTTCCCTGGATCATTCCTGTGGCCTGCTGCTCTGCATAGCTAAGTTCTTCTTTGCTATTTGTTTGCTATTTTTTCTGTCCAGCTTGTCTAATTTTTTGCTGGAAGCTCTGGGACGCAAAGGGTGTACCTCCGTGCCGTTAGTTCGGTACGGAGGGTCTTTTTGCCCCCTTTGCGTGGTTTTCTTTAGGGTTTTGTGTAGACCGCAAAGTTACCTTTTCTGTCCTCGCTCTGTTAAGAAAGTCGGGCCTCACTTTGCTGAATCTATTTCATCTCTACGTTTGTCTGTGGGGGGCTGCCTTTTCCTTTGGGGTATTTCTCTGAGGCAAGGTAGGCTTATTTTCTATCTTCAGGCTAGTTAGTTTCTCAGTTGCATAGGCAGAGTTAGGCGCAATCCACGGCTGCCTCTAGTGTTGTTTGGAGAGGATTAGGGATTGCGGTCTGCAGAGTTCCCACGTCTCAGAGCTCGTTTTATGATTTTGGGTTATTGTCAGATCACTGTATGTGCTCTGACCGCTATGTCCATTGTGGTACTGAATTGCCTTTCATAACAGTACAGGAAGCCAAAAGTACTAATGATTCTCAATAGAGGGAAAAAAGAAGTTCTGAGACCATTTTTTTTTCTTTGCACTGTGTTTTGCCTTTTTTTTCCCCTAGACATTTGGGTGGTTCAGTACACAGGTGTAGCGATGGACATTAGAAGTCTGTCTTCATCTGTGGATCAGCTCTCGGCAAGAGTACAAAAGATTCAAGACACTATTGATCAGAAATCTATGTTAGAACCAAGAATTCCTATTCCTGATTTGTTTTTTGGAGATAGAACTAAGTTTCTGAGTTTCAA
Organism: Ranitomeya imitator; assembly: GCF_032444005.1. NCBI lineage: Eukaryota > Metazoa > Chordata > Amphibia > Anura > Dendrobatidae > Ranitomeya > Ranitomeya imitator. The sequence continues at coordinate 546,786,796 of NC_091283.1, read as the reverse complement.
AAATAATTGTAAATTATTTCTGGCCTTGAAACCTCGCTCCTCTGGTGATCCAGTTCAACAGGTTTTGATTGTTATTTGTTTTTTGCGCGGCGACCCTCAGGACTGGGCATTTTCTCTTGCGCCAGGAGATCCTGCATTGAGTAATATCGATGCGTTTTTCCTGGCGCTCGGATTGCTGTACGATGAACCTAATTCAGTGGATCAGGCAGAGAAAAATTTGCTGGCTCTTTGTCAGGGTCAGGATGAGATAGAGGTATATTGTCAGAAATTTAGAAAGTGGTCCGTGCTCACTCAATGGAATGAATCTGCGCTGGCAGCTATGTTCAGAAAGGGTCTCTCTGAAGCCCTTAAGGATGTCATGGTGGGATTTCCTATGCCTGCTGGTTTGAATGAGTCTATGTCTTTGGCCATTCAGATCGGTCGACGCTTGCGTGAGCGTAAATCTGTGCACCATTTGGCGGTATTGCCTGAGCTTAAACCTGAGCCTATGCAGTGCGATAGGACTTTGACGAGAGTTGAACGGCAAGAACACAGACGTCTGAATGGGCTGTGTTTCTACTGTGGTGATTCCACTCATGCTATCTCTGATTGTCCTAAGCGCACTAAGCGGTTCGCTAGGTCTGCCACCATTGGTACGGTACAGTCAAAATTTCTTCTGTCTGTTACCTTGATCTGCTCTTTGTCATCATATTCTGTCATGGCATTTGTGGATTCAGGCGCTGCCCTGAATTTGATGGACTTGGAGTATGCTAAGCGTTGTGGGTTTCTCTTAGAGCCCTTGCAGTGTCCTATTCCATTGAGAGGAATTGATGCCACGCCTTTGGCCAAGAATAAGCCTCAATACTGGACCCAGCTGACCATGTGCATGGCTCCTACACATCAGGAGGTTATTCGCTTTCTGGTGTTGCATAATCTGCATGATGTGGTCGTGTTGGGGTTGCCATGGCTACAAGCCCATAATCCAGTATTAGATTGGAAATCCATGTCGGTGTCCAGCTGGGGTTGTCAGGGGGTACATGGTGATGTTCCATTTCTGTCAATTTCATCATCCACCCCTTCTGAGGTTCCAGAGTTCTTGTCTGATTACCGGGATGTATTTGATGAGCCCAAGTCCGATGCCCTACCTCCGCATAGGGATTGTGATTGTGCTATCAATTTGATTCCTGGTAGTAAATTCCCAAAAGGTCGACTGTTTAATTTATCCGTGCCTGAGCACGCTGCTATGCGCAGTTATGTGAAGGAATCCCTGGAGAAGGGGCATATTCGCCCGTCATCGTCACCTTTAGGAGCAGGGTTCTTTTTTGTAGCCAAGAAGGATGGTTCGCTGAGACCTTGTATAGATTACCGCCTTCTAAATAAGATCACGGTTAAATTTCAGTACCCCTTGCCATTGTTATCTGATTTGTTTGCTCGGATTAAGGGGGCTAGTTGGTTCACCAAGATAGATCTTCGTGGTGCGTATAATCTGGTGCGAATCAGGCGAGGAGATGAATGGAAAACTGCATTTAATACGCCCGAGGGTCATTTTGAGTATCTAGTGATGCCATTCGGACTTGCCAATGCTCCATCAGTGTTTCAGTCCTTTATGCATGACATCTTCCGAGAGTACCTGGATAAATTCCTGATTGTGTACTTGGATGACATTTTGATCTACTCGGATGATTGGGAGTCTCATGTGAAGCAGGTCAGAACAGTTTTTCAGGTCCTGCGTGCTAATTCTTTGTTTGTGAAGGGATCAAAGTGTCTCTTTGGTGTGCAGAAGGTTTCATTTTTGGGGTTCATCTTTTCCCCTTCTACTATCGAGATGGATCCTGTTAAGGTCCAAGCCATCCATGATTGGACTCAGCCGACATCTCTGAAAAGTCTGCAAAAGTTCCTGGGCTTTGCTAATTTTTATCGTCGCTTCATCTGCAATTTTTCTAGTATTGCCAAACCATTGACCGATTTGACTAAGAAGGGTGCTGATTTGGTCAATTGGTCTTCTGCTACTGTGGAAGCTTTTCAAGAGTTGAAGCGTCGTTTTTCTTCTGCCCCTGTGTTGTGTCAACCAGATGTTTCTCTTCCGTTCCAGGTCGAGGTTGATGCTTCTGAGATTGGAGCAGGGGCTGTTTTGTCGCAGAGAGGTTCTGATTGCTCAGTGATGAAACCATGCGCTTTTTTTTTCCAGGAAGTTTTCGCCTGCTGAGCGAAATTATGATGTGGGCAACCGAGAGTTGCTGGCCATGAAGTGGGCATTCGAGGAGTGGCGTCATTGGCTTGAAGGAGCTAAGCATCGCGTGGTGGTATTGACTGATCATAAGAACTTGACTTATCTTGAGTCTGCTAAGCGGTTGAATCCTAGACAGGCTCGTTGGTCGCTGTTTTTTGCCCGTTTTGACTTTGTGATTTCGTACCTTCCGGGCTCTAAAAATGTGAAGGCGGATGCTCTGTCTAGGAGTTTTGTGCCCGACTCTCCGGGTTTGTCTGAGCCGGCGGGTATCCTCAAGGAAGGAGTAATTGTGTCTGCCATCTCCCCTGATTTGCGGCGGGTGCTGAAAAAATTTCAGGCTAATAAACCTGATCGTTGTCCAGCGGAGAGACTGTTTGTCCCTGATAAGTGGACCAATAAAGTTATCTCTGAGGTTCATTGTTCGGTGTTGGCTGGTCATCCTGGAATCTTTGGTACCAGAGAGTTAGTGGCTAGATCCTTTTGGTGGCCGTCTCTGTCGCGGGATGTGCGTACTTTTGTGCAGTCCTGTGGGATTTGTGCTCGGGCTAAGCCCTGCTGTTCTCGTGCCAGTGGGTTGCTTTTGCCCTTGCCGGTCCCGAAGAGGCCTTGGACACATATCTCTATGGATTTTATTTCTGATGTTCCCGTTTCTCAAAAGATGTCAGTCATTTTGGTGGTCTGTGATCGCTTTTCTAAGATGGTCCATTTGGTACCCTTGTCTAAATTGCCTTCCTCCTCTGATTTGGTGCCATTGTTCTTCCAGCATGTGGTTCGTTTACATGGCATTCCAGAGAATATCGTTTCTGACAGAGGTTCCCAGTTTGTTTCAAGGTTTTGGCGAGCCTTTTGTGGTAGGATGGGCATTGACTTGTCTTTTTCCTCGGCTTTCCATCCTCAGACTAATGGCCAGAGCGAACGAACCAATCAGACCTTGGAAACATATCTGAGATGCTTTGTTTCTGCCGATCAGGATGACTGGGTGTCCTTTTTGCCTTTGGCTGAGTTCGCCCTTAATAATCGGGCCAGCTCGGCTGCCTTGGTTTCGCCATTTTTCTGCAATTCTGGGTTCCATCCTCGTTTCTCTTCAGGACAGGTTGAGTCTTCAGACTGTCCTGGTGTGGATACTGTGGTGGACAGGTTGCAGCAGATTTGGACTCATGTAGTGGACAATTTGACCTTGTCCCAGGAGAAGGCTCCACGTTTCGCTAATCGCAGACGCCGTGTGGGTCCCCGACTTCGTGTTGGGGATCTGGTTTGGTTATCTTCTCGTCATATTCCTATGAAGGTTTCCTCTCCTAAGTTTAAACCTCGTTTCATTGGTCCGTATAGGATTTCTGAGGTTCTTAATCCTGTGTCTTTTCGTCTGACCCTTCCAGATTCTTTTTCCATACATAACGTATTCCATAGGTCATTGTTGCGGAGATACGTGGCACCTATGGTTCCATCTGTTGAGATCCTCCTGCCCCGGTTTTGGTGGAGGGGGAATTGGAGTATATTGTGGAGAAGATTTTGGATTCTCGTGTTTCTAGACGGAAACTCCAGTATCTGGTTAAATGGAAGGGTTATGCTCAGGAAGATAATTCCTGGGTTTTTGCCTCTGATGTCCATGCTCCCGATCTTGTTCGTGCCTTTCATGTGGCTCATCCTGGTCGGCCTGGGGGCTCTGGTGAGGGTTCGGTGACCCCTCCTCAAGGGGGGGGGGGGTACTGTTGTGAATTCTGTGGCAGAGCTCCCTCCTGTGGTCACAAGTGGTACTTCGGCTGATTCTCTCTGTGAGCTTCTGTTGGTGGAGGGAAGTGGTACTGCGGCTTCTGAGTTTCCTCCCTCAGGTGATCTGGTGAAGTCGTTAGGTGCTTCTCTACTTAACTCCACCTAATGCTTTGATCCTGGCTTCCTGTCAATGTTCCAGTGTTGGACTTGCTTTTCCCTGGATCATTCCTGTGGCCTGCTGCTCTGCATAGCTAAGTTCTTCTTTGCTATTTGTTTGCTATTTTTTCTGTCCAGCTTGTCTAATTTTTTGCTGGAAGCTCTGGGACGCAAAGGGTGTACCTCCGTGCCGTTAGTTCGGTACGGAGGGTCTTTTTGCCCCTTTGCGTGGTTTTCTTTAGGGTTTTGTGTAGACCGCAAAGTTACCTTTTCTGTCCTCGCTCTGTTAAGAAAGTCGGGCCTCACTTTGCTGAATCTATTTCATCTCTACGTTTGTCTTTTCATCTTAACTCACAGTCATTATATGTGGGGGGCTGCCTTTTCCTTTGGGGTATTTCTCTGAGGCAAGGTAGGCTTATTTTCTATCTTCAGGCTAGTTAGTTTCTCAGGCTGTGCCGAGTTGCATAGGCAGAATTAGGCGCAATCCACGGCTGCCTCTAGTGTTGTTTGGAGAGGATTAGGGATTGCGGTCTGCAGAGTTCCCACGTCTCAGAGCTCGTTTTATGATTTTGGGTTATTGTCAGATCACTGTATGTGTTCTGACCGCTATGTCCATTGTGGTACTGAATTGCCTTTCATAACAGAGGAGCAAGACTTTTGTAAGTTTCTTGCAAGTGTGATCTCGGCCTTAAATGCAATATCTGTTTAATTTAAAAAAAATGGCGTGGGCTCCCGCGCAATTTTCTGCACCAGACAGGGAAAGCCAGTGTCTGGGGGCCAATGTTTATAGCCTGGGAAGCTGGTAATACCCATGGATCTTCCCAGGCTATGAATATCAGCCCGCAGCTGTATACTTAGCCTTTACTGGCTATTAAAATAGAGGGAACCCCTATAAAATGACGTGAGGTCTCCCTATAATTAATAGCCAGAAAAGGCTGTGCAGACAGCTGTGGGCTGATATTCATAGCCTAGGAAGGGGCCATGGATATTGGCCGTGTCCAGGCTACAAACACCAGCCCGCAGCCGCCCCAGAAATGGCGCATCTCTAAGATGCACCAATTCCGGCGCTTAGCCTCTCTCTTCCCACTGCCCTGTAGTGGTGGTAATAAGGGGTTAATGTCACCTTTGTAAGGTGACTTTAACCGGCTTAGTAATGGAGAGGTGTCAATAAGACACCTATCCATTGCTAATCTTATAGTTTGTAAAGGGTTAACTAAACACACACACACACACGTAGAATAAAGTATTTCAATGAAATAAAACACCACATATTTTTCCCATTTTATTATACTCCTAATCCATGCGACGCCCTCGATCTGAAAAAAAAAAAAAAAAACAAGCAAACACAAATACTTCCTGTCCTGACGCAGTCCTTAATGCGGACTATCCCACAACACGTCCAGCTCTGCTACATCTGGATGCATGACATCCAGACATAGCAGAGCTTGTAGATGACCACCGAAGATTTCCGGCGATCACCTACACTCTAGTCTTCGCGGTCAGCTGATCATGAGAAATAGCCTAGAGTGACCTGAGATAACCCCCGCTCACATGCACGGCAGTTCTTGCAGTAAGCTAATTCATCGCGAGAACTGCAGTGGTCGCGGACTTCTGACGATGTGACAGGTAAGACCTTACTTAAATTAGTAGACATGCGTAGTAAGCTGCATTTCCGCAGTTATTATGCATGTGACTAATCATTAGATGTAGTTTTACCGCATCTAATGATAGTCTATGGGAAATTTACGCTGCGGGGCTGAGCGTCTCTGCATTGTAAATAGACATGCTGCGGTCTATAAAGACACGCTGCATGTCCGGATACGCTGGTCTGCCGCCTGCGTCTCTGAACGCATAGTGGAGATGGGATTTCATGAAATCGCATCCACTATGCTGAAACATCTGGATGCTGCGGGTTTGACGCTGCAAATGTACGCAGCATCAAACCCGCAGAGTTTACTGACCGTGGAAACATACCCTTACAGAGTCCATGCGTTGCAGATAACATCTCGCTCTGGAGCAACACAGGTTCAGTTTTTCCTCCACAGGATACAAACCACTGGAGAATCCTCTGTCCAGTCTTGCTGAGCAAATACTGCCTCTGGAGCCAAGCCATTTAAGCCCCGGACTATGCGATTTTTCCCCATGAACACATGACTGTGACAGCACACAGGTCCTGTGAGCACATGGCGGTGCAGGCTTTGCAGGTGGAGATAAAGTGGACCTCCTTCCACCCACTCTATGGATGTCCACATAAAAACCAGCCCAGTACAGAACTTAGCTTAAGGGCTTGTTTTCACTTGCGAGGAACACGTCCGTGTCTCGCATGTGGAAACGAAGCTCTGGTGCCGGCACTCCAGAGCGGAGTGTGCGGCTGCATGTGTTGCTATGCGGCCGCACGCTCTGCTCCGGAGTGCCGGCGCCAGAGCTTCGTTTCCACATGCGAGACATGGACGTGTTTCTCGCAAGTGGAAACAAGCCCTAAATCTCACAGCACGTAGTGCTGGAGGAAAGTACTCTGGGTTTTACATCATTAAAGGGAACCTGTCAACAGGATTGTACTAACTAACCTACAGACAGTGTCAGGTCGGCGCCATTATGCTGATTGAAATTATACCTTGGTTGATTAAATCCATCTTGTGTTTGTTTTTTAATGTTTATTTTCAGTTTTGTGTTATGCCCGTGCAGCGGGGCGGGCCTGGAGGGGGGTCTGTATGTAGTGCTCTTATTAGGTATTCATAATGCAGACTGCTGACATGGACTACAATGTGGGACAGAACGATGGACAGGTGAGGGATATGGTTGTTTTTTATTTTTGTTTTATTACAGGAGGCCATGTCTTCAGTGGAATGAGTGATGACGTGAGTATGGTTTAATTTAGAATCATAAAAGCAGTCTTTGTCATTCTTTCAATTAAAGGACTTTATTCTGTCTGTGTGTTTATTTGCAATATAACTATGTGATTAGTTATGGATAGCCATCTTATAGACAGTCAGGTCATATGAGTCCAGCATGAGAAACTGAGTACCAGTAGCACACGCTGCTTAGTGTCTCTGCTGGATAACAGGCTGTATAGTCACACCATGCAACAATTAAGCCTGCCATCTAGATGTAGCAGAGGTAGACCTGCCATGGGACAAATGTATTATTATCTTCTCTGCGGACAGGTAAGCAATATTGTGGTTTATTATTTTAATTCTGTTACAGGAGACATTGGCGTCTGTGGATTGGGTGATGACATGAGTATGGTTTAATTAGATTCATTACATGAGTCTGTGTCATTCTTTCAATTAACCCCTTCAAGATCCTGCCTGTTTTCACCTCTCAGACCAAGCCAATTTTTACACTTCTGACCACTGTCATTTTATGAGGTAATAACTCTGGAGGGCTTCAATGGATCTCACTGGTTCTGAGATTGTTTTCTCATGACATATTGTACTTTATGATAGCAGTAAAATTTCCTCGCTTTTTTGTGAAAAAAACAGAAATTTTCCAACTTTTAATTTTTATGCCCTTAAATCAGAGAGTTATATCGCACAAAATAGTTAATTAATAACATTTCCCACATGTCTACTTTACATCAGCACAATTTTGGAACCAACATTTTTTTTTTCGTTAGGATGTTATAAGGGTTAAAAGTGGACCAGTGATTTGTCATTTTTTCAACACATTTTACAAAACCATTTTTTTTAGAGACTACATCACATTTGAAGTGACTTTGAGGGGCCTATATGAAAATACCCAAAAGTGACACCATTCTAAAAACTGCACCCCTCAAGGTACTCAAAACCACATTCAAGAAGTTTATTAACCCTTCAGGTGCTTCACAGGAATTTTTGGAATGTTGAAAAAAAATTTTTTATCTTTTTTTTCACAAAAAAATTACTTCAGATCCAATTTGTTTTCTTTTACCAAGGGTAACAGGAGAAATTGGACCCCAAAAGTTGTACAATTTGTCCTGAGTATGCAGATACCCCATATGTGGGGGTACACCACTATTTGGGCGCATGGAAGAGCTTGGAAGGGAAGGAGCACCGTTTGACTTTTTCAAAGCAAAATTGGCTGGAATTGAGATCGGACGCCATATCGCGTTTGGAGAGCCCTTGATGTGCTTAAACAGGGGAAGCCCCCCACAAGTGTCACCATTTTGGAAAGTAGACTCCCTAGGGAACTTATCTAGATGTGTGGTGAGCACTTTTAACCTCCAAGTGCTTTACAGAAATTTATAATGTAGAGCTGTAAAAATAAGAAATCTTATTTTTTTCACAAAAATGATTTTTTCGCCCCCAATTTTATATTTTCCCAAGGGTAACAGGAGAAATTGGACCCTAAAAGTTGTTATGCAATTTGTCCTGAGTATGCTGATACCCCATATGTGGGGATAAACCACTGTTTGGGCGCATAGCAGAGCTCAGAAGGGAAGGAGAGCCGTTTGACTTTTCAATGCAAAATTGGCTGGAATTGAGATCAGACGCCATGTCACGTTTGGAGAGCCCCTGATATGCCTAAACAGTGGAAACTGTCCACAATTGACAACATTTTGACAAGTAGACCCACTAAGGAACTTATCTAGATGTGTGGTGAGCACTTTGAACCCCCAAGTGTTTCAGTAAAGTTTATAACGCAGAGCCGTGAAAATAAAAACTAACTTTTTCCCACAAAAATGATTTTTTAGCCCCCAAATTTTTATTTTCACAAGGGTAATAGGAGAAATTGGCCAGCAAAAGTACTGAGTATGCTGGTACCCCATATGTGGGGGTAAACCACTGTTTGGGCGCACGGCAGAGCACAGAAGGGAAGGAGCACCATTTTACTTTTTCAATGCAGAATTGGCTGGAATTGAGATCAGACGCTATGTCGCATTTGGAGAGCCCCTGATGTGCCTAAATAGTGGAAACCTTGAAATTCTAACTCCAACCCTAGCCCCAACACACCCCTAACCCTAATCCCAACCCTAACCACAACCCTAATTCCAACACACCCCTAACCCCAACACAACCCTAACCCTAATTCCAACCCTAACCATAACCCTAACAACACCCCTAACCCTGACACACCCCTAACCCTAATCCCAACCCTAATCCCGACCCTAACCCTAATCCCAACTGTAAATGTAATCCAAACCCTAACCCCAACTCTAGCCCCAACCCAAACCTTAACTTTAGCCCCAACCCTAACCCTAACTTTAGCCCCAACCCTAACTCTAACTTTAGCCCCAACCCTAACCCTAACTTTAGCACTAGCCCTAACCCTAACTTTAGCCCTAACCCTAACCCTAATGGGAAAATTGAAATAAATACTTTTTTTATTTTATCATTTTTCCCTATCTAAGGGGGTGATAAAGGGGGGTTTGATTTACTACTTATAGCAGTTTTTATGTTTGGTAGCTGTCACACACTGAAAGAAGCTTTTTATTGCAAAAAAATAGTTTTTTGCATCACCACATTTTGAGAGCTGTAATTTTTCCATATTTTAGTCCACAGAGTCATAGGCGGTCTTGTTTTTGTGGAAAGAGTTGACATTTTTTTTGTTACCATTTTTGGGCTCATGAAATTTATGATCGCTGTTTATACCGATTTTTTGTGAGGCAGAATGAACAAAAACCAGCAATTCATGAACTGTTTTTTTTTTTTTTTTGGGGGGGGGCGTTTATACCGTTCCACGTGTGGTAAAATTGATAAAGCAGTTTTATTCTTCGGGTTAGTACGATTACAGCGATACCTCATTGATATCATTTTTTCATGTTTTGGCGCTTTTAGATAATAAAAACTGTTTTATAGCAAAAATAATTATTTTTGCATTGCTTTATTCTGAGGGCTATAACTTTTTTATTTCTTGCAGGACAAGATGATGTTTTCAGCGGTACCATGCTTATTTATATCCGTCTTTTTGATCGCGTGTTATTCCACTTTTTGTTCGGCGGTATGATGATAAAGCATTGTTTTTTGCCTCGTTTTTTATTTATTTTTTCTGGTGTTGACTCAAGGGGTTAACTAGTGGGAAAGGTTTATTGATCGGGTCGTTACGGACGCGGCGATACCAAATATGTGTACTTTTATTGTTTTTTTTTTATTTACATAAATTTTAAACAAATATTTTAACACATTCTATTTTCTTTTAACTTTATAACATTGTCCCAGGTTGGGACATCACTATATTACATCAGATCACTCATCTGACACTTTGCACAGCACTGTGCAAAACAGGAGGCTTGCCAGTGCCTGCGTTCAGCAGGCGCTCACAAGTCACCTCACTGCAGGACCCAGAAGGACCCTTGCTGCCATTTTGGATCTGGTGTTATTCTCATGGAAGCGCGCAGGAAGCCCCCGTCCCTGCGCGATGCCCCTCTATGTCTCTGTCACTTCTGACAGCGGCATCAGAGGGGTTAAATGCCCCTAGCACTGATCGTGGGCATTGCTGCAGGGTGTCAGCTGTCACATACAGCTGACACCCGCACCCGACCACCACGGCGCTCAGCATGAGACCGCGGTGATCGCACCGCCGTATTAGTACTGCTCCGGGCAGAAATGCAGTTCCCGCAGAGCAGTACTAGTACGGCGGAGGTCGGGAAGGGGTTAAAGGACTTTATTCTGGGTTCTTACAGACGCCTCTCCATTACTAAGTGGTGGGCTTCATGTCACTGAACAATACAAAGGTGACCTCAACCCCACAAATATGGACTCCACTTGCTACCGCCACAAGGCAATTGCGAAGAGCTGGACAATGCACCAGAATTGGTGCATCTAATAGATGTGCCTTTTCTGGGATGGCTGCGGGCTACTATTTTGAGGCTGGGGGGAGGGTCCAATATCCATTGCCCCTCACCGGCCTGGGAATACCAGCCCCCAGCTGTCTGCTTCAGCTTGGTTGGTTGTCAAAATGGGGAAGACCCCATGCTGTTTTTCAAAAATTATTTAAATAATTAAAAAATACGGCATGGGATCCCCTCTATTCTTGATAACCAACCTTGCTAACGCTGACAGCTGAGGGTTGCAGTCCCCAGCTGTCAATTTTGTATGGCTGGATATCAAAAATACAGGAGAATCCCATGTAATTTTTTACAAAATATTTATTCATAGTTCAGGCTGCGGCTGATGAACACTATCAGCCGCCACCTGCTCTCACTGTTAACAGTTGAATACAACTCTCAACATTGCGCCCTGCTAGCGCTGATTGCAGTGCGAGCAGAGAACAGTGATGTGAGCTGCTTTCTTCAGTACCCGGGCCCGGGAAACAGCGCAAAAAGTACTGCTGATTTTCATTCGCTGACATGTGTCATACTGATGACACAGGGATGTCATCCGTGTGTCATCAGTGTGTACATGCGCTACTACCGGAAACACGTGTCTGAAACTCTGTCATTTACTGAACTTTGCCTGCCTTTTGTCGATTTTTAAGAAAAAAAGCTTGGGAATCCGAACACGGATCCGAATGTGCAACGTTCGTGACGAATTTTAGATTGGCGAATGTTTCCAAACAAGTTTGCCCATCTCTACCCAGAAGAGCAGATGGGTCCTTCAGCCAAGATTAGGATGGCCTAACCTGGATAGCGACCCCTTGTGATAGAAGATGTGGAGCTGAGGTCGGCCATTCAGGACAATGCTCACCTCTTTGTATCTATTGCATTGTAGTTTGAAGTGTCAGTTACCTATGTGTATACATTGTCACGGTTGATTTTCCCTTCCACCTAGGAAAGCTCAGGGTAAGTGATGCTGTGGGCCTGGTATATACTCTCTATTCACTGTGTACGATGTCTGCATTATATTGCCTGTCTGATTCTTGTAACGTTTCATAGGAAAGAGCCTATTGTAGACGATCAGTAAATCTGCTTATTATTTTCCTATTTAGAGAGGCCTGGAAAAAATATTATCTTTTGTTTCATACAGAGAATGGAAAATCACATTGTCATGGAAACCAGAGTGAAGTGATTGGGGGAAAGGGAGGGCGTCAGAGAAAGGTACAGAAATATTAAACTCATTTAAATCTGAGAAATCACTGACATGTGTTTAACCCCTTGCGCTCGTCACTGGAATAGGCCAAAACACTGAAAACATCTATTCTTTTAGAATATATTTACACGCGACTGTTCTATTTGACTTTCGGGTCGGTTATTCCCATTAACCCTTTACATGAAAACTTTAATTTAATAAAAGTCATATATTATATTAGACATATACCTTGCAGGTGTGGACACAGACGGGAAGTGGGCTCCTGTCCAAGAACAACATATGGGTCTTTTGCAGCCCAATTTCTCATCATGATGCCCAGTTCCACCTACTTTGGAGTTAGACGTTGGCTCCATTACACCTTGGGCCCCAATGCGGCTGTACAGGTTGCATCAATGGTATGTCCGTGTCTGATACCTTGTACTTTCTTATTTAATAACATGAATGTTTGCATAGTGCATAGTATTGTTGTCTAGAAGGAGAAGGGCTGAGAGTGGATGTCTATTTTGGATGACCACTTTGTTAGAAGAGTTGCCCTTGTCCGATGACAAGCTGTTTATGTGGTGTGTCACTGATGGGACTCTCCCAGTCTTCATCTCTGATGGGAGAACCTAGTAGTAAGTGCTACATTTTTCTGCAGCGCCTCCCCAGGAGAAATCAATCATTGCTCAGCTCCCACTGATAATCAATATATTGTATATGTAATGCATATAATGCGCTGAGCAACATGCACTGACTGAATGAGGACCTGGACCTCAAAGTAAAAAATTGACCCAAAATTGTATTTGAAAATGGGTGTTCTAAACCAGTCATCTTTAAAGGGGAGGATATTTAAACAAATATGATGCAGACATAATTTTATAGAGCCAAAGAGATGCAGGAAAAGAAGTTCTATTATCACCCAGACGCTGCCACAAGGGAGGACAAGCCAATTGGAGATAAAAAGGTTTTATTTCATTGTAGAACTTAACTATGCATTTCGGGGACGGTCCAGCCCCATTCTCAGGTATAGGTAAATAGGAAGTAACTCACGACCTTTATACCAGTCGGAAGCAACGTAGCAAGTACAATTGAGTTTGTTAAGCAATTCTTTATAACAACATGTTCATATGCATTGTCCATTTCAAATAAAAAAAAAAACCTCAACAACAGGTTGATGAGAATCAAATGAAAACAATTGATGAATAGATACAATTATAATAGACAAAAACACAATAATAAAAATTACACAATGATTACGAGAATAATAAAACAGTGTTATCACTAGCGATGAGCGGAATCGTGGATGTTAAGGTTTGGCGAGTTCGACTATTCTATAGTTACTTGACCCCGAACTTGAACCCAAACCCAATGGAAGTCAATGAGGACCAGAACTTCGGTGCTTTAAAGTGGCTGTAAAATGGTGATAATAAGGGCTATGGGGCTGCAGAAGGAAGACAAATGGAGTAAAGAGCAGGATAATTGCCCTGAAAACAAATATACACTGTGGTCCAAATTATTATGCAAATTGGATTTAAGTGCCATAAAGGTTTAATTGTTTTGGTTTTCAAATAAACTCGTGGATGGTATTGTGTCTCAGGGCTCAATAGATAACTGAAATCAATCCTAAACACATGTGATAATTAGTTTTCCAGGTGATTCTAAACTAAACTACTTAAAAATGATGTTCCACATTATTAAGCAGGCCAAAGGTTTCAAGCAATATGAGAAATAAAAAGGAACTCTCTGCTGCTGAAAAGCGTTAAATAGTGTAATGCCTTGGACTAGGTATGAAAAAATTACATATTTCACAAAAACTTTGTGATCATCATACTGTGAAGAGATTTGTGACTGAAACAGAGCACAGACAGAGTTCATGCAGATAAAGGCATAACGAGGAAGGTTTCTGCCAGACAAATTCATTGGATTAAGAGAGCAGCTGCAAAAATACCATTAGAAAGCAGCAAACAGTTATTTGAAGCTGCTGGTGCCTCTGGAGTCCCTCGAACCTCAAGGTGTAGGATCCTTCAAAGGCTTGCTGTGGTGCATAAACCTACTACTTGGCCACCCCTAAACAGTGTTCATGAGCAGAAACGGTTGCAGTGGGCCCAGACATACATGAAGACTAAATTTCAAACAGTCTTGTTTACTGATGAGTGTCGAGCAACCCTGGATGGTCCAGATGAATGGAGTAGTGGATGGTTGGTGGATGACCACCATGTCGCAACAAGGCTGCGACATCAGCAAGGAGGTGGAGAAATCATGTTTTGGGCAGGAATCATGGGGAAACAGCTGGTGGGGCCCTTTAAGGTTCCTGAAGGTGTGAAAATGACCTCTGCAAAGTAAATAGCGTTTCTGACTGACAACTTTCTTCCATGGTCTAAAAAGCAGAAACGTGCCTTCAGGAGCAAAATCATTTTCATGCAAGACAATGCCTCATCTCATGCTGCAAATAACACCTCTGAGTCATTGGCTGCTATGGGCATAAAAGGAGATAAATTCATGGTGTGGTCACCATCTTCCCCTGACCTCACCCTTATAGAGAACCTTTGGAGTATCATCCAGCAAAAGATCTATGAGGGTGGGAGGCAGTTCACATCAAAACAGCAGCTCTGGGAGGCAATTCTGACTTCATGCAAAGAAATACAAGCAGAAAATCTCCAAAAACTCACAAGTTAAATGGATGTGAGAATTGTGAAGGTGATATCAAGGAAGGGTTCCTATGTTAACATGTAACTTGGCCTGTTAGGATGTTTTGGAGTTAAATGGCTTTTTTGTTCAATGAATGTGACCTCCTAATGCTGCAAATTCAGCAAATGAGCATTTTCAGTTCTTTAAAACATATCAAATGTTTAGAAATTCTACTGTGTCTAATAATTTGGAACAGTGCATTTTGAGTTTTTATTCATTTTGGAGATTATACTGTTATCACTGGGAGTAAAGTTGAGCGACTTTTACTTTTTTAGGATCGAGTCAGGTTTCGCGTAACCCAACTTTGTCAAGCAGGAGGGGCCACTCGTTGGCACTTGGCACTGGCACAGGGCCCCTCATAGTATGGC
The DNA here is from genome assembly GCF_032444005.1 of Ranitomeya imitator. Taxonomy (NCBI): domain Eukaryota; kingdom Metazoa; phylum Chordata; class Amphibia; order Anura; family Dendrobatidae; genus Ranitomeya; species Ranitomeya imitator. The sequence goes on along the minus strand of NC_091283.1, from coordinate 546,771,740 downwards.
GGTGTGTTTGACGGCGGGTGGCACCTCCCACTGCCAGAGACACTTTTGCGTACTATGAGGGGCTCTGTGCCAGTGACGTCACCAACGAGTATGCCCCGCCCACCTGATGAAGGAACTGCACTTTCATCTGCACCTTCCTCTTTGTCCCTGTGTAAGGTGGTATAGTATGCGGGAAGGGGAACCTGACTTTCAGCAGGGTCAGATTCTAGCTGTGTAGAGTGCAAGGGGAATGTAGTGGTCTGGGTCAATGTACCAGCAGACTCATCTAGCATCAATGGAGGACAACTGTAATGAGTGGCGCAGACACAGTTTGAAGGCCCACAATAAAAAAGTAGGCTAAATACAGTTCAAAATTGGTAACAGGACAAAACAGGCGGCATAGCTTTGTTCAGTGGAGGAGAACTGTAATGAGTGGCGCAGACACAGTTTGTAGGCCCACAATAAAAAAATAGGCTAAATGCAGTTCAAAATTGGTAACAGGACTAAACAGGCGGCCTAGCTTTGTTCAGTGGAGGACAACTGTAATGAGTGGCGCAGACACAGTTAGTAGGCCCAAATACAAAAGTAGGCTAAATGCAGTTCAAAATTGGTAACAGGACTAAACAGGCGGCCTAGGTTTGTTCAGTGGAGGACAACTGTAATGAGTGGTGCAGACATAGTTAGTAGGCCCACAATAAAAAAGTAGGCAAAATGCAGTTCAAAATTGGTAACAGGACTAAACAGTCGGCATAGCTAGGTACTGGGGTGGGCTCCTCTGCTGAGTAGCAGACAGTGGTAGTAGGCGCAAAGTATTAACTGGTCTAAATGGAGGCCAGGGCCCCTGTATATTTTAACTATCATCTATCATTTCAACAAATTTGTATTGGCAGTGCCATTGAAGTATTTAACAGCACAGACTACACAGTGGTGGAGCAGGGAGAGGTAAGTATTGCAAGTGGTAGAGCACTGTTCGAGCTGGGGGGAACACTCTCTCGTGGGCGGTGGTACTGGCACAGGGCCCCTCATATTACGATGGTGTGTCTGACGTTGGTTGTGCACCACCACCGTCAGAGACACTTCATTGTACTATGAGGGACCATGTGTCAGTGCCATCGCCCAAGAGTGGGCGCACCCACCTGTCCAGGCAAATGGCACTCGAACGGGTGCTTGCGCCACGTGGTGACCACGGCCCTGTGGGGGGAGTCAGCCCATTTAGGGAGGTATAAAAATGGCCTATGGTGGACATTCAGCAGCTGCAAATGGTGGAATTAGAGAAGTCAGTAAGAGGAGGCCAAAAGCAAGACATTTTTCTGTCAGCAGGAGAAGGTGGGGCAAAATAATTTGAAATCCATGATTGGTTCATTTTAATGAAGGTTAGATCATCAACATTCTGGGTAGCCAGACGTGTCCTTTTTTCGGTCAGTATTGAACCAGCAGGACTGAAGACTCTTTCTGATAGCACACTAGAAGCAGGGCAAGCGAGCTCCTGTAATGCATATTCTGCCAATTCAGGCCAGGTGTCTATTTTAGATGCCCAGTAATCAAAGGGGAATGACCTGTGAGGGAGAACATTGATAAGGGAGGAAAAGTAGTTCGTAACCATACTGGACAAATGCTGTCTCCTGTCACTTTGAATCGATGCAGCAGTACCTGTCGTGTCAGCGGTCATTGCGAAATCACGCCACAACCTGGTCATAAAACCCCTCTGTCCAACGCCACTTCGGATTTGTGCACCTCTAACACCTCTGCCATGTTGCCCCCTACGGCTCGTGTGAGAACCATCACCGCCGCTGTGTGCTGGGAATGCCTGAACTAAACGGTCTACAAGAGTTGCTTGTTTGGTAGCCAGTATTTGCTCAAGGTTCTCATGTGGCATGATATTTTGTAATTTTCCTTTACATCATGGATCCAGGAGGCAGGCCAACCTGTAATCGTCATCGGTCATCATTTTGATAATGCGGGGGTCCCTTTTTAGGATTTTAGGACTTGTACTTGAGCTCGGGGGGTGGCTTTGCCCCCCAGCCCCCCCTGTGGCTACGATTGCTCTCATTGGCTGTTGAAAGTGAAACAGTCGATCAGAGCAATCATAATATTTCACCAATGAAACTTGGTGAAATATTACAATCCAGCCATGGCCAATGCTGCAATACCATCGGCCATTGGCTGGAGCTAAGTGATCTCAGTGTCACCTCCCCCAGATCCGATAGGAGCTAGCATCCATGTGATGCTATCCCTCCAATCAGATCTGGAGGGATGAAGTTAACAATGGCTCCATGCCTGCTGCCTCGCCGCCGATGGCCCCGCCGCTGATGCTGAAGATGCCACCGCCGCCGATGACCCCGCCATCGATGATCCTGCTGCCGACGCTGAAGACGCCGCCGCTGAAGATGCCACCGCTGATGATGCCACCGCCACCGATGACCCCACTGCCGATGACCCCGTCGCCGATGATGCCACCTCTGCTGATGACCCCGCTGCCGATGACCCTGCCTCCGATGACTCTGCCGCTGATGATGCCGCCACTGATCACCCTGCCATCGCCGCTGCCGATCCGGTATGCTCCCCTTTGGCATCATCCCCTCTGCTGCCCTCCGCTCTCCCCACCGTCCAATTCCACACGCTGCCCCGCAGATCGCCCCCTGGCCACAGATCATCCCCTCCCCCCATGATTGCCCCCCTGCCCAGCAGATCGCCCTCCTGCCCTGCAGATCGCCCCCTGCCACCCCAGTTTTCCCATTAGGGTTAGAGTTGGGCTAAAGTGAGTTGAGCTAAAGTTAGGGTGAGGGCAAAAATTAGGGTTAGGGTTGGGGCTAAAGTTAGGATTGGGGTAAGGTTAGGGTTAGGGTTGGGGGTAGGGTTAGGGGTGGGATTAGGGTTAGGGGTGGGATTAGGTTAGGGGTTTGTTAGGGTTAGGTTTGTGGCTAGAGTTGGGATTAGGGTTAGAGGTGTGTTGGGGTTAGGTTTGTGGATAGAAATAGGGTTAGGGGTGTGTTGGGGTTAGGGCTGGATTTAGTTTTGGGGGGTTTCCACTGTTTAGGCACATCAGGGGCTCTCCAGACGTGACATTATGCCCCCAGACTATTCCATCAAAGTCTGCATTTCAAAACGTCACTACTTTCCTTCTGAGCTCTGCTGTGTGCCCAAACAGTGGTTCCCTCCCACATATGGGTTACCAGCGTACTCAGGAAAAATTGGACAACAATCTTTGGGGTCCAATTTCTCCTGTTACCCTTGAGAAAATAAAAAATTGCGAGCTAAAAAAATCATTTTTGAGAAAACAAAAAGATTTTTGTATTTTCACGGCTCTGCGTTATAAACTTCTGTGAAGCACTTGGGTGTCAAAAGTGCTGACCACACATCTAAATAAGTTCCTTGGGGGGTCTAGTTTCCAAAATGGGGTCACTTGTGGGGGGTTTCTACTGTTTAGGCACATCAGGGCTCTGCAAACATAACATGACCCCTGCAGACCATTCCATCAAAGTCTGCATTTCAAAATGTCACTGCTTCCCTTCTGAGCTCCACCGTGCAGCCAAACAGTTGTTCCCTCCCACATGTGGGGTACCAGCGTACTCAGGACAAACTAAACAACAACTTTTGGGGTCCAATTTCTCCTGTTAACCTTGTGAAAATAAACAATTGCGGACTAAAAAATCTATTTTGAGGAAAAGAAAAAGATTTTTTATTTTCACGGCTCTGCGTTATAAACTTCTGTGAAGCACTTGGGGTAAAAAGTGCTCACAACACATCTAGATAAGTTCCTTGGGGGGTCTAGTTTCCAAAATGGGGTCACTTGTGGGGGGTTTCTACTGTTTAGGCACATCAGGGGCTCTGCAAACTTAACATGACGCCCGCAGACCATTCCATCAAAGTCTGCATTCCAAAACGTCACTACTTCTCTTCTGAGCCCCGACGTGCGCCTAAACAGTGGTTTACCCATACATATGGGGTATCAGTTTACTCAGGACAAACTGAACAACTTTTGGAGTCCAATTTCTCCTGATACCCTTGTAAAAATAAAAAATTGCTTGCTAAAAATAATTTTTCAGGAAAGAATAATGAGTTTTGTATTTTCACGGCTCTGCATTATAAACTTCTGTGAAGCACTTGGGGGTTCAAAGTGCTCACCACACATCTTGTTCCTTGGGGGGTCTAGTTTCCAAAATGGGGTCAATTGTGGGGGAGCTCCAATGTTTAGGCACACAGGGGCTCTCCAAACGCGACATGGTGTCTGCTAACGATTGGAGATAATTATCCATTCAAAAATTCAAATGGCACTCCTTCCCTTCCGAGCCCTGCCGTGTGCCCAAACAGTGGTTTATAACCACATATGATGTATCAGTGTACTCAGGGAGAAATTTCCCAACACATTTTAGGATCCATTTTATCCTGTTCCCATGTGAAAATGAAAAAATTGAGGCTAAAAGAAATTTTTATGAAAACATTTTTTTTTCTTTTTTACAGATCAATTTGTGAAGCACCTAGGGGTTCAAAGTGCTCATGATGCATCTAGATAAGTTCCTTGGGGGGTTTAGTTTCCAAAATGGGGTCACTTGTGGAGGAGCTCCAATGTTTAGGCACATAGGGGCTCTCCAAACGCGACATGGTGTCCGCTAACAATTGGAGCTAATTTTCCATTCAAAAAGTCAAACGGCGCTCCTTCCCTTCCGAGCCCTGCCGTACGTCCAAACAGTGGTTTCCCCCACGTACTCAGGAAAAATTGGACAACAACTTTCTGGGTCCACTTTCTCTTTTTAGGCTTGGGAAAATAAAAAAAAATGTTGCTAAAAGATCATTTTTGTGAATAAAAAGTTAAATGTTCATTTTTTCCTTCCATGTTGCTTCTGCTGCTGTGAAACACCTGAAGGGTTAATAAACTTCTTGAATGTGGTTTTGTTCAGCTTGAGGGGTGCAATTTTTAGAATGTTGTCACTTTTGGGTATTTTCAGCCATATAGACCCCTCAAACTGACTTCAAATGTGAGGTGGTCCCTAAAAAATAGTTTTGTAAATTTTGTTATAAAAATAAGAAATTGCTGGTCAACTTTTAACCCTTATAACTTCCTAACCAAAAAAAATTGGTTTCAAAATTTGTGCTGATTTAAAGTAGACATGTGGGAAATGTTATTTATTAACTACTTTTTGTCACCTAACTCTCTGGTTTATCAAAATTTGAAAATTGCTAAATTTTCGCCAAATTTCCATTTTTTTCACAAATAAACGCAAAAGTTATTACATAGTAACATAGTAACATAGTAACATAGTTAGTAAGGCTGAAAAAAGACATTTGTCCATCCAGTTCAGCCTATATTCCATCATAATAAATCCCCAGATCTACGTCCTTCTACAGAACCTAATTGTATGATACAATATTGTTCTGCTCCAGGAAGACATCCAGGCCTCTCTTGAACCCCTCGACTGAGTTCGCCATCACCACCTCCTCAGGCAAGCAATTCCAGATTCTCACTGCCCTAACAGTAAAGAATCCTCTTCTATGTTGGTGGAAAAACCTTCTCTCCTCCAGACGCAAAGAATGCCCCCTTGTGCCCGTCACCTTCCTTGGTATAAACAGATCCTCAGCGAGATATTTGTATTGTCCCCTTATATACTTATACATGGTTATTAGATCACCCCTCAGTCGTCTTTTTTCTAGACTAAATAATCCTAATTTCGCTAATCTATCTGGGTATTGTAGTTCTCCCATCCCCTTTATTATTTTTGTTGCCCTCCTTTGTACTCTCTCTAGTTCCATTATATCCTTCCTGAGCACCGGTGCCCAAAACTGGACACAGTACTCCATGTGCGGTCTAACTAGGGATTTGTACAGAGGCAGTATAATGCTCTCATCATGTGTATCCAGACCTCTTTTAATGCACCCCATGATCCTGTTTGCCTTGGCAGCTGCTGCCTGGCACTGGCTGCTCCAGGTAAGTTTATCATTAACTAGGATCCCCAAGTCCTTCTCCCTGTCAGATTTACCCAGTGGTTTCCCATTCAGTGTGTAATGGTGACATTGATTCCTTCTTCCCATGTGTATAACCTTACATTTATCATTGTTAAACCTCATCTGCCACCTTTCAGCCCAAGTTTCCAACTTATCCAGATCCATCTGTAGCAGAATACTATCTTCTCTTGTATTAACTGCTTTACATAGTTTTGTATCATCTGCAAATATCGATATTTTACTGTGTAAACCTTCTACCAGATCATTAATGAATATGCTGAAGAGAACAGGTCCCAATACTGACCCCTGCGGTACCCCACTGGTCACAGCGACTCAGTTAGAGACTATACCATTTATAACCACCCTCTGCTTTCTATCACTAAGCCAGTTACTAACCCATTTACACACAATTTCCCCCAGACCAAGCATTCTCATTTTGTGTACCAACCTCTTGTGCGGCACGGTATCAAACGCTTTGGAAAAATCGAGATATACCACGTCCAATGACTCACCGTGGTCCAGCCTATAGCTTACCTCTTCATAAAAACTGATTAGATTGGTTTGACAGGAGCGATTTCTCATAAACCCATGCTGATATGGAGTTAAACAGTTATTCTCATTGAGATAATCCAGAATAACATCCCTCAGAAACCCTTCAAATATTTTACCAACAATAGAGGTTAGACTTACTGGCCTATAATTTCCAGGTTCACTTTTAGAGCCCTTTTTGAATATTGGCACCACATTTGCTATGCGCCAATCCTGCGGAACAGACCCTGTCTCTATAGAGTCCCTAAAAATAAGAAATAATGGTTTATCTATTACATTACTTAGTTCTCTTAGTACTCGTGGGTGTATGCCATCCGGACCCGGAGATTTATCTATTTTAATCTTATTTAGCTGGTTTCACACCTTTTCTTGGGTTAGATTGGTGACCCTTAATATAGGGTTTTCATTGTTTCTTGGGATTTCACCTAGCATTTCATTTTCCACCGTGAATACCGTGGAGAACAAGGTGTTTAATATGTTAGCTTTTTCCTCGTCTTCTACAACCATTCTTTCCTCACTATTTTTTAAGGGGCCTACATTTTCAGTTTTTATTCTTTTACTATTGATATAGTTGAAGAACAGTTTGGGATTAGTTTTACTCTCCTTAGCAATGTGCTTCTCTGTTTCCTTTTTGGCAGCTTTAATTAGTTTTTTAGATAAAGTATTTTTCTCCCTATAGTTTTTTAGAGCTTCAATGGTGCCATCCTGCTTTAGTAGTGCAAATGCTTTCTTTTTACTGTTAATTGCCTGTCTTACTTCTTTGTTTAGCCACATTGGGTTTTTCCTATTTCTAGTCCTTTTATTCCCACAAGGTATAAACCGCTTACACTGCCTATTTAGGATGTTTTTAAACATTTCCCATTTATTATCTGTATTCTTATTTCTGAGGATATTGTCCCAGTCTACCAGATTAAGGGCATCTCTAAGCTGGTCAAACTTTGCCTTTCTAAAGTTCAGTGTTTTTGTGACTCCCTGACAAGTCCCCCTAGTGAAAGACAGGTGAAACTGTACAATATTGTGGTCGCTATTTCCTAGATGCCCGACCACCTGCAGATTTGTTATTCTGTCAGGTCTATTAGATAGTATTAGGTCTAAAAGTGCTGCTCCTCTGGTTGGATTCTGCACCAATTGTGAAAGATAATTTTTCTTGGTTATTAGCAGAAACCTGTTGCCTTTATGGGTTTCACAGGTTTCTGTTTCCCAGTTAATATCCGGGTAGTTAAAGTCCCCCATAACCAGGACCTCATTATGGGTTGCAGCTTCATCTATCTGCTTTAGAAGTAGACTTTCCATGGTTTCTGTTATATTTGGGGGTTTGTAACAGACCCCAATGAGAATTTTGTTACCATTTTTCCCTCCATGAATTTCGACCCATATGGACTCGACATCCTCATTTCCTTCGCTAATATCCTCCCTTAAAGTGGACTTTAGACAAGACTTTACATAGAGAAAAACCCCTCCTCCTCTCCGATTTTTACGATCCTTTCTAAACAGACTGTAACCCTGTAAGTTAACTGCCCAGTCATAGCTTTCATCTAACCATGTCTCGGTTATTCCCACTATGTCAAAGTTACCTGTAGATATTTCTGCTTCTAGTTCTTCCATCTTGTTTGTCAGGCTTCTGGCGTTTGCAAGCATGCAGTTTAGAGGATTTTGTTTTGTTCCAATCTCCTCGCTGTGGATTGTTTTAGAAATGTTCTTACCTCCCTTCTGAGTATGTTTTCCTGGATCTTCTTTGTTCAAGTCTAATGTTTTTCTTCCCGTCCCCTCTTCTTCTAGTTTAATGCCCTCCTGATGAGTATAGCGAGTCTTCTGGCGAATGTGTGTTTCCCAGGTTTGTTGAGGTGTAGTCCGTCTCTGGCGAGGAGTCCATCGTACAAGTAATTCACACCGTGGCCCAGGAATCCGAATCCTTGTTGTCTGCACCATCGTCTTAGCCAGTTGTTTGCATCAAGGATCCTGTTCTTTCTCCTGGTGCCATGCCTGTCTACTGGAAGGATAGAAGAAAAAACTACCTGTGCATCCAGTTCCTTTACTTTCTTCCCCAACTCTTCAAAGTCTTTGCAGATTGTCGGTAGGTCCTTCCTTGCCGTGTCATTGGTGCCAACATGTATCAGAAGAAATGGGTGGACGTCCTTGGAGTTGAAGAGCTTTGGTATCCTATCGGTCACATCCTTGATCATCGCACCTGGAAGGCAGCATACTTCTCTTGCAGTTATGTACGGTCTGCAGATGGCTGCTTCTGTGCCTCTCAGTAGTGAGTCTCCCACCACCACCACTCTTCGTTGCTTCTTGGCTGTACTTTTTGCTGTCACTTGTTGCTGTGTGCCCTTTTCTTTTTTGCTTGCTGGTATTGCTTCATCCTTAGGTGTGCCATCTTCATCCTCTACAAAGATTTGATATCGGTTCTTCAGTTGTGTGGTTGGTGATTTCTCCATGGTCTTCTTGCTTCTTTTGGTCACATGCTTCCACTCATCTGCTTTTGGAGGTTCTCTGACACTTTTTTCACCTTCTGTGACCAGTAGAGATGCTTCTGTTCTATCTAGAAAGTCTTCATTCTCTTTGATGAGTTTCAAGGTTGCTATTCTTTCTTCCAGACCCCGCACCTTTTCTTCTAAAAGGGCCACTAGTCTACACTTCTGACAGGTGAAATTTAATTCTTCTTCTGGTCGATCTGTGAACATGTAGCACATGCTGCAGCTCACCATGTAGGTTGTCACATCTGCCATGTTGCTCTTAGATCCTGCTGACTTGCTGTGTGTTTTCCTTCTTGTGTAATCTACTCAGCCAAGCTCTCTTGCAATAATGTCCTACAGGCAAAAATTTGGTGGTTTGGTGATTCTTTCCAAGCAGCTGGTCCCGGCTGTACCCAACGATCTTCTAGCTTAGGGAGACTCTTCGCTTTCCCAGAAGGCACCTGGAATATGCAAATTAGCCTCCTCAAGCTTGAATCCCTGGTTTGATGATTCTTTCCAAGCAGCTAGTCCCGGCTGTACCCAACGATCTTCTAGCTTAGGGAGACTCTTCGCTTTCCCAGAAGGCACCTGGAATATGCAAATTAGCCTCCTCAAGCTTGAATCCCTGGTTTGACCTAAATTTATCACTAACATGAAGCCCAATATGTCAGGAAAAACAGTCTCAGAATCTGTGGATTCTGTTGAAGCATTCCTGAGTTATTACCTCATAAAGGGACACTGGTCAGAATTGCAAAAAATGGCCAGGTCATTAACCCCTTCATGACCCAGCCTATTTTGACCTTAAAGACCTTGCCGTTTTTTGCAATTCTGACCAGTGTCCCTTTATGAGGTAATAACTCAGGAACGCTTCAACGGATCCTAGCGGTTCTGAGATTGTTTTTTCGTGACATATTGGGCTTCATGTTAGTGGTAAATTTAGGTCAATAAATTCTGCGTTTATTTGTGATAAAAACGGAAATTTGGCGAAAATTTAGAAAATTTCGCAATTTTCACATTTTGAATTTTTATTCTGTTAAACCAGAGAGATATGTGACACAAAATAGTTAATAAATAACATTTCCTACATGTTTACTTTACATCAGCACAATTTTGGAAACAAAATTTTTTTTTGTTAGGAAGTTATAAGGGTTAAAATTTGACCAGCGATTTCTCATTTTTACAACGAAATTTACAAAACCATTTTTTTTAGGGACCACCTCACATTTGAAGTCAGTTTGAGGGGTCTATATGGCTGAAAATACCCAAAAGTGACACCATTCTAAAAACTGCATCCCTCAAGGTACTCAAAACCACATTCAAGAAGTTTATTAACCCTTCAGGTGCTTCACAGCAGCAGAAGCAACATGGAAGGAAAAAATGAACATTTAACTTTTTAGTCACAAAAATTATCTTTTAGCAACAATTTTTTTATTTTCCCAATGGTAAAAGGAGAAACTGAACCACGAAAGTTGTTGTCCAATTTGTCCTGAGTACGCTGATACCTCATATGTGGGGGTAAACCACTGTTTGGGCGCACGGCAGGGCTTGGAAGGGAAGGAGCGCCATTTGACTTTTTGAATCAAAAATTGGCTCCACTCTTTAGCGGACACCATGTCACGTTTGGAGAGCCCTGTGTGCCTAAAAATTGGCACTCCCCCACAAGTGACCCCATTTTGGAAACTAGACCCCCCAAGGAACTTATTTAGATGCCTAGTGAGCACTTTAAACCCTCAGGTGCTTCACAAATTGATCTGTAAAAATGAAAAAGTACTTTTTTTTCACAAAAAAATTCTTTTCGCCTCAATTTTTTCATTTTCACATGGGCAGTAGGATAAAATGGATCATAAAATTTGTTGGGCAATTTCTCCCGAGTACGCCGATACCTCATATGTGGGGGTAAACCACTGTTTGGGCACATGGTAAGGCTCGGAAGGGAAGGAGCGCCATTTGACTTTTCGAATGAAAAATTATTTCCATCGTTAGCGGACACCATGTCGCGTTTGGAGAGCTCCTGTGTGCCTAAACATTGGCACTCCCCCACAAGTGACCCCATTTTGGAAACTAAACCCCCCCAAGGAACTTATTTAGATGCCTAGTGAGCACTTTAAACCCTCAGGTGCTTCACAAATTGATCTGTAAAAATGAAAAAGTACTTTTTTTTCACAAAAAAATTCTTTTCGCCTCAATTTTTTCATTTTCACATGGGCAGTAGGATAAAATGGATCATAAAATTTGTTGGACAATTTCTCCCGAGTACGCCGATACCTCATATGTGGGGGTAAACCACTGTTTGGGCACACGGCAGGGCTCGGAAGGGAAGGCGCGCCATTTGACTTTTTGAATGGAAAATTAGCTCCAATTGTTAGCGGACACCATGTCGCGTTTGGAGAGCCCCTGTGTGCCTATGCATTGGAGCTCCCCCACAAGTGACCCCATTTTGGAAACTAGACCCCCCAAGGAACTTATCTAGATGCATATTGAGCACTTTAAACCCCCAGGTGCTTCACAGAAGTTTATAACGCAGAGCCATGAAAATAAAAAATAATTTTTCTTTCCTCAAAAATGATTTTTTAGCCTGGAATTTCCTATTTTGCCAAGGATAATAGGAGAAATTGGACCCCAAATATTGTTGTCCAGTTTTTCCTGAGTACGCTGATACCCCATATGTGGGGGTAAACCACTGTTTGGGCGCACGGCAGGGCTCGGAAGGGATGGCACGCCATTTGGCTTTTTAAATGGAAAATTAGCTCCAATCATTAGCGGACACCATGTCACGTTTGGAGAGCCCCTGTGTGCCTAAACATTGGAGATCCCCCAGAAATGACCCCATTTTGGAAACTAGACCCCCAAAGGAACTAATCTAGATGTGTGGTGAGGACTTTGAACCCCCAAGTACTTCACAGAAGTTTATAACGCAGAGCCATGAAAATAAAAAATAAAAAATTATTTTTTCAAAAATGATCTTTTAGCCTGCAATTTTTTATTTTACAAAGGGTAACAGGAGAAATTTGACCCCAAAAGTTGTTGTCCAGTTTCTCCTGAGTACGCTGATACCCCATATGTGGGGGTAAACCACTGTTTGGGCACATGCCGAGGCTCGGAAGTGAAGTAGTGACGTTTTGAAATGCAGACTTTGATGGAATGCTCTGTGGGCGTCATGTTGCGTTTGCAGAGCCCCTGATGTGGCTTAACAGTAGAAACCCCCCACAAGTGACCTCATTTTGGAAACTAGACCCCGAAAGGAACTTATCTAGATGTGTGGTGAGCACTTTGAACCCCCAAGTGCTTCACAGAAGTTTATAATGCAGAGCCGTGAAAATAATAAATACGTTTTCTTTCCTCAAAAATAATTATTTAGCCCAGAATTTTTTAATTTTCCCAAGGGTAACAGGAGAAATTTGACCCCAATATTTGTTGTCCAGTTTCTCCTGAGTACGGTGGTACCCCATATGTGGGGGTAAACTACTGTTTGGGCACATGTCGGGGCTCGGAATTGAAGTAGTGACGTTTTGAAATGCAGACTTTGATGGAATGCTCTGCGGGCGTCACGTTGCATTTGCAGAGCCCCTGATGTGCCTAAACAGTAGAAACCCCCCACAAGTGACCCCATTTTGGAAACTAGACCCCGAAAGGAACTTATCTAGATGTGTGGTGAGCACTTTGAACCCCCAAGTGCTTCATAGAAGTTTATAATGCAGAGCCGTGAAAATAATAAATACGTTTTCTTTCCTCAAAAATAATTATTTAGCCCAGAATTTTTTATTTTCCCAAGGGTTACAGGAGAAATTGGACCCCAAAAGTTGTTGTCCAGTTTCTCCTGAGTACGCTGATACCCCATGTGTGGGGGTAAACCACTGTTTGGGCACACGTCGGGGCTCAGAAGGGAAGTAGTGACTTTTGAAATGCAGACTTTGATGGAATGGTCTGCCGGCGTCACATTGCGTTTGCAGAGCCCCTGGTGTGCCTAAACAGTAGAAACCCCCCACAAGTGACCCCATTTTAGAAACTAGACCCCCCAAGGGACTTATCTAGATATGTGGTGAGCACTTTGAACCCCCAAGTGCTTCACAGACGTTTACAACGCAGAGCCGTGAAAATAAAAAATCATTTTTCTTTCCTCAAAAATGATGTTTTAGCAAGCATTTCTTTATTTTCACAAGGGTAACAGGAGAAATTGGACCCCAGTAATTGTTGCGCAGTTTGTCCTGAGTATGCTGGTACCCCATATGTGGGGGTAAACCACTGTTTGGGCACACGTCGGGGCTCGGAAGTGAGGGAGCACCATTTGACTTTTTGAATACAAGATTGGCTGGAATCAATGGTGGCGCCATGTTGCGTTTGGAGACCCCCTGATGTGCCTAAACAGTGGAAACCCCTCAATTCTAACTCCAACACACCCCTAACCCTTATCCCAACTGTAGCCGTAACCCTAATCACAACCCTAACCCCAACACACCCGTAACCCCAACACACCCCTAACCCTAACCACAACCCTAATTCCAACCCAACCCTAGCCCTAAGGCTATGTGCCAACGTTGCGGATTTGTATGAGATTTTTCAGCACCATTTTTGAAAAATCCGCGGGTAAAAGGCACTACGTTTTACCTGCGGATTTACCGCGGATTTCCAGTGTTTTTTGTCCGGATTTCACCTGTGGATTCCTATTGAGGAACAGGTGTAAAACGCTGCGGAATCCGCACAAAGAATTGACATGCTGCGGAAAATACAACGCAGCGTTCCCACGCGGTATTTTCCGCACCATGGGCACAGCGGATTTGGCTTTCCATATGTTTACATGGTACTGTAAACCTGATGGAAATCTGCTGCGGATACGCAGCGGCCAATCCGCACCGTGTGCACATAGCCTAATTCTAAAGGTATGTGCACACGCTGCGGAAAACGCTGCGGATCCGCAGCAGTTTCCAATGAGTTTACAGTTCAATGTAAACCTATGGAAAACAAAAATCGCTGTACACATGCTGCAGAAAAACTGCACGGAAACGCAGCGGTTTACATTCCGCAGCATGTCACTTCTTTCTGCGGATTCCGCAGCGGTTTTACAACTGCTCCAATAGAAAATCGCAGTTGTAAAACCGCAGTGAAATGCGCAGAAAAAACATGGTAAATCCGCCATAAATCCGCAGCGGTTTAGCACTGCGGATTTATCAAATCCTCTGCGGAAAAATCCGCAGAGGACCAGAATACGTGTGCACATACCGAAACCCTACCCCTAACCCTACCCCTAACCCTACCCCTATCCCTAACCCTACCCCTAACCCTACCCCTAACCCTACCCCTAACCCTACCCCTACCCCTAACCTACCCCTAACCCTACCCCTAACCCTACCCCTAACCCTAACCCTAACCCTAGTTCTTACCCCAACCTTAGTGGAAAAAAAAAATAAAAATATTTTTTTTATTGTCCCTACCTATGGGGGTGACAAAGGGGGGGGGGTCATTTACTTTTTTTTTTATTTTGATCACTGAGATATAACCTATCTCAGTGATCAAAATTCACTCTGGAACGAATCTGCCGGCCGGCAGATTCGGCGGGCGCACTGCACATGCGCCCGCCATTTTGGAAGATGGCGGCGCCCAGGAAAGAAGACGGACGGTCCCCGGGAGGCCAGGTAAGTATAAGGGGGGGGAGATCAGGGCACGGGGGGGGCGTCGGAGCACGGGGGGGTGGATCGGAACACGGGGGGGGTGGATTGGAGCACGGAGTGGGGGATCGCTGTGCGGGCGGGTGGATCGGATCACGGGGGGGGAATCGCTGTGCGGGGGGGGGGATCGCTGTGCGGGGGGGGATCGGAGTGCGGGGGGGTTTGATTGGAGCACGGGGGGTGTGATTGGAGCACGGGGGGAGCGGACAGGAGGACGGGGGAGCGGAGCACAGGACCGAGGGGAGCGGACCACAGATCGGGGGGCTGGGGGGGCGATCGGAGGAGTGGGGTGGGTGCACATTAGTGTGTCCAGCCATGGCCGATGATATTGCAGCATCGGCCATGGCTGGATTGTAATATTTCACCATTTTTTTAGGTGAAATATTACAAATTGCTCTGATTGGCAGTTTCACTTTCAACAGCCAATCAGAGCGATCGTAGCCACGAGGGGGTTAAGCCACCCCCCCTGGGCTAAACTACCACTCCCCCTGTCCCTGCAGATCGGGTGAAATGGGAGTTAACCCTTTCACCCGATCTGCAGGGACGCGATCTTTCCATGACGCATATGCTGCATCATGGGTCGGAATGGCACCGACTTTCATGACGCAGCGTACGCGTCAAAGGTCGGGAAGGGGTTAAGGTCAAAATAGGTTGGGTCAAGGAAAGGCTGTACTGGGCCCCTGGCCCTCAAGGGAAGCCAGCATGACGGGGTCATGGGGAATGGCAGAGCCTCAGGGTGGGCAAGTTGGGGTTAAATAGTTTGCTTGGGCTTTGTACTTTTGAATTTGGACAGAGGGGGCGCAGGGTTTGGATGAGGCAGGGAGGAGCAAGCGGGGGGAGCTTGCTGAGGGGGTGATTTGAATAAGAAACCGACAATTTCACCTCAGCAACTGCCACGCTCACCTGCTGGTGAAATCCCCAGTGATGGATGTGGAGGCCTTATTGCAGAGACTGCGCAAACAGGCCAGCACACAGGGCACCGAATGGCTGCAGCAGTCCATAAGCAGCCTTCTGGACGGAGCGGTGATGGGACCAGCCCAGGTACCTGCAGAGGGATGCCGGCAGCGGAGGTCCAGGCCTCCGACGCGCTTGAGCCCCGAACGTCACCCCTCGGGCCCGGCGCCGTATCAGGAACCCCTCTAGGTACCCTCCGGAAGGAGATGCGAGCGGCGGTGCAGCAGCGGCCCACGGCAGAGCCAGGACGAATCTGGCAGCATGGCAAGGCCTGCAGCAGGGGGAGGTGTCGGCCTCCTCCTCAGCACGTGTGACTCACCAGGTGTTGGGACCAGGAGCGGCGGGCTGCGCCAGGTCAGGTGAGCCTGCTCGGTGCGGAGGAGCGGGTGCTTCCAGGAGGCGGGGGCCTTATTCCCAGGCCTCTCGGCATGTGGCATCTAACGGGCGGCGTTCTGTCGGCCCTGTCAGCAGCGCTCTGCCTGGGACGGGGCAGGGAGCTGGAGGGCTGACTTCCTCTAGCCAGCGCAGGCCGGGGCTGAGTCCATCCAGGGGGTCTGGCCATGTCACAACTGCAGATAGGAGCACTTCCCAGCTCGGGCAGCGTTACACTGGCTCAGGCATCTTCACAGCGGTGGCGTCAGCAGCAAGGGACCCTGTACCTTCGGATGGGGTGTCACAGGAAGGCAGTCGGCCGTCTGACTTACCCGGGGACCAACGGATGGAGAGCTCAGGAGAGGAGCACGTGTGTCTGGCTTCAGGATCTTCGGCTGCCGGGTCCACAGCGCTCAGGAAGCTAGGTGAGGACAATCCTTTTCTTTCATGTACCCCTGTGTTAGCTCCCTCTGTCTGTGTTAGTAGGGATGTATTTATGGGGGGAGTCGGGGGGGGGGGGTTAGGGCTTATCATGCACGGGCTTATAGATCTGGCGGCGCTATGGGGATCGGGGGATTCAAACCTGGGGTCTTCTCCTTCTGCGGAATGGCTTGGGAATCCGGGGGAAGTTTCGGGTTTGAGGGGTTCTCTGGGGGGTTCACTGGTATTAGTTCTAGGAGTATGTCGTCAGATAACGTGGGGAATGATGCTGCGGCGCCGACTGCTGCCATACCTTCAGTTAGCGTGTCTGTTGCCAGTCAGGCAGGGGAAGCAGAGAAAGATACCTCAGTGCATTTGGATGACGTGGCCCGTGGGGAGGTATACGTTTGTTTCGAGGGACCGTTGGGGGCACACTTAAAAAGTGAAACTAGGGAAAAAAATTGGAAAGGGGAATACGTGGAAATATTCTCCTTATTACCACTAGAACGTTTTCAATTGGACAGGCTGCGCAAGGATGAGTTAAAAAAAGAGGAGGAAGAAAAAAGGCGTTTTAGGCTGATTTCTTGGACGTTTTCTAATTGGTTACAGGCATTCACCATTTTGGCGAGTGTGATTGGTGAGAGGTCCCCCGAGAACTGCTCAGGGATTTTTTGTTACATGGATGCGATTGGGGAAGCTTATCGGACTTATGGGGGCCAAGGTTGGCTCAGATACGATGAGCAATTCCGGCAACGGAAGGCCATTAGGCCCAGTATTCGGTGGGATCACAAAGATATAGCTTTGTGGATGAAGGTTATGGTCCCATCACGCTTTGGGTCAGGCAGCCAGTCGTTTCCTGGAAGCGCTGGGGGTTCAGGGCAGTCGGGACACTCAGCGGCAATGCAGAGAGGACTGTGCTTTGCATTCAATGAAAGGTCATGTAAATTTGGGGAAAAATGCAAATTCAAGCATGAATGTGCAACTTGCGGGGGACCGCACGGGTCATCCAAATGTTTTAAGGGTGTCAGACAGAGAAGCGGAGACGGTTCTGAAAAAAGGAATGACGCCAATTCGTCTGGACATGATGGTGCCATTTCTAAATAGGTACTCTGATTCACCAGCTGCAGCTTTGTTAGAAGGAGGTTTTCGGGATGGTTTCCTTATTCCATTCGTGGATGCGGAACATAAATTTTCCACAAAAAATTTGAATTCGGCTCTGCAATTTCCTGACGTGGTTGCTAAAAAGCTGGAAAGCGAAGTTAAATTGGGTAGGATGGCCGGCCCTTTTCCAGAGGTGCCTATACGCAATCTGAGGGTTTCCCCGTTGGGCATGGTACCAAAAAAGGAACCCAATAAATTCAGATTGATTCATCATCTGTCCTTTCTGAAAGGGTCCTCAGTAAATGACGGAATTGACCCTCAGTTATGTTCGGTGATTTACACTTCATTTGATGAGGCTATGGATTGGGTGCGGGTATGTGCGGGTGGCGCACTGTTGGCGAAAACGGATATCGAAGCGGCTTTCAGGCTACTACCAGTTCACCCAGAGAGTATGCATCTCCTGGGTTGCTATTGGGATATAGTTTTTACGTCGATCGCTGTCTCCCCATGGGTTATTCCCTTTCCTGCACGTACTTCGAAACTTTTAGCACCTTTTTGGAGTGGGTGGTGAAAAACGTGTCGGGCTTGAAATCCTGCATTCACTATCTGGATGACTTCCTGTTTATAGGCCCGGCTCAAAGAACCGATTGCTCGGTGCTATTGCACACTATGGAGAGAGTGTGCAAGATTTTCGGGGTTCCTTTAGCTCCGGACAAAACTGTGGGTCCAGTCACTGTTCTGAGTTTTCTAGGTATAGAAATCGATACCTTAGAAATGGTGTGCAGGCTGCCTGGGGATAAGGTTAGCGCTCTGAGCGAAGAGGTGTCTAGGGCATGTAGTGCTAAAAAATTGAAGCTGAGGGAGGTACAATCTTTGCTTGGCAAATTGAACTTCACTTGCCGTATTATGCCAATGGGAAGGGCATTCTGCCGCAGGTTGTCGTTGGCGACCAGGGGCGTTTGATCTCCGCTTCATTTTATCAGGCTAAAGAAGGAATTTGAAGACACAAAAGAGAATAGTGAAACCAAAAACACTCAGTTTGAAAAAATGTTGCAGTAATCCGCAAGTGCTAGTAAAAGATGTAAAAAACAGGGTATTTGGTTGATACGTTTTTTGCAAAAAATGTATACTAAGCTGCTCTACCAATCTTCACGGTATACCCTTATCAGAGCAGTCCTAAGTAATGTATGCAATCCCTATCTGATGTATTTAAAAACCTGATCATCTGTATATAACCTGTGTGAACAGGGTTCAGAGAGGAAAAATCCATGTGTGCATACAGGGTAGAACAGCTTTTGTGCAGATAGCCCAAGAGGAGTGGTGGAACTCCCCAGTCTTGTAGACACAAGAGAACAGACTTGTTCACTGTGCAAGTAGCCCATGTGTTCCTGTTCCCTAAAGAAGGAATTGCATGAAGATTTGGCAGTATGGGCAAATTTTTTGGAGAATTACAACGGAAAGTCTATCTGGATAAAACCGGTTTTGAATTCAGATGATTTGGGTTTCATCATTGCCGTGGTGGATGATCGTGGTTTTGGTTTGTTTTTTCAAGGCAGTTGGTTGTTGGCTGAATGGCCTGGTTTCTGGCGGGAGCAAGGTTGGCTACAAAATCGGGTTCTTCCTCATTTGTTCCCTATCGTTGTTGCATTGTCGTTATGGGGTAACAGTGTGCGATAAATTCACTGTCGGCTGATTCACTGGCGGTAGTAAAAATTTTGCAGCGTTTGGTGTTTTTGGGCTTATCTTTGAATTTTTGGATTGTGGCGGAGGTCAGGTCGATGGCTTCTAACCCTATCTCTGTTGCTCTTTCTCACTTGCAGGGAGATTGTTTTCGAGAATTGGTACCTCAGGTGGAGTTGACAGGCCGGGAGTGCCCAGCGGAGTTATGGAAGCTTCCTGGTGGGCAGTAGATTATCTGTTTCAGAACTCTTTATCGGCTAGGTCGTGGAGTCAGTATCAGCAGGCATGGGGTACTTGGGAAGAGTGGGGTGTTTCTTTAGGGGCGGGACTGCAGGATGAGAGCAGATTATTGTTGTTGATTGGGCATTTTAAAGAGTCAGGTTGGTCCGTGTCTAGACTGAACAAGTTGTTGGCGGGCATTGCATTCGGTTTCAAGGCTCAGGGCCTTAAGGACGTCATAAAGTCTTTTTTGGTAGTTTAGACGTTAAAGGGATGGAGAAAAGGTTGGGCGGTGAACCATAGAAGACGCCCGGTATCATAAGAGATATTATTAATTTTGGGCAATCAGTTAGCTTCGGTCTGTTCATCGCAATGGGAAATAATTATTTTTAAGGCGGCCTTCGCATTAGCGTTCTTTGGAGCCTTTCGGTTAGGGGAGTTGGTCAGCCCTTCTAAAAGAGCCAAAGGTGGTTTGTTGAGGGACGACGTGGACCTGTATAATGATAGGCTAGTCATTCGGCTTCAATTTTCTAAGACAGGCAGCCAAGGTAAAGGCTGTAAAGTGGTGTTATTTAAGGTGGCCGGTTCCCCGTTATGCCCGGTCCTGTGTGTCAATGCTTTCATGGGGATGGGCGGAGGATTGTCCAACCCCCTTTTGGTCCATGAGAACAGTCCTTTATTATCTCGATTTCAGTTCATAGCGGTTTTTAAGAAATGTTTGATCACAGGGGGAATTTCACCGGGGGATTACAGTGGGCACTCATTTAGAATTGGCGCAGCGACGGATGCTGCCAGGAGGGGCCTGGGCAAGGAGGTGGTAAAAAAGATCGGTCGGTGGGAGTCGAGGAGATTCATTTCCTATATCCGCCCGAACTTGGTCTAATGGTTTAATAGTTGAATTGTTTTTTTCTTATTGTTGTGTTATCTATTGGTGTGGATCATGGGCCACTCTTTCGTTTTTTGGGCGGTTTTGCGGGCTGCAATTCGGCCGGACGGGCGGCAACTGGGTTTCTCAAGAGAGACAGCGATTCTGCGGTGGATCGGGAAACGCGAAATGATAGGGAGCCAGCTTTTGCCAGAGTTCCACCAGTTTGTTCGTTTGGATCGAGCTCCGGATGTGCTCACTATGCATCTAGATAAGTTCCTTGGGGGGTTTAGTTTCCAAAATGGGGTCACTTGTGGAGGAGCTCCAATGTTTAGGCACACAGGGGCTCTCCAAACGCGACATGGTGTTCGCTAACAATTGGAGCTAATTTTCCATTCAAAAAGTCAAACGGCGCTTCTTCCCTTCCGAGCCCTGCCGTACGTCCAAACAGTGGTTTCCCCCACGTACTCAGGACAAATTGGACAACAACTTTCTGGATCCACTTTCTCTTTTTAGGCTTGGGAAAATAAAAAAATTGTTGCTAAAAGATCACTTTTGTGAATAAAAAGTAAAATGTTCATTTTTTCCTTCCATGTTGCTTCTGCTGCTGTGAAACACCTGAAGGGTTAATAAACTTCTTGAATGTGGTTTTGTTCAGCTTGAGGGGTGCAATTTTTAGAATGTTGTCACTTTTGGGTATTTTCAGCCATATAGACCCCTCAAACTGACTTCAAATGTGAGGTGGTCCCTAAAAAATAGTTTTGTAAATTTTGTTGTAAAAATAAGAAATTGCTGGTCAACTTTTAACCCTTATAACTTCCTAACCCCAAAAAAATTGGTTTCAAAATTTGTGCTGATGTAAAGTAGACATGTGGGAAATGTTATTTATTAACTACTTTGTGTCACCTAACTCTCTGGTTTATCAAAATTTGAAAATTGCAAAATTTTCGCCAAATTTCCATTTTTTTCACAAATAAACGCAAAAGTTATTGACCTAAATTTATCACTAACACGAAGCCCAATATGTCAGGAAAAACAGTCTCAGAACCTGTGGATTCCGTTGAAGCATTCCTGAGTTATTACCTCATAAAGGGACACTGGTCAGAATTGCAAAAAATGGCCAGGTCATTAAGGTCAAGATAGGTTGGGTCAAGGAAAGGCTGTACTGGGCCCCTGGCCCTCAAGGGAAGCCAGCATGACGGGGTCATGGGGAATGGCAGAGCCTCAGGGTGGACAAGGGCAAGTTGGGGTTAAATAGTTTGCTTGGGCTGTGTACTTTTGAATTTGGACAGAGGGGGCGCGGGGATTGAATGAGGCAGGGAGGAGCAAGGCGGGGGAGCTTGCTGAGGGGGTGATTTGAATAAGAAACCGACAATTTCACCTCAGCAACTGCCACGCTCACCTGCTGGTCCGGCGGTGGCTGAAATCCCCAGTGATGGACGTGGAGGCCTTATTGCAGAGACTGCGCAAACAGGCCAGCACACAGGGCACTGAATGGCTGCAGCAGTCCATAAGCAGCCTTCTGGATGGAGCGGTGACGGGACCAGCCCAGGTACCTGCAGAGGGACGCCGGCAGCGGAGGTCCATGCCTCCGGCGCGCTTGAGCCCTGAACGTCACCCCTCAGGCCTGGTGCCGTATCAGGAGCCCCTCTAGGAACCCTCCGGCAGGAGACGCGAGCTGCGGTGCAGCAGCGGCCCACGGCAGAGCCAGGAGGAATCCGTCAGCATGGCGGGGCCTGCAGCAGGGGGAGGTGTCGGCCTCCTCCTCAGCGTGTGTGACTCACCAGGTGTCGGGACCAGGAGCGGCGGGCTGCGCCAGGTCAGGTGAGCCTGCTCGGCGCGGAGGAGCGGGTGCTTCCAGGAGGAGGGGGCCTTATTCCCAGGCCTCTCGGCGTGTGGCATCTAACGGGCGGCATTCTGCCGGCCCTGTCAGCAGCGCTCTGCCTGGGACGGGGCAGGGAGCTGGAGGGCTGACTTCCTCTAGCCAGCGCAGGCCAGGGCTGAGTCCATCCAGGGGGTCTGGCCATGTCACAGCTGCAGATAGGAGCACTTCCCAGCACGGGCAGCGTTACGCTGGCTCAGGCATCTTCACAGCAGTGGCGTCAGCAGCAAGGGACCCTGTACCTTCGGATGGGGTGTCACAGGATGGCAGTCGGCCGTCTGACTTACCCGGGGACCAACGGATGGAGAGCTCAGGAGAGGAGCATGTGTGTCTGGCTTCAGGATCTTCGGCTGCCGGGTCTACAGCGCTCAGGAAGCTAGGTGAGGACAATCCTTTTCTTTCATGTACCCCTGTGTTAGCTCCCTCTGTCTGTGTTAGTAGGGATGTATTTATGGGGGGAGTTGGGGGGGGTTAGGGCTTATCATGCACGGGCTTAGAGATCTGGCGGCGCTATGGGGATCGGGGGGTTCAAACCTGGGGTCTTCTCCTGCGGAATGGCTTGGGAATCCGGGGGAAGTTTCAAGTTTTTGGGGTTCTCTGGGGAGTTCACTGGTATTAGTTCTAGGAGTATGTCATCAGATAACGTGGGGAATGATGCTGCGGCGCAGAGTGCTGCCATACCTTCAGTTAGTGTGTCTGTTGCCAGTCAGGCAGGGGAAGCGGAAAAAGATACCTCAGTGCATTTGGATGACGTGTGTTATGAATAGGTAATTCAGAACCACAATGGGCCTTGAAGTTCAGAGCACACAAAGTGACCTGACAATAACCAAAAAACATAGGATGAGCTCTGAGACGTGGGAACTCTGCTGACCGCAATCCCTAATCCTATCACACCACACTAGAGGTAGCCGTGGATTGCGCCTAACGCTCCCTATGCAACTCGGCACAGCCTGAGAAACTAGCTAGGCCTGAAGACAGAAAAATAAGCCTACCTTGCCTCAGAGAAATTCCCCAAAGGAAAAGGCAGCCCCCCACATATAATGACTGAGTAAGATGAAAACACAAACACAGAGATGAAATAGATTTAGCAAAGTGAGGCCCGACTTACTGAATAGACCGAGGATAGGAAAGATAGCTTTGCGGTCAACACAAAAACCTACAAACAACCACGCAGAGGGGCAAAAAGACCCTCCGCACCGACTAACGGTACGGAGGTGCTCCCTCTGCGTCTCAGAGCTTCCAGCAAGCAAGAAAAACCAATATAGCAAGCTGGACAGAAAATATAGCAACAAAAAGTAACACAAGCAGAACTTAGCTTATGCTGAGCAGACAGGCCATAGGAACGATCCAGGAGGAAGCAAGACCTATCTTGGTGAACCAACTAGCCCCCTTAATCCGAGCAAACAAAACAGATAACAGCGGCAAGGGGTACTGAAATTTGACCGTGATTTTATTTAGAAGGCGGTAATCAATACAAGGTCTCAGCGAACCATCCTTCTTGGCCACAAAAAAGAACCCTGCTCCCAATGGCGATGACGACGGGCGAATATGACCCTTCTCCAAAGATTCTTTTACGTAACTCCGCATAGCGGCGTGCTCAGGTACAGATAAATTAAACAGTCGACCCTTAGGAAACTTACTACCAGGAATCAACTTGATAGCACAATCACAATCCCTATGCGGAGGTAGGGCATTGGACTTGGGCTCATCGAATACATCCCGGTAATCAGACAAGAACTCTGGGACCTCAGAAGGGGTGGATGATGAGATAGACAGAAATGGAACATCACCATGCACCCCCTGACAACCCCAGCTGGAGACAGACATTGATTTCCAATCTAATACTGGGTTATGGACTTGTAGCCATGGCAACCCCAACACGACCACATCATGCAGATTATGCAACACCAGAAAGAGAATAACCTCCTGGTGCGCAGGAGCCATGCACATGGTCAGCTGGGTCCAATACTGAGGCTTATTCTTAGCCAAAGGCGTAGCATCAATTCCTCTCAATGGAATAAGACACTGCAAGGGCTCCAAGACAAACCCACAGCGCCTAGCAAACTCCAAGTCCATCAAATTCAGGGCAGCGCCTGAATCCACAAATGCCATGACAGAATAGGAAGACAAAGAGCAGATCAAAGTAACGGACAAAAGAAATTTCGACTGTACCGTACCAATGGTGGCAGACTTAGCGAACCGCTTAGGACAATCGGAGATAGCATGAGTGGAATCACCACAGTAGAAACACAGCCCATTCTGACGTCTGTGCTCCTGCCTTTCAGCTCTGGTCAAAGTCCTATCGCACTGCATAGGCTCAGGTTTATGCTCAGATAATACCGCCAAATGGTGCACAGATTTACGCTCACGCAAACGTCGACCGATCTGAATGGCCAAAGACATAGACTCATTCAGACCAGCAGGCATAGGAAATCCCACCATGACATCCTTGAGGACTTCAGAGAGACCGTTTCTGAAAATAGCTGCCAGCGCACATTCATTCCATTGAGTGAGCACGGACCACTTTCTAAACTTCTGACAATAAATCTCTATCTCATCCTGACCCTGACACAGAGCCAGCAAATTTTTCTCTGCCTGATCCACTGAATTAGGTTCATCGTACAATAATCCGAGCGTAGAGAAAAAACGCATCAATATTACATAATGCAAGATCTCCTGGCGCAAGGGAAAATGCCCAGTCTTGAGGGTCGCCACGTAATAAAGAAATAATGATCTTAACTTGTTGAACTGGGTCACCAGAGGAACGAGGTTTCAACGCCAGAAACAGTTTGCAATTATTTTTGAAACTCAGAAATTTAGCTCTATCTCCAGAAAACAAATCAGGAATAGGAATTCTTGGTTCTAACATAGAATTCTGAGCCACAAAGTCTTGAATATTTTGTACTCTTGCAGTGAGATGATCCACACATGAAGACAGATCTTTAATGTCCATCACTACACCTGTGTCCTGAACCACCCAAATGTCTAGGGGAAAAAAAAGGCAAAACACAGTGCAAAGAAAAAAAAAATGGTCTCAGAACTTCTTTTTTCCCTCTATTGAGAAGCATAGTACTTTGGGCCTCCAGTACTGTTATGAATAGGTAATTCAGAACCACAATGGACCTTGAAGTTCAGAGCACACAAAGTGACCTGACAATAACCAAAAAACATAGGACGAGCTCTGAGACGTGGGAACTCTGCTGACCGCAATCCCTAATCCTATCACACCACACTAGAGGTAGCCGTGGATTGCGCCTAACGCTCCCTATGCAACTCGGCACAGCCTGAGAAACTAGCTAGGCCTGAAGACAGAAAAATAAGCCTACCTTGCCTCAGAGAAATTCCCCAAAGGAAAAGGCAGCCCCCCACATATAATGACTGTGAGTAAGATGAAAACACAAACACAGAGATGAAATAGATTTAGCAAAGTGAGGCCCGACTTACTGAATAGACCGAGGATAGGAAAGATAGCTTTGCGGTCAACACAAAAACCTACAAACAACCACGCAGAGGGGCAAAAAGACCCTCCGCACCGACTAACGGTACGGAGGTGCTCCCTCTGCGTCTCAGAGCTTCCAGCAAGCAAGAAAAACCAATATAGCAAGCTGGACAGAAAATATAGCAACAAAAAGTAACACAAGCAGAACTTAGCTTATGCTGAGCAGACAGGCCATAGGAACGATCCAGGAGGAAGCAAGACCAATACTAGAACATTGACTGGAGGCCAGGATCAAAGCACTAGGTGGAGTTATATAGAGCAGCACCTAACGACTTAACCTCATCACCTGAGCAAGGAAACTCAGAAGCCGCAGTACCACTTGTGACCACAGAAGGGAGCTCGACCACAGAATTCACAACAGACGTGGCCCGTGGGGAGGTATACGTTTGTTTCGAGGGACCGTTGGGGGCACACTTAAAAAGTGAAACTAGGGAAAAAATTTGGAAAGGGGAATACGTGGAAATATTCTCCTTATTACCACTAGAACGTTTTCATTTGGACAGGGTGCGCAAAGATGAGTTAAAAAAGAGGAGGAAGAAAAAAGGCGTTTTAGGCTGATTTCTCTGACGTTTTCTAATTGGTTACAGGCATTCGCCATTTTGGCGAGTGTGATTGGTGAGAGGTCCCCCGAGAACTTCTCGGGGCTTTTTTGTTACATGGATGCGATTGGGGAAGCTTATCGGACTTATGGGGGCCAAGGTTGGCTCAGATACGATGAGCAATTCCGGCAACGGAAGGCCATTAGGCCCAGTATTCGGTGGGATCACAAAGATATAGCTTTGTGGATGAAGGTTATGGTCCCATCACGCTTTGGGTCAGGCAGCCAGTCGTTTCCTGGAAGCGCTGGGGGTTCAGGGCAGTCGGGACACTCAGCGGCAATGCAGAGAGGACTGTGCTTTGCATTCAATGAAGGGTCATGTAAATTTGGGGAAAAATGCAAATTCAAGCATGAATGTGCAACTTGCGGGGGACCGCACGGGTCATCCAAATGTTTTAAGGGTGTCAGACAGAGAAGCGGAGACGGTTCTGAAAAAAGGAATGACGCCAATTCGTCTGGATGTGATGGTGCCATTTCTAAATAGGCACTCTGATTCACCAGCTGCAGCTTTGTTAGAAGGAGGTTTTCGGGATGGTTTCCATATTCCATTCGTAGATGCGGAACATAAATTTTCCACAAAAAATTTGAAATCGGATCTGCAATTTCCTGACGTGGTTGCTAAAAAGCTGGAAAGCGAAGTTAAATTGGGTAGGATGGCCGGCCCTTTTCCAGAGGTGCCTATGCGCAATCTGAGGGTTTCCCCGTTGGGCGTGGTACCAAAAAAGGAACCCAATAAATTCAGATTGATTCATCATCTGTCCTTTCCGAAAGGGTCCTCAGTAAATGAAGGAATTGACCCTCAGTTATGTTCGATGACTTACACTTCATTTGATGAGGCTATGGATTGGGTGCGGGTATGTGGGGGTGGCGCACTGTTGGCGAAAATGGATATCGAAGCGGCTTTCAGGCTACTACCAGTTCACCCAGAGTGTATGCATCTCCTGGGTTGCTATTGGGATATAGTTTTTACGTTGATCGCTGTCTCCCCATGGGTTATTCCCTTTCCTGCACGTACTTCGAAACTTTTAGCACCTTTTTGGAGTGGGTGGTGAAAAACGTGTCGGGCTTGAAATCCTGCATTCACTATCTGGATGACTTCCTGTTTATAGGCCCGGCTCAAAGAACCGATTGCTCGGTGCTATTGCACACTATGGAGAGAGTGTGCAAGATTTTCGGGGTTCCTTTAGCTCCGGACAAAACTGTGGGTCCAGTCACTGTTCTGAGTTTTCTAGGTATAGAAATCGATACCTTAGAAATGGTGTGCAGGCTGCCTGGGGATAAGGTTAGCGCTCTGAGCGAAGAGGTGTCTAGGGCATGTAGTGCTAAAAAATTGAAGCTGAGGGAGGTACAATCTTTGCTTGGCAAATTGAACTTCACTTGCCGTATTATGCCGATGGGAAGGGTATTCTGCCGCAGGGTGTCATTGGCGACCAGGGGCGTTCGATCTCCGGTTCATTTTATCAGGCTAAAGAAGGAATTGCGTGAAGATTTGGCAGTATGGGCAAATTTTTTGGAGAATTACAACGGAAAGTCTATCTGGATAAAACCGGTTGTGAATTCAGATGATTTGGGTTTCATCATTGCCGTGGTGGATGATCGTGGTTTTGGTTTGTTTTTTCAAGGCAGTTGGTTGTTGGCTGAATGGCCTGGTTTCTGGCGGGAGCAAGGTTGGCTACAAAATCGGGTTCTTCCTCATTTGTTCCCTATCATTGTTGCGTTGTCGTTATGGGGTAACAGTGTGCGAGATAGGAAGATTTGTTTTCCATGTGGGTCCGATGCCGTTGCCGTTGCGATAAATTCACTGTCGGCTGATTCACCGGCGGCAGTAAAAATTTTGCAGCGTTTGGTGTTTTTGGGCTTATCTTTGAATTTGTGGATTGTGGCGGAGGTCAGGTCGATGGCTTCTAACCCTGTCTCTATTGCTCTTTCTCACTTGCAGGGAGATTGTTTTCGAGAATTGGTACCTCAGGCGGAGTCGACAGGCCGGGAGTGCCCAGCGGAGTTATGGAAGCTTCCTGGCGGGCAGTAGATTATCTGTTTCAGAACTCTTTATCGACTAGGTCGTGGAGTCAGTATCAGCAGGTATGGGGTACTTGGAAAGAGTGGGGTGTTTCTTTAGGGGCGGGACTGCAGGATGAGAGCAGATTATTGTTGTTGATCGGTCATTTTAAAGAGTCAGGTTGGTCCGTGTCTAGACTGAACAAGTTGTTGGCGGGCATTGCATTCGATTTCAAGGCTCGGGGCCTTAAGGACATCACAAAGTCTTTTTTGGTAGCTTAGACGTTAAAAAGATGGAGAAAAGGTTGGGCGGTGAGCGATAAAAGACGCCCGGTATCATACGAGATATTGTTAATTTTGGGCAATCAGTTAGCTTCGGTCTGTTCATCGCAATGGGAAATAATTATTTTTAAGGCGGCCTTCGCATTAGCGTTCTTTGGAGCCTTTCGGTTAGTTGAGTTGGTCAGCCCTTCTAAAAGAACCAAAGGTGGTTTTTTGTTGAGGGACGACGTTGACTTGTATAATGATAGGGTAGTCATTCGGCTTCGATTTTCTAAGACAGGCAGTCAAGGTAAAGGCTGTAAAGTGGTGTTATTTAAGGTGGCCGGTTCCCCATTATGCCCGGTCCTGTGTGTCAATGCTTTCATGGGGATGGGCGGAGGATTGTCCAACCCCCTTTTGGTCCATGAGAATGGTTCTTTTTTATCTCGATTTCAGTTCATAGCGGTTTTTAAGAAATGTTTGATCGCAGGGGGAATTTCACCGGGGATTACAGTGGGCACTCATTTAGAATTGGCGCAGTGACGGAAGCTGCCAGGAGGGGCCTGGGCGAGGAGGTGGTAAAAAAGATCGGTCGGTGGGAGTCGAGGAGATTCATTTCCTATATCCGCCCGAACTTGGTATAATGGTTTAATAGTTGAATTGTTTTTTTCTTATTGTTGTGTTATCTATTGGTGTGGATCATGGCCACTCTTTTGTTTTTTGGGTGGCTTTGCGGGCCGCAATTCGGCTGGACAGGCAGCAACTGGGGTTCTCAAGAGAGACAGCGATTCTGCGGTGGATCGGGAAACGCGGTATGATATGGAGCCAGCATTTGCCAGAGTTCCACCGGTTTGTTCGTTTGGATCGAGCTCCGGATGTGGTAGTAATTCATTTTTAAAATTTCGACATTTTAAGACTTTGGGCGGCGTTTCCAAAGTTGTTAGTTGTCTGTTCGGATATTATCCCGAGGAAGGTGTGGCGAGGTGCTCGCTCAATTGAGGGGATAAATAATGCCAGAATAAAAGTAAATAGGGCAGTATCTCGGTTCATGGCACGGAATGGGGCATCGGTAGTGCGTCATGTAAATTTGGAATCCAGAAAGGGCGAATATTGGAGGGCAGATGGCGTGCATTTAAATGCAATCGGGGTGGACATGTGGTGTCTCGCTGTTGAGGAAGGAATTGAGGCGGGTCTGAAGGTTTGGAGGGACACAAATGTTTGAGGTGTCAAAACATTTATGTTGGTGGCGGGGGAGGGAGATCCTCGAAGTTGGTGGAAAGAGGGGAATGGCGGATTCTAGGGGGGGGGGACCTCTAGTGGTCCTGGACTCCTCCGGAGTGGATTGCGAGAGGATGTGGTAGATCAGCCTGTGGAGGGGCTGATTAAAGGATTTGGTAATCGGTTGGTTTGGCCGGCTTTGTCATTATCTGCCTTCGAGCTGGTGCTTAGCGGCTGAAGGCCAGACTAAGCCTGGAGGCCAAGGTACACAATTTGAATTTCTGCAAGGTTTTTTTTGAGGCTTCGAGGACCACCACTCCCTGGGGGGATATTGTTTACATGTTGTATTTATGTTTAATAAAAGGCTGCTGTGGCCATTTAATCCAAATCTGGTGTAATGTCGTTATTCAGGAGGGGATCGTACGATAAGGCAGTTTACGAGAGATCCAATGCAGTAATTAAGGTTAGGTGTTTAAGTCAGTAAAGGCGGTCATGAGTCACGTGTACCCCTTACGTCATGAAGGGGTTAAGTAGAAATGGAATCACACACAAAGCAAATGGAGATAACACAAACTACAGCACTATAAGTGAATTCAACAAAGTTTAGTGCAGCGCCCCAGAGACCTGGTCGTTGCAGTAATGTCGCTCTGCCGCTAAGGAGGGTGATGTTATGTCTGATTGCACTAAAGGAGTTCATCTGACCAGGTATCACAAGCACACACTACACTTCACACTCCGGCCACTAGGGGGAGCAAAAGGCACTTTTTACTAGGTCACTCCTCACACTGGTAAAACTAGAGGTCGGATAGGAAGTTGGAACAGAAAGTAGCCTGGGAGAGCTCCAGGGAGGACCTGTCAGAGGTGGTTCCTGACAGGGGCCTAGCAGAAAGGACCGATTGTTACAGAGCCACGCCTGCACTACCTTGCGGCGGCATCTTAGAAAGGACACAAAGAGAAGGATACTGTGGAGCAGTGAGAAACGGGATCAGTGTACAAAGGAGATAGAGCCAGTAGCAGTCGTGCCCCGAGAACGGCAACATCCTACTGAAGTGCGTAGCCGGTGGCCGGAGCTCGAGGAAGTAACAGACTCTACGCATTACTTCAAACAGCGGCAGGACAGTAAACTACAGGTTGGCTGTCTAACTTAAATCGCCTGAACGGACATAGGAGGCAATCGTGGGAGAGGGGCATCGCTAGGGTCCCTGTTATGATCAGGTGGCCTTGGAGCAGCATGAAATGACCTTCGCTGGAGCAGTGGTAACTTTACTGACCGCAAACCCTGATCCTTTCACTGCAACTTGAAGTAGCCGTGGGGTGTGCCTAACCAGACCTAAACACCTCGACACAGCCGGAGAACTAAATATCCCTAAAGATGGAAATAGGAAAACTCTCTTGCCTCAGAGTAGACCCCCAAAGGATAGGTAGCCCCCCACAAATAATGACTGTGAGTAGGAGATGAAAAGACACACGCTAACAGAAAACAGGGATAAGCAAAAGAGGCCACTTCTACCTAGATAGGAAAGGATAGTACAGGATACTATGCGGTCAGCATAAAACACTACAAAATATCCACAGCAGAAAAATACAAAAACTCCACCACCTAACTAAAGATGTGGAGAGTATATCTGCGACTCCAGCGAATCCAACTAGACTGAGAAAAACATCAGGCACAGTCTAGCAGGAACAAAATAGAAACAAGATCAGCACAGAAAATAAACACACAGCAGTGTGTCTAAAAAATGAAGCAAACACTTATCTTTGCTGAATTGGCAGCAAGCAGGAGAGGCCAGGCAGAGGACCAACACTTCCAAAGGAACATTGACTACTGGCAAGGACTAATGAGTCCTGCACAGCTAAATACCCCAGTCAGAATTGCAATTAGCAGAAACACCTGTCCAAGACTGCTGCTCAGGAATAACTGCATTACCATCATCAACCACCGGAGGGAGCCCAAGAGCAGAATTCACAACAGTACCCCCCCTTGAGGAGGGGTCACCGAACCCTCACCAGAGCCCCCAGGCCGGTCAGGATGAGCAAGATGAAAGGCACGAACCAAATCAGTCATATGAAAACCCTATATTAAGGGTCACCAATCTAACTCAAGAAGAGGTGCGAAACCGGCTAAATAAGATTAAAATAGATAAATCTCCGGGTCCGGATGGCATACACCCACGAGTACTAAGAGAACTAAGTAATGTAATAGATAAACCATTATTTCTTATTTTTAGTGACTCTATAGCGACAGGGTCTGTTCCGCAGGACTGGCGCATAGCAAATGTGGTGCCAATATTCAAAAAGGGCTCTAAAAGTGAACCTGGAAATTATAGGCCAGTAAGTCTAACCTCTATTGTTGGTAAAATATTTGAAGGGTTTCTGAGGGATGTTATTCTGGATTATCTCAATGAGAATAACTGTTTAACTCCATATCAGCATGGGTTTATGAGAAATCGCTCCTGTCAAACCAATCTAATCAGTTTTTATGAAGAGGTAAGCTATAGACTGGACCACGGTGAGTCATTGGACGTGGTATATCTCGATTTTTCCAAAGCGTTTGATACCGTGCCGCACAAGAGGTTGGTACACAAAATGAGAATGCTTGGTCTGGGGGAAAATGTGTGTAAATGGGTTAGTAACTGGCTTAGTGATAGAAAGCAGAGGGTGGTTATAAATGGTATAGTCTCTAACTGGGTCGCTGTGACCAGTGGGGTACCGCAGGGGTCAGTATTGGGACCTGTTCTCTTCAACATATTCATTAATGATCTGGTAGAAGGTTTACACAGTAAAATATCGATATTTGCAGATGATACAAAACTATGTAAAGCAGTTAATACAAGAGAAGATAGTATTCTGCTACAGATGGATCTGGATAAGTTGGAAACTTGGGCTGAAAGGTGGCAGATGAGGTTTAACAATGATAAATGTAAGGTTATACACATGGGAAGAGGGAATCAATATCACCATTACACACTGAACGGGAAACCACTGGGTAAATCTGACAGGGAGAAGGACTTGGGGATCCTAGTTAATGATAAACTTACCTGGAGCAGCCAGTGCCAGGCAGCAGCTGCCAAGGCAAACAGGATCATGGGGTGCATTAAAAGAGGTCTGGATACACATGATGAGAGCATTATACTGCCTCTGTACAAATCCCTAGTTAGACCGCACATGGAGTACTGTGTCCAGTTTTGGGCACCGGTGCTCAGGAAGGATATAATGGAACTAGAGAGAGTACAAAGGAGGGCAACAAAATTAATAAAGGGGATGGGAGAACTACAATACCCAGATAGATTAGCGAAATTAGGATTATTTAGTCTAGAAAAAAGACGACTGAGGGGCGATCTAATAACCATGTATAAGTATATAAGGGGACAATACAAATATCTCGCTGAGGATCTGTTTATACCAAGGAAGGTGACGGGCACAAGGGGGCATTCTTTGCGTCTGGAGGAGAGAAGGTTTTTCCACCAACATAGAAGAGGATTCTTTACTGTTAGGGCAGTGAGAATCTGGAATTGCTTGCCTGAGGAGGTGGTGATGGCGAACTCAGTCGAGGGGTTCAAGAGAGGCCTGGATGTCTTCCTGGAGCAGAACAATATTGTATCATACAATTATTAGGTTCTGTAGAAGGACGTAGATCTGGGTATTTATTATGATGGAATATAGGCTGAACTGGATGGACAAATGTCTTTTTTCGGCCTTACTAACTATATGGGCGCTTCCTAGCCATATCATACTGGGGGACGGAGAGAAGAGAGAGGACAGATATGACAGTTGTGAGGACTATCCTGTGGTGCTCAGCAGGGAAGGACTACAATACACAGGCGCTAGAAGGTAGACACTGATTTTCACCTGCAAAGGGAACTCTGGATGTGCTTTCGGACCAGCCGTTCTCAGCCAGCCCTGTTAGCAGTGCTCTGGATTGCGGATACCGAAACCTTCAGTAAAAAGGTAAAGAAACTGCAACCCTGTGTCCTTGTTATTCCTCGCGTTCTGCACTACGCACTATCATCACCTTTCATTAGACGCCCCTTAGCAGGGTCATGGACCGGGTCTAGCCACCGTGACAACCCCGGATCGAGTACCCCGTGGCCCTGTGTCTAGGGGCACTTCAACTTGGCGTCACAAACAGGATCTACTTAAGCCTGAAGGATCAGGTCATGTGTGCCTTGGAACTGTGATTGAACTGCGACTTATTGCAAAGACTGAGTATCACTATTTGCCGCCAAAAATCCGCCATTGCAACGCCGTGTGGAGCGCGAGGGGAGGAACCATAGCTTCGTGGGTGGAGCTGGAAAAAAGCGCGGAGCGGGAAGACGCGGTGAGGTGCTGATCCCGGAAGAAGAACCCGGACCCCGGCAGGTTAGCAAGGGGGAGGAACGGCCATGTCGGATCCCGGGGGTGCGGAGGCTGCGCCCACCGCTGCAGACTCAGGGGCACTTCCAGATTCCGTGGCAGACACAGCCACCAACCCGGTATCACTGCTAGATGCCGCGGGGCTTGCGGCGCCCATCAGCCAGCCGGACACTGCCGCAGCTACGACAGCCATAATGCCCTTCTCTATGCCGTACCTACCAGGAGCCGCCTGGCTCCCGCGATACTCCGGAGAGGCCCATACTGACTTTAAAGAGGGGATTTGTAGCCTGGTTGAGTTTTATCCCTTGACAGAGCCTCAGAAAGTTCATATGATAATCGGCCAACTCTTTGGAGCGGCGTTGAGGGAAGTGAAGTCCTGGCCCATTGCGGATAAGAAAACTGCGCAACAGGTACAGTTAAGTCCATATATATTTGGACAGAGACAACATTTTTCTAATTTTGGTTATAGACATTACCGCAATGAATTTTAAACAAAACAATTCAGATGCAGTTGAAGTTCAGACTTTCAGCTTTCATTTGAGGGTATCCACATTAAAATTGGATGAAGGGTTTAGGAGTTTCAGCTCCTTAACATGTGCCACCCTGTTTTTAAAGGGACCAAAAGTAATTGGACAATTGACTCCAAGGCTATTTCATGGACAGGTGTTGGCAATCCCTTCGTTATGTCATTCTCAATTAAGCAGATAAAAGGCCTGGAGTTGATTTGAGGTGTGGTGCTTGCATTTGGAAGGTTTTGCTGTGAAGTAAACATGCGGTCAAAGGAGCTCTCCATGCAGGTGAAAGAAGCCATCCTTAAGCTGCGAAAACAGAAAAAACCCATCCGAGAAATTGCTACAATATTAGGAGTGGCAAAATCTACAGTTTGGTACATCCTGAGAAAGAAAGAAAGCACTGGTGAACTCCTCAATGCAAAAAGACCTGGGCGCCCACAGAAGACAACAGTGGTGGATGATCGCAGGATAATCTCCTTGGTGAAGAGAAACCCCTTCACAACAGCCAACCAAGTGGACAACACTCTCCAGTAGGTAGGCGTATCAATATCCAAATCTACCATAAAGAGAAGAGGGCATGAAAGTAAATACTGAGGGTTCACTGCACGGTGCAAGCCACTCATAAGCATCAAGAATAAAAAGGCTAGACTGGACATTGCTAAAAAACATCTAAACAAGCCAGCACAGTTCTGGAAGAACATTCTTTGGACAGATGAAATCAAGCTCAACCTCTACCAGAATGATGGAAAGAGGAAAGTATGGTGAAGGCGTGGTACAGCTCATGATCCAAAGCATACTACACCATCTTTAAAACACGGCGGAGGCAGTGTGATGGCATGGGCATCCATGGCTGCCAGTGGCACTGGGTCACTAGTGTTTATTGATGATGTGACACAGGACAGAAGCAGCCAAATGAATTCTGAGGTATTCAGAGCCATACTGTGTGCTCAGATCCAGCCAAATGAAGCAAAACTGATTGTCCATTTGTAGTATGAAACGATGACCAATGACCCAAAACATAAAGCCAAAGCAACCCAGGAGTTTATTAAAGCAAAGAAGTGGAATATTCTTGAATGGCCAAGTCAGTCACCTGATCTCAACCCAATTGAGCATGCATTTCACTTGTTAAAGACTAAACTTCAGACAGAAAGGCCCACAAACAAACAGCAACTGAAAACCACCGCAGTGAAGGCCTGGCAGAGCATCAAAAAGGAGGAAACACAGCGTCTGGTGATGTCAATGAGTTCCAGACTTCAGGCAGTCATCGCCATCAAAGGGTTTTCAACCTTGTACTAAAAACGAATTTTTTTATCTAAAATTAATGAATCTGTCCAATTACTTTTGGTCTCTTTAAAAACAGGGTGGCACATGTTAAGGAGCTGAAACTCCTAATCCCTTCATCCAATTTTAATGTGGATACCCTCAAATGAAAGCTGAAAGTCTGAAATTCAACTGCATCTGAATTGTTTTGTTTACAATTAATTGTGGTAATGTCAATAACCAAAATTAGAAAAATGTAGTCTCTGTCCAAATATATATGGACCTAACTGTATCTGCAAAGATTAAAACCACCTTTGACACCCGCACCGCTATGGAAATTAAATTGACGTTCTATGGGTGCAAGCAGAGGCCGCAGGATAGCTTACGGGACTTTGCCCTTAATCTTCAGGAGGCGCTGCGGGCCATCAAGCAAAGTGACCCAAACAGCATACAAGATGAAGATAAACTCCTGAAGGAGCGGATCATCGAGGGGCTCCTGTGCAGTAACCAAAGGGCCCAGCTACATTTCCTGGCCATGCAGAATCCAGACCTGACTTTTGTGCAATTCAAAGATAAAGTCATCCAGGCACTACAAGAGCGACAGCCCAGCCGCGCCACACTTCCCAGGCGTCAAGCCCTCACGTACCACCAGGAGGTGGCGCCGGACGCACCCATCTCCGCCGAGGCTGATGCCCAGATCCTGGAAGACGACTCCCCTGCAGGACTGCGCCTCCAGGTACAGGAACTGCCCAGGAGCGTTGCTGCCCTAGCCCGGACCGTCCAGTCCCTACAGGAGGCCCCCAAGGAGAAGATCCAGCTGGCTTCCAGACCGGAAGATGTCCCCTGGCAGCGACCAAGGAGAGTTCCATCGACCAGAGGCAGAGACGACGATCGCTTTCATCGGGATGGACGACCTATCTGCCGCCGCTGCCACCAGGTGGGCCATCTTGCAAGGTACTGTCAGTTAAACGAGCAACCCCTGGGGCCAAGGGCCGACCCCCAGGAGTAGAATGCCCAGACGTGCAAAATTGGAGAGCCAAATGCATCGGAGGGCGACCAGTTCTCCCCATCGTGATCGATGGTATCCCCATGAACGCTTTGCTGGACACTGGTTGCCAGGTGACAACTATGCCCTACATCCTCTATAGACGTTATTGGGAGGACACCGACATTACCCATGGCCCCGATGATGATTTTACTATTAAGGTGGGGCGGGTAGAATTGGAGGCCCAGGGAATTGTCATTGTTGATATTGACCGACGTGAATGTAACCCCATGATGACCATCGGTACTAATGTCATAGAAAATTGTCTTGCAGAAGTTATTGTCTTGTTGCAGCAGGTAGCAGAGACAGCTGGTTACAGTGAACTATGTGGCCTGCAGAAAGTATATGCCATACGCACCACACACACACACACACTGTATACGCCGTACGCACCACACACACACTATATATGCCGTATGCAGGCTCTTGCGCGGTACCACCAGCGGAACACCGTTGCGAACACACCGCCACCGGGATCAGCCGAATGATTCACTGACTGCTGCCATCTTTGTACAGGAGGAGCACATGTGCAGTTTTAAAGGGAACCTGTTACCCCAAAAATCGAATATGAGCTGCGGACACTGGAATGAGGGGTTTATCTACAGCATTCTGTAATGCTGTAGATAAGCCCCCGATGTATCCTGAAAGATGAGAAAAAGAGGTTATATAATACTCACCCAGGGGCAGTCCCGCTGAGGTCGGGGTCTGATGGGTGTCGCGGTCCAGGGCCTCCTATCTTCTGACGATGACGTCTCTTCTTGTCTTCACACCACAGCTCCAGTGCATATAGATATATAGATAATTTTGGCGTGCACTCAGTTTAATACAAGTGAGGTGCTGGTGTAATGGACCAGATGGCCCAAAATCTCAAGTAGAATATGTAATTCACCGCACACTCTTGTGTATTCTCATGCCAAATTTATACAGATTTATTACTTCATAATCTGGGAGCATAACAGAATAGGTGAGATATACAAGGAATGCGATATATAAGACGCTTCGGCTCCCCGGAGCCTTTTTCACAATCGCTGTGAACAAAGGAAGTATATATAAACAACATGAAAAAATAACCAAATAAAATACCAAAATAAACAATCAAATGAAATCTTTGCATTAAATATCAGATAAACCTCGTGTAAGAAAAGCACTCAGGTCAAAAATAAATCTTTTCACCAAACAAGTAAGAGTAATAATAACAGAAAATATAGACAAAGTGTGTCTCCCCTCATATATACAAGATTCATATAGTGCCCCAAGGATCGGTTCCAAATCACAGATTCCAAGGATATATTACCTTATGCCAGATGAAAGAGAAGCGATTAAGAGGAAGGGATGAGGATCCCAGAGGTATCATATAGAAACTGTGGGAAATAGTGATAGAAGGTTAGAATATAAAAGGTAAGAAACTGGGTGCCCATAAGATTGTAAGGTACCTATTGAAGTATGTGTATCTCAATGCACAAAGCTTGCTGCTGACGATCTGTAAAAATGACCAAGAGAGGTATGGTGCCGGTAACTTGCATTGGTATACTAAGAGGGTCACAGAGGTAAATAGTGGTTACCTGTTGGTGAGGTTGTACGTAGCGGCGCTCCCGCGCCTTGCTGAATCAGGCGTGTATTAGCCCGTTGTGGAGCACAGTATTAAATGCCGTCAGACCGGAAGTCTGCGGCCCGGACCAGAAGTGACGTATCGCCGCTGGTGTGTATACACCACGTGTGCGCGATCGTCGCTATGATGACAGACGCTGCCATCTAAAGTTGCTGTTGTGGATATATGACTGCGCTGGTGTACTCTAAAGAGCTGGTAATCATTCCTGCTAAAAAATAGTAATTGCATGGTGGCAATAACTGGAGACTGGCGGCACTGACTAGTCAAATGGAGGCAGTGCAGGCGTACTTTGTCTGGCTTGTTGAGGGCAGAGCAAAGTACTGCAGTGCCCAGGCGCCGGGAAAGGTCAGAGAGGCCCAGCGCCTGCGCACTGCAGTACTATGCTCTGCCCTCAACAGAGCAGACAATGTACAGTACGCCGGAGCTGTGGCGTGATGACAAGATGAGGACGTCATCATAAGAAGATAGGAGGCCCCGGACCGGACCCCGACGCCCATCAGACCCGGAGTGCAGCGGGACCACCCCTGGGTGCGTATAATATAACCTCTTTTTCTCATCTTTCAGATTACATCGGGGGCTTATCTACAGCATTACAGAATGCTGTAGATAAGTCCCTGATACCGTTGGCCGCAGCTCATCTTTGATTTTTGGGGTGACAGGTTCCCTTTAATGTTACCGCCCGCTGTCTGTCTGGCGGTGGTCTGATTTACTGTGCCTGCGTGAATTCCACACATGTGCAGTGAATCATTCGGCTGATCCAAGCAGCAGATGCGTGGCGTGTCTACAGGCAGAGGAAGGCAGTCACATTAAAGGGGTTTTCCCAAGAAGGAAAGTTCATTTTAAAAATTGTCTGTGCCTGACTGTGTACGGAGCATACCACATGTCCTGGGCAGGGGAGGAAGCAAAAGACAATACTGACATTACAGCAGGGGATCAAAGAGGATTAATTTTGTCAAGTAAAATATTTCACTCACTGTTTTTAAACAATATTTTACCTCACAAAATGTATCCTCTGCAATTTCCTGCTGTAATGTATTACACTGGTCAAAGAAGAGATGACATGAGAGGAGAAGACAGCAGATGGGGAGAGAGAAAGAGCACAGGGGTGAGAGAGACAGAGCACAGGGGGGAGACAGCTCAAACGAAACAGCACATGAGGGGAGAACACAGCACAGGAAGGAGAAAGACAGCAGACAAGGGGGATAGCACATGGGGTAGACAGGTCAAAGAAGAGAGCACAGACGGGAGAAGTCAGTACATGGGGAAGAGACAGTGGATAGGTGGGCGAGTACATGGGGGAGAGATTCTCAACGCTGCAAAGCCTGCCTCCATCGTGACTTTACCGCCCACCCGATGCGATAGCATCGGGCCTCCATCTAGTTACAGAAATAGAAATAAAAGTTCAAATCACCCCCCTTTCGCCCCATTCAAAATAAAACAATAAATAATTCAAAAATCCACATATTTGGTATCGCCACATTCAGAATCGCCCAATCTATCAATATAATAAAATAATTACGGTAACCCAATTGCTAAACGGCGTAAAGAGAAAAAAAGTCAAAACACCAGAATTACATTTTTTTGGTCGTTACAACATTGCATTAAAATGCAATAACGGGTGATCAAAAGATCGTATCTACACCAAAATGGTTTCAATAAAAACATCAGCTTGGCGTGCAAAAAATAAGCCCTCACCCAATCCCAGATCACGAAAAATGGATACCCTATGGGTATCAGAAAATGGTGTAATTTTTTTAACAAGCTTTGGAATTTTTTTTTCACCACTTAAATAAAAAGGAACCTAGACATGTTTGGTGTCTGTGAACTTGTATTGACCTGGAGAATCATAATAGCAGTTTTAGTGTTTACTTGAACATGGTTGAAAAAAAAACCACCCCAAAACAATTGTGGAATTTCACTTTTTTTTGCACTTTCCCCGCCCTGGATTTTTTTCCCATTTTCCAGTACATGATATGTTAAAAGTAATGGTGTCATTCAAAAGTACACCTTGTCCCTCAAAAATCAAGCCCTCACATGGCCATATTGACAAAAAAATAAAAAGGTTATGTCTCTGGGAAGAAGGGGAACAAAAAAACGTAAATGCAATAACTGAAATACCCCTGGTTGTTACCATAAGAACACTAGAGTGATGGTTGTTGGAACTGGGCCTCTATACACCTATGAAGATATTGCATTACAAACCAGACGTTTGCAGCTAGAATAGTCATTTACCACCTTAACAATGGGTAGAGTGTATTTCTGAATCATTTAATGTTAGCTTCATTGGAAAAAAACTGCTTTTCTTTCAAAGATAACGAAAATTCTAAGTGACCCTAAACTTTTGAACGGTAGTGTGTATACTGTAGGGGAATCATACTGGGGTGAGCACTATGGTGGCCACGAAAGAGGTACCATACATTGTGGCAATATTTCTGTGCGCGCACATGTAAAGGACTGTGCGAGATTAGGAAAATGGTTTAGCATAAAATAGAAATGGTCAAACCTATGGGCATCTCAGTAAGTGTCCCTCTTTCCAATGTTTCAAAGTTTGGAGGTATGAAACAATGTGTGGACCTGACCCTTTACTTACATAGAGCTTCTGACAGATTAGAGTAAAATTTAGTTTGATCTACACCGTCTTTCTGTCACTGGTTATTGATTTTATGTGATGTTGACACGAGAAATGAGGCCTGTAGGACATGCAGAAGACAAAATACATTATGACTGGCTGTAATAACAGCACAAATTGCACTGAAGGCAAAGAACTGTGCATATAATTACCCTAATAATCACCTTGTTGTGGCTCCATATAAACATGATATCTGTGTCCTATACTATACTGATCCCTTCCCCCATTCTCATCTCTTTTGTGTGGCGTTGTCATAGTAACATGTCATGTCAAATTGTAAAGGCAACTGTTACGTGCCGAAGGAAAATACCATTTTGGACAAGTTTGTTTATATTGTTTCCGTTCAGTGACAAAAAATACAAATTCTTTGCAGAATAAATGTAATAATCTAGTTTATTATAATAGAATAGTTGATGGAGGGAGTATTAATATTTGACTGTGATCCCAAAATCATGCTAAAGGTGTGTAAAATTCTAAAAGTAACTGGCAGATTTTACCATAATAATGACAAAAAATGACACAAAACCAGCATACATGAATACAATGGTACTGAATCTTGTGGAGGAAAACTGATACACAATAATACAATGCTAAATGAGATGATCGATAACATCCTATTATGGTTCATATACACTGCGCATCGCCTCTACACTTACTGTTTGCGGCAGGGATGTGTCCATATGTCCTTATTTTCCTGACTGAAGCTTGGGTTTGCTCACATCAGTGTTTTAACTCAGTGAGTGCAATGTGAGAAAACTTCACATTGCACTAGCTGCAGTATTAGAGAATTGGGCAGTGCTCATATGCGAGTTTTTCCTCAGCTCGAATTGGGGTGAGGAAAAAATTGCAGCATGCTACGTATGGCTGCGTAAAATGGCTAAGATTCAGCAATAAAAGTCAATGTGTGCGAGAAAAAAATAGCACAACACAAGGTACCATGCGTATGCTGTGCGTTTTTTACACACCAATGTCATAGGAAACATGACAACCTGACATTTCATCAGCTGAGTACAGTAAATTCACAGCATGAACCATTAGAATAGAATAGCTATATAAACAGAATAATAGAAAAAAAATAGCGTGGGGTCCTTCATATTTTTTTTAACCAGTTGAGGGAAAGCTGACATCTGTGGGCTAGTGTTTATAGTCTGTGAAGGTGGTAAACATAAACATAGAGCTTCCAATGCTATTAATTTCAGCTCACACCTGTAAGCTTAGCCTTGTTGTTATTAACAAGGGTTGACCCCTCCCCGCCAAAATGACATGTGGTCCCCCCTATAATTAAGAACCAGCAAAGGCTAGGTAGACATCTGTGGGCTGATATTAATAACCTAGGAAGGGGTCATAATGTTGCTCCCCTCATAGACTAAGAACATCAGCCCTCAGCCACCCCACAAATGGTGCATCCAATAGAGGCGCCAATTGCCCTGGTGCGATGGCAAGTGAGGTAATAGTATTGAGGTTGATTTCATCTTTGTAATATTATTATTATTATTATTATCATTTATTATTATAGCACAATTTATTCCATAGCACTTTACATGTGAGAAGGGGTATACATAATAAAAAACAAGTATAATAATCTTAATCAATACAAGTCATGACTGGTACATGAGGAGAGAGGACCCTGCCCGTGAGAGCTCACAATCTACACGGGATGGGTGAGGATACAGTAGGTGAGGGTAGACCTGGTCATGCATGGGTTTGGTCGATTGGTGGTTACTGCAGGTTGAAGGCTTGTCGTAAGAGGTGGGTCTTCAGGCTCTTTTTGAAGGTTTCCATGGTAGGCAAGAGACTGATATGTTGGGGTAGAGAGTTCCAGAGTAGGGGGGATGCGCGGGAGAAATCTTGTATGCGATTGTGGGAAGAGGTGATAAGAGGGGAGCATAGAAGAAGATTTTGTGAGTATCGGAGGTTGCATGCAGGTAAGTACCGGGAGACAAGGTCACCGATGTATGGAGGAGAAAGGTTATGGATGGCTTTATATGCCATCCACAATATCAGCTAACATCATGCCCAGGGTTAGTAATGGAGAGGTGTCTATAAGATACTTCGATTACTAACCCCACAGTCAAATGTAATAAAAACACAGACTGAGTAAAATCCTTTAATTAAAATAAACAGACAAAGTCCTTTATTTGAAATAAAAACTGCCTGACCCTCTTTTACCCATTTATTAATATATAAAGGAAATTAAAAAAAAAAAATCCTCACCTGTCTGCCAATAATCCAATGAGTCCAACTCAGCTACATCTGTATGCTTTGCTGAGCGGTCACATAAAATGCGACCATTCAGCCAGGCATCCAGGAAACACTGAGCTGTGCATGTGAATGCAGCTTCTGTGCTGAACACTGACATTAGTAAGTTGACTTGAGTTCATATCTAGGGATGAGCGAGTATAATCGTGGGTATTCGGTACTCGGCGAGGAATGAAGTACTCGCGGTACTCGGAAAATAGCGAGTATTTCA
Organism: Ranitomeya imitator; assembly: GCF_032444005.1. Taxonomy (NCBI): domain Eukaryota; kingdom Metazoa; phylum Chordata; class Amphibia; order Anura; family Dendrobatidae; genus Ranitomeya; species Ranitomeya imitator. The sequence continues at coordinate 546,728,208 of NC_091283.1, read as the reverse complement.
CTCATCGCCGAGTACTATTTGGATCTCCCGCCCAGTATAGTATATATCTCATTGACACACATCTATATATATAATTGTCTAAGGGATACTTCCGTCTGTCTGTCCCGGAAATCCCGCGTCACTGATTGGTCTCGCCAGCTGCCTGTCCTGGCTGCCGCGACCAATCAGCGATGGGCACAGTCCAGCTGAGAATTAGTCCCTCCCTACTCCCGTGCAGTCAGTGCCCGGCGCCTGCTCCATACTCCCCTTCACTCAGCACTATGCAGCATCAATAGTAAAAAGATCTAATGTTAAAAATGATAAAAAAACAAAAACTCTGCTATTCTCACCTTCCATCGTCCGCTGAAGCGCGTGCGGCTGCCACCAGCTTCCGTTCCCAGCGATGCATTGCGAAATTACCCAGATGACTTAGTGGTCTCGCGAGACGCCGGCGGGTGAGTATAGAACTATTTTTTATTTTAGTTTTTTTTTAACAGGGATATAGTGCCCACACTGCTGTATACTATGTGGGCTGTGTTATATACTGCGTGGCTGCTATATACTACATTGCCCATGTTAGATACTGCGTGGGCTGTGTTATATACTATGTGGGCTGTGTTATATACTGCGTGGGCTTTGCTATATATTACGTGGGCAGTGTTATATACTGCATGGCTTGTGTTATATACTGCGTGAGCTGTGTTATATACTGCGTGGGCTGTGCTATATACTACGTGGACAGTGTTATATACTGCATGGCTGCTATATACTACATGGCCAGTGTTAGATACTGTGTGGGCTGTGTTATATACTATGTGGGCTGTGTTATATACTGCGTGAGCTGTGCTATATATTACGTGGGCAGTGTTATATACTGCGTGGCCTATGTTATATACTGCGTGAGCTGTGTTATATACTGCGTGAGCTGTGCCATATACTACGTGGGCAGTGCTATATACTACGTGGGCAGTGTTATATACTATGTGGGCTTTGCTATATACTACGTGGCTGCTATATACTACGTGGGCAATACTACGTGGGCAATGTTATATACTGCATGGGCTGTGCTATATACTGTTTGGTACGTGGCCTGTGCTATATATTATGTGGCTGCTATATACTTACATACATACCGTATTTTTCTGACCATAAGACGCACTTTTTTTCCTCCAAATTTGGGAGGAAAGTATGGGTGCTTCTTATGGTAGGGATGTAGCATGTGGGAAGGAGGGCAGCAGCAAGTGGGATCGCACTGTTATCCTACTTCATGAGGCAGAAAAATGTCCCCCACTGCCTGGAATCAGCGCTGGGGAAACCACATGGTCCCGATGATTAAGGCTGGTTTCACATTTGCGTTTAAAAACGCAGCGTTTTAAACGCAAACGCATTTGGTGAAAAAACGCGTTTAAACGCGTTTAAACGCTGAGTTTTTTAGACGCATGCGTTTTTGCATGTTTTAATACAAACGCTGCGTTTTGACGCGTTTACATGCGCTTTTTCCTGCGTTTGTGTTTTTGAAACGCATGATGAGAAGTATGTGACAGCTGCCAATCATCAAAATCAACAAGAAAACCCACTATAAACAGAAATAGCTAGGGTTAGGGTTAGAATCCCTAGTAACCCTAGGGATCCTAACCCTAAGCCTAACCCTAAGGGATCATAACCCTAACCCAAACCCTAAGGGATCCTAACCTGTTGTGAATTCTGTGGCAGAGCTCCCTCCTGTGGTCACAAGTGGTACTTCGGCTGATTCTCTCTGGGAGCTTCCGTTTGTGGAGGAAACTGGTACTGCTGCTTCTGAGTTTCCTCCCTCAGGTGATCTGGTGAGGTCGTTAGGTGCTTCTCTACTTAACCCCACCTAATGCTTTGATTCATGCTTCCTGTCAATGTTCCAGTGTTGGACTTGTGTTTCTCTGGATCATTCCTGTGGCCTGCTGCTCTGCATAGCTAAGTGCTTCTTTGCTATTTGTTGCTATTTTTTCTGTCCAGCTTGTCTATTTGTTTTGCTGGAAGCTCTGGGACGCAAAGGGTGTACCTCCGTGCCGTTAGTTCGGTACGGAGGGTCTTTTTGCCCCTTTGCGTGGTTTTCTTTAGGGTTTTGTGTAGACCGCAAAGTTATCTTTCCTATCCTCGTTCTGTCTAGAATATCGGGCCTCACTTTGCTGAATCTATTTCATCCCTACGTTTGTCTTTTCATCTTACTCACAGTCATTATATGTGGGGGGCTGCCTTTTCCTTTGGGGTATTTCTCTGAGGCAAGGTAGGCTTATTTTTTCTATCTTCAGGCTAGTTAGTTTCTCAGGCTGTGCCGAGTTGCATAGGGAGCGTTAGGCGCAATCCACGGCTGCCTCTAGTTGTGTTTGGAGAGGATCAGGGATTGCGGTCTGCAGAGTTCCCACGTCTCAGAGCTCGTTCTATTATTTTGGGTTATTGTCAGATCACTGTATGTGCTCTAACCTCCATGTCCATAGTGATACTGAATTGCCTATCATAACAGTACAGGAAGCCAAAAGTACTAATGATTCTCAATAGAGGGAAAAAAGAAGTTCTGAGACCATTTTTTTTTCTTGGCTTTGTGTTTTGTCTTTTTTTTCCCCTAGACATTTGGGTGGTTCAGTACACAAGTGTAGCGATGGACATTAGAAGTCTGTCTTCATTTGTGGATCAGCTCTCGGCAAGAGTACAAAAGATTCAAGACACTATTGATCAGAAATCTATGTTAGAACCAAGAATTCCTATTCCTGATTTGTTTTTTGGAGATAGAACTAAGTTTCTGAGTTTCAAAAATAATTGTAAGTTATTTCTGGCCTTGAAACCTCGTTCCTCTGGTGATCCAGTTCAACAGGTTTTGATTATTATTTCTTTTTTGCGCGGCGACCCTCAGGACTGGGCATTTTCTCTTGCGCCAGGAGATCCTGCATTAAGTAATATCAATGCGTTTTTCCTGGCGCTCGGATTGCTGTACGATGAGCCTAATTCAGTGGATCAGGCAGAAAAGAATTTGCTGGCTCTTTGTCAGGGTCAGGATGAGATAGAGGTATATTGCCAGAAATTTAGAAAATGGTCAGTGCTCACTCAATGGAATGAATCTGCGCTGGCAGCTATGTTCAGAAAGGGTCTCTCTGAAGCCCTTAAGGATGTCATGGTGGGATTTCCTATGCCTGCTGGTTTGAATGAGTCTATGTCTTTGGCTATTCAGATCGGTCGACGCTTGCGTGAGCGTAAATCTGTGCACCATTTGGCGGTATTACCTGAGCTTAAACCTGAGCCTATGCAGTGCGATAGGACTTTGACCAGAGTTGAACGGCAAGAACACAGACGTCTGAATGGGCTGTGTTTCTACTGTGGTGATTCCACTCATGCTATCTCTGATTGTCCTAAGCGCACTAAGCGGTTCGCTAGGTCTGCCACCATTGGTACGGTACAGTCAAAATTTCTTCTGTCCGTTACCTTGACCTGCTCTTTGTCATCATATTCTGTCATGGCGTTTGTGGATTCAGGCGCTGCTCTGAATTTGATGGACTTGGAATATGCTAAGCGTTGTGGGTTTTTCTTGGAGCCCTTGCAGTGTCCTATTCCATTGAGAGGAATTGATGCTACGCCTTTGGCCAAGAATAAGCCTCAATACTGGACCCAGCTGACCATGTGCATGGCTCCTGCACATCAGGAGGATATTCGCTTTCTGGTGTTGCATAATCTGCATGATGTGGTCGTGTTGGGGTTGCCATGGCTACAAGCCCATAATCCAGTATTGGATTGGAAATCCATGTCGGTGTCCAGCTGGGGTTGTCAGGGGGTACATGGTGATGTTCCATTTCTGTCAATTTCGTCATCCACCCCTTCTGAGGTTCCAGAGTTCTTGTCTGATTACCGGGATGTATTTGATGAGCCCAAGTCCGATGCCCTACCTCCGCATAGGGATTGTGATTGTGCTATCAATTTGATTCCTGGTGGTAAATTCCCAAAAGGTCGACTGTTTAATTTATCCGTGCCTGAGCACACCGCTATGCGCAGTTATGTGAAGGAATCCCTGGAGAAGGGGCATATTCGCCCGTCATCGTCGCCATTAGGAGCAGGGTTCTTTTTTGTAGCCAAAAAGGATGGTTCGCTGAGACCTTGTATAGATTATCGCCTTCTTAATAAGATCACTGTTAAATTTCAGTACCCCTTGCCTTTGTTATCTGATTTGTTTGCTCGGATTAAGGGGGCTAGTTGGTTCACCAAGATTGATCTTCGTGGTGCGTATAATCTGGTGCGAATCAGGCGAGGCGATGAATGGAAAACTGCATTTAATACGCCCGAGGGTCATTTTGAGTATCTAGTGATGCCATTCGGACTTGCCAATGCTCCATCAGTGTTTCAGTCCTTTATGCATGACATCTTCCGAGAGTACCTGGATAAATTCCTGATTGTGTACTTGGATGACATTTTGATCTTCTCGGATGATTGGGAGTCTCATGTGAAACAGGTCAGAACGGTTTTTCAGGTCCTGCGTGCTAATTCTTTGTTTGTGAAGGGATCAAAGTGTCTCTTTGGTGTGCAGAAGGTTTCATTTTTGGGGTTTATCTTTTCCCCTTCTACTATCGAGATGGATCCTGTTAAGGTCCAAGCCATCCATGATTGGACTCAGCCGACATCTCTGAAAAGTCTGCAAAAGTTCCTGGGCTTTGCTAATTTTTATCGTCGCTTCATCTGCAATTTTTCTAGTATTGCCAAACCATTGACCGATTTGACCAAGAAGGGTGCTGATTTGGTCAATTGGTCTTCTGCTGCTGTGGAAGCTTTTCAAGAGTTGAAGCATCGTTTTTCTTCTGCCCCTGTGTTGTGTCAACCTGATGTTTCTCTTCCGTTCCAGGTCGAGGTTGATGCTTCTGAGATTGGAGCAGGGGCTGTTTTGTCGCAGAGAGGTTCTGATTGTTCAGTGATGAAACCATGCGTTTTTTTTTCCAGGAAGTTTTCGCCTGCTGAGCGGAATTATGATGTGGGCAACCAAGAGTTGCTGGCCATGAAGTGGGCATTCGAGGAGTGGCGTCATTGGCTTGAAGGAGCTAAGCATCGCGTGGTGGTATTGACTGATCATAAGAACCTGACTTATCTCGAGTCTGCTAAGCGTTTGAATCCTAGACAGGCTCGTTGGTCGCTGTTTTTCGCCCGTTTTGACTTTGTGATTTCGTACCTTCCGGGCTCTAAAAATGTGAAGGCGGATGCTCTGTCTAGGAGTTTTGTGCCCGACTCTCCGGGTTTATCTGAGCCAGCGGGTATCCTCAAGGAAGGAGTAATTGTGTCTGCCATCTCCCCTGATTTGCGGCGGGTGCTGCAAAAATTTCAGGCTAATAAACCTGATCGTTGTCCAGCGGAGAAACTGTTTGTCCCGGATAGGTGGACAAATAAAGTGATCTCTGAGGTTCATTGTTCGGTGTTGGCTGGTCATCCTGGAATCTTTGGTACCAGAGAGTTAGTGGCTAGATACTTTTGGTGGCCATCTCTGTCGCGGGATGTGCGTTCTTTTGTGCAGTCCTGTGGGATTTGTGCTCGGGCTAAGCCCTGCTGTTCTCATGCCAGTGGGTTGCTTTTGCCCTTGCCGGTCCCGAAGAGACCTTGGACACATATCTCTATGGATTTTATTTCAGATCTTCCCGTCTCTCAAAAGATGTCAGTCATTTGGGTGGTCTGTGATCGCTTTTCTAAGATGGTCCATCTGGTACCCTTGTCCAAGTTGCCTTCCTCCTCTGATTTGGTGCCATTGTTCTTCCAGCATGTGGTTCGTTTGCATGGCATTCCAGAGAATATCGTTTCTGACAGAGGTTCCCAGTTTGTTTCAAGGTTTTGGCGAGCCTTTTGTGGTAGGATGGGCATTGACTTGTCTTTTTCCTCGGCTTTTCATCCTCAGACTAATGGCCAGACCGAACGAACCAATCAGACCTTGGAAACCTATCTGAGATGCTTTGTTTCTGCCGATCAGGATGACTGGGTGTCCTTTTTGCCTTTGGCTGAGTTCGCCCTTAATAATCGGGCCAGCTCGGCTACCTTGGTTTCGCCATTTTTCTGCAATTCTGGGTTCCATCCTCGTTTCTCTTCAGGACAGGTTGAGTCTTCGGACTGTCCTGGTGTGGATACTGTGGTGGACAGGTTGCAGCAGATTTGGACTCATGTAATGGACAATTTGACCTTGTCCCAGGAGAAGGCTCAACGTTTCGCTAATCGCAGACGCCGTGTGGGTCCCCGACTTCGTGTTGGGGATCTGGTTTGGTTATCTTCTCGTCATATTCCTATGAAGGTTTCCTCTCCGAAGTTTAAACCTCGTTTCATTGGTCCTTATAGGATTTCTGAGGTTATTAATCCTGTGTCTTTTCGTCTGACCCTCCCAGATTCTTTTTTCATACATAACGTCTTCCATAGGTCATTGTTGCGGAGATACGTGGCACCTATGGTTCCATCTGTTGACCCTCCTGCCCCGGTTTTGGTGGAGGGGGAATTGGAGTATATTGTGGAGAAGATTTTGGATTCTCGTGTTTCAAGACGGAAACTCCAGTATCTGGTTAAATGGAAGGGTTATGCTCAGGAGGATAATTCCTGGGTTTTTGCCTCTGATGTCCATGCTCTCGATCTTGTTCGTGCCTTTCATGTGGCTCATCCTCGTCGGCCTGGGGGCTCTGGTGAGGGTTCGGTGACCCCTCCTCAAGGGGGGGGTACTGTTGTGAATTCTGTGGCAGAGCTCCCTCCTGTGGTCACAAGTGGTACTTCGGCTGATTCTCTCTGGGAGCTTCCGTTTGTGGAGGAAACTGGTACTGCTGTTTCTGAGTTTCCTCCCTCAGGTGATCTGATGAGGTCGTTAGGTGCTTCTCTACTTAACCCCACCTAATGCTTTGATTCATGCTTCCTGTCAATGTTCCAGTGTTGGACTTGTGTTTCTCTGGATCATTCCTGTGGCCTGCTGCTCTGCATAGCTAAGTGCTTCTTTGCTATTTGTTGCTATTTTTTCTGTCCAGCTTGTCTATTTGTTTTGCTGGAAGCTCTGGGACACAAAGGGTGTACCTCCGTGCCGTTAGTTCGGTACGGAGGGTCTTTTTGCCCCTTTGCGTGGTTTTCTTTAGGGTTTTGTGTAGACCGCAAAGTTATCTTTCCTATCCTCGTTCTGTCTAGAATATCGGGTCTCACTTTGCTGAATCTATTTCATCCCTACGTTTGTCTTTTCATCTTACTCACAGTCATTATATGTGGGGGGCTGCTTTTTCCTTTGGGGTATTTCTCTGAGGCAAGGTAGGCTTATTTTTTTTATCTTCAGGCTAGTTAGTTTCTCAGGCTGTGCCGAGTTGCATAGGGAGCGTTAGGCGCAATCCACGGCTGCCTCTAGTTGTGTTTGGAGAGGATCAGGGATTGCGGTCTGCAGAGTTCCCACGTCTCAGAGCTCGTTCTATTATTTTGGGTTATTGTCAGATCACTGTATGTGCTCTAACCTCCATGTCCATAGTGATACTGAATTGCCTATCATAACACTAACCCTAACCCTAAGGGATCCTAACCCTAACCCTAAGGGATCCTAACCCTAACCCAAACCCTAAGGGATCTTAACCCTAACCCTAAGGGATCCTAACCCTAAGGGATCCTAACCCTAACCCAAACCCTAGGGATCCTAACCCTAACCCTAACCTTTAGGGTTAGGGTTAGGATCCCTTATGGTTAGGGTTAGGGTTGGGGGTTGGCTTATCAGTGTGTATTCTTGTGTTTTTCTATTAAAACGCATGCATTTAAAAACGCATGCAAACGCATGTGCTTAAAAATGCATGCGTTTACATAAACAGCAATATGTCTTTTTGCCGCAAAACACGCCACTAGAAATTACTACATGTTGCATTTCTGCAACCAAACGCATGCATAGAAAAAACGCATGCGTTGTCAAAATGCGGCAAAACGCATGGAAAAAAACACATGCGTTTTTAATGTTAAGTATAGGAAAAAAACGCATGCATTTTTTTGCGCAAAAACGCAAAAAAAAATGCAAATGTGAAACCAGCCTTAGTGCAGTGAATATTCATTAGCTTCTTCCCCTCACACCTATCAGCTGAGCTGGGAGCCAGGAGCAGCAAATGAATACTCCATTTGCAGGGACACAAATGGTTTCCCCAGTGCTGGATTCCTGCAGCAGCTGGGGAGATCTGTGTGTCTGGGGGAGGAGGAGGAGGCAGCAGCAGCAGGGTGGCAGGGGAGAGGAGATGAGATCCTTACATACCTGCCTGGGCTGGACTGCTGTGCACAAGGAGGACCTGTGTGATGTCAGAAGTGGGCGGGCTGGAGCATCACATGGCAGCTCAGAGCCCTCCCTCTTCTTGACATCATCACAGGTCCTTCAGAATCCCCACTAGAATCTGCTGGCTTCCTCTTATAACCTGTGCTGTCACATCTGTGCTGGAAAGGCAACAAGAGGGAAGGCTCTGTGTGTGCAGTCATGGGATTTTCCAGCTTTTTACCTCACCATGGGTGCCTGGCTGGCTGCCACAATTAAGAGGTTAGTCTTTACAAAACACAATAAAGCACTCTGCCACTCCTTTGGTGAACTATAACTCCCAGCATGTCATAGGATCTGCAGGACATGCTGGGAGTTCTAGTTTTTCCATGGGATTTTAAAGCAGCACTCCAGTGTAATTTTGCAGTGCTGGAGTGGTGCTTTCAAGCCCTGTGCCCCCATTCTTATTCTCACCCTCCAGCATCTTCATATAGTACTTCACAGACACCATACTGGTCCCGCAGCTTCCAACATAATAACATACTATTATATATAATAACACCACACGTAATAGTATGTTATTTATGTTATTAGATATTTTACCACATTTTTTGCTTCGAATATTTTTTTTCCCTATTTTCCACCTCTAAAACCTGGGTGCGTCTTATAGTCCGAAAAATACGGTACATATTCTAGAATACCCGATGCGTTAGAATCGGGCCACCATCTAGTATATATATATATATATATATATATATATATATATATATACAGTATATATATCTTTATAGTTCATAGAGAGCTAGATAGCAGAAAAGACGGTAATTCAATTGTCGGGTTCTGTAAAATCATTGCAGAACCTGACAGGATAAGAGACATGGTTTACATACAGTAAACCATTGCATATCAGTTAGATTTTTATATATCCCTCCCTAATATGTTACTAGTGTGTGTGTGTAAAACTTAGGAGCTGTAGGGGTTAAATTAAAGGATTAATTCATGGAAAAAACGTGGGCTCCTGCGTAATTTTCTCCACCAGAGAGGGAAAGCCAGTTACTGAGGCAAATATTAATAGCCTAGAGAGGGACTATGGTTATTGGCCCCCCAGCTAAAAACATCTGCTCCCAGCCACCCCAGAAAAGGCGTATCTGTAAGATGAACCTATTCCGGCACGTAGCCTCTCTCTTCCCACTGCCCTGTGGCATTGGCATATGGGGTAATAAGGGGTTAATGTCACCTTGCTATTGTAAGGTGACATTAAGGCTGGTTCATAATGGAGAGGTGTCAATATGACACCTATCCATTATTAATCCAGTAGCAGGAAAGGGTTAAAAATACACACACATTAAGAATAAAGTATTTTAATGAAAGAACCAAACACACAGGTTTTGACCTCTTTATTGCATGGTCAAGCAAAGCCCTCATTCTCATGTAAAAAAAAAGCAAAATAAAAAAGAACAATATCCCATACCTGTCTGCTGTACAGTCAAGTCCCACGATGTAATCCATGTCTGCGGGAATTTACATTTAATACCAGGAGAGCTGCTAATGTGTCCGCTCCCGGTTGTAATTGACTGAGGAATGAATGAAATGCAGGGAGCGGAGTTTCAGTGACTAGCGGTGCCATCACTGAAGCTGCGCCCCATGAACTCTGCAGCGTGGGAAAATATTCAGAATGGGCAGGCCAGTCCATAGCTTCAATGCCTTCATCTTGCAGGAACTGCTGACACACTCCAGCCACATGAGGTCTGACATTGTCCTGCATTAGGAGCAACCCAGGGCCAACCGCACCAGCATATGGTATCACAAGGGGTCTGAGGATCTCATCTTGGTACCTAATGGCAGTCAGGCTACCTCTGGAGAGCACATGGAGTGCTGTGCGGCCCTCCAAAGAAATGCCACCCCACACCATTACTGACCCACTGCCAAACTGGTCAGGCTGAAGGATGTTGCAGGCAGCAGATCGCTCTCCACGGTGTCACCAGACTCTGTCACATATGCTCATTGTGAACTTGCTTTCATCTGTGAAGAGCACAGGGAGCCAGTGGCGAATTTGCCAATCCTGGTGTTCTGTGGCAAATGCCAAGCATCCTGCACGGTGTTGGGCTGTGAGCACAACCCCCATCTGTGGATGTTGGTCACTCAGATCATCCTCATGGAGTCGGTTTCTAACTGTTTGTGCAGACACATGCACATTTGTGGCCTGCTGGAGGTCATTTTGCAGGGTTCTGGCAGTGCTCCTCCTGTTCCCCATTGCACAAAGGCTGAGGTAGCGGTCCTGCTGCTGGGTTGTTGCCCTCCTACGGCCACCTTCACGTCTTCTGGTTTAATGGCCTATCTGCTATTAGCACCTCCAGCCTTTGAACACTACGCTGACAGGCACAGCAAACCTTCTTGCCACAGCTTGCATTGATGTGCCATCCTTGATGAGCTACACTACCTGAGCCACTTATGTGGGTTGTAGAGTCCATCTCATGCTACCACGATTGTGAAAGCACAAGCAACATTCAAAAGTGACCACAACATCAGCCAGAAAGCATTGGAACTGAGATGTGGTCCGTGGTCCCCACCTGCAGAACCACTCCTTTTTTGAGTGTGTCTTGATAATTGCCAATAATTTCCATCTGTTGTCTATTCCATTTGCACAACAGCATGTGAAATTGATTGTCAAACAGTGTTGCTTCCTAAGTGGACTTTTTGATTTCACATAAGTTTGATTTATTTGGAGTTGTATTCTGTTGTTTAAGTGTTCCCTTTTTTTTGATCAGTGTATATCTGGATGGGGCCCAAGAGGAAAGCATATATGCCAGGATGAGGGACATAAATATGAGGATGAAGGGCATATATCTAAGCTCTAGTTGCGCCATCAGACTCTAGTTACGCCACTGGCAATTAGAAATATGTTTCACTATTTTTTAGTTATTTTGATTTTTGTAGTGTAAGGCTGGATTCACATGTTGTATATTTGGTTTGCATTTTATGCACGGATCCATATAAAATCCACAGCATCTTTCGGTACTAGTAAAATGGATGAGTTTTAACTTAATCTAATCCTTATGTTTGCTTTTTGGTGCAAAATACCTGTGAAAATTAACTTTTGTCATTTATGTAAGATTTGTACCATGTCAGCTTCTATTGCACACCTTTTTGGAGCCATGTTTTGTTGAGTTTTTGGCTGCATTTACAGAATGAAAATTGTAATATAGAACTGTATGAAAATATGTGAAATATATGGCCAACTATTAGATTCAGAAATTCTTCAAATTTCAGTTCAGTTCATTTAAGTATAAAATCTGCACCAAATACACAATTTGTGAACCCAGCCTTAGGGCAAATGGCTATATTCCCTACACCATTCTTGTATTTCCGTACTTTCTTAGGGGAACTCTCCACCAATGTCACAGACGTGGTTTGTGGAATCACTGTGCCACGAACTGCGGTGAGCCTGGAGGGGCGTGACTAAGTGATCACCTGACTGTTCACTAGAGCCTCTGATGGTGAGGTTAGACTTGGCTCCCGATGACTTTGGGGGCGCTGCACCCCCCCGTTAAATCCAGTACTCCCGGACTGGGAAAAAGAAAACAATAATACATTAGCAACAGACATGCAAAATTTTAAAATGCTATAAAACAAATTAATATAACTGTACTTCCCTTTATGGGAGGTGAGAACACTTGAACGTTGCAATCAATAACATTTTTACATTGTGCGTACGACTTTTAAAGGCAAATGAAAGCAATTACTATCTATCTATGAAACATAATTACCCATACAGGTGTTCTATCTTACTTAGTGCAAGTACCCTTTAAGGGTATACTATCATTAACCCTTAAGGTACTAATAAACAGTTTCCTTATCTTTCTTCTACATATGCAGGACTATCTATCAACCCCCACGGGCTCACTGCATTTACTTTCCTAAAACCTATCATTTTATTTTAAAGTACATCATCTAACATTTTAGCTACATACTATCGGCTACGTAAACTTTATTACTATCTAATTACTCAACACTTTCAAACATTATTACTTTCTTTAGTAAAAGTACAACAAACGAACATTCCCTTTAAGAGGGAAACTCAAGTCTTTTTCTGAGGTAGTGCAAAGTATCAATACACCAGTCACTTATTAGCTTTAAAACAGCAAAAACTTTCACGATGTTATCAGTTTAACAGTTTCGTCGCAAAGTTCTTCTTGTAAAACCAGTAGAAAGCACCTTTAAGAAGGTGCAAACTATATACAATGGACAGTGTGTGAACCATTCACCGTCCATGATTCCAATGTTTTTTAAAAGCAATGAAGAACTTGTGCAAAAACATGGGATCCCTTTAACGTGGGACCCCTTTAAGGAATTAACCCTGGATGGGTTTAAACTTGGAAAAGCAGCAAAAGACGAACAGTTAACTATTTACAGTTTTCAGGGCTTCGAGGTTTATTGCAGTTCTGGAGGTAGCACTGGTGGAGGTAGCCCGGTTGGATACTGGCGGCTACCAGGTGCTACATAGGGGGCTCCTTCACTCCAGATGGGGGTCTGTGTACCCACAGTGTTCCGCTCAGGGGCAGCCGAAGCACATCTGGAGCACAAAATGGCAGGTGCTCTTTCAGGAATGGCGGCGGTTATTGTTTCCCTCACCTGGCCAGATGAGGGCGGTGTCGGGCAATGTGGAGCCTCTGGTGACAACGGCTCCGAGTCTCTAGGTGGCGATGGCAGGGAGTCGATGGGCACTAGGAGGGTCTCGTCGGTGGCCGTGGCAGGTTCGGACTGCTTACCTGCCGCCGCGGCGTCTCCGGTGCCGATCTCTTCCACTGCAGGTGGCGGCTCCGTTGGCTGGCTGTGCTGCTGCTCCTGGATGCTGGCAGCTGCGCGGTACCAGGATTTCTGGAACTGGTGGCACAGCTCCTCGACTTCCGCGCCGAGAACCTCCAGGTTCATACAAGGCGGCGGGGCCTCTTCGGCTTCTGATTGATGGACAGCACTGCAGGTATTCTCCCCCTCCTCCTCTTCTGGAGGGCGGTTCCTTCTTCCTCCACCATCCCAGACTTGGAGGTGGGTTCCTTTGGTTGATGGGCATATTTTTCTGAAGTAGTAGTATCTGTGAGGGGTTGGCTCCATTTTCGTGCCGTTCTTCCAGACTACGCCCACGATGACACGCCCCACTCCTCCAGCACGCCACATGGTGCTGCAATGGCGGCGGTTGGCGAGAATCTTGGCGGCAAATAGCAATACACAGTCTTTCAGCAGAAACAGTTCAAACACAATTCTGGCACAGTTCTTAGGCGCACATGACCCGAATTTCAGCCTCAAGTAGATCCTGTTCGTGACGCCAAAAGTTTGGAGCGCCCCCAAGGGCCATGGGGTACTCGGATCCGGGCCCTACTTCTGTACTCAGTGGGGATGTCACGGTGGCTGACCCAGTCCGTGGCCCTCGGGACATCCGTAGATAAAAGGGTGGAAAGGTCTTTAAAGGGATAATGTTTGTGACGCCACCTGTGGTATTCGGTCAGGGTGACCAACGCTGCTTAGGGGTCCGCTGGGGTGATGTTATGGCAGCTAGATGGTATACCTTCCCACAGGTGAAGTGTGTCCCCAGGGCTTCCCAGAGTGTAATTGGTAAATGCTGGATGATGTAGGGCGCAGTGAATAAAGAGGACACAAGGTTGCAGTCTCTTTACATTTACTGAAGGCTTCAACATCCACAGTCCAGAGTACCGGATCACAAGATAGGCAGAGTCCGGCCGGTCTGAAGGCAAATCCAGAGTTCCCTTATCCAGGGGGAAATCAGTAGCCTTCCTACTAGCGCTTGGGTGTTGTAGTACCTCCCAGCTGAGCAACTTGGTAAGGTCCTCACAACTGTTGTAGATGTTCTAGATGTTATTTCTTCCTCTCTGTCCCCCAGATGGTGTGGATAGGACAAACCCATATGACTGATGGCCTAAGGCTTGTTTATAGGGACCCTAGAGACGCCCCGACCCCCACAATTTGCCACCGTGTCTTCTTAGGTATTAAGGTCGGGCAGCCAACTTGGAATTGACTGTCCTGCCGGTCTCTGAAGTAAAGCGTAGAGTCTATTACTCCCTCGGTGTTCTGGCCACCGGCTACGCGCCTCAGAAGGAGGCAGCCTCTCTCAGGGCAGAACTCCTTTTGGTTTTCTTCTCCTTGTGCTATGACTTCATTTCTCACTCTCTACAATACAATTCTCTTCATATCCTTTCTTAGGATGCTGCCGCACGTGTGGCAGGCGCAGCTCCGTGTCTTTCTGTCTAAGCCTCTGACAGGATCCCACCCCTGTCTGGGGCCCTCTGTCTGCAGCTTTGTGGTGTTCCTCCTTTCCCGCTGTCTGCCTGACAGGAACTGACTGGGTGAAGCCCAGGCAGCATCTCACTAACTTTCTATCCAACCCACCAGTTTTACCCTAATGTGAGGAGTGCCCTAGTAGATAGGAGCAAGGCTCCCCCTGGTGGACTGGAGTGTGAAGTGTAGTGTATGGTTTGTGATACCTGGCAAGGTGAACTCCTTTAGTGCCATCAGACGTAATATTACTCCCCCTAGTGGAAGAATAACATTACTGCAACGACTAGGACTCTGGGGCGCTGCAGAAACGTTACCCCTTAGACCTCAGTCCAGAGCCTCTCACCTAGCCAAATGAGTTCTCATGCTTTGCACTGACGAGGGCCAACAGCCCGAAACACTGTGTCTGTGAATTGAGATACTGATTTGGCTTTTATCCTAAGTCATATTGCACGACTCGTTAAAGGGTTGATTGTGACTTGTAGGATTGCTACCTCCAATAGGTGGCGCTATAGAGTTCAAGTTCTCTTTTTCTCTAAAGAGGCAATTTGCATACTCATTTTTTAGGAATTTATGGTAAATAATTTATGTTTAGAGCCTATGCCATTTACTTTGCCCAATATAAGCGGCAAAACACATCTACCTACAGAACAATACATCCTCCATAGGCTGCTATTTCAAAATAATGGATACTAAGCTGTGTATATAGTGTTTATTGCAATTTCCCACAGGCTGCCCTTTCATATACAGTAAGGCTATGTGCACACGTAGGCCGGTCCTCTGCGGGTTCTCCCACAGCGGATTTGATAAATCTGCAGGGCAAAACCGCTGCGGTTATCCCTGCAGATTAATCACGGTTTGTGTTGCGGTTTCCGCTGCGGGTTTTCTCCTGCACTTCTATATATATAATTGTCATTGTTTTTCCGTCTGTCTGTCTGTCTGTCTTTCTGTCTGTCTGTCCTGGAAATCCCACGTCTCTGATTGGTCGAGGCCACCAGGCCTCGACCAATCAGAGACCGGCACAGCATCGACGTAGAAATCCCACGTCTCTGATTGGTCGAGGCCGCGAGGCCTCGACCAATCAGCAACAAGCACAGTGACGATGATGTCATAAAGGACGTAGACATCCCACGTCTCTGATTGGTCGAGGCCGCCAGGCCTCGACCAATCAGCAACGGGCACAGTGACGATGATGTCATAAAGGACGTAGACATCTCACGTTTCTGATTCAGCGACGGGCACAGTATCGACGTAGATGTCATAATGGTTGCCATGGCGACGATGATGTCATAAAGGTTGCCTCGACCAATCAGCGACGGGCACAGTCTGCCGCGAATTCTGGAATCATCATTGTCCATATACTACGGGGACATGCATATTCTAGAATACCCGATGCGTTAGAATCGGGCCACAATCTAGTGTTTTACTATTAATGGTTATACTCACTCTCTGACGTCCCGATCTCCTCGGCGCTGCAGGCGGCGGTCCGGTTCCAAAGATGCTATGCGAGAAGGACCTTCGTGATGTCACGGTCATGTGACCGCGACGTCACCGCAGGTCCTGCTCGCATAGCAACCTGAGACCGGACGGCCGCGTGCAGCGCTGGGAGGTGAGTATATCATTATTTTTAATTTTAATTCTTTTTTTTTTACCACAAATATGGTTCCCAGGGCCTGGAGGAGAGTCTCCTCTCCTCCACCCCGGGTACCACCCGCACATTATCCGCTTACTTCCCGCATGGTGGGCACAGCCCCATACGGGAAGTAAGCGGATCAATTCATTTCTATGGGTGCAGAATCGCTGCGATTCTGCACAAAGAAGTGACATGCTGCGGATTGTAAACCGCTGCGTTTCTGCGCTGTTTTTCCCGCAGCATGTGCACAGCGGTTTGCGGTTTCCCATTGGTTTACATGTTACTGTAAACGCAATGGAAACTGCTGCGGACCCGCAGCATCAAAATCGCCGCGGTTCTGCGGTAAAAACCGCAACGTGTGCACATAGCCTAAAAAAGGTATGTAACATAAAATATATTCTGTATCGCTATAGTGCAAGCGTATGTATGTCATATACTGTGATGTTACAGTGTCATAGTGTGAGATCCCTATAGTAAATTTTCATTAGGGTGATCCTGGAGTTGGGGGCTTGCACTTCAGAGAAGGTCTGGTTCCCCAGATGGACGCTTCCTATGGTAGATATTTAGGATGTGTAATGCTATTATGGGATTAACCTTGCATAGGATTAGGTTGATTGCAGCAATCAACTGAATAAGTTGGCAATATGGCACGAGAACTGACACTCTAAATATTAACCCCTTCCCGACCTTTGACGCATACGCTGCGTCATGAAAGTCGGTGCCATTCCGACCCATGACGCAGCATATGCGTCATGGAAAGATCGCGTCCCTGCAGGCCGGGTGAAAGGGTTAACTCCCATTTCACCCGATCTGCAGGGACAGGGGGAGTGGTAGTTTAGCCCAGGGGGGGTGGCTTCACCCCCTCGTGGCTACGATCGCTCTGATTGGCTGTTGAAAGTGAAACTGCCAATCAGAGCGATTTGTAATATTTCACCTAAAAAACTGGTGAAATATTACAATCCAGCCATGGCCGATGCTGCAATATCATCGGCCATGGCTGGAAACACTTATGTGCACCCACCCCACCCCTCCGATCGCCCCCCCAGCCCCCCGATCTGTGGTCCGCTCCCCTCCGTCCTGTGCTCCGCTCCCCCGTCCTCCTGTCCGCTTCCCCGTGCACCAATCACACCCCCTGTGCTGCAATCAAACCCCCCCGCACTCCGATCCCCCCCGCACACAGCGACCCCCCCCCCGTGCTCCGATCCACCCCCCCCGCACAGCGATCCCTCACCCCGTGCTCCAATCCTTCCCCGTGCTCCAATCCTCCCTCCCGTGTTCCGATCCACCCCCCCATGATCCGATCCACCCCCCCGTGCTCCGACGCCCCCCCGTGCCCTGATCTCCCCCCCCTTATACTTACCTGGCCGCCCGAGGTCCGTCCGTCTTCTTTCCTGGGCGCCGCCATCTTCCAAAATGGCGGGCGCATGTGCAGTGCGCCCGCCGAATCTGCCGGCCGGCAGATTCGTTCCAGAGTGAATTTTGATCACTGAGATATATCCTATCTCAGTGATCAAAATAAAAAAAATAGTAAATGACCCCCCCCTTTGTCACCCCCATAGATAGGGACAATAAAAAAAATAAAGAATTTTTTTTTTTTCACTAAGGTTGGGGTAAGAACTAGGGTTAGGGTTAGGGGTAGGGTTAGGGGTAGGGTTAGGGTTAGGGGTAGGGTTAGGGTTAGGGGTAGGGTTAGGGCTAGGGTTAGGGTTTCGGTATGTGCACACGTATTCTGGTCCTATGCGGATTTTTCCGCAGCGGATTTGAAAAATCCACAGTGCTAAACCGCTGCCGATTTATCGTGGATTTACCGCGGTTTTTCTGCGCATTTCACTGCGGTTTTACAACTGCGATTTTCTATTGGAGCAGTTCTAAAACCGCTGCGGAATCCGCAGAAAGAAGTGACATGCTGCGGAATGTAAACCGCTGCGTTTCCGTGCAGTTTTTCCGCAGCATGTGTACAGCGATTTTTGGTTCCCATAGGTTCACATTGAACTGTAAACTCATGGGAAACTGCTGCGGATCCGCAGCGTTTTCCGCAGCGTGTGCACATACCTTTAGAATTAGGCTATGTGCACACGGTGCGGATTGGCCGCTGCGGATCCGCAGCAGTGTTCCATCGGGTTTACAGTACCATGTAAACATATGGAAAACCAAATCCGCTGTGCCCATGGTGCAGAAAATACCGCGCGGGAACGCTGCGTTGTATTTTCCGCAGCATGCCAATTCTTTGTGCGGATTCCGCAGCGTTTTACACCTGTTCCTCAATAGGAATCCACAGGTGAAATCCGCACAAAAAACACTGGAAATCCACGGTAAATCCACAGGTAAAACGCAGTGCCTTTTACCCGCGGATTTTTCAAAAATGATGCTGAAAAATCTCATACGAATCCGCAACGTTGGCACATAGCCTTAGAGTTGGGTTGGAATTAGGGTTGTGGTTAGGGTTAGGGGTGTGTTGGGGTTAGGGTTGTGGTTAGGGGTGTGTTGGGGTTAGGGTTGTGATTAGGGTTACGGCTACAGTTGGGATAAGGGTTAGGGGTGTGTTGGAGGTAGAATTGAGGGGTTTCCACTGTTTAGGCACTTCAGGGGGTCTCCAAACGCAACATGGCGCCACCATTGATTCCAGCCAATCTTGTATTCAAAAATTCAAATGGTGCTCCCTCACTTCCGAACCCCGACGTGTGCCCAAACAGTGGTTTACCCCCACATATGGGGTACCAGCATACTCAGGACAAACTGCGCAACAATTACTGGGGTCCAATTTCTCCTGTTACCCTTGAGAAAATAAAAAATTGCTTGCTAAAACATCATTTTTGAGGAAAGAAAAATGATTTTTTATTTTCACGGCTCTGCGTTGTAAACATCTGTGAAGCACTTGGGGGTTCAAAGTGCTCACCACATATCTAGATAAGTTCCTTGGGGGGTCTAGTTTCCAAAATGGGGTCACTTGTGGGGGTTTCTACTGTTTAGGCACACCAGGGGCTCTGCAAACGCAACGTGACGCCCGCAGACCATTCCATCAAAGTCTGCATTTCAAAAGTCACTACTTCCCTTCTGAGCCCCCACGTGTGCCCAAACAGTGGTTTACCCCCACACATGGGGCATCAGCGTACTCAGGAGAAACTGGACAACAACTTTTGTGGTCCAATTTCTCCTGTAACCCTTGGGAAAATAAAAAATTCTGGGCTAAAAAATTATTTTTGAGGAAAGAAAACGTATTTATTATTTTCACGGCTCTGCGTCATAAACTTCTGTAAAGCACTTGGGGGTTGAAAGTGCTCACCACACATCTAGATAAGTTCCTTTGGGGGTCTAGTTTCCAAAATGGGGTCACTTGTGGGGGGTTTCTACTGTTTAGGCACACCAGGGGCTCTGCAAACGCAATGTGACGCCCGCAGACCATTCCATCAAAGTCTGCATTTCAAAAGTCACTACTTCCCTTCTGAGCCCCCACGTGTGCCCAAACAGTGGTTTACCCCCACACATGGGGTATCAGCGTACTCAGGAGAAACTGGACAACAACTTTTGTGGTCCAATTTCTCCTGTAACCCTTGGGAAAATAAAAAATTCTGGGCTAAAAAATTATTTTTGAGGAAAGAAAACGTATTTATTATTTTCACTGCTCTGTGTTATGAACTTCTGTGAAGCACTTGGGGGTTCAAAGTGCTCACCTCACATCTAGATAAGTTCCTTTCGGGGTCTAGTTTCCAAAATGGGGTCACTTGTGGGGGGTTTCTACTGTTTAGCCACATCAGGGGCTCTGCAAACGCAACGTGACGCCCGCAGAGCATTCCATCAAAGTCTGCATTTCAAAACGTCACTACTTCACTTCCGAGCCCCAGCATGTGCCTAAACAGTGGTTTACCCCCACATATGGGGTATCAGCGTACTCAGGAGAAACTGGACAACAACTTTTGGGGTCAAATTTCTCCTGTTACCCTTGGGAAAATAAAAAATTGCGGGCTAAAATTCATTTTTGAGAAAATAATTTTTTTTTTTTATTTTCATGGCTCTGCGTTATAAACTTCTGTGAAGCACTTGAGGGTTCAAAGTGCTCACTACACATCTAGATTAGTTCCTTTGGGGGTCTAGTTTCCAAAATGGGGTAATTTGTGGGGGATCTCCAATGTTTAGGCACACAGGGGCTCTCCAAACGCGACATGGTGTCCGCTAATGATTGGAGATAATTTTCCATTTAAAAAGCCAAATGGCGTGCCTTCCCTTCTGAGCCCTGCCGTGCGCCCAAACAGTGGTTTACCCCCACATATGGGGTATCTGCATACTCAGGACAAACTGGACAACAACATTTGTGGTCCAATTTCTCCTATTACCATTGGCAAAATAGGAAATTCCAGGCTAAAAAATCATTTTTGAGAAAAGAAAAATTATTTTTTATTTTCATGGCTCTGCATTATAAACTTCTGTGAAGCACCTGGGGGTTTAAAGTGCTCAGTATGCATCTAGATAAGTTCCTTGGGGGGTCTAGTTTCCAAAATGGGGTGACTTGTGGGGGAGCTCCATTGCATAGGCACACAGGGGCTCTCCAAATGCGACATGGTGTCCGCTAACAATTGGAGCTAATTTTCCATTCAAAAAGTTAAAAGGCGCGCCTTCCCTTCCGAGCCCTGCCGTGTGCCCAAACAGTGGTTTACCCCCACATATGAGGTATCGGCGTACTCGGGAGAAATTGCTCAACAAATTTTAGGATCCATTTTATCCTATTGCCCATGTGAAAATGAAAAAATTGAGGCGAAAATAAATTTTTTGTGAAAAAAAAGTACTTTTTCATTTTTACGGATCAATTTGTGAAGCACCTGAGGGTTTAAAGTGCTCACTAGGCATCTAGATAAGTTCCTTGGGGGGTCCAGTTTCCAAAATGGGGTCACTTGTGGGGGAGCTCCAATGTTTAAGCACACAGGGTCTCTCCAAACGCGACATGGTGTCCGCTATCGATGGAGATAATTTTTCATTCAAAAAGTCAAATGGCGCTCCTTCCCTTCCGAGCCTTACCATGTGCCCAAACAGTGGTTTACCCCCACATGTGAAGTATCGGTGTACTCAGGAGAAATTGCCAAACAAATTTTAGGATCCATTTTATCCTGTTGTCCATGTGAAAATGAAAAAATTGAGGCTAAAAGAATTTTTTTGTGAAAAAAAAGTACTTTTTCATTTTTACGGATCAATTTGTGAAGCACCTGGGGGTTTAAAGGGCTCACTATGCATCTAGATAAGTTCCTTGGGGCGTCTAGTTTCCAAAATGGGGTCACTTGTGGGGGAGCTCCAATTTTTAGGCACACGGGGGCTCTCCAAATGTGACATGGTGTCCGCTAAAGAGTGCAGCCAATTTTTCATTCAAAAAGTCAAATGGCGCTCCTTCCCTTCCAAGCCCTGCCGTGCGCCCAAACAGTGGTTTACCCCCACATATGAGGTATCAGCGTACTCAGGACAAATTGGACAACAACGTACGTGGTTCAGTTTCTCCTTTTACCATTGGGAAAATAAAAAAATTGTTGCTGAAAAATCATTTTTGTGACTAAAAAGTTAAATGTTCATTTTTTCCTTCCATGTTGCTTCTGCTGCTGTGAAGCATCTGAAGGGTTAATAAACTTCTTGAATGTGGTTTTGTGCACCTTGAGGGGTGCAGTTTTTAGAATGGTGTCACTTTTGGGTATTTTCAGCCATATAGACCCCTCAAACTGACTTCAAATGTGAGGTGGTCCCTAAAAAAAATGGTTTTGTAAATTTCGTTGTAAAAATGAGAAATCGCTGGTCAAATTTTAACCCTTATAACTTCCTAGCAAAAAAAAATTTTGTTTCCAAAATTGTGCTGATGTAAAGTAGACGTGTGGGAAATGTTATTTATTAACTATTTTGTGTCACATAACTCTCTGGTTTAACAGAATAAAAATTCAAAATGTGAAAATTGCGAAATTTTCAAAATTTTCGCCAAATTTCCGTTTTTATCACAAATAAACACAGAATTTATTGACCTAAATTTACCACTAACATGAAGCCCAATATGTCACGAAAAAACAATCTCAGAACCGCTAGGATCCATTGAAGCGTTCCTGAGTTATTACCTCATGAAGGGACACTGGTCAGAATTGCAAAAAACGGCAAGGTCTTTAAGGTCAAAATAGGCTGGGTCATGAAGGGGTTAATTTCTACATCTTCCCTTATCGTACAACCTTTGGATATTTCTATAATTTTCTTGTACTCAATCCAAGTTAGATACCAGTAAGGAATTTTCCGATGAATGAGTAATCCAATCTTATGAAAAGTGTTGTTTCTGTAGAATAATTAATTTGATATGTTTTGAAACACGGATGTATATTTTGATGGTCTCTAGATAGCAATGCAAGCATCCAGTCACACCGTTTCAACTAATGCTGATTGACACGTTGTTCTACGTACAACCTGCAGGGGGAGCTAGTGCTACACATATACTGTGCCTTTAATGTTCTGAGTATTTTTCTCATTTACTATTTAATTTATTTTTTGTCATTTTTTTCAGAGTATATTGAATTGTTTCTGCAGACTCAGAAATCCTTCTTTCCATCAGTAAAAATGGAAAATGAGAGCAACATAATTACATTTCTGTTCCCTCCCCAACTCTGATTTTAACTCTTATCTGGGAGCAATTCAAATCCATACAACAATGAAGATAATATTGAGTAGGACAGAAATCTAAGAGGTTTGTGACCAAAATAAGGACTAAATCTCTAGAGGAGCCCACTATAGCCTCTGGCATTTTACAGGTTAACTGTATAGCATTGCAGTTACCATATGTTACGCCCTAGATCCTTGGCTTCCATTGTCTGCAGAGCCAGCCACTCTGCAAGCCGTCCACCATGATTTCTTCAGTGCTATGTTTCCCTGTACGATATTCTGCAGTGCAGTATAGAGAGTGCATTCATGTTGGTCCGGATACATTATATTTCCCATGTGACCGACACACAAGGCAATTAACCTTAGCATATTTGCGGCCTGTGGGAGTTAATGTGTATACCTGGAGTGTAACATATAACTGTTGTATTGTCACTGATCTCCGGGTTCCATATATAGCAACCTCCGTGCAGCAGAATACATTGTATTCTGAACAATAAAACGACAGATTTAGCAAAAATGAGTATATAAGATGTAGCAGATCTGAGTTTACTTGAAAATTTTAAATTTGTCATTTAATAATAATAATAATAATAATAATAACAATAATTGTATTTATATAGCGCCAACATATTCCGTAGCGCTTCTGCAGCATCATTTAAGGGTCTGAATACCACAATGCTTGGCATTGGATTTTACTTTAGATATAAGGATAGGTTTAGATTGTTAAAGTAGCTACATTTTATGGTAACTAAAAAAGAAAAATGTATAAGGATGTATATTTTCCTGAGTGCTTAAAGGTTGTGGACACTGTTGATATGTAAAAAAATGTGTTTTTTTAGATTTGCTAGTGATTGTTATCTTAATAAAGTATGCTACGTTTCAATCAGCACTCTTCGTTGGTTCATTAATATGTAGTTTGTAGCCTTTTCCAAGTTTTAGATATTTTTTTCTTTTGTGGGATTGTCTCTCCCAGTAATATAGGCTGGACATGAAGTCAGTGTGTATCCAGGGTGCTGTTGTCTTCATTAGCTCATCAGCACAGCTTCCATGTTGTACCTGTTTTTTATCCCCCGTTTTCTTTCCCTCCCTTGCTTTCTGACTTCTCCATACTGTGGAAATTTGTGTACAAGACCCCATTCACAAGTCAGTGTTTCCATTACATGTGGTGACAGTTTTCGCACGTACGGGAGACACTTGCATATGTAGATCCATTTAATTCTATGGGACTGCGCACATGTCAGTGTGTTCACACGGATCGTGTGTCCGTGTGACCCACACGTAGACATGTCCGTTTTTTCCTGGCAACACCGACGTCAATATGTCTCACACGCGTGTGCACGGATGACATAAGGTGTGTCATCTGTATGACACGTACCGGAATGAAATGCTACAGCGGCTGGGAAAACGTACAGAACAAAAAAACAGCGATCAAAAAAATTCCAAAAGATAATTTAGATAAACAAAGAATAATTTTATTAAATAGTCAGGTACAGACGGAGGGGGGAGTGGTTACACCCAATAGCATATGCAAAAAGTAGGTCGCTCATGGGGACATTATATAATCTATCAGACAGGCTAAGAGACTAAGTCCAATGTTATACAGTGTAGTCATATATTTTGCACATATTCATGTGTTCCAATAAATCAATATTTAACTCCTGCGGTATATATCAGCAATAAGAATGCATCAACTGATGCCATTACCCGTATTAGGCCAAGAGTAGGTCCAAGAGCATCCTCCCCGACGCGCGTTTTGTCTATGCAGCCTTTTTCAAGGTGTATGGGATAACGGGAAAATGCGGGTATAAAAAGCCCCAGCAACCAATCAGTGCAAAGTCTATTAATTAGCAGATGCCCAGAAGCGTCAGACGCCAATCATTAATCAGCTCGTGGTATTGGATGACGATACTTGATTCCCGCCGATTAAGCCCTTCCGGAGCACTGCAACCACTTCCTGTGAAGCATGCGTTGCCGTGGTGACAGAATACCCAACGGCAGCATCATGTGTTGCGTGACATCACATCACATGACCGTTACTACAGCAACAAGAGACGCCGAAAGCCGATAGGTGGGCCATGACCTGGGCGCGCATGCATGCAGTGGTTGGTCAGCGGACTTACTCACTGGGAGGACGCAATATTTAGGTACTATACATTTACACACGTATTTAGACGCAAATGTATATATGACACATGTAAGAGATAAATATTGCATAAGATATCAATGCAAATTGTATATATAACTCATATGGGGAGCAAATATTACATAGAATATTAATCAATATATAGATAGCTTTAAGGGATAATACACTAAAAGATTACAATGACTGTGAATGCTGGTAGATAATAGTATGATGATCCACCAAGTGTTATATATGATTCAATGCTTGTATCTTTTCAGTACCAAATCATCATGGTGTCCATAGATGGAATTAGATGCATAAATTGGAGACATCACAAAGCTCCACAGTATATTTAAGAAGTTCCTCATAAAAGAAGCCATAGGTTGATGGGGCTAAATAAAACAATAAAACAAAAACAGATAAGAATAAAAAAACAAAGACATGTGCATATTTAAACCATCGGTGATTCACAGAAATGGAACAAAACTAAAGTTCTCATTAAGCCCTTTAGGATAAACTGTATCTAATGTCCAAATCCACCTAGTTTCCCGCTCTGCCAGTCTGGAGCTGGTTTTACCACCATGAATCCCAGGATCAACCACATCAATCCCTCTGACTGTGAGTACAGAGCTGTCACAATAGTGGCTCCGGACAAATCAATCCTTAAGATTTTTGGAGCGGCGAATAACTACACTTGGTGTTTTAGGGAGAATTTGTTTAAGAACAGAATCCATTTGTAGAATGGGCCATGCTCTCTGAAGAGAATCTTTCATACGCGAGAATTGGGCATGATAGTTCGTGATGAATCGCACTTTGATAGTAGTGTTTTTCCGACCATCAAGGGCATATAACAGAAATTGATGTGTGGAATATTTTACTCTATAATTGGCCTGTTTAATGGTGCGTCTACCATAGCCCCTTTCACGGAATCTCTCACCAAGATCTTGTGCCTGCATTTCAAACTCCTCATCATTGGAACAGATCCTTCGTAACCGAAGGAACTGTCCAGTGGGTTTGAATCAACCATATGTTTAGGATGGGCAGAGGAGGCGTGCAACAACATGTTAGTGGAGGTCTCTTTTCTATAGATAGTGGTTTGTAGCATATTATCACCATCTTGCCACACAGTCACGTCAAGAAAATTAATCTTATCCTTATCACCATGATAGGTGACATAGATATTTTTATCATTATTGTTGAGTAGATTTATAAACTCATGCAGCTGATTGGCAGATCCCTGCCAGATCAAAAATATGTCATCAATGTACCGCAACCATATGGGGATGCGGTCCATCGAAGACTGATCAGACAGGGAGAGGTCCCTCTCCCACAGCCCCAGGAAAAGGTTGGCATATGCCGGGGCAAAAGAAGCACCCATGGCAGTGCCCTGGAGCTGCAGGTAGAAGGACCCCTTGAACAGAAAAAAGTTGTGAGTTAGTGAAAAGTCAAGGAGCTCAAGGTGGATGATCCCCCTTGGTAAATTAGACATTTCAAGATAATATTTGGTCGCTGTTAGACTATCATTATGTTTAATGTTGGTATAGAGAGATTCTATGTCTCCTGTTACCATTAGCATGTGAGGTTCGACATGGAGACCATCCACCCTTTTCAAGAATTCACTTGTGTCCAGCACAAATGATGGAAGGTTCTCTACCAGAGGTTTAATTTGGATTCAATCCAACTATTGACTCCAAGAAGTTCCCTGACCCCTAGATGACTGGAGCCAAAAAATAGAAACCCGCATCTGCCCCAGTATTGGCACATCATGATAGATATGCCAATTCTGGCGCTATATCTAGCTCATCCCAATACCCTGGTGCGGCGACAGCCAGGGTAATATAGGGGTTTGATAATAGCTATGATTTGTCAAAAATCAATGCTGCCATCAAGCCTGGGGATAGTAATGGAGAGCTGTCAGACACCCCCATTATTAACCTCGTAGTGAAAATAAATAAACAAGCACACAGAAAAGTCCTTTAGTTGTAAAAAGCACTCCTTGACAATTATCCTCGTTTACCCATTTATTAGCAAAATAAAAGTAATCCCAAGGGTCTGCCGTAAATCCAAAATAAGGAGGTCCCTTGATGATCCTCGACTCTGCTACATCCGGAGACTGTGATGAGTACTGACATCAGTAAAGTCACCGCTCACCATCATCGCCTGAACACACTTAGAGTAGCGTGAGAACCTGGCTACAGTGACGAGAGTTGATGTCATTAAGGTTACCACAGATCACAGTGGCAGTTCTCACGGTATCCTCTGTGAGGTGGCCATGTGTGACCTGCGGTTACCTTACTGATGGCAACGCTTGCAGCGCAAGAACTTTTTCGCACTGCGAGCGGCAACAACAGTAAAGATACCGCAGGTGAAAGCTGTCTGGCTCATCACCACAGCCGGGTTCTCATAATAATGTCATTGTGTTCCGATGGCCGTGGTGAGTGATAACGTTATTGATATAACTGCTCACCACAGCCTTTCATATGTAACAGAGTTAGAGATTGTTGTGGGACGTCCTTATTCTGGATTTACTCCTGTGTATTACTTTTAGTTTTGCTAATAAATGGGTAAAAGGTGGTAATTGTTGGGGAGTGCTTATACAAATTAAAGGACTTTTCTTGGCGGTGTGTTTATTTGTTTTCACTACGGGGTTAGTAATGGGGATGTCTGACTGGGCTTGATGTTAGCGGACATTACACAGCTAACAACAACCCCAAAACCATTACCCCGTTTGCCAACGCATCAGGGCAAGCGGGAAGAGCCGAGTCTAAAAGCCAGAATTGGCACATCCAATGGATGTGCCATTTAGGGGGTGACTGATGGCTGGTGTTACTAGTCTGGGAAGGTGCCAATATCCATGGCCCCTTATCAGTGTATTAATTTCAGCCTTCAGCTGTCTGCTTAGCCTTTACTGGTTATGAAAAATAGGGAGGACTCCAGGTTATTTATTTGTTCCCCCTTTTACTAACCAGTAAAGGCTGAGCAGACAGCTTTGAGCTGTTATTAATAAGCTGGGAAGCTCAATGAAAATTGGCCCCTTATCAGAATAAAAACAATAGCCTCCAGCTGATTGCTTTCCCTCAGTTGGTAATTAAAAATCAGAGGGACCCCACGCCATTTTTTTAAATTATTTATTTATTCTTGTAGTACATACAAGTACAGAAAAATACACATACATTGCATTGATTATATATCTCACTGATATATTTCTTTCTTTCTTTCTTTCTGTCTGTCTGTCTGTCTGTCTGTCTGTCTGTCTATCTATCTAGAAAAAACAGCACAGTCAAAAAATTGGGTGTAAATGTTTCACAGGCACATACCACTCCTTTTACATAGATTAAAAAAAAAAGTTGAAGCAGCACACCATATCCAGATTCACAAAGGGCTTTTTAATAGCCCATGTGGCGACGTTTTGGTCCTGGGTCCCGACCTTTCTCAAGCAGATACAAAAGTACATGTGCAAGATATTTAAGGCAACCTAAAAAACAAGTATTTGGCAGAAATGTGAACAATATGTGCCATTATAATGGTGTTTACACATAATTTACATAAGAGTGCAGTTAGATATATTTTTGTAAAGTGACATAGTGCAAAAAATAATTGTGCAACCATATACAGTGTCAATAATAATCATAAAAAGATATAATTGATCGTTTAAGCTAGCTGTGTATAATTACTCATATTACATGACATACCCCATCCAAAGAATAATACATTGCGCAAAATCCGGTGTCCTGCAACAAGTAATGCCCATGTCTTTGGAAAAAAAACCTTCACAGGTCGATGAAAAAGGCCTGGTCATGCGCAATAGGGACCGGAAGCTACTAAAGTACCATCTTGGAAAAGGTATAGAAGACGTGCGCACGCACCACACATCGCAACTAGACACTACGTCATATCACTATAAGCACATGCTCAGTAACGTAAACCGATGCGTTAAGCTCCATCTATCTTAAAGGCAAACAATTTCTAAATGAAATGATTCACTAATTTAATTTCAAGAGAAAAAATAAAAGAAACATGATATATGCCTCTAATGGGAATATGGAGATATAATTAATTGGCAAAATATTTGATCTATAAACTAGTTGAACATTGGTGCAGAAACATCCCCCACATAGTGGAGCAGATAACCCGTTGACCAAAGGAGACATTCTGGCTGAGGTACCCCTATATGGGGGCAACCACTCCAATTGTCAATCCAAATGTTCTTAACTAGCACATATATTTTATTACCAAAATTTCAACCAACAGCGTCCCCTTGTGGCAAAATATAGTAACAAATGTTGTTGTCATGGACACAACTAAGTATATGGCTGAAATCAGACGTCAATTGAGTGATACTGAGGTTTATGATAAGTTGGATGGGGATCCTAATTTTAAGAATATTAAGGCTATGAAGAATTTATTGGATGCAGCATTACTCTAAAGAATCATTGATGAGAATATTTTCAAATATATATGAAGTAGTGTCTAGTTGTGATGTGTGGTGCGTGCGCACATCCTCTTTACCTTTTCCAAGATGGCACCAGGCCTTTTTCATCGACATGTGAAGGTTTTTTTTCTAAAGACATGGGCATTACTTGTTGTAGGATGCCAGATTTTTGCGCAATGTATTATTCTTTGGATGAGGTGAGTCATGTAATATGACTAATTATACACAGCTGGCTTAAACGATCAATTATATCTTTTTTATTATTATTATTATTATACATTTTTATAGCGCCATTTATTCCATGGCGCTTTACATGTGAATACGGGGCAAATATAGACAAATACATTTAAGATTATTATTGACATTGTATATGGTTGCACAATTATTTTTGCACTGTCACTTTACAAAAATATATTTAAATGTATTCTTATGTAAATTATGTATAAACATCATTATAATGGCATATATTGAACACATTGCTGCTAATTACTTGTTGTTTAGGTTGCCTTAAATATCTTGCACATGCACTTTTGTAACTGCTTGAGAAAGGTCTGTACTCTATCCTCGCCTACTGTATTCTCACCCATCCCTTGTAGATTGTGAGCCTTCGCGGGCAGGGTCCTCTCTCCTCCTGTACCAGTTATGACTTCTATTGTTTAAGATTATTGTACCTGTTTTTATTATGTATACCCCTCCTCACATGTAAAGCGCCATGGAATAAATGGCGCTATAACAATAAATAATAATTATGAAATAAATAATACTCAGGATCGAAACGTCGCTACATGGGCTATTAAAAAGCACTTTGTGAATCTGGATATGGTGTGCTGCTTCAAATTTTTTTGAATCTATCTATCTATCTATCTATCTATCTATCTATCTATCTCTACACATCTAAAGGTACCTTCACACTAAGCGACGCTGCAGCGATACTGACAACGATCCGGATCGCTGCAGCGTCGCTGTTTGGTCGCTGGAGAGCTGTCACACAGACAGCTCTCCAGCGACCAACTATGCCGGTAACCAGGGTAAACATAGGGTTACTTAGCGCAGGGCCGCGCTTAGTAACCCGATGTTTACCCTGGTTACCATCGTAAAAGTAAAAAACAAACAAACACTACATACTTACCTTCCGCTGTCTGTCCCCGGCGCTGTGCTTTCCTGCACTCACTGTGAGCACAGCGGCCGGAAAGCACAGCGGTGACGTCACCGCTCTGCTTTCCGGACGCTGTGCTTACACAGGGCAGAGAAGCAGAGCGCCGAGGGACAGACAGCGGAAGGTAAGTATGTAGTGTTTGTTTTTTTTTTACTTTTACGCTGGTAACCAGGGTAAACATCGGGTTACTAAGCGCAGCCCTGCGCTTAGTAACCCGACGTTTACCCTGGTTACCAGCGAAGACATCGCTGAATCGGCGTCACACACGCCGATTCAGCGATGTCAGCAGGAAGTCCAGCGACGAAATAAAGTGCTGGACTTTCTGCAGCGACCAACGACATCACAGCAGGATTCTGATCGCTGCTGTGTGTCAAACTGAACGATATCACTAGCCAGGACGCTGCAACGTCACGGATCGCCAGCGATATCGTTCAGTGTGACGGTACCTTAACACCTAGACATCTGTTGTTTGTATTCTTCATTCTATTCCAGTGGATAGTGTACACATACGGCACACGGATGATATACACGTACATACATATGCCACACTGCTTTTTCCAGTATTGGAATTATCACAACGTGCTATGGGGGCCTAAGGGCTTGTGCAGATAGCCAAATTTTCAGTCTGAGTGTGATTCAACAAAACATCGGAACAATGTTATTCTATGGGGCTGTGCACATGTCCGATTTTTTCTTCGGACTGACTCTGTCTGAGGAAAAAATCGCAGCATGCACGATTTGCATCTGATATTCAGATCTCACTTGGTCATGCAAGTCAATGAGTCCATGGAAGAAAATGGACTACACTCACATGGCATCTGAGTGTACAATAGTCTGATTTTCAAAGACTGACAGAATGGAGAAGATGGAGTTTTTTTACATCTTCTATTCAAACTCTGATTAGAATATGATTACCATAATTGGCCCAATTCACTTTGATGAAAGAAAATACGGTCTTGTGACCCCAGGATAACACTGTGAAAATAGAAGCAGAGAAAAGAGCAAAATCCATGGGCGCTGACGGATTTGTAAAATTTTTGCTAACGCACTCAGCTGGGTATAGGTCTTAGGCCGGGGTCACACTTGCGAGTTCAATGCGAGAAGCTCTCGTGAGTCTCTCACCTCAATACCTGGCACTGCCGCCAGCACCAGGGAGAGGAGCATGAGGATGCATGTATTTCTATGCAGCCGCACGCTCCGGTCCCGATTGTCGACGGCAGTGCCGAGTATTGATGCGAGAGACTTACGCAAGTTTCTCGCATTGAACTCGCAAGTGTGACACTGGCCTTACAGACAACTGCAGCAGGAAACTGGTAGAATTTTTTTCTTTTAATGAAGACTATCATGTTGCTTAACTTTGAATTTTGTAAACTAATGAAAAATAAAATAAAATTCTGTGACAAGGTGTTCATAGTCGTTAAACATCTCAGCTATACTGTCCTCGTTCATAGTTTGTGCAAATTCCTGAATTTCTTTGGACTGATTTCCTTGCATAACCAATGGTAATATGTTCACTGTTTGCTAAGTCACTTAGAGACTAACCTATTTATAATAACCTCAAAACCTTCACTTATGAAACCTCGTGTGAAACTCATATCGGAAATGATCTTATAATGTTTCTCAGAAGTGGAAAAGTAATATTTAAATCTGTTTAAAAAAATATTAAACAATTCAAACCAAAAAATTGTCATATTTTTCAGTTATTCTTATAGCCATACATGCCATACTCTATACAAATATCATTATTCTTTAGTAGTCCATAACTATTGAATAGTTATAACAAAATACAACCCTTTTCCCTCTAAAGTGGGACCAAAAGGTCGGATTAATCATTGTTTCTATACTGATTCTTTATAGTGATCGTTGATATATTTAAACATATTAATATTGTAACCTCTAAAGGACCTGTTTTCATTGATCTAGACATTTGCTACCCTATCCAGCTCTTTAAAAAACTTTTCGCAATGTGGAACTCAAAATTGCAACCCATATTCAGAATGATGTCAAATCTCTTTTTTTAACCCCTTAATGACCACCGATACACCTTTTAATGGTAGCAGTTAAGGGAACTTTTTTCTCAGCACAGCTTTTTAATGGCGCTGAGAAATAAGGTTATAGCTCCCCCCAGCGCTGGAAAATCTCTGGGGTCTTGGTTACCGGGGGTAGATGAGACCCTGGAGAACATGATTCAGGTCGTTTTTTAAAGTCCTCAGTGTTGTGATTGCCGTTATTCACGGAATAACGGCAACTGCAAAAAAAGGTCAGATTTCCCATTTATTTCTCTCTCCTCTGATATGATCTAACACGTCAGAGTAGAGAGAAATGGGGTCCCCTGAGACACCCTAGTACCTCCGGTACCTCTGGCAGCTCCTGCATCCTCCGGTCCTGTCCCCTGGCATCTTCTTCCTGGAAGAAAATGGCGGGTGCATTCGCAGTGTGCCCACCGAGATCTGCCGACTGTCACCCGGTAACAATAGGAGATTTTTCCTATTGGTTCATTTTGATCACTGTGATAGACCCTGTGATAGACATAAAAATAAATTTTAAGTCAAACCCACCTTTATCACTCTCGTAGTTAGGTAAAAATAAAATAAAACATGTATTTTTTCCATTAGGGTTAGTGTTGGGGCTAGGGTTAGGGTTGGGCTTACAGCTAAGGTTAGGGTTGGGGCTAGGGTTAGAGTTGGAGCTAGTGTTAGGGTTGGAGTTAGAGCTAGGTTTAGGGTTGGGATAGGGTTAGTGTTGGGGCTAGGGTTAGAGCTAGGGTTAGCGTTAGAGCTAGGGATAGGGTTGGTGCTAGGGTTAGGGTTGGGGCTAGAGTTAGAGCTAGGGTTAGGGTTAGAGCTAGGGATAGGGTTGGTGCTAGGGTTAGGGTTGGGGCTAGGGTTAGGGTTGGAGCTAGGGTTAGTGTTGGGGTTAGAGCTAGGGTTTATTATGGATCTGCAACACAGGATTAACCCTTGTCAGGCTGCATAATTTTACAACCTTAACAGGCTGCATAGGTACAATTGTACCTTCACATATACCTCCACTGTGGGAAGACTTTACTTGGTTTCAGAAACTAAAGTTCATTCAGCTACAAATGTTATGCTGATATCTATTGTTCAGTGTTGTTACTGGTCACTTATGTTGCTGTCAATTAAGTTAATTCAAACTGGGAGTGGCTTCTACTTGTCTTCCTGCCTCCCTCCTCTCATTAGCCATTTTGCTGTTCATCTCATTGCTGTGAGCACACATTTCTAGGCTTGTGAAGTCTTCAATTTCTTGGAAACGAAGGTAGGAAAGTCTCACAGCATCTAACAGCCAGTTATACCTTTATTCTCATTATGTGGGGACAGAACAGTCAAATTGTCTTTCAGCCTGGACTTGGCTTACATATATTTTGTATGAAACTTATCACTATAGGTATAATTTTTATACGAAAAATGGATAATAATTAGTATCTACATATTGTTTTACGATGTTTTATTTATATTCAGCACAAAATACGAAGCCAAAATTCATCTAGCAAGTCATCATGAGTGATAGTAATGCTGGATCTAGTTTCCGCCATAATCCAAGAAAACGTGTTTGCAGGTTAGTATAATTTTGTGAAAAGCCAATAATGTAGTATTTCGGAAAATTATTTATTTTACATTTTTTCATATTTACAGATTTACGTCTGACGAAATAATGCGAATGCTAGAAGAATCTGATTCTGAGCATGAGGATGAACCATATGTTCCATCTGATGATGAAAACTATGTACCACAAGTGGATGTTACTGAAGAAGATTCAGACATTGAACAAGAAATGGTCATAGAGCATGAAAATGAATACGAATCAGACGAAAGTGTTGAGGATGATTCTGTGCCTCAAAGTGCAGGCGACATTTGGACTGCTAAGGATGAAACTCAATGGTGCAGTAATCCACTGCCAAATGCACAAACAAAATCTCGTAATGTCCTACGACAAAGAGGTGGCCCTGCAGCAATCAGCAACCTATATACAGCAAAAGAGCTATTCAAGTCCATCATGACTCTCGAGATGTGTGACATCATATTACGGGAAACGAATCGAAAGGCCAAGAGAGTTTGTGATGCTTACAACAACGAACTGGTACAACGTTTTCCTGATTCTTCCAAACGGCCACCACAAAAAACATTCAAGCAATTTACTGAAACTGAACTTCATGCATTTTTGGGCATACTGATTGCTGCTGGTGTGCACAGAGCCAACAAAGAGAATCTGGAGGAAATGTGGAATGTTGCTGCTCTGCCTCTTATACGTGCAGCCATGTCTCGTGACCGCTTCAAGATGATACTCAGATTTATCAGGTTTGACAACGAAAATACACGTGCAGAACGTGTGCAAACAGATAAAGCTGCACCAATACGGGACATCTGGACAATGCTGAACAGTAATCTGGAGAGAGCCTACAAGCCATATCATTGTATCACCGTCGACGAGCAATTATTTCCATTTAGAGGTCATACTAAATTTACCCAGTATATACCTTCAAAACCAGCTAAATATGGCATAAAGATTTTCTGGGCTTGTGACTCATCAAATGCCTACCCTTTACAAGGTCAGCTCTACACTGGGAAACCAACTGATGGTCCTCGACAAGTAAACATTGGAGAACGAACAGTATTGGACCTAGTGAGCTCGTATAAAGGCTCTGGAAGAAATGTCACCACCGATAACTTCTTTACAACCATGGAACTAGCTAAGGTATTGAACTCCTGGAACATGACACTAGTTGGTACAGTGAGAAAAAACAAAAGGTTCCTACCTAACAACATGCAGCCTGCCAAAGAAAGGCCTGTATACTCGACAAATTTTGCCTACAATCATGATGCAACAGTCTGTTCATATGTACCAAAGAAGAACAAATCAGTCGTGCTTCTATCATCTATGCACATGACGGGAGAAGTTGAAGAGACACTAGCAGCCAAGCCAGAGATAATAAAATACTACAACATAACAAAAGGTGGCGTTGATGTTATGGATAAAATGTTGGGAGAGTACACTGTGAAACGACGAACATCACGTTGGACTTTGGCATTTTTCTACAATATGATTGATGTCAGTGGGTTAGCATCCTACATCATCTACAGAGAACACAATCCAAGCTTCAGGGCAAAGGATCAACGAAGAAAGTTCCTGAAAGATCTCGCAAATCAGCTGTGTATGATTGCAATTGAAGATCGTAGTACAAACAAAATGATAATGAGAAACCATTTTCTTCGAGGTGCAGTAGAAATGGTGCTTGGACGATGCATTGTGGTAGCATCGCAGCCAGCAGCTGGCCCCAAAATACCTCATGGTAGTCGTAGACCCTCCCCTGTTGTTGGTAGTTGCTATGTCTGCAGAGACCTGAGGCGAAAACAACGCAAGACTAGAAAGTCTTGTGTGGTTTGTGTGAAACCCATTTGCGATGAACACTCTGTAGCAAAGCCAACATGCATTACTTGCAAAGAAAATCAATAAAAAAAAGTTTCTTACATTTTCTTTTATAATGTAAATGAACAGTTTTTTACTTGTTTATAATAGTTAAATAGCATTATCATTAAAAAAAAATTTATGCTTTTTCCCTTGCATTACCTTCATTCAAAATATATGAGGTACATTTGTACCTATGCAGCTTGTTATGGATGCAAAAAGATCTCGACCCCTTATCTCGGAAGCGGGTGGAGATATTTTATTGAAATTTGGCCAATATATTCTGGACCAAAAATGTAGAGATGTCACGAAATTTCAGCCCTCTACGTCTTTTCAAAAAAAAGTTATTGCAATTTTAAAACGGAATAGTTACAATTGTACCTATTCAGCCGGATAAGGGTTAAGGTAGAAGGGGAAAACTGACCCTGCACTATGACTTGGCTGAAACCCTATGATGGAGTGGGCGACCCATTCCTTGCGAATAGACCCACCGACGATCCTAGGTTAATCTCAAGCGAAGACCTATAGATAAGGGGAAGAGGTTCCCTAAAAGAACTAAGGACTGGGTACAAAAACGGGTCACCTCCTAATAGAAAACAAAGAGAAAGCTGCAGAAACCAAAGGTACCAGCACTGCACAAATAACACACACAGAAGACAAAGCAAAGCACCAAGCTAGAGCAGCATATAAACACTGTTGTCCAGCAAGGACTGGGAGGCAGGTGCTGGTTAATAAAGAGTTGAACAAACACCTGACCCAAGTCAAACCCAACACCAGAGGAAAAAGACCAGCAGCCAGAACTCCACAAGAAAGTGGTAGATAGTCACAAACTAAACAGATTCTAAGAGGGTTAGGGTTGGGCTAGGTTTAGGGTTGGGGCTAGGGTAAGGGTTGGGGCTAGGGCTACGGTTGGTGTTAGGGTTGTGTTGGGGTTACTGTTGTGTTGGGGTTAGGGCTGTGGTTAGGTTTATGGTTGGGATTAGGGTTAGGGCTGTTTAAGGGGTTGGAGTTAGAATTGGGGGGTTTCCACTGTTTAGGTACATCAGGGGTCTCCAAACGCGACATGGAGCCCGCCATTAATTCCAGCCAATTTTGCATTTGAAAAGTCAAACTGTGCTCCCTCCCTTCTGAGCCCTGCTATGCACCCAAACAGTGGCTTTCCCCCACATACGGGGTATTGGCGTACTCAACAGAAATAGCACAACAAATTTTGTAGTCCATTTCCTGATACCCTTGTGAAAATGAAAAAAATTGGTTCCAAAGTAATTTTTTGTGAAAACAGTAAAATATTCATTTTTTACTTCCACATTGCTTTAGTTCTCATGAAGCACCTGAAGGGTTAATAAACTTCCTAAATGTGGTTTTGCGCACCTTGAGGGGTGAAGTTTATAAAATTGTGTCATGTTTGGGTATTTTCTGTTATATTGATTCCCCAAACTCACTTCAAATGTGAGGTGGTCCTTAAAAAAATGGTTTTGTAAATTTTGTTGGAAAAATTAGAGATCGCTGGTCAAATTTTAACCCTTATAACGTCCTAACAAAAAAAATGTTTCCAAAATTGTACTGATGTAACGTAGACTGTTATGGCCGGCAATCAGGCAACACAGCGTGCAGTAATCAGCGCACATACAGAGATCTGGCAATAACCAAAAACAATAGGACGAGCTCTGAGACGTGGAATCTCTGTAGACTGCAGTACCTGATCTATCCTCACACAACTATAAGCAGCAGTGGATTGCGCCTATCACTACCTATGCAACTCGACACTGCCTGAGGAGCTGACTAGCCTGAAGATAGAAATACAAGCCTGACTTACCTCAGAGAAATACCCCAAAGGAATAGGCAGCCCCCCACATATAATGACTGTTAGCAAGATGAAAAGACAAACGTAGGAATGAAATAGATTCAGCAAAGTGAGGCCCGATATTCTAGACAGAGCGAGGATAGCAAAGAGAACTATGCAGTCTACAAAAAACCCTAAAACGAAAACCACGCAAAGGGGCAAAAAGACCCACCGTGCCGAACTAACAGCACGGCGGTGCACCCCTTTGCTTCTCAGAGCTTCCAGCAAAAGTTAATAGCAAGCTGGACAGAAAAAACAGAAAACAAACTAGAAGCACTTATCTAGCAGAGCAGCAGGCCCAAGGAAAGATGCAGTAGCTCAGATCCAACACTGGAACATTGACAAGGAGCAAGGAAGACAGACTCAGGTGGAGCTAAATAGCAAGGCAGCCAACGAGCTCACCAAAACACCTGAGGGAGGAAACCCAGAGACTGCAATACCACTTGTGACCACAGAAGTGAACTCAGCCACAGAATTCACAACAGTACCCCCCCCCTTGAGGAGGGGTCACCGAACCCTCACCAGAACCCCCAGGCCGACCAGGATGAGCCACATGAAAGGCACGAACAAGATCTGGGGCATGGACATCAGAGGCAAAAACCCAGGAATTATCTTCCTGAGCATAACCCTTCCATTTGACCAGATACTGGAGTTTCCGTCTAGAGACACGAGAATCCAAAATCTTCTCCACAATATACTCCAATTCCCCCTCCACCAAAACAGGGGCAGGAGGCTCCACAGATGGAACCATAGGTGCCACGTATCTCCTCAACAACGACCTATGGAATACATTATGTATGGAAAAGGAGTCTGGGAGGGTCAGACGAAAAGACACCGGATTGAGAATCTCAGAAATCCTATACGGACCAATAAAACGAGGTTTAAATTTAGGAGAGGAAACCTTCATAGGAATATGACGAGAAGATAACCAAACCAGATCCCCAACACGAAGTCGGGGTCCCACACGGCGTCTGCGATTAGCGAAAAGCTGAGCCTTCTCCTGGGACAAGGTCAAATTGTCCACTACCTGAGTCCAGATCTGCTGCAACCTGTCCACCAGAGAATCCACACCAGGACAGTCCGAAGACTCAACTTGTCCTGAAGAGAAACGAGGATGGAACCCAGAATTGCAGAAAAATGGAGAGACCAAGGTAGCCGAGCTGGCCCGATTATTAAGGGCGAACTCAGCCAACGGCAAAAATGACACCCAATCATCCTGGTCAGCGGAAACAAAACATCTCAGATATGTTTCCAAGGTCTGATTGGTTCGTTCGGTCTGGCCATTAGTCTGAGGATGGAAGGCCGAGGAGAAAGATAGGTCAATGCCCATCCTACCACAAAAGGCTCGCCAGAACCTCGAGACAAACTGGGAACCTCTGTCAGAAACAATATTCTCAGGAATGCCATGTAAACGAACCACATGCTGGAAGAACAAAGGCACCAAATCAGAGGAGGAAGGCAATTTAACCAAGGGCACCAGATGGACCATTTTAGAAAAGCGATCACAGACCACCCAAATGACCGACATTTTTTGAGAAACGGGAAGGTCAGAAATGAAATCCATCGAAATATGTGTCCAAGGCCTCTTCGGGACCGGCAAGGGCAAAAGCAACCCACTGGCACGTGAACAGCAGGGCTTAGCCCTAGCACAAATTCCACAGGACTGCACAAAAGCACGCACATCCCGTGACAGAGATGGCCACCAGAAGGATCTAGCAACCAACTCCCTGGTACCAAAGATTCCTGGATGACCGGCCAGCACCGAACAATGAAGTTCAGAGATAACTTTACTAGTCCACCTATCAGGGACGAACAGTTTCTCGGCCGGACAACGATCAGGTTTATTAGCCTGAAATTTCTGCAACACTCTCCGCAAATCAGGGGAGATGGCAGACACAATGACTCCTTCCTTGAGGATACTCGCCGGCTCAGATAACCCCGGAGAGTCGGGCACAAAACTCCTAGACAGAGCATCCGCCTTCACATTTTTAGAGCCCGGAAGGTATGAAATCACAAAATCAAAACGAGCAAAAAATAACGACCAACGGGCCTGTCTAGGATTCAAGCGCTTGGCAGACTCAAGATAAGTAAGGTTCTTATGATCAGTCAAAACCACCACGCGATGCTTAGCACCCTCAAGCCAATGACGCCACTCCTCGAATGCCCACTTCATGGCCAGCAACTCTCGGTTGCCCACATCATAATTACGCTCAGCAGCAGAAAATTTCCTGGAAAAGAAAGCACATGGTTTGAACACTGAGCAACCAGAACCTCTCTGTGACAAAACCGCCCCTGCACCAATCTCAGAAGCATCAACCTCGACCTGGAACGGAAGAGAAACATCAGGTTGACACAACACAGGGGCACAGCAAAAACGACGCTTCAACTCCTGAAAAGCTTCCACGGCAGCAGAAGACCAATTAACCAAATCAGCACCCTTCTTGGTCAAATCGGTCAATGGTCTGGCAATGCTAGAAAAATTACAGAGGAAGCGACGATAAAAATTAGCAAAGCCCAGGAATTTCTGCAGACTTTTTAGAGATGTCGGCTGAGTCCAATCCTGGATGGCCTGAACCTTAACCGGATCCATCTCGATAGTAGAAGGGGAAAAGATGAACCCCAAAAATGAAACTTTCTGCACACCGAAGAGACACTTTGATCCCTTCACGAACAAGGAATTAGCACGCAGTACCTGGAAAACCATTCTGACTTGCTTCACATGAGACTCCCAATCATCTGAGAAGATCAAAATGTCATCCAAGTAAACAATCAAGAATTTATCCAGATACTCACGGAAAATGTCATGCATAAAAGACTGAAAAACAGATGGAGCATTGGCAAGTCCGAACGGCATCACCAGATACTCAAAATGACCCTCGGGCGTATTAAATGCCGTTTTCCATTCATCTCCCTGCCTGATTCTCACCAGATTATACGCACCACGAAGATCAATCTTAGTAAACCAACTAGCCCCCTTAATCCGAGCAAACAAGTCAGAAATCAATGGCAAGGGATACTGAAACTTAACAGTGATCTTATTAAGAAGGCGGTAATCAATACACGGTCTTAGCGAACCATCCTTCTTAGCTACAAAAAAGAACCCTGCTCCCAAAGGTGACGACGATGGGCGAATATGTCCCTTCTCCAGGGACTCCTTCACATAACTGCGCATAGCGGTGTGTTCAGGTACGGACAAATTAAATAAACGACCCTTAGGGAATTTACTACCAGGAATCAAATCGATAGCGCAATCACAATTCCTATGCGGAGGTAGGGCATCAGACTTGGACTCTTCAAATACATCCTGAAAGTCCGACAAGAACTCTGGGATGTCAGAAGGAATGGATGACGAAATAGACAAAAATGGAACATCACCATGTACTCCCTGACAACCCCAGCTGGTTACCGACATAGAGTTCCAATCCAATACTGGATTATGGGTTTGTAGCCATGGCAACCCCAACACGACCACATCATGCAAATTATGCAGTACCAGAAAGCGAATAACTTCCTGATGTGCAGGAGCCATGCACATGGTCAGCTGGGCCCAGTACTGAGGCTTATTCTTGGCCAAAGGTGTAGCATCAATTCCTCTCAACGGAATAGGACACCGCAAAGGCTCCAAGAAAAATCCACAACGTTTAGCATAATCCAAATCCATCAGATTCAGGGCAGCGCCTGAATCCACAAACGCCATGACAGAATACGATGACAAAGAGCACATTAAGGTAATGGACAAAAGGAATTTGGACTGTACAGTACCAATAACGGCAGAGCTATCGAACCGCCTAGTGCGTTTAGGACAATTAGAAATAGCATGAGTAGAATCACCACAATAGAAACACAGTCTGTTCAGACGTCTGTGTTCTTGCCGTTCTACTTTAGTCATAGTCCTGT
Organism: Ranitomeya imitator; assembly: GCF_032444005.1. NCBI lineage: Eukaryota > Metazoa > Chordata > Amphibia > Anura > Dendrobatidae > Ranitomeya > Ranitomeya imitator. The sequence continues at coordinate 546,686,601 of NC_091283.1, read as the reverse complement.
CGCACTGCATAGGCTCAGGTTTACTCTCAGACAATACCGCCAGATGGTGCACAGATTTACGCTCGCGCAAGCGACGACCGATCTGAATGGCCAAGGACATAGACTCATTCAAACCAGCAGGCATAGGAAATCCCACCATTACATCCTTAAGAGCTTCAGAGAGACCCTTTCTGAACAAAGCCGCTAGTGCAGATTCATTCCACAGAGTGAGTACTGACCACTTCCTAAATTTCTGACAATATACTTCTACATCATCCTGACCCTGGCATAAAGCCAGCAGATTTTTCTCAGCCTGATCCACTGAATTAGGCTCATCGTAAAGCAATCCCAGCGCCTGGAAAAATGCATCAACATTACTCAATGCAGAATCTCCTGGTGCAAGAGAAAACGCCCAGTCCTGTGGGTCGCCGCGCAAAAAAGAAATAATAATCAAAACCTGTTGAATAGGATTACCAGAAGAATGAGGTTTCAAGGCCAAAAATAGCTTACAATTATTTCTGAAGCTCAGGAACTTAGTTCTGTCACCAAAAAACAAATCAGGAATCGGAATTCTTGGTTCTAGCATCGATTTCTGATCAATAGTATCTTGAATCTTTTGTACATTTACAACGAGATTATCCATTGAGGAGCACAGAGCCTGAATATCCATGTCCACAGCTGTGTCCTGAAGCACTCTAATGTCTAGGGGAAAAAAAAGACTGAAGACAGAGCTAAGAAAAAAAAATGATGTCAGGATTTCTTTTTTCCCTCTATTGGGAATCATTGGTGTGGCTCCTTGTACTGTTATGACTGGCAATCAGGCAACACAGCGTGCAGTAATCAGCGCACATACAGAGATCTGGCAATAACCAAAAACAATAGGACGAGCTCTGAGACGTGGAATCTCTGTAGACTGCAGTACCTGATCTATCCTCACACAACTATAAGCAGCAGTGGATTGCGCCTATCACTACCTATGCAACTCGACACTGCCTGAGGAGCTGACTAGCCTGAAGATAGAAATACAAGCCTGACTTACCTCAGAGAAATACCCCAAAGGAATAGGCAGCCCCCCACATATAATGACTGTTAGCAAGATGAAAAGACAAACGTAGGAATCAAATAGATTCAGCAAAGTGAGGCCCGATATTCTAGACAGAGCGAGGATAGCAAAGAGAACTATGCAGTCTACAAAAAACCCTAAAACGAAAACCACGCAAAGGGGCAAAAAGACCCACCGTGCCGAACTAACAGCACGGCGGTGCACCCCTTTGCTTCTCAGAGCTTCCAGCAAAAGTTAATAGCAAGCTGGACAGAAAAAACAGAAAACAAACTAGAAGCACTTATCTAGCAGAGCAGCAGGCCCAAGGAAAGATGCAGTAGCTCAGATCCAACACTGGAACATTGACAAGGAGCAAGGAAGACAGACTCAGGTGGAGCTAAATAGCAAGGCAGCCAACGAGCTCACCAAAACACCTGAGGGAGGAAGCCCAGAGACTGCAATACCACTTGTGACCACAGAAGTGAACTCAGCCACAGAATTCACAACAGTAGACATATGGGAAATGTCATTTATTAACTATTTTGTGCGATATTTTACCACTAGCATGAAGTGCAATATGTCACGAAATTACAATTTCAGAATCAGTGGGATATGTTGAAGCGTTTCAGAGCTATAACCTCATAAAGTGACAGTGGTCAGAGTTGTAAATATTGACTTGGTCATTAAGTACAAAATTGGCTCGGTCACTAAGGAGTTAAAACAATATAAAATGTCAGCATATTCTTTCTTTTTTTATTGGCATCTAAAAATGTATTTGCTTTTGCAGCTGCTTATTGGCATTGAGCACTGTTGTTTGCCTTACTGGAAATCACCAGTTCCAAGCCCTTTTTGTTGTTCTTTCATCATGTGCTATATATGGCATACTAATAAATAACATTTGAATTTATTTTACTTTATATTACACAAATGGTATTCAAGGAATTGGAAGTACATACTATAACTGAAAGCATAGGTTCCATCACTATCATCAGAGCATATCTATATACAAATACAACTAAAGGGGATTTCAAGAAATTTCAAAATTTCTATATACAAGCATGCATTTATAATTTTTTTAAATTTGTACTTACCAATAGAATCGGGTGAATTTGTTCAGATTCGGTTGCCGAATCTGAATTTGCCACATTTGTGCCATGTTGGTACCCAATTGGTACATACCGAATGTATGTTTGATGATCGGTTCCTAACATACTCTGAAATTTCTACTCTCATTGACTCTAATGACGTTCGGCTGTGTTTGTCGAATAATGTAAAAACAATATTTGCTGCCAATCGTATTCGGAACTGAATCCGAACAAATTCACTCAACTCTACTTACCACTCAATGAAAATTCACAGTAAAATTGGGACATTTTGTCTGTAAAATTCCATTTACACTATATGTTCTGCCATGTGTGTAAACAGGGAAAGATGGATCTCGCCAAAAGGCTATGATATATTATGCATTAATCATATTTATCACTATTAACTATTGTGATTATATCAATAAATCCGAAGTGACTGCAATATTTTAATTACCAAAATGCATAGATTTTCCTTGGACTTAAGACCATAAGACTGAAAAGGGTTAATTCAGCTAATGAAATGCGTGCAAATGTCTGATTGTGTCAGTGTGGTTTCCTACTTTGTAGCAGAAAGAGAGCTTAAACTCAAACCCCATTAATTGTTCTTGTAAAGAAAACCCACACGTTTCCTGTTATAGGAAGAGCAACAGAAGAGCAAAACTTTAAAAACCTTCTATGACCTTCTAACGATTATTGTTCTAGAGGTGTCTTTAGATAATGATAATGCCATAATGCTCCATCTATAACTCTTGGGATTTACCACTTTAATTTTCTCAATTCACCTTGACATCTTAATACTTTTTTTTATAAATATGCTTAAAAGGAACCTTTCACCACAGAAAATGTAATTTTCCTGCAGATATAGGGTTAATCTGCAGTTAATTGCATTATAGGCGTGTCCGGCCGCAGTACTGAAAAAGCGGCCACCGGGGGGAAATGAACTTATTTCCCTCCAGGAGCTGACAGCTGTCTCTCATGGGGTCATATAGCTACAGTCATCACTCATAGCACCGCTCATAATACTGTGAGATAGGGCTATGAATATGGTGTGATTGACAGCCAGCACAGTGCACTTGTGCAAAACAAGCTGTCAATCAAAGTGCCCTTATGACTGAAAAATGGCGGCTCCTAGGAGAAAATAAGTTTCTTTTTCTGGTAGCCGCACTTTCAGTAAGACGGCTGATCAGCATTGTAATGCTATTTACCTGCATGTTAACCCTATACCAGCAGGTTAATAGCGTTTTCTGAGGTTACAGGTTGCCTTTAACTACTACACCTATGATTTTTAGCCTACACTATACTGAATGGGTTTTGTTGCCTATTATCAACACAATTATATCAACACAATTCAATTTTCCTTTATATATTATGGAAACTATTATCAGATGATTGGCGTCCTCTTAAAAGGGAACTACTCAACCATCTGAGGTGAAGTTGGCCTGTGAATATCGTGCCTCAACTCAAATGCAAAATAATGAGTGAGTGCTGGTTCCCAGTTGTTCCCAGTCTAGAACAGACTTTACAAAATAACATACAAATTAAATAAATCCAGTGCGCATGTGAGGACTTGGATAATACTACGGTAAGTAACCAGAGTCAGCATGGGTTTGTAGCAAACAAGTCATTCCAGACTAATCTAATTTCCTTCTATGATGGAATCACTGACTGGGTGGATCAGGGAATTGCAGTAGATATAGTATATCTCCACTTCAGTAAAGCATTTGGTAAAGTATCATATACTAACCTTATTGAAAAAATGGCCAAGTATGGGATGATAAAGCTACGGTTAGGTGGATTCAAAACTGGCTCAGTGATCATACTAAAAGAGTGGTTATAAATGGTTGAACATGCAATTGGAAGAGTGTTTCAAGTAGGGTACCACAAGATTCTGTCCTGGCCCAATATTTTATAAATGATCTAGATAAGGGAGCTGAAGGTAAATGAATCAAATTTGCAGACAGTGCAACCCTAGGAGGGATAGCTAACACTAGAGAAGACAGAGAAAGGATTCAGAAAGATCTAAATAAGCTTGAAACATTTGCAGTGATTAATAGAATGGCATTTAACAGGGAGAAATGTGATATTCTACATCTGGGTAAGAAAAACAAAAATTACCGTATATACTCGAGTATAAGCCGTCCCGAGTATAAGCCGACCCCCCTAATTTTGCCACAAAAAACTGGGAAAACTTATTGACTCGAGTATAAGCCTAGGGTGGAAAATGCAGCAGCTACCGGTGAATTTCAAAAATAAAAATAGATGCTCCATACTGTTCATTATGGCCCCATAGCTGTGCCATATAGTGCTCTGCACCTTTCATTATTTCCCCATAGATGTACCATAGAAAGCTGTGCCATATAGTGCTCTGCACCGTTCATTATTGCCCCATAGCTGTGCCATATAGTGCTCTGCACCGTTCATTATTGCCCCATAGCTGTGCCATATAGTGCTCTACACCGTTCATTATTGCCCCATAGCTGTGCCATATAGTGCTCTGCACCGTTCATTATTGCCCCATAGCTGTGCCATATAGTGCTCTGCGCCGTTCATTATTGCCCCATAGCTGTGCCATATAGTGCTCTGCACCGTTCATTATTGCCCCATAGCTGTGCCATATAGTGCTCTGCACCGTTCATTATTGCCCCATAGCTGTGCCATATAGTGCTCTACGCCGTTCATTATTGCCCCATAGCTGTGCCATATAGTGCTCTGCACCGTTCATTATTGCCCCATAGCTGTGCCATATAGTGCTCTGCGCCGTTCATTATTGCCCCATAGCTGTGCCATATAGTGCTCTGCGCCGTTCATTATTGCCCCATAGATGTGCCATATAGTGCTCTGCGCCGTTCATTATTGCCCCATAGCTGCCATATAGTGCTCTGCGCCGTTCATTATTGCCCCATAGCTGTGCCATATAGTGCTCTGCACCGTTCATTGTTGCCCCATAGTTGTGCCATATAGTGCTCTACGCCATTCATTATTGCCCCATAGCTGTGCCATATAGTGCTCTGCGCCGTTCATTATTGCCCCATAGCTGTGCCATATAGTGCTCTGCGCCGTTCATTATTGCCCCATAGCTGCCATATAGTGCACTGCGCCGTTCATTATTGCCCCATAGCTGCCATATAGTGCTCTGCGCCGTTCATTATTGCCCCATAGCTGTGCCATATAGTGCTCTGCGCCGTTCATTATTGCCCCATAGCTGCCATATAGTGCTCTGCGCCGTTCATTATTGCCCCATAGCTGTGCCATATAGTGCTCTGCGCCGTTCATTATTGCCCCATAGCTGCCATATAGTGCTCTGCGCCGTTCATTATTGCCCCATAGCTGTACCATAGAAAGCTGTGCCATTGCTGCTGCAATAAAACATGCCATACTCACCTCGCTGCTTGCAGCTCCCAGCGTCTGGTCCCGGCGTCTCTCCGCACTGACTGATCAGGCAGAGGGCGGCGCGCACACTATATGCGTCATCGCGCCCTCTGACCTGAACAGTCACTGCAAGAGGACGCGAAGACAGAGCGGCGCCGGGAACATGGAGCGACGCCCGGCGTGTGGAACGCGGACAGGTGAATATTACATACTTACCTGCTCCCGGCGTCCCGCTCCCTCTGCCTGTCACACGGTCTTCGGTGCCGCAGCCTCTTCCTCTATCAGCGGTCACCGGTACCGCTGATTAGAGAAATGAATATGCGGCTCCACCTCTATGGGAGGTGGAGCTGCATATTCATTTCTCTAATCAGCGGTCCCACGTGACTGCTGAACAGGGGAAGAGCTGCAGCACCAAAGACCGGGTGACAGGCAGGGGGAGCGTCAGGATCGCCGGGACTAGGTGAGTATGCCTCAGCGCCCTCTCCCCCTCACCCGCCGACCCTGCCGCCCACCGTGACTTGAGTATAAGCCGAGAGGGGCACTTTCAGCCCAAAATTTTGGGCTGAAAATCTCAGCTTGTACTCGAGTATATACGGTAAATCTTCATAATTGGAGGAAAATTACTGAGCAACAGCACCTGTGAAAAAGACTTGGGTATACTAATAGATCACAGACTATACATGAGTCAACAGTGTGATGCAGCAGCAAATAAGGCAAATACAGTACTGGGATGGATTAAGAAAAGCAAAGAGTCTAGATCATGTGAAGTAATTATCTCCATCTATTCCTCCTTGGTCAGACCTCATCTGAAATACTGTGTCCAGTTCTGGGCACCACATTTTAAAAAAACATTGAAAAACTGGAGCAAGTTCAGAGAAGAGCTACCAGGATGGTGAGCGGACTGCAATATACTGTTCTGCGAGGAATAGTTAAAGGATCTGGGAATATTTAGCTTGCAAAAAAAAAAGCAACACGGATACTTAATAGCGGTCTACAAATATCTGAAGGGATGTCAGGGTAGAGGGATCATCATTATTCTCATTTGCACATTGAAATACGAGAAGCAATTAAATGAAACTGAAAGGGAGAAGATACATATAAGATATTAGAAAAAACATTTTGACACTGAGGGTTACCAATGAGTGGAACAGGCTGCCACGAGAGATGGTGAGTTTTCCTTGAATGGAAGTCTTCAAACAGAGGCTGGACAGACAACTGTCTGAGATGGGTTAGTGAATCCTGCAATGAGCAGGGGGTTGGACATGATGACCATGGAGGTCCCTTCCAACTCTAACATTCCATGACTCTATGATTCTTATTCCTTAACCTCTTAGTCTTAACCCCCTAAGGTATTTTTGTTTTTGCGTTTTCGTTTTCCTCTCTCCTTCTTCCCAGAGCCATAACTTTTTTATTTTTCTGTCAATATGGCCATATGAAGGCTTGTTTCTTGCGGGATGAGTTGCACGTTTGAAAGACACCATTGGTTTTACCATGTCATGTACTAGAAAATGGTAAAAAATTCCAAGTGCGGTGAAATTGCAAAAAAAGTGCAATCCCACACTTGTTTTTTGTTTGGCTTTTTACTAGGTTCACTAAATGCTAAAACTGACCTACCACTATGATTCTCCAGGTCATTACGAGAGTTTATAGACTCCAAACATGTCTAGGTTCTTTTTTTATCTAAGTGGTGAAAAAAATTCCATTTAAAGAAAGATAATGGCCTGCATTCTGTCGTAATTCGAGGTGCTGGTATAATGGGCCGGATGACCCTGAGTCCATAAAGTAGAAATTCCCAGGTCTTATTCATTACGTCGTCAATGTTGTGTTGAAAGTGGATGTACACTGTATAGGGAAGACTCCCTGGTTGTGGTGAGGTGTACAATGGGCTGTATAGTCCTCAGAGCGAAAGCGATATGCTTTAAGGTTGTGGATAGTGGCGGTGCTCCCACGCCTTGCCTCGTGCTGCTGCCAGGTCGAAATGTCACTCAATTATATAGTCGCTTAGTCTCCTATTACATAACAAGCCATACGTTCCTCAACGTAGCGGTAGTCTGCTGCACCCATTCAAAAGTTGAACTATATATATATATACATTCATATAAGGGCCTTACCCCCAATAAACTTAATACTTATGATACAGATTTTCATAAATTTTGTTTGTTAAAAAACAATTTTATTCAATATGTAAATGAGGGGGCCTGCTACACTTTTGGCGTGGCCAAGTATTCGGTGCAGTGAGCTACCATTGCAAAAAGTGGAGAAGTAGAAGAGGATGCCCGCACACACTGCCCTCTTTCGAGCTCCTTCAATATCAGTGTGTGCATAGCTGAGGATTGAATACAGGCAGCACTTCTTGGACTGATGTCAATCATAAGAAGGGAGGGATGAAGAATAGAAATTGAGTGATTGGAACGCTGTACCACGCCCCCTCATTTGCATATCTAATAAAACTGTCTTTACATAAAGAAAAATAGTAAAAATCTTTACCTTTACCTGAAGGATGGTTTCCTTAAGGGCTAAGTACTTCATATGAATGTTTAAGGGGTTAATTTGAGTATTGGGTATGACATGCTTTCTTTAAATAACTCATATAGATCTATGGAAAAAGCCGATGATGCAGAGCAGCACCTTTGGGGTATTTTAAGGTAACAATGGCATAAAGTATGTGTTTTACAAGGGTAGAGTTTAGAACCATATTCTGTTCTGAGGCCTCACAGAAGCTAAGACATGTAATTGTAAAGCATTGGGGGTGGGTGCATGTAATTGTAATGGATTAAAGAGCTGGGAGCAAGAACATGTAATTGTAATGGATGCTGGCATGAGAGAACACGTAATTGTAATGTATTGGGAGAAGAGGACACGGGACAATGACTTGAAATGAATTTGAGGAAGGAGAGGAAACAGGACAAGGACTTGCAATGAATTGAGGAAGGAGAGAACACAGGACAGGGACTTGTAATGAATTAGGGAGGAGGGAGGAGCACAGTAGTGAGGACACAAGACATTGACTGGTTTTGAATTGGGGGAAAGAGAGTGGGGGCTAGTTAATTATATTTGTATTGGGCAGGGGAAAGTGGCTAATTATAAATAAAAGGGACACACAGCAGGCATATCAATTTATATTTTGAAAAGTGGGTTGCACAGTGGATAATTGTATATTAAAGTCAACCAGTCATCAGGATTTTGTTCAGTAACATACAGACAGTGTCAGGTCGGCGCCATTATACTGATTAAAATGATACCTTGGTTGATTAAATACATCTTGTGGTTGTTGTTTAATCTTTATTTTTATTTTTCAGTTAATGAGATTCTCGTGCTACAGGGGGCGTCCTCTGGGGGGTTCGTTATGTGGTGCTCTGATTGCATATTCATTTGTATGGCTTTTGACAGGTCACTGATCTTTCACTGACCTGCCCCTATTTAACATGCTGCATATATTATTGTGGGGTTACAAAAGAAAATTTTAACAAAATGGTGGCTATGCCTGTCCAGTAGCATGATACATGTCTAATATGCATTTATGCTTTATTCCTATAGTATCGTGGTGTTAAAAAAATATTTATCTTCATCGAAATGGCAGTGGCGGTGGCGCTACACAGTAGCATCTATCAGAACGTGAAAGATGCTACTGCGCAGATGCCGCTGCCCATGCCATTTTGATGAAGATAATTTTTTACCCCACGATATTATAGGAATAAATCATGCTACGGCACAGGCACTGCCACCATTTTCATGAAGTTGAATTTTTTTTGTAACCCCACAATAGTATTTGCAGTATGTAAAATAGGAGAGAGGTCACTGAGGGATCACTAACCTGTCCTAAGCAATACAGATGAATAGCTATCAGAGCACCACATAAAGTCCCCCCCCACCACAGGCTGCCCCAGAGCACAAGAATCTTATTAACGGAAAACTACATATAATGATTTAACAACAACCACAAGACGGATTTCATCAACCCAGGTTTCATATTAATCACTGACACTGTCTGTAGGTTACTAAGCAAAATCCTGCTGACAAGTTTGCTTTAATTGTGTGGCCCATATTTTACATAGTAACATAGTTAGTAAGGCCGAAAAAAAGACATTTGTCCATCCAGTTCAGCCTATATTCCATCATAATAAATCCCCAGATCTACGTCCTTCTACAGAACCTAATAATTGTATGATACAATATTGTTCTGCTCCAGGAAGACATCCAGGCCTCTCTTGAACCCCTCGACTGAGTTCGCCATCACCACCTCCTCAGGCAAGCAATTCCAGATTCTCACTGCCCTAACAGTAAAGAATCCTCTTCTATGTTGGTGGAAAAACCTTCTATCCTCCAGACGCAAAGAATGCCCCCTTGTGCCCGTCATCTTCCTTGGTATAAACAGATCCTCAGCGAGATATTTGTATTGTCCCCTTATATACTTATACCTGGTTATTAGATCGCCCCTCAGTCGTCTTTTTTCTAGACTAAATAATCCTAATTTCGCTAATCTATCTGGGTATTGTAGTTCTCCCATCCCCTTTATTAATTTTGTTACGCTCCTTTGTACTCTCTCTAGTTCCATTATATCCTTCCTGAGCACCGATGCCCAAAACTGGACACAGTACTCCATGTGCGGTCTAACTAGGGATTTGTACAGAGGCAGTATAATGCTCTCATCATGTGTATCCAGACCTCTTTTAATGCACCCCATGATCCTGTTTGCCTTGGCAGCTGCTGCCTGGCACTGGCTGCTCCAGGTAAGTTTATCATTAACTAGGATCCCCAAGTCCTTCTCCCTGTCAGATTTACCCAGTGGTTTCCCGTTCAGTGTGTAATGGTGATATTGATTCCTTCTTCCCATGTGTATAACTTTAAATTTATCATTGTTAAACCTCATCTGCCACCTTTCAGCCCAAGTTTCCAACTTATCCAGATCCATCTGTAGCAGAATACTATCTTCTCTTGTATTAACTGCTTTACATAGTTTTGCATCATCTGCAAATATCGATATTTTACTGTGTAAACCTTCTACCAGATCATTAATGAATATGTTGAAGAGAACAGGTCCCAATACCGACCCCTGCGGTACCCCACTGGTCACAGCGACCCAGTTAGAGACTATACCATTTATAACCACCCTCTGCTTTCTATCACTAAGCCAGTTACTAACCCATTTACACACATTTTTCCCCAGACCAAGCATTCTCATTTTGTGTACCAACCTCTTGTGCGGCACGGTATCAAACGCTTTGGAAAAATCGAGATATACCACGTCCAATGACTCACCATGGTCCAGCCTAAAGCTTACCTCTTCATAAAAACTGATTAGGTTGGTTTGACAGGAGTGATTTCTCATAAACCCATGTTGATATGGAGTTAAACAGTTATTCTCATTGAGATAATCCAGAATAACATCCTTCAGAAACCCTTCAAATATTTGACCAACAATAGAGATTAGACTTACTGGCCTATAATTTCCAGGTTCACTTTTAGAGCCCTTTTTGAATATTGGCACCACATTTGCTATGCGCCAGTCCTGCGGAACAGACCCCGTCGCTATAGAGTCACTAAATATCAGAAATAATGGTTTAACTATTACATTACTTAGTTATCTTAGTACTCGTGGGTGTATGCCATCCGGACCCGGAGATTTATCTATTTTAATCGTATTTAGCCGGTTTCGCACCTCTTCTTGGGTTAGATTGGTGACCCTTAATATAGGGTTTTCATTGTTTCTTGGGATTTCACCTAGCATTTCATTTTCCACCGTGAATACCGTCGAGAAGAAGGTGTTTAATATGTTAGCTTTTTCCTCGTCATCTACAACCATACTTTCCTCACAATTTTTTAAGGGGCCTACAGTTTCAGTTTTTATTCTTTTACTATTGATATAGTTGAAGAACAGTTTGGGATTAGTTTTACTCTCCTTAGCAATGTGCTTCTCTGTTTCCTTTTTGGCAGCTGTCATTAGTTTTTTAGATAAAGTATTTTTCTCCCTATAGTTTTTTAAAACTTCAATGGTGCCATCCTGCTTTAGTAGTGCAAATGCTTTCTTTTTACTGTTAATTGCCTGTCTTACTTCTTTGTTTATTTTGTATCTAGGGGTGCAATGTAGGGTACTTTTTATGTAAGACATACAGTGGGGCAAAAAAGTATTTAGTCAGTCAGCAATAGTGCAAGTTCCACCACTTAAAAAGATGAGAGGCGTCTGTAATTTACATCATAGGTAGACCTCAACTATGGGAGACAAACTGAGAAAAAAAAATCCAGAAAATCACATTGTCTGTTTTTTTAACATTTTATTTGCATATTATGGTGGAAAATAAGTATTTGGTCAGAAACAAAATTTCATCTCAATACTTTGTAATATATCCTTTGTTGGCAATGACAGAGGTCAAACGTTTTCTGTAAGTCTTCACAAGGTTGCCACACACTGTTGTTGGTATGTTGGCCCATTCCTCCATGCAGATCCCCTCTAGAGCAGTGATGTTTTTGGCTTTTCGCTTGGCAACACGGACTTTCAACTCCCTCCAAAGGTTTTCTATAGGGTTGAGATCTGGAGACTGGCTAGGCCACTCCAGGACCTTGAAATGCTTCTTACGAAGCCACTCCTTCGTTGCCCTGGCGGTGTGCTTTGGATCATTGTCATGTTGAAAGACCCAGCCACGTTTCATCTTCAATGCCCTTGCTGATGGAAGGAGGTTTGCACTCAAAATCTCACGATACATGGCCCCATTCATTCTTTCATCTACCCGGATCAGTCATCCTGGCCCCTTTGCAGAGAAACAGCCCCAAAGCATGATGTTTCCACCACCATGCTTTACAGTAGGTATGGTGTTTGATGGATGCAACTCAGTATTCTTTTTCCTCCAAACACGACAAGATGTGTTTCTACCAAACAGTTCCAGTTTGGTTTCATCAGACTATAGGACATTCTCCCAAAACTCCTCTGGATCATTCAAATGCTCTCTAGCAAACTTCAGACGGGCCCGGACATGTACTGGCTTAAGCAGTGGGACACGTCTGGCACTGTAGGATCTGAGTCCATGGTGGCGTAGTGTGTTACTTATGGTAGGCCTTGTTACATTGGTCCCAGCTCTCTGCAGTTCATTCACTAGGTCCCCCCGCGTGGTTCTGGTATTTTTGCTCACCATTCTTGTGATCATTCTGACCCCACGGGGTGGGATTTTGGGTGGAGCCCCAGATCGAGGGAGATTATCAGTGGTCTTGTATGTCTTCCATTTTCTAATTATTGCTCCCACTGTTGATTTCTTCACTCCAAGCTGGTTGGCTATTGCAGATTCAGTCTTCCCAGCCTGGTGCAGGGCTACAATTTTGTTTCTGGTGTCCTTTGACAGCTCTTTGGTCTTCACCATACTGGAGTTTGGAGTCAGACTGTTTGAGGGTGTGCACAGGTGTCTTTTTATACTGATAACAAGTTTAAACAGGTGCCATTACTACAGGTAATGAGTGGAGGAAAGAGGAGACTCTTAAAGAAGAAGTTACAGGTCTGTGCGAGCCAGAAATCTTGATTGTTTGTTTCTGACCAAATACTTATTTTCCACCATAATATGCAAATAAAATTTTAAAAAACAGACAACGTGATTTTCTGGATTTTTTTTTTCTCAGTTTGTCTCCCATAGTTGAGGTCTACCTATGATGTAAATTACAGACGCCTCTCATCTTTTTAAGTGGTGGAACTTGCACCATTGCTGACTGACTAAATACTTTTTTGCCCCACTGTAAATGCCGATATACTGTATATGTTACATTGTTAGTGCAACGTGGAGTGGGGTGGCAGCCATGGGCCAGGTACTCATCTTACATGCGCTGGCACGTTACATGAAAGTGGGTGTGTAGATTTGTGCTGTGAGGGCGCCTCGCCCATGCAGGCCACATATAACCGATGTTGAGGTGCTGGAATAAATAAAACTTTTACTGAAAGGAATCTTGGTAGGGAATATACACAAGAGATAGCAAGTACCCAGTCTTATAAACATTTCCTTTACAATTCAAAGCATTTTTCACACAGGTTCCTTCCTTCTCGTTTCTATTGTTCTCTATATTCACCTTTCCTCTGTACTCTTTCTTCTTTGCTTCCTCGGTTTCTCACTTCTTCACCACAACCCAGCTCAACTTTACAGTCCTGCTTAGTAAGAGTCCATTACTCGCTCCACGGTTCCATGTCTTCTTTCCCCTTAGGGTCCCATAATGGCCAAAATTTGCTTCAAGATTTCTGACACTCTGGAACAATCTATTCATCTCTCGTACTCAGTCCTACCTTGTGATTGTAAACTAGTCTAGGCCTTTCTGTTAGGCGTCCTCTCCCAGGACCTGTCTCCGAAAGATCACTCTGTCTCTTAGTCACTTCTGCTCTGGATCTCGCTATCTCTTTTCTTTGGTCTCCTCTCACTCTAAAGACATGTCAGAATATGGCACTGCTCACAATGGACCTCAAGTCATTTCACTATGCACTCCAGACCCTATCTGACAGCCTAACAGGAAATTGTCACTTTCCTTTCAACTCAGCCCCACACTCTGGGCTAGTCCCAAACATCAACTCTCACTATCCCTGTTGTCAAACTACACATATCATCAATATTATACTTTAATGCACATCACATTTCACATTATACATCACATTTCATATTATACCATATAACATTAAACTTGTTTTTTCAATGGGGAACATGAGAGATATGTCCATCTCCTTACATTAATTTCAGAGGCGACATGATCAGTGACAAACTCTTCAGTAACCTATTCATGACTGGAAGATGTTGATATGAAAGCCTAGCCAGATGAGGAATAAACAAAAGAAAATGACTCTAATCAGATGAAACATAACTGGTAAGTCCTTTCTTATTATGTATAGTGCCGTTTCTTACTCCATAGAGCCCTCTCTTGTTATTTATCTTTCCTTTGTTACATAGTGTCCTCTCATATTATTTCCCTTGCTTTTCTGTATTACAGAGCGCTGTTCCTTAATACTGTGTCCTTTTTCTGTTGTGTACAATGCTTTCCCTTATCACGTAGTGTTATGTTTAGCACCATCCCTTATTGCATAATATCCTCTATTGTTAGGTATAGCAGTGTACATAAAGGAAATAGCTGTGGTGGCACATTCCACTGATGCTGTCTCATTTCATCTACAAAAGTGCACCAGAACATCTGTGTTTTAATCACAAGAACTATCACATGACCCCTCCCATCATCCTGTCATGATATATCAGGTGACAGGGGTCATACACAGTCTAAACTGCCCAGGGCTTTGGCTACCCTAAATCCATCCCTGCATACTGTATATTATTTCATCTTGGGCACAGAACAACTAAGGGTTTAATTATGACTCTTGTTTCTTTCTTTCTTTCTTTCTTTCGTTCTTTCTTTCTTTCATCTTTTCCACACTATGCAGAATTGCATGACTTATAAAATTGTTTTTCTTTCAAATACAATTGCTGCTAAATATGACCTATTGGGCTAAAATTAATGATACAGAAAGATAAATTCGTTTTAAAATAACATATTTATTTTGCCATTGAAAATGCAAACTGTGCTTTACTGAATATTGTAGTACCTTGCTCAAAGTGATTTTTTTTGCTTGCTAGAAAGCTTGTGATTATGTTTGGACTGCTGTACTTTGACCAGTAGGTGACACCACCGGATCTTCTCCTATGATGGCGCACGCTATGGGATAGAATAACAGATGCTGGGTTGTAATACATGGCACTTTTGCTGCTCTGTAATACACAGGAGAGCTATAAGAGGTAAAGTTCCACACAGGTTAACCCATAAGAATAAAATGGCAAACTGCTCAAAGTGCTGATACACTGAAGAATAAAATCTACACGCATTTATGACCTCCTATAGACTTTTCCTGAGCAGTCTCTGCCTACTTTGAATAGTATGCAAGAAATAGGATACAAGTTTGTCATAAAATCTTGTAGATTGGAGTTTAAAACTACAAAAACTCAAGTCTGCAAAAAGATTTCATAGGACAACATTGGAATTATGAAAAATTTGTCATTGATTTTCACATGTACTATCAGGATTTGCATGATTCCAATATTCATTAACACTATATTAGGGGACTGCTGTAGTTAGAATAATCTTAACATGAACTAAAAACCACAGCCTATTACAATGGAAACTCAGCAGCAGTAATACAATATCATTTTATGACAAGTACTGAATATAAAAGAAACTATTTATTATGTAATAACATCAGAAAATTAGAAATGAGTGATGAAATAAAAAAATTACAGTATCGAAGGATCTGAGAAAAATTGATAAACCTTGGTCAACCTACAGGGTCGGACTGGGGTGTCTGGGGTCCACAGGGGGAATGGACTCTTGGTTGTCCCCCTACAGCTATATGCAAATACCTGTTAGCCGTTATCCCCATTGCTGCGCCCAAATTATAGTATTTTCCCACATATTGGGTATTGGGGTACTCAGAAGAAATTGCACAACAAATTTGGGGGTTTTCCCTGCAACCCATGTGAAAATGAAAAAATTGGAGCTAAAACTACATTTTTTTGTATAAAATGTGATTTTTTATTTTCACAGCTCTATGTTATAACCTTCTGTGAAGCACTTGGGGGTTCATGGTGCTCACCACATATCTAAATACATTCCTTGAGGGGTCTAGTTTCCAAAATGAGGCCACTTGTGGGGGGTTTCCACTGTTTAGGCACATCAGGGCCTCTCCAAACCCGACAGGGCGTCTCCTCTCGATTCCAGCCATTTTTATGTTCAAAAACTCAAACAGTGCTACTTCCTGTTGTGAATTCTGTGGTCAGGCACCCACCTGTGGTCATGAGTGGTACTTCGGCTGGTTCTGTCCATGAGCTTCCTTTGGTGGATGTGAGTGGGGCTGCGGCTTCTGAGTTTCCTTCCTCAGGTGACGAGGTTAAGTCGTTAGGTGCTGCTCTATTTAACTCCACCTAGTTCTTTGTTCCTGGCCTCCAGTCAATGTTCCAGTATTGGTCTTGCTCTCTCCTGGATCGTTCTTGTGGCCTGTCTGCTCTGCATAAGCTAAGTTCTGCTTGTGTTACTTTTGTTTGCTATTTTTTCTGTCCAGCTTGCTATATTGGTTTGTTTTGCTTGCTGGAAGCTCTGGGACGCAGAGGGAGCACCTCCGTACCGTTAGTCGGTGCGGAGGGTCTTTTTGCACCCTCTGCGTGGTTGTTTGTAGGTTTTTGTGCTGACCGCAAAGCTATCTTTCCTATCCTCGGTCTATTCAGTAAGTCGGGCCTCACTTTGCTAAAATCTATTTCATCTCTGTGTTTGTATTTTCATCTTTACTCACAGTCATTATATGTGGGGGGCTGCCTTTTCCTTTGGGGAATTTCCCTGAGGCAAGGTAGGCTTATTTTTCTATCTTCAGGGCTAGCTAGTTTCTCAGGCTGTGCCCGAGGCGCCTAGGTCTGGTCAGGAGCGCTCCACGGCTACCTCTAGTGTGGTGTGATAGGATTAGGGATTGCGGTCAGCAGAGTTCCCACGTCTCAGAGCTCATCCTATGTTATTAGTAACTATCAGGTCATTTTCAGTGCTCTTAACCACCAGGTCCATTGTGGTTCTAAATCACCAGTTCATAACAGTACTGGAGGCCAAAAGTACTAATGCTTCTCAATAGAGGGAAAAGAGAAGTTCTGAGACCATTTTTTTTTCTCTGCACTGTGTTTTGTCTTTCTTTTCCCCTAGACATTTGGGTGGTTCAGGACACAGGTGTAGTGATGGACATTAAAGGTCTGTCTTCTTGTGTGGATCATCTCACTGCAAGAGTACAAAATATTCAAGACTTTGTGGTTCAGAATTCTATGTTAGAACCTAGAATTCCTATTCCTGATTTGTTTTCTGGAGATAGAGCTAAGTTTCTGAGTTTTAAAAATATTTGTAAACTATTTCTGGCTTTGAAACCCCGCTCCTCTGGTGACCCAGTTCAACAAGTTAAGATCATTATTTCTTTATTACGTGGCGACCCTCAAGACTGGGCATTTTCCCTTGCGCCAGGAGATCCTGCATTATGTGATATTGATGCGTTTTTTCTGGCGCTCGGATTGCTGTATGATGAACCTAATTCAGTGGATCAGGGAGAGAAAAATTTGCTGGCTCTTTGTCAGGGTCAGGATGACGTAGAGATATATTGTCAGAAGTTTAGGAAGTGGTCTGTGCTCACTCAATGGAATGAATGTGCGCTGGCAGCAATTTTCAGAAAGGGTCTCTCTGAAGCCCTTAAGGATGTCATGGTGGGATTTCCTATGCCTGCTGGTCTGAATGAGTCTATGTCTTTGGCCATTCAGATCGATCGACGCTTACGTGAGCGTAAAACTGTGCACCATTTGGCGGTATTATCTGAGCATAAACCTGAGCCTATGCAATGTGATAGGACTTTGACCAGAGCTGAACGGCAAGAACACAGACGTCGGAATGGGCTGTGTTTTTACTGTGGTGATTCCACTCATGCTATCTCCGATTGTCCTAAGCGCACTAAGCGGTTCGCTAGGTCTGCCACCATTGGTACGGTACAGTCGAAATTTCTTTTGTCCGTTACTTTGATCTGCTCTTTGTCATCCTATTCTGTCATGGCATTTGTGGATTCAGGCGCTGCCCTGAATTTGATGGACTTGGAGTACGCTAGGCGCTGTGGGTTTTTCTTGGAGCCTTTGCAGTATCCTATTCCATTGAGAGGAATTGATGCTACGCCTTTGGCCAAGAATAAGCCTCAGTACTGGACCCAACTGACCATGTGCATGGCTCCTGCGCATCAGGAGGACATTCGCTTTTTGGTGTTGAATAATCTGCATGATGTGGTCGTGTTGGGGTTGCCATGGCTACAAGTCCATAACCCAGTATTGGATTGGAAATCTACGTCTGTGTCCAGCTGGGGTTGTCAGGGGGTACATGGTGATGTTCCATTTCTGTCTATTTCATCATCCACCCCTTCTGAGGTCCCAGAGTTCTTGTCAGATTACCGGGATGTATTTGATGAGCCCAAGTCCAGTGCCCTACCTCCGCATAGGGATTGCGATTGTGCTATCGATTTGATTCCTGGTAGTAAATTTCCTAAAGGTCGACTGTTTAATTTGTCTGTGCCTGAGCACGCCGCTATGCGGAGTTACTTAAAGGAATCCTTGGAGAAGGGTCATATTCGCCCGTCGTCGTCGCCATTGGGAGCAGGGTTCTTTTTTGTGGCCAAAAAGGATGGTTCGTTGAGACCTTGTATTGATTACCGCCTTCTAAATGAAATCACAGTCAAATTTCAGTACCCCTTGCCGCTGCTGTCTGATTTGTTTGCTCGGATTAAGGGGGCTAGTTGGTTCACCAAGATAGATCTTCGTGGTGCGTATAATCTTGTGCGTATTAAACGGGGCGATGAATGGAAAACAGCATTTAATACGCCCGAGGGCCATTTTGAGTACCTGGTTATGCCATTCGGGCTTTCCAATGCTCCATCAGTATTTCAGTCCTTTATGCATGACATCTTCCGAGAGTACCTGGATAAATTCCTGATTGTATACTTGGATGATATTTTGGTCTTCTCGGATGATTGAGAATCTCACGTGAAGCAGGTTAGAATGGTGTTCCAGGTCCTGCGTGCGAATTCTTTGTTTGTGAAGGGGTCAAAGTGTCTCTTTGGTGTTCAGAAGGTTTCATTTTTGGGTTTCATTTTTTCCCCTTCTACTATCGAGATGGACCCTGTTAAAGTTCAGGCCATTTATGATTGGACTCAGCCGACATCTCTGAAGAGTCTGCAAAAGTTCCTGGGCTTTGCTAATTTTTATCGTCGCTTCATCAATAATTTTTCTAGTATTGCTAAACCGTTGACTGATTTAACCAAGAAGGGTGCTGATGTGGTCAATTGGTCTTCTGCCGCTGTGGAAGCTTTTCAGGAGTTGAAGCGTCGCAAAGAAGTTCTGATGGCTCGGTGATGAAACCATGTGCCTTCTTTTCCAGGAAGTTTTTGCCTGCTGAGCGTAATTATGATGTTGGCAATCGAGAGTTGCCATGAAGTGGGCATTCGAGGAGTGGCGTCATTGGCTTGAAGGAGCTAAGCATCGCATGGTGGTCTTGACTGATCACAAGAACTTGACTTATCTCGAGTCTGCCAAACGGTTGAATCCTAGACAGGCTCGTTGGTCGCTGTTTTTCTCCCGTTTTGACTTTGTGGTTTCGTACCTTCCGGGCTCTAAGAATGTGAAGGCGGATGCCCTGTCTAGGAGTTTTGTGCCCGACTCTCCGGGTTTGCCTGAGCCGGCGGGTATTCTCAAAGAGGGGGTAATTTTGTCTGCCATCTCCCCTGATTTGCGGCGGGTGCTGCAAAAATTTCAGGCTGATAGACCTGACCATTGCCCAGAGGAGAAACTGTTTGTCCCTAATAAATGGACGAGTAGAGTTATCTCTGAGGTTCATTGTTCGTTGTTGGCTGGTCATCCTGGAATCTTTGGTACCAGAGATTTGGTGGCTAGATCCTTTTGGTGGCCGTCTCTGTCGCGGGATGTGCGTTCGTTTGTGCAGTCCTGTGGGATTTGTGCTCGGGCTAAGCCCTGCTGTTCTCGTGCCAGTGGGTTGCTTTTGCCCTTGCCGGTCCCGAAGAGGCCCTGGACACATATCTTTATGGATTTTATTTCGGATCTCCCCGTCTCTCAAAAGATGTTGGTCATCTGGGTGGTTTGTGATCGCTTCTCTAAGATGGTCCATTTGGTACCCTTGTCTAAATTGCCTTCCTCCTCTGATTTGGTGCCATTGTTTTTCCAGCATGTGGTTCGTTTACATGGCATTCCGGAGAACATCGTTTCTGACAGAGGTTCCCAGTTTGTTTCGAGGTTTTGGCGAGCCTTTTGTGCTAGGATGGGCATTGATTTGTCTTTTTCCTCGGCTTTCCATCCTCAGAAAAATTGCCAAACTGAACGAACCAATCAGACCTTGGAAACATATCTGAGATGTTTTGTTTCTGCTGATCAGGATGATTGGGTGTCCTTTCTGCCTTTGGCTGAGTTCGCCCTTAATAATCGGGCCAGCTCGGCTACTTTGGTTTCGCCGTTTTTCTGCAATTCTGGTTTCCATCCTCGTTTCTCTTCAGGGCAGGTTGAGTCTTCGGACTGTCCTGGTGTGGATACTGTGGTGGATAGGTTGCAGCAGATTTGGACTCATGTAGTGGACAATTTGACATTGTCCCAGGAGAAGGCTCAACGTTTTGCTAACCGCAGGCGCTGTGTGGGTCCCCGACTTCGTGTTGGGGATTTGGTTTGGTTGTCGTCTCGTTATATTTCTATGAAAGTTTCCTCTCCTAAGTTTAAGCCTCGTTTCATTGGTCCGTATAGGATTTCTGAGGTTCTTAATCCTGTGTCTTTTCGTTTGACCCTCCCAGCTTCTTTTTCCATCCATAATGTATTCCATAGGTCATTGTTGCGGAGATACGTGGCACCTGTGGTTCCATCAGTTGATCCTCCTGCCCCGGTTTTGGTTGAGGGGGAATTGGAGTATATAGTGGAGAAGATTTTTGATTCTCGTATTTCGAGACGGAAACTCCAGTACCTGGTTAAGTGGAAGGGTTATGGTCAGGAAGATAATTCCTGGGTCTTTGCCTCTGATGTTCATGCTGCCGATCTGGTTCGTGCCTTTCATTTGGCTCATCCTGGTCGGCCTGGGGGCTCTGGTGAGGGTTCGGTGACCCCTCCTCAAGGGGGGGGTACTGTTGTGAATTATGTGGTCAGGCTCCCTCCTGTGGTCATGAGTGGTACTTCGGCTGGTTCTGTCCATGAGCTTCCTTTGGTGGATGTGAGTGGGGCTGCGGCTTCTGAGTTTCCTTCCTCAGGTGACGAGGTTAAGTCGTTAGGTGCTGCTCTATTTAACTCCACCTAGTTCTTTGTTCCTGGCCTCCAGTCAATGTTCCAGTATTGGTCTTGCTCTCTCCTAGATCGTTCTTGTGGCCTGTCTGCCCTGCATAAGCTAAGTTCTGCTTGTGTTACTTTTGTTTGCTATTTTTTCTGTCCAGCTTGCTATATTGGTTTGTTTTGCTTGCTGGAAGCTCTGGGACGCAGAGGGAGCACCTCCGTACCGTTAGTCGGTGCGGAGGGTCTTTTTGCGCCCTCTGCGTGGTTGTTTGTAGGTTTTTGTGCTGACCGCAAAGCTATCTTTCCTATCCTCGGTCTATTCAGTAAGTCGGACCTCACTTTGCTAAAATCTATTTCATCTCTGTGTTTGTATTTTCATCTTTACTCACAGTCATTATATGTGGGGGGCTGCCTTTTCCTTTGGGGAATTTCTCTGAGGCAAGGTAGGCTTATTTTTCTATCTTCAGGGCTAGCTAGTTTCTCAGGCTGTGCCCGAGGCGCCTAGGTCTGGTCAGGAGCGCTCCACGGCTACCTCTAGTGTGGTGTGATAGGATTAGGGATTGCGGTCAGCAGAGTTCCCACGTCTCAGAGCTCGTCCTATGTTATTAGTAACTATCAGGTCATTTTCAGTGCTCTTAACCACCAAGTCCATTGTGGTTCTAAATCACCAGTTCATAACAACTTCCCTTCCGAGCCCCGCCGTGTGCTCAAACAGTGCATTTCCCCCATATATGGGGTATCGGCGTACTCAAGAGAAATTGTACAACAAATTTTAGGGACCATTTTCTCCTGTTTTCCTAGGGCTAGAGTAAAATTTTTGTGAAAAAGTTAAATGTTCATTTTTTTTCTTCCACATTGCTTTAGTTCATGTGATGCACCGGAAGGGATGCAGTTTTTAGAATGGTGTCACTTTTGGGTATTTTCTGTCATATAGGCCCCCAAAGTTACTTCAAATGTGATGTGGTCCCTAAAAAATAGTTTTGTAAATTTTGTTGGAAAGATAAGAAATTGCTGATCAACTTTTAACTCTTTTAACCCTAGAACGCATACCCACAGAAATCTACACATTCACGCACCTGGGGCCTTTTAGGCCTGTTTACAATTGTCATGAAATAACTCAAATAAAAATACTTTTCAAAGTTTAATTGCAAAGTAAGGATGCATTCCCACTAGCACAGGGGTCCGCCAGGACGGGATTCCATAAAGGATCTGACCTCCTGGTGACCCCAGCTAAGGCTGGCGGATGCATACCTGGGGCCTCGCAGGCCTGCCAGGTTACTTGTTTTCTATTTTCTGTAAAATTACTTTAGTTAGAATTTTGAAACTCCAGGTATTCCTCAGGTATATAGTTGTTAGTAATTTCCAGTTGTTAATATATTTTTATGTTATAGGCATTTCGGTATAACAACCTTTTTTTGGGACTACCCCATATTCACGCACCTGGGGCCTTTTAGGCCTGTGTGCAAATAACACGGAATAACTCAAATAAAATTACTTTTCAAAATTTATTTTACAATTGCACGGTAAGTATGCATTCAATCTAGTGCTGGGGTCCGCCAGGAAGGGATCCGTAATGGATCTGACCTCCTGGTGACCCCAGCTAAGGCTGGCAGAATTCCGCCATTCCGGCAGCCTTAGCTGCAGTTAACAGGAGGCCAGATCCATTATGGATCCCCTTCTGGCGAACCCCAGCGCTACTGGGAACACAGCCTAAGATGTGTATATTTCAAAACATAATTATGTGCATAAAACAACAAAAAAGTAAGTAAACGGGCACACCAAATATAGGCATTCTAGATGCAATTTTGTTATGAAAACATTTTTTGGTTGTAGCAAACTTGGTGCAGGAATATTTATTTGTAACTTTACATATTCCCCCGACAATTCTCGCATTTTATTTTTTCGGCTGAATGTTCCTTGCATACATTTTGTCCACAAGTAGAACAGAAACGCTCCGATTCTCTTTCCTTCTTTGCTGGACAAATATAGCAGCGCTTTCTTTTTTTTCTCTTTGCTCTGGATGTTCCAGAAAGCATATTCCACATCGGATCATTGCCTCTGTAATTTGCCTTGATAAGCATATCATGCTGCTTCTCTCCATCATAGTAAGCATCAAAAGTTCATAACAAAGTTCTGTCAAAAATAGACCTCTCTTGTCTTTCCTGTTGGCATGGAATTCTGGATTAGTTTGACAATAAACAATGTAGCTATTGAGGGCTGACACATCAAGGATATCGGAAAAAAGGGCAACAGGCCAACGTTTAGTCTGCCTTTTGCACGAATACTCTCCAATCATTTCGTCCATCTTGTCGACACCTCCTTTTGTCTTATTATAATGCAGTATGATTTCAGGTTTTTTTTTCCTGTCATTGGTGTCAATACTTCCATCATGATGCATTGTACTCAGTAATATCACGGATTTTTCTTTCTTGGCTTTATAAGACACCATTGTTGCTTGATTGCAGAAACCGTATACACTCTCGTAGATTGTTCGCTGTGCATTGTGCTTCATGATTGGAGGAATTTCGCGGCGGTTTGGCCTCATAGTACCAACAAGTGTATGTTGCTTTTGAAGCAAAAAGTTGGCCATTTCAAAATTGGTAAAGTAATTATCAATTGTAATATTTTTTCCTGAATTGAAAATTGGTAGAGCAAGTGTTTTTACTATGTCGGAACATAGGTCTTTCTGGACTGGAGCATCAGCTTCTTTGCCCTTCCAAGATCACATGACCATGTTGTCATGCAGAATCCACACTCTTCCCAGCAATAGCAGAGTCATAAAAGTTCTTCCCCAGCAACAATACAGACAAAAAGACTGAGTATCACATGTAAACCTAGTACAGGCCTAAAAGGCCCCAGGTGCGTGAATATGGGGTAGTCCCAAAAAAAGGTTGTTATACCGAAATGTCTGTAACATAAAAATATATGAATAACTGGAAATTACTAACAATTATATACGTGAGGAATACCTAGAGTTTCAAAATTCTAACTAAAGTAATTTTACAGAAAATAGAAAACAAGTAACCTGGCAGGCCTGCGAGGCCCCAGGTATGCGTTC
The DNA here is from genome assembly GCF_032444005.1 of Ranitomeya imitator. Classification (NCBI taxonomy): domain Eukaryota; kingdom Metazoa; phylum Chordata; class Amphibia; order Anura; family Dendrobatidae; genus Ranitomeya; species Ranitomeya imitator. The sequence continues at coordinate 546,662,256 of NC_091283.1, read as the reverse complement.
TAGGGTTAACGTCCTAATAAAAAAAATTATGTTTCAAAAATGATGCAGCTGTAAAATAGACATGTGGGAAATGTTATTCATTAACTGTTTTGTATGACATAACTTTCTGATATATAAAGTGACATTAATCAGGTTTCAAAAATATGGCCAGGTCATTCAGGTCAAAATTGGCTCGGTCACTAAGGGGTTAAACCACTTATTGCAGATTTTGCAACTAAATCCAATTTCTGAATTTAACGCTTGTTTTTGTTTCTAAATGAATGTGTGATAACTGCTTTGAAATGCGCCATTTTTTTAAAAAGAGAAAACTTTTTAATTCTGAAACTTAAAGGGAACCTGTCACCCCAAAAATCGAAGATGAGCCATGGCCACCGGCATCAGGGGCTTATCTACAGCATTCTGTAATGTTGTACATAATCCCCCGATGTAACCTGATATTAAGAAAAACAGGTTAGATTATACTCACCCAGGAGCAGTCCCGCTGCGGTCCGGGTCCGATGGGTGTCGCGGTCCGGTCCAGGGCCTCCCATCTTCGTATGATGACGTCCTCTTCATGTCTTCACGCTGCGGCTCCAGCGCAGGCATACTTTGTCTGCCCTGTTGAGGGTATTGCAAAGTACTGCAGTGCGCAGGCACTGGGCCTCTCTGACCTTTCCCGGCATTCCAGAATGCTGTAGATAAGCCCCTGATGCCGGTGGCCACAGCTCATCTTTGATTTTTGGGGTGACAGGTTCCTTTTAAGCACATGTGTTTTCCTACCAAAGTGTAAGCACTATCTAAAATATGTTGAGCTTGCTTCATTGCTCCAATAGTTTAATATTAGATGAGTACATACACACGCCACCCGAATACAGAAGCCAGTTGCATGTGCTTGCTATTGGTATGTGATACTATCTACATTTTCTGGTACTGTCCTATTTTGTAATGGCATGTGGGCTTCATTAATTAATTTTTTTTTTTTGAAAAGAGAACTACATAATCCTGAAACTTAAAGCGTTTACCTACTAAAGTGCATGCATTGTTTTAAATAACTTGTTGAACCTTCTTTATTGCTCCAATTCTTAATTCTACATATAGTTCTAGTCCCATACTATTTATTAAGGCACATAGTCTTTTCTTTTTCTTCACCTTTAACATAAAAGTTCTCCTTTTTTATTTTGGAACTTATTTATTTTTTAATTGTCTATTCTAGATAGCGTACACCCCACAACCAAACTACCATTGTTGACACATGCTTCATACCAATCGTGAATCTACGTGTAGCAACATTGCAACCTACACTTTAGGGTACATTAAATTATTTTTCATTTTGGCTGAATGCTGTTATTAAAGAAAAAAAAGAAAAACAAAAACACAAGAGGTTAAAGTTTTTCAATTGTTTGACTAATCACAATCAAGGATCCTAGGTGCCACAACAATACTACTGGCTCTTTACGCAAAGTTCTTACCAATATACTTACACTAGCTATTGAACCCATTCTACGCCCGGGTGGCGAGCATTTATATTGGTATATGGTCTCCATCCTGTCATGTGCTGCTCCATCATGCGTCCCCATCATGTCATGTGCTGCTCCATCCTGCGCCCCCATCCTGTCATGTGCTGCACCCATCCTGTGCCCCCATTCTGTCATGTGCTGCTCCCATCCTGCGCTCCCATTCTGACATGTGCTGCTCCCATCCTGCGCCCCCATTCTCACATGTGCTGCACCTATCCTGCGCCTCCATTCTGACATGTGCTGCACCCATCCTGCGCCTCCATTCTCACATGTGCTGCACCCATCCTGCGCCTCCATTCTCACATGTGCTGCACCCATCCTCCGCCTCCATTCTGACATGTGCTGCACCCATCCTGCGACTCCATTCTGTCATTTGCTGCTTCCATCCTGCGACCCCATCCTGTCATGTGCTGCTTCCATCCTGCACCCCCGTTCTGTCATGTGCTGCCCTATTCTGTCATGTGCTGCTCCCATCCTGCGCCACCGTTCTGTAATTTGCTGCTCCCATCCATATGCCCCATACGCTGCTCCATAAAGGTTGATGGTCCCATAAGATGCTCCATAGTATATGCCTCATATGCTGCTCCATTATGGTTGATGGCCCCCATAAGATGCTCCATAGTATGTGCCCCATATGCTGCTGCATTATGGTTGATGGCCCCCATAAGATGCTCCATAGTATATGCCCCGTATGCTGCTCCATATAGGTTTATGGCCCCCATAAGATGCTCCATAGTATATGCCCCGTACACTGCTCCATAAAGGTTTATGGCCCCCATAAGATGCTCCATAGTATATGCCCCGCACACTGCTCCATAAAGGTTTATGGCCTCCATAAGATGCTCCATAGTATATGCCCCATATGCTGCTCCATAAAGGTTTATGGCCCCCATAAGATGCTCCATAGTATATGCCCCATATGCTGCTCCATTATAGTTGATGGCCCCCATAAGATGCTCCATAGTATATGCCCCATATGCTGCTCCATAAAGGTTTATGGCCCCCATAAGATGCTCCATAGCATATGCCCCGTATACTGCTCCATAAATGTTGATGGCCCCCATAAGATGCTCCATAGTATTATATGCCCCGTATGCTGCTCCATAAAGGTTTATGGCCCCCATAAGATGCTCCATAGTATATGCTCCGTACACTACTCCATAAAGGTTTATGACCCCCATAAGATGCTCCATAGTATATGCCCCGTATGCTGCTCCATAAAGGTTTATGGCCCCCATAAGATTCTGCATAGTATATGCCCCGTATACTGCTCCATAAATGTTGATGGCCCCCATAAGATGCTCCATAGTATTATATGCCCCGTATGCTGCTCCATAAAGGTTTATGGCCCCCATAAGATGCTCCATAGTATATGCCCCGTACACTACTCCATAAAGGTTTATGACCCCCATAAGATGCTCCATAGTATATGCCCCGTATGCTGCTCCATAAAGGTTTATGGCCCCCATAAGATGCTCCATAGTATATGCCCCGTATACTGCTCCATAAATGTTGATGGCCCCCATAAGATGCTCCATAGTATTATATGCCCCGTATGCTGCTGCGATATATATAAAAAAAAATAACATACTCACCTATCGTCACTGGGCGCCGAGTGCTGGGGGGCCTGAGCAGGCGGGGACACTGGTGCGCTTTGGGGGTCAGGTGCCGGAGTCACCGCTAGCTCAGGCCCCCGACACTTGCTATATTCACCTGTCTGTCCTGTTCCAGCGCTGCGTGCCACTCCGTGTTCCGGGTACTCTGGGTGTGACTGTTCAGTCAGAGGGCGGCGCACATTAAGCACGTCATCGCGCCCTCTGAACTGTGAACGTCACAGGCAGAGGACCCGGAAGATGGAGCGGCGCGCAGCGCTGGAACGGGACAGACAGGTGAATATAGCTTATACTCACCCTCCTGCCACGTCCCTGTCTCTCCGTTGGAGATCGCGGTGTGCGTTCAGTGCTTACGCATACCGCGATCTCCTGGGAGCGTCACTCTGTGGGGTCCAGACTGCGCCGGCGCTTGCGCTTGCACAGTCTATAAAGGCTTCGGACAGAATGATGCTCCCAGCCTTATAATATAGATAGTGACTTATTTATTTATGGTTAACCTTATTTGTCAAAGGTGAGAGAGTTTTAAAGTTTGTTAAAGTTTACAAACAAATTAAAAGATATACTTTTGTCTAAAATGAATGCTATATCCAAACATGGCACAGCTGATGGACATGGCAGGGTGATAGAAAACAAACTAATATCAGGATCATGGGCGGACAGAGACAGCTCGGGGCCCCTGTGTAGGAATTGTGTCTGAGCCCCCCTCCTTTTAAGGCGATAAAGGTATATTTATATATATTTACATTGTGTATATATATATATATATCTATATATATAAGAGGCATCATGATTACTCGCTAATCCCGCCCCCTGCACAGTAGCTCTGCCTCCCACCATATCACCACACATAATCCCGCCCCCAAGACATCACCACACATAATCCCGCCCCCCACCCCATTACCACACATAATCCCGCCCCCAACACATCACCACACATAATCCCGCCCCCACCACATCACCACACATAATCCTGCCCCCACCCCATTACCACATAATCCCGCCCCCCACCCCATTACCACACATAATCCCGCCCCCAACACATCACCACACATAATCCCGCCCCCACTACATCACCACACATAATCCTGCCCCCACCCCATTACCACATAATCCCGCCCCCCACCCCATCACCACACATAATCCCGCCCCCACCACATCACCACACATAATCCTGCCCCCACCCCATTACCACATAATCCCGCCCCCCACCCCATTACCACACATAATCCCGCCCCCCACCACATTACCACACATAATCCCTCCCCCACCCCATTACCACACATAATCCCACCCCCCACCCCATTACCACACATAATCCCGCCCCCACCACGTTACCACACATAATCCCGCCCCCCACCACATTACCACACATAATCCCACCCCCACCACATTACCACACATAATCCCGCCCCCCACCACATTACCACACATAATCCCACCTCTACTCCATTACCACACATAATCCCACCCTATTACCACACATAATCCCGCCCCCCACCCCATAACCACACATAATCCCGACCCCACCACATCACCACACATAATCCCACCCCCCACCCCATCACCACACATAATCCCACCCCCCACCCCATCACCACACATAATCCCGCCTGCACTCCATTACCACACATAATCCCACCCCATTACCACACATAATCCAGCCCCCACCACATTACCACACATAATCCCACCTCCACTCCATTACCACACATAATCCCACCCCATTACCACACATAATCCCACCCCCACCACATTACCACACATAATCCTGCCCCCCACCACATCACCACACATAATCCCATCCCCACCCCATTACCACACATAATCCCGCCCCCCACCACATTACCACACATAATCCCGCCCCCCACCCCATTACCACACATAATCCCGCCTCCCACCCCATTACCACACATAATCCCGCCCCCCACCACATCACCACACATAATCCCACCCCCCACCCCATCACCACACATAATCCCGCCCCCCACCCCATTACCACACATAATCCCGCCCCCCACCACTCTACCACACATAATCCTGCCCCCCACCAAATTACCACACATAATCCTGCCCCCCACCACATTACCACACATAATCCTGCCCCCACCACATCACCACACATAATCCCACCCCCCACCCCATCACCACACATAATCCTACCCCCCACCCCATCACCACACATAATCCTGCCCCCACCCCATTACCACACATAATCCCGCCCCCACTACATTACCACACATAATCCCACCTCCACTCCATTACCACACATAATCCCACCCCATTACCACACATAATCCCGCCCCCCACCCCTTAACCACACATAATCCCTCCCCCACCACATCACCACACATAATCCCACCCCCCACCCCATCACCACACATAATCCCGCCCACACTCCATTACCACACATAATCCCGCCCCCACTCCATTACCACACATAATCCCGCCCCCACCACATTACCACACATAATCCCACCTCCACTCCATTACCACACATAATCCCACCCCATTACCACACATAATCCTGCCCCCCACCCCATTACCACACCCATAATCCCGCCCCCCCATCATCACCCATAATCCCACCCCCCACCTCATCACCACTCATAATGTTGCTCCCCACCCCATCACCACCCATAATCTTGCCCCCCACCCCATCACTACCCATAATCCCGCCCCCCCACCCCATCACCACCAATAATCCCGCCCCCCCACCCCATCGCCACCCATAATCCCGCCCCCCCACCCCATCGCCACCCATAATCCCGCCCCCACCCCATCACCACCCATAATACCACCCCCACCCCATCACCACCCAAAATTCCGCCCTCCCACCCCATCACCATCCATAATCCCGCCCCCCGCCCCATCACCACCCATAATCCCGCCCCCACCCCATTACCACACATAATCCCGCCCCCCACCACATTACCACACATAATCCCACCTCCACTCCATTACCACACATAATCCCACCCCATTACCACACATAATCCTGCCCCCCACCCCATTACCACACCCATAATCCCGCCCCCCCATCATCACCCATAATCCCACCCCCCACCTCATCACCACTCATAATGTTGCTCCCCACCCCATCACCACCCATAATCTTGCCCCCCACCCCATCACCACCCATAATCCCGCCCCCCCACCCCATCACCACCCATAATCCCGCCCCCCCACCCCATCGCCACCCATAATCCCGCCCCCACCCCATCACCACCCATAATACCACCCCCCACCCCATCACCACCCTTAATTCCGCCCTCCCACCCCATCACCATCCATAATCCCGCCCCCCGCCCCATCACCACCCATAATCCCGCCCCCCCACCCCATCACCACCCATAATCCCGCCCCCCCACCCCATCGCCACCCATAATCCCGCCCCCACCCCATCACCACCCATAATACCACCCCCCACCCCATCACCACCCTTAATTCCGCCCTCCCACCCCATTACCACACATAATCCCGCCCCCCACCACATTACCACACATAATCCCGCCCTCCCCACCACATTACCACACAATCCCACCCCCCACCACATTACCACACATAATCCTGTCCCCCCACCACATTACCACACATAATCCCGCCCCCCACCACACCACAGATAATCCCGCCCCCACATCACACTCGCTAATCTCGACCCCTGCACAATAGCTCCGCCCTCACCACATTACCACATAATCCTGCCCCCCAACACATCACCACGCATAATTCCACCCCCCCACTCCATCACCACACACAATCCCACCCCCCACCCCATCACCATGCATAATTCCACCCCCCACCCGTCAGTACACATAATCCTGCCCCCCCAACACATCACTACGCATAATCCTGCCCCCCACCACATTACCACAGATAATCCCGCCCCCACCACATTACCACACATAATCCCGTCCCCACCACATTATCACAGATAATCCCGCCCCCCACCCGGTGACGTCACCCCTGTGCTCTGCTTTACGGCCAGCCGGCGCTGACACAGTGCAGGGAAGCTGACGCCGGGGACAGACACCGGAATGTAAGTATGTACTGTTTGTTTTTTTTAACTTTTACAATGGTAACCAGGGTAAACATCGGGTTACTAAGCGCGGCCCTGCGCTTAGTAACCTGATGTTTACCCTGGTTACCAGTGAACACATCGCTGGATCGGCGTCACACACGCCGATTCAGCGATGACAGCGGGTGATCAGCGACCAAAAAAAAAGGTCCTGATCATTCCCAGTGACCAATGATCTCCCAGCAGGGGCCTGATCGTTGGTCACTGTCAAGCATAACGGTTTTGTTAACGATATCGTTGCTACATCACAAAAAGCAACGATATCATTAACGAAATCGTTATGCGTGAAGGTACCTTTAGAGTCTGATTGCTGTAGTAATCTATTCAGAAGTTAGAGACATTTAGGTGGTAAAAATGCACATTTTCATTCCTATCATGCCACTTTGCATTAATTCCTGTAAAGCACCTGAAGAGTTAATAAACTACCTGACTGCAGTTTTCAATATGTCTGGGGGTGCTGTTTTTAAAATGGTATCACGTTTGGGGGTTTCCCAATATATGAGACCCCTAAAGTCACTTCTAACATGGATAAGTCCCGAAAAAAATAAATTTTGTACATTTCCTTGAAAAAATGAAAAATTGCTGCTACATTTTTAATCTTCCTAAAATGTTAAGAAAATAAAATAACATTTTACAAATGTTGCTGATGTAAAGCAGACATGTGGGAAATGTTATTTATTAATGGTTTGCTGTAGTATGGCCATCTGGACTAAATGGATAATCATTCAAAGTTTGAAAATTGCTAATTTTTTAACATTTTTCTCAAATTTTTGATATTTTTTTATAAATAAACACAAAACATATTGACCTAAATTTACCATTATCATAAAGTATAATGTGTCACGAAAAAACAATCTCAAAATCACTGGGATTTGTTGAAGCGTTCCAGAGTTATTACCACATAAAGTGACACTGGTCAGATTTAAAAAATTTGGCTCCGTCACAAAGGGGTTAATCACCAGCAGCGTTAATTAGATAGCATTGAGCGTGCCGAGCGTTAGCTGGCTGGAAACAGCTAGTATATATATATATATCTATAGCCACACACACATAAATGTATCTATTACATAGTCTCCTTTATTATGTATATTGCCATTCCCTATTATACAGTGCCCTCTCGCTATGTACAGCACCGTCCCTTACAGATTGGATTTTATAGAGCCCTGCTTTTTATTACATACCGTCCTGTCTTGTTAGTAGTATAATGCAATAATGGCTGATGGAGCATGGGAAAGCTTCTTTTCTAAAGAAGGAGCTGATGGACTGGTAGTCTGGTCATCGGCTCCTCCATCAGTAGTCATTTTCTATCTAACAAGAGAGGGGACTATGTAATAATAGAGGGCGCTGTGAATAACAAAAATAACAATACACTATGTAAGAGGCAGCACTGTACATAACAGCAGAGGAAGCTATATAATAAGGAAGGACATCATTTATAACTAGAGAGGATGGTACTTAAAAAGGGACGGTGTTATACATAACAAAAGAGGAAACTATGTAACTAAGGATGGTGTTATACATAATAAGTGAGTACATTATGCACTAAGGGACTGTGCTATACATAAGTGAGTACACTATATACTAAGGGACTGTGCTATACATAAGTGAGTACACTTTATACTAAGGGACTGTGTTAGACATAATAATCGACAATAACATCTTCCTCCACCTCCCTCTGCTCCTAAATCCATTATAAATCCCCCTTCCTTCCATCCCAATCCCCCACACCCTCATTGCCCTCCTCCTCCCCCCGCATCCCATTATTGCCCCTCCCCCACCCCTCATGATTGCCCTCTTCAAGACCTCCATCATTGCTTTCTCCCCACCACCTCATTATTGCCCATTCCACCACCTCCATCATTGCCTCCTTCCCACCACACCATCATTGTCCTTTCCACCGCCAACATCATTGTCTTCTCCCCCACCACCCCATTATTACCCATTCCACGACCTCCATCATTTCCTCCTCCCCCACATCCCCATCATTGCCCTTTCCACCACCAACATCATTGTCTTTCCCCCCCACCCCATCATTACTCTTTCCACCACCTCCATCATTGCCTCCTCCCCACCACCCCCATTATTACCCATTCACCATCTCCATCATTTCCTCCTCCCCACTCCCTCATTATTGCCCTTTCCACCACCCCCATTACTGCTTTCTCCCCCACCACCCCTATCATTGCCCTCTGTCAACCCAATCATTGCCTTCTGCCCCATCACCCCATCACTGCCCTCTCCATCAACCCAATCATTTCCTTCTGCCCCATCACCCCCATCATTGCCCATTCCTCTACATACACACACACAGACGCACACAGCACCATTCACCTCTCTGCACACACATACACATACCTCACCTCTGCACACGGTATCCTGAAGCCGCACCATCTGCAGCTTCCTGTCTCACACAGCCGTGGCGCTGAATGATGATGTCATTCAGCTGCTGCTGTGTGAGACAGGAAGCACTGGCAGGAAGCAGGATGAATCCCTGCAGCTTCCCTCCACTGCCATTTTCTCTTGCAGGCAGCGGAGTTGCCCGCCGTACACGAGGGAACTTTGGGGCCGGATAAACTGGCCAGATTGCCCTCATTATTAGCCGGGCCCCGGTGCAGCCACACCAGTTGAACAGGCCGTATGTCCGCCCATGATCATGATAAGAATGTGGTTGCCACTACCAGCAGCTCCTACACCAACAGTATATATATATATATATATATATATATAGTAGTGCTGGCAGTAACCATACTGACAGTAGTAGTATCAAATGCAAGTCACATTTTGCCTCCTTTGCTTCTGGTGAGCACATTAGCAAGGAGGAAGCGTAGAGCTTGAAAAGTGGACAAAGACTGCCACAGGGCGAGGGGTACAACAACAATCAGCAGGCATGTACAAAGATTAGATAATATAAATATTTAATAACCAGTTTATAAAAACAAAGGAAAGTATGATAGATAAACAATGTATAAGTAAGAAATACAATGACAGAAGTTTCACTAAATAACACCGACTAAGAGTATATGCAGGTACACTTAAACAGAATTAACTGTTATATGCAAGCAAATTACAATGCGATTAACCCTTTCTATGCATAAATTAATAAAACGATAGTGCTGTGCCAGGACTTTAGTAATCACCTATTCGGATTAAAATGTCTCATACAGAAGAGGTCTTGTTTTCCTAACTAACTAGACCTCTATAAGACTATTTATATATGTGCATATATATTCAGATATAAGATGTTGCTGGCACATCCTGAGACTGAGGTAGAGGGTGTCTTGCTGGGCTGAGTCTCGAATAATCAGAAACGACATCTTGAAGCACTTAGGTAAGCCCTGCATTGGAGAGTTCGGCATTCCCTAAGTCTTTACAGATGAGGCCTCAGATGGGCTAGCTTAATATGCTGTGTACTTGGTTGTCCTCACCAAGACGGCTCATGTCAAGTCGATCAACATGTCGCAGAGTCACCAACAACTGATCCAGAGTTGTGCCACTCTAGCCAGACCTTCCCCCAGGCTCAGCACCTCTACTTCCCCCTGTGTCATGATCTGGTAATTCAGTACCACAATGGACATAGGAGTCAGAGCACATACAGTGACCTGACAATAACCCAAAAACATAGAACGAGCTCTGAGACGTGGAAACTCTGCTGACGGCAATCCCTAATCCTCTCCAACCACACTAGAGGCAGCCGTGGATTGCGCCTAACGCTCCCTATGCAACTCGGCACAGCCTGAGAAACTAGCTAGCCTGAAGATAGAAAATAAGCCTACCTTGCCTCAGAGAAATACCCCAAAGGAAAATGCAGCCCCCACATATAATGACTGTGAGTTAAGATGAAAAGACAAACGTAGAGATGAAATAGATTTAGCAAAGTGAGGCCCGACTTTCTGAACAGAGCGAGGATAGGAAAGGTAACTTTGCGGTCAACACAAAACCCTACAAACAACCACGCAAAGGGGGCAAAAAGACCCTCCGTACCGAACTAACGGCACGGAGGTACACCCTCTGCGTCCCACAGCTACCAGCAAGCACGAGAAAACAAATAAGCAAGCTGGACAGAAAAAAACAGCAAACAAAAAGCAAAAGCGGAACTAAGCTATGCAGAGCAGCAGGCCACAGGAACGATCCAGGAGGAAACAGGTCCAATACTAGAACATTGACTGGAGGCCAGGATCAAAGCACTAGGAGGAGTTAAATAGAGCAGCACCTAACGACTTCACCACATCACCTGAGGAAGGAAACTCAGAAGCCGCAGTACCACTTTCCTCCACCAACGGAAGCTCACAGAGAGAATCAGCCGAAGTACCACTTGCGACCACAGGAGGGAGCTCTGCCACAGAATTCACAACAGTACCCCCCCTTGAGGAGGGGTCACCGAACCCTCACCAGAGCCCCCAGGACAACCAGGATGAGCCATATGAAAGGCACGAACAAGATCGGGAGCATGGACATCAGAGGCAAAGACCCAGGAATTATCTTCCTGAGCATAACCCTTCCACTTAACCAGATACTGGAGTTTCCGTCTTGAAACACGAGAATCCAAAATCTTCTCCGCAATATACTCCAACTCCCCCTCCACCAAAACCGGGGCAGGAGGATCAACAGATGGAACCATAGGTACCACGTATCTCCGCAACAATGACCTATGGAATACGTTATGTATGGAAAAAGAATCTGGAAGGGTCAGACGAAAAGACACAGGATTAAGAACCTCAGAAATCCTATACGGACCAATGAAACGAGGTTTAAACTTAGGAGAGGAAACCTTCATAGGAATATGACGAGAAGATAACCAAACCAAATCCCCAACACGAAGTCGGGGACCCACACAGTGTCTGCGATTAGCGAAACGTTGAGCCTTCTCCTGGGACAAGGTCAAATTGTCCACTACATGAGTCCAAATCTGCTGCAACCTGTCCACCACAGTATCCACAGCAGGACAGTCCGAAGATTGAACCTGCCCTGAAGAGAAACGAGGATGGAACCCAGAGTTGCAGAAAAACGGCGAAACCAAGGTAGCCGAGCTGGCCCGATTATTAAGGGCGAACTCAGCCAAAGGCAAAAAGGACACCCAGTCATCCTGATCAGCAGAAACAAAGCATCTCAGATATGTTTCCAAGGTCTGATTGGTTCGTTCGGTCTGGCCATTAGTCTGAGGATGGAAAGCCGAGGAAAAAGACAAGTCAATGCCCATCCTACCACAAAAGGCTCGCCAAAACCTCGAAACAAACTGGGAACCTCTGTCAGAAACGATATTCTCTGGAATGCCATGTAAACGAACCACATGCTGGAAGAACAATGGCACCAAATCAGAGGAGGAAGGTAATTTAGACAAGGGTACCAAATGGACCATCTTAGAGAAGCGATCACAGACCACCCAAATGACTGACATCTTTTGAGAGACGGGAAGATCTGAAATAAAATCCATAGAGATATGTGTCCAAGGCCTCTTCGGGACCGGCAAGGGCAAAAGCAACCCACTGGCACGAGAACAGCAGGGCTTAGCCCGAGCACAAATCCCACAGGACTGCACAAAAGAACGCACATCCCGCGACAGAGATGGCCACCAAAAGTATCTAGCCACTAACTCTCTGGTACCAAAGATTCCAGGATGACCAGCCAACACCGAACAATGAACCTCAGAGACAACTTTATTCGTCCACCTATCAGGGACAAACAGTTTCTCCGCTGGGCAACGATCAAGTTTATTAGCCTGAAATTTTTGCAGCACCCGCCGCAAATCAGGGGAGATGGCAGACACAATTACTCCCTCTTTGAGGATACCCGCCGGCTCAGATAAACCCAGAGAGTCGGGCACAAAACTCCTAGACAGAGCATCCGCCTTCACATTTTTAGAGCCCGGAAGGTACGAAATCACAAAGTCAAAACGGGCAAAAAACAGCGACCAACGAGCCTGTCTAGGATTCAACCGCTTGGCAGACTCGAGATAAGTCAAGTTCTTATGATCAGTCAAGACCACCACACGATGCTTAGCTCCTTCAAGCCAATGACGCCACTCCTCGAATGCCCACTTCATGGCCAGCAACTCTCGATTACCCACATCATAATTTCGCTCAGCAGGCGAAAACTTCCTGGAAAAGAAGGCGCATGGTTTCATCACCGAGCAATCAGAACTTCTCTGCGACAAAACAGCCCCTGCTCCAATCTCAGAAGCATCAACCTCGACCTGGAGCGGAAGCGAAACATCTGGTTGACACAACACAGGGGCAGAAGAAAAACGACGCTTCAACTCTTGAAAAGCTTCCACAGCAGCAGAAGACCAATTGACCACATCAGCACCCTTCTTGGTCAAATCGGTCAATGGTTTAGCAATACTAGAAAAATTGCAGATGAAGCGACGATAAAAATTAGCAAAGCCCAGAAACATTTGCAGACTTTTCAGAGATGTCGGCTGAGTCCAATCATGGATGGCTTGGACCTTAACAGGGTCCATCTCGATAGTAGAAGGGGAAAAGATGAACCCCAAAAATGAAACCTTCTGAACACCAAAGAGACACTTTGATCCCTTTACAAACAAAGAATTAGCACGCAGGACCTGGAACACCGTTCTGACCTGCTTCACATGAGACTCCCAATCATCCGAAAATATCAAAATGTCATCCAAGTACACAATCAGGAATTTATCCAGGTACTCTCGGAAGATGTCATGCATAAAGGACTGAAACACTGATGGAGCATTGGCAAGTCCGAATGGCATTACTAGATACTCAAAATGGCCCTCGGGCATATTAAATGCAGTTTTCCATTCATCGCCTCGCTTAATACACACAAGATTATACGCACCACGAAGATCTATCTTGGTGAACCAACTAGCCCCCTTAATCCGAGCAAACAAATCAGATAACAACGGCAAGGGGTACTGAAATTTAACCGTGATCTTATTTAGAAGGCGGTAATCTATACAAGGTCTCAGTGAACCATCCTTCTTGGCTACAAAAAAGAACCCTGCTCCTAATGGCGACGATGACAGGCGAATATGCCCCTTCTCCAAGGACTCCTTCACATAACTCCACATAGCGGCGTGCTCAGGCACAGATAAATTAAACAGTCGACCTTTTGGGAATTTACTACCAGGAATCAAATCGATAGCACAATCACAATCCCTATGCGGAGGTAGGGTATTGGACTTGGGCTCATCAAATACATCCCGGTAATCAGACAAGAACTCTGGAACCTCAGAAGGGGTGGATGACGAAATAGTCAGAAATGGGACATCACCATGTACCCCCTGACAACCCCAGCTGGACACAGACATGGATTTCCAATCTAATACTGGATTATGGACTTGTAGCCATGGCAACCCCAACACGACCACATCATGCAGATTATGCAACACCAGAAAACGAATAACCTCCTGATGTGCAGGAGCCATGCACATGGTCAGCTGGGTCCAGTACTGAGGCTTATTCTTGGCCAAAGGCGTAGCATCAATTCCTCTCAATGGAATAGGACACTGCAAGGGCTCCAAGAAAAACCCACAACGCCTAGCATACTCCAAGTCCATCAAATCCAGGGCAGCGCCTGAATCCACAAATGCCATGACAGAATACGATGACAAGGAGCAGATCAAGGTAATGGACAGAAGAAATTTTGACTGTACCGTACCAGTGGTGGCAGACCTAGCAAACCGCTTAGTGCGCTTAGGACAATCAGAGATAGCATGAGTGGAATCACCACAGTAGAAACACAGCCCATTCAGACGTCTGTGTTCTTGCCGTTCAACTCTGGTCAAAGTCCTATCGCACTGCATAGGCTCAGGTTTAAGCTCAGGTAATACCGCCAAATGGTGCACAGATTTACGCTCACGCAAGCGTCGACCGATCTGAATGGCCAAAGACATAGACTCATTCAGACCAGCAGGCATAGGAAATCCCACCATGACATCCTTAAGGGCTTCAGAGAGACCTTTTCTGAAAATAGCTGTGAGCACACCTTCATTCCATTGAGTGAGTACGGACCACTTTCTAAATTTCTGACAATATACCTCTATCTCATCCTGACCCTGACACAGAGCCAGCAAATTTTTCTCTGCCTGATCCACTGAATTAGGTTCATCGTACAGCAATCCGAGCGCCAGGAAAAACGCATCAACATTACTCAATGCAGGATCTCCTGGCGCAAGGGAAAATGCCCAGTCTTGAGGGTCGCCACGCAAAAAAGAAATAATAATTCTCACTTGTTGAACTGGGTCACCAGAGGAGCGAGGTTTCAAGGCCAGAAACAGTTTGCAATTATTTTTGAAATTCACAAACTTGGCTCTATCACCATAAAACAAATCAGGAATAGGAATTCTTGGTTCTAACATAGGCTTCTGAACCATCAAATCTTGAATCTTTTGTACATTTATAACGAGATTATCCATTGAAGAGCACAGACCCTGAATGTCCATGTCCACACCTGTGTCCTGAACCACCCAAATGTCTAGGGGGAAAAAAAGGCAAAACACAGTGCAGAGAAAAAAAAATGGTCTCAGAACTTCTTTTTTCCCTCTATTGAGAATCATTAGTACTTTTGGCCTCCAGTACTGTCATGATCTGGTAATTCAGTACCACAATGGACATAGGAGTCAGAGCACATACAGTGACCTGACAATAACCCAAAAACATAGAACGAGCTCTGAGACGTGGAAACTCTGCTGACCGCAATCCATAATCCTCTCCAACCACACTAGAGGCAGCCGTGGATTGCGCCTAACGCTCCCTATGCAACTTGGCACAGCCTGAGAAACTAGCTAGCCTGAAGATAGAAAATAAGCCTACCTTGCCTCAGAGAAATACCCCAAAGGAAAAGGCAGCCCCCACATATAATGACTGTGAGTTAAGATGAAAAGACAAACGTAGAGATGAAATAGGTTTAGCAAAGTGAGGCCCGACTTTCTGAACAGAGCGAGGATAGGAAAGGTAACTTTGCGGTCAACACAAAATCCTACAAACAACCACGCAAAGGGGGCAAAAAGACCCTCCGTACCGAACTAACGGCACGGAGGTACACCCTCTGCGTCCCACAGCTACCAGCAAGCACGAGAAAACAAATAGGCTAGCTGGACAGAAAAAAACAGCAAACAAAAAGCAAAAGCGGAACTAAGCTATGCAGAGCAGCAGGCCACAGGAACGATCCAGGAGGAAACAGGTCCAATACTAGAACATTGACTGGAGGCCAGGATCAAAG
The DNA here is from genome assembly GCF_032444005.1 of Ranitomeya imitator. NCBI lineage: Eukaryota > Metazoa > Chordata > Amphibia > Anura > Dendrobatidae > Ranitomeya > Ranitomeya imitator. The sequence continues at coordinate 546,645,880 of NC_091283.1, read as the reverse complement.
CACTAGGTGGAGTTAAATAGAGCAGCACCTAACGACTTCACCACATCACCTGAGGAAGGAAACTCAGAAGCCGCAGTACCACTTTCCTCCACCAACGGAAGCTCACAGAGAGAATCAGCCGAAGTACCACTTGTGACCACAGGAGGGAGCTCTGCCACAGAATTCACAACACCTCTGGTTTATTGTTTGTCACTTCCCAATCGCTCAGCAACTGCCCAAATTCCCGTGCTCTCACTCAGGCCTTGCGGTGCTGCCCTCTACTTGCCAGATTAAATATTACATCACAAATCTCCACAGTAAACTGCAATTAACCCTTACATTACTAATATCATGATATGTGAATGTGGTTGCCACTAGCAGTAGCTCTAACACCAACAGTAGTTCTGGCAGTAACCATACCGGCAGTAATAGTATCAAATGCAAGTCACATTTTTCCTCCTTTGCCTCTATCAAGCACATTAGCGAGCAGGATGTGGAGAGCATTATAGTGTATATGTTCCTTCCCTTTTCTCAATTCCAGCAGGATGATGTAGCCTCTGACAATGTCCCCATAAGCTTCAGCATTCTGCTCTTTTCCACCCTCTCTGTCCCAATAATAGTTAAGGTTGTACAAATTGGAATTTCCAGTCCATCAATGACACCTGTTTCTATTTTTCCCTCCTAAGCCCCTACATCACAGCACTCTGGGGACTAAGGAACACACTACACCAAAAAAGCTACTTGATCCAGTTGATATTTTTGGAAGACATGAACAGTCAGACTTTGTTCTTGGAAATTGTGCCTGATGAGAGGAAAAATATGATTCTAATGCCAATCTGTGCTGTACTCTCTGTGAGCCAAGATAATATGGACATTGTTCATCATAGCAACACTCTAAACCAGGGCAAACCTTGGAGTGTGACTCGGACGGAGATGGCGAAGGAGTGTTGGCCATTTCACACAGAGAGACACCTATCTGTCGAATCATGGATGGTGATGATTTGAGGCAATCAGAGAAGGAGGTTGCTAGAATCAGTGATACACAGTGCAAGTGTCGTGTGTCAAAAGCACCCTCTTGGGCCAAACCAGGGTTTCCTGTGGTAGCTCTGGAGCAGTGGTCACACATACTATTGGTGGAAGAGGCTCTAGAGACCCTGAAAGGTCTGGTCACGATGGGGACTAGATGTGAAGGCTTTCTCTTGCCTTTTGTGTTGTGGACCAGCCTTTTGCGTTGTCCAGGCTATGCTGTTGGAATATAAGCCAGGTATGTCCTGGCACACATCGAATAGGAACTACATCACTTCATCAGCACATGAAACGGCACTACCCGTTCTTTTAGAAAAAAACAAGTTGACCAGCTAGATGAACAAGTTTCAAGCTGTTCATCTTCCTCTCCTCTTGAGCATCTTTCTGGTAACCAGTCTGCACCAGCAAGAAGTCCCTTGCCGTTGTCATCAGCCTATCATTATCCTCACCTACTGCTTTCCATACACTTCTTCCTTCATCTCCGCTCGTCAGTTCTCCTTTTGTGTGCCCAACAAACATATGTTCAGTGATCCACTTACATGGAAATTATACTATCTTGTGTCAAGGTTCACCACAATTGATGCCAGATTGCCTTGATTCTATTGCCTATTACAAAAGATCCATGTATGCTCATGCTCAATAGAAAATATCTAGCTGCCATTATTTATTGTATCAAAAAGCCATCCCTGCCAGGTGGTTTAGGCACAAAATGCAATATTTTTTTAAATAAATTAAATTTATCATATTGTGTGCGGCAATTTTTCGATACAACAATCTCACATTCTTTCTAATTTGGAATGAAATTAAATATTATTGCGACTGCATCTGGGATGAATTTTCCCAGTAGCAACCTGATAAGCATTGTGAGAAAGGGCAAAAATGTTGTAAATTATCATCCAAAATTCTTTGAATTTTTCTCAAAATATTTACTTTTTAAAAAAAAAACTTGTTAATAAAATTTGGGGTAGATGAAATTGGTATTTTAGCAGGAAAACCTGTCTTCTCTAATTGCCAACCGTATGTATGACCAGGAAAACCCTTTGAACTCCCCGCAAAGTTAGCACTTCCCCGCATGTGCATAGAATGTTTGCTTAGCTTCCTACATACATATGCAATCAGAGGTTATACCTTGAAGATCTGGTTCTTAAAGTCCATATAGTTTACTATATTAATGTAAGACATGACTACAAGTACACTTTGAAACTAATGTTGGCCTGACTAATGTTGGCCTAAAGAATACACATTAGATTAATGTCGGCCAAATCCGACCAATAATGAGTGGTGTTGGCCGATACTCTAATGCAGTGTCCCCCAAGTTCGGTCCACAAGAGCCACCAACATGTCATGTTTTCAGGATTTCCTTAGTATTGCACAGGTCATGGTCACATAGATTTTCTGTAAAAAGTTGTCAACCCATAAGCATTAGATCTCATAATACATTGTTACTTAAAGAAACAGAGACAAACACAATTTCGTTCCCATTTTTCAAATGTTTTTATTAAAAAGAAAAGTCAAATAAGCAGTTGTGAAACAAAATGAATATTCTGACTGCACATGAATTCAGCGCAGATCGAAACATAAAAAAGCAGTTTTATTATTAAATCAGAAATCCGCTTTGTATCTTTTTCTTCTCATAAATAAAATCATTGTCAACAATTTAGAATAAGGTGAAATTATGACTGAAAAACAAAATAGAATAAGTTCATGACTCTGCACAGATAGAAATTATTTTCATACTGTAAAAATTAAAAAAAAAGAAAAAAAAAAAAGAAAAAAGAACAAAAATTTGGCAGTATTTTACACATCCTATGTATAACTAAAAAATGTGCTACAATTAATATAAAATGCTTTTACTATAAAGTAAGCTACTCCTTTATTTCTATACACAAAGAAAATTGTAAAGATGTCTTGAGCACAGTCCTAAACCACATGATAAATCTACTTACAACTATTCAACAAATTATATTTTTCATACTTTTATTTTTTTTTTTTTATCACATTTCCATGATTTTTGTTTGTATATTTGCACATTTCATGTAGGTATTTGTTGTTTTCCCACTTATAAGAAGTATTGTTTGGTTTCGGTCTGGGGGGTGGGATCATTTTCAAATATACAATATTAACAAACCTCTTCTTTACATATTTTATATGCCCGGATGAAGTCATCCCCATGCTTTCCATAGCAAATATGGTGGCCACAAGAGGTGTCTCTTTTGTTCTTTAGAAGTTATGGGAGCTTGGTTTCTTGCCTTCACCAAGCTTATTTCTGCAAACCAAGCCAATTCTTTAAAGCTTGCTAAGAACAGACCACTTAAGTTTGCTTTTCTTGGTGACTGTGCCATCCTTGTTCTAGATGTCCAGTGCTGTAGACTCTCTGAAATGTCCATTCCTTCAGCCTTCATTTACAAGTTTGCTTGTGGTTTTAGGTGAGGTAGAGAGACTTCTCTCCTGGCAGAGTACTTAAAGGAAGCAAGAGAGTCTGGTTTTAGATATTGGTTTTACAGTTTAGTCATTGCCATCAAAGTCTAGGGTCACATTTCGTTAGGGCTGTCCGTTTAGCGCATAGCGCTACGGACTGCGCGAACGCAATGTCCCAAAAGGATCGCGTTAGCCGATCCCGCTAGCGCAGATCCCCGATAGCGAGGAACGGACCACGAACGCTGCAAGCAGCGTTCGCGGTCCAACACCCAAATGATGGCACATCGCTAGCGCACGCCCAATGTGGGCGTGCGCTAGCGATGCGTTCGCCATTACAGGCTATGGCGGCATTAACGGACTACGTTACACCGTGTTATGCCGCGGTGTAACGTAGTCCGTTAAACGCGGTCACATAACGCAATGTGACCCTAGCCTAAGTGTGTTTACGGAGAAAAAAACATTTTCAACATCATTTTCAGCTTTAAGTTTGTCTCTCTTTTACAAAGTGGTGTAACACATACAAAATGTCAAACCTTTCCTTGCCCTATTATCTACCAAAGCTTAACAGGTACTCTGGGATTACATTTTTTGGGTATTGTGTAAAATGATTATTGCCAAAAAGTCTACTTATCCCCTATCCAAAAAATGAGGACTAACTTGCTGATTGCTAGGGGTACGACAGATGGCAACCTCATCGATCATGAGATCGGGGCTCTGGAACTCCAGGAACCAAGATTTGCAGCTCAGTCCTGAATGGAGTAGAGGTGCACATGTATGGCCTCCTCGCTATTCGTTGTCTAAGGGAATGCCGGAAATAATTGTGCATTATACTAGACACTGCCATAGACAGTGAAGAAAGCAGAGACCGAGCATGCGCACCTCAGGATAGGGCTTCAAAGACCCATTGTCATTGTTTTAAAGCCCTGATCACAAGATCTGCTAGACCCAAGGTGATCAGCAAGTTATGTCTTGACTAATTGGCAATATTCCTTTAATATTACATTTGCTTTTTAATGCTTTTGTTTTAAAAATGATGCTGCCTCCAAGTCACCTCCATGTAGACAATGCAGCCCTGGGTCCCGATGTGTAGCTGGGGGGCTGGTCGGACATACGCCTTTAGTGCTGGATGTGCCAAGAAGGTACTCATCTACTCTGCAATGCCAATGTATTTAGATAAAGGGTTTGGGCAGCAAACTGAAACTTCTATCCTTACTAAAGGAAAGTCTAGTTCAATCTGTTCACCTCCCTTCAGTGTGGGACGCAGTCATCAGAGGTCCTTGCTCGACAGCAGTATATTTTTCTCCAGAAAACTTCCACTGACTAGCACATTTATTACCGTATGTCTTCCCCTGCTCTCCCTCCCCTCCATGATCTATCATGGATAGAAAACATACCAATAATAGTCTATTGTCTATGGGGAAACCATTGGAAACATTTCTGACTTTGATTCAATTTTCTGACCAAAATCACCAAGTCAAATTAATAGGTCTGTAAAGAAAAACCTCAACCAAAATAAACTTGGATATCATCCATGGGTCATCTGAATGATGTCCATGGTATTCAATGTCAACCATGTGTTTCAATGAAACAAACAGGTAGAACATCACAGACTATGAAGAAAAGCACCTAACTAACAAGCTTAATATGAAAAAAATATATGTATTTTTAACTGAAAGTAAAATTTTATAATGATGTAAAGTTCTTCTATACTGGTATTGCGATGGTCTCTGGACTTTGTAAAGAAAGTTACGTTTGATTTTTATAAATTTCTCAAAAACAAGTCAACAACACTAGTTCTCAATCAATTTAGAAAGAGTGAACTTAAAGAGGGATTTTTTTTCCCTTGCTTATTATACCAATCAGGTCAACTCAGAATTTTTTGAACTCTTTGGACACAGGTTGGCCTTTGTGCGCTTAGATGTACTCACCTGCAGTGGTTGATCCCACACTCTCTGCTGGGAAACTCATTGTCCCACTCTGTGCTTCCAGGGGGATTGGAGGAAGCTGGGGATCGTGGGCCAACATTGCTAGGAAATTCTGATGGGAGATGTGAGAAGTCCTAAAGATAAGAGTTAAAAACAAACGCAAAAGTTAGAGTTGGCAGATTTCAGGTCCATTGACAAACAAAGTAAGGAAGAAGATAGACTAATTGCAGACCTTCAGGTGGATTATTAAAGTGGTACAAAGAAATGGAACTTCTAGGGCCTATGTACCAAACTTTGTTAGTACAGCCAATTTTTTATATAGCCATATATATTGAGCCAAATTGGTAATTAAAAGAAAAAAACATATGACCTACTAATAGATATGTTACTCTCCCTGATTCCTCTAACACATTGTGAAGGGCCACTGGAAATGCCCAATGAGAGCTCAGAGACGAATGAGGTCAGAACCAATGGATGGAGAACATTGCCCTAAAGAACCTTATAAAAATTAGCTTAAGGTACAATAAGTATGAGTATAATTCACAGGCAGCGAAAGACAGGCATAGCTGACCATGAAAAACCTTCATGCATTAAAAAAAATTAAAAATAAATTCAGACATTAACTTCCTTACCTGTTGACCTGTGGGAGATGAACTCATAGGTGACTGTAGTCCAATGGATGGGGGAAGGATGGGTGGCTGTGATACTTGCTGCATATTGAGGGATTGATTAAGAAGGGAGCTGGAGGGGTGGCGCAAGTGCTGGTGGAGGGGAGGGCTTATCTGAAAAGGTGGTGGAGGTGAGGCACTGATGCTGGGCAACATAGATTTGGCATTGAGGCTTCGGGAGAGATTTGGGTGAGGATGACTGCGGTAACTTGGCAGGTCTGCTGGGGACAGAAATGAAGCCAGGCCTGGATATGGGGATGAAGATTGTGGAGGCAGATTATACATAGACTGCTTTGGGAGAATCATTTTGGAGGGTTGACTGGGCTGGGAGTTTTTCGTCTCTCCTTGGTCAGTGTAGCTCTAGGGTAATAAAAGTAATAAAAATTTCAAATGTATGTTCATTAAATACACACATATAGGGCTCACGTATAGAATATAATATCTACAATTTTATAGATTATTGTAAGTAATATGTTCATTTGATTTTTGCACTGGGTTTTATGCATAAAGTTCACCTTTTGTCCAACATATAAGAAGAAACAATGTGGACTATTCTGTACTTTGTGTATAAGAAGCAAACATCGACCGCCATAAATAATAGAACAGTGGTATAAATCCCAAATATAAAAACATTCTCATTACAGTGCAGACAGAATGTACCTCATACCTTACAAACGCTACAAATAAGTGTGTAATCTAATTATTGTAATGTTTATACGCCAAGTAGAGTCTGTGATATTGAACTGGAACATAGTGTTTGCTTCTAAATAATGCAAGTTATTGGGGGACTTCCCTGGGGACCGACATTAATATTATTTCGGTCTGTTACCTTGGAAACCAGACTTGCTCTGTAGGCTGCAAGGGCCTTCAAATATTCCTTCTTGGCTGCCTCGGTCTTTCTCTTGTAGGCCTGCAAAAAAAACACAACCAGCCATTAGGAGGTGTCTTAGATGCACTCCTGCCTTGGGTGGAGTCATTTTAGTCTGGTTCCTATTGGCATTACATGGGTTAAATCCAGATGCTTTCATTAAAGGTTTTTTTTTCACTTTCAGAAAAAGGGACCCCAAATGCTGTCAAATAACTAAAATAACAAACTTATCAGGCACTCGCCCTCCCCAGGTCCAGCGCTGGCTCCCCACTGCTGCTTGGGTCTTGAAGTTTTGGTGTCACGTCAACGACACGCATCCCCAATGTAGCCAATTACTTAGGTCAGCAGCTTGTGCCGTCTACCCCAGGTCCAATGGAAATCACTTAGTTTGGCGGCTCCTGCTGTCTACCTTGGCGCATGCGCTGAGCTCAGTGAATGGCTACAGTGGGGATGAACGCTGTCAATGTGATGTCTCCGTTGCAGCCGAAGCATAGACACTTGAGCAGCTGTGGCGAGCCAATCACTGGATCCAAGTAGGGCGAGTACCTGTCCTGCTTGTTATTTCATCTATTTTACAGGATACCTGAAAATGAAAAACCCCTTAATATCGGAAAGCAATGGGGAACCCACTTGATTTCTTACAGGGTAGGCCAACATAACACCTGAACGAATCTCACCATCTATAAACAAAGAATATTCATGGACCAACAAATTCACAGGATGAACAAATTTTAAGTATTAGACATTATTCTTCCTCTGCCAATATGTTGCAGAAGTTTCTGCAACTGTCCCATTTAATAAAATGGTGCTTGCAAAAATTCTCACGCTTGACAATAAAACATTTCCTTTCAGAGGTATATAGCTGTTTGGGGTTTTTTTTGTAGCAGACTTGTTTTTCTGCAGCAAATCTGATGTGTGTGGCTGTTTACTTATAGTAAAGGCTGGACTGTGAGATTAAAATCATCCTGATTATTATTACCTACATGAGTTTTCCCCAAATCAAGTTATAAATAAGACATATCAATAATAAGTGTCTTATCGCTGGGGATCTCACCAGGGGAACATGATCACAAGATGGGGGTCCTGAACCCCCCATTTATATGTGCACTGCGGAGCAGAGAACGTGGCCTCTCTGACTTTGAACGCAGCATCTGAGGGCATGCCCCATCACTGCTTTATTACATGTGCACAAACCTCATCATCAACTGCAAAAAACATCTGACTGCTGTGCTTTCCAACAAGGGTTTTGCCACCAAGTATTAAGTCTTGTTTGTCAGAGGGATCAAATACTTATTTCTCACTGTAGAATTCAAATACATTTATATAATTTATGCAATGTGATTTTCTGGATTTTATTTTTGATATTCTATCTCTCAATGTTAAAATTAACCTACCCTTAAAATTATAGACTGTTCATGTCTTTATCAGTGGGCAAACTTACAAAATCAGGGCTCAGCTTTCTGAGCACTGCTACATCTACAGCAGAGAAAACAGGAATTCTATCAAAACTGTTCCAAGCAGTCTAGTAAATGACACATCCCTGGAATCTGCCTCTCTTTCTCTATATCATGCAGCTCTCTGACTCAATAGCAAATATCTGCTGACAGATTCCCTTTAACCCCTTTCTGACATCCGACGTACTATCCTGTCCATGTGGGTTGGGCCCGTCTGACCATGGATGGGATAGCACATCATAGCCGATCGGCCGTGCACATGGGTGGTGTGCGGCCGATCGGGGCCGAGTGTCAGCTGATTGTCACAGCTGACACCCGGCACTAAGTGCCAGGAGCGGTCTCGGACTGCTCCCGGCACTTTAACCCCCAAAACACTGCGATCAAACATGATCTCTACCTTTGGATCGGAGACCCAGCGGCGTGCCGCGGGGTCCCGATCGCTGACATGGAGACCCGATATCATCATGGTGACATGTGGGTCTCCAGAGCTGAGAGACTTCCTGTCATGTGCAGTGCATGTCAGGAAGTCTCTAAGGTTAGTGTACAGAAGCTGCAGCGCTGACAGCTTCTATAGCATGCAGATCTTCATGCTATAGAAGTGATCAGTCTGCACAAAATCATTGTCCCATAGTGGGACAAAGTGTAAAACTAAGAATGAATTTTTTTTTAATTATTGTAAAAATATTTAAAATAATAATAATAAAAAAACAATATTTATTCTATCATTAAATAAATATTTGAATAAAAAAAATGTAAACAATAAAAGTACACATATTTGGTATCGCCGGGTCTGTAACGACCTGACCTATAACACTGTTCCACTAGTTAACCCCTTCAGTGAACACAATAAAAAAACAAGCAAAAAAAACCAATGCTTTATCATCATACCGCCGAACAAAAAGTGGAACAACATGTGATCAAAAAGACGGATATAAATAAGAATGGTAACGCTGAAAATGTCATCTTGTCAGGCAAAAAACAAGAAGCCATAAAACTCCATTATCAGAAAAATAAAAAAGTTATAGCTCTTAGAATAAAGGAATGCAAAAATAATTATTTTTTATATAAAATAGGTTTTATTGTATAAAAGCGCCAAAACATAAAAAATGATATAAATGTGATATCACTGTAATCATACTAACCAGAAGAATAAAACTGCTTTATCAATTTTACCACACGTGGAACGGTATAGACGCCTCCCCCAAAAGAAATTCATGAATTGCTAGTTTTTGTTCATTCTGCCTCCCAAAAATCGGAATAAAAAGCGATCAAAAAATGTCATGTGTATGAAAACGGTACCAATAAAAACGTCAACTCATCCCACAAAAAACAAGACCTCACATGACTCTGTGGGACAAAATAAGGAAAAATTATAGCTCTCAAAATGTGGTAACGGAAAAAATATTTTTTGCAATAAAAAGCGTTTTTTAGTGTGTGACAGCTTCCAAACATAAAAACCCGCTATACAAACCCGCTATAAATAGTAATTCAAACGCCCCTTTATCACCTCCTTAATTAGGGAAAAATAATAAAATAAAAAATGTATTTATTTCCATTTTCCCATTAGGGTTAAGGTTAGGGTTGGGGTTAAGGTTAGGGTTGGGTCTAAAGTTAGGGTTAGGGCTGAGGTTAAAGTTAGGGTTATGGTTGGGGCTAAAGTTAGAGATTGGTGTTGTGAATTCTGTGGCTGAGTTCACTTCTGTGGTCACAAGTGGTATTGCAGTCTCTGGGCTTCCTCCCTCAGGTGTTTTGGTGAGCTCGTTGGCTGCCTTGCTATTTAGCTCCACCTGAGTCTGTCTTCCTTGCTCCTTGTCAATGTTCCAGTGTTGGATCTGAGCTACTGCATCTTTCCTTGGGCCTGCTGCTCTGCTAGATAAGTGCTTCTAGTTTGTTTTCTGTTTTTTCTGTCCAGCTTGCTATTAACTTTTGCTGGAAGCTCTGAGAAGCAAAGGGGTGCACCGCCGTGCTGTTAGTTCGGCACGGTGGGTCTTTTTGCCCCTTTGCGTGGTTTTCGTTTTAGGGTTTTTTGTAGACTGCATAGTTCTCTTTGCTATCCTCGCTCTGTCTAGAATATCGGGCCTCACTTTGCTGAATCTATTTCATTCCTACGTTTGTCTTTTCATCTTGCTAACAGTCATTATATGTGGTCGGTGTCCTATTCCGTTGAGAGGAATTGATGCTACACCTTTGGCCAAGAATAAGCCTCAGTACTGGGCCCAGCTGACCATGTGCATGGCTCCTGCACATCAGGAAGTTATTCGCTTTCTGGTACTGCATAATTTGCATGATGTGGTCGTGTTGGGGTTGCCATGGCTACAAACCCATAATCCAGTATTGGATTGGAACTCTATGTCGGTAACCAGCTGGGGTTGTCAGGGAGTACATGGTGATGTTCCATTTTTGTCTATTTCGTCATCCATTCCTTCTGACATCCCAGAGTTCTTGTCGGACTTTCAGGATGTATTTGAAGAGTCCAAGTCTGATGCCCTACCTCCGCATAGGAATTGTGATTGTGCTATCGATTTGATTCCCGGTAGTAAATTCCCTAAGGGTCGTTTATTTAATTTGTCCGTACATGAACACACCGCTATGCGCAGTTATGTGAAGGAGTCCCTGGAGAAGGGACATATTCGCCCATCGTCGTCACCATTGGGAGCAGGGTTCTTTTTTGTAGCCAAGAAGGATGGTTCGCTAAGACCGTGTATTGATTACCGCCTTCTTAATAAGATCACTGTTAAGTTTCAGTATCCCTTGCCATTGATTTCTGACTTGTTTGCTCGGATTAAGGGGGCTAGTTGGTTTACTAAGATTGATCTTCGTGGTGCGTATAATCTGGTGAGAATCAGGCAGGGAGATGAATGGAAAACGGCATTTAATACGCCCGAGGGTCATTTTGAGTATCTGGTGATGCCGTTCGGACTTGCCAATGCTCCATCTGTTTTTCAGTCTTTTATGCATGACATTTTCCGTGAGTATCTGGATAAATTCTTGATTGTTTACTTGGATGACATTTTGATCTTCTCAGATGATTGGGAGTCTCATGTGAAGCAAGTCAAAATGGTTTTCCAGGTACTGCGTGCTAATTCCTTGTTCGTGAAGGGATCAAAGTGTCTCTTCGGTGTGCAGAAAGTTTCATTTTTGGGGTTCATCTTTTCCCCTTCTACTATCGAGATGGATCCGGTTAAGGTTCAGGCCATCCAGGATTGGACTCAGCCGACATCTCTAAAAAGTCTGCAGAAATTCCTGGGCTTTGCTAATTTTTATCGTCGCTTCATCTGTAATTTTTCTAGCATTGCCAGACCATTGACCGATTTGACCAAGAAGGGTGCTGATTTGGTTAATTGGTCTTCTGCTGCCGTGGAAGCTTTTCAGGAGTTGAAGCGTCGTTTTTGCTGTGCCCCTGTGTTGTGTCAACCTGATGTTTCTCTTCCGCTCCAGGTCGAGGTTGATGCTTCTGAGATTGGAGCAGGGGCTGTTTTGTCGCAGAGAAGTTCTGATTGCTCGGTGATGAAACCATGCGCCTTCTTTTCCAGGAAGTTTTCGCCTGCTGAGCGAAATTATGATGTGGGTAATCGAGAGTTGCTGGCCATGAAGTGGGCATTCGAGGAGTGGCGTCATTGGCTTGAAGGAGCTAAGCATCGCGTGGTGGTCTTGACTGATCATAAGAACTTGACTTATCTCGAGTCTGCCAAGCGGTTGAATCCTAGACAGGCTCGTTGGTCGCTGTTTTTTGCCCGTTTTGACTTTGTGATTTCGTACCTTCCGGGCTCTAAAAATGTGAAGGCGGATGCTCTGTCTAGGAGTTTTGTGCCCGACTCTCCGGGGTTATCTGAGCCGGCGAGTATCCTCAAGGAAGGAGTCATTGTGTCTGCCATCTCCCCTGATTTGCGGAGAGTGTTGCAGAAATTTCAGGCTAATAAACCTGATCGTTGTCCGGCCGAGAAACTGTTCGTCCCTGATAGGTGGACTAGTAAAGTTATCTCTGAACTTCATTGTTCGGTGCTGGCCGGTCATCCAGGAATCTTTGGTACCAGGGAGTTGGTTGCTAGATCCTTCTGGTGGCCATCTCTGACACGGGATGTGCGTGCTTTTGTGCAGTCCTGTGGAATTTGTGCTAGGGCTAAGCCCTGCTGTTCACGTGCCAGTGGGTTGCTTTTGCCCTTGCCGGTCCCGAAGAGGCCTTGGACACATATTTCGATGGATTTTATTTCTGACCTTCCCGTTTCTCAAAAAATGTCGGTCATTTGGGTGGTCTGTGATCGCTTTTCTAAAATGGTCCATCTGGTGCCCTTGGTTAAATTGCCTTCCTCCTCTGATTTGGTGCCTTTGTTCTTCCAGCATGTGGTTCGTTTACATGGCATTCCTGAGAATATTGTTTCTGACAGAGGTTCCCAGTTTGTCTTGAGGTTCTGGCGAGCCTTTTATGGTAGGATGGGCATTGACCTATCTTTCTCCTCGGCCTTCCATCCTCAGACTAATGGCCAGACCGAACGAACCAATCAGACCTTGGAAACATATCTGAGATGTTTTGTTTCCGCTGACCAGGATGATTGGGTGTCATTTTTGCCGTTGGCTGAGTTCGCCCTTAATAATCGGGCCAGCTCGGCTACCTTGGTCTCTCCATTTTTCTGCAATTCTGGGTTCTATCCTCGTTTCTCTTCAGGACAGGTTGAGTCTTCGGACTGTCCTGGTGTGGATTCTGTGGTGGACAGGTTGCAGCAGATCTGGACTCAGGTAGTGGACAATTTGACCTTGTCCCAGGAGAAGGCTCAGCTTTTCGCTAATCGCAGACGCCGTGTGGGACCCCGACTTCGTGTTGGGGATCTGGTTTGGTTATCTTCTCGTCATATTCCTATGAAGGTTTCCTCTCCTAAATTTAAACCTCGTTTTATTGGTCCGTATAGGATTTCTGAGATTCTCAATCCGGTGTCTTTTCGTCTGACCCTCCCAGACTCCTTTTCCATACATAATGTATTCCATAGGTCGTTGTTGAGGAGATACGTGGCACCTATGGTTCCATCTGTGGAGCCTCCTGCCCCTGTTTTGGTGGAGGGGGAATTGGAGTATATTGTGGAGAAGATTTTGGATTCTCGTGTCTCTAGACGGAAACTCCAGTATCTGGTCAAATGGAAGGGTTATGCTCAGGAAGATAATTCCTGGGTTTTTGCCTCTGATGTCCATGCCCCAGATCTTGTTCGTGCCTTTCATGTGGCTCATCCTGGTCGGCCTGGGGGTTCTGGTGAGGGTTCGGTGACCCCTCCTCAAGGGGGGGGTACTGTTGTGAATTCTGTGGCTGAGTTCACTTCTGTGGTCACAAGTGGTATTGCAGTCTCTGGGCTTCCTCCCTCAGGTGTTTTGGTGAGCTCGTTGGCTGCCTTGCTATTTAGCTCCACCTGAGTCTGTCTTCCTTGCTCCTTGTCAATGTTCCAGTGTTGGATCTGAGCTACTGCATCTTTCCTTGGGCCTGCTGCTCTGCTAGATAAGTGCTTCTAGTTTGTTTTCTGTTTTTTCTGTCCAGCTTGCTATTAACTTTTGCTGGAAGCTCTGAGAAGCAAAGGGGTGCACCGCCGTGCTGTTAGTTCGGCACAGTGGGTCTTTTTGCCCCTTTGCGTGGTTTTCGTTTTAGGGTTTTTTGTAGACTGCATAGTTCTCTTTGCTATCCTCGCTCTGTCTAGAATATCGGGCCTCACTTTGCTGAATCTATTTCATTCCTACGTTTGTCTTTTCATCTTGCTAACAGTCATTATATGTGGGGGGCTGCCTATTCCTTTGGGGTATTTCTCTGAGGTAAGTCAGGCTTGTATTTCTATCTTCAGGCTAGTCAGCTCCTCAGGCAGTGCCGAGTTGCATAGGTAGTGATAGGCGCAATCCACTGCTGCTTATAGTTGTGTGAGGATAGATCAGGTACTGCAGTCTACAGAGATTCCACGTCTCAGAGCTCGTCCTATTGTTTTTGGTTATTGCCAGATCTCTGTATGTGCGCTGATTACTGCACGCTGTGTTGCCTGATTGCCAGCCATAACAGATTGGGTTACGATTGGGATTAGGGCTGGGATTAGGGTTAGGGGTGTGTTAGGGTTAGGTTTGTGGTTAGTTATGGTTGGGATTAGGGTTAGGGGTGTGTTGGGGTTAGGGTTGGAGTTAGGGGGGTTTCTACTCTTTATGCACATCAGGGGTTCTCCAATCGTGACATGGCATCTGATGTCAATTCCAGACAATTTTGCATTGAAAAGTCAAATGGCGCTCCTTCCCTTCCGAGCTCTGCCATGCACCCAAACAATGGTTTACCCCCACATATGGGGTATCAGCATACTCAGGACAAATTGCACAACTTTTGGGGTCCAAATTCTCCTTTTACCCTTGGGAAAATAAAGAATTGGGGGTGAAAAATCATTTTTGTAAAAAAATATGATTTTCTATTTTTACGGCTCTACATTTTAAACTTCTGTGAAGCACTTGGGCGCTCAAAGTGCTCACCACACATCTAGATAAGTTCTTTAGGGGATCTACTTTCCAAAATGGTGTCACTTGTAGGGGGTTTCCACTGACACTAGACACATCAGGGGCTCTCCAAACGTGATATGGCATCCAATCTCAATTCCAGACAATTTTGCATTGAAAAGTCAAACTTTGTTCATTTTTTTGTAAACATTCCAAAAATTCCTGTGAACCACCAGAAGGGTTAATAAGTTGAATGTGGTTTTGAGCATCTTGAGGGGTGCAGTTTTTAGAATGTTGTCACTTTTGGATATTTTCTATCATATAGACCCCTCAAAATGACTTCAAATGTGATGTGGTCCCTAAAAAAAATGGTGTTGAAAAATGAGAAATCGCTGGTCAACTTTTAACCCTTATAACTCCCTAACAAAAAAAAATTTTGGTTCCAAAATTGTGCTGATATAAAATAAACATGTCGGAAACGTTATGTATTAAGTAATTTATGTGACATATCTGTGTAATTTAAGGGCATGAAAATTCAAATTTGGAAAATAGCGAAATTTTCAAAATTTTCGCCAAATTTCTGTTTTTTTTTTTACACATAAACGCAAATCATATTATATAAATTTTACAGCTATCATGATGTACAATACGTCACGAGAAAGCAGTGTCAGAATCACCGGGATTCGTTGAAGCGTTGCAAAGTTATAACCTCATAACTTGACAGTGGTCAGAATTGTAAAAATTGGCCTGGTCATTAACGTACAAACCACCCTTGCTGCAGATTTTCAGCATCGTTTCTTCACCCATTAAGTAAAATGGGTTACTTGCATTTTTTTCAAAAATAGGTAGGGTGAAAAAATCACTAAAAACTCATTGTGGGAACGTAGCATAAGGCTACATGCACACGCTGAGTCTTTGGTCAGTATTTTACCTCAGTAAGCCAAAACCAGGAGTGGAACAATCAGAGGAAAAGTATACTAAAAACTAATCAAATATTCATCGTGTGAACATGGTCTCATACTACAGAAAAAAACATGAAGAAACAAGAACCCATTATATCTAGATTCATAACAAGTGACTACGTTTTCTAGAGCATTGGTGCAGTCATTGCATCGCCCTACAGAATGGCAGAAATCCCTTCACAAGTCCTCACCACTGTAAAGTAAGTAAATCTTACTTCTTTCTTAGAATTGAAGGCTACTCCTGCAGCGTCTCATACGGTATAGAGCCAATTCTGAAGGCAATCTCTCCTCACGGCTCGGACAAGTGTTTAATCCAGTTTTGAGATCTATCATTACATTTCTCTGAAATGAGGTATTGTGACTGTGCTGCTATTCACCGCGCGTTCTCTTGTGGAGTGTGCGGCAATAATCCTATGAGCTCTTCGTCTTATGTTAACCTTTTAAGCATGAAATGCACGATCTGCGCCAACGGTAACCACATCTGTCCATAGAGTCCTGTAGGAATCGCAGCTATGAAGGTACAACAATGATGCTACAGAGCAGAGGATCAGTAAACAGCAAAGTAGAAAAAACAACTGCCCATTATTATGTACATGTGTATGTTCTATTTGAAAGGGAAGCTATCACTCGAAAATGAGTTATTGTATAAATGAGTTTTTTTTAAATTAAATTTGCAATGTTGATGATGCCCTGCTATGGCACAAGCGATCAGACCATCGCAGTTTCAGGTCCTCTAAGGCGACTAACAAATACAGTAAAAAGTGAAGAGCAAAAAGGTTTTTAAAGTTATAGAAAAAATAAAAAACAATATAAAAGTTCAAACCCCTCCCCTTTTGCCCCATTAAAAATAAAGACATTAAAAAAATACACATTTGGTATCGCTGCATTAGTAAAAGTCCGATCTATCAAAATATATAATTAATTAATTTGATGGGTAAACGGCGTAACGAGAACAGAGATCAAAGCGCCAGAATTACATTTTTTGGCAGCTGCAACATTGCAATGAAATGCGCTAAGAGGCTATGAAAACCCTAAAATGGTATTGGTAAAAACAGCAAAAAAAAATAAGCCCTCACCCAGCATTATATCCCGAAAAATAAAAATGTTATGGAACTTGGAAAGTAGAGACATAAGCACACTTTTTTTAATTACAAGTTTCAGAATTGTTTTCACCATTTAAGTAGAAAGAAAACCCTACACATGTTTGGCATCTGTGTACTTGTACAGACCTAGAGACCCAAACGACAATTGTGGAATTGCACTTTTCTTGCAAATTCAACACAACTTGTCCCGCAAAAAAGTGTCCTCAAACAACTATATGGATGGAAAAATGAAAAAGTTATGGCTCTTGGAAGAAGGGGGGGGGGGGAGGGGGAAACTAAAAAAATAAATAAATCGGAAAATAACCATGTCAAGAAGGGGTTGAGAATCTTGCAATTTTCACACTTTTAAGATTCGTGCTTCCTGACCTTTTAGGAAATGTTTTCCGCAACACTCCATAGTATAAGAGGCAGGATTATAATGACACTACTATACACAGCTGATAACAGAAGATACACCAATCACAAAAGGCGATGTCATAGCTGACCATGCTCCCCTTCCCTTCACTATAACCTTAGCACAGGCTCATTAGAGATTTCAGTACAAAAGATATGGCCGAGAGCTGATCACTGTGACTACATACATGTGTTGTTTCCTGAAACAACAGGAAGTTAGAGTTTAGAAATGCCCCAGTGGCCGTTTTTTTTTTAAATTGCAAGATATAATTTTTTTTACTTGTAAACCTGATTGTTATATGTAAACAAAAAGGCCAAAAATATAAAAAACTTGATTTAAGCAATAAGTAATTTTGTGATGATAGCTTCCTTTTAACCTCTTGAGTCATAGGATCTTACATTCTATTTATCAATTTGGTTTAATCTATTATCCAGACCTGATTAAGCCTCTGCCTGTACCACTGCAATGACTGCTGTTTAACTATTTAAATGCAGCTGTCAATCACTAACAGTGGCATTTAAATAATATGATAACCAATGTGCATGCTGGCTGGTGCCCCCCGATATACGATCATGTGGGAAGGATGAGTAGTCATAGTAGTTAGGTGCCCGCTGAAGGCCTCAGTCGCCACCATCTTGGTAATCCTCTGAAGCTTACTGTGAGATATACTATATACTCCAATACTGCGATATTGCAGTATATAGTATAAGCCATCAAAAGCTCACAGGTTAAAATCTCTTAGGGGGAATAAAAAAATAAGGTAAAAAAATCAATAAAAAAAAGTATTTAAAAAATATAAAAAAAATATAAAAGTTTAAATCATCCAGCTTTTCCCAGTTGTAAAATAAAGAAATAAAAAAATTAATAATAACATACCGTAATTGGTATCCCTGATTCCTTAACTGTCTGGTCTATCAATATATAAGATGTTTTTAAACATACGATGAACTCCAAAAACAAATGTGTTTTTTTTTCAGTAACTGGATTTCCCCCTTACAAAATGATCAATATGTCATATATTACCCAAAAAGTAGGAATGAAATCTACAGTTTGGCATACAAAAAACAAGCCCTCATACAGCTCTATCTATAAAAAAAGAATAAAGATATGGGTCTCAGAAAATGGCAGCCCAATACCATTTTTTTTTTTACAAATTTCAGCATTTTTGAAGATTCTCAGAAGTTTGGTATTGTTGTAATCAGACTCACTTAAATAATCATGTTTCTGACATTTTCAGTACATGATGTGGTAAAATGAATGGTGTCATTCAAAAATAAAACTTCTCCCCCAAAAATTCAAGCCCTCATATGGCTATGTCGACAGAGCAATAAAAAAGTTGTGCCTCATGGAAGAAGAAAATGAAAAATCGGCCGTTGCTGAAGGGATTAAATCTCATAAAAATTAACTCGATAACATTTTATCTGAAGAGAAACTGCAATCTTCTAGGAAAAAAACACTCACTTGTTTTTGCTCTTCGCCCAGGCTGTCCCACATAGAAGCCACAATTTTGGACACATCTCCAAATGTGGCATTGGGGTTCTGTCCTTTGATAGCTGCTTGTGTGTCCCTAAAAAATAGGGCATAGGCCGACACAGGTTTCTGGGGCTCATTTGGATCCTTCTTCTTCTTTTTCTTCTGGTTTTTCGGCTTTTTACCCAGATCAGCAGAAGGTCGTTTCTCTCCAGCAACCTGCAAACAGACACATTGTTGTTCCATTGTGGCTTTCTAGCTGTTGAGAGTGGAGGCCTGAATACATGAAAAACTGAATTTCTTTGAATTAAATACATTGTTTCACCATGAGAATGCCTAAAAATATGCTGCATATTCTGTTTGTGCAAATCAACATCATGTAAGTGATTCTTTGCTCTTTTAAAAGCACTAATACAGCACAGGTTTTTTTTTATTGTAGATCTGGAGTGGTGCTTCTAATCTAAGTTCCCTGCCTTACTCACCAGCGTCTGTACTCACCTTCTATCAGCACCACTCCGGTTGGTCTTCCACGGGTTGTGATCAGCTGGATCACTCCAGTTGTTTGCTGGGTGAGCCAGAAGTCCCTTTTAATGCAAATCAATGAGAGGCGCATTCTCATAGACCTGCGTTCAGTGCTTGTGACTGTTAATTCTGACTCAGAATTTTGCGGTCACAAGATGGCACCATGAGACCGGAGTGGTGCCAAGAAATAGTGAAGACGTGGCATGCTAGTAGAAAACTAGGGTCAGGGACCTTAGGTTAGTAGCACCACTCTAGCGCTGAAAATAAACACCCCAAAAATGTTGGAATGGTGCTTTGTGAGACTACCTCTTCAATACAAGACTAAATACAAATGGGAACTAGCCAAATAACACCATTTTTGTAACACCTAAATAATTTTAAATGTGTAGAACTAATGGCTGATTAGTTGCACAGGATTAATTATACCTTGTATATATACTGTATGTAATATATACGGTATATATATATATATATATATATATATGTGTGTGATCGCTTTATACAGTACAGACCAAAAGTTTGGACACGCCTTCTCATTTAAAGATTTTTCTGTATTTTCATGACTATGAAAATTGTACATTCACACTGAAGGCATCAAAACTATGAATTAACACATGTGGAATTATATACTTAACAAAAAAGTGTGAGACAACTGAAATTATGTCTTATATTCTAGGTTCTTCAAAGTAGCCACCTTTTGCTTTGATGACTGCTTTGCACACTCTTGGCATTCTCTTGATGAGCTTCAAGAGGTAGTCACCGGGAATAGTCTTCCAACAATCTTGAAGGAGTTCCCAGAGATGCTTAGCACTTGTTGGCCCTTTTGCCTTCACTCTGCGGCACAGTTCACCCCAAACCATCTCGATTGGGTTCAGGGCTGGTGACTGTGGAGGCCAGGTCATCTGGTGTAGCACCCATCACTCTCCTTCTTGGTCAAATATCCCTTACACAGCCTGGAGGTGTGTTTGGGGTCATTGTCCTGTTGAAAAATAAATGATGGTCCAACTAAACGCAAACCGGATGGAATAGCATGCCGCTGCAAGATGCAGTGGTAGCCATGCTAGTTCAGTATGTTTCAATTTTGAATAAATCCCCAACAGTATCACCAGCAAAGCACCCCCACACCATCACACCTCCTCCTCCATGCTTCACGGTGGGAAATAGGCATGTAGAGTCCATCCGGTTCACCTTTTCTGTGTCGTACAAAGACACTGTGCTTGGAACCAAAGAGCTAAGATTTGGACTCATCAGGCCAAAGCACAGATTTCTACTGGTCTAATGTCCATTCCTTGTGTTCTTTAGCCCAAACAAGTCTCTTCAACTTGTTGCCTGTCCTTAGCAGTGGTTTCCTAGCAGCTATTTTATCATGAAGGCCTGCTGCACAAAGTCTCCTCTTAAAAGTTGTTGTAGAGATGTGTCTGCTGCTAGAACTCTGTGTGGCATTGACCTGGTCTCTAATCTGAGCTGCTGTTAACCTGCGATTTCTGAGGCTGGTGACTCGAATAAACTTATCCTCAGAAGCAGAGGTGACTCTTGGTCTTCCTTTCCTGGGGCGGTCCTCATGTGAGCCAGTTTCTTTGTAGCGCTTGATGGTTTTTGCCACTGCACTTGGGGACACTTTCAAAGTTTTCCCAATTTTTCGGACTGACTGACCTTCATTTCTTAAAGTAATGATGGCCACTCGTTGTTCTTTACTTACGGTGGCTGCTTTTTTCTCGCCATAATACAAATTCTAACAGTCTATTCAGTAGGACTATCAGCTGTGTATCCACCAGACTTCTGCACAACACAACTGATGGTCCCAACACCATTTATAAGGCAAGAAAACCCACTTATTAAACCTGACAGGGCACTCCTGTGAAGTGAAAACCATTCCGTGACTACCTCTTGAAGCTCTTCAAGAGAATGCCAAGAGTGTGCAAAGCAGTTATCAAAGCAAAAGGTGGCTACTTTGAAGAACCTAGAATATAAGACATAATTTCAGTTGTTTCACACTTTTTTGTTAAGTATATAATTGCACATGTGTTAATTCATAGTTTTGATGCCTTCAGTGTGAATGTACAATTTTCATAGTCATGAAAATACAGAAAAATCTTTAAATGAGAAGGTGTGTCCAAACTTTTGGTCTGTACTGTATATACATGTATATATATATATATATATATAGAGAGAGAGAGAGTTGATAGTTAAATTCTGTCTATTTTTACACTACTAGAAATGATATGTACACTGCTTACCTTATAGTGGGAGTCTGTGTCCTCCTCCTGGGTGGAGCTCGATGGTGAGGGTGTAGCCGATTTACTACCAGGTGGAGAAGGTGATCCGTGAGTAACTCCACTCCTCATTCCCATTTGGGAGATAAGCTGTGATTGGCTGAGTGCACTCATGTGACTGGGGAGCATTCCAGACCGGTTTATCAAGGATACTTGATGATTGGGATCATAAGAGGATCCTTCAGAGTGGACCAGCTCCTGTATCTGATGGGTAGAAATAAAAAAAATATGAGTAACGTGAAAAAATAAAAAAACAAACAAAATAGAAATGGACCTGTTTGCCTGCTAAGATATCATCACTCTCATCATTTTCTTCGTTGTACAGTACAATTGTGAGCATTTTCATTGCTATCAGTATTAACCATTATTATTATTATTATTATATTATTATTATCTCCTGCAGATAAAATAGTGATTTGTTTTCACAACTACAGCAAACAGCCCCAAAAAGTGACACTTCACTGGAATCAAGGTATCTGCCCCTACATTATTCTGCTCTCACATTAGGTGGCCGAAACCTTGTGACAAATTCCCTTTAATCTTTACTTATTAAAAAAAACAACAACAAAATATAATCCATACGAATAAGGTATCAAACCCACAAAATGGATTCTAAAAGCAGAACAGACACTGAATAAGGTAAAATAGCTTCCAGTTATTTTTTCTATTTCATAAACTCTGATCCCTAAATTAATGTTTCAATGCGTTCCTCTAGTCCAAATTGGGTCAGTTCATCAGAAGCCATAGAGATGGGAGTTAATTTATAGTGATGCGCGAACCTGCTGGGATAAGGTGTTATCTGAGCATGCTTGGGTACCAACAGAGTGTCTTCAGTGTGCTAGAACAATATGTTCCAGTCCCCGCGGCTGCATATCTCACGGCTGTTCGACAGCAGCAACACATGGAGGGATTGCCTAACAAACAGTGGCGAGACATGCAACCGCGGGGACTGGAACATACAATATACCAGTGTGTACAGTGTTAATAATGAGTGATGCAAATATGAAATAGACGTCAGAGCAGTCATCAGTGGATGATTTGCATAGGATTTCGTAGGGATGTTACTATACAGTATGTAGTGCAGATGCCAAGATGGAAGCTATGTGCTTTAGCGGACAGTCGTTCACCCTATTGGGCAAAGATAACAGTCTACAATCCAGTATCGGGATTACAGTGCATACATACCTCCATAATGACATTACAGTTATGTAGAAGTCGGGGTTGTCTATGAATTGTCCACAGCGTAATATATACACTAGACCTATAGAATGATCCTAGTAAGGCACATATACACAGCGGTGCAGGACCACTTGGTTCAGTATACTTATTCCTAGGTTATCTATACATTAAATCACCATCATTACGGCTCCTGTTGAACTGCCCCAATGTGGACTAGAGAAAGGCGTAGAGACAGTAATTTTGTGGATTTTATTTGTTGTTTTGAGATATATATATATATGTTTAGTTTTAATAATCATTTACATATTTATTTATTTTGCTCACATATAGAGTGTAATTCATTTCCAAAGTTCTTTACAAACATAATCACTATACTATTATATCTCGTCTTTCTATTTTGAAGGAATTACACATTGGGCCAAGTTATTGGGAAAACTAGTCTCGCCCTAATTCCTGCTAATGATATTTACTTTAGGTTTACACATTGTATATAAAGTTCCGCTAAATGCCACTTTGCTGACGTAATCCATCTCTATCATCTCGCATACTGCCTGCGCTGTGGAATCATGTCTTTAATTATCAATTAAGAACTCATTAGCAGCTTGATTGAGCCACAAAGTGATGTGAAGTGAGGGAATCATACACAATCCCGCTGATTAGTGTCATTAACGGGGGATGGTGCAAGTTGTCATTAAATGACAGCATGGTGTTGGAGATGCTACCATGTCTTCTGGCTGTAGACTTAGCTGAGATGGCTACCTCTATACCTCCTATAGCTATACCCATGGAAACCTAGACATCCTTGGATTCATTGTGTTTATTACTGCACAACTATCAAGTATGATCATTTTTTTTTCAGTTAATAAAAACATAAATATCACTTTAACAAAAAGTCGAAAAGCACAAAAATTGTGGCTTTTGTTGTCTTCTCTTGGCTACAAGCTAAACTCCTCTAAATGAATCCATACCCCAAGAAAGGAAAGATTCTATCAAGAATAATATTACTAATTAGTTTATCTGCCGTGAGCAATTCTTATTTTTTTTACTATCTTTAATGCTCCTTATGGTTATAGAATAACTACCGTAAATTGTCTTTTTTGCATTTATGCGCCAAGAACTACAAAGTTCAGAATTGTTAGAATATACTTTATTAGGTTATGTTCATTCACACTTCTGTTCTTACAAATGAAATAATGTTATAACAGGTCGCTTGCATTGATTATTTAGTGTTCACTATTAGAATGGAATAATGGGTTCTCCATCATGGTGTTTGGGAGAGAAATAATCAAAATACGAAATGTATGAACTAATTTATTTTTACAAAAAATTCCGAACTTTGCCATCCCTGGAAGATAATGAAATATAAAAAAGATTTTAGTTATTCTTTCACAATATTCTGTTTAGTTTGTTTCTCATTTGTAGGGGACCCCAGAAAGAACTTAACTTTTTTTTACATCTTGCTATTTGACTATTTGAAGCTCTCAGAAAATACATCAAAAAGTGCAATAAATGTAGTAAGAGATGATAAATTTGTTAGGAGCCCTGTGCATTTTACACCGGTGTATTTTTTCTTTTACTAGGATGCCATTCTTACAGTGAATCTGTCAACATGTTTTTGCTACCCCATCCGAGAGCGGCACGAAACCAGGGTAGAGACCCTGATTCCAGTGATGTATCACGTAAGGGGCTGCTTGCTGCAGTTTTGATAAAATCTCTGTTATATCTGCTGCAGATTTCCTAATCTAATGCTGAGCTATGTGTAACCCTGTTCTCACTACTATTTAACAGCTTTCCGTGAGCACTGTGCATGAACGTTTAGAATCAATAATGGTGCGGGGTTATAGAGGACTACATAGCAGCAGCTTTACTAGTCCTCCAGTGATAATCTCCTGCTAATAAAACTGTGATCTAAACTATATCAAGTAGCCCATTAAATGACACAACGCTGGAATCAGGGTCTCTGAATCTGCATCATGCTGCTCTCGGATTAAGTGGCAAAAACCTGGTAACAGTTTCCCTTGAAGTAAATATACACCTATGTATTCTTTGTCCATGTTAGCACAAGGTGATAGTATATGGCAATCCAAATTCAGCAGAAGTCTCGGTTCACTTTAGCTTTCTTTATTGTCCATGGTAGCCTCTGTGAAGTGGCCATCATAAATCTATCATGTGGCAGTGATCAATCATGCTGATGAGTAATTAAGGAGCTTTTCTATTACTTGAACCAATCAATGGATGTGACTGGATGTCCAAGTCTTTGATAAGGTCTCATGAAACGGAGCTTGTCACCACCGGGATGTATATGACCTATTAACATGGGCATACAGGTAATAGAAATGTCACACTAGTCCTACCTGTCTGCTTCATATTAATGGTCTTGATGCAGAGAAATGTTATATTCTCTCTTTATGTTAATGATTTCTTCCAGACGTGCGGTGCCCGTAAGAAATCCCTTCCTCCTGTTTTCATTGTAATACTTACCTCCTCCAATCAGCGTCAGTTAGGGCCCCAAAATCCTGCGCCCTGCACTCCCTCCACAATACATACCTCATCCTCTCTTCTGTGGGCACTGCATTCAGGGATCTTCTCAGCAGGTAACTTCCGCTCCAGTAACCTCCGGTGTGTGCGCCGATAAGGTGCTCTCCCCTCTTCCTGCATAGTCATCGCCATGTACACATGGTTCCTAGCGATGACTATGCAGGGAGGAAGGGGGGGGGGGAGAGCGTATTATCGGGGCACACACTGGAGGACGCAGTGACCCGGCCTGTGCAGAAGATCCCTGAATGCAGTGCCCATAGAATGGAGGATGGGGTATGTATTGTGGAGGGAGTGCAGGGCGCGGGATTACCGGGCCTTAACTTACGCTGATGGGACAGGGTAAGGATTATAATGGAGACTGGAGGAAGGGATTTCTTACAGCACCGCACGGCCCGAATCCTGGAAGAAATCATTAACATAAAGACAGAATATAACATTTCTCAGCAACAAGACCTTTAATATGAGGCAGACAGGTAGGACTAGTGGAATATTTCTTTCACCTGTATGCCCATATTAATAGGTCATATACGTCCCGGGGGGTGACAGATTCCCTTTAACTGTCAACCCAACCCTAAGTCAATTGTATGGTCAATGATCTTCATATTTCCTGGAAATTAGAATATTTTTTCTTCTAAGTTATTTAATCCTTAATTTATAGGAATGACAGATACAAAGCCTTCTTGATAGAAATACTTGTATGGACTAAAATTGATTGAAATCTCCAATTCACCATCTCATTGAACTGCAGCATTAATTCGTCTCGCTATGAGCGGCTTGCATGTAGCAATTTTTATAACAGAGTCTCCCTCTACAAGTTCCCGGTGTAATAGAGATTTCTTGCGCAGAAGCCGGAGCTGTCTCTGTGTGCAGAGTAATGTCTGCTTACACACAGGTGCCCAGCTGCTATTGTTAAACCAGCAAGCATTTAATTGAAACAAACGACCATAATAATGGTACATTATCTCTGCAGGCTTGAAGCCATAACAGTTTTAATTATTGAGTTAAGAGTCAAACTAATTTATCCGTTAAAATAACAGAAGCGCCTTTGCTGGCTCTGATCGGCTTATTAGAAGTGGGAATATCAGGGGAACAGCAGGACAACACTGTGAGGCAAACAGGGACTTGTTCCTCCATTCATGAGATGCATGATTTCCAGGACGGAGAATGATTACATTAGTTGGGTTAAGGCTGGTGCCTGCTGTCTAGGCCTGATAAAGGACACCATGACCCAGGTTTAGAGGGGCAGCTGCACAGACCCAGGACATGGCACAAGTAATGATGCCATATTGCTTGACCTGTATAATCTGTAGTCACCATATACTGTAAGTACAGATCCACTATAGTAATAACAGTGGGTCTCCTAGAGGATGCGGCCCATTTCAGGGGCTGCTTAGCACCTCCACACTCCTAAAAACCCTACATAACTCAAGTATATTTTCAATATGTTTGCGAACATCACACACCACATGTGGAGAAAATCCCTGTGCAGGATCTTACTACCCATTAACCCTGCTGTTGTCTTCGGTCAAAAACGACCGACCTTGAACTTCAATATTCTTTAAAATATTCAAGATGCGGCTCTGAAACCCGTGGCCGACCGACCCATCCTCATTTAAGTCAATCAACCACAAGTTTCAGAACCGCATCTTGAACACCCCAAAAAATACCAAAGTTCAAAATAGGTCTCTTCAGACCGAAGACAACAGCAGAGTTAAAACGGGCAAAGACTAACCTAAGGACTTATGGTTCACCCCATAACATTTGACCGCAAAGAATCAGAAACATGAAGAAACATATAATTTTTGTATTCACATTTGTCACAAATTGACCTCTAGAATCGCAAACATAAACTGGTAGATTAATACTGTAATACCCAGGTCATAATAAAGTCATGTGTCGATAAGATAAAAATACTTGAATGGCCACTGGAAGTGATGAGCGAGTGTGCTCGTTACCCGGGTATTCCGAGCACGCTTGGGTGGTCTCCGAGTATCTTCGGCGTGCTCGTAGATCATGTATGTGTCGCTGCAGCTGCATGATTTGGGGCTGCTAGACAACCTGAACACATGCAGGAATTGCCTCTTTGTTAGGGAATCCCCACATGTATTCAGGCTGTCTGGCAGCCGCAAATCATGCAGCTTCGGCGACACAAACTAAATCCCCGAGCACGCCAAAATACTCAGAGAACACCCGAGCGTGCTCGGAAAACTCGAGTAAGGTGCACACTCGCTCATCACTAGTCACCGGTCAACACAGTTTCCCCAAGAAATAAATAGTACAAGCACAAATAAGAAATGCTATAATATATCTATCCATACAGAGAAATGTTCCTCTTTCTTCAACTACTGTATGAGACACTTCTGTTTTACCTTTTGTCTCCTGAAATCATCATTCACTCGGTAAAACAGCTAAAATCTGTTTTTAATCAAAATAAGACAGACACTGAGGGATCACCTTACAGCTGCCTATCGAATGAGGTGGGGCAGAGTGAAACAGACAGCGAGACAGAGTCTGCTGCAGATTTCTAGTAAGTCTTTTTCTTACCGTAGTGCTGGATTCACAACCACACTGCTCAGTACTGCGATATAAATACTCCATGTTGTCTCTTATTTCTTAACACGTGCTATACAGGGACAAGAGTGCAAGATCTCCTCTTCTCTGTTTGCTGAGAATGGAATATTTCACAGCAACTCATGTCCACCCAGGAGGTCAGTGACAATTGCGTGACAAAAGTCATAAAATGTGTACACATATCGCTAATTATGAAAAGTCACCTAAAATTGCAGGCACCTATATGCGTATTGTCTTAGGCGAATAAAATAACAGAGGTCTGCCACATATATGGCCAGTTAATGCCACTGTTTTCTCATAGATGGCTTGTTTGCACAGAAAATAATGAGATTCACAAGTTTTGCCTTAACACGCATATGATCTGTGCGGTCACTGCAATTCCTTGTGGTATTTGCAGAATGAATCAATACGTGGAAATTCAGTGGGAAAATATAATGACACTGACTGTATATGTGCAGCAGAGCTGTATTTGTTCTTTTACTGTTAGTTTTGTGCATAACTTGCTAGACTATGAGAAGAAACACATAACAAGTTGCACTGCCATGGCCAACCAACTCCGCCACTTCTATATCTACTTATACATCAGCAATCCAATCCATATTTTTATCTGCTTCCTTTCTTCATCATTGTACTTGCAATTGCACATAACTTGTTTTATGGTTTCAGTGCTACGTCCTCAAATGATTCTAAAGGAATCTAAAAAATGGAAAACTGAGTTTTGTTTTATTTCTAATGAAGGACTTTATTCTGGCTGTGTCTTTATTTACCATATAACTATAGGATTAGTAATGGATAGGTGTCTTATAGATGCCTCTCCATTTCTAATCTGTGGGATTGATGTCACCTGACAATACAAAGATGACTTCAACCCCACAAATGTGAACCCCATTTGCCACCGCTACAGGGCAAGTGGGAAGAGCCGGGCAAAGCGCCAAGATTGCCGCACCTAATAGATGTGCCTTTTCTGGGAAGTTGCGGGCTGCTATTTTTAGACAGGGGGGCCT
The DNA here is from genome assembly GCF_032444005.1 of Ranitomeya imitator. NCBI lineage: Eukaryota > Metazoa > Chordata > Amphibia > Anura > Dendrobatidae > Ranitomeya > Ranitomeya imitator. Next base: position 546,617,085 of record NC_091283.1, on the reverse strand, counting down.
ATATCAATGGCCCCTTAGCAGCCTGAGAACACCAGCCCCCAGCTGTCAGCTTTAGCAAGGCTGGTTGTCAAAAATGGGGGGACCCCATGCCGATTTTTTAATTAGTTAGTTAGTTAGTTAAATAACACTGGGCCTTTTCATTTACTTATTTATTTACAGTGAGGGTGGCGGGTGAGGAATACTCCCATGAGCTGCTCCTGATCTCACTGTTATTGGCGGCAGCAGGTGTATGCTGATGGAAGTAATAGTCCCATCAGTCGCCTGCTGTCATTGTTATCTCTTAAATACAACTCTCATCATTCTTCCCTGCTCGCGCTGATCGCCGGCAGAGCAGGAGAAAATGATGAGAGCATCTTTAGCACCAGGCATCGGGGAACTGCGCTTACTGCAGCGCTTCTTCCCTGGGGGCGTGTGTGGTGCGGGATGTTTTGCGGCCCGTGCTGACGGTAAATAACTGACATGTCAGAGTGTTTTGCCCACGGACACTGACATGTGCACAGACCCATTCACTTGAAGGCTATGTGCCTACGTTGTGGATTTCTTTGCGGATTTCTCTGCTCAGTTTTTTAATAAATCCGCAAGATTTACCGTGGATTTCCTGCGTTTTTTGTGCGGATTTCAACTGCGTTTTACCACCTGTGGATTCCTATTGAGGAGCAGGTGTAAAATGCTGCGAAATCCGCACAAAGAATTGACATTAGGCTATGTGCACACGTTCAGGTTTTTTCGCGTTTTTTTTTTCGTGTTTTTTCGCGGTAAAAACGCTATAAAAACTCATTAAAAACGCATACATTATGTATTCTATCATTTAGAATGCATTCTGCATGTTATGTGCACATGGATGCGTTTTTTTCCGTGAAAAAAACGCATTGCGGTAAAAAAATGAGCATGTTCATTATTTTTGCGGATTTTCTGCGTTTTTCCCGCAACTCTATGCATTTGGGAAAAAACGCACAAAAAATGCACCAAAACGCGTCAAAAACGCGTCAAAATCGCGGTAAAAACGCATGCGGATTTCTGGCAGAAATGTCCGGTTTTTGTCAGGAAAATTTCTGCAAGAAATCCTGACGTGTGCACATACCCTTAAGCCGCCCATGTTACCTGAAAGAGGAGAAAAAGAGGTTAGATTATACTCACCCAGGGGCGGTCCTGCTCTGATGGGTGTCTCAGGTCCGGAACAGCACCTCCCATCTTCATTCCATGACGTCCTCTTCTGGTCTTCACGCCGCGGCTCCGGCGCAGGCGTACTTTGTCTGCCTTGTGGAGGGCAGAGCAAAGTACTGCAGTGCGCAGGCGCCGGAAAGGTCAGAGAGGCCCGGCGCCTACGCACTGCAGTACTTTGCTCTGCCCTCAACAGGGCAGACAAAGTACGCCTGCGCCGGAGCCGCGGAGTGAAGACCAGAAGAGGACGTCATGGAATGAAGATAGGAGGCGCCGGTGCGGACCTGAGACACCCATTTGACCGAACCGCAGCGGGACCGCCCCTGGGTGAGTATAATCTAACCTCTTTTTCTCCTCTTTCAGGTTACATCGGGGGCTTATCTACATCATTACAGAATGCTGTAGATAAGCCCCTGATGACGGTGAGCTTACCTCACCATCGATTTTGGGGGTGACCAGTTCCCTTTAAGATTGGCCTTTCGGTTTAACTTTCCGCATAAGTCACTATCCCTCATGTGGGAACGTGACTGCTGTGGAGGTTAAACTAAAAGGCCCATCTTAATTTTGTTTTATAAATTGCCCTTCTCTGTAATATTGACAGGTACAGTTCACCCATAAAAGTGATTGCCAGAGGGCCCTATGTTAAAGTGACAGGTACAGTGTTCCCAGAACAGTCAATACTAATATAGAAGGCAATATATCCATATGTTGAAACTTCCAGTTTTCCAAGGTGCCAATAATCTCAGCTGATCTGACAGTTGCTTGCCATTGACTTGTTGAGTTATTATTACTACTCAAGATGGGTGTTTATTGCTGGGCTTCACAGGTCTTAACATGCATGCTAAGTGATCATCACATTTCATCTGGAATACAAAGCTTCAGGAACATCCATGCATTGGGCCAGTAGTTGCTTATTTAACCTAAGAAGCTGTGTAAAGGAGCCCAATAGGTCATCTTACAAGCAGCTTCCTACTATTATTTAGATTGTATTTAAGTAGATTACCTGATAAACTTCATTGCTCGCAATTACTAAAGGTACCTTCACACATAACGATTTCGTTAACGATATCGTTGCAACGTCACGCTTTTTGTGATGTAGCAACGATCCCGCTAACGATCTCGTTATGTGTGACAGCGACCAACGATCAGGCCCCAGCTGGGAGATCATTGGTCGTTGGGGAATGATCAGGACCTTTTTTCGGTCACTGATCACCCGCTGTCATCGCTGGATCGGCGTGTGTGATGCCGATCCAGCGATGTGTTCACTTGTTACCAGGGTAAATATCGGGTTACTAAGCGCAGGGCCACGCTTAGTAACCCGATATTTACCCTGGTTACCATTGTAAAAGTTAAAACAAAATAACAGTACATACTCACATTCCGATGTCTGTCACTTCCCCCGCCGTCAGCTTCCCTGCGCTGACTGTCAGCGCCGGCCGTAAAGCAGAGCACAGCGGTGACGTCACCGCTGTGCTCTGCTTTACAGCCGGCGCTGACACATTCAGTGTGGGAAGCTGACGGCGGGGGACGTGACAGACATCAAAATGTGAGTATGTAGTGGTTTTTTTTTTAACTTTTAGTTACATGGGACATCTGTCTGCATCCGCCCTTAGTTATTAGGATAGGTTTATTCAGTGCAGTTTTTCATGTATAATCACTACCAAAAGGACAAAGTTATGTAATAAAAGTTAGAAAAATATTTAGAATTGAGAGTCCTCAGTGGTTGATACCTTTTAATGGCTAATTGAAAAGATGGTAACAAATTGCAAGCTTTCGAGGCTACACAGGTCTCTTCATCAGGCACAGACTAAAGCAAATTCTGACGAATCACATATTTATACACAACACAGCACAGAACTGTCATTATGGGAGAGTGATAAGTGATAAACAGTTGTGTCCATATATATTGGAAAGTTCCTAGATTAGGAGTGAATGTTTTGTTATCCTCTGATTGGGGTCTGGTTCTGTTATGATGACCCCACATGGTCTGAAGTGCAAATTCCTTAATTGATGTAAAAAGACATAAATCCATGCGACACATTCATTCCTGCACTGAGTGTGTCAAAGGTCGTCATAAGTTTATACTCCCAGATTATCCTGTCTCTCTGAGATTTGAAGCTACCTTTCAATACAAGTAATTTCAGGTCCATGGTGCTATGATCAGGCATACAAAAATGTTTGGCCACAGGTAGATCCATTCTTTTTTTTTTTATTGAATGGCGGTGAAAATTTATCCTTGTTCTCAGTTTTTGCCCTGTCTCCCCTACATACAGACCCCCAGTTGGACATTTAGTACAAATAATTAAGTACACCACATTAGATGTGGTGCAGCTGAAGGTACCTGGGATCTTGTAGTCCTGATGTGAATTGGGGATCTTTATCTTTTCCGTGGTCATTATAAATGGACAGGTTTTACTTTTTTTTGGTTGCAAGGAAAGGTTCCTGCAACTGTTAGAGAGTACAGGGAGCTTCTGACAATGATGCTTCTTATATTTGGGGGCTACCTAAAACACAGTAGTGGGGGGTCTGGAAAAATGGATTGCATGTGGGCATCTTTTTGTAGTAAAGGTTGTAATTTCCGTGCAGCTCCCCTTAGCACCTCCAGATTTGGATTGCAGGTAACTACTAGAGGTACCCGGTTATTTTCTTCTTTAGCTTTGTAATGTAGCAGGTGATTCTGTGATATTCTAGTGGCTCTTGTGATTTGGTTTTCAATTGTTCTTGGATGGTAGCCCTGATTCAAAAAGGTCTTTCTGAGGCGACCAAGGTGTTCTTCCCTATCCATGGGATTGGAACATATACGATTGTATCTGATGGCTTGGCTGTAGGCAATAGAGTTTTTTATGTGTTTTGGATGGAAACTGTCCCATTTAAGGTATGTTGGATGGTCGATTGGCTTCTGATACAGGGATGTCTCTATTTTATTGTTCTGCAGCTTAATGATGGTGTCCAAAAAGTTAATTTCCAGAAAAGCTGGCGCACAGCCGTGAAGATAAATATAAATAGGGGGTGCAAGCAGCAGCATGATAACATAGACAAAAAAAGGAGAAAAAAAGGACGCTGCTACAAATTGCACACCACCCAGTATATAAACATACAAAACAAACACTTTATTGGCATAAACAATAAAAACAAAATCACTACGCCACTGTAAACCACCTGGATACATAACGTGCATGCATGTATACAAACAATGACTATACAGCTTGTCAATATGTCCAAGATAAATATAAAGACATATATATGGTAGTAACATCCTACCTAACGGCTCATGGGGGATCTAAAACATATGCATAATGACCCGCAGAACCCAAGAGGGAAAATGGGCCAAATGACCACAAAAAACTCCCATATACAGTGGAGAAAAAAGCCTAAGTCATAGGGGCAAGATATCCCTAATAAGGACGCATACCAACCTATGAACCGATAAGCTGAAGCATCCAGGGGGCCAGTGGACCATAGCCCCACGCATATCGCCTCCTCAATGAGGCTTCGTCAGGGGATACTTCCCCCCTTTTTTTGTCAAAAAGTTAATTTCAGTACAGGAGTAGTTGAGTGTCAAGTAGATGGTAGGATGAAATTGATTAAACTGTTCATGGAACGTCTTTAGCTGTTGCTCAGACTCCGTCCAGATGATTTAAATGTCATCAATATAGCTTGCAATTTGTTACCATCTTTTCAGTTAGCCATTAAAAGGTATCAATCAACCACTGAGGACTCTCAATTCTAAATATTTTTCTATCTACTGGCTAACACGGTACCAAGATATTTATCTTTCCTGTATAATAAAACTTGTATTATAAAATGGTACACTTAGGCCTTAGACATGCCTCCATAAAACACGGACTATACTACACAAGTCTAGTAGAGAAGTGAATGCAGCCATAAGAGGTTCATAGAACTTTGTGAAGAAGTTCCAGATGTAGAAGAGAACATTGGCTGATTTCATAGGTTAAGAGATATTTTCAATGTTATTGTTACAGGTTAATAAAGCATGGTCAGGAATCAATAGGGTACTGGAATTGCTGAAAAAGGTGATAACGCTGACCCTCTAAAGCAGTTTGTCAGTCAATTCTCTGCTCTTCCTGGCATCCATGATTGCCTTGGTTGAAGCAGAAACATGACTTAGAAGTTGCCGGTTAAGCACTTCAGCTCTACACTGAGGGTTGATCAGTTGTGCTGTCACCATCTGACCAGTAGGCTTATTAGCGTATGAGAAAAAAGCAGTTTTCATTGAAGTCACTCCTGTCTCGCCAAGAACAATCTGTATTCTCCCTGGGAAATAGTCAAGCCTAATTGCCTGACGCGGTAACCACTGCAAATTTGGCAGCCTTTCAAACACACGCAGAGTGATATTTTAATTACCCTATTAATATATACACACTGTTTTGTACAGTCAACCTCTCCAATGCGTCAGACAAATGCTTTACTTAATGAACTGACTCATTAGAAAAGAAGTTTTAGATTCTTTTTTTTACCAGCTTCTTCTATATTGTGCCTGCCAAAAGCTCCTCCTGAAACACTTATTTCCCACACCAAGATAATGAGCCTTCACGTTTATTTAGCAGCTGCAAGACAACAATATTTCAACCTGAATTCTCAGCTTAACGGTGTTTATGTCACTTTATCTTAGACCTGATTAGGACAGATTTTACACACTTTAATAAGAGTGAGGATAAACATTTGTAAAAAAAGTCCTTAAAGGGGTGTTCCCATCTTCTAATGTTATAGCTTATCACTAGGATATTCCATAACATTCCAATTACAGGAATCTGACCATTTGGTCCCCCCAGTTTATTCCTTGGACATCGGTGCTCCTGACTATGCATGGAGCAACGGAACAACCTTTTTAAGTGACTTGGTTTGTCTTGTAGATTCCTGCACAGCAAGTGGAAGAAAACATTTCTGAGAATCAGGACTGAAACAGCATTGGACCTCCACCAATCACAAAGTAATCATGCCATCCATGAGCAATTTGAGAAAACCCCGTTAGAGACTTTACTAGTACATCTCCAAACAACAAAACAAGAACTTCTTCTAAATGGTCTCAATATACAGGAAGACTTGCAAGTCATCAATATAGAAATTCCAAAAACTAGAACTTGGGATTTAATCTTGACTGATGCACATGGGTGTAATATTGACCCATGTAGTATAAACCCAAAACGCGACACTCATCGCCTACTATAGACTCATTCTCTCCATCTGCTTCCTATTCTATAAGGAGATGGCATGCTCCATCACTTGCTGCATAACGTATACATTCTCTATACATTTCTAGAATACTAGCTTATCCTCACAATCGCGTCATATAGTAGCACAGAGGATTGCAGGACCATAATATGAATCCAGAGGGTTTTGGTCAAAAATAGTCCATTATATTATTGGTTTATAAGAACTTTTGGCCTTTATATAGATCACCTGTTGAATGATCAACCAGGATGTAACTGAGCTTTTGATCTTGAGAGACATTCCCATAACCTTGTCTTTTCCATATCACCTTGTCATGGTGGCCTTCTGATGATCCACATGCTTCATTTTAGGAAGAGGGAAAACACTTGTTCACATAACTGTATGTGCTGTTAGCAGCAGTATGAATGAGAAAATGAAATGTTATGTCAGCTCGCCTTGTTCTGAAAGTGCACCAAACACAGTACTCAAAGCTGAAGGGGTCTAGGCTTTCTGTACAACCCCTCCCCTCTATTCCACCAACAGCTCTAATGTCTAACCAGGAGACCACTACACCTGTCCAATCTCATGTTGTCTGCAATGCTGAAGGGTCAAAACTGCTGACAGACTCTCTTAGCAGATGGATGTGTGAAAAGAGTTATGCCACCAATTACATTTGTACCCATCCATAGTAATATTTATTATCTTGTGAAAATAACATCTAGTTGTGGGTTATGATAGGCAGCAAGTGAACAATTAGTTTTTTTTTTATGTGTTGAAAAAGAGAAAATAGGCAAACATAAAGATCTGAAAGACTTTGACAATGGCCAGATTGTGATTGATGGTTGTCCGGGTCAGAACATTTACAAAATGGTAGATCTTGGTGGATATTCCTGGAATGCAGTAGTTAAGGAAAACAAAGGGAATATACAGTATAGAGGGCCACACCTAAGAACCTTTAAATACTCCAAATGATCCAAAATAGTGAATGATTCACAGCAGGTGATTTCCAGCATGCAAATTAGTAAAGAAAGGAACACAAAAAGTCCAGATCTGACAAGCACACCAACAAATGCAAGAGGATAAATAATTAGTTTGTGTAAATTTTATTATATATAAAAAAATCCCATCAACTCTCTAAACTTAAAATGCATTACTGGATGATGAGGGGATTTTTTATACATAATACAATTTATACTTATGAATTACTTATCCTCTTGCATTTGTTGGCATGCAGTAGTTAGTACCTACCAAAAATGCTCCAGGAAAGGACAACAGATGAACAGACAAGAGGGTCATGTGTACCCTGGGCTCATAGATCTGTAGGGGTATAAATGGCTAGCCTATGTAGTCCGATTTCACAGAAGAGCTACTGTAGCACAAATTGTCTATGATAGTAAGGTGTTGTAAATACAGTGCAGCATGCTGTGCATAAGGCTGCTTAGCAGTACGACGGACCTGATGTCACTTGTTTACCACAAAACCCTAACATTTTCTTGTGGGTATCAGAACTGGACCAAGGAGCAATTCAAGAAGGATTTGTCTAAAGGATCGCATCAGCTTTTACACTGTGTGGATTGACATACCTGGAGGAGAGATTATACAATGATATCTGGGAAGAAGACAAGCCAACAATGCCTGTTTATTGTTCCAGGCTAAAGGTACCGTCACACTGAACGATATCGCTAGCGATCCGTGACGTTGCAGCGTCCTGGCTAGCGATATCGTTGAGTTTGACACGCAGCAGCGATCAGGATCCTGCTGTGATATCATTGGTCGGCGCAGAAAGTCCAGAACTTTATTTCGTCGCTGGACTCCCGCAGACATCGCTGAATCGGCGTGTGTGACGCCGATTCAGTGATGTCTTCACTGGTAACCAGGGTAAACCGGGTTACTAAGCGCAGGGCCGCACTTAGTAACCCGATGTTTACCCTGGTTACCAGTGTAAATGTAAAAAAAATAAACCACTACATACTTACATTCCGGTGTCTGTCACAGCGGTGACGTCACCGCTCTGCTTTCCGGCCGGCACTTACACAGTGCAGACAAGCAGCGCCGGGGGACAGACACCGGAATGTAAGTATGTAGTGTTTTTTTTTTTTTTACGTTTACGCTGGTAACCAGGGTAAACATCGGGTTACTAAGCACGGCCCTGCGCTTAGTAACCCGATGTTTACCCTGGTTACCCAGGGACCTCGGCATCATTGGTCGCTGGAGAGCTGTCTGTGTGACAGCTCTCCAGCGACCACACAGCGACGCTGCAGCGATCGGGATCGTTGTCTAGATCGCTGCAGCCTCGCTAAATGTGACGGTACCTTTAGTTCTGCTGCAAAACCTTGGGTCCTTGCCAGGGCCGGACTGGCCACAGGGCAATTCTGGCAAATGCCAGAAGGGCCTGTCTGGTCATGGGCCGCATTGTCTGCTATGTTATTAACAGAATCAGTGTTCTCAAGACATCCATACTGTTAAGAGGTGTGACAAAGCACAAAGTAGCTGACTCCGTCACTTACCCCAGCAGGCCATAGGGAACATTAGAACTATTGGTCTTGTAGTAAATCTTCCTTTCCTCTATCCAGGGTAATATTAGTAATATTTCCCATCTGGTGCTTGAGGATGGGGACAACATGGGCCTGTGAGATTTCAAATGCCAGCTGAATTTCAGCCCCAGTCCGCACCTGGTCCTTGCCTTCATGTGGATTTTAATTTGACATATAACCCCTAAATCAAGTGAACCATTCAAGGCAATATTCCTTTCTGGCAGTGGTCTATTTCAGCAGGATAATGCCTCTGACAAACTACAAAGCTGTCCAGAAATGGTTTGAGGAACATGACAAAGATCAAGGGTATGAGGTGGCCACCAAATCCTCCAGATCTTAATCTCGTCTGTGGGATGTGTTAGTCTGTTCCACATAGGCTAAAATTTCAGAAGACGTGGCTCTATTATATGCCATTTATATAACCTATTGCATTTGTGTCATTATGAGTAAAACATTTCCTTCCTCAATCTACAAAATAATTGAAAAAAAAAAATTAACGTGATAAAATCATCCTAATCTTATTCCATCAATTCTGAAGCCGGTTAAATCTAATGATCGCCTATTTACTTTTTTTAATCAGAATTTTAAAGCTGATAATCATTTTATTAATCCCCATATAAATAATATATGCCGTTTTATTTGCTCATGAGTTCTCAGGAATATTAGAAGAACTGACAGCGTTTCGCATGGAGACGAAGCCTTCATTGCTTTATGCTAAATTATACAATTAAGTTGCACCTCTTTGCTTTGTTTTTTATTATTTGCTTTCTTTCTAAATCTCGTCATTTACAATGCACAGCGAGTGTGGCATTAATAAGCCGCTTACATATTCAAGAAATGTATTGTCATCGGATTCCAATTAGGCCATATAGATGAAAGTAATAAAATATTATAAAATACTAAAGAAATCCTGCTCCCAGAAATGTTTCTAGTATTAAAAAAATAAAATAAATAAATATATATTTTTAAATTAAATCTAAAGTGGAATTTTTAATATGAAATGTGCCGTCTGGGAATGTAAGAGTTATTAGCGGAGGGGGAGAATATTTTTCATGTTTAGGGTGTGCTGTATATATGAAGCCTGTCAGTGCGTTCACTAGCAAGTTATAAATGGTCCTTACTATTCGGGGCCTTCATGCAAATCCAAACAAATGCAAATTTTCTCCATAATGAAACATATTGAATAAATATTGTAATAAGATTCCTCAGGAAAATGCAAAATTTATGGCAGAAATGTGATATTTCCAAGCACGGATGGTTCAATTGCCATTAACTCTTACCACGCTGAAGAACGCTTGAAGGGTAAATAATGGCTTATGAACAAATATGTCGACTATTTTGGGATTTTTTTTTTGCGTGTGTTCTTTTATGTTGATTTCAACAAATCTTTTCTATAGACATGGAACACATAATGTATGAAAAGAATAAATATAAATATATATGGATGTTTTCTCCCCTTGGCCTCCCCCTCATTCATCATCATGTATGTGTGAAACCTCTTTCCCTAGAGATGATAAAAGAATTGAAATTTTTTTTTTCTCTTATCGGTCATCTATTTTCCAAGCTGAAGCCATTACTCTCTCCCCTATGGTTGCCGGGCAACAAGAAATATTAATAGTTGCCTTTATTAGCTTAGCTGTAGCAGGCTCAGCTTCGGGATGAGAAAATTGGAAACATAAACGTGATACATAAATCTCTCAACCTTTCAGGCTCAGCGTTAGTCTCTGTTTTCATAATGATTTATGGAAGCGATGGTTCATTTATGAGAAAAAGGAGTGTGAAATAAGAAAATGGAACATTACCCCCAAAAGACTGTTTGAAAATAAATAATTGTGGCTGAGCAGTTAGACATGTGGAGAAACATCTCAGGGTCTTTTTTTTATTATTTTTCAAGGTGTTTTTTGAAAATTGAAAAGTCATTTTTTTTGGCTTCTTTTCCTTTTTTTCGCATTGGATCCACCAGTTTACGACCATATTACAGGGTTAGTTACACTTGAGTTAATGGCAACATTATGTTTAACATGGCGAAGTGTCTGGCTGATGGAGAAACACAGCGCCCTTATGGTCAGGAGATGTTTCATAGATATCAGGGTCATCCCTTACGTGGGACGTAAAGGCACTGACACGTTAAATGTGCTGGATCTCAGAGACCATAAATAACCGTTTATTGGTAAAAGTTATTGTGCAATACATAAATGACAGGTGGAATCAGATAAAAGGTCCCATAAAAAGCGACCTTACAACATGGACGTGTGATAATGGGACAATACAGAGAATAACTGCCCTAACAGTCGGGGTCGGCGTAATGACATAATTGGGTGTTGATGATAAAATGTGACTTGCTTATTGGGGTATAATGTAATGATTTAAAAGCACCTGCAGAAAAAATGATAAGAGATGTTCTTTGTTACTTTATTAACATGAATGTATGGACCATACCATTCTGTCCACAAACACGGGTAACCCAAGGGCAGACCACGGCACAGCAATTATTTTTATTTCTATAGACATTAGCGTCACCATACACAACCTTTGGCTCTCACTCCTGCATTTGTACAACTGCCAACATGCCATGACAGCCACCTGACAGCCTGTGAGGGTCAAGGAATGATGCCAGTTGTACTTTCATAATGGCTGGAGTGCAGAAGGTTGCAGAGCCCTGTAATAAAAAATGTGGTGGAGCAGAACAAAAGTCTAGAATACAGATGTATTTCTAATTCCAGCATGTGATACACGCTGTGTATATAATCCCGGCTGTAGTGCAACTAACAGAATCGACGCTGCCCGCCGTCCTCGGTGACATTTTCTTTATGTCAAGATCACATTGCAGTCACCAACAAAATGGCTCTGCATTTTGATCCTAAACTTCAACCTCCCAGAAGGGGAGGAGAGGAGTGACATCACACACATGTGAGCAGATCCCACCCACTTTTACTGCAGTCGTAATACGAGCTTGCAGTGCACTAGGTTGTTATGGAAATTTTCAGCTGCTCCCCCTAGTGTTTAACAGTGAAAGCTATCAAAACCTTTTCATATTTTATACCAATAAAAAACGTAATATTTTTTAATTAAAATATTAATACTTTGCATTTCTTCAACTGTTGAAAACATGTTTTTTATGATACATTCCCTTTAAAGAGAATCTCTCACCAGATTTGACTCTAACAAGATCACTACATACATCATGGAATAGATCACCAAGTTGTAATGTACTTACTTTGGAAATCCATTATAGAATTACTCTTTAATCAAACTACACACTGCCAGATATTTGGACTCCGAGAGTATGCAGGCTGCAAACTCCCAGCTAGATAGAAAAGTTCTTTTCACTGTCCTCACTGCGCTCGCTGATGACATCTTGCACATGCTCAGTTGGAGCTTCTGCCTTCGTAACGCTATAGTGAGAAAGATCCCAACTTCCAGAAGCATCTTGTGTTTAATAACAGTGTATAATACGAACCATGTTTACATAGGTAAATCTGCTTTTGTGTAAATTGGGGGGCCGTTTCATGAGGTCTGGCACAGCATACACCCAATCTTGCTGGAGTGAAAAGCACCAAATTAATAATAAGGCGCTCAACACTTAGAAGATCCACCAAAGCTAATGAGTGTCATGCACCTCTGTGTGCTGCACCAGAGATACTTCAATGACTGAAGTAGCTTTTCTGGTGTTCAAAGTTCTGGAACTCATAATGAATTTGGTGGGTTGACATGATCACGACCAGTCCCAACTTGGCTCCGCAATTGTGTGGCGCAATTTTTTTTTTACTTTCTGAAGGTTTTTCAACCAGTTTTATGGCATGGAAGCTTTGATGAATTTGCCCCTATATCTATGGTAGAACATGACAAATTTGCCTATACCTGAGGAAGGTCTTGGCTGGTGATCAAAATGCTGAGGGCAGGATGGAGCACATGAAACCGAATAGAGATGAAGTGCAAGTCTTCCAAACTTCCCCTTTCACATGATTTACATATATGCTGGGAAAATATGAAAGTTTTATTTAATGGTCGGAGGAGTCCAGGAACATCCCAACAAGCACCAGAAGTAGAGTGTAGTGAGCCTGACACTGTGGTGACGTTACATGGGTATGGTTTTTCTACAGACAGGTCCGCTTTACAAATTGTGAAGGAAAATATCTTATCTTGGTATAGTGTTGATTTTCATATTTGTCCCCATGACAACACTTCCTGCTTCTCTTCTCTGAAACTCTGTGGTATAATTTATGACATGGCAACTAATCAAAACAACTAAAAAAAAACCAATGATAGTTATGAAGCTTTAGCAGATGACATCAGAACACCAAAGTAATGGGACAGGAATTGTTATCATTGGGACACCGGGTGTCATGTCACTCAATTAAAATCAATAACTTAGCATCAATAAGAAAATGAATGAGATCTGTATGAAAGCTGTGAGATACTGAACTGCAAAACTTTGCACTGAAACTTCTATTGACTCAAAAAAAATTAATTTTATATTCGTTTAAGTTAGCAAAACACTCAAAACTGATTTTATTTATTTTATCCATTGAAAACTATAAATTTAAATTCCCCAAAATATGTATTTTATACAGATCAACCCAAAAATTTGAGGATCCTGGTCCAGCAGTCACAACGGTAATCCACCACCGCTGGTCAGAACCCTGCAAACCTCATCCTACCTGCCAACATCCATGGCACTTCTGCTGATTAGTGGGACCTGCGCAACATTATCTTTCTGGCAAAACATGTGCATGATGTCGCACCCTGCCTACTAACCAGAAGAGGCACCGGTGATGCTGGTAGGTAGAAGAATTGCAGGCTTTTGGTTCGATGGCCACCGACTACCGAATGTGGCCATCGGACCAGGACCATTATTTTTTGGGGGTCATCTATAGAATACGAATTTTTTTCTAATTAAAATTTCTAGTTTTTGATGTGCAAAAGTATTACTATCCTGTGGCTTTTGGACCAAGGTCCAAAATTATTTCATTTCTCTTACTTTTTGTAATTTGCATCTTGGGAAAAAGGGGAAAACAAAATTATGTGTGATGGTAGAGGGGGTGAAACACGTGCCCTAGACTCCAGGAGGGGTGGGGGACAAGTAAACAACTTTGCCTAGATTTTGGTACTTACATACAGGGCTAGTTGACTGAACGCAATCTATGTTCCTGGAAAAGTAAAATCTAGATTCACCTCTAGGCAGAATTTGGGCCTATATCTTTGCAGACCTTTTATGTCCATATTAAAATAAATGATCTTCATTCGGTGGAATATTTTGCCTTAGTTTCTCATTTTCTTTCCCTTGCTATGAATTAATAGAGTAATCTCCCTAGGAAACATTATTTTTAAGATGTTGTGGTCTTGCACACAGAATTGTTGATTAGGTGGAGCAGCTTGAACATATGCAAGGTCCATTGCATGTGATTCATTGCAGGAAACGTTGCACGGTAATATTAAAAATAAACATTACTGCCCAAATGAGTGCGCTCTCCACAAGTCATTTACCAAATTTATAACAAGCTGCTAGGTGATCATGGATAGAAATTTTCTTTTCTCAGTAGCAAGCTATTCAACTGTCCTGAAATCATGCTGTTCTTCTATGGCAGTGATTCCTAATCTAATCCTCGAGGAATCCTGAGCCGAGGTTTCCATAGAGAAAACATGATAATCATTGATGTAAATCACCTGTACAATATTTAGGAACCAGTAGGGTGCTTCCTGAAGGCTTAAAAGGGATTTTCAAGAAATATTTAGCTATTCCATACTTTTGCTTTTGTTAAAAATGATGCACCGCAGTAGCAAGGCTTCTTTTTCTTGCAGCCCTGAGTCCTTGTTGACCGTCTACGGTGGTAATACTGATCTAGATACACGAGAACACTGGGCCCAATTAGTGTCCGGTGCTAAACTCCGAACACGGACTTCAATGTTCGAAGTTTCGGGGGAAGTCAAGGAGAGAGAGAGCGAGAGAGAGAATATTCTAGCTCCAAAGTTTGGGTCCCCATTGTTTTACATGGGTTCAAGTTCTGGTTCAAGTTCGGGTACAGTTCTGCTACCCCAGGCATAATTTTGGCTAAATAAGGGCTCTTTGAAGCAAATGTATTATATGGACAGGCCATGGAATGCACTCATTATAGCCAAGGTGCCAGTGCATATGGCCAATTTTTGACACAGACCAACGGTCTGCATGAAGAATATCAGTGTGCACTACATTGGTCCAATCTATTTCATGTGAACAGCAGGCAGCTCCTGCACTTGTCAGCTTTGCAGATGAGCACACTGAGCTACCCTCAGAGTCAGTCAGTGTAAATGGCTAGAGTTTTGGTAGAGGTGTCTGAACCAAGCCTAAAATGTTGTGTGCTCTTTTTAACCTTGTGATGTGTCGGTCACAATTGGCCTTTCTCAAATAGACACTGTAGAAATCTTAAAACTACAAACCAACCATTGCCAACTGTCAGGGTCACTTTTGGGTTCAGCACCGGAGGTGACATGGGGCTGGGTGTTTAAATCGATCGCTGGCCATGCAGTCATTAATTCTCTGGCCCTAAGTAATGTAGGTCACATTCCTATCAGCGCATCTCCACCTGCAGTCCAATCTCCGTGGCCACTCCATATGGTAAGAGCCTGTTACATTTATATAATATTTTTTCCATAGAATCTACACAACCAGCGTGGCTGTCCTAAGTAGGTGTATGTCTACAATCAGCATGAATTATACAAACCTTTATCTGCTTTTTTGTGCTCATAATTCTTTTTGTGTTTCTTTGTAAATATTTTTCCCAACAATATGCGCTCCTGAAGGATGATAATGGAATTCAATATTCTTATTCAAGGACGATTTTTTATTTCAAACTAAAATACAACCGGTTTCAACTTCTTAGTGTCTTCCTCGGGTATAATGTCATGCATAGATTGTGAGCCTCAATGGGGACAGCAATGATAATGTCTGTATAGCAGGGTGGACTAAGTTGCGCTACATGCGGCAACTAAAATAAAAAATAAAAGCAATATATGTATATATATATATTAAGGGTTTACATGCTACCATTATTTTCTTGAGATATATATATATATATATATATATATATATATATATATATATATACTGTATATATATATATATATATATACATATATATATTATACATATATATATATATATATATATATATATATATATATATAGTGTTAGTGAGGTAAACTATGAGATTCATCAACCAGGAAGAAGAAGCCAAGTACCTAGGATATGTAGTGGGTTGAGGCAAGATCAAACCCTAAATCTGTAAAGTGGCGGCAATTGAAACATGACCGAGACCACTGTCAAGGAAACAAGTTAGAGCATTCCTGAGGATCGTGGGCTACTACAGGAGGTTCATCCCGAATTTCGCCATGATGGCAGAGCCCCTGACTGACTTCCTTAAAGGGATGAAATTGGTAATGGTCAAATGGTCTGAAGAGGCAGAGATTGCCTTTCAAGAAAAAAAAGAGGCTCTGTGTAAGCAACCGGTTCTGGTGGCTTTAAGAAAGAGTTTATACTCCAAACAGATGCCTCAGATGTTGGTTTAGGAGAAGTCCTTTCCAAGGAGATACACTGGAAGATGCACCCTGTTCTCTACCTGAGTAGGAGGCTATCCTCATGTGAGAGGAATTATTCAGGCATAGAGAAGGAATGCTTGGCCATAAAGTGGGTGGTGGACACATTACGTTGCTATCTGGTGGGACGTAAGTTTAGATTGATATCAGACCATGCCCCACTAAGATGCATAAAGGAAACAAAGGGGAAAAATGCTAGGGTCACCCATTGGTTCTTAGCCCTACAAGATTTCAACTTCCATGTAGAGCATAGAGCAAGAAAGCTACATGGTAATGCTGATGCTCTCTCGAGAATCCCTTGTCTGGTAAGAGAAAGTGCCATGCCCCACAACTTTAGGCAGAGGTGGGTGGTATGTAGTGTGGCTAATGGTTGCATATTTGATGGGAGGTATGTGTCGCAGAGATGGCTTGCCTCTGATTTAACCCAGAGTAGATATGGGCGGGTCTAGCTACCCACATACCTCACCTCTGGGTGTGACTAACAGCCTATATAATGGAGGATGTTGTTACGCACATGGTCTGTGTATTGGGAAGTAGAAGGCCTCCTGTGTGTTTGGCTTCAGACTGAGCCTGCGTACTAGACGCTAACCCAGCCTGTGTGCCCACTGGTCTGGTGGAGCAGAGCCCTGCTATGGACATTTTGTATTTTGTTTGCCTGATCTAAAGGCTGTATGTTTTCTGTTTGGCTTCTGTCTTTTATGAAACAATAAACCCACATGAACTTTTAAAGGAACAAGCCACCTGTTTTCCTCACATCGCACCCAAGTAAGTAAAACCCTACAGTATGTATGTGTATCTATGTGTGTGTATGAGTGTGTGTGTATTTATGTGTGTATGCATATATGTGTATATGCGTATGTATATGAATGTGTGTATATGTAACATAGTAACATAGTTACATAGTTAGCAAGGCCGAAAAAAGACATTTGTCCATCCAGTTCATCCTATATTCTGTCAGAATAAATCCCCAGATCTACGACCTTCTAAAGAACCTAATAACTGTAAGATATAATATTGTTATGCTCCAGGAAGACACCCAGGCCTCTTTTGAACCCCTAGACTGAGTTCACCATCACCACCCCCTCAGGCAAGGAATTTCGGATTTTCACTGCCCTAACAGTAAATAATCCTCTTCTATGTTGGTGGAAAAACCTTCTCTCCTCCAGACGCAAATAATGCCCCCTTGTATTGTCCCCTTATATACTTATACATGGTTTTTAGATCACCCCTCAGTTGTGTTTTTTCTAGACTAAATAATCCTAATTTTGCTAATCTCTCTGGGTATTGTAGTTCCCCCATCCCCTTTATTATTTTGTTGCCCTCCTTTGTACTCGCTCTAGTTCCATTATATCCTTCCTGAGCACCGATGCCGATGCCCAAAACTGTGCAGTCTAACCAGAAATTTGTACAGAGGCAGTATAATGCTCTCATCATGTGTATGCAGACCTCTTTTAATGCACCCCATGATCCCGTTTGCCTTGGCAGCCGCTGCGTGCCACTGGCTGCTCCAGATAAGTTTATCACTAAATAGGACCCCCAAGTCCTTCTCCATGTCAGATTTACCCAGTGGTTTCCCATTCAGTGTGTAATGGTGATATTGATTCCTTCTTCCCATGTGTATAACCTTACATTTATCATTGTTAAACCGCATCTACCACCTTTCGGCCCAAGTCCCATATTTGTTTCCGGTTCATGTGTGATACTGTAATTGTAAAGATAGGACCTGGCTCTTTTTAATGTTTGTTCACCAAATAGTCAAGTTATCCCCACTATTGGGTGAATAAATTGCTGATCACTTGGGATCCGACTGCTGAGATTCTGAGAACAGGGCTCAGTAGTCTCGTCTTGAATGGAGCAGAGTTGTTCATGCTTGGCTCAATTCATTATCTATAGAGCTGCTGAGCTCTGCGCTCGACTATTTCCATCAGTTTCATAGACAATGAATAGAGCAGAAGTCAAGCATGTACCCCTCCAATTCTTTCATGGCTGAGCTGCAGAGCATCAGTCTTAGGACTGCTGGGGGTCCCTGTGGTCAGTCCCCCAACAATCAGTTAGTTATCGCTTATCATCGGGGTCGGGGTTAGCTTGACTTTTTTAGTGAATAACCCTCAACCCATTATCTACCAATGTCCTTTTTTGGGAAGCCTAATCTTTTGCTTCTAGCAACTAAGATTTTATAATTTTTATAATTAGGTTCAATTTTTTGTGTTGTGCTTGTAAACTGAATGTTTTCAAAACAGGAAATCATGTTATTGTCATTTTTAATTGAATATTGGGACGCTCTTTTCTGAAAAATCCGTAAAATGAAAATTTCTAATTTGGCAAGTAATGGGTTAACAATTAAATCAAAGGTATTAGAAAAGGCTCATAAAAAAAACACTTATCAGTCATTTTTTTATCCTCTATAGATCTCCTGATGAACCATAATCAAGCTGAGCAATATGGCTATTTTCTTGGAATATACTGGCTCCAGATTTTCAGCTTTAATGCATGGGATCAGATAGACTCTATCACAGTGATCAAAATAAAAAAATATTAAGTCAAACCCCCCTTTATCACCCCCTTAGTTAGATAAAAATCATAAAATAAAAAAAATATTTATTTACATTTTTCCATTAGGGTTAGAGTTGGGATAAAGTGAGTTGGGCTAAAGTTAGGGTTAGGGTTGGGCTAAAGTTATGCTTAGGGTTGTGATTATGGTTGTGATTATGGTTAGTATTAGGCTTAGGGGTATGTCAGGGTTAGACTTGTGGTTAGGGATGGAATTAGGGCTAGGGGTGTGTTGGGGTTAGTGTTGGAGTTAGAATTGGGGGTTCCACTGTTTAGGCACATCAGGGGTCTCCAAATGCGATGTGGCACCACCATTGATTCCAGCCAACTTTTCGTTTAAAATGTCAAATGGTGCTCCCTCCCTTCTGAGCCTTGCCATGCACCCAAACAGTGGCTTTTCCCCACATATGGCGTATCAGGAGAATTTGCACAACAAATTTTGTGTTCCATTTTCCCCTGATACCATTGTGAAAATAAAAAAAATTGGTTCCACAGTAAATTTTTTGTGAAAAAGTAAAATGTTCATTTTTTCCTTCCACATTGCTTTAGTTCTCGTATAGCACCTGAAGGGTTAATAAACTTCTTGAATGTGATTTTGCGCACCTTGAGGGGTGCAGTTTTTAGACTGGTGTCACTTTTGGGTATTTTCTGTTATATTGACCCCCCGAGCTCACTTCAAATGTGTGGTGGTCCCCAAAAAATGAATCTCACAAAGTTCAAAAGAGCAGAGCACCACCGCTAGCTGTCAGAAATAAATAAACAATGCTGAAAACAATACCTCTTAGACTCAAATACCCAAATCTTCGGGTGCTCACCATAGAAGAAACAATGATGCAGTATCCAAAAAAGTTGGCACTCACCAGAAAAAATCCATGGTTTATTAGACAAACTTGTAAAATTACATCTTCAGCAGGAGGGAGGGCAGTGGAGTGCGAGGTCCCTAAAAAAATGGTTTTGTAAATTTTGTTGGAAAAATGAAAAATCGATGGTCAACTTTTAACCCTTATAACGTCCTAACAAAAAAATTATGTTTCCAAATTTGTGCTGATGTAAAGTAGGCATGTGGGAAATGTTATTTATTAACTATTTTGTAGGACAAAAATTAAAATTTCAAAATTTTTGCCAAATTTGCATTTTTTTCATAAATAAATGCAAGTTATATCGAAGAAATGTTACCAGTAGCATGGATTACAATATCTCAGAATCCAGAATCATTGGGATACGTTGAAGCGGCCCAGAGCTATAGCCTAATACAGTAACAGTGGTCAGAATTGTAAAATTTGGCTTGGTCATTAAGTACCAAATTGGCTCTGTCACTAAGGTGTTACTGCAATGTCGCAGCGACAAAAAAAACGTAATTCTGGCGTTCTGACTTTTTTCTCGCTATGCTGTTTAGCGATCAGGCTAATCCTTTTTTTTATTGATAGATCGGGGCTATTCTGAACGCGGCGATACCAAATATGTATATGATTGATTTTTTTTATTGTTTTATTTTGAATGGGGCGAAAAGAGGGTGATTTGAACTTTTATATATTTTTTATATATATTTTATATAAAAATGTATAATATATATATAATTTTTTTTATTATATTATTTATATTTTATTTTATAATTTATTTTTTTTATATTTAAAAACATTTTTTTTTTTACTTTTGTCATGCTTCAATAGTCTCCATGGGAGACTAGAAGCTGCCATAACTCGATTGGCTCAGCTACATACAAGCGATGAACAGTTCACCTGTATGTACCTGAATTAATCACTTGCTACGAGAGCCGACCACTGGGCGGCGCTCACTACAAGCTGGCAGTGACAACCATACAGGTCTCCAGGAGACCTCTGGTAGTCATGCCAACCCATCGGTAACCCGCGATCACTTGACGGGGTCACGGGTGGGCGAATTTCCGGCACAATTGCCGGAAGCACATGTTAAATGCCGCTGTCAGCGTTTGACAGCGGCATTTAACGGGTTACTAGCTGTGGGTGGATTGCAATTCCACCCGCGGCTGTTCTGGGCGCTTGTCATCTGTTCAAAACAGCTGATAGGTGCCGGGAAAGATGTGGGCTCACCGCCGGAGGGAGTCTGACATCGGTGTACTATTATGCCCAATGTTGAAAAGGGGCTAATACCAAATGGCTTCTATTCAGAGTAAACACCATGGTGAATATGCTACACAGTTGCCTCCTATGGATGCCATAGAGTGGTTTCAACATCCAATGTAAAAAATATATATATATTTTACGTACGTCTTTTACTGTAGAGGATACCGTTATATGGAATAGTGCAGTCTGCTACATCATTCCATACTTTTATTTTGGATGTACTACCAAAAACCAGACATATAATGTAATGTAATATAAACATGGTCGGGCTCTGCCGCTTCCAGCAGTAATCACGTAACCACGAGGATGCGCTTTGCACAGTTGCTGCCATGTGCCAACAAGAATGTCAGCCACGTCTTCAGTGTTCTATTCACCGACATAGCTGACACTAGTTGTCACCTGACTGCAAGTCTGACTGCGCTGGAACCAGCAGAACTAAATGCTAATGGAAATACATATCTATCTCCATCACAGTAGAAAAAAATATATAGAGG
Source organism: Ranitomeya imitator (assembly GCF_032444005.1). Lineage (NCBI taxonomy): Eukaryota > Metazoa > Chordata > Amphibia > Anura > Dendrobatidae > Ranitomeya > Ranitomeya imitator. Next base: position 546,595,500 of record NC_091283.1, on the reverse strand, counting down.
TGTTGGGGCCCAAATAGAACTTTTGCTATGGGGCCCTGTAATTTCTATGTTTCTGCCTGCTTGCAGATTGATAATAATGAGGGCAATCTGGCTTGTTGGTTCACATGTCCAGATTCCCCAAATCATAAGCGACTTGCCGGGCAGGGAGGGGGCCCAGACACATTTCCTCCACAGGGGCCCCAAGCAGTCCGCCCCTTAGAGAAGTAAGCATACATTATGCCCTTTGTCCTGGGTGGCAAAACGAGCACTATAATATGGGTCTAATCTCTCTTCTACTGTATGTATGTGGCTGTGTCATGCTACTTGGAGTCATAACAAGTCAATGTGCTTCACTGCTCCAAACTCAAATGCCATCTCCCATACGCCATAAAGTTTATTTAAATTTCTAGACAAGTTCTGGATTGCCTTTAGTGGTGCAGTCATGCTACGTGATATCATTTAAGTTAGACCCAGATGCAGAGCAAGTTTTAGGGCAATTTAGCAGAATATGGTAGTATTATGATAATTTGGAATTGAATTTGTGTGAACTACCGTATATGTGAGCCATTTAGGTGCCGTTATATAGTGAAGATTCTATATAACAATTTGTCAATATTTTCTGGTATCACGTGAAATTTATATGTGACTATCATATTGGCATTATAAATTATGATAAAACCTGTAAAAAAAAAACGCCTCTTCTTGTTACCCAGCGCCCCAAATTTTCCTGAAACAAAACCTGATCAAATTTGGACATTCCCAGAGGATTCGTGGTAATGTCACTCTACTTCAGGGCCAGATACTATTCTTACAAATTCAAAAATCTTTTTGTCTTGTATTAAGAAATTGCAGAATGATTGGGGGACTAATAAAACATAAGAATATTAAAATTTAATTGCAAACAAGATTGCTGTGACGAGAAATAAAGCTAGAACAAAACTCTAAAGAATTCGGATGATCGCAAAACATCCGATATTATATTTTTATAAATATATTCACCACAATCAAAAAAAGTTTCGCACTAAAATACATTTAGTTGAGGAAACTTCTGGCAATATGTATTCTGCAGAAAAGTAATTGTGGTGATGCCCAGCAAGCATTTCTCAAGACTTTGCTGTAATTAGGCCACGCGGGGCAGTGTTTTATTATATTTGTGTCGATCTCGGGGAAGCTCCGCAGCAATGTGAGGACTGTTATTCTTTAATGAAGGCCAGAATGTAGTGATATTAATCTGTAATAACTATATCCCATTCTCTGTATACATTATAACGTTACAGTCTATCTAAAAACAGGGACCTTGCTCTTTAAAGAAATTCTGGTGCCGGTGCTAATGGTTATCGTTAACATCACTTAAGATATAATAGGATTTTCTAAGGTATTCACATACCCTTGACCTTGCCGTGATACCCATTTCCTCCATATGTTCATGATGAAAGTCACAATAAACCAACAATACAATGAAATTATATCTACATTACAATAAGGGTTTCTGGTTGACGATTTGAGGTTGGTGACTTTGTGAAGACATTCATTCGGTAAAGTTATTATTAAGATATCACTCACTAAATTATTTCTATTGCTAGGCTTTCATTTTGTATCTATACCAAACCTCTTGAAGCATCCATATTTTGGCACATCCCTGCTCCGTTAAACAAAGCTAAAATCTTAAAGGCTAGGCTTATAAACTTGAAATATATGCATTTAAGTTCTCTACTTCTTACTTAGACATCAATAATATAGAATTCCAAAGGAAATCATGAAAGAGTAACCTTCATTTTAATTTTATAAATCAATAGTACACATGAAAATAAGCAATATTGTAATAAGTCAGGTTATTTCTCCTCCGGGACTGATCATTCATTCTCAAAATTCTCAATTCAGGGGTAAAATCTGTATTTAGTAGACACAGATTTTCCCATTACTGAGGTTAAAGATGACAGTTGCTACTCATAAGATTCTATGGATAGTGGAGAGGGGAAGAACGGGAGAGAAGGTAGCGGTCGAGCTCCTCCCTCCTTCTTCTTATCCTCCCTCTACATAGAGTCATATCAGTAGTAACTGTTATCTCATGTTTCAGTTATGTAAAAATCTGTCTTCACTGAAAACAGATTTTATCAGTAAACTGAGAATTTTGAAAGTGAATGATCAATCCAGAAGCAGATTTCTGTAATAAGATATATGACAAAGTTACTTATTTTCATATGTAGAATTGATATATTAAATAAAAAATTACAATGACGGTAACGCTTTACAGTCTTTTTACACCTTTGTAACTTTTCTTCTTTCCTTAATTAATCTAAAAGAAAAATAACTTAGCAAATCTCCTGTTGTGTCGTGTCTATATCTCCTTTAGCATAAAGGAGGAATCCAGCTTCATGGAGTAAAACATGGATAATTTCATCATATCGGCTTCGCAGCACTAAAAAAGGCCAGTTTTATTCAGTGAAGCTGGATTCCTCCCGTATGCTATTTCCATTGTGTACTAGCAAAGACTCCTTTCCGTGCTCGGAATTATATGGACATTGATAGCAATGAGTTGTTCTTTTTCTTTATTGTCTATATCTCCCATGCCAACATCTGTGTAGTCTGATCCTAAAGCCATAATTATTTCCAGTTGCCCACTTATTTCTTGCTAAACATGCCAATTGTAAGCTATCAAGCCGTAGGTGTCATATGTAAGTAGCATGCCTGTAGGATAACGCTACACAAGGTTTGTTTGTAGTCTGCTAACATGGAGACACATTGGTGTGCATTGTAGGTTTAGATGTTTTCTTCTAATTTTCTCTTGATGGACTGAGAAATATATGGGTACCCGAAGACTATGGACCCCTAAAATAATTATAGCCTGAAACACTGAATCCTAGTTAATAAATTGCTATTATGGGAATATTTAAACTTTGAATAATATACTAAATTACCAAGATTTGTGGACCTACTGGACCCTCCAGCGTTAGCCTAATGCGCAAATGTATAGGCAGCCCCTATGGTCTATTTGTCACTTTGGTGTCTGGATTTGTTCCCAAATTGACCAATGACTGTGGACTCTGATCATGGAGTCAGGATTTGTGCAGTAAAATATTGAGGTCTGTGGTTCCTCTGGCCATTCTTCTCCTAATACCTAAATAATCAATTGCCCCTAAGGTATCTTCATCACTTTGGTGTCAGGATTTGTACAGCATACTCAATGTGAAGTATGATATCACTGATATACCCTGGTCAAAGTCCTAGCTATAAAGGTACATTTCTCTTTAATCAGAAAATGTATGAAGAAATAAATGTCTATTCTAGCCTAGGAGAATCCACTTATTTTAGGAATGGTTAGGCTTTAACTCATAATGACTCCTCTTTAACCTCAATTCACCGAAGATCATGTGATTTCACCTTCGCCGAGGCTGATCATTTACTTTCAAGTCTACATCAGTGAAAGCACATCTAAATAAAACAGAATCCCTCATTACCTACAGTAAAGACTCTTGCATTAATATGGTTCTAAAATGCGCAGAATCGAGCCTAATGCAATTCACAATTCTCTTTCATGTCACTTTACTGATTCATGTTCAAATATTTGTCTCCAGGGTAAAAATGGTCGGGAGCAGAAACAAGAATAATTTCAAAATACACTTCAAATGCACATTGCACCAGCCTCCGAAAAAAAAACCCTTTAAAAGTGCATTTCTTTACATTAACCGAGAGGATGTGGGAATTCATTTTAATCTTTATTGGATGGGGTTTGATGGTAAACGAAACAGTTCTCATCTCTGCTAACTCTGATTTATAGCAGCCATAAGCTACATTTGTAAAACCAGGCAATAAAACAGAAAAATGGACCGTTTTCCAAGGCCCGGGCAAAAATAAATGATTTCCAAGTCCAAGAAGCTGTTTAATAAATCCTAATTCCCCCCTCCCATTCTGATTACTTTCCCCTGGCTGTATTTTATAGGCTGATTTACACATATACCATTTCTGCCCAAGAATGGGAGAGTAAATGATCATAATCAGAAAATAGGGTCAAATACAGTAGTAACGGGAGGGGAATTGGCTGTAATGTCAAACCATGAAAATGATTATCATTAGCATACAAATTCCGTTATTGAGGCATCTCAGTTGGTATATTACAAAATCACTGGGGCCAGATAAGCTCTTTATGAAAAATAATATTGGTTTCTTATTCAGCATGTTGGTGCTTCGTTGGTGTTATATTTTAGGTTGTTGCCATGGTGGAGTAAAGGGCCAAAACATAAGGGGATATAGAGGGTTTACCATGTACAATGAGCAAGAACCAGCTCATGTTAATGATATTGATAAGTGGCATTTATATATTTTTTGGGATATGGGATCTGCAGTGATAATCATGCCTGGCTTCTGAAACCCCCAACAAACAATTGATTTATGGGAGAGTGCAATAACAACATATTTATTAAAGTTATTAAAGAACCCGACAGCTGATACATGATGCCCAATCCAGGCACTCCTAAACTCTGCATGTATAGGCAGAGACTTGTCAATCCAGGGCAGCGGGCAGGGAGAAGGTGGCTTATTTCCATATGTAGAATTGATATGGTCCATGGTGGCTATTAATGTATGTTTTCTCTGATTTGCCACTGCATTTTCAGAGTCAAACAAACCTGGCTGAGTTCATAATAAACAGTGGCTGATACATACTACCCACAGATTGGACAACAGCTATCAGCTGTCAGGTTCTCTTGAAGAACATGCAATGGTGGCTTGAGTCCTTGAAATCTGTAGGTTCTCTTCTGCAGGATTCATGTGCTTTAACAAAGCATATGGACACGGGTGTACTGATGAAATTTCTTCTTGATACCTTCCATTTTTGCTTGCCAGGCATTGAAGACTGGACTTAGCACAGTGGTGGAGCATCACATGCCTAATCTCCAATTTTAGGCAGAGCAGTGGGGGAGGGCTTCTTTAATAGTCATACATAGCTTTATGAGAAGAAGGAATGGAAAACTGACTGATCCTTTGAGGCACGTGGTAGAGTTTTCTATATATTTCTCACAGTTATGATTACAATTAACACAAAATCACTATTCATAGATTTAAAATAAAATGGCACCAAGCGAGGAACAGCTCTCAGCGTGCTCATTGGATGTTCTAAGAAAGCTTTTAGTCAATTATAGCTATAGTTATGCTTTCATGAAATGGGATTATAAAAAAAAACTATTATTGCAGATGGTAACAAATTTAAAAATGACTGTTTGTGTAAATGTACGTTCCAGCTCTGGATACACCAGTGATATTATTAGCACAGGGTTACAGTTGTTGCTGTACTGCAGACATCGCTTTTATATTCTCATCCTCTACCCGGCCTTTGAATTCAATTAAAGCAATGGGAAAAATAATAAACAGGCATTTTCTAAATGGAAACTTGTGATGCAAAGAGGCTAGGGAGAATCATGCAAATTCATAACATGCGATCTGTCCTGCAAAGCTTGATTTGCCAAACATGCCCCATCAGACATTAGGTCCATTCTCTCTTTCAATCACCAATCAGCAGAGAACACTCATACATATGCATCCAAGACAATTACACTCTCAGATTGAGGACACTGCAGCTTGTGAAAATCAGCTAGGAGAATAAACATTCTCTTCTTTAATTTTTTTCCCCTTTTTATCTCCTTTTGCAGTACGTCTTTCAATTGACTTAGAACCCTCAGAGACGATGTTCTCGGTTTGTCTAGAGAGATCTTAAGTATTGGTAGACAATTTATACAATTGAATAACTATGAAACAAGATAAAAATAAAGGGTGGTCAAACTATAATATTTATGATGTGATGACCTTAAGAAAGGCCAAAACATCAAAACCTTGTAAGGATATTCCAATATCTGAGGTTTACTCTTTGACTCTCTGTACAATGATTTCATGCACTAAACGTATATCTGAGTAGGTTTTCTTTATGCAAAAAAATATTAAGGAATGAACACAATGGAAATGACTTGATTTAGAGGACTTGTCCAAATCTTACCAATTGATTTAATTGGAAACTATGTTTGTATCTTCTCCCCTAAGATAGGGATAAGGACACTAGAATTAGCTTATTGCTAATGGATTCTTCTATTAACACGTAGTAGACTATAGTGGAGAATTTGCGCATCTGCCACTAACCAGGACTGGTTTAAAGCTACAATTGCTCAAAATGGAAAAGCTAGTGTGTCTGTAGGGAACCACAAGATCTGTCTCCACCATCTCCCAATCACAAGAGGCTGCTGAGATGTTCAGACTTGTTTGGCAGGATCCTAACAGTAGCAAAGTGGCTTTGCAAGGTCAAAGCTAAAGTAAGAAAAATCCATCTTCGGCCTGTGATGTCCAAAGAGGCCTATTTTTTTCACCATGTGATTACTATATGAGGGCTAATTTTCCACCAAAGAAGTCAAAAGAAACTTAAAAATTATGTCTATGTATATGGTTTCATGTAACAACCTCTGTATGGGTACTGCTGACAAGAAGACGACTCATTTTGAAGAAGAAAATTTGGTATAAGTGGCGTAGTGTGAGTAGCTAGTTCCCGAGGCATGGTATGTATTGTGCACTCTAACCCACTAGTAATGCCCTCTGAGTGCCTACTTTAATTAATTAATGGCCCTTCAAAAAAAGTAAAAATAAATGATGCTTCGAGTGCCCCCTCCAAAAGTAAATGATCCTGGGAAAAATAAAGTTTGTTTTCAGCTAATCCGACTGTCAAAGTCTTTATCTGGCTGCCTGGCTGGCACAGGCACCACAATGCAGTGAAATCATTGCCCCAGAACATTGATGTAGGCCTACAGAAGGAGGCGGCCTACAGGATAGAGAGAGATAGGGCAGGAAGCTTATGGATGCTACAGTTCAAATTCGCATTCATCCAGTAATCTGGGGTATCGGTCAGAGGTCCGAGGCATATGCACTGCACAAGATCTTTGGCAACAGTTACGCCTGTGCTGCTTTTTTTTTTTCAATTTAGTACCCAGGCCAACTTCTTCTGTACCCCCTCACCCATACTACATCACTGTATGTTACCATATGGGACCATACAGATATAAGATTAGGCCATATTTATAGTGCTGATTGGTACCAGTTTTCAATTAACACGTGCATGAGGCACATAGTGAATGATTGACATTTAAGTTAATCTTTCTTGCTTTTATTCTTAATCTTCTTATTTACTATCTTTTTATTATAGTTAACCCATATATATACAATCGTATAATCCCTGCACATATGCAATATGCAGTTGACTCCATTGCTTAATGACTTACTCACAGTGGGATTAGAACACATGTATGATTTCATTACATCCTGCTTAGTAGAAAAAGAAATGTATGATCATCATTAAGGCGGTTGAGCCCGTGTGCTGCCACTCCACTGATGCATGCTGAATTTATATTGCTCCAGTATAACATTCATACACAGTAAAACAACTCTTTTGAACAGTGTTATTGGCAGATTGGTAGGCAAGTATCAACAAATGCCATATTTCTTTTGCTCAAACTGTCAGAAATTACCGTAGGTGGATCAAATAGATTTCATATGTTTAACCCTCCAGAAGGACAAAATTATGAAGACTTCTTTAATTTGTCAGATTGACTAAACAAAACTTAGCAAGAAATCTGAAATATTGAGACTAGAGACACATTCAAAATCCAAATTGTACAATTGTACAAAATTTTACAGTGTAAGAACTATTTTATAATGAAATGCCTCGTGTGGAAAACATCAATTATCTTGCAATGTCAGGAAAAATAGCCAGTTGAAAAGAACATCAAACTGAAATCTCCATCCTACAAAGATTATGACGAGTTGTTGACTTACTGTAGGCAGCTGAGAAGAAAGGAGATGTCCATCTTGACTTAGCATGCTGGAGACCATGATTGCAGGTAGGTCCATGTTTTGATAGGAGTAGGCTGGTATCAAGCTGTTTGGAGGGAGGCTGTGACACAGTGAATGATATCCAGGTTCATGGTCAACCAAGTGCATGAGAGAATGATCCGGTAAATTTGGTGGAGTGATGGGAGGGATCTCATAGTCTTCATTGCTTTCATTTTGACCATTATAAGTCTGAAATTGAATAATTATTCTATTAATACTACATAACACTAGGAATTACTTTTGTGAAAATATGTGAAATAACTATGCCACCAATATCTGGTGGTCTAGTCGATAGGACCTTTACTGATTCTGAGAATGAAATAAATGGGATTGCAATAACTATACAGCATCTGGTCAGTAGAAGAACAATGTTAAGATGGAGCAAAAAGGACTAATACACTGTTTGACCTCTTCATTCTGTGAAATGTATGTGTCCCAGTTGATTACACCCGCACTGATCAGACGTTTATGGTATATCTAACCAATCATCATCAATATTAAAAATGGTAAAGGTGGGAATATCCTTTAAAGTCAACAACCATTAACTTTATTTGGTAATCTTAATTGATCTAATGCTTACATAGTTCACATTACAGAATTGAAAATGTATTTACATCATAGGTCCCTAGATAGTATAACCAACTAATTTATCATTTATAGGCCAATCTGTGCAAATTTTTTAGGCAGTCAATTATCCTCAGTATAGAAAACTAATGCTTGAAAGAAGACACATGTAAAGACATACATCTACACTAATTTCCTATGCCAAGTATCTCTACAGTCCGGGCTCCATGGCATATAATATAGTGGTTATAATAATGCATTGTGATGGGACATCCAGAACCAGAGATGGACAAGGCCTTCTTGATGCCAAAGCCCCTGAAGTTTAGCATGCTAACTGTTGAAAAGGTAAGGAATGGAGATTTAAAACTTATTCCTAGTACTTAAGCTTATCATTTATACATAGTTATGGCCCTCCTATCTGAGTGACATCTCTCATGGAGATAGTGTTCAGCTTTCCCAGTAATCGAAAATAGAATGAATGGAGTGGTCGGAAACATATGTGAGCACTTTTCCTCTTGGCAGGGCATTTTAGAGCCCATTCTTGGGATGGGTGAAGAATAACGCGTTAAAAAATGTACATGTATGTATGAATATATGAGTAAAAACACATATACACAGTATATAAACAGTGGGGAAAAAAGTATTAGTCAGCCACCAATTGTGTAAGTATTCTCACTTAAAAAGATGAGAGAGGCCTGCAATTGACATTATACTGTAGATAGATCACAACTATGAGTCAAAATGAGAAAACATATCCATAAAATCCATAAAATCACCTTGCCTGATTTGGCAAGTTTTATTTTGCAAATTATGTAGGAAAATAAGTATTTGGTCATTAACAAAAGTTCATCTCAATATTTTGTTATATATCCTTTGTTGGCAATGACAGAGGTCAAACGTTTTCTGTAAGTCTTCACAAGGTTGGCACACACTGTTGGTTGTATGTTGGCCCATTCCTTCATGCCGATCTCCAGGGCCGGCGTCAGCACCCGGCACACCGGGCAAATGCCGGGGCCCTGGGGAGAGAGGGGGGCCCACTCACGCTGTCATAGATACAGCTGGGAGAGCAGAGCAGGAGATAACATGCTCTCTCCGCCCACAAAGTCATTGCTGGCTGCGTTCTCTTAACCCCTATGTGCCAGCTCTGACACAAGCATCTTCATACTCAGTCAGTGCAGCCAGGCAGGCACACATAGGGGTTAAGAGAAGGCAGCCAGTGTGACATTGTTTGTGGGCGGAGAGAGCACGTTCTCTGCTCTGATCTCCGCCCCTGGCTGGCTGCCGTGCTGCTGAAGTTATGAGGCAGATTCAGGAGGAGCTCCTAGTCCTACCAGTGCCTGAGTGAGTGGCGCTGCTATATACTACGTGGGCTGCGCTGCTATATACTACGTGGGCTGCGCTGCTATATACTACGTGGGCTGCGCTGCTATATACTATGTGGGCTGCGCTGCTATATACTACGTGGGCTGCGCTGCTATATACTACGTGGGCTGCGCTGCTATATACTACGTGGGCTGCGCTGCTATATACTATGTGGGCTGCGCTACTATATACTACGTGGGCTGCGCTGCTATATACTACGTGGGCTGCGCTGCTATATACTATGTGAACTGCGCTGCTATATACTACGTGGGCTGCGCTGCTATATACTACGTGGGCTGTGCTATATACTACATAGGCTGCTATATGCTACGTGGGCTGCTATAGGCTACGTGGGCTGCTATATGCTACGTGGGCTGCTATATACTACGTGGGCAGTGTTATATACTACATGACTGTGTTTATATGCGATCATGAATCGGGGTATGTGTTAAAGGGGGGGCCCACTGAGACTCTTTCGCCCGGGGCCCTCAAAAACCTGGAGCCGGCCCTGCCGATCTCCTCTAGAGCAGTGATGTTTTGGGCCTGTCACTGAGCAACATAGACTTTTAACTCCCTCCAAAGGTTTTCTATGGGGTTGAGATCTGGAGACTGGTTAGGCCACTCCAGGACCTTCATATGCTTCTTACGAAGCCACTCCTTCATTGCCCTGGTGATGTGCTTGGGATCATTATCATGCTGAAAGACCCATCCATGTTTAATCTTCAATGCCCTTACTGATGGAAGGAGGTTTGCACACAAAATCTCACAACACATGGCCCCATTCATTCTTTCATGTACATGGATCAGTCGTCCTGGTCCCTTTGCAGAGAAACAGCCCCAAAGTATGATGTTGCCAACCCCATGCTTCACAGTAGGTATGGTGTTCTTTGCATGCAACTCAGCATTCTGTCTCCTCCAAACACAGCGAGTTTTGTTTCAACCAAACAGTTCTACTTTTGTTTCATCAGCCCTATGGCATTCTCCTAATACTTGTCTGGATAATCCAATTGCTCTCTAGCAAACTTCAGACAGGCCCAAACATGTACTGGCTTATGCAGGGGGACACGTCTGGCACTGCAGGATCTGAGTCCCTGGCAGTGTAGTGTGTTACTGATGGTAGCCTTTGTTTTGGTGGTCCCAGCTTTTTGCAGGTCATTCACTAGGTCCCAGTGTGGTTCTGGGATTTTTGCTCACCGTTCTTGTGATCATTTTGACTCCACGGGGTGAGATCTTGTATGGAGCCCCAGATCGAGGGAGATTATCAATGGTCTTTTTATGTCTTCCATTTTCTTATTATTGCTCCCACAGTTGATTTCATCACACCAAGCTGCTTGCCCATTGCAGATTCAGTCTTCCCATCCTGGTGCAGTGCTACAATTTTGTTTCTGGTGTCCTGCGACAGCTCTTTGGTCTTCACCATAGTGGAGTTTGGAGTGTGACTGTCTGAAGTTGTGGACAGGAGTCTTTAATACTGATAAAAAGTTCAAACAGGTGCTATTGCTACAGGTAATGAGTGGAAGACAGAGGAGCCTCTTAAAGGAGAAGTTACAGGTCAGTGAGAACCAGAAATCTTGCATGTTTTAGGTAACCAAATACTTATTTTCCACCATAATATGCAAAATAAATCTTACCAAATCAGACAAGGTGATTTTCAGGATTTGTTTTCTCTATTTTGACTCTCATAGTTGTGGTTTACCTATGATGTCAATTACGGGCCTCTCTCATCTTTTTAAGTGGAAGAATTTGCACAATTGGTGGCTAAATAAATACTTTTTTCCCCATTGTGTGTGTATATATATATATATATATATATATATATATATATATACATACATATGTATATTATTATTATTTTATTATTATTATTATTTATTTATATAGCACCATTGATTCCATGGTGCTGTACATGAGAAGGGGTTACATACAAGTTACAGATATCACTTACAGTAAACAAACTAACAATGACAGACTGATACAGAGGGGCGAGGACCCTGCCCTGGCGGGCTTACATTCTACAGGATTAACGGGAAGGAGACAATAGGTTGAGGGTCGCTGCAGCTCCGGCGTTGGTGAGGCGGTAGCTTCATTAGTGATGAGGAGGCAGCAGGGTCAGTGCAGGCTGTAGGCTTTCCTGAAGAGATGGGTTTTCGGGTTCCATCTGAAGAATCCGAATGTGGTTGATGGTCGGACGTGTTGGGGCAAAGAATTCCAGAGGATGGGGGATATTCGTGGAGGCGATTGGATGAGGAGCGAATAAGTGTGGAGGAGAGAAGGAGGTCCTGGGAGGACCGGAGATTACGTGAGGGAAGATATCGGGAGATTAGTTCAGAGATATATGGAGAAGACAGGTTATGGATGGCTTTGTAGGTCAGTATTATATGCAAATTGCCTCTTCTGAGAAAAAGAGGACTTAAACTCGCCACCTGTTGGAAGTAGCGATCCTACAAGTCACAATCAACTCTTTAACGAGTCGTGCAATATGACTTAGGATAAAAGCCAAATTAGTATCTCAATTCGCAGATACGGTGTTTCGGGCTGTTGGCCCTCGTCAGTGTGAAGCATGAGAACTAATTTGGCTAGTTGAGAGGCTCTGGACTGAGGTCTAAGGGGTATCGTTTCTCCTTATGGAGAGTGACATACCATCTCTGGCTTGTCAAGTTAAGGAGGCTTATTCGCCGTGCAATGCTCCTCTGGGAAATATAATATGCAAATTGCCTCTTCTGAGAAAAAGAGGACTTAAACTCTATAGCGCCACCTGTTGGAAGTGGCGATCCTACAAGTCACAATCAACTCTTTAACGAGTCGTGCAATATGACTTAGGATAACAGTCAAATTAGTATCACAATTCGCAGACACGGTGTTTCGGGCTGTTGGCCCTCGTCAGTGCGAAGTATGAGAACTAATTTGGCTAGGTGAGAGGCTCTGGACTGAGGTCTAAGGCTAGTTTCACATTTGCGTTTAAAAACGCAGCGTTTTAAATGCAAACACATTTGGTGAAAAAACGCGTTTAAATGCGTTTAAACGCTGCGTTTTTTAGACGCATGCGTTTTTGCATGTTTTAATACAAACGCGGCATTTTGACGCGTTTACATGCGTTTTTTCCTGCGTTTGCGTTTTTGAAACGCATGATGAGAAGTGTGTGACAGCTGCCAATCATCAAAATCAACAAGAAAACCCACTATAAACAGAAATAGCTAGGGTTAGGGTTAGGATCCCTAGTAACCCTAGGGATCCTAACCCTAACCCAAACCCTAAGGGATCCTAACCCTAACCCAAACCCTAAGGGATCCTAACCCAAACCCTAAGGGATCCTAACCCTAACCCAAACCCTAAGGGATCCTAACCCTAACCCAAACCCTAAGGGATCCTAACCCTAACCCAAACCCCAGGGATCCTAACCCTAACCCTTAGGGTTAGGGTTAGGATCCCTTAGGGTTAGGGTTGGGGGTTGGCTTATCAGTGTGTATTCTTGTGTTTTTCTATAAAAACGCATGCGTTTAAAAATGCATGCAAATGCATGTGCTTAAAAACGCATGCATTTACATAGACAGCAATACTTTTTTTGCCGCTAAAAAAGCATGCTTTTTTTGCGGCAAAAAAATGCCGCTAGAAATTACTATATGTTGCATTTCTGCAACAAAATGCATGCATAGAAACGATGCATGCATTGTCAAAACGCGGCAAAACGCGCGCAAAAAACCACATGCGTTTTTAATGTTAAGTATAGGAAAAAAACGCATGCGTTTTTTTGCGCAAAAACGCAGTGGCAAAAAACACAAATGTGAAACAAGCCTAAAGGGGTATTGTTTCTCCTTATGGAGAGTGACACACCATCTCTGGCTTGTCAAGGTAAGGAGGCTTATTCGCCGTGCAATGCTCCTCTGGGAAATATAATATGCAAATTTCCTCTTCTGAGAAAAAGAGGACTTAAACTCTATTGCGCCACCTGTTGGAAGTAGCGATCCTACAAGTCACAATCAACTCTTTAACAAGGTCAGTATTAGTAATTTGAACTGGATACGCTGAGGGAATGGGAGCCAGTGAAGAGATTTGCAGAGGGGGGAAGCAGAGTAGCGAGGAGAGAGATGAATTAGTCAGGCAGCAGAGTTAAGGATGGACTGGAGAGGTGCAAGGGTGTTAGCAGGGAGGCTACAGAAAAGGATGTTGCAGTAGTCAAGGCAGGAGATGATGAGGGCATGCACAAGCATTTTAGTAGATTGACGGTTGAGGAAAGGATGGATTCGGGAGATGTTTTTGAGCTGGAGGCGACAGGAGGTGGAAAGAGCTTGGATGTGCGGTTTGAAGGACAGGGCAGAGTTGAAGGTTACTCCGAGGTAGTGGACTTTCAGTACGGGGGAAAGCATGATGTCATTGATTGCGATAGATAGGTCAGGTAAGGAAGATCTATGGGATGGAGGAAAGATGATGAGTTCAGATTTGTCCACATTGAGTTTGAGGAAGCGAGAGGAGAAGAAGGAGGATATGGCTGATAGGCACTCTGGGATTCTGGACAGCAGAGCACTGACGTCTGGGCCAGAGAGGTAGATCAGAGTGTCATCAGCATAGAGGTGGTATGGGACTTTATGAGTTGTCCCAAGCCAAGTGTATAGATTGAGAAGAGTAGGGGTCCTAGAACAGAGCCTTGGGGGACTCCAACAGAGAGAGGATGGGATGAGGAGGTAGTGTGGGAATGGGAGACGCTGAATGTGCGGTTGGAAAGGTATGAGGAGATCCAGGATAGGGCGAGGTCTTTGATGCCAAAGGAGGAGAGGATCTGTAGTAGGAGGCAGTGGTCAACTGTGTCGAAAGCAGAGGACAGGTCTAGAAGGAGGAGTACAGAGTATTGTCCATTAGCTTTGGCGTTAAGTAGGTCGCTAGTGATTTTGGTCAGGGCTGTCTCAGTTGAGTGATGGGGGCGGAAACCAGATTGTAGATTGTCAAAGAGCAAGTTAGATGAGAGGTGGGAGGAAAGTTCAGAGTGGACGTGCTGCTCCAGGAGTTTGGAAGCGAATGGGAGCAGTGATATTGGGCGATAGCTGGACATAGCAGTTGGATCGAGGGTTGGCTTCTTAAGGATAGGCGTGATTGTGGCATGTTTGAAAGCACAAGAGAAGGTGCCAGAAGATAGTGATAGGTTGAAGAGGTGGATTAGGGATGGGATAAGTGTGGTGGTGAGGTTGGGGAGGAGGTGTTATGGGATGGGGTCGAGCGCACAGGTGTGAGGTGCGATTTGGAGAGGAGACAATTAAGCCCCCCTTCGGTGATGTTGGATAGGGAGGTTATGGGGTTTGGGTATTGGTCTGGTATACAAATGGGTTGTGGTGGTTGAACAATGAAGACTTGCCTTGTTTAGTCGATCTTATTTTTAAAGTGTGTGCCAAAGTCCTCAGCAGAGATGAGGGAGGTTGGAGGGGGCAGTGGGGGGCGGAGGAGGGAGTTGAATAACTATTTGGGGTTGTAGGATAGGGAAGATACGAGGGTTGTGAAGTAGGCCTGTTTAGCAGAGGTGAGCGGATTTAAAAGTGAGTGTTGCCTGTTTGAATGCAGTGAAGTCGTCTTGCAGGTGTGTTTCTTTCCAACGCCGCTCCGCAACCCTGGACACTTGCCAGAGCTTTTTAGTGGTGTTATTGTGCCAAGGTTGTCTATTGATACATCGCACTCTGCCATGGACGAAAGGGGCAACTGTATCAATAGCTGATGCAAGAGTGGCATTGTAGAAAGCAGTGGCAGTGTCTGTGTCGTGGAGTGAGGATATGGATGCCAGTGGTAGGATAGAGTCAGAAATATATATATATATATATATATATATATATATATACTGTATATATATATATACTCCTCAACATTGAAGTTGCAACATGAAGAAAAGTTGTGTGATTATGAAAATCACAGGATGAATAGATGCTAATGATATGCAAATGATGAAAAAATGAAAAACATTTCTTAAAACATCTTGATTTATTCAGTATTGAGATTGAGTGCTAGGTGCAGAAATACCTGCACTTAAACACCTTGGGATTCTATCAACAAGGTTAGTAGTGTTTTTCTGAGGAAAGTTTTGACACACTTAATTCACTTGGGCATAAATATCATCAAGATCTGCTGCCGGCAGCTCCTTTTGCAGTTGCCAATTAATAATTTTAGATGTGCTAGATGGGAGACAAGTCCCTCCTGGAACACTTTGGAGAACTTGCTGTACCACTGGTTCCATTAATAATCAATTCTGTACTGCAAGTCACAAACAAAGCCTCAAATAGTGTCTAGACAAACCATCAGGTAGCATTTGCTATGAGCCCGATGTACACCTACGTATGTTACTTTTACATCATGCCACTGCTCTCAAAGGTTATCATCATGCAGAGCAAGGCAGCAACACTACTTTTGAAGGACCTTCTTTTGTCTTGGATACAACGATCCCTGAAGAATGGTCTGGAGACCAAGTTGACACCTTCAAACTGAAGCCTTCATAGGGAAGTCCCACCACTTCTACCTCCGGAATTATGGTGTGGGGTTTCATATTGTACATTATTCGGATGCCTCTAATCTTCATTCCAGGTACACTAACAACTTGGTATTATACTGATTTGGTCACAGAACCAGTGGTACAGCCATTTCTCCAAAGTCCCTCAGGAGCTGTTTTTCAACACAGCAGCACAAGGCCACATGTTGCTGGTGCTACATTAAGCAGCCTGATTCTCCTAAATGTGTTACCATGGCCTGCAGCTTCTCAGGTCCTGTGTCCCATTGATCACATCTGAGACCTCCATGGTCAGCAAATGCAAAGGGAGCTGCCAGCAGAGGATCTTGATGATTTTCATGCCAAGTGCATTCAGCATTGCAGAACATTCCTCAGACGACCCTTAATAACCTCATTGAAAGCAGCTAAGGCATGTAAGTGTGTGTATTTCTGCACGTGGCCCTCATATCAAAATGTTTTGAAAATTTAGTTTACATTTTTTTATCATTAACTTTTCTATCCATCCGCTGATCTCCAAAATTCCATGACTTTACTTTCCTGATGCTGCAATCTCAGTATTGAGCAGTATATATATATATATATATATATATATATATATATATATATACATTCACACATTGTATACAATATTTAGGAACTGAACAAATTAGAAAATACCATAGTAATGCTGCAAGGTATTGTGGGAATATTCTGCACATTCATAGTCCATAATAGAAATGCAAACGAGGCGTTATCAGCTCAATGTTGGTGCTGTCAGAGTAACTCAAAACTACTATAGAATGGGGATCTTAATAATGTGCCTATTGTGACAGCTGCACATTCATTCTTGCAGATAATTACCTCCAGAAAAAAACCTAGGATCCGTCTCCTTTCTTGCATTATTAGGTGTAAAAAGAATTCATGTTTGGGAGAAATTAGATTTTTAAGTTGAATGTGTAAAAAGTGAAAGAGATGTCCGCACATAGTTCTGCCACAGTGTATAAAATCAGTCATCCTGACAGCAGTCTCAAATGCTCCTCCACTTCCCTTACCCAGCCCATAATGCCAACCAATGTCCCATATAATATCGGTTCTTCTTATGTATATTATGTATAACTAATATTATGTGCAAATAACAATATGTATAAATAATAGTTTCTGTTTGTTTTCTTTCTGCCATTAGTGCACTGCTGAGTATTAAAGACATAACGAGTCCCCTACATTCAGGGCATTAATTCTGTTATCTGTCAGGTATCCAATATCTAACAATTATGTGTTGTCCTATTACAGCATTTACCCGCCCAAAAATGAGAATTACTTATTTCAATTTTTTTATTCAAGATAACATTTTGAAAACATTAATCCCCCTCAAAATACTGTCCATTAGATTATATGCACTTGTCCCAACGGTTTTTGTACTGTTCTAAACATTTTTTATATTCTTGTGAACTAATGCTATTAATTGCCTCCAGCTATTTTTTCTTAACCTCTTCTACGTCTGAAAACGATTCCCTTTCGGCTTTTCTTCATTCTTGGGAATAAGAAGTAGTCGCAGGGAGCTAGGTCGGATAAGGCTACTTTCACACTAGCGCTTTTTGACGTACGTCGCAATGCGTTGTTTTGGAGTAAAAACGCATCCTGCAAAGTTGCCCGCAGGATGCGTTTATTCTCCATAGACTTTCATTAGCGAGGCATTGCGACATATCGCTACGCGTCGCATCCATCGTGTGACGGATGCAATGTGTTTTGGCAGACCGTCGGCACAAAAAAAGTTCCATGTAACGTTTTTTGGTGCGTCGAGTCCGCCATTTCCGACCGCGCATGCGCGGCCGGAACTCCGCCCCCTCCTCCCCGGACCTTACAATGGGGCAGCGGATGCGTTGTAAAACTGCATCTGCTGCCCACATTGTTCTTTTTTTTCGCAATTTGCGTCGGTACGTCGGGCCGACGCATGGCGACGGCCCCGTACCGACGCAAGTGTAAAAGTAGCCTAAGGCTACTTTCACACTAGCGTTAACTGCAATCCGTCACAATGCGTCGTTTTGCAGAAAAAACGCATCCTGCAAAAGTACTTGCAGGATGCTTTTTTTCCCCATAGACTTGTATTGACGACGCATTTGCGACGGATTGCCACACGTCGCATCCGTCGTGCGACAGATGCGTCGTGCTTTGGCGGACCGTCGGGAGCAAAAAATGCTACATGTAACGTTTTTTGCTCCTGGCGGACCGCTTTTTCCGACCGCGCATGCGTGGCCGGAACTCCGCCCCCACCTCCCCGCACCTCACAATGGGGCAGCGGATGCGCCGGAGAAATGCATCCGCTGCCTCCATTGTGCAGTGCGTTAAACGCTAGCGTCAGAATTTCTGCCCGACGCATTGCGACGGGGAGATTCCGACGCTAGTGTGAAAGTAGCCTAAGGCCTCTTTCACACTTCTGTCTTCGTAGTCCCGTCGAGATACGTTGTTTTTTGAGAAAACAGGATCCTGCAAAAAAATTTGCAGGATCCTGCATTTTCTCATAGACTTGTATTAGCGACGTATCGCGACAGATGGCCACACGTTTTGTCCGTCGTGCACTGGATCCTGCAGAGTTTGACAGCCCATCTTTTCCAAAATATGCTCCATGAAACGTTTTTTGTCTGCAGTGGAAAAACGTTCCCTGATGCCTCCTGCAGCATACGTCGTTCCACAGAATGGGAGCCTATGAAAACTGGATCCTGCGCACACTGTGAAACGCAGGAATCCAGTGACGGATGCAGTTTTTACTTCTGAGCATGCCTGGAAGCATATTCCAACCCGGGAAAAAGTGTGTTTCTCTCTCTTCTCTCTCTCTCCCAGAAATTTCTCCATTGACATTCACGCAACAACGTGTGCAACGCATCCGTCAGAACACTGGATGCGTTACACATGTTTTCCAATATTTGCACGACGTCCGTCAATACATCACAAAAGCGCATTACAACGCCCGCCAGCAGACGGAAGTGTGAAAGAGGCCTAAGTAAGGGGGATGAGAAACCATTGTCATGCTGTCTTTCACCAAAAACTGGTTGATTTTCAACGCTGTGTGGGCAGGTGCATTTTCATGGTGAAGCAGCTAGTCCCCCTGATCACAATTCCGGTGGTGTTTTTCTCACTGCCTCATGCAATAGCTTCAGCACTTGCAGATAGTGATGTTGGTTTAAAGTGGTGCCTTGAGGAACAAATTCAATGTGAATAACTCCTTTGATGTCGGAGAAACAAACCACCTTGGACTTCAAAATTGATTTAACTTGCCGTGCATTTTTTGGTCTGGGCAATGAAGCTGTTTTCCACTGGCTGGACTGGTGTTTTGGTTCAGGATCATAGGTGTAATACCAAGATTCATCCCTTGTGATGACTTCTGCCAACAAATTAGGGTAAGTTTGTGCCTATTGTTTCAATTTCTGACACTTTTTCCCTCTGGTTATTGGAAAGCAGTTGTGGAACAAACTTTGCCGCTATCCGTCTCATGTTTAAATCTTCACTTAGGATTCTTTAGTATGAACTCCAGGAAGTTCTAGCTATTGTCTACAATTTGTCGAGTGTTATGTAATGATCCAACATGATGACATCATGTAGTTTTTGAACAATTTTGTCTGTTTTGGACATTGAGGGCCGACGTGAACAGGTTTTATCTTTAACAGACGTTTTGCCACTTCTGGTTTAAAGCTTCCTTCCCATAAGTTTCTCGAAGCAATGATACTGTTTCTGTCTCTATTTTCTTTAACAAGAAACAGAATTTGATGTTGGCTCATTGCTCCTTACAATTTGCATTCCAAAATCCCTGAGTGTGTTAGGAGGGGCTTAAGAAAACAATCAATCGGCCCGCTGCAATGGTTTCTCATGAACGCTACATGACCAACTGAACATTTAAGGTTGTCTAGTAAGTGTACTCATCGGGAGAGGGCAGGACTGCCAGCCCTGTTGCCTACAGAAAATAATTCTCATTTTTTGGGGGTACCCCCTCGTATGTTAGAAGCAAGACCTGTCCTACAAGCTTTTCCCTACTTCTACAATCACACTCTATTTTTTGATCCATCTCAATGACAACTAAGGCTTCTTTCACACTTCCGTCTTCTGCTGTGCGTCGTTATGCAGTGAAATGACGTATCGACCGACGTCACGAAAATAGTGAAAAACGTGTGTGACGCATCCAGTGTAATGACAGATTCGTCGTTTCTGTTGTTGCCACAATGTCAATGGAGAAATGTCCGGGGACAAGAGATGAAATGTCCGGGGACGAGAGATAAAATGTCCAGGGACGAGAGAGAGAAAGAGAGAAGAGAGAGAGACTTTTTCCTGGCTTTGAAAATCCTTCCGGGCATGCTCAGAGGGGAAAAACGTGATACGTCGCTGGATTCCTGTGTGTGACGGTCAGCGACGGATCCTGCGTCCATAGGCTTCCATTATAGCCGACGACTGGCAGCGCAGGATGCGTTGCTGACCGATTTTCCGACATGCAGAAAAAAGTTCCTCTCAACGTTTTCTCCGCACGACGGACCGCTGTTTTCCGATGGATCCAGTGCTCTATAGATGAAATGGATGGCCATCCGTCACAATCCGTCGCTAATACAAGTCTATGGGAAAATGCAGGATCCTGCAAATTTTTTTGCAGGATCCTGCATTCTCAAAAATCGACGGATTGTGACGGAAGCTGAAAGACGGAAGTGTGAAAGAGGCCTAAGGTACATTGGTAGAATAGTAGATATAATCCAACACCTCACATTGCTGGAAGTCTCTTTTGTGTGGAGCAAGAGGGATTTCAGCTGTTTTGTTTCAGAGAGGTGTTCAATAAATTGGGGAAGGGGAAGAGGCAGCTCATAAATGGACAAAGAAACAGATTTCTCTGAAAAATATATTACAACGTTTCTTATATTGTACTATGCAAATTGCCTCTTCAGAGAAAAAGAGGACTTAAACTCTATTGCGTCACCTGTTGGAAGTAGCGATCCTACAAGTCACAATCAGCCCTTTAACGAGTCGTGCAATATGACTTAGGATAAAAGCCAAAACTTCCAACAAGTGGCGCTATAGAGTTTAAGTCCGCTTTTTCGTGAAGAGGCAATTTGCCAGAGGAGCATTGCACGGCGAATAACCTCCTTACCTTGACAAGCCAGAGCTGGTATGTCACTCTCCATAAGGAGAAACACTGCAACTTATATTGTACTATTGATAGCAAAGACAACATATAACAGTTGTAGTAGGTACTTCTGGCAACTTATTATGCTTGCAGGGATATTATTCTGTTCATCTAATTTTCCAAGTCATTTCATTGATTGTAAAGAACTTTGCATTCCCATGTGGATGGTTCATGAATCATGATCATTTTGGATGCTTTTAGTTGATTGTGTCCAAAAGTTGATGCATTGCAGTGAATTGCTTTCTGACGAGTATCTCGTGTGTATGAATGGTCACAAATACTTACAGTAGATGGAAACTATACAATTAATAATCATGAAATGAAATGACTTGGAAAATTAGACGAACAGAATAATATCCCTGCAAGTATAATAAGTTGCCTGAAATACCTACAACTGTTATATGTTATCATTACTATTGGTGAAGCACTAAACTGCTTGCTTCTTACCCGAGACTGAACTGCTTCCACTGCTTTCTCGACACTGAACTACTTCCACTGCTTTCCACTCCATTCTCAACACTGCACTGCTCCAACTCCTTTAAAGACTCTGAACTGCTTCCACTGCTTTTCTGACACTGAACTGCTTTCCACACTCTTAGAAAGTGACTCTGACTACCTGTACCACAAGGGGTGGTACTAGCTGTATAAATTTATATTAAGCTAGCTCCCTCTACTGGAGGATGCTGGCTGAAAAATAGGTCATAATTTCACCAGGTTGGAAAAACAAAGCTTCTCTCCAAAGATATTTGACGATAAAGATGAAGTAAGAGGCACCATACTTTACAAGAGCTAATTCAATGAATCCACTGGTGTCTTATTAATCCTTCAGCAGTCAACAGGCCAAATGAAGCAATCTACTAACAGCCTAAGATGGAAATTAGGAAAGTATTCTGGAAAATAACAATATATGATGCTACTGCTATTAAAGCAATAGCTTAATATATTTGTATATCCATTAACAGATGTATGCCTACACATGACATGATGATTACACCTCCATGCTTGGCGTTGTCCATGTTTGGTCACAGGTATGTGACATTAAACTCATGTTGATCTCCATTGTGACATTGTTCTGCCTCTATTTGAACAGCTGGATGAGTAACTTATAGTCCACATTACGAGAACATGCAAATGTACCCCAGCCACACACCTGTTCACGGCATAAAAATGATGGAAAAACTCTTGAAATGAACAAGACACTCAAATAGAAGTAAAATCAGACCGTACAATAATCAATCAGCGTAATTACACTGAGAAGAGCTTAGTAATCTGGTTACACAACAAACCGGGTATTCAGACACTGCTGTGTAATCACCAGCTCAATGGCATACATCCTTGTCAGTACCGTAGATAAGATGTGCGGTTGGGTGGGCAGGTGCATCTATACCATACTAAACTATTGGACACACAGAACGGCCTGGTTTCCAAAACTTAGAATTAGATTGTGGAACAAGCTGGGTGGTAAACTACACATGGAAAACGTGGCCATTGCTTCTTGTGATCACTCTGATGTTCTTTTTATACAAATATCTGATTAACACTGCAAGCTGAGATATGTCAAGATTAGGTGCCTTTTCCCAGGTTCTTTTATTTTTTTCTTCATGCCATTGGCTCTAGCTTCTTGATCGCTTCAGATCCTCCAGATCTTCATTTCAAGTGAAAATAGGCATTGAACTATGAACAGAAAAGCTTGACACTGAGCTATATTAATCCAATTTAATATATATATATATATATATATACTGTATATATATATATATACATATATATATATATATATATATATATATACGGAGGACATCCTTAAATGATACCTTTTAAGGAGCCCTGAAATTTACTTATATGATAATGAAATACCCAAGAAGCTCTTAAAGGGAACCTGTCACCCCGAAATTCGCGGGTGAGGTAAGCCCACCGACATCAGGGGCTTATTTACAGCATTCTGTAATGCTGTGGATAAGCCCCCGATGTTACCTAAAAGAGGAGAAAAAGACGTTATATTATACTCACCCAGGGGCGGTCCCGCTGCTGGTCAGGTCAAACGGTCAACCAGAGCCGTGGCTGAAGATCAGAAGAGGACTTCTTGTAATGAAGATGGGAGGCGCCGCAGCGGACCGGAGACGCCCGTTTGACCTGACCAGCAGCGGGACCGCCACTGGGTGAGTATAATATAACGTCTTTTTCTCCTCTTTTAAGTAACATCGGGGGCTTATCTACAGCATTACAGAATGCTGTAGATAAGCCCCTGATGCTGGTGGGCTTACCTCACCCGCGATTTTTGGGGTGACAGGTTCCCTTTAAGGTCTCAGACTGTTTACAGCGCTTTAAAATAAATGCTTAAATTTAATTTGCCCAATGATTTTTCATGTCATAGAGAACAATAGTTAAAGGGAACCTGTCACCCCGAAAATCACGGGTGAGGTAAGCCCACCGGCATCAGGGGCTTATCTACAGCATTCTGTAATGCTGTAGATAAGCCCCCGATGTTACTTGAAAGAGGAGAAAAAGACGTTAGATTATACTCACCCAGGGGCGGTCCCGCTGCTGGTCCGGTCGGATGGGTGTCTCTGGTCCACTGCGGCGAATCCCATCTTCATTCCAAGACGTCCTCTTCTGATCTTCAGCCACGGCTCCGGCGCAGGCGTACTTTTGTCTGCCCTATTGAGGGCAGAACAAAGTACTGCAGTGCGCAGGTGTCGGAAAGGTCAGAGAGGCCCGGCGCCTGCGCACTGCAGTACTTTGCTCTGCCCTCAACAGGGCAGACAAAGTACGCCTGTGCCGGAGCCGTGGCTGAAGACCAGAAGAGGACGTCATGGAATGAAGATAGGAGGCGCCGGAGCGGACCGGAGACACCCATCGGAGCAGGACCGCCCCTGGGTGAGTATAATCTAACCTCTTTTTCTCCTCTTTCAGGTTACATCGGGGGCTTATCTACAGCATTACAGAATGCTGTAGATAAGCCCCTGATGCCGGTGGGCTTACCCCACCCGCGATTTTTGGGGTGACAGGTTCCCTTTAATGTCATACTTAGCTGCAGAATTTATCATTAATTGCAATGTTTGGATATATTGGGTTGCATATATTGTGAGAATGAATGTACTGTATTTAGTTACATTTACAGAAAAGAATACTGTATTAATTTGTCCAGTACTAGCAAACTCCATATTGTAAAGGTTGTCCATCATTTCATACAAAATAAATTGGGTAATACAAAGTAAGGTGCCTGCTGCTTGTGAATGCCTTCCCTGGTACAGCAAGGGGTTAAGCCGAGAGCTGGAATGTAATAGAGCAGACAAGCTTGGAAGCATGTTCTAATGGATACACTAATGGAATGGCCTGTGAGGGGCACATCTAGTATTCAGAAAATGCATCACTCTGACTGAATATTTCATATACTGCCTCATATAGACCACCAGCTTGTGAGTGGGATGGAGCATTTTAGAACAAAGTAGAATGAGGACCATTATATATAGAGAGAGACATATATGTATATATATACATTGTATTTACATATATATGTATATACATACTGTATATGTGTACATATATGTCATGATTAGTGATGAGCGAATGCGCTGGGATAAGGTGTCATCAGAGCATGCTCTTCGGTGTGCTTGAAAAATATGTCCAAGTCTCCGCGACTGTATGTCCTGTTTGTTAGACAATCCCTGCATGTGTGCTGTGGCTGTAGAACAGCCTTGAGACATGCAGGTGTGGGAACTCGGACATATTATTTGAGCACGCCGAAGTCACACGGATAGCACCCGAGCATGCTCGGATAACACCTTATCCCAGCACGTTCGTTCTTCAATAATAAATATATACTAATTATGCAAATTGTCTCTTCAAAGAGGAAGAGAACTAGAACTCTAGTGCCACCTATAGGAAGCAGCAATCCTAAAAGTCAATGTTGACCCTTTAACGAGCCTTGTCACATGACTTAGGATAGTCGCCAAACCAGAATCTCAATTTGCAGACACTGTGTTTCGGGTACTGCCACTTGTCAGTGCAAAGTGGAGATCTGGTTTGGCTGTGTGAGAGGTGTGGCACTAGTTCTAGTTCTCTTCTTCTCTGAAGAGACAATTTGCATAATTAGCATATTTCCCAGAGGAGCATTGCGGCTTTAAGTCTCCTCATCTCAGCATGCTTAGCATGTCAATCTCCGCAAGGAGAAACGATACTTCTTGGATAATAAATATACAGTATATACACACACACATGCTGATACACAAGATTAGAATTCAATGGCTTTTTTCTAGGAACAGTGCCATGTCTGTGTCAAGTATCATAGTTCATCTGCATTTACTTGATGGGGTGACTGGCAAAAAAAACAAAAATGCTGCATACAGTATACACGTTTTAAATGCATTTGTTAAGTGTTTTTTCTATCTCATTGATCATCATCCTTAATGGGTAAAAAAAACGCAAGGACTGATATGCCACATTTTGAAAATAAAACAAAAAACAAACCGCAGGCCCCAAAATATTAGGAAACAAAACATTTTAATAAATAACTTCTGGTAACAAATTTTGGTACCCATCAGTTTTGAGCCAAAATTTGAAACTTTTTTTCTTTTCACTCTGCAGCTGATACTTTACAAAAGGGGCTGGAGTTTAGCGATAGGGATGTTGCCATCAGCCGTCCAACAAATTCAATAGAATATACACCAGGACCTGGCTTTAGTTATAGTGCACACGTATGCCTACTCATAGCAGACCAAGACCGGGATCACACATACGCGAGATACGGCCGAGTCTCGCAGGTGAGATCCTTCCTCTGGCACCGGCACTTGGGAGCGGAGCGTGCAGATCCATGTATTGCTGTGCGGCTGCACGCTCCGCTCCAGAGTGCCGGCACCAGAGGAAGGATCTCACCTGCGAGACTCGGGCGTATCTCGCGTATGTGTGATCCCGGCCTTAGAGTTGCTTTGCTGACACTAAAGTCACACCACTATTTTTCTCTCATCTAAGAAAATTGGTCTGATTAGGCTAATCACACTCTGATCAGCGTGTGATCAGAGTGTGATCTGATTTTCTCAGATGTGGTGAATTAAAAAAAATGTATGAATGTCATCCAAGTGAAGTCCGTTGTTTTTCACAGACCTATAGACATGAATGAATGAATGCCATATCGGATGCAAATCATGAATGCAAAGGACAAAATTGGACATGTGCAAAGCAAGCATGGGAACGAAAGCTATCTGTCAAAACCATTGATAGTACCCGTCTGAGTTATACAGTTGTCAACACATGCTCCTAGACCGGTGAAAATGTGATGATTTATTATATCTCTCAATTAGACTTGAGCAAAAAGATTCATAGGATTTTGGTCCAGCCGCCACGTTAGTAGTCCATGTCCGCCACTACGACTTGCAACATCCCCCACACCTTTTATGGTTGGTGCCTGCTCGACGTCGGGTTTGCGTTGTGCTTCAATGTAATGAAGTCACGGGGCCTACTAATCAGAAGAGGTGCTAAGCAGATCCCATTTCCCTGGTCTAGTGGCCACAGACTACCAAAACTAAACGAGGATCTTTGAACATCCTCCACTTTATTCTAATACTGGACAGTAAGTTACATATGAACATACAACATTTGTTTCTCCTGACAGTTGACTTTGGGCTGTGTCCAATGTGGCTTTGCCATAGACATGAGATTATTGGTGGACTCTGTTGGAACCATTAAAGAGAACCTGACGATTCATGCTGCCTGAACCACAGCAGCATAAATCAGACACTGGCTGCGCAATCACGACCACGTCTGGTTACTAAACTGATGTACACGAACTTGGCACTCAGGAGAATATAACGTAGGAAGTTTTATTCGAATAAATGCAATCCACAGTCAATGTATATGACGTTTTGGTCAGGTCTCTGACCTTCTTCAGATGTGCAGATTGCCTATTGAGAAAAATATAAAGGCATATCGAATGTAGACAGAGCCTGTAGAATGGCGGAACACCGCTCTGACCACTGCTGTCTTCCACTAATGGATGACTCTTAATAAAAGAAGAACACTATGGAATTTCCATGTATATACTACCCTAATCAGCAAGCAGGGGTTCACCTCTACCTCACCTTAGGTCAACGTATGCCTTATCGGCACTGTTATCTCTCTTCTACACTGTAATGCAGCTTTTCATAATGATTTCTTTCTTTTGCAGAGTGAGAAACATACAAGTAACAATCAGTAAACCCCCTGCCTAGAAAACACAAGGTCATGTGTGAACGTTACAAGTAATACATCATGGAGTCCCAAGTATTTGGCAGATGAGAAGGACACCTGCAGCCACAGACAAGAGCTATTGTTTCATATATCTCTGGAGTGGGGTATAAAATAGCTCCAGGAATGACAGATCACTTTACAATCTTCCCCACTGCCTGCTTTTATTGCAAGCAGTCTTCATTTGCAGGAGAGAAAGGCATGAATTATTAAATGTTAAGTTATAGAATGAACTCCGATGTGATGAGCAATTAGATGATGGGGCACGTGTGAGTATCAGGACTAAGAGCAAATGCTGGCGTAACTCATTGCAGTTTGTAGCAATTTGTGAACCCTGGTGAATGTAGTAAGACATACAGATACCTGTAGTTCCCCTATATAGGGATGGGATTTCAATTATTACCATGTTTTCTAAGATCTTAGGCTAGGTTCAGATTGCGTTAGGGCAATCCGTTTAGCGCTAAGCGCTAGCGGATGGCGCTAACGCAATGTCTTTTTAGGGGTCGCGTTAAACGTCCCCGCTAGCGCAGATCCCCGATCTGCGAGAGCGGGGAACGGACCTTGGGCGCGCCGCGGATGCTGCAAGCAGCGTCCGCGGCGCGCCAAAAAAGAACGGCACATCGCTAGCGCGTGCCGAAAATGGCACGCACTAGCAATGCGCTTTAACATTGCTGGCAATGGGAGCGCTAACGGACGCGTTGCACGGCGTTGATTTCGCCGTGCAACGCTGTCCGTTAGCGCTCACACTAAAATGAAATGAGAACCTAGCCTTATGCACAAGGCCGTATAATGGGTCCATACAGTACAGACTGATACAGCCTACTAGACTGTATGACCACTACAGCTACCTCTCACTCTCTATGTAAAGCCAGAATTCTTTTTAATAGCATGTTTTATCACATGCAATATTACAGAGAAGCATTGCTAAAAAACACTTGTGTACTTCACAACATTCATTTGGGTAACACATTTCCATACTGCATTCAGGTCCATGATAAATTCGAATTTAAAGAGGGCCTGCCACTTGCTAAAAAAAAGTGTGTTATATACACTGAACTCCACTGATTCTGCCGCTTTTAAACGTTTTGTGCTGAGGTGCTCCAATGCAGAGGTATTCACATTTGTTTCTTCTGGAGTGCACTATGAGAAATCTCTGCTTTACAGTCAAACTGGGTGTTTCTTCAGTCTTCTCTTGGCTCTGGGATCATGTGCATTTACCTCTCCCCTCACGGATGCTGTCAATCGTAGCTCAACATTTGATCTAGAAGTCTATTACTGCTACGCTCTGACTTGCAGCATCTGGGATGGATAAAAGAGCACGCTCCCAGAGAAAACGCTGAAGAAACATCCATTCGGACCGCATAGCAGAGATTTCACATAATGCACCTCAGAAGAGACAAATGTGAATATCTCTGCAGGGCAAAATGGAAAAGAGCAGCAGAATCAGGGGTTAGTGGGAATAACCGAGACATGGTTAGATGAAAGCTATGACTGGGCAGTTAACTTAGAGGGTTACAGTCTGTTTAGAAAGGATCGTAAAAATCGGAGAGGAGGAGGGGTTTGTCTCTATGTAAAGTCTTGTCTAAAGTCCACTTTAAGGGAGGATATTAGCGAAGGGAATGAGGATGTCGAGTCCATATGGGTTGAAATTCATGGAGGGAAAAATGGTAACAAAATTCTCATTGGGGTCTGTTACAAACCCCCAAATATAACAGAAAGCATGGAAAGTCTACTTCTAAAGCAGATAGATGAAGCTGCAACCCATAATGAGGTCCTGGTTATGGGGGACTTTAACTACCCGGATATTAACTGGGAAACAGAAACCTGTGAAACCCATAAAGGCAACAGGTTTCTGCTAATAACCAAGAAAAATTATCTTTCACAATTGGTGCAGAATCCAACCAGAGGAGCAGCACTTTTAGACCTAATACTATCTAATAGACCTGACAGAATAACAAATCTGCAGGTGGTTGGGCATTTAGGAAATAGCGACCACAATATTGTGCAGTTTCACCTGTCTTTCACTAAGGGGACTTGTCAGGGAGTCACAAAAACCTTGAACTTTAGGAAGGCAAAGTTTGAACAGCTTAGAGATGCCCTTAATCTGGTAGACTGGGACAATATCCTCAGAAATGAGAATACAGATAATAAATGGGAAATGTTTAAGAACATCCTAAATAGGCAGTGTAAGCGGTTTATACCTTGTGGGAATAAAAGGACTAGAAATAGGAAAAACCCAATGTGGCTAAACAAAGAAGTAAGACAGGCAATTAACAGTAAAAAGAAAGCATTTGCACTACTAAAGCAGGATGGCACCATTGAAGCTCTAAAAAACTATAGGGAGAAAAATACTTTATCTAAAAAACTAATTAAAGCTGCCAAAAAGGAAACAGAGAAGCACATTGCTAAGGAGAGTAAAACTAATCCCAAACTGTTCTTCAACTATATCAATAGTAAAAGAATAAAAACTGAAAATGTAGGCCCCTTAAAAAATAGTGAGGAAAGAATGGTTGTAGATGACGAGGAAAAAGCTAACATATTAAACACCTTCTTCTCCACGGTATTCACGGTGGAAAATGAAATGCTAGGTGAAATCCCAAGAAACAATGAAAACCCTATATTAAGGGTCACCAATCTAACCCAAGAAGAGGTGCGAAACCGGCTAAATAAGATTAAAATAGATAAATCTCCGGGTCCGGATGGCATACACCCACGAGTACTAAGAGAACTAAGTAATGTAATAGATAAACCATTATTTCTTATTTTTAGTGACTCTATAGCGACAGGGTCTGTTCCGCAGGACTGGCGCATAGCAAATGTGGTGCCAATATTCAAAAAGGGCTCTAAAAGTGAACCTGGAAATTATAGGCCAGTAAGTCTAACCTCTATTGTTGGTAAAATATTTGAAGGGTTTCTGAGGGATGTTATTCTGGATTATCTCAATGAGAATAACTGTTTAACTCCATATCAGCATGGGTTTATGAGAAATCGCTCCTGTCAAACCAATCTAATCAGTTTTTATGAAGAGGTAAGCTATACGCTGGACCACGGTGAGTCATTGGACGTGGTATATCTCGATTTTTCCAAAGCGTTTGATACCGTGCCGCACAAGAGGTTGGTACACAAAATGAGAATGCTTGGTCTGGGGGAAAATGTGTGTAAATGGGTTAGTAACTGGCTTAGTGATAGAAAGCAGAGGGTGGTTATAAATGGTATAGTCTCTAACTGGGTCGCTGTGACCAGTGGGGTACCGCAGGGGTCAGTATTGGGACCTGTTCTCTTCAACATATTCATTAATGATCTGGTAGAAGGTTTACACAGTAAAATATCGATATTTGCAGATGATACAAAACTATGTAAAGCAGTTAATACAAGAGAAGATAGTATTCTGCTACAGATGGATCTGGATAAGTTGGAAACTTGGGCTGAAAGGTGGCAGATGAGGTTTAACAATGATAAATGTAAGGTTATACACATGGGAAGATGGAATCAATATCACCATTACACACTGAACGGGAAACCACTGGGTAAATCTGACAGGGAGAAGGACTTGGGGATCCTAGTTAATGATAAACTTACCTGGAGCAGCCAGTGCCAGGCAGCAGCTGCCAAGGCAAACAGGATCATGGGGTGCATTAAAAGAGGTCTGGATACACATGATGAGAGCATTATACTGCCTCTGTACAAATCCCTAGTTAGACCGCACATGGAGTACTGTGTCCAGTTTTGGGCACCGGTGCTCAGGAAGGATATAATGGAACTAGAGAGAGTACAAAGGAGGGCAGCAAAATTAATAAAGGGGATGGGAGAACTACAATACCCAGATAGATTAGCGAAATTAGGATTATTTAGTCTAGAAAAAAGACGACTGAGGGGCGATCTAATAACCATGTATAAGTATATAAGGGGACAATACAAATATCTCGCTGAGGATCTGTTTATACCAAGGAAGGTGACTGGCACAAGGGGGCATTCTTTGCGTCTGGAGGAGAGAAGGTTTTTCCACCAACATAGAAGAGGATTCTTTACTGTTAGGGCAGTGAGAATCTGGAATTGCTTGCCTGAGGAGGTGGTGATGGCGAACTCAGTCGAGGGGTTCAAGAGAGGCCTGGATGTCTTCCTGGAGCAGAACAATATTGTATCATACAATTATTAGGTTCTGTAGAAGGACGTAGATCTGGGTATTTATTATGATGGAATATAGGCTGAACTGGATGGACAAATGTCTTTTTTCGGCCTTACTAACTATGTTACTATGTTACTATGTTAGGGGAGCTCAGGGATTTAAAAAATATATATTTCACTAAATTAATTTTTTTAGCAATTGACGTGTCCTTTTAATCCAATCCTAACATGCATTTCCCAAATAACCTTTGTGAACTACACTTCTGATCTCAGCACTTCTTTTCACCTGAATTTAACCTTTCACACATCTATACTCACAATCCAAATATGGACTAAAGGTACCTTCACACATAACGATATCGTTAACGATATCATTGCTTTTTGTGACGTAGCAACGATATCGTTAAGGAAATCGTTATGTGTGACAGCGACCAACGATCAGGCCCCTGCTGGGAGATCGTTGGTCGCTGAACAAAGTCCAGAACTTTATTTGGTCGCTGGATCTCCCGTGGACATCGCTGGATTGGCGTGTGTGACACCGATCCAGCGATGTCTTCACTGGTAACCAGGGTAAACATCGGGTAACTAAGCGCAGGGCCGCGCTTAGTAACCCGATGTTTACCCTGGTTGCCAGCGTAAAAGTAAAAAAAAACAAACACTACATAGTTACCTACCGCTGTCTGTCCTCCAGCGCTGTGCTCTGCACTCCTCCTGTACTGGCTGTGAGCGTCGGTCAGCCGGAAAGCAGAGCGGTGACGTCACCGCTCTGCTTTCCGGCCGCTGTGCTCACAGCCAGTACAGGAGGAGTGCAGAGAAGCAGAGCGCCGGGGACAGACAGCGGTAGGTAAGTATGTAGTGTTTTTTTTTTTTTACTTTTACGCTGGTAACCAGGGTAAACATCGGGTTACTAAGCGCGGCCCTGCGCTTAGTAACCCGATGTTTACCCTGGTTACCCGGGGACTTCGGGATCGTTGGTCGCTGGAGAGCTGTCTGTGTGACAGCTCTCCAGTGACCAAGCAGCGACGCTGCAGCGATCCGGATCGTTGTCGGTATCGCTGCAGCGTCGCTTAATGTGAAGGGGCCTTAAGATGCCTAGGCTGGTTGCGGGTTTTCTGACCCAAATTCAACAATCTCATATACGCCTATAAGGCTGTTGAGTTCGAGTCATGAGATCTGCAACCGATATAGACATTGTGGTCAGTATTGTAGTCAGACATGTGAAATGTAGGGCACTACAGTCTTCCAACTGTGTGCCACTGACTGCTGAGCCCCAATAAAGGGTTAAAGTTTCCTGTCCCATGTATCTCTCCTCCCCTCCTTGGTGAGCAGGCCAATGGCCCCTTGCTCCTCCTATCCCCTTCCCCTCTTTATAAGGAGAATCTCAGCCTCTTCCTGCCTCTCTTTGCCAAGGAAGACCTGGAGGATACTTGTCCCTCCTTCCCTCCCTTTATCGTTCACCTTTGAAGTTAATTTGAAGTGTTTTAAAAAAGTTAATTAAGTCACCGAGGAGGTCAATTGCTACAATTACACAGGTTGCCTCTGCTGGGAGACCGGCAGTTACCACAACACCGCATACTTGTTTTTCTTGGCTGTTTAGCGACTTAAGGCCGAGATAGTTAGAAAATTTAAATTACGAGCTGTTTTTATTGACTGTGACCGACCTCCATCCATTAAATGGGCTTTTATTTATGGGACTATTTTGGGGCATGTTTCGTCCTGGGTCTCAGCAGTCATGGCCCTACGGTGTGCTCTGTAGATCTCATGTAATCCCATGCCCAATGGCTTCCCAAGTCTGCGTAATCCAAAAGGGATTACAAAAACATGGCTGCTTTCTTCCGCAAATAGTTCCACAGCCGTTCATAGGCGCTGAGCTACAATACCAAATACAAAACCGTATGGTTCTGTTTCAGAAAGAAAGCAGTCATGTTGTTTTAACTCTGGACAACCCCTTTTACACATACACACCTAATGCACAAAATGCTAAATAACGGGAAATATGCAAATCTAATTATTACATGAATAGCTAATAAAATCATTGTACACCATACAAAAGAGAGGCATGTCACAAGAATGACATATCCATCAACAGCGGAATATTTCTATATAGCAAGAGACAGCTGCACATGATTAGAAATGCATTTTTCCCCCAAACAGCGCCATTCCTGGCAACAGGTTGGATGTGGTATTGCAGCTGAAACCTACTTATTTCAACAGGACTGAGCTGCAAATCAATAATAGAAAAGCAGTAAACTTAGCATTGCGGTACCCAAAAAGCTGCATTTTCCTTAATCTTTCTAGCTATCCTGGCTATAATTAAAATACTATATTCAAGTATAGTGGCTCTTTAATTTCTGACTATCAAAGAGTTAAGGTAAAAGAAATGTTAATAAAAGCAGAAGATTCAGGACTACGTATAAATAACATTGCTGCAGATGTGTCGCTAGGCAGAAGAAAACTGCTGCATTTGCTAAAGGAAGAAAGAAAAACAAGATATGTATAGTAGAATTGCAATCATTTTTATGGGATGTGTTATCGGAGAAATGGTTATTGCATTTATGAAAAAAAAAAAGAAAGAGACTTCTGCGGAACGATTTGATAAAAATAAGGAGAGACAGATGCAGCAAAGAGAGAGAGAGAGAAATGGGATTTCTATGGCAACGGTTTTTATTAAGTAAAATCATTTCAGCGATGGCATTATACAGCAACTGACGTTATGAAAAAACGAGATTTTTTTTTTCTTTTCTAAAGAAGAGGCAGAATACATTTCATCTGCAGGATGAGGCTTGGAGTTTGTAAAAGGACACAATCTGCAGAGCAGCCTTTAGCATCAATCATTTATTTGCGGTGGTTTTGATTAGAATTCACTAATTTTCTTTCTAATGCAGGAAAACATTAGAGGGTTATTTAAAGGAACAATGGACGAGCAGAGGAAATGAATTCTAAAGAACGTTCTCATTAAGGTTTAACCCCTGCCGGACTCGGAGCTGTCCATAGATGCTTTATTGTTAGGTTAGATCAGTAGATGTAGAATATGGGAGCCCTGGATACGGTGAATGTTCCATATTAGAACAATATATGCATATTGTACATTTGGTTGTTAAATGCAATATCCTATTAAAAGAGTAGCGGTTCCATGCCTTATTCGTAAGGACCTGGTATTTCCACATATTAATACATGGTCAGCCATTCATTTTCCCTATAGATTGTTTAAGGTTCATCAAAAATTACTTTGGGGTTGATTTTAATCTCAAAAGTAGTTGTCATGATCGGACAAGCCATTTAAAGGAGTTAATTGGAAATAGAAAAAAAATCTAAACATTTCCATGTATTAGTTCAGTACATAGTCAGCCATTCATTCAGGTTCAACAGTGATGAGCTGTGTTTAGGATAGGTCATCAACGTCTGATCAGTGGGGGTGCAACACCCGACACCTCCGCCAATCAGCTGTTCTCGGAGAATGCTTTTAACAGTGGTTTCTGTTCTGGGGTATCAATTCAAAACAATGGATTCCCAAAGTTTATCATGTCATCGTTACATCCTGACTTGGACTTGCTCCAACAACGTCTACCTTTGTCACCAGGTAGTGCCATATTCATCCTGCGGGTGGCGCTGGGGGTGGAGCGTCATCACGGCTTATATCAATGAAAGGTGCAGACACTGTCCAGGCAGGGATACTGTTGTTGGGAACAGTGATGCCACCCTGTCTGGCAAAATGGATGTGTGTGGCAGCCAAGTTTGAGGAATCAAATCCCTTGTATAACCTATGGGGCAGCAGCCTACCCTACTTGAACTCTTAACAAAATGCTAGTAGTTGCCAGTTATTGTCCTTGAAATATTCCCTGTGCACTTGTGATTTTTCCTGTTTGTTTATCCTAATCTTGACTTTGCTTGCTTCTAACTAGGTCTTTAGTCAATGTGTGCGCATCCCGTAATATCCAGCGCCATTTTGTTGAATACACTGTGTCTGCGAATTTGCATACACAGTGTGTTCAATAAAATGGTGTCGTAGTGGGTCATGCGCTTACTCCGATGCTATGTGCACGCGCTGACTCTGGCGCCACACTGCGCAGGCGCCACCTATCCCGGCATCGGACAGAAGGACGTTTTATAAAGACAGTATTTTTATTACTGATGGGCTCAGCAGAGCCAGTACCACTTCCCTCTTCCCTTTTTTCATCTGTTGGTGTCTAAGAGGTGCTGATCTCACTGGGAGATATGTTTTTATTTTACAGTACAATAAGTTGTTCAGGGTAATGCTCTGTTTGTTCAATGAGACCTTTAGACCCTTTACACAATATTCCTACGTATGTGTCACAGAATATATATTAGTCTACTAATTTTAGATTTTGAATAACTAACAGACAAAAAATAATACTGGAAACCTTGAAGCATCTTGATGTCCTTTTCAAGAGTACTATTTATTAATTTGCTGGTAATTCCCATGGGTTCTATTTGTCTTTTTTCTGTACCCTTAACTTTTATTGTTATTATTGGTCCTCAGTTTATAGGCCTTATTTGCGCTATAAAATTGAGCTCTGATTACCCAGTCCATGAATAGAAACTATTGTTGAAAAAAAATGTTGTGGTTGCTCGCGGGTTGCCATGACAACAATCACCTACTTGCTATTTTCTGAATATAAATCGTGTCACGTGATCTCTATTTTTACAAATGTATTGTTGTAAGTGGAGGTCATGACTATGAAAATTGTACATTCACACTGAAGGCATCAAAACTATGAATTAACACATGGAATTATATACTTAACAAAAAAGTGTGAAACAACTGAAATTATGTCTTATATTCTAGGTTTTTCAAAGTAGCCGCCTTTTGCTTTGATGACTGCTTTGCACACTCTTGGCATTCTCTAAGTGCAGTGGCAAAAACCATCAAGCACTACAAAGAAACTGGCTCACATGAGGACCGCCCCAGGAAAGGAAGACCAAGAGTCACCTCTGCTTCTGAGGATAAGTTTATCCGAGTCACCAGCCTCAGAAATCACAGGTTAACAGCAGCTCAGATTAGAGACCAGGTTAATGCCACACAGAGTTCTAGCAGCAGACACATCTCTACAACAACTGTTAAGAGGATACTTTGTGCAGCAGGCCTTTGGGATAAAATAGCTGCTAGGAAACTACTGATAAGGACAGGCAACAAGCAGAAGAGACTTGTTTGGGCTAAAGAACACAAGGAATGGGCATTAGACCAGTGGAAATCTGTGCTTTGGTCCGATGAGTCCAAATTTAAGATCTTTGGTTCCAACCACAATGTCTTTGTGCAATGCAGAAAAGGTGAACGGATGGACTCTACATGCCTGGTTCCCACCATGAAGCATGTGTGGGGGTGCTTCGCTGGTGACACTGTTGGGGATTTACTCAAAATTGAAGGCATACTGAACCAGCATGGCTACCACAGCATCTTGCAGCGGCATGCTTTTCCATCCGGTTTGCGTTTAGTTGACCATCATTTATTTTTCAACAGGACAATAACCCCAAACACACCTCCTGTGTGTTAGGAGTCGAGTTTCCTCTGCTGCACAGGGGGAATCTCGATCCGTCTCCGCTGCGGTCTCCCATTCTCCTCCAGCCGCAGTGGAGTCTGCTCAGCAGGGACGTCGATCCCAGCGTCTCGCTCAGTCTGACTCTGTGCGAAGAGTTGCTGCTGCTTCTCCAGTCTCTGCCATTAAAGTCAGTGCTGGTCAGCAGCGAGCGGACTTCTCTGGGACTAAGTCCTTGTCTGCACGTACTGAGCATGCCCAGGGTAAGATCTCCCGTTGGAGATCGAGGGTCATGTGCTCAGGCTCTGCAGCACATTCCATTGGTCCTCTTGGCAGGTCTTGGAAGGGCAAAAGTGCTGTAGCCACTTCCTGTGCTGCAACTATATAAACTGCGCATGACCGCACGGCCATGCGCTAGTATTGTCTTGTAAATATGTGTGTGTGTTGTGAGTGAAAGTCGCTCTTTAAATAACCCTCCCTATTGAATGTCTGTTCGCGGAAGGTGTATGTTTGCTAATCTAGCGCCCGACTTATCCAACAGCACGAAACACACATTGCAGCGTCCTCTTGCTGTGTCCGCCTGTACGGCGCCGTGCGCTTGCCTTGCGCTTTCCATACCCAAGCCAGTGTGGTTGGTGGCGTCCGTCAGTGCGGCATTGCTCGCACTCCTGTGCATTTATATATTTATTCTTAGTTTCCTTACACACCCAGTTGTGGTGTAGTGCCAGCGAGGGTCTAATCGGACTTCAATCCCAGTTGGGGTTAAGTACGCTGACTACTCGCTCGCGCTTTAGGTGCGGTGCCGCGATCCTGTGACGCAGCAGGATTGCTCCCTTCACGCTGGGTGAGGTTGAACCCACGTGTATATACTTTAGTGTACCGCCATATAGTCTGTATTTACTAGCAGCAGGTTTTCACCTGCACGGTGGACCCCGGACTGCGAACGCATCTATATCACCTTTCTTGGTGCGTTCCGCCAGTCCTAACAGAATACTAGCGCCAGGGTCTGGCTAGTAAATGATGGACGATCAGCGTTCACAGCGGTACATCCAGCAGCTGGAGGGAAGGTTGGCGGCTCTTGAGCGTTCAACTTCAGCTGTGGATGTCACTGCTGTCGCTGTTCAGGCTGCTAGTGTTGCTGCAGCCACCTTGTCCACTGCCGCTCCTGTCCCGACTCTAACTCGCCTCCCGCTTCCAGAGAAATTCTCTGGTGACAGTAAGTCTTGTAGGGGTTTCGTGAGTCAGTGCTCTATCCATCTCGAGCTTCTGGCCTCTCGTTTCCCTACAGAGCGGGTTAAGGTGGGATTTATAGTGTCTCTTCTGTCGGACAGAGCGTTGCAGTGGGCTACGCCGCTATGGGAGCGTAGCGATCATGTGGTGCAGAGTGCTCCGTTGTTTCTGAGCACTCTGAAACAGGTCTTTTTAGGACCTCGTGTCACCCATGATACGGCGCTCCAATTGTTGGCATTGACTCAGGGCTCGTCCTTGGTCAGTCATTTTGCCGTCCACTTCCGCACCTTAGCATCTGAGCTGGAGTGGTCGGATAAAGCCCTCATTCCTATATTTTGGAGGGGGCTGGCTGACCACGTTAAGGACGCCCTGGCCACTAGGGAGATTCCCGCCACACTGGAGGAATTAATTACTCTATCCACTCGTATTGATCTCCATTTTCACGAGCGGAGGTTAGAGCGAGCCCAGTGTAGGCAGAGGTTTCGGCTGGCTCCCACCTTCGCCAAACCTTTGGAATCTCCAGACCAGGCTCCTGAGCCCCATGAGCCTGTGGTAGAGTCTCGAGCAGGATCTAAGTCCCGGACCGCTCGTGCACTCCAGATTTGTCATCTTTGCCAACAGTCTGGACATCTTGCCTCCAGATGTCTCCAGCGGTCGAGGAAACGTCAGCGTCTAGTGGTAGTTGGTGGAGGTGCACTAGACACGGCAACGTTTGCCTCCAAATTGTCCTTTAAGGGGACAATAACATTGGGCTCATCCTCTCACTCGGTGGAACTCTGCGTGGATTCTGGGGCGGAGGGCAATTTTATGTCTTCAGCCTTCGCCCAACGTCACGCAATTCCTCTGGTCATGCTATCTCAACCAGTAACGGTACGAGTGGTGAATGGGTCGACACTGCCCACACAGATTACACATCAAACTATCCCTTTTACTCTGTCCATGTCACCATCTCATCAGGAGATTATATCTCTACTCGTCATTCCTGAGGGAATTGATGAGGTTCTCTTGGGGATACCTTGGTTACGGTACCACTCTCCTCACATCGAGTGGTCCTCAGGCAGAATTCTGGGATGGGGTGAATCTTGTGGGAACAGGTGTCATCGAGAGTGCGTTCAGGTTACTACTACAGAGGTACCCGCAGATCTCTCCTCTCTCCCCAAGCAATATTGGTCTTATGCAGACGTATTCTCCAAAAAGGCAGCGGAGACTCTTCCGCCCCATCGCCCCTATGACTGTCCTATTGATCTCTTGCCTGGTGCTGAGCCTCCCCGGGGTCGAGTCTATCCATTATCTCTCCCGGAAACGGAGGCAATGTCTCAGTACATACAAGAGAATCTGGCAAGAGGGTTCATCAGGAAGTCAGTGTCACCTGCTGGGGCAGGGTTCTTTTTTGTGCAGAAGAAGAATGGAGAACTACGTCCATGCATAGACTACAGGGGTCTTAATGCTATCACAGTTAAGAACAAGTACCCTTTGCCGTTGATATCTGAGCTTTTCGATAGGCTTCGGGGAGCTAGAGTGTTTACTAAATTAGATCTGCGGGGTGCTTATAACCTGATTCGCATCCGTGAGGGGGACGAGTGGAAAACGGCATTTAACACCAGAGATGGGCACTATGAGTATCTGGTGATGCCCTTCGGGCTCTGTAATGCACCTGCCGTTTTCCAAGACTTTGTCAACGACATCTTCCGGGATATGCTTTCCACCTCGGTTGTAGTCTATCTGGATGATATTCTCATCTTTTCTCCAGATATTGACTCCCACCGGAGAGATGTTGGCAGAGTCTTCGACCTCCTACGGGCAAACTCTCTTTATGCAAAGTTGGAGAAGTGTGTGTTTGAGCAGGAGTCCTTACCTTTCCTGGGCTATATCATCTCCGCCCAGGGATTGGCTATGGATCCTGCCAAACTACAGGCGGTGATGGACTGGCAAGAGCCCCATTCTCTTAAAGCGGTGCAGCGCTTTATGGGGTTCATAAACTATTACCGCCAGTTCATTCCCCACTTCTCAACTCTGGTAGCTCCCTTGGTAGCCCTCACCAAGAAGGGAGCGAATCCCAAATTGTGGTCGGAAGAGGTCTCCAAGGCCTTCACTTCTATTAAGTCCCACTTTGCTAGCGCTCCCATCTTACATCGTCCCGATGTGGATAAGCCATTCCTACTGGAGGTGGATGCCTCGTCCGTTGGTGCTGGAGCAGTCCTCTACCAAAAGGATGCTCAAGGTCGGAAGCATCCATGCTTCTTCTTCTCCAAGACCTTCACGCCAGCGGAGAGGAACTACTCCATCGGGGACAGGGAGTTGCTAGCAATGAAGTTGGCCTTTTCGGAGTGGAGACACCTTCTGGAAGGTGTGCGGTTTCCCTTCCAAGTTTACACGGACCACAAAAATTTGGTCTATTTGCAGACAGCCCAGCGGCTAAATTCTCGCCAGGCCAGATGGTCCCTGTTCTTCTCCCGGTTCCACTTTTCCCTTCATTATCTCGCCGGGGAGAAGAATATCCGTGCTGACGCTCTCTCTCGCTCCCTTATGTCAACTGAGGAGGAGGAAGAGGAGCCTCGGCTTATTGTCCCTTCCGAGAGCCTGAGAACCGTGGCG
The DNA here is from genome assembly GCF_032444005.1 of Ranitomeya imitator. Classification (NCBI taxonomy): domain Eukaryota; kingdom Metazoa; phylum Chordata; class Amphibia; order Anura; family Dendrobatidae; genus Ranitomeya; species Ranitomeya imitator. Next base: position 546,554,450 of record NC_091283.1, on the reverse strand, counting down.
CCGGTTTCACTAGAGTCTGTGCCTCCGGGCAAGACTTTTGTGCCCATTAATTTGCGACCGGAGGTTCTCTCTTGGGCTCATTCGTCCAGGGTGGGTGGACACTTTGGGACAAAGAGGACATCTGAGCTACTGGCGAGGACGTACTGGTGGCCGCATATGGTCCGGGATGTCAGGAATTATGTTCTGGCGTGTGTCTCCTGCGCCAAAAATAAATCTCCGCGTCAAAGGCCAGCTGGTTTGCTCTATCCCTTGCCGGTGGCAGATAGGCCCTGGGAGATGGTCGGGATGGACTTTGTTGTGGGTTTGCCCAAGTCTCGCGGCTGTACCATCATTTGGGTCATCACCGATCATTTCTCAAAAATGGTGCATTTGGTGCCGCTGCCGCGGTTACCTTCTGCACGGGCCTTGGCAGCGTTGTTCATTAGACATATCTTCCGCCTGCATGGTATGCCAGACAAAATTGTCAGTGACCGGGGTCCCCAGTTTGCGTCTCGGTTCTGGAGAGAGCTCTGTCGTCTTCTCAGTATTGAGTTGAATCTCTCTTCCGCTTATCATCCCGAGACGAATGGGTTGGTAGAGAGGGCCAACCAGACCTTGGTCACATACCTGCGACATTTTGTTTCAGCCAGGCAGGATGACTGGGCATCCTTGCTATCATGGGCAGAGTTTGCACTGAACAACGCCGTAGCCGACTCCACTGGACAAACCCCATTCCTCCTCAACTATGGTCAGCATCCACGGGTACCTGTGCCTATGCCCGTGTCTTCCGCCGACTCCAGGGTGGCAGACTGGGCTGTGGAGGCACGGGATATTTGGGACCGCACTCAGGATGCCATTCGGGCCTCTAAGGAGAGAATGAGGTCCTCCGCCGATGCTCATCGGCGCCCCGCTCCGACCTTTGCTCCTGGCGACTTGGTGTGGCTCTCCGCCCGTAACATCAGGCTGCGAGTTGAGTCCACTAAATTTGCTCCTCGCTACTTGGGCCCATTCAAGGTCCTCGAGCAGGTTAATCCTGTGGTCTATCGTTTGGCCCTTCCGCCACGCCTGGGTATCACCGACACCTTTCATGTGTCCCTCTTGAAACCCGTGTATATGTCCCGGTTTTCCGAGTCATCTGCTGGGACATCGGGTTCGTCTACGGACGATTATGAGGTGAACGCTATTTTGGGGTGCAAGGTGGTGCGTGGTAAAAAATTTTATTTGGTAGACTGGAAGGGTTATGGTCCCGAGGACAGATCCTGGGAGCCTGTTGAGCACATTCAGGCTCCGCAGCTCATTGCTGCCTTCGAACGTAGCGAGGCCCAAGGAGGGGGGGGCCCTAGGAGGGGGGGGTAATGTTAGGAGTCGAGTTTCCTCTGCTGCACAGGGGGAATCTCGATCCGTCTCCGCTGCGGTCTCCCATTCTCCTCCAGCCGCAGTGGAGTCTGCTCAGCAGGGACGTCGATCCCAGCGTCTCGCTCAGTCTGACTCTGTGCGAAGAGTTGCTGCTGCTTCTCCAGTCTCTGCCATTAAAGTCAGTGCTGGTCAGCAGCGAGCGGACTTCTCTGGGACTAAGTCCTTGTCTGCACGTACTGAGCATGCCCAGGGTAAGATCTCCCGTTGGAGATCGAGGGTCATGTGCTCAGGCTCTGCAGCACATTCCATTGGTCCTCTTGGCAGGTCTTGGAAGGGCAAAAGTGCTGTAGCCACTTCCTGTGCTGCAACTATATAAACTGCGCATGACCGCACGGCCATGCGCTAGTATTGTCTTGTAAATATGTGTGTGTGTTGTGAGTGAAAGTCGCTCTTTAAATAACCCTCCCTATTGAATGTCTGTTCGCGGAAGGTGTATGTTTGCTAATCTAGCGCCCGACTTATCCAACAGCACGAAACACACATTGCAGCGTCCTCTTGCTGTGTCCGCCTGTACGGCGCCGTGCGCTTGCCTTGCGCTTTCCATACCCAAGCCAGTGTGGTTGGTGGGGCCGTCAGTGCGGCATTGCTCGCACTCCTGTGCATTTATATATTTATTCTTAGTTTCCTTACACACCCAGTTGTGGTGTAGTGCCAGCGAGGGTCTAATCGGACTTCAATCCCAGTTGGGGTTAAGTACGCTGACTACTCGCTCGCGCTTTAGGTGCGGTGCCGCGATCCTGTGACGCAGCAGGATTGCTCCCTTCAAGCTGGGTGAGGTTGAACCCACGTGTATATACTTTAGTGTACCGCCATATAGTCTGTATTTACTAGCAGCAGGTTTTCACCTGCACGGTGGACCCCGGACTGCGAACGCATCTATATCACCTTTCTTGGTGCGTTCCGCCAGTCCTAACACTGTGTAAGGGCTATTTGACCAAGAAGGAGAGTGATGGGGTGCTACGCCAGTTGACCTGGCCTCCACAGTCACAGTCACCAGACCTGAACCCAATCGAGATGGTTTGGGATGAGCTGGAACACAGAGTGAAGGCAAAAGGGCCAACAAGTGCTAAGCATCTCTGGGAACTCCTTCAAGATTGTTGGAAGACTATTCCCGGTGACTACCTCTTGAAGCTCATCAAGAGAATACCAAGAGTGGGCAAAGCAGTCATCAAAGCAAAAGGTGGCTACTTTAAAGAACCTAGAATATAAGACATAATTTCAGTTGTTTCACACTTTTGTGTTAAGTATATAATTCCACATGTGCTAATTCATAGTTTTGATGCCTTCAGTGTGAATGTACAATTTTCATAGTCATGAAAATACAGAAAAATCTTTAAATGAGAAGGTGTGTCCAAACTTTTGGTCTGTACTGTATATATATATATATATATATATATATATATATATATATATATATATATATATATATATAATTTGAAGTCGGTACTAAATCCTCCAACATGCCCAGCTGATGTAACGGGTCCAGTACAACAGAAGATGCTCTGTATGGATGCATTACAAATAGAAAATAATTCCATGCAGAAAAAATAATATAAAGTCCAAGAAAAGGGAGGACACTACTTGAGCTTTTTTATTCTACTAAAAGTACATAGACAGGCTAGCAAGGCTCCTTACTCATAAAACTCAGCACTATTGCCGTTTTGTGACCCATGTGACACTTGTATGGGTAACTATTGATTTTCAAAGTAAGTACACCCACTTTGTCAGGTCTTAGGGTACCGTCACACTATACCATTTCGATCGCTACGACGGTACGATTCGTGACGTTCCAGCGATATCGTTACGATATCGCTGTGTCTGACACGCAGCAGCGATCAGGGATCCTGCTGAGAATCGTACGTCGTAGCAGATCGTTTAGAACTTTCTTTCATCGCTGGATCTCCCGCTGTCATCGCTAGATCGGTGTGTGTGACACCGATCTAGCGATCTAGCGATGCGATCCAGCGATGCGTTCGCTTGTAACCAGGGTAAACATCGGGTTACTAAGCGCAGGGCCGCGCTTAGTAACCCGATGTTTACCCTGGTTACAAGCGTAAAACTAAAAAAAACAAACACTACATACTTACATTCTGGTGTCCGTCAGGTCCCTTGCCGTCTGCTTCCCGCACTGTGACTGCCGGCCGTAAAGTGAAAGCAGAGCACAGCGGCTGTGCTTTCACTTTCACTTTACGGCCGGCAGTCAGTGAGTGCGGGAAACAGACGGCAAGGGACCTGACAGACACCAGAATGTAAGTATGTGCTGTTTGTTTTTTTTAGTTTTATGCTTGTAACCAGGGTAAACATCGGGTTACTAATCGCGGTCCTGCGCTTAGTTACCCGATGTTTACCCTGGTTACCCAGGGACCTCGGCATCGTTGGTCCCTGGAGAGCTGTCTGTGTGACAGCTCTCCAGCGACCACACTACGATTTACCTACGATCACGGCCAGGTCATATCGCTGGTCGTGATCGTAGGTAAATCGTATAGTGTGACGGTACCCTAAGAGATAGGTTTCATAATGTAAAATCTAGTGACAAATATTAGAATACCATTATCATCCACTCAAATCTTTATTGCTATATATTTGTACGCTTTGTTTTGTTTATGGTCATTGATGGTCTGTGGTTTATTGACTCTTGGATTTTTAGTACAATACAGAAATAATTGCTATTGCTAATCTGCCCCAATACTATAGGACATCTGTAGGCCACCATTAATATCTCAAACCTATATAGAACTTTCATAGCCAAGTTCTACATTCTGACTTCATGTTTAATGGAGTCTGAAGGCTATATCCAGAAGTTATATCAAAATCTGTAAACCCTTCCCTACCCACCCCAACCTAACAAGAGTCATTTATAATAGTGGTGTCTTCGTATGTGTCCCCCCAGGACTGTGTGTGACTGTTACCTCTATACCCCTATAGCTATACCCCAGAGTGTATTAAACGGTCTCACATGTGGGATCTTCAAATGTATTTTGTATTTTTCGTAAAAGATCTGTGTGGTAGGGTGGCTCTGAATTTGTCTTTCAGAAGATAAAATATGTTGGGATGACCCTGTCCACTTTTGTCTGGCCAAGCTTAACATATTGAAGGCTTATGTCGGAAAGAAAGATTTAGAATTTAACAATCAAAGCCTTCTCCATCAGACTAGCTCATAAAATCAAATAAAAGGAGATATCGGAAAAGAGTATTTGCTAAAAAAAATTACTCTGACCTTTATTCAGACAGAAAACCCCCAAACATAATATTTCATGTTACCGTATCTGCTAAATCTTCTGTTTTGTTCTCATTCTCCTCTCCATGGCCTATCGTTATGTATTGGTGACCACTAGATGGTGCCCGCATACTGAGATATTTTCAGATGTGGTGATCACTGATACTTTGGATATAGCTACTTCAATCAACAAATGAGGCCACACACAAGGCAATGGGAAAAGATTATTATACTGGTCAATGGTACTCCGTACCCTAATCATATTAACCAATTATTAACCAATGTAGACTTAGTGGATAACAGTCACGTACCCCCCCCCCCCCCCCCACATTTGCAGAATTACGATTCACAAAGGCTATCGAAGTCTCAAGTCAAAGTCTAACTCCTCAAGAAGTAAAGCTTGCAGCAGGAATTAACTTTCTAGCACCCAGGCCCCCACTCCTTAATATTTCTGCAGTTAAACCCACAGTGTATTTTGGTCTTCTAATAAATGTTCCGTTATTGTTCATCAAGAGAAAGCGACATTTCCTGAGATTCAAACTCTTTGAGAATTGTTGGAAGGAAGCAGATTTGTCTGTTGTAAACACGGCAGCATTGTGTCTATAAGCTAGTCTCGCGCTCCGCTTTGGGCAAGTTGTGGGGGGTGTAAGGGGAGCGATCGGTCTGTAGATTGCGAGTTCTGTTTCTTAGCACATCAGGTAATCTCAGAGATAAAACAGTTTCCAAGTCAATGCAGAATGGATATAGATTTAGACTTATCCTTTATTAAGACTTAATGTTAAATATCAAAAGTGACATTTTGGCCTTGCAGAACCTTTTTTGAAGCCAATGTCATAGTCTCCCTATGTTGCAGTGGAAAAAGGGAGAAGATTGAGGTGGAGACAGAGAGAGGTACAGTACTCTCCTGGTAGGAATGGTTAACTGTCCCCGGCAACGAATGCTACAATGGTTTAAGTGGAGGGACCTCATCTTATCTCTCATGCACTTTACTGGCTCTCTGAATTTTAAAAGTAATTTAGCCTCCCACCCCATGGGATTGCTAATGTTAAGGTCATGTGTCTACTAATTTTGAAACTAATGTGGGTTACTAATGTGAGGCACATGATGTGAGGAACATGAAAGAGTTGCAAATGTTCAAAAAATAACATTAAAATACTCACTACTCGGTACTCACCTCTTCATCCCCTGCTGATAGCGCAGATGTTCCATTAGTTTTCCCAAGCAGCCAAATAGTTATTTTTTTATGCAGAACATTTTTTCATTTTATTGATGAACTGGGCAGGCCTTTTACTTTAGTAAATTCCTTACATTAGTAGCCATTTAGCTTCTAAGTAAGTCACATAATCACCTTGTACTTTGGACCAGTCATCTTAGGGTTGCTATTCTTAGGTACATGAGGTTCCTTATATCATGTGAGGAGCATGGCGTTATTAATGCACTAACCCCTTTCACCGCCCATACAGAACCTTATGCACCTTGTTTTAACTCCATATGCCTCGTTTTAATACAATGTGTATTGTTTTAGCCCTCGGTGTTGAGGGCTACAGAGGTCAGACCTAATCCATAATCTTTGTCACTATGCAGATGTGGCCAGGTCTTGGTATCTCTCTAACAATTCAGCAGTACTGTTAACCTATGAAATATATTATGTCTAATAGGCAGTATAAAGCTACTACTTTATGTATATGGGAATAAGACTCTTTTCCTACTGGGCTCATATTTTGTACAAGGCTCTTGGTTGGTCATATCATTAAACGGGTTGTCCAGGACCTTTGTTTTACTATGGGTCTAAAAACTAATAGGCAGGTAGGTGCTAACAGAAGCAACCACTTGCTTTTCTACTACTCCTGCTGGCAATTCAGCTGCTCCACATCAAAGGAGCAGCTCTTCTTCTTACAGGCTGCTCTATTGACAGAGTGTTAGGGTACCGTCACACTATACGATTTACCTACGATCACGACCAGCGATATGACCTGGCCGTGATCGTAGGTAAATCGTAGTGTGGTCGCTGGGGAGCTGTCACACAGACAGCTCTCCAGCGACCAACGATGCCGAGGTCCCTGGGTAACCAGGGTAAACATCGGGTAACTAAGCGCAGGACCGCGCTTAGTTACCCAATGTTTACCCTGGTTACAAGCGTAAAACTAAAAAAAAAAAAACAGCACATACTTACATTCTGGTGTCCGTCAGGTCCCTTGCAGTCTCTGCTTCCCGCACTGTGACTGCCGGCCGTAAAGTGAAAGTGAAAGCACAGCCGCTGTGCTCTGCTTTCACTTTACGGCCGGCAGTCACAGTGCTGGAAGCAGACGGCAAGGGACCTGACGGACACCAGAATGTAAGTATGTGCTGTTTGTTTTTTTTTAGTTTAACGCTTGTAACCAGGGTAAACATCGGGTAACTAAGCGCGGTCCTGCGCTTAGTTACCCGATGTTTACCCTGGTTACAAGCGAACGCATCGCTGGATCGCATCGCTAGATCGCTAGATCGGTGTCACACACACCGATCTAGCGATGACAGCGGGAGATCCAGCGATGAAAGAAAGTTCTAAACGATCTGCTACGACGTACGATTCTCAGCAGGATCCCTGATCGCTGCAGCGTGTCAGACACAGCGATATCGTAACGATATCGCTGGAACGTCACGAATCGTACCGTCGTAGCGATCAAAATGTTATAGTGTGACGGTACCCTTAGGCTATGTGCACACAAAGGAAATGTGGTGCAGAATTTTCTGCACAGAATCCGCATCTCCTGGCAGAATCCGCAGCTGCGGATTTGCCTCGGTTTTTATGCAGATTTTGTGCGGATTTTCTGCAGATTTTGCCACTGCGGATTTCTATCATGGAGGGGTGCAGAAACGCTGCAGATCCGCACAAAAGAAGTGACATGCACTTCTTTTAAATTCGCAGCAATTCCGCACTGATTTTTCCACACCATGTGCTCAACTTTTTTTTTAACCCATTGATTTACATTGTACTGTAAATCACAGTGCGGATCTGCAGCGTTTCTGCACGGAACAATCCACTGATGATCCGCAGCAAATCCTAACTGCCAACGTCATGCTGATTGAAAGCCAGCTTCCTGCAGTTATACAGCAAGGATCCAGCTGTCAATCAGCATGACATTATAAGCCATGCCCTGTCAACACAGCAGAGCGGAAGAGAAGCTGCTGAATCGTCTGAAGAAACGAGGTGTGATCACTGTATGCCAGCAGAAATCGTCGCCGAGCATGGTAGGTAGTTGATGATAACCTGCATGTGGGCGATTATGTGAGTGCACGTATGTGAGTTGACTCTCCTCCTCTAGAACATTGAGAAGTGATGGAGAGTCTAGTTGCACGTGCAAGTATGCAAATTGCATACACTTAGTCATGTAACTGTCCACCTGTACAAGGAATACAGGAGAAACGTGAAAGTGTGCTCGTCACATATTGTCTCGAGTCAGAGTGACTGCAAACTTTTCTTCTTACACCTGAAGACCCATTTTACACAATAAATAAAAATATCTTCCCTTAAGCTACTACTATATGGGATTTCAATTATAAATTCTTGAATCACATATTAGACCCTCTTGATATACACAATGTCGGGGAGTAAAATAGCAAAATGAAAGAGCAACTAAATTAGCAATCTAAATATTCAAGACGTCATGAGAATGTATTGAGGGTAAGGCTGGTAGAGTCAAAGTCGGATAAGGACTGATAAAGTACTTTTAAAAAGCAATAAGATTATAACTATAGCAATATTTCTTTGTGATGAATTGGGGGACACAGACTTACTATTTGGGCACTAGCTGACTGCTTTGGGGTGCATTGGTATTTAATCACTGTCGCAGCATTGTCAATCTGACTATGACTAAATAGTAATGGCGGAATTAGAAAAGACTAGTTTTATATGGACTGGGGTATGGAACAGACAAGAACAAAAGTAGTGGCTTGTATGGGCGAGAAAGTGGTGCGGGACAATGGAACCCAACAAGGTGCGGCGTGTATAGTAACAAACCAGTTGAAGACACACTACAGTAAAGTCTATGGTAACACACAAAACACCACAGTCATCAATGCAGTGAGAATACGCAGAATAGGAGGTAAGACGGGGCCTACAGAGAAACACAACAAAAGCTGTTTTCAGCCACTTCTTGTAGGAGAAATTGCTCTGTACAAAGTGCTGTTAATGTCAGAAATACAGAAGTGGCCATTACTAATGAAGTTCATGTTAGTTAAGAGTAAATAGGCATTTAACTCCATAGAACGATGGCCGCACCTTTGGTCCTTAATGGGAACACTGTATGAAACCATTAAAGCTTTGTCATCAGGAATCCTCCAATGGCTGCGAGCCCAGAGTGACACAATTATTTGCACACTCCATTCATCCTTTAACTCTTCAGAAAAGGCCCTTCTTTGTGCGGCCCAAACAATAGCAGGCTTCCGTATACAATCCCAGTCACACAAATTATATCCCCCTGTGTCCCCCCCACTTCGCTCTGTAAGGGGGTCAATAGGTCACTGCTCAATGACTGCATGTCATCTCTCATTACCGCCGGCGTCTGCTTGGAACGGAAAATCTCACTCTGCGTTGCAGGCACCATGATTTCATTTAAATAGGTAAAATTATATAATTTGTGTTTCACCTTCAGGCACGGACAGCCCTAAAAGCTGCCATAATGTGCACTGAGAGAGGGGGAGCTGTCTCCGTGACTTATCTGGAAGGGAATAACAAGGCTGTCCCAGCAATTCAGCAGGTTTTAGGAGGGTGATGGAAGGTTTAAAGTGACACTAACCGTATTTTATGGTTCTCATTGTAATAATGCAATAAATGATGTGTTACATAATCAACACAGCGATAGTAATGGTGATGGTGCAAGGAGCTTCAGGTTTCTAGCTGGAGACACCACTAATTGTTTACTAAGATGGCAGCTCTCGTAGGTCATTTCCCCAGGTTAGGTTACCTAGACTGTAAAAAGATTATATCCCTCTGTGTTCCCTCCACCCATAGGTCATTACTTATTAACTACATTCTCCAATGCTATTATTTAGGAAAATCCAGGCTGTACTTTTTAATGTTTCCCCTGGACCTCATATAGCACCAATGTTACTGTAGGAGTTTGTACCGCATTACAAAACAGCGCCACACCTGTCCAAAGGTTAACTTAGGCATTGCAGCACAGCTCTGTTAATAACCCCTTAATGCTCCATAACGTATATATTCATCATGGAGCAGGTTAAAGTGTATAAAGCAGGCTCAGGAGCTGACCCTGCTCCACACATCGCATATGTTATATACCCCTTTAATGCCACTGTTAACCAATGACTGACTTTTACGGGGTTCCACGATTTGTATTAAATGCTGAAGTAATGCAGTATTAAGCATAACAATTAGCAATTGTGGGTTCAATTCACGTATGATAACAAAATAAAGTGGAAAGTAAAAAAAAAAAATCCAATTACGGTATGTCAGTTAAAAATAAGGAAATTAATAAAAATATATTTGGTATTGGTGTGTCTGTAAAAGGCCAAGCTATGAAAGATATAAAATGATTTAACCCATATGGTAATTATCGTAAAGGAAAGAAAAAAAGTAGAAACAACAAAAATACTATTTCTGGGGTCCCTAAAAATGTAGCAAAAAGCTATAAAATTGTCGTATGTACCCCTAAATTGTAGCATTAAAAACTACAGCTCGCTACACAAAAAAAACTAACCCTCACATAGTTCCAGTAATGGAAAAATAAAAACAAATTATGAGTCTTGGAAAATGGTGACACAGACCCATTTTTTTTTTCCAAAGTCCCAAATTTTTTTTCACCATATAAATAAAAAAAATCTATAAATAACTGAATAATCGTATGTTGGAGGGTCAATTTCAAAGCCCAATGAATGTTGTAAAAAAATGCTAAAAATAAGGAAAAAAAAACATTTTTGAAAACCATTTATTTCCTCATTTGGATTTTTTTTCCTATTTTCTAGTAAATTATATGGTAAAGTGAATGATGTCAGGCAAAAATACAACTCCTATTGCAAAAAACAAGCCCTCGTATGGCTATTTTGACTAAAAGGTAAAAGGGCTCTTGGCAGAATGGGAGGAAAAAATGAAAATGTGAAACTGATAATTGGCTGCATCATTAGGGGGATTTGCCAGGTTGAAGCCAATAGTCTGCAGTTACTCTATATGACTGCAGACTGCTGAATCGTGAAAGGGTGCATTGCACGTACTGTCACAATTCTCCTGTACTTGTAGTGTGACTGGGTGGCAATATGGCTGTATGTATTCAATTTCCATATTCGTAATAATGGTCTGTTTAGATTCTTAACCGCTTCTCTCATAGAACATTAAGAGAAGCGGCCGAAACTCTATTCGAAACGTGACCAGGGTAAGGCACATAAAATGACTGCACAGTTTTTTTTCAGCCTGGAAAAAAACGTTTAAAAGGGGACTAGTCAAAAAAGTCAAAAGTGCCAATTTTTGCTCTTATTTTATTCTCGTTGCTCCCCTGACTATGTTGTTTTTTTTTTTTTTTTCCAAATCTGCCATAAGGATCCAGGGATATGGGTGTTTTTATTTAGTGCTACATTTTATGGTCTCTCCAAAGGGGCGTGTCACAGAGCAGCCGGAAGACACGCCCCCAGGAAATTAGCACTAAATAAAAAGGTCCATAACTCCAGAATCATATGGCGGAATTTAAAAAAACAAAAAACAACATTTACTGGGGAGCAGCAGGAATAAAATAAATGAAAAAAACTTGTCATTTTTGAGCAGGTTCACCCATCTTTCCCATTAACATAAGAAGCCAGGAGGATCTTGACATCTACCATTATCTATAACCACTATACCACAAGTGTGAGAAGGGAAGCAGAGCGGAACCTACCTGATTTGTTGAAAGGAAGTCCTGGTTACTTTCATTCATACTCATATACATGTTCTCCCCATCAAACTACAAGACAAAAATATGAATTAAAAACCTTTTTCTCATGTACAAGGACAAAAATGTCAGAAGCTAAGATTTAGGTGTTCTCAGTAACATAGGTGTGGAGAAAACGTGACCTAGGAATTTGCCTATTGTTTGACCTCAAATGTAAAAAAAAATAAGGTGAAGCTTTTGGAAAGTTTTTCTTCAAGCATTATTCATATGTTTGTAGGAAAGATGGGTGAAAACTAATTTGGCCACTGCTTAAGTTCTCAAAAGGTTGCCTAAGATTTCCATCATGTGAGAAGGAGATGTGCCAATGCGTCAGATATCATGTATGTGGCCATGTTATGGTTCAGTTTTGTACAGAGACGGAATTGGCACCTTTAGAAGTTTAGGCAGAGTTCACATCACGTCATTCACCTTCATTATTTTAGCCTATGCGGCTGAAAAAGCTCTGGGCATACACATTAATCAGTGATAATGATCCATTTTGCAGATTATGGTAGAACATCAATAAAGTATGGTATCCAGGAAAAACTGTATACTACGCGGTAAATGATTTCTCAACATGAGAGCCTTTTGGGTGAAGAATGCCCTATGTGGCGTCTCTTGGACGTATATGTCATGAGTTTTTCCTTGGGTATACATCAAGTAGAGGCCATAAACGTGATGTGAACAAGGTCAAAACTGCAGCTCCATATGTATGAGGTCATTATTTTCTGTCGCACTCACATTTAGGGTTCGCTCACACTTGTGTATAAATCGGATGAGGACAACACAAGAAAAATGGTATTGCACTCAGGCCAGTGTTGTGCTGCGATTTCACTCTGAAATCTGATGGGTGTAAAAAAAAAAATGAGATGTTATACAGGCCATCAGTATGGCATCCGATTTTTACGGATACATTGCAAATCTGTAAGATGGGAAACTGTAAATGGTCTTGTAAAATATTAATAGCTGCTGAGTAAAAAAACTGATTCCATATGGACAGCACACAGACACAACATGGATGACTAGTGAGAAAAAAATCTCCCACTCTTCTGGATGAGATTGGGACCAATTTTTTTTATACGTAAGTGTGAGCGAACCCTAGAGTCCATATTACCGTTGCAACACGGAGCACCTTGGGATTCTATGACAAGCATACATTTTGTCAAGGTTTCATGGGGACCTACCGTAAGCTTGGTACCTATTGAAAATGACAAATCCAAAAATGCTCATGAAAAAAAGCAACTGCTTGACACGAGTTGTGAGATTGAATATTTTGGCAAAAATATTAACTAATACCTCATGTATATTTTTATATTTTTATTTTCTGCAGGATGCAGCCAGTACCTGTAATGTTGGTGGGAAGAAATAGGTTGTTTGTCCTTGTGGGGTGTACTTCTACAGTGCTAGGCATCTCGCTAGATCTAATAGTGTGGGCGACACTGATAGGCTGTAAGCTGCCATGGTGCGATTACATGTATCTTTGTGACTGATGCCCTATACAAGTCTTATCCATGTGCATTTATAATACTAGACAACCGCCCAGCCATGGAGGATCGGTGTGTGAGTGGTTGTTTTATCAGTATTTTGCACATGGGCTGCCTTCGCCTTTATCATGAGGGCCTACTCCATACTGCAGTACGTTAATATAGTGACCGGGCACTGGAAAGTATTGTTGCTTTTTTCTGTGATTTTTTGGGGGATTGAAGTTTTTTTCCGTGACTTACTTTTAATTCTAGTGTAGAGAGCTGCAACACTTTAGTGGTTGTTGCCAGATAATTGCACAGTTTCAGGCACTTTGCCATTTTTTTGCCTAAGCACTGTCGAAAAACACTGCTGGTTATAGCAAGACCTGCACTAAGAAGTAGGCTAGCCATGTATGTTCTTTTATGCCAGAGTCCAAACGAAGAAGAAAGAAGGAGAGGCGGCACTCACCGGTCCATTACTTGTTTTGTGGCTAGAGTGCCGCCTCTCCTTCTTTCTTCTTCGTTTGGACTTGGACTTGTTTTGTGGCTAGAGCACCTCGGATCCGGCGGTCAAGACTCCCATCCCAGGTGAGCAGGCGCATGTTGTTTCCTTTGAGCGGTGGTGCTGTCAGCTTTTTTTCTTTAAGATTGACTTTATATCTTTTATGCCAGACCTTATACATATGGCAATACACAGCCCCCCGAGGAAGCAATACTACGCGAAACGCGCGTCGGGGCTTCTGTTTGACATGCACAGATTGTGCCCTGTCCCCCGCTCTTCTATATATGGGTAAGCACTAGCTTTGGCACTATTAGCAGCACTTTATTCCCTTACAATTAGGAGCATGGCTAAGTGACCTCACAGATTTACTTATAAAGGCCAGTATAGGAACTTTCCTCATATGCCCTATAGGGGTTATGCATCAACTTTGCCTGTGCTAAGTATTTTGCTAGTACCTTACTTAATCATTACTGGGGTCAGTGGCACCTGTGCAGCCTGGCTCTTTCCCCTTCAATGTCTTACGTCGTGTTTTTTTCAACTTTGCCTTGACTTGTATTTTGTATTTATATCTTTTATATGAGGTTTTTGTATCAATAAATATTTTTTCACTATATATTTATGCACAGCCTCAGTCTTTATCTAATATTTTTTATTGTGAGTAAGTACTCCTTTGTCTATGTAGGATCAATCAATGCTTTTGGGAGGTACTCCATGGTGTCCCGGCATGTGGACATCACATTTTCTTTGATTCCAAAATGTCAGTAGTTGTTAACTATATGGCAATACAAAGCCTATATGGAACAGCAACACATAGAGCACTAAGGCTCTATAATATGGTGATCTTGTGCTATCACTCGATTAAAAGTATTTTTTAAATAAGACTAGGGATAGAGTAGAATGCATTTTTTTAGTAGAGTTCTCAATGAGTCTTTGAACCTTTCAGTTATTGACAGCTATTAGTTCCAATGTACTCTGTGCCAACATGTTATTTCAAAAGTTAACACAGTAAACACATTTATACAACTAGATATAAGGACACAAATTTAAACATATAGAAAACTAAAATCATAAGGGGGATAAGAATGATCAATCAGTCATTGTAATCAGTGAAATATATTTTCGGGAGTGACATATGTAGTATGGTAGAAAGGGAGTAGATAAATGGTTTCTTGTCCAACCCAAGGTTAGATATTACACTTGGCCAGTATTGAATAGAATCCATTATTAACATCCTCGTGAAATGGGCAAATGAAGCAAATTATTATAGAAGGGAATACTTTGTATCAAGCTATTACTTCAGAAGAAATTCCTCAGATTCCTTAAATCACAAACTGGAGAAGCCAAGCCTGTGACTTTAATCAATTTTATTACAAGAATTACAGGCTGAAAGTAACATTAATAGTCTTTGGGAGTTCTAGATGAGGGACATTAATATCTAGGCTTATAATCCTGACAATTATAAGACCACCCTCCAAGCAACAGGTGCTTGTATTACTGAACATGGCTTAGTGAGCACAAATCTCTCGTTGCTACAAAAGTCTACTATTTCTAGTTTACAAATTAGCTAGGAACGCTTTTATATGGTAGAAGTAGGATGTTGATGAGATTTAATGGCATATTTACTGATCACAACAGGTCTGTTTGACCTTTTTAGGAGTCTTAGCGTCCATGTGCGCTGCCATCCACAGCCCTCCCATACACTAGTGTGAAACCAGCCTAAGTGGCATCTATTTGTAGATAACATTCTTTGAAGCCAGGGGTTGGGAACCTTTTTGACTGAGAGAGCCATAAACGCCACATATTTTAAAATGTAATTCCATGAGAGTCATACAATATGTTTAGGTATGAGTGCTAAGAGACTCTTGGTCAGTCCGTAGGTGGCTCCACTGAAAAATTGTCAATAAGTCAAAGGAGTACACAAGTGTTTCAACCGATGAGGCTGAGAGAGCCTGTGTTGATATTAGCCAGAATGCTATAGTAGACAGTAGCGTTTACTTTATCTTTTGGCAGATTTGAGGCTGCATACCAGTGCGGAAGCGGTGGGGAGATGCCGTTTGTAGGTATTGCTGTGGAGTAGATGAGGCAAGGAAAGGAGCGCTGTCCTGGCCAGTGACAGGCGCTCCTTGTGGCTCTACCAGACAGGCGTGGATGTTCAGATGCTGCGGTCAAGTCCTGTGGTAGGATGGTGACCGAAGATTGCAGGACCTGCGTGACGTCAGTGGTCACGTGTAGCCCACGTGACTGCCACAGGTACGAGGCGCCATAAGGACCAAACGTTTTGGAAATCATCGGTTTCCTTCATTTTTTTGTTAAAGATTTGTCTGAGAGTCAGATGCAGCCATCAAAAGAGTCACATCTGGCTCGCGAGCCATAAGTTTCTGACCCCTGTTTTAAGCCTTCAAATAATAGCTTGTTTAGGGCTCCAACTTTCAGCAACAGCTAAGCTTTTATTAACCCGGAGCAATGATCCAGATCAAAGCCTGTATCTACATATTCAAGTCAAGGCAGGACCTATGGTTATACAATACTTTAATATTTTTAGTGTGTAACCCAAGAATAATCAGAATTTCCATATACAGTACTGGATTAATGGAAAACTTCTTAATTGGCCCAATAATCTATTTACACAATCTTCCACATTTATATAAATCCACAACTCCCCTACATTTGTAGAAGAAAAGTAATTAATTGGCTACAGTCACATCTTGATAAAAAGTTTGTAACTAAAAATGAGATATATTTGTGATGTGCACATTCACGGTGAAAACCACAATTTACATATGACCTTGCATATTTCTGGGGAAAAAAGTTTTATGCAAATTTACAAATGAAAAATTCCATATTACCAAATAAGCGCACAAGGATGATATGCACAAAATGGCGTCTAAGCTCATAAATACGGCACACACACTGACTCAATTTATTGGTTACTAAAATAAATGTGCGCCATTGGGCTTTACAATTGGCCATAGAATTTTTCTCAGTTGTTTCAGGGCAAATTTGTCATGTTTATGTTTGCAAGAGGCCCCCACCTACCTTGTGCCATTTATGTTCCTGGTGTCTTATGTGGCAGAGAAAGGATTTTGGACCTCCATCCTCAGGCCTATTTTGTATTAAATGTAAAGGCTGACAATTTCATTAGGCGGTTTTTCTAGCAGTACTGCTATAATCTCATTGTATATCACATATTTTCTCTTGAACAGATGCTCCACAAATTGTTGGTGACATTGGGGCAAATGTCGACATCACCCTCGACCTCTGGCAATAAGTATTACAGATTTACTAGGACAACAGTTAAAATCACCATTTTTATAAGATTTTCTGCTATTTGGAAAATATATTTTTTTATGGTCAGTAGTATGAACTATTATATACCCAAAAGACAATAAGTGCAATAAGTGGAAGCACCTTCATTTTAGAGATGAGTGAATAAATTCAAAGTGAAATTCAAAGTTTAATTTGACAAAAAAATGTGAAATAATCAGAATTCAAATTTTTTATAATTTGTTTTGGACAAAGGGTTAGCATGTTGGAATTAATAAATACAAGCCTTTCTTGACCAACATTTCTAGGACTGACTGGATCTGTGTGTTTTAAGTAGCAGCCTATTGACAATTGCCCATTTGCCCTAACTCTATCTTGACCGGAAGACTGGAGGGAGATCAATCTTTAACCAATTTGTGTTTTCGGACTAGAGATTTCGGTCAATTTTTTATTTTTGCGGTTTGTTTTTTGCACAATTATAAAAAAGAGGATACAAATTTCAACACGATTTTATGATTTTGTGAATTTAATTGATGCTATTGTTCATGGAATGTAATTTATATTTCTTGATGCGTATTATGAGAGTGGCTAATTCGTCTGACAAGCTCATACTGAAATGTAGATTTTTTTTTTTTATCAGTCAGTGTAAACATAATAAAGAAAATATGATTTTGAAAAATCTGGCATGGAGTGGGTTAACAGTACAGACTCCATCCACTTGCTCCCTTTTCACGCTATTTTACATCTTTTAAACCATTATAAATTTAATTGCACGTTTAACAGGGAAAAAAATACCACACACACAATGGCTCATTAAGGACTAATTATGCACATGTTGTTTTCCACAAACATTCTCGTTTGGAAGCTGTTCTCTGTAATTGCTCAGCCTCATTAAATAGAACAGGCAAAAACTAATTTCAATTTACAGACACGTGAGGAGAACGTAGTAATGGAAGGGAAGGTGGGCTCAGTATTGATCGGCCTGATTTGTCTGTTTGGATATGGCACATGAAGGGGCTGTATGTACAATGTTAGGTCAACGGTGATATTGAAGATAGTGGTAATATTCTACTGTGGTTTTAGCAGACTAAAAAGGCAAATTTACTGATAGTGTCAAAATTAGAACGCTTAGATGTGATAACTTTATTACAGAGACTCATGTGTGGGTGATAAATTTAATGTCGCCTTCCTAACTTGTGCCTATCTTTACACAATCTCTTGGTTGGTTTACTATAGACAAATTTTTGCAACAAAATTTTGGCCCAGTGTGGTGTATCTTAAAGGGGTTTTGTCTTGATCCTAAATGAGTAAAATTGCTAAGTGCTTGTCAAAACCAGCAACAAGCAACTTTGCCATTCACCTCTTATTAAAAATCCTCTCCGTTCTCAAGAGTGAAGGCATTTTTTATTTCATAGTTTACTCTTCATTATCCAGGTTACCAGCCACCTCTGCAGTGTATGAAAGGTAGCCAGTTGCCTAGGTAAGGAATAAATGCTAGCAAACGCTTTGCTATAGAGTTTGTAAGCACTGCACTGAAATTGGCTGCAGATCTGGCCAGTGCCCCTTTGGTCTTCCACTGCCACAGAGGTAAAGCTACCCTAGTCATGACAACTGAAGGGCACACAGTTACTCTCCACTGGCTCAACCATGCTGCTGGTCTGAACTATCAATGTATGCACCAACCCTTGTCAAGCAGGGGGGCCAGGAGACAGGGGAGCTGTGCATTCCTATAGATAGAAAGAAAGAATAATCTTATGTAGGCTGATGTAGTTGATCCCAGTGCTCTTAATTATTGATGAGCGAGTATGCTCGTTACTCGAGATTTCCAAGCATGCTCAGGTGATCTCCGAGTAGTTTGGGTGTGCTCGTATATTATGTTTTTGTCTCTGCAGCTGCGTGATTTGCAGCTGCTAGACAGCCTGAATACATGTGGGGATTTCCTAACAAACAGGCAATCCCCACATGTATTCAGGCTGTCTAGCAGCAGCAAATCATGCAGCTGCAGTGACACAAACTAAATCTCCAAGCACGGTGTTCTCGGAGAACACCCGAGCATGCTTGGAAATCTCGAGTAACAAGCATACTCCCCTATCACTACTCTTCATACATCAAATAATATGGTCGGCTGGTTAAATGTAGCTAAGCTTATGTAGCTAAGCTAAATGAAATGGGCTGCATCCTAAAGTTTCTAAAGAACTCAGCTGAGATATTACGGAGCCCCTGGACATAATTTTTAGAGACTCTCCAGTGACTGATACTGTGCTGAGTGACTGACGCAAAGGTAATGTCATGGCCATTTTCAAAAATGGCTCTAGAATTTTGTTGATCGACATCTGACTCATAAATCGCACTCAAAGAGTTGTGGTGAATTACTGCTACTCTTAACCCCTTTACCCCCAAGGGTGGTTTGCACGTTAATGACCGGGACAATTTTTACAATTCTGACCACTGTCCCTTTATGAGGTTATAACTCTGGAACGCTTCAACGGATCCCGGTGATTCTGACATTGTTTTCTCGTGACATATTGTACTTCATGACAATGGTAACATTTCTATGATATTACCTGCGTTTATTTGTGAAAAAATGGAAATTTGGCAAAAATTTTAAAAATTTCGCAGTTTCCAACTTTGAATTTTTATGCAATTAAATGACAGAGATATGTCACACAAAATACGTAATAAGTAACATTTCCCACACGTCTACTTTACATCAGCACAACTTTGGAACCAACATTTATTTTTGTTAGGGAGTTATAAAAGTTGACCAGCAATTTCTCATTTTTACAACACCATTTTTTTTAGGGACCACATCTCATTTGAAGTCAATTTGAGGGGTCTATATGATAGAAAATAACCAAGTGTGACACCATTCTAAAAACTGCACCCCTCAAGGTGCTCAAAACCACATTCAAGAAGTTTATTAACCCTTCAGGTGTCTCACAGGAATTTTTGGAATGTTTAAATAAAAATGATACAATAAATAAATAAATAAATAAAAATGAACATTTAACTTTTTTTTCACAAAAAATTTACTTCAGCTCCAATTTGTTTTATTTTACCAAGGGTAACAGGAGAAAATGGACCCCAAAAGTTTTTGTCCTGAGTACGCTGATACCCCATATGGGGGGGTAAACCACTGTTTGGGTGTATGGGAGAGCTCGGAAAGGAAAGGAGCGCCATTTGACTTTTCAATGTTGCGTTTGGAGAGCCACTGATGTGCCTAAACATTGAAACCCCCCATAAGTGACACCATTTTGGAAAGTAGACCCCCTAAGAAACTTTTCTAGATGTGTGGTGAGCACTTTGACCCACCAAGTGCTTCACAGAAGTTTATAATGCAGAGCCTTAAAAATAAAAAATCATATTCTTTCACAAAAATGATATTTTCGCCCCCAATTTTTTATTTTCCCAAGGGTAAGAGAAGAAATTGGACCCCAAAAGTTGTTGTACAATTTGTCCTGAGTACGCTGATACCCCGTATGTGGGGGTAAACCACTGTTTGGGCGCATGTCAGAGCTCGGAAGGGAAGGAGCGCCATTTGACTTTTCAATGCAAAATTGACTGGAATTGAGATGGGACGCCATGTTGTGCTTGGAGAGCCACTGATGTGCATAAACATTGAAACCCCCAAAAGTGACACCATTTTGGAAAGTAGACCCCCTGTGAAACTGTGTTTCACTACAGTTTATAATGCAGAGCCGTGAAAATAAAAATTATTTTTTTTCCACAAAAATTATTTTTTAGCCCCAGTTTTGTATTTTTCCAAGGGTAACAGTTGAAATTGGACCCCAAAAGTTGTTGTCCAATTTGTCCTGAGTACGCTGATACCCCATATGTGGGGGGAACCACCGTTTGGGCGCATGGCAGAGCTTGGAAGGGAAGGAGTGCCATTTGGAATGCAGACTTAGATGGATTGGTCTGCAGGCATCACGTTGCATTTGCACAGCCCCTCATGTAACTAAACAGTAGAAACCTCCCACAAGTGACCCCATATTGGAAACTAGACCCCCCAAGGAACTTATCTAGATGTGTTGTGAGAATGTTGAACCCCCAAGTGTTTCACTACAGCAGAGCCGTGAAAATAAAAAATTATTTTTTAGCCCCCAGTTTTGTATTTTCCCAAGAATGACAGGAGAAATTTGACCCCAAAAGTTGTTGTCCAATGAGTCCTGAGTATATGTTGGGGTAACCCCGTTTCAAAACACGGGAGAGCTCGGAAGGGAAGGAGTACTGTTTTACTTTTTCAACACAGAATTGGCTGGAATTGAGATCGGACACCATGTCGCGTTTGGAGAGCCCCTGATGTGCCTAAACAGTGGAAACCCCCTAATTAAAACTGAAGCTCTGATCCAAACACACCCCTAAGCCTAATCACAACGGTAACCCTAAGCCTGACACACCCCTAACCCTAATCTCAACCCTTTTCTCAACCGTAAATGTAATCCAAACCCTAGACGGAACTTTAGCCCCAACCCTAACCCTAACTTTAGCCCCAACCCTAACCCTAACTTTAGCCCCAACCCTAACTGTAACCCTAACCCTAGCCCCAACCCTAACCCTATCCCTAACCCTATCCCTAACTTTAACCCTAACCCTAACCCTAGCCCGAACCCTAGCCCTAACCCTAGCCCTAACCCTAGCCCTAACCCTGATGGGAAAATGGAAATAAATACATTTTTTTTATTTTTTTATTTTTCCCTAACTACGTGGGTGATGAAGGGGGGTTTGATTTACTTTTATAGTGGGTTTTCTAGCGGATTTTTATGATTGGCAGCCGTCACACACTAAAAGACGCTTTTTATTGCAAAAAATATTTTTTGCGTTAGTACATTTTGAGAGGTATAATTTTTCCATATTTTGGTCCACAGAGTCATGTGAGGACTTGTTTTTTGCGGGACGAGTTGTTGTTTTTATTGGTAATATTTTCGGGCACGTGACATTTTTTGATCGCTTTATATTCTGATTTTTGTGAGGCAGAATGACCAAAAACCAGCTATTCATGAATTTCTTTTTGGGAGGGGGGGGGGGGCGTTTATACTGTTCCGCGTTTGGTAAAATGGATAAAGCAGTTTTATTCTTCAGGTCAGTACGATTACAGCGATACTTCATTTATATCTTTTTTTATGCTTTAGCGCTTTTATAAAATAAAAACTATTTTATAGAAAAAATGATTATTTTTGCATTGCTTTATTCTGAGGACTATAACGTTTTTATTTTTTTGCTGATGATGCTGTATGGCAGCTCATTTTTTGCGGGACAAGATGACGTTTTCAGCGGTACCATGGTTATTTATATCAGTCTTTTTGATCGCGTGTTATTCCACTTTTTGTTCAGTGGTATGATAATAAAGCGTTGTTTTTTGCCTCGTTTTTTTTTTTCTTTACGGTGTTCACTGAAGGGGTTAACTAGTGGGACAGTTTTACAGGTCGGATCGTTACGGATGCGGCGATACTAAATATGTGTACTTTTATTGTTTTTTTTTTTATTTAGATAAAGAAATGTATTTATGGGAACAATATACTGTATATATATTTTTAGGAATTTAAAAAATTTTTTTTTTACATATATGAATATTTTTTTTTACACTATAAAATTGCCCCAGGGGAGGGCATCATGTTATAGTGTTAGATCGCTGATCTGACACTTTGCTGGGCACTGTGTCAGATCAGCGATCTGACGTGCACTCCTGGAGGCTTCCCGGCGCCTGCTTAGAGCAGGCACCGTGAAGCCACCTCCCTGCAGGACCCGGATGCAGCCCCGCGGCATTTTGGATCTGGGCCTGCAGGGAGGAGAAGGTAAGAGAGAGTAAGTGTGATCGCGTTGCTCCGAGGGTCTCAGGGAAGCACGCAGGGAGCCCCCTCCCTGTGCGATGCTTCCCTATACCGCCAGAACACTGCGATCATGTTTGATCGCGGTGTTCCGGGGGTTAATGTGCCAGGGGTGGTCCGAGACCGCTCCTGGCACAGTGCCGGATGTCAGCTGCGGCCGATCGCTATGACGTACTATCCCGTCGGTGGGCATACGGGCCCACCCCACCTCGACGGGTTAGTATGTCTAATGTCAGGAAGGGGTTAATGTGGTCTCCAGTTATAAGTGGTGTGCGCAGGGTCAGTGCTGGGTCCACTATTCATTTATTAAGAAAATGGATTAATAGCGTTTTTTCTATTTTTATAGACGAGATCAAGCTACAGTATATAGCATAGCAGTATTATAATGTAGTCTTGGGAAAATGTTCATTAATTACAAGCTGGCTTGGACAAACTGAATGTTTGGGCATCTAATTGACTGGTGAGTTTCAATGTGGATAAATTAAAGTTACATGTATCTGCGAACTAATAACCTGTTGGCACTTTATTTTCTAGGATAGTAAAACTAGGCGAGTCACTTACAGAGGAGGAGCTGCGTGTCCTTGTACATTACAGACTAAATAACAGAATGCAATGTCAATCAGTGGCTTTTGTAGCCAAAATGACATTGTAATGTATTAAAAGAGGCACGCACACATGAAATTGGGACTTAATATTACCATTTTATGAAGCATGAAAATGACCTCATCTGTAAGATACAGTTCTGGGTCCTAGTTAACAGAAAGGAAGTCCTGCAGTTAGAAAAAGTTCAAACAGCCACAAAGCTACATGTATTTAGAAGAGCCAGCTAAAGGGAAAAATTATTAACTTGTTCATGTGCATAAAATAAATGGTGCATACAAAATATATGGTCAAAAGGTTTTTCAAGTCCCCTCAAATACAAGAAGGCATTTCCTTCATCTGGAGAAAAGATGATCAATCTATATAGAAGACAACACTTCTTTATCAAGAGAACTATTATTCTGTGGAACAGCCTACCTTAGGAGCTGGTCACAGGGATAAGAGTTGGTGGTTTAAAAAAAGGTTTCGATTGTTTTAGAAAGGAATATGTATACTTATGTACATTTGTAAAATTCTGGTTCTGAATGATGATCCACTGGATCGGCACTTGGGATCCAGAGGGAAAAACTTGTTGTTTAGGGCCTACTGGATGCCTACTGGATCATTCATTATGAATATATTTATACCCCTTTCCCATTGTACTTTCCCATACCTCGGATGAATTTGATGAACATGTGTCTATTTTCAACTGTATTAATTATTTAATTATGTAAGTATGTAACCCTTTAATAACCTTTATACTAAACCATGCCACCTTGATTAATAAACTTTATCTATCCGTCTATTAGGAATAATATGACTCCATCATGTTTGAAAGGTCTATTGTTTTTTGTGATGTGGATAGCCTTGTTGGAAATTGGGGTGTAACTACATGGAGTGAAATGGTCGTGCTTGGCCATAAAAAATAAAGAGGTTGAATAGTTCTCTCTGCCAAGTACAAGGAGCTCAGTGCCACAAATCTTAATATATACTTATCTTGTAATGTCTTCACATCCTGTTCCGTCCAGATGTGTCCGAATCCCAGAATTCCAAGAGGCGGAAGTTCACCGACCACCATATTGGGACACCCAAGTGATGGGTGTCTCAATATGGAAACTGCTGGTGGTACCAGCCTCTTGCGTGGTGCCACCAGCGGAACACTGTGGCAGCACACCCACACACTGTATACGCTGTACGCACCACATACACACATACAAACACATGCTGTACGTGTCGTATGCACCACACACACACACTGTGTACGCTGTACGCAACCTCTTTCACGGTACCACCAGCAGAACACCGTCGCCACTGGGATCAGCCAAATGATTCACTGACCGCCGCCATCTTTGTACAGGAGGAGCGCATGCGCAGTTTTAATGTGACCACTGCTATCTGTCTGCACAAAGATGATGGCGGTCTGATTTACTGCGCCTGCGTGAATTTCGGGCGCAGTGAATCATTCGGCTGATCCCAGAGACAGATGCGCGATGTGTCTACAGGCAGAGGAAGCCGGTCACATGAAAGGGGTTTTCCCACGAACAAAAGTTCATTTTAAAAACTGTTTGTGTCTGACCGTGTACAGAGCATACCAAATCTCCTAGGCAGGGGAGGAAGCAAAAGACAATACTGACATTACAGCAGGGGATCACAGAGGATTTCTTTTGTTAGGTAAAATAATTCACTGACTGTTTTTAAACAATATTTTACCTCACAAAATGTATCCTTTGCGATCTTCTGCTGTAATGTCAGTATTGCCTTTTGCTTCCTCCTGTGCCCAGGAGCTGAGAGAGAGCAGACCAGACAAGGGGGATAGCACATGGGGTAGACAGGTCAAAGAAGAGAGCACAAACGGGAGAAGTCAGCACATGGGGAAAGAGACAGTGGGTAGGTGGGTGAGCACATGGGGGAAGAGATTTTCAATGCTGCAAAGCCTGCCCCCATCATGACATTACCGCCCTCCCGATGCGTTAGCATTGGGTCTCCATCTAGTGTTACATAATAGTTGAAGAACTGTTTTACAAATTTTGCATTGGAGCCCAGAAGCTTCAAGCTGTATCACTGGCCTGGAAATATTGTGCTTGACAGTGAAGAATAAATGGTGCAAATTGTTCCCTCTGCCCAATATAATGAGCTCAGTGCCACAAATGTTACATAGTAGTTGAAGTACTATTTTACAAATTTAGTATTGGAGCCCAGAAGCTTCAAGCTATGTCACTGGCCAGGATATATGTATAAACAATGATATGACCCGTCTTAAAGACCATCTCCAGGTGGTACATAAAGCTCTCTTCTATAGAAGACAGAACTCCTGCTGACTGCATGCACAAATGTAGTCAGTCAGACAAACTCATGAGGCTACTGAACTACTTGCATGCCGTCCAGGTAAGACTGATGGCTACATAGCCTGTATAGCATTTAGAGGAAGTCAATTGTATAGCAACACAAGCCTTTAGCTACATTTTCACTTTTATTCTTATGACCATAAATGGTTGTTACCCAAATTGCAAGTCATGTGTTTGTTAGAAAGAAAAAAACAGAGGTTCTACGAGGTGATGAAATAATAGTAAAACTTTGCGTGCATGTAACATTGATGATGAAGAATAGCCAGAGAATAGTCCATGAGGTTACTGTGATACCTTATATAAAAGTAACCTCTTTGTAAATAGTGATCTGTATCAATTCCTGATACTTTTTTTCTGGTGCTTGTAACCAAAACCACATTGTAAATTGTCATTTTAACGTAAATATATCTTATTACAGCGAGATACTGCAAGTAAAAGTGTAAATATAGTGTTGTGCAAGTGCCAACCTCTGGCACAGGTCATACACGTGATAGTAGCTAGCATGTTCCTCCATTTATTAGCAGTGAGCCAATTTACTCAATGATTAGAATCACAGCACAAAGGCACATGGCCACAGCGCTATTGTTACACGGGGAAAACTGAACTGAATTATGGATATTTTAGCTCAGCTTTACAATTCATTTCTCATGCTACTCAATTTTTCGTTTTTATGTTTTAGAATAAAGTTCCAGGAAGACAGGGCACTGGAAAGAGAGCTAAATATGAGCTTTGTAATATGCCAAGATCAGATATAAATGGTGTTGTTCACAAAGGTCCAGAATTCTATTTTATGCTTATGGATTCCACATTTGTTGAGACTATAGAGGACTATGTGAAAAGACACTAGACATGAAAGATGAAAGAGAAGCCTTACTGATAGTACTCATAGAGATATAGAGGAAAATGTATTGTACTTTACGCAAACATAATATACAAGTCTGAACAAAACAAAAAAAGAATGAAAAAGGCAACAAAGAATCAAATCATTCCTTGAAATATAAAATATTTTTGATAAATAGCAAGAAATACTGGATGAAATGAATGAAATGAAAAATTTTCTGGAAAGGTTATGGTTCAACTTCACCACAACACAATTCTATGCCTAAGGGCTCATGCACTTGGCTACTTTATAATTCCATTTTCTTAAGAGCTATATGGAAACTATAGAGGTGAACAAGGCCTCTACTCCACCTTTGCATGCCTCCAGTTTCATATGAAGGCAAATATAGGTTATGCTGTAATTTTCTATTGGAATTCAATATAAAATGGTGGCATTCTCTATCAGACTTTATATATGGAGGGATTTTCTTCTCGAAGCAAATGGACACATAAGGTAGATTTTTTCAACACCTGCGTTCCAGTGGCGTTAAAAAAAATGCCAATCATGGAATAAGTTTTCTTTTGGCCAGAAAATTTGCTAATTTTGCTAATTTACAACACTATTGCCACTTTTAAGAAGTGGATGTGGTTAGCCTGGTAAGCGGGTGAATGCCAGGTTTATGAATTGCTAAAAAAAGTGTCAATTACCTACAATCAGTGGCTTCGGGGCTTTTGTCTGAACCTCCCCCACTGCAAAATGGGATTCAGGCGTATGTGCTGCCAGGGCCATTGACTAAAAATGATTCACGTTGGGTCACCATGTGCCCTGTTGTGTATCATTTTCAGCTACAGTAGACTACTGTATTTCTTGGTGCCCCTCCTCTAATAGGATATAAGGCCAAAAAATGATGAACAACAGAGCATATGGTGACTCAGTTTGCATTATTATAGTCAATGGGCCCATTAGCACATATGACCGTTTCCCGTTTTGCAGGGGGCATCAGACGTATGCCCCAATGGGGCCATTGGATGTAGGAAAAAATGCTATGTGAGCCACTCTAACTCCATAGCCATCGTTCTCAAGATCTCAAACATGACAAGTTCAGTTAACACTTTGCTTTGATCATCTCAATCTTCAAGTTGGAAGCCTGAAGAAATATTCTGATGGGAACTCTTGCTGGTTTCTGTCCAACCTTGTGTGGACTTATTTGTTCTTAAATAAATATACGTCACTACATCTACATACTTCTAAAGCCTAATTTTAGTGATTCGGACCAATGTATTTACAATACTTTACCTGATAGTAGTCAGATAGAGACATGCTGCCAGATTCTCTCTTCTCAGCATTGAAGTTATTCCGAAATAGTTGTCAAATTTGTGCATAAATTAGCTGGTTTTGATTAATATCAAAATTAACTCTTTTCATTGCACAGGCCACGTGTTAATTAATTTCAAAGCTGTGTAGTATATGACTGAAAGCTTAAATGTGTTAATAAGAGTTTGGAGATGGGTGCTTAAACGAACCCGGACAACAGGCCAGAAAACAATAGCACCGTTCAGGAGACGCTAAGAGATTTGCATGAGCAAATAAGGTAATTCTGTCAGTGAAAGCTCTCAGAAATCAAACCAATTTAACTGAATCTGGAAAACAGAGATCCAACGATAACAATGAGACTTCGAACACTTAGCTTGTCAGGTACTTTGAATTTCCTCCTGTCACCACACCATCTGATAAGACACATGGAAAAAAATACTTCTGGTTTCCTCCAGAATATAATTAGTTATCTCTATAAATCTTTACTTCCGGCAGAGAACAAACAGAAGCAATAAAACATCATCCACAACTGTGAAAGGAGAACAACCTATGTAAAGTTCATTATCCTTAATGTGAGCATCCACTGCGCCCTTCTGTGTGACTTTATAATTCAGACCGTGATGGTTTTGTCACTAATGTCAATGCGAGACACAATTAGAAAGACATTAATACGGTTCACGGCACTTTCTGCAAATTACTCAGAAATAAGGCTGTTTTTATGCCATATTACAGAGCTGCTTGATGAAACTATTTTAGAGGGGTTCTCTGGGAATAGAAAACAATAAAGAAAGAAGGAAAATGTCATTATGAATAAATTCCTAAATACCTTTAATTAGAAAATCACATTTGTTTTGTCCATCTGTAAAGTACATTAAAATGGCCGCTATCCTGTTATACTGACAGAAACCTAGAATATTAAAAGGACAGGAGCCTGTGAGCACGTGCAGTAAGACGCCACGCTGCCAGGACCTGGAGATAACCTATACCGCTGTGAAGCGATCACCAGGTCACAGCGGCGGTGCTTCCTGCTGCACATGCTCACAAGCACCTGTACTATCAACATTGTAGGCCAGATTTCGGTCAGTTTAACAAGACAGCGGCCTTTTTAAAGATGTATAACTATTCCCTCCCTGGGAAAAACAGATGTGATTAGATAATTTAAACATATTTAGGAATTTATTCACAGTGACATTCTCCTTTTCTCATTTTTTTCAGTTTTTTCTATTTTCAGAGAACCGTTTCTAGATGGCCATAGATATTTATATAGCAATATGTGTCATAGATATACAGCATATCAATATATGTGTCAGTGTCCGAAGACATTGTACCTTGCTGTTTAATTGATTTGTAAGATTAATAGATGGCCATAGATAGTTAAGAAAAGTCATTGTTACATACTTGATAATAAAATTAGTCTTTATTAGGAGAATAAATTGAAAATGTTTTAACGGGAACCTGTCAGCAAATTTTGCCGCTATAAGATGCAGCCACTGCCTTTCAGGGCTTATCTACAGCATTCTATAAAGCTGTAGATAAGCCCCCGGTCCGACCTGCAAGATAAGAAAAATACATTTTGTTATACTCACCCAGGGGGCGCGGTCCTGTGCGGTCCGGTCCAATGGGCGTCGCAGGTCCTGGTCTGGCGCCTCCCATCTTCATGCGATGCCGCCCTCCTGCTTCTTCATCGCTCCCCGGCATTGCGCTCCGGCACAGGTGTACTTCTCTTCCCTGTTGAGGGCACAGTAAAGTACTGCAGTGCACAGGTGTCAGGCCTCTCTGACCTTTCCCAGCACCTGTGCATTGTAGTACTTTACTCTGCCCTCAACAGGGAAGAGAAGTAAGCCTGTGCAGGAGCGCAATGCTGGGGAGCGATGAAGAAGCAAGAGGGTGGCAACGCATTAAGATGGGAGGCACTGGACCCGGACCTGTGACACCCAAAGGACAGGACCGTACAGGACCACCCCCCGGGTGAGTATAATAAAACTTATTTTTCTTCATTTTCAGGTTGGATCGGGGGCTTATCTACAGCATTATAAGCCCTGAAAGGCAGTGGCCGCATCTAATAGAGGCAAAATCTGCTGACAGGTTCCCTTTTAGTATTGATATCAATATATAATCATTCCCTTTGTCTGCTAAATATGGCGCCCATTAAAATATATTTCTGTACTTCTGTAGGTCTTTGTACTGAGGCAAATGATACATCTGATGTTGAATTACTAAGTTATTCTACCTTAAATAATTGCTTTAGTAAAAAATATGGTATCTAAAGGGGGCACACATTATTGTTAATTATTATTTATTTTTACAGCATCATTGATTCCATTGTACTGTACACGAGAAGGGGTACAAATTGACACTGGGTCGTAATTATGGAACTGTCAAGTTGTTAGAGTAGGTTTGGCCATAAGCCCTTAATAATTTATTGGGTACTCTGCTATTTCAAGCAATTTTGTGCTGATCAAAACTAATTGACGCTTCATGCTCTCTTTAAATCTATGTGATTCCCAATGCTGACTCGTGACTGCTATTCTTGACAGCCAAAGCCTTTAGCGCTAGTGGTTATTGCTGCTAACCAGAATTTCTATATACCAAGAGTGGCACTATTGAATCTATACGAGATCCGCATTTGGGCAGCTGCTTAGTAAATACTCTCCAATGAATAATTACAATGGAGAGCTTAATGGAGATTTTAATGGAGTTTCATTTTAGTGCTAATTATCAAAGTTTTATGAACCAATTAGTAGTTAAATTTCTATATATTTGTAAAATTGAGAGTGCTAATGCTTTTGTGGATTTCTGCTGCTCCAGTTCTTACATTATAGTTGATGCTACATGACTACGCTGGATATTTTCTGGAACAAGATAATCAGTAAATACGAATAAGGGTAGTTTTGGGCCAGTACAGAGATGTGACATGCCATTATTATGGGCATTACATTCTCATATTATAATGTAAGTACATTATAGTGAGAAAATAATTTTATCTGGCACAATATTGTACAATCAAAATAGGGTCAAGTTCTCTAAGTAATGACGGACTATATGGCGGTATAATGTGGATACACACACGGGTTAGCTTCACCCGGTATGAAGGAAGCGAACCCTGTTGCGTCACAGGGCCGTGGTACCACACATAGAGCGCAAGCAAAGAGTCACAGAACTCTGTCCCAAGACACAGGGAAAGAGTTCGTCCAGACCGCTTGCACTCGACACCGCTACTGGGGTGTCAGAGTTTAACAGAAATAATAATTTAATGCACAATAGTGCATGCAGTGCCGCTCTGGTGGACACCACTAACCACCCAGATTTGGGTCAGGAAAGCGCTCTAATAGCGCACGGCGCCGCACTGGCGGTCACAGCAATAAGACGCTGTATCGTGTATTATGTGCAGATAGCACCCGACTGTGCAATCTGCACCTAATACACGATACAGCGTCTTATTGCTAGATAGCAAGCATCCACTATTCGCGAACAGTCAACAACACGAGGAAGGGGGATGATTAAAGAGCGACTTTCACACATCTGCACACACACATTTTAAAGTGTACACTAGCCCATGGCCGAGCGGCCATGCAAACCTTTTATGGCAGCAGTGCTACGGGACCTTCCAGATGGTCCAATAGGAGCCGCAACAGGACCTGACCATGTGACCCTTGATCTCCAATGAGAGGTCATCCCGTGGGCATGCTCAGTACGGGAAAAGTAGGACTTAGTCCCAGAAAGACCTGCTCACTGCTGATCAGTGCTGGCTACAAAGGCAGAGCCTGGAAAGGCAGCAGTAACCAGTCGCACAGTATCAGCTTGAGCCAGACGCTGGGACTGACGTCTCCGCTGAGCAGACCCCTCTGCGGCTGGAGAAGAATGGGAGACTGCAGCGGAGATGGTTCGAAATTCCCCCTGTGCAGATGGGGGAACTTGACACTTAACAGACTGTCTTTGAAAAATTTGTTTGTCAGGGGTGTAGCTATAGGGGCAGTAACATACTAGTCGCACCCAGAACTTGGAGCCATAATGGGCCCAAATGCCCCTAAGGCATATAAAAAGACCCTAGTATTAAAAATATGACTTGGTACCTTAGGGACTCTGTTGCTCATTTGGTATTGATGCTGAGAGCTTAAAGTTAATCCTCTGTTTATTGTGTATGATCATCTTTATCGAACTGGAATGTATATACAACATGCTTCAATATTATCCCTCAAATGACTCCTGGAAACAACATAAAATCTTATTAAAATAATCCCTATAATCTACCTTGATGCTTGTTAAAGCAAATTACCAGATCAACAACAAGAAACAAAGAGGTGAGGCTGGGAGAGAAGCCAATAGCACCCAAGGAGCAGATTGATCTGTGGTCATTGTGGTTGCACCTGCAGACTGACGATCATCTTTATATCTTTAGAACGTGTATACAAACAATCCCGAGTTCAACCTTTAACTTCGCCTTGCACCTCGAGTACAGAGAGCGCTATGTTATAGGTGATAAGATAAAAAACATTGATAACAATAAAGACTGATGCACTGTCATAAAAAATATATGCTCATAAGGTGGAAGACGTCTTTATATTTTCATCCAATGCCACAGTGTGTAAGAGTCTCAGATAAAGTAGTCTTCACAATTGCATATTAAATCGCCATGTGGTAAAACCTATTTTCTGAAAATCAGAAGTAAAATCCTGTATTTTAGAAAATAATTTCATTCCTGAATTAGAAGTTGTCTAAATATCTGTGGACTGAATTGTCAATCAGGGGCATAAGCATTCCTAACTTAAATCATCTTTGTTAGGTCCATGATACAGGGGTGACAACCCAATGAGTAATATTCAAGAGAGTTAATAACATGACCTGACAATTTGACACCTTGAAAGTCCCTGCATATTAGGATTATTTGTAGCTACATTTTTATTTATTGCTCTTGGAAGACAAAACCAACTGACTGAATGATAGGGCTTATTCAGAGAGGACCTGTCACTTCTCTTGACACAGGGTTCATGGGTCTTCACCTCTTGGGTTCATGATAATCCATTTAAATTCACTGGCTTGTGAGGCCACAGCATGAAAATATCTCCTTAAAGTTTGGTTAACTCCAAAATATGGCCAAACAAGTATGAAGTCGTGATTGCTACCAAAGGATCTTATCAAACTTAATGACCTCAGGTTAGCATCCTCAATAATCAGAACCTCCCACTCCCGTCTCCAAGACTTTACACGTGCTGCGCCGATTCTTTGGAATGCACTACCTAGGTTAATACGATTAATCCCCAATCCCCACAGTTTTAAGCGTACCCTAAAAACTCATTTGTTCAGACTGGCCTACCGCCTCAATGCATTAACCTAACGATCCCTGTGTGGCCTATTTATAATTAAAAAAAAAAAAAAAAAAAAGGTTCCTCGCATCATGTTCTCATACACTTTATGCAGTATTAGCCCTCTGTGTCTGTACTGCTACATACTGGTTCATGCAGCTTTACATGAACACCTGAGCCTTACACTATAGCTGGTCCGAATACCTAAAGCAATTGTTACCATCCACCTCTCGTGTCTCCCCTTTTCCCCATAGTTTGTAAGCTTGCGAGCAGGGACCTCACTCCTCTTGGTATCTGTTTTGAACTGTATTTCTGTTATGCTGTAATGTCTATTGTCTGTACAAGTCCCCTCTATAATTTGTAAAGCGCTGCGGAATATGTTGGCGCTATATAAATAAAAATTATTATTATATAATTATTATTATATACTTCCCCAAAAAAGATACAATTATGTACAGGAGTGGTCTCTCAAAGGACATTTATCAAATATCCACAGGATAGGTGACAAATGCCTGATTACCAGGGGACCCACTGCTAGGAACTTCCCGGTCCAGTAGAACTGGGCTTCCGACACCTATGCATCCTTAAAACACAAGGAGTTTGAATGGCAGAATTGCAACACATTGATAGTCTTTAGGGATGATAGAAACAGACATTGGGCTAGAATGGCACTGTATTTTTGTAATCTTTTTAGAAAACTACTATAAAATGAATATCTTTACACAAGACACCGCATGTTTCTAAATCATACAAGATAGTATACTTGCATACACAATGGATAAAAAAGTCTACACCAAATGCCAAGTGTTATTTAAAACAAATCATATCAAATAGAATAATTTCAGAACCTTTTTTAACCAATAATCTGTACAATTTAATTGAAAAACAAACTGAAATCTTGATAAGTGGAAATAGCAATATAAAAAACTAAAATAATTTGATTGCATAAACATGTGCACCCTTAAACTAAGTACCGTACTCCTTGAATATACAACAGCATTGAGAATTTTTGGATGGAAGTCTATTAGCATGGCATATCTACAAGCTGTGTCTTGTTCATATCTGTGGAATATTCAATAAAGTCATCCATTATTTTATTTGGATTGTGGGTACTAGATGTTTTGGCATTTTCCAATCATCATGGCATTTAGAATGGACAATCTTTGCCCACAATTGCATACAGTAGTGCTATAAATCTGTCAAATTGTGAGGGCATTTAATGTGTACTATGCTCTCTTCATGACAACTCACAGATTTTCAATTGGATTTAGGTCTGAGCTCTGGCTGTGCCATTCCAAAACTTTGATCTTTTTCTGGCAAAGCATTTCTTCTGTTGATTTTGAGGTAAGCTTAGGGTCATTGTAATGTTGGAAAGTGAAATTCCTCTTCATCTTCTTAGCAGAACCCTGAAAGTTTTGATGCAAAATTGATTCCCATTTGAAACTGTTCATAATTCACTCCACATTGACTAAAACCCCAGTTTAAGCTGCTGACTACCAGCTCCAAAGCATAATACTTTGCGTCCACCATGCTTCACTGTGGGTATGGTGTTCTTTTGGTGATGTGCAATGTTGGCTTTGCGCCAAGCATACCTTTATAAATTATGGCCATGAAGATGAACCTTGGTCTCATCTGTCCATAACATGTTTCCCACATGCTTTTGGCATACTTGATGTAGGTTTTGGCAAAACATAGCCGAGCTTGGATGTTTTTCTTTGTAAGAAAAGGCTGCCATTTTGCCACTCTATTTCACAAGCTAGACATATGAAGAATATGGGCGATTGGTCTCACATTGCTGTTCACAACTAGTAAATACCATACATTCCTGCAGCTCCTTTAATGTTACTATAGGCCACTTGGCAGCCTCCAGCACTAATTTTCTTCTTGCCTTTTCATCAATTTTTGAGGAATATCCAGTTCTAGGTAATGTAACTGTTGTGCCAATTTTATACCACTTCTTGATGACCATCTTCAGTGTTTCATGGTATATCTTATGCCTTGAAAACATTTTTGTACCCTTCCCCTGACTGATAACTTTCAATAATCAAATCCCATTGCTGTGTTGCAAGCTGTTTTGTGATCATGGCTCTTGCTGTAAAATGCAACTAAGAAAATGTCAGAAAAATCCTACTAGAACAATTAAACTTTATATGGAGCTATTCGGCATCACTTAAAATGCTGGCAACTGTCCACTACCATTTAATTTTAGTTTAAATGTGATTGGCTAATTCTAAACATAACTACATCTTCATTTATAAAAGAGTGTTCACACTTATGCAACCAATTTATTAGAATTTTGTTATTTTTCTATTTCCCATCAAAATGATTTCAATTTTTTTCTCAATTGAATTGTACAGATTATAGGTGACATTAAAGGTGGAAAAAGTCCTGAAAAACTTAGCATGGAAAAAGGGGTGTGTAGCCTTTTTATAGCCACTGTATATGTGCACACTCCCTAAATCATACACGTTAGTATATTTGTATATGTAAGTACACACTCTTTACATCATACAAGCTAATATACTTGTATAGATGTACACAATCTACAAAATGTTTGTATGTGTGAACACACCTTTCGGAGATCAGTAGCAGCAGGATGTGTGGCTTTGTGGTAGGATTGTGCATATCACTTCATCTGTGACAGTTAAATCCGCAACCACTTTTAAACCTGTAACATAACACAAATTACCACTGCAACAATAAATAAGCAAAGCACATACAGCTCCGTGTCTCAGTCTGATGTTCACAATTATACACTCGATTTCATTCATTCTGAGCTAAAGGATTGAAGATATAGGTAGAAAGATTAAGTCTCTTAAGCAGCAAACTTCAAGGGGATTTATAGTAAATAAATGAATATGAGTACATGTAGTGTTCAAACCCTGTAATACATTGTTTTTGCTCAGTGGTTACCAATGTTGCTTTGCAGCGCTGGGGTCCTGGGTTCCAATCCCACCAAGGACAACATCTGCCAGGAGTTTGTATGCTCTCCCCATGTTTGTGTGGGTTTCCTCCGGGTTCTCCGTTTTCCTCCCACACTCCAAAGAAAAACTGATAGGAAATCTAGATTTAGAGCCCCATTGGGGACAGCGATGATACTGCACTGTGGCATATGATGGTGCTATATAAGCAAATCATAATAATAAATAATCAAAACTTTGTCTGGAAGCACAGCACTAAATGATTGAGGATAATTCTAATATACAATTTTCCATGTGTTTGGGGCAGGGTTATACATGGAGGTAAGGGGGCATCATATTAAAGTTTAAATGGGTCATCTTTCTAGTGCATTTTAATGCTTTAATACCACTATCTGCTCAAGAATCTGAGTGCTCGTTTGCACCCATATCCTCACAATCTTCCTGTTGATTCCCCCTGCTGACATTTAGAACCTATGCAGAGGGTATTCCTATACAAGTCCTGACCACCCAATAAAAAAGGGATGCATCCTAGATCTGGACCCATTTCTCTACGGGCCCTAAATTTGGTGACTCACATCATTAGTAAGATTTAAAATATGGAAATTTTAGAAGTGATAGAAAAGTCCTCCAAAGTTTATGTCTGTCTAATTGAAAAGAATATTTTCTGAGGCTTATCCAACACTTGAAGTTCCTGGGTCCAATACATCTGCATAATGGCCTCCTATCACTGACTATTAGTGATGAGCGAGTATGCTCGTTACTCGGGTTTCCCCGAGCACGCTCGGGTGGCCTCCGAGTTATGTTATTCTAAAATTGTAATAATTTTTGAATTTTTACACCTTTAAAGAGATTTCTTCCTTTAAAAAACTTCAGCCCACAGGCTCAGTTACCTCTTCTGGTCCTGGACTATGTCTCCACTGCTGCCCCATTCTCTGTTGATTGGCTGCAGCAGTGATGTTACATTAACAGTGCTGCAGCTACTCCTGAGATCAGCATCTCTGCTGATGCATACATCGTTGTACCAGCTGAGCTTAGTGATTGGTTACAGCACTGTTGATGTAGCCAGTCAACAGAGATTGGGGTGCAGTTGGAGACAGGGTGATAGACCAGAGAGGGAAAGAAAAGCTCAGTTTGCATTTAGCCTGTGGACAGTAGCATTTTCCAAGGGGACAACCCTCTTAAGAATGAAAATGTTTCTATCAGTTCTATCAGCTAAATGTTTTGTTTGTCTTAGGCATCTGATAACACACATTCAAGACAAATAACATTACTGGGGAACTAGGCCGTAAGGACGTTAAAGTAAAATATTGCTTTAGATTTGGAACATTTGTGAGGTTTTGACTATTTCACAAAATGTAGAGATAAAATTTACAGCAAGATTTAGCTGCTTGAAACAAGTAGCCTATCCATAGGATATAATGATGTTACAGCTGTTGTGTCCCCCAATTGTAGGGCGTTGCTGGAAGTGGTCTCACTTGGCGTTGCTGTGGTTTTTTCAACAAACCTCTCTGATTTGACCAGGATTTTGAGATGCATGGCTAAATATTTATTCCAAGTGAATGAAAGTCCAACTATGACCCTGGGCAACAGATATAATTTGCCTGGCTGTTTTTTTATTATTATTAAATAAAATAATTTTAAAAAAAAAATATATAAAAACTTAATATCTGTCACACCTCATTCTTTTTCTAAATTCCTTTTAGCGGCTACATGTAAAATCTCGTCATCTTCAGAGGATTAGTCACCGCATAGCTTCAGTAGCCATTAGTAAAGTAAAATTCCAGGTGTTAACCACCGTCTTTTTTACACTACATATACAGCGCTCAACGTTTGTCTAATTTTTGCTACTAAGAAAGCACCCACCTTCTCAGAACACACTAAAGCTCCTGAGATTTTCTCATGGCCTTCTACTCTATTGGGGGCCACCTTACATGAAAAAAATCCATACAACCATCTCAGTTTCTATATTACTCCCGAATCAAGAGCAGACATACAGTTTTGTTTTCCACAGGAAAATACCGACGTGGAGTTGGCACAATCCTACAGTTTTACAACCACTTATGTATTGTTTCATTGGTCTTATGGAGGAAATCTTAATGTTTTATTCCTATGAATGTTTCTTTTTTTCCCCCTCAAAATAAGACCTGATAACAAGGTATAAAATTAATTTATTTGATTCCCTTTCTAGTTGCTCTCTTTCAACAAGTGATATCTGATTTTTAGATCCATTGACCCATATGATCCACTTTTGAATTCCCTTTAATTTGTAAAAACAGATCAGAGAGGAGTATAAAAATGTACAAAATCCATTTTTTTTCCATAAAATGTGAAAAACAGAATGAAAAATAATTTTCCGAAATTTTATTGTCGATGGATTTGTCCCTATATATTTTTACTCAAAGTGTGCTAAAGCTGCTAATGTGACCTAATCTAAGTGATTCTGATGTATGATGCCTCTGCATAGAATATCACAACTGACTATATTATTCTATATAGTTAAAAAAAAGGAAACTCCTCATCTGGCATATGTCATCCAGTCAACGAGGTCCTTTGGATATATTGTGCATATAATCCTGAGATGCGCTATGAGACTATGTCATGATGAGCTGCGTTGTACCTTAAAACACAAATCCTACTTGTTTCTGACTGGCGTAAGATTTATGGCAAGGCATATTGAGGCGCATGCCACTTTTCAGATGAGCATCTTGAAGAATCAGTCGCCTCTGACTCCAGACTGCCCCCTCATTAAGAAGTGTGAACAACGCTGGTCTTGATGAATCGGGCCTATATGTAGTGATATATGATGCAAATGGTGCAGTGGTGTCAGGAACTTGTACAATGACCTATGCTTTGTATTAAAAAATGTTTAGCAGACAATCTGTAGAACTAGAAGCTCTTGATCAGCCACACAGAATTTGTAGTAGGGTCCCCATCTGCTATGTGCCATTCATACCATATGTTTTCCTTTATAGACAATGGATCTTTGGACTTCCCTTAGGTAAAAGATGCAGTCATTATTTCTGTACCCTCTTCAAACAGGTCACTATATGAAACTCATTTATATGTGGTACCTTAAGAGAATCTGTCGCCAGGTTCTTATTGCCCCTTTCGAGAGCAGCATAAATTAGGGACAGTCAATTAGTGGGCTTCTTGCTGTACTTTTCCAAAAAAATCACACATCTCTACTAGTCCTCTTAGTGATGAGCTACTGCTACAGTATGTAGTCTTCTCTCTATTCACGAGCTTTGGTTATCCTCACCCCACACCATTGATTGACTTGTTTCTGTCTATAAACAATATGGG
Source organism: Ranitomeya imitator (assembly GCF_032444005.1). NCBI lineage: Eukaryota > Metazoa > Chordata > Amphibia > Anura > Dendrobatidae > Ranitomeya > Ranitomeya imitator. The sequence goes on along the minus strand of NC_091283.1, from coordinate 546,515,300 downwards.
CAGAAAGCTGTCAGTCAATGGTGTGGGGTGGGATTAGACAAAACTTATCATTGAGAGGACTAGAAGAGCTGCAGCAAATCATCAAAACTACAGCAATCAACACAGAGAGTGTCACAGTGCTGAAATTTGGGTTTCTGTGCCTTATTTGTGCTGCCTTCAGATTGGAAAGCATAAACCTGGCGACAGATTCTATGTATGCCAATGTAAATGAACAAGCACTTTCTACATATTCTTAGGTGACTTTAGTGAACTTCTCATGATACACGTATGTTATATATAAAGAAAGTTATGGTAATGAAATGCCTCTCACTCTGATCGTTGTTGTCTAAAGCTTGGAATATTAACATATATCTTGTCTTGAAGATCATATATACTCAACACTGGAAAATGAAATACTAATATGACTAATCTACCTTAATATATTTGTGTTGCTTCCTGGAAACAGTCAAAAAATACAAATTCAATACAAGCACTGGATATGCATATGTTAACGTGCCAGTGTGTTTGAAGAAAAGCCAAAGACAGTTCTCCTTAGTAATAATAATAGATAACGTTGAATAATAAAATAAAAAGTAAACAATAATTAATTTAAAAAAACATCAAAAGCAGTTCGCTGATGGGCAAAACTGTGATGATATATTGGTTTTATATTTTACACCTATATAGAAAATGTCAATTTAAGGTATTTAAGGTACTGTAACTGCAGCATGGCAATAAATTGAGATTTGACTGCACCATGTGAATAAAAAGTAAAAACATAATCTAAAGCCAATGAGTTCCTATGTCATCTATGTACAATCAGTAAAGCTCCTCCATTGGCCGACATGAAGCTCTTCTTAATATCCTCAAAATTACATTGAAAAGTCCTGAAAGTCCTGAAATCTCATCTTACATTGCTGCTCCACTAATTATGTTTCTTCTGACTGTGATACAAGTGAAATCCTGATTACATTTAACCCCATATACCAAATCCACCTTCACCAAGACATCAATGTGTCTGCTGTGCCCTATTTTTCAACCTCTATGCTTGAACGTATAAGAGTGACATGAATAATGCAATGAAAAAGTGTTTTTTTCTCCTTCTACTGCAGCTCATAAATTTTACATATGAAACACCAGTCATGTTAGAGATGCAGGCAATTATTTTTAGAAACTCGGTAGAATAAAAGGTGGAGGCAGGGAGAAGCATGGTGATGTGTGGAGAAACATGGCCTACTGGTGGTGGCATGACGGAGTTTTGTTACTAAACTGGTGTACTGGGCATTTTCGAAAAATGTAAAGAGTCAGTAGGTAAATCAATCGTATTCACACAGATATGTTTGGATATTGTCACAATATTTATCCTATCAATTATGCAGGAGTTACTGACATAATAAGGGCCTGAGGTAAAAAAGTAAGGAAAGAACCAGAATGGTGAACTGTGACCACTTCAGGACGTGTAATTGCATTAAATCAAATGGTGGTCTTTATGGGAGTTACGTAGCTGTGAGGCAACCTCAACTTACACAGATGAACAAGGCCTACATGAAGGAGAGTGAACAGTGATTCTGTACTACTAATTTCACGAAGTCCATGCAATATTAGGCCATAAGGCAGGTGATCTCAACTTGTGGTCCACATGCGGCCTGCAATAAAAAGTATGCCCCCAATTATCTGCACACAAATCTACTCAGGAGCAGGGAAGGACAAGTACTAATGGTGCTCTGTGCTCCCATCGCTGGGTGCCTATATGTATGGAGTATATAGGTTCATTTGATTCTTGTCAGGAGCTCCAGAAATGTAATAGCATAAGTTCAATATGAGCCTTTTTATAGACATGCAGAAATCTTTACATAAAAGGAACCTGTCACCCCCAAAATCGATGGTGAGCTAAGCCCACCGTCATCAGGGGCTTATCTACAGTATTCTGTAATGCTGTAGATAAGCCGCCGATGTTACCTGAAAGAGGAGAAAAAGACATTAGATTATACTCACCCAGGGGCGGTCCAGCTCCGATGGATGTCTCAGGTCCGCCGGGCCTCTCTGACCTTTCCGGCGCCTGCGCACTGCAGTACTTTTCTCTGCCCTCATCAGGGCAGACAAAGTACACCTGCGCCGGAGCCGCGGCGTGAAGACCAGAAGAGGACGTCATGGAATGAAGATGGGAGGCGCCGGAGCGGACCTGAGACACCCATTTGACCAGACCGCAGCGGGACCGCCCCTGGGTGAGTATAATCTTACGTCTTTTTCTCCTATTTCAGGTAACATCGGCGGCTTATCTACAGCATTACAGAATGCTGTAGATAAGCCCCTGATGATGGTGAGCTTACCTCACCATCGATTTTGGGGGTGACAGGTTCCCTTTAAAAAAAAGTTTCAATGATGGATGAGAGAGGGATAAACTCAGTTCTCAGTATGCTAAAAAAAAAAAAAAAGACAAAAAATCAAATAATGATTAAAACTAATACTACAGCCACAAATAGGTTAGCGAATGAATACACTTCTGCAAACACAGGGCAGGTTAGAACTGCACAGATGAGAGATATCTGACTATGTGGTGGCTATGGTTATACTGCCCATTTACCAGTCTTTTAAACAAGGATAGTAGGTAACGATTGCAAAGGACTCAGTCTTTTCAAGATTTTACAGGCTTTTGGTTCAAGACAAACTAATTGCTCCAAAATCAGGGTAGGAGGCTTTACCAAGTTCAAACTATACTGGTGGGAATCAGAGAGACTGTGATCGCACTCTCCGCCAGTAGTCCAACCATACTGAAAATAAAAAACTGTCCATCAAGATGACTGCACCCATGCCCTGTGGTAAGTCAATGTGGTCCACGGGGCCCAGAGGGATTAGTTGTATCAGCTGTGGAGCAATTTAATGTTTTTAATTAATTTTCTATAAAGAAACTCAACAAAATATATTAAAGAGGTTATAGAAAGGAAGGAAGGGAGAAAGAGAGAACAAGGGAAAGAGAGGGAGAAAGAAGGAAAAAGAAGGGAGGAAGAAAGGAAAAAATGAATAAATAAAATGTCTTTATGAATAAATTCCTTAACTATCTTTAATTATCAAGTCACATTTATTTTATCTGAGAACGTAATCCATATAGTATATTAAAATGGCTCTCATCTATCGTCTTAGTCCGACAGAGAATCCTATCCTAGAAGGATAAGATAGGCACCTGTGAGCATGTGCAGTAGAAATCTTTGCTGCTGTGCCGTATTGGTAGCTACACAGTAGATGGCATAGATTATCTACAGTCACAGCAGAGGAGCTCCTACTGCACATGGTCACAGGCTCATGTCCTAACATCGTAGGGCAGGTTTCTGTCAGTCTAAAAAGACGGCAGCCATTTTAATGTACTATAATTATTACCTCCTTAGACAAAACAAATGTAATTTGCCGATTCAAGTTATTTTGGAATTTATTCATCAGGACATTTTCTTACTTTATTTGTTTTCTATTCCCAGAGAATCCCTCAATCACATTTTTTGTACAATGAAATTTTGTAGGAAAAATGTAGTCTACTGCTTGGATTATTTTTTTTTTTGCAAAAATCCATCATTGTTAAAATTGATTAATAAAACAGTATTTTCAGAAATGTCTCATCATAACCCCAACCCCTGTAGTTTGGTGGACTCATATATGCTTCTCATCATTCACAGGGCTGTGACCCAGATATTAATTTAAGACTGCTGTTCTTTTTCATCTTTCACTGTTTGTGTTCTTTTTGTGGTTTCCCACTTGCTGGCCCTGTTCTAATTATCAGTCATGTATATCTCCCCTTATCAGCGGTCCCTGCATTTCCTGGACTGTCTTTCTGCTTCCCTCACTAATAATTTATGACCTGTAGAAGCAGGTTGTGCCAACTTCCTCTACAGGCCCAGCGGAAGGACCGGGGTCTGTATTCGGGGCTTGCATCACACATTCCAAAAATGACATGTGAACATGAAATCACCTTCTCTTTGGCACATCCCTACTGCTTATTTCACTGTTTTCCGGGGGTACAGAGGTAGAGGCCATACTTAGTACTTAGTGACAGCAACGCCCAAAGGTTCCTATGTCACATAAGAAAATGTCAATTTTTCAAAAAAAATCCTGGAACATATTTTGTAATGAGGAAATTTTCAAGTGGCACCTTCTCCCATATGTTGATATGCTCTATTAGAGGACTTCAATTAGAAATCCACACCAGAGATAGACTGTCCATTTATTCACTAAGTCGGTGATACATACCGTACCTGAGGGCCCATAGCATAAAAATAATACAAGTGATAAATACTCTTGAAATACAGTTTATTTACTTGAACATGGCTCTAGTTGCTAGAAAAAGGTCTACACCTTTAATGTGCAGTCTACCTATGATTTTCATTATTCTCCAAGTATATAGACAATGTCCAAAGCATCTTCTATGTATAAGGCATAAGTAACCATACTAAGCATAAAACATAGATGTATTATTATTTGGTGGTATAGTAATAAAACTGTATAATAATCTATAGCTGCGTTGCATAGAAGTCTATGCTCTATAGACGACATTTTACACATTATGCAACAATTATGGTAAAGAAAAATTATGGAGCCCTTAAACTGAAAGAAAGCAGTTTAGAAAAGTAATTATTATTATTATTATTATTTAACGGCCTTCAGCTCGATCTTGAGCCATGGTGACTTGAAGGATGCATTAATGCTATGTAGGAATAATGATCTTGTGCTAGCCTAGAAAGGTCCACCAGGGTCTTCTCTGCCATTATCTTGACTGTATCAAGCCATCGGGTTGCTAATCTTCTTCACCTTGCTCCTTCTATTCTTCTGACCACGATGTCATTCTCCAGTGACTGCTCTCTTGATATGATGTGTCCAAAGTAGGCAAGTCATAGCTTGGTGATCCTTGCTTGAAGTGACATGTCTGGCTTCATTTGTAAATCAGTAACAAAAATGTGGGCTACTATTCTCTAAACTGGAAAAAAGCGATAATAAGTACAGCAGTAGGCATGGGAAATATTTTCTTCTAGATGACAAAATCTCCAGGAAAATTACCTTGAAAAGTGCAGCACTAAACTTTTTTCAAGGTTAAGCTGTAGGATGCTAGCAGGTGCGTAGGATGCAGTGACACACAGGAGCCAGAGCAAGGGTTAACAGATATTTTATATAGAACAATAGTAAGTCAAGCAGGGGGGTACAAGACTAAAGGTAACAACAATTTAATTTATCAGTCTCTGGGCCTTGGTGGAAGGTAGCTGTAAGATCGTTCGGTGGCGCCGCCGGCTGCTCAAGATGTCTCCAATCCGGTCCTGCAGAAAGGCGATGCACTGTCTCCTTGCAGTGATGAATACTCCGGGTCCTTCGACATGTGGTCTCCTGGTACGGGCACGAGAAGTTGTAGAGGTGTAGGTCAGTGGAACAGCGGATGAAGTAAACAGTTCAGTAGACAAGGTCGCTGAAGAAGTACACAGTCCAGAGGTCACAGCCTCAGAAGCAGGCCGTTTCTCAGTGGGCACCGCAGGGATATGGCTGAGCGGTGCCTCTGCGATGGTCAGCGGAATGATGCTGTGCACTCAGTACTGGTCACTGTACGGTGTGGAGGTCTCTCTGAGCTGTGTGTCATCAGTCAGGATGGACTTGCTAACCGGGTATGATGGCACAGATAGCTGGTGTGGGTAAGTTGAGAGGGAGTCAACCGTCTCTGTGTTCACACTGTGGTTCCCCACCAAAAGACCCATCTTCCCGCTCACACCGCTATTTAAGTCAGACCTGCCCCCATCAGTCAGGTGTCCTGAACTGCTCCGGTCATTAAATCTCTTCCCCCTGGAATAATGGTGACAGCCCCGACAGTTCCAGCCAAGACATGCAAGAGGGACCGTTAGCCTGGTTCACCTCCCTACAAAGCTGCCATTCATATGTAAAAAATGTGAAAAAAATAAACGAGGCTATGCACATGTTCTCACATATATTTTTTATTGTTCATTTGCTTCCTAAATGTAAACATAAGCAACTTTTTAAATAGTCTCCAGGAAAAAAAAATCTAATATTTTGCTGCTGCAGATGTCTGTAAGTCCTTTATCTACACCATGTTCCAAATTATAATGCAAATGAAATTTTTCTCGGATTTTCCTAAATCAAATGACAGTCAGTCTAATAAAAGTCATCACCCGTTAGAGTATACATAATTTTATTGAAGAAACCTTCCAATGATAACAGTATAATCTCCTAAAAGAATAAAAAGTCAAAATGCACTGTTCCAAATTATTAGGCACAGTAGAATTTCTATACATTTGATATGTTTTAAAGAACTGAAAATGCTGATTTGTGGAATTTGCAGCACTAGGAGATCACATTCACTAAACAAAAAAGCTATTTAAGGCTAAGTTCACATTTGCGTTGTTGGGCGCAGCGTCGGCGACGTGACGCAACCAACAACGCATGTACTAAATGCAGCGTTTTGTGACGCATGCGTTGTCATAAGATCCTACAGATCAGGAATTTTGGTGCAGGGAAAACGCTACAAGTAGCGTCCTCTGCGCCCTGTCTTGTGCGTCTATATAACGCATGCGTCGTAAAACGCAGTACAACGCATACCGACACATGTCCATGCGCCCCCCATGTTAAAGATAGGGGCTCATGACGCATGCGTCGGTATGCGTCGACGACGCTGCGCCCAACAACGCAAATGTGAACGTAGCCTAACTCCAAAACATCCTAACAGGCCAAGTTACATGTTAACATAGGAACCCTTCTTTGATATCACCTTCACAATTCTTGCATCCATTGAACTTGTGAGTTTTTGGAGAGTTTCTGCTTGTATTTCTTTGCATGAAGTCAGAATAGCCTCCCAGAGTTGCTGTTGATGTGAACTGCCTCCCACCCTCATAGATCTTTTGCTTGATGATACTCCAAAGGTTCTCTATGGCTCTGTGCACATGCTGCGGATTTTGCTGTGGATCTGTAGCGATTCTGCACCTGCGGGTCCGCAGCAGTTTCCCATGTAAACCTATGCTGCGGAAAAAAACGCGCGGAAACGCAGCGGTTTACATTCCGTAGCATGTCAATTTTTTGTGCGGAATCCGCAGCGGTTTTACACCTGCTCCATAATAAAAAAAACTGCAGGTGTAAAACCGCAGTGGAATCCGCACAAAAACCGTGGTAAATCCACAGTAAATAAATAATAAATCCGCAATAAATCCACAGGAAAAACGCAGTGTTTTTTCCCTGCGGATTTATCAAATCCGCTGTGGAAAAATCCGCAGTGGACCATTCTACGTGTGCACATAGCCTATAGGGTTGAGATCAAGGGAAGATGGTGGCCACACCATGAGCTTATCTCCTTTTATGCCCATAGCAGCGAATGACTCAGAGGTATTCGTTGCAGCATGAGATGGTGCATTGTCATGCATGAAGATGATTTTGCTTCTGAAGGCACGTTTCTGCTTTTTATACCATAGAAGAAAGTTGTCAGTCAGAAACTCTATATACTTTTCAGAGGTCATTTTCACACCTTCAGGAACCTTAAAGGGTCCTACCAGCTGTTTCCCCATGATTCCCGCTCAAAACATGACTCCTCCACCTCCTTGCTGACGTTGCAGCCTTGTTGGGACATGGTGGCCATCCACCAACCATCCACTACTCCATCCATCTGGACCATCCAGGGTTGCCCGACACTCATCAGTAAACAAGACTGTTTGAAAATTAGTCTTCATGTATGTCTGGGCCCACTGCAACCGTTTCTGCTTGTGAACACTGTTTAGGGGTGGCCGAATAGTAGGTTTATGAACCACAGCAGGGACTTGAGGTTTGAGGGACTCCAGAGGCACCAGTAGTTTCAAATAATTGTTTGCTGCTTTGTAATGGTATTTTGGCAGCTGCTCTCTTAATCCAATGAATTTGTCTGGCAGAAACCTTCCTCATTATGCCTTTATCTGCATGAACTCTGTCTGTGCTCTATTTCAGTCACAAATCTCTTCACAGCATGATGATCACTCTTAAGTTTTCGAAGGCATTACACTAGTTAGCGCTTTTCAGCAGCAGAGAGATCCGTTTTATTTCCCATATTGCTTGAAACCTGTGGCCTGGTTAATAATGTGGAACATCATTTTTAAGTAGTTTTCCTTTAATTAGAATCACCTGTTAAACTAATTATCACATGTGTGTTTAAGATTGATTTCAGTGGTCCATTGAGCCCTGAGACACAATACCATATACGAGTTTATTTGAAAACAAAACAATTAAAACTTTATGACACTTAAAGCCAATTTGCATAATAATTTGGAACATGGTGTAGCTGAGTGCTTGTGCAAAAGCTTCTGATGGCTTTCTTAGCTTTTTCCTACCTTCTCTGTGTTAAAGATAGCAACAGAAAGGGGTTGTATTCAGGCTTGGACTGGCCAACAGGAGAACAGAAGAATCTTATGGTGCACGAGTGGCCCACCACCCTCTTATATGAGCAGCAATTGGCATAATACACTTCATTTACCATATACAGACAATGGCAGCATCTTAATAATTTAACAATCAACCCAGTTTATTGCTATAGAATTTTGTGAATGAGGAAAATTGGGGTCCTGAAGTCGATGTTATGGGTGGGCCCTTACTCATTACTGATTGCATCATATATTTATAACATAGACAGGAGGAAAAGAATGTCAAGAAGAGTAGTCTACAGAAAAGGAAGAAAGCACATCAACAGAAAAAAAACAGCACCATGTACACACACAGAGCACACATCCAGCCTATATTACTAGGAGAGATAATCCCCAGGAGAAAAATCATCTGAAACTTGGATCAGGTTACAAACTGCTTAGTTTCAAAACATATGAAGACTGCAGCCTGAAACTTAGCACCATATTATTAACTGAATGTGAATGAGGATAAAGTTATTTTTGCATGTAGCTGAAAAGTGGGGTCCTGAAGTCAATGTTATTGGTGGGCCCTTGGCACCCTAGTACAATACTTGTTGCATCATATATTTGTAACATAGACAGGAGGTAAAGTATCTCAAGAAGAGAAGTTGACAGTAAAGGAGGAAAGCAAATGAAGAGAAAAATGGGATAGAAGTTGTGCCGATATCTTAGCTACTTAAAACCTCAGCACTATGTACACACACATTCCACACATCCAGCCTGTATTACTGGGAGAGAAAGTCCAACAAGAAAAAATATCTGAAACTTGGATCAGGTTACAAACTACTTAGTTATAAAATATATGAAGACTATAGTCTCAAACTTAACATAATATTATCAACTGAATGTACCCACTAACATATGCAAAAATCATTTACTTCCATATCAAAGGTGTCCATAACTTAGTGACCCTTTAAAGAAGACTAGTCAATATGACAGGCTGCTACATATTATTACCATTCTGAAACTGTACTAAGGTAACTTGCCTTCCTTATATTTGATATAACTATTCTGGAGCTCCATTGTGGTTTATTGCATCTGACTTTTATTCTATTACTTGAACACAACATGAAATTTCTCTGGAAACTTGGAAAAGTCTCACTGGTTGTCTAACTAGAGCAGAAAGGTAATGTAGAGCGACTACTGCAGAAGCTGGCACTACACCAGGACGGGGAGCGAGGGCAGTCTCCAGTGAGGGTCTAGAAGTCCCCTGTACCCTCTTTTATGCATAGAAAAAAATAGAAGCTTCATAAAGCTTGGCTGAAATTTGATTTCTGTACTGAGCTGATAACAGAAAACTGAATTAAGTTTCCCATGAATGCAACATGTAAACGGAGGATGATACAATCACTGTTAGCTCCCCAGAGTAAATCCTGTAATGGAGGGAAGAAGACGATCACATTTTTATCATGGATGAATAATGTTACAGACTCAATATGGGCGCCAGACACTCGCCAATAAGCGGTGACACAGCGTCACACGCCCTGTTCACTATTGCTCCTGCGGTGAAATATTGCACAACTAGTCTCTGATTGCAGCCATTTCCTATACACAGATAAATTATTTAGTGGGAAACAGATTTCTTTTCTGTTAAAAAATTTATACAATTTTAATATTATTTCCACATCATAAGGCCTCACTCAGACATGTGTGAATCATGTACGTGTTCAGTTCTTTTCGCGGATAGAACACCTATCCATTATAGTCCATGAAGGTGTTCGTAAGTCCATGTTTTTTTATGAGTTTCTTTAAACTACGTACAGTCCAGACCAAAAGTTTGGACACACCTTCTCATTTAAAGATTTTTCTGTATTTTCATGACTATGAAAATTGTAAATTCACACTGAAGGCATCAAAACTATGAATTAACACATGTGGAATTATATACTTAACAAAAAAGTGTGAAAAAAATGAAATTATGTCTTATATTCTAGGTTCTTCAAAGTGGTCACCTTTTGCTTTGATGACTGCTTTGCACACTCTTGGCATTCTCTTGATGAGCTTCAAGAGGTAGTCACCGGGAATGGTCTTCCAACAATCTTGAAGGCGTTCCCAGAGATGCTTAGCACTTGTTGGCCCTTTTGCCTTCACTCTGCGGTCCAGCTCACCACAAACCATCTCGATTGGGTTCAGGCCTGGTGACTGTGTAGGCCAGGTCATCTGGCGTAGCACCCATCACTCTCCTTCTTGGTCAAATAGCCCTTACACAGCCTGGAGGTGTGTTTGGGGTCATCACATGAAGACGGAAGGTGCAAGACCCGGACCCGCGACGCCCATCGGACAGGACAGCACCAGGACCGCCCCTGGGTGAGTATAATCTAACTTGTTTTTCTTATCTTTCAGGGTACATCGGGGGCTTATTACAGAATTCAGTAGATAAGCCCTTAATGGCGGTGGCCGCAGTTTATAGCGGCAAAATGAGGTGACTGATTCCCTGTAATAAACATGCTGATAGAAAACACAATAATACAGTCCACAAATATAGATGGTCCCATTTTTTTCAAATTCTTTCTGCTACAACTGAGGTCATAGATAGTTAGAGAATTACTTGTTGGGCCATTTCCGGGTTACATTGTTTTGTTCTCTGTAATATATTGACATTTTCAATGTTTTATTATCTACTTCCACTAGCTCATTGTGTTATTGTCATTGTTTATGTACCATCGGGGAAAATTATAATTCGGTATTTTCTGAATAGTTAAAACAGTAACATTAGTTCTTATGGGAATTATTATATCCATATAAATTATTTTCTTTGGGAAAAAAGCATGACTTAAAACGGAAGTCCACTTAAAATAGTCTTTGGCATGACCATATTTAATTTCACTTTAAACTTTATTTGACTTTAGAAAAATAATTTTAATACAGATTTTAGCTTCATACTAAGCTTAAATATTACAAAAATGGTGTCCTTTATGTTTAGTGTAAACTTGTAATAGGCAATTTCAACCTTAAAGAGAATCTGTAACAAGGTTTTTGCTACCTCATCTGAAAGCAGGATAATGTATGAAAAAAATAGACCCTGTTTCCAACAATGTATCACTTAGGTTACTGGATGCAGCAGTTCTGACACAATCAGAGTTCTTAGATTTAGAATGAAGCAGAGCTGAGAAAGCTAACCCCGCCCACAACAGGCTCTGTATGTGTATTGTCTATTGATAGGAAGCTGCTTATCACAGGAGGGGGCATGTACAGACGAGTGCCTAGGCAGCGGCTAGTCACAGCAATAATAATCACCTGGTGATAAAACCTTGAGTATAAGTAAACAACAACACACTGCGCAAGTGACACATTGTTGAATTTTTTGTTTTAACCCCTACCTCACACTCTCCTCAGATTGCATATCAAAAATCTGTTGACAAATTTCCTTTACAGGAGTAAGCATGGCTTAGTCAGTCTGTTGTTGACACACTCATTGTAAGAGGGTTTCCAGAACAGCAAGCTGCCTCCTAGGCATGGACAAGCCAGTGCCAGTCTATTTTGACAAATCTATTGTTCACATGCATTATTGAAGGGATAGTTACCACATTAGTATGAACATTTCAAAAGAAATCTACTATATAATTGTGTAAGGGTCACTTCCGTCTGTCTGTCTGTCACGGATATTCAATGGTCGTTACCTCTGTCATGGAAATCCAAGTCACTGATTGGTCGTGGCAAAACAGCCATGACCAATCAGCGACGGCCACAGTCCGGCGGCCACATGGCCGCTCCTTCCTCCCCGCAGTCAGTGCCTCCTCCATACTCCCCTCCAGTCAGCGCTCGCACAGGGTTAATAGCAGCGCTAACGACCGCGCTATGCCACGGTGTAACGCACTCGGTTAACGCTGCTATTAACCCTGTGTGACCAACGTTTTACTATTGATGCTGCCTATGCCCAGCCACATAGTATATTGCCCAGTCACGTAGTATATTGCCCAGCCACGTAGTATATTGCACAGTCACGTAGTATATTGCCCAGCCAGGAAGTATATTGCCCAGTCACGTAGTATATTGCCCAGCCACGTAGTATATTGCACAGTCACGTAGTATATTGCCCAGCCAGGAAGTATATTGCCCAGTCATGTAGTATATTTCCCAGTCATGTAGTATATTGCCAGTCAGGTAGTATATTGCTCAGTCATGTAGTATACAGCACAGAGCCACGTAGTATATTGCCCAGCCACGTAGTATATTGCACAGTCACGTAGTATATTGCCCAGCCACGTAGTATATTGCCCAGCCACGTAGTATATTGCCCAGTCATGTAGTATATTGCCCAGTCACGTAGTATATTGCCCATCCACATTGCCCAGCCACGTATTATATTGCCCAGTCACGTAGTATATTGCACAGCCCATGTAGTATATTGCACAGCCCATGTAGTATATTGCCCAGCCCACATAGTATATAGCAATGTGGGCATCATATCCCTGTTAAAAAAAGAATTAAATAAAAAAATAGTTATATACTCACCTTCCGGAGCCCCCAGATCCAAGCGAAGCGGTTCCCGACGCTCATCGCGCGCTCCGGTCTCAAGAGTGCATTGCGTTCTCGCCGAGCGGCCAAACAAACCTTTTATAGCTGCAGCATGTACAGGACCTTCCCAGAAGGACCAATGGGAGGCTGCCACAGAAGATGAGCACCTTCAGGACATTCCTGGAGGACCAAAGGGATCTGCTGCAGTATCTGAGCATGTGACCATCGATCTCCAATGGGAGATCTTGCCCTGGGCATGCTCAGAAGGGGAAAAGCAGGACTTAGTCCCAAAAGCGTCTGCTCGCCGCTACCCAGCACTGGCTTCAATGGCAGAAGCAGGAGAAGCAGCAGTAATCCTATGCACAGAGTGAGACTGAGCAAGACGCTGGGACCGACGTCTCTGCTGAGCAGGCTCCACTGCGGCTGATGCAGAATGAGAGACTGCAGCAGACATGGTTCGAGATTCAACCTGTGCAGCGGCGGGAACTCGACTCCTAGCATTCTATAGATTATAATGCACTACTCATGGTCTTCCATAGACTATAATGCACTCCTCTTGGCTCTCCCTAGAATATAATGCACTACTCATGGTCTTCCATAGACTATAATGCACCTCTCTTGGCCCTCCATAGAATAGAATGCACTCCCCATGATCCTTCATAAAATATAATGCACTCCTTATGGTCCTACATACTCTATTATGGACACTAGTCACTGATTTAAAAAAATATATACAATTCTCACCTCTCTTCATTCCACCTGATGCTTCGGTCTCCTGAGCATGTGGCATGAAGCGCCGCACATCTCAGTACAGAGTATACCAAAACATGGGGAAAGAAATGAATTTGGAGGAATTTATTACATATTAACAAAAAGGGGCAATCCCCATAATGAAATCCCTCACTAATAAGCCACAAAATTTAACTTTAATTGTTATCTATTAAAATTGCTGTGGGATATTACTAAAATATTGTCCCTAATCTGTTCCAACTCATATTGTAAGATATGCACTTACGTTTGGTAAGGGTGACACCCAGGAAGTCACCAACTTTCTAACTGAAGGACAATCACACTATAGCACAAGTCACCCCGGGTGCGCACTGTAATGATGTCATCGCATCCCCTGCACTGAGACGTCAAACTCCAAGGAAGAATGATGGGGGAAGAACCGTCAGCTGATGCTCCGTTCTCCATCATCATTGCTCGCGGTACCCCTTAGCAGTCACGTGACCTGTCGCCATTGGCAGTACGGCACTGAAACACATCTATGCATCCAAATGCCTTACTTAAGGGTGCCTTTTTAGCACACTGTCACTAAGCAAAAGATGACAAAAAAGATTGGTTAGTGGTTTCTGAATGGCTATTTCTATGGTAACTTGTTTGTTTTTTACACTTTTGTCAAAATGTCCACCTAAATAGACAAATGACCATAAATCTGTAAGTAAATTATAATTACCAAACCTGATTTTTACCTTTAACTTATGATTAACTAATATGTGAGATAGTCTTATATTTTAAGTGGAAATCTACCTTGACCTTATAAGTTTGCTGATAATGTCACCATGATGGAAAAAACTATCAATGACAGGTGCACATATTGTATCCATGGCAGTTCCCAATGTTTAAAAAAATCTCATTAGTATTTTTCTACGGCTTTCATGCTGTTAAACTGGGCTATGTGCCTTCTTATTGTGAATAAACAACAGAGAAAGGCGGGCACCGCACATAATATGACGGCGATCAGCCACGTGCATATAAACAGTATAAGAAAAAAGCACAAGAGAAGGATATGCACAAACTGGCATCAACCGTATATAATAAATTTTATTTTAACAAATCTTTACAACAAAAAGGCAATAAAAAGGACACACAATTAAAAACATTTAAAAACAAAGCAGACCAACCCTCCTCCTCCAGGACTAAACAATATAAATGAACATGCAAATGTTACACGGGGCATGAGATCAGGATAACAGATTCATATAGTCCAAAATGGTCACACTAGAAATCATCAAGGCCCCGTACTGAAATCCGTCTAGACCCCTACTATAGCAGTTATTAAATAAAGTCTATAGCCCCTAGTGAGGGAGCAGTAATGCGAAAAGAGTGCACCGAATATCACCACAACCAATAAGGTGCTGCACCCTATATCCGCACACCTGCTACACACCTAAATATTGACAACCCATATCATACATCCCCTAGTATGGAATCAAATCCAGATCGATACAGAAATGGTCCCTAGGTGGCCAGGGTACTGGGCAAAAAAAGCCTGACATAAGAGGTGGTAACATTACGTTAGACCTCCTTAGGAGGGAGTCCAAGTGGATCTACAACTTGAATAGTCGGGCCCCAGGGGGGATGAATGAAGAACTTTTATTTACTGGCTTTTATAAGCAGATCTAGGCATTCACCCCTTTCTAGCATCGCCGTCTATCATAAGCCAATTGAGTTTATTTACTTTCACAGACTGAGTGCCTAGCAATATGGTATTTTTCTTTTCCCCTCAGGAAAACATTGTCATCAACCAGAGGACATCGTGACTCCTTTTTTTTTTTTTTTTTTGCGGTGCACAAATCTAAATCTTCGGTGTGCATATTTTGGTCTTTCCCTCTACTATCATGGCGTGAGCGTACAAACCCTTGCCTTATATCATGGACCCTGCGACGATCGTTTTACTTATTGTAATAACAGAGCGCATGTGGGGTGGTATAAGGGTGAAGTTCCACATCTGTTTATACCTCACTAACAGCGGCTGGGATTACTGTGCCGCTCAATAATTTATGTGTCTCTATAGTCAGCTTAGATACGTAGGTGCGCAAACTTTAAACTCTAGCACGCATATTGTGGTGCTTGTATACACATCTTTGTCTTATGTCATGGACCTTGCGACGATCTTTTTATTTGATATGACGGCATGGGGGATGGTACTAAGTTGTTGTTCCATACCAGTTTACACCTTACTTTTATCATCTGGCTATATTGTATCGTTCAATGAGTCATGTGTTCTCACATTTAATACGCATGCGTCCTAATCTTGGTCTTTGAATAACTGGTATTACTGTATATAATCTCAATACTCGTTGTGCACTCTTTAAGTGTCATCTTCTTGGTTACAATGGCGATTGCGCGGGGTCTGTTGCACTACATCATGTATCCTGTAAACGTTCATTTTTAGTATGTTTGTGGGGTGCAACATAGTTGATGATTGATAATAGTGTATACCCTACCAATAGCGCTTAGCGTTACTGTACTGTCTAAGAGGTTATGTACTCGTATTTGGACATGGCTTTGCCCTAATCTTGGTCTTTGACCTACTCATACAATTTTTTAGTGTGCACACTGTTTAGGTATTATCTTCCTGGTATTTAATTGCGCTTGCGCATGAATCTGTGTCTTACATCATGGACTCTGCAATGTCCATCTTCATCCAGCAGTATAACGCATATGGGGTGGCACATGGTTAATGATTTATACCAGTGTGCACCCCATTAGTAGCACTCATAAAGATTGCGCCGTTTAACAACTCTTGCGTCCACATATTTGTATTAGACCCGGACAGGTCTCACTCTATTTGACTCTCTGCATTATGGAATGGAAGGGGAACAGGCAGTGCGCATGCCTGGGTCGCCTTTGTGGTTACCACTTCGGCGCCTGCGCATTTACTTCTCTCTGTATGTTGGTGAGTGTTTCCTTGGAGAACGCAGCGCTTGCGCAGTCTCTTACCATTGAGCGGTGTTAACCTTTGGGCTCGTATGCGCATGACCGGAAGTGCTCTTCTGTCACACGCCGGTAACCCATTACCACGCCGCTGCAGCCTCACAGGTGAAATTTATCTCTTTATTATGGTGTATATGTAAAAGGCGTATGTGGGACATATCCTCTACAACCTTCCCCTGACGAAGACGCCTTAGTAGCGTCGATACGCGTGGGGCCGTCATCCCCCTCTTGGACTTTTCTCTGTCAGCTACCCCCTCGCACTATTCAGCCCTTTGTAGGGACACACGGATTTTGTGTACCTGCCTCCCTGGCAACCCCCCCTTTTTTTGCCCAGTACCCTGGCCACCTAGGGACCATTTCTGTATCGATCTGGATTTGATTCCATACTAGGGGATGTATGATATGGGTTGTCAATATTTAGGTGTGTAGCAGGTGTGCGGATATAGGGTGCAGCACCTTATTGGTTGTGGTGATATTCAGTGCACTCTTTTCGCATTACTGCTCCCTCACTAGGGGCTATAGACTTTATTTAATAACTGCTATAGTAGGGGTCTAGACGGATTTCAGTACGGGGCCTTGATGATTTCTAGTGTGACCATTTTGGACTATATGAATCTGTTATCCTGATCTCATGCCCCGTGTAACATTTGCATGTTCATTTATATTGTTTAGTCCTGGAGGAGGAGGGTTGGTCTGCTTTGTTTTTAAATGTTTTTAATTGTGTGTCCTGTTTATTGCCTTTTTGTTGTAAAGATTTGTTAAAATAAAATTTATTATATACGGTTGATCCCAGTTTGTGCATATCCTTCTCTTGTGCTTTTTTCTTATTGTGAATACTCATAGTACACCTGAAATCTATCATAAAGTTAACGTTTACTGAAAGTTCTATCCTTAGGTTTTTAATGGATCTGTGGAATCCAGTTCCTGGACCCCAGTTAAAATCTGTAAAAGGTCCCTTCTTACAATGTGCTATTTAGATAACTGGTGTCTGGTAAAATGGTGGTGTCTTGTATAAATAATGTGTGTCAAACCTGTGGAGAAGACTAGGGCAGCAGTTAGAGCAGGAAGACTAAAGAACTTTCTGCTAATTGAATTAGAGCTAGTGCTACTGGACGATGACCCTTACTATATTTGGATGGTAAAAGATTACCTCATATGGGTAGTGTTTTGGCCCTTTTTTGCTGAAGACTTCACCTTGAATAAATATAGAAGGCGGATTTTTAGCCCCAAGCTTGATGAAATAAATAAATTATAAATGATGGGTACATGTATTGTACCCATGGCAGTTCCCTATGTTTATAAAATCTCATTGGTGTTATTCTACTGCTCTCAAGAACTTTTTATGGGCCACAAGACTCTGTTTTATTGTGAATAAAAGTACCTAGAGAGGACTAGACAGCTAAGAGATAATTAACAATAAATTAGGACATTTTTGAAATTTTCAAATTTCAATTTGATTTTGTTTTTGTATTTTAAAGTCGTTATTGCAGCAAAATTCTTTGCACAATTTTACAGCATAGCATAGAAATTCAATAGGAAATGACACTGGAGTTGCATGTGACAGATAGCAATTTGATTTCATTACTTCTTACGGAGACACTAAAACATGATTGAGCTTCTATTTGTGATTTATTCTTATACTATATACACATGCTAACCCCATGGAAAATAACATATTTTGCCTAAAATGACATCACAAGGGAGTAGATGTGTGCATTGCTTACATTTACTTAATGTCTCCAACTTTCCTTTCGGTATTATAATGAAAGAAATACATTGTGGTTTGATGTTTAGAGCAAATTTGGTCACATGCCACATTGTAGGACCAATAAAGCTATGCTTATTTTCAATAATAAGTATGCTCGGACTGGGCCACAGGGAGGATAGGTGAATTTCCCGGTAGGCCCCTTTGCAGTAGTGGACCCCCACATCCTGATATAAGAAGTAGTTGGCCAGCATCTCATCATTCATTTAATAAACTACCCAGTTTATTATTATAGAAGTATTTTCCCAATCTCAGAGGACCCCTATAAACACTCTTAGACCTCCTCCTTAAGTTACGTTAAAATTAGGCTATATATTGCACATTTCTCTATATAAATAATCAATATTTTACACTTGAGCATGGAAAAGATGTCTAATATATGGACATGCTGCATTCTTGGGATTCATGGTCAGGGTAATAAAATGGCTCCATGCATTGTCTATAGGCAACAGGTGCACAATATGAACCGCTATGGAGCTGTAAGCTGGCACTGCGCCATGTTTGCTTTAGCATATCTGTATACCCCTGAACCCTATGAGCAGATGTTTTCAGGGTCACAGAATGTTCAGGGTACAGCATGTTATCCAACCACAGTCGTTTATTAAACTTTCTAATTAACATCAAATTAACCAATTAACTAAACTCATATTATAGCAAAGCAGCTTGCTGAGTAGATGAGGATACCAAATCCTAAACCCTCTTAATTCCACAAAAGCTCCCAGGTCGAGATATTTGATATTTGCTTGCTAATAGCACAAAAAAGCAGAACATTGAACACAAGGTTTAATTTTTCTTCTTAATCCAGGAACGGCGAACCAATTTCACTCAATGCGCTATCTCGCTGACCTACCAAAGTGCGCAACTGAAGCAGGGGTCACAGTGGCACCCAGTGGTCAGTCACGGAACTGCAACTATAATATTGATTCTATCTCAATACATTGCCAATAGACATTCTGCATGACAATTTAGTATATACTTATGGGCACAATGGTTTAGAATATATTCATACAACATACAACGATATCGTGGACTTCATATGTAACAGAATAGGATGAGAGTTCTTTGTTAATGCACTTGTGCTGCCAACACATGTAAGCTTGTGACCCTCTATTATTTTACTTGCGGGAAACATCTGTTTAGGATTTAGAACCACAAAATGAATGTAAAATGTATGAAAAGTCAAGCTGCAAGATTTATTCATGTAAAAATGAAAGTCATAGTCATGCTCTAAATGACTATCTGCAATCTCTGTACTATTCTGTATTATCACCAAAGACCACATCTAGGCACCCAGCTTGTGGCAGATTGCCCGGGAAAGGTGCCTGATGGCAGGGAGGCTTCTGCCTCCATTCTAGGTGAAGGCCTGGCTTCTTATACACCCGTAGGTTAATAACATGAATGGTCAGAACGTCCATCTATATGGATGCTGATTATATTGCATTATTCCCAATGTCTATATCTAGTTGAGATACCAGCCACAATACCTCCATGCGGCTAAATAAACGTCCAATCACTTGTGTACTTGTGTGACCGGCCACCAATGTCCTCGTTGTGGTCACCACCGTGGTGCTATGTTCTATAGAGCTATACGTATCGTACATACATTCACGCGCTGCTGTACCTCAATATATCATACGACGACATGAATATAAGTCGTGCAGCATATTACACACCCATAGGAATCAATTCCTTGCACATCATAAAGTTTTACAAGATAGTGGGCATCATTAATCAGAAGTATCTAACAGTGATGCTGCTGCCACCATAAACAGAAGAATCAGGAAATGGTCTGAGCTGTTGGTAAATCACTGAAAAATGGCGCAATTACTTTATTAGAAATGGCGCTCTTATTGTTTGCGGTTATATTAGGAGGCAGTTTTAGCGAGACTGATATGCGTTCGAAATTGTGACTAATTCTGAGGTAAATTTCTACGTGGCCAAGATATACAT
Organism: Ranitomeya imitator; assembly: GCF_032444005.1. NCBI lineage: Eukaryota > Metazoa > Chordata > Amphibia > Anura > Dendrobatidae > Ranitomeya > Ranitomeya imitator. The sequence goes on along the minus strand of NC_091283.1, from coordinate 546,495,032 downwards.
TATCCGTGTGTCTGTATTAGTGAAATATATATATCTATACACACACATATATATATATATATATCGCCAATGGTCTTTTGTGTATATATGTAAATATATGCATATGAATAGCATACACATAGATAAATGTAAACATGCAGATTTACAGACACGTATACATAGCATTCTACATAAATGTCTATAGGTCCTTATGCGTGCACACAAACATATACATACATGCTAAAAAATAGACGACCAGCTACAAATAAATGAGCCAAATGCACAAAAATAGATGTAAAAAGAGAGTGAGCGCCTTCTATTTCCCTGTAGACTGTTTCCTTAGCTTTCCTCTCTGGTAACAAAGGGGCGAGCTGTGTTTATGCCCAGAGCTGGCACTGTATATAGGGCTTAGAGCCGTGTATACAGAGGTATTTCCAGTCCTTGTAACTTTTTTGTGACACAAAGGCCTTGAGGTGGTCCGTCAGCACGAGAAGAACTTAGAATCAGCCTGGACAGCGTTTCCTGCACCTTCCACAGCCCCTCGCTGGTCACTTCAGTCTATAGGACGCGATCAGGCTGCTGATCAACAAATGCTGACTGTTTTTTTTCCTTTGTTGATCACCGTTTGTCTAAGTCCGCTTTGTGCCTATGAAGGACTATAGCACCAAAAAACTAATATATACACCCTCAGATGTGCAGGGGGGCTCAGTGTGCAAATAGAAGGGGTCTTCCTAATACAAAAGGTTTCGGTGATCTTCCATGAGTAAATAAGGGTGCACTAAAAAGAATGAGGAATTCAGTTCTCCTACATCTGTATAACAATCAATACAATACATAAGCAAACAGAGAAAACAATACATATACAGCAAAAGCCTGATCATCCCTCTGTATACATGTCAGCATATTGGACATAAAGTATAACCTGGTGCCATGTAGCTCATTGACAAAAAAATAAAAATCTAAAAAAGGTATAATATAATAAAGCAATACTCACCCTAAGATATTTGTCTAAAATCCGGAACATGACAAATCCTAGTACATCCACCACAGTGAACACCCTCTATTATTTAGAACACCTCTGGCACGTCTGCCTATATGCACTGCAAGTTTACTATGAACCCAACTACCACACAAATGAGGACATTTTCCTGTTAGATTCCGCACCATAATATCTGACATCTCAAATTGTCTGTCAGCACACCTCAACTGTACAGGAAGATACAATACAGGAGGACAGGTTTATTTCTTTTCTTTGTTTTTCTATTTTTTTTTTCTTTAGTATTATTTTATGCCTGGGATTACAGGGGTTAAAGGCAAGCACATTTCCATACACATGGAATTGGAGGCGTGATCTTATAATCATTTATTTTTAATGGCCGGAGAAAGGAGGGGTTGGGTGGACAGGCTAGGAATGATTTTGGGGGGATTTGGAAGTGGGAAGGACAAACTGTAGCCAATAGCAGTCAATGAAAGGAGTTGTAAGGTGTTTGTGTTCCTTAGGAAAGATCTCAACCAACGGTGCCTTGTGTCTGAGGAACTTGTCACCTGTTCGAAGCTTAGGGAATGACACATTGGAAGTCACAGAAAGGTTAATGTGACAAATCTCTACGAATTCTTGGTGACCACCACATCTACGTTATGAATTCAGGATGTCCACCACAGCTACTTCTACCTTGATGAATTCATGATGTCCACCACATTTACTTCAACATCTATGCATTCGTGATGTCCATCACATCTACTTCTATATCTATGAATTCATGATGTCCATCAATTCTACTTTTATGAATTCACGCCCATCTCATCTTCTTCTACTTTATGAATTCAGGATGTCCACCACATCTACTTCTATTAATTCACGATGTCCACCACATCTACTTCTACCTTATAAATTCAGGATGTTCTCCACATATACTTCTATCTCTATGAATTCAAGAAGTCTAGGACAACTACTACCACTATATATTCCGATGTCCACCTTATCTACTTCTACCTTAGTAGATTCATGGTGCCCACTGTAACCACCGATGTCTGTCTCTGTTCATAAGTGCACATCTATTATGCGTATGTATATTAATTCATGAACAACACAGCTACTAATATCTCTTAATATTTGTAGTGGACATAACATCTACTCTTACTCTTTTTCATTCATAGTGGGCATCACAACTTTCTCGGAAATGATACTGATAATCCAAACTACTTTTGGCTTCATTATGTCATAGTCGTTATTACAGCTCCTTCTGATGGCCAGTGTAATTGACCAAGCAGTGACCATGTTCATGCTACATAGTTCATACAACCATGCAAGCAAGATAACATATGGCAGATATTCCTCGCGAGTCTTCAATGTGAGTGATGTGACTGTTCTATATATGTGACAATATCTACACACATGCCTGCAATCAGTGGGTTAAACAAGCATCCCTGCCTGATAACAACCTGTGCTTCCTTGCAGCTGTCATCCCACAGTACTACCCTCTGTCCTGCAAGTTCAGAGCATGCACCAAGCTAGAACCTGGCATGCCCCATCGCCATGCCCAGATGGATCAGCATGGGGCAGACCAGCCAGTGGTGGACCAGCCAGGACCCAGTGCAACAACTTCTCTCTGGCAAACTCTTCCATCCCAGGCAGGCACCACTGTCACACTGGCCACTAAGGGCACAAAGTTACCATCCACTTCTGGTCTTAACCCCTTCCCACTCAATAAGCAGTAAGAGCAAGCATAAGAGCAGATGTGGCAGCAGAGTGTTAACACTGTACCTTGTTGCAGTGATAAAAGTCCAGGGGGCTGAGGCAGGTGGGGTCTGTAGATAAGGTGCCCACGCTGGTGGGGGCAGGAGGGTAGAACCTAACGTCCATCACAAGTCGGCCGGAGGGGCATTAAAGCAGCTTGATGTTTTGTGTATAGATTTTTTTATAAATTCTCTTCTGCAGCCTCCTGTGTGAGCTGCACTGCCTCTTGCTGAGTGTATGTGTGTGATGGAGGGAGGGAGGCTGTGTCTATTGTTTGAAACAACAAGACAGAGAGGGAGAGAGAGAGGAGGGAGAGGGAAGGGTGGGGGGGTTGGGCATCATTTATTCTCCTTCTCTCAAACATCCGTTCTGTGCTCTCTCTCTTTCTCTCACTATTTTCAACCCCCTCTCTCTATTCTCTCTTGTTCTTTCCCAGGCCTCTCTCCCCACTCTCTCTTTCCCTCTTTTTACTCTCCCTCCTTCTCCTTTTCTTTTTATTAACTCTTTCCTAGCCTTCCACCTCCCATGTAGCTGCACATCTGCAATCCTTTTATTTTACTGTTACATTCCTCACTTTGCACATCGGCATATGAATGGTTAATGATACTTAGCCACATAGCTTACAGTTCATTATCTGGAATGTGTATCACAATTATCCCTATTAACACCTGCAATACCTAATAGATAAGAGGATGAAGCATTTCCCCTCCCCCTGATCAATCTATCTACCCTGTATCTATCTGTCTCATATCTATCTATCTATCTATCTATCTATCTATCTATCTATCTATCTAGTATCTATCTATCTATCTATCTATCCCGTATCTATCTGTCTATCTATCTATCTATCTAACTAATATCTATCTATCTATCTATCTATCTATCTATCTATCTATCTATCTATCTATCTATCCCATATCTATCTATAACACATCTATCTATCTATCTATCCCATATCTATCTATCTATCTATAACACATCTATCTATCTATCTATCTATCTATCTATCAATCCCATATCTATCTATCTATCTATCTATCTATCTATAACACATCTATCTATCTATCTATCTATCTATCTATCCCATATCTATCTATCTATCTATCTATCTATCTATCTATCTATCTATCTATCTGTCCCATATCTATCTATCTATCTATTTATCTATCACATATCTATCTATCTATCTATCTAATATCTATCTATCTATCTATTTTTCTATCTATCTATCTATCTATCTATCTATCTATCTATCTATCTATCTATCACATATCTATCTATCTATCTATCTATCACATATCTATCTATCTATCTATCTATCTATCTATCTATCTATCTATCTATCACATATCTATCTATAACACATCTATCTATCTATCTATCTATCTATCTATCTATCCCATATCTATCTATCTATCTATCTATCTATCTATCTATCTATCTATCTACAGTGCCTACAAGTAGTATTCAACCCCCTGCAGATTTAGCAGGTTTAATAAGATGCAAATAAGTTAGAGACTTCAAACAAGAGCAGGATTTATTAACAGATGCATAAATCTTACAAACCAAAAAGTTTTGTTGCTCAGTTAAATTTTTATAAATTTTAAACATAAAAGTGTGGGTCAATTATTATTCAACCCCTAGGTTTAATATTTTGTGGAATAACCTTTGTTTGCAATTACAGCTAATAATCGTCTTTTATAAGACCTGATCAGGCCGGCACAGGTCTCTGGAGTTATCTTGGCCCACTCCTCCATGCAGATCTTCTCCAAGTTATCTAGGTTCTTTGGGTGTCTCATGTGGACTTTAATCTTGAGCTCCTTCCACAAGTTTTCAATTGGGTTAAGGTCAGGAGACTGACTAGGCCACTGCAACACCTTGTTTTTTTGCCTCTTGAACCAGGCCTTGGTTTTCTTGGCTGTGTGCTTTGGGTCGTTGTCTTGTTGGAAGATGAAATGACGACCCATCTTAAGATCCTTGATGGAGGAGCAGAGGTTCTTGGCCAAAATCTCCAGGTAGGCCGTGCTATCCATCTTCCCATGGATGCGGACCAGATGGCCAGGCCCCTTGGCTGAGAAACAGCCCCACAGCATGATGCTGCCACCACCATGCTTGACTGTAGGGATGGTATTCTTGGGGTCGTATGCAGTGCCATACAGTCTCCAAACGTCACGTGTGTGGTTGGCACCAAAGATCTCGATCTTGGTCTCATCAGACCAGAGAACCTTGAACCAGTCAGTCTCAGAGTCCTCCAAGTGATCATGAGCAAACTGTAGACCAGCCTTGACATGACGCTTTGAAAGTAAAGGTACCTTACGGGCTCGTCTGGAACGGAGACCATTGCGGTGGAGTACGTTACTTATGGTATTGACTGAAACCAATTTCCCCACTGCCATGAGATCTTCCCGGAGCTCCTTCCTTGTTGTCCTTGGGTTAGCCTTGACTCTTTGGACAAGCCTGGCCATCTGCACGGGAGGAAACTTTCAAAGGCTGTCCAGGCCGTGGAAGGCTAACAGTAGTTCCATAAGCCTTCCACTTCCGGATGATGCTCCCAACAGTGGAGACAGGTAGGCCCAACTCCTTGGAAAGGGTTTTGTACCCCTTGCCAGCCTTGTGACCCTCCACGATCTTGTCTCTGATGGCCTTGGAATGCTCCTTTGTCTTTCCCATGTTGACCATGTATGAGTGCTGTTCACAAGTTTGGGGAGGGTCTTAAATAGTCAGAAAAGGCTGGAAAAAGAGATAATTAATCCAAACATGTGAAGCTCATTGTTCTTTGTGCCTGAACTACTTCTTAATACTTTAGGGGAACCAAACAGAATTCTGGTGGGTTGAGGGGTTGAATAATAAATGACCCTCTGAAAAGAATTTTCACAATTTAAAAAAAAAAATAAAGAAATAACATTCTTTTTTGCTGCAGTGCATTTCACACTTCCAGGCTGATCTACAGTCCAAATGTCACAATGCCAAGTTAATTCCAAATGTGTAAACCTGCTAAATCTGCAGGGGGTTGAATACTACTTGTAGGCACTGTATCTATCTATCTATCTATCTATCTATCTATCTATCTATCTATCTATCTATCTATCTATCTATCTATCCCATATCTATCAATCTATTTATCTATCACATATCTATCTATCTATCTATCTATCTAATATCTATCTATCTATTTTTCTATCTATCTATCTATCTATGTATCTATCTATCACATATCTATCTATCTATCTATCTATCTAATATCTATCTATCTATCTATCTATCTATCTATCTATCTATCTATCTATCTATCTATCTATCTATCTCATATGTATCTAGAAAAAGAAAACATGGCAGTTTGTACCTGTTCACACTTATGAGGTGCTGGTCAGGTTTTTTTTTCTATCAATCTATCCCATTTCTGTCTGTCTGTCCGTCCGTTCGTCCGTCCGTCCGTCCGTCCGTCCGTCCGTCCGTCCGTCTATCTATCTATCTATCTATCTATCTATCTATCTATCTATCTATCTATCTATCTATCTATCTATCTATCCATCATATATCTATTTAGAAAAAGAAAACATCGCAGCTTGCACCTGTTCACACTTATGAGGTGCTGGTCAGGTTTGTGCAATTGCTTGAGTGAGTCAGCAAAGATTTAAGATTTTCCGGTAATTGAAATTATTATAAGTAATGTTACGATTATGGTATTAATTATGCATTTTTCATAGCAATTTGTCTCTTTCTGGAATTGTTTGTCTATAACAATCATTTCTGTAAAATAATTTCCCGTATGAAAAGGTGTTGTGTACTAGTGAAGGTACATGTAGTCATTTGGCAAACTGTCTTCAAAGTTGCAATTTTAAAAACTCAGACAACTCATACACTTGGACAACCTCTAGGAATTTGATAAGTCCCTGAAAATGTTCGGATTGAAGGTTTGTATGCTGATAGTAGAGATGATTAAATCTGTTGAAATTCGAATTGACCTGTAATGGGGCACTAGATTGCTTTTGTATGTGAAATTTGACTAGTAGTTACACAGTTATGCAAAAAAGGTATTTGTTACTTTGCTAGATAGACTGTCATAGGTAAATGTCTGGAATTTGGGGGATTTTGTCTCTTAAGGTACCGTCACACTAAGCGACGCTGCAGCGATACCGACAACGATGTTGATCGCTGCAGCGTCGCTGTTTGGTCGCTGGAGAGCTGTCACACAGACACCTCTCCAGCGACCAACGATCCCGAAGTCCCCGGGTCCCCTTCAGCTTCCCGCACTGACTGAGCGCCGGCTGTAAAGTACAGCGGTGACGTCACCGCTGTGCTGTGCTTTACAGCCGGCCGGCGCTCACCAGTCAGTGTGGGAAGCTGACGGCGAGGGACATGACCAGACACCGGGAATGTAAGTATGTACTGTTTGTTTTTTTACATTTACAACGGTAACCAGGGTAAACATCGGGTTACTAAGCGCGGCCCTGCGCTTAGTAACCCGATATTTACCCTGGTTACCAGTGAAGACATCGCTGGATCGGCGTCACACACGCCGATCCAGCGATGTCAGCGGGTGATCCAGCGACAAAATAAAGTTCTGGACTTTCCCCAGCGACCAACGATCTCCCAGCAGGGGCCTGATCGTTGGTCGCTGTCACACACAACGATTTCCTTAACGATATCGTTGCTACGTCACAAAAAGCAACGATATCGTTAACGATATCGTTATGTGTGACGGTACCTTTACACTTTTAAAAGACAACCATTCCCCTTTAGTTAAAGTATTGTACAAGATAAGCAAAAACTCAGTACAGGCACTTGTGGTAAGCAAACACACTATGTCTGACTCACTGTTTTTGTTTTATTTTTCTGTAAAAAATATTGTGCTGGCTTTCTACTGCTTTCTATTGCATTGAGAATGAAAAATGTGTCATTCAAATGCAGTAGAACAGATACTAGCAACTAGAGATGAGCGGTGTTCGAGTCGAACTGTTCGCCAATTTCAAATTCGAGCTGTTTTGGGCGGTGTTTTAGTCGTTCGACGAACCCGAACAATTTGCTTAAAATTTGGCTGTTCGAGTTTCTGTTCGATAACTGTTCGTTCACCAAAAGCCTCACTTGATTTGCACATTAAAACTTCACTATCATTGTTAATAGACTGTTTCAGTGTATAGTGGGTGGGGGGGTGGGGGATAGATCTGTGCTGAAATAACGCCGATCTCCATTTTTTTTTTCTTTCCCGCATTTACAGTGGGGTGGTGCAGTCTCTCAGCCTATCAGCAGTGCGCACACACACAGCAATGTGCATGTGATGCACACAAGCAAGGGCATGTGTCATTGGCTGTGTATGTCACATGTCCTCCTTGCCCTATAAGAACCAGCCATTTGCCCCGACGCCACCATTTCCTCACTGCTGCAGCTTAGTGTTAGATGGCACCTCTGCTGCTGTGGGCGCTATACAGACTAAGAGTGTTTTTTTGGAGCGAATTGTCAGAGAGATAGGTTTAGGGAGTCGGGAAGAGTCGGGACTAGTTGTAATATCAGCCCTTTTCAGGGTAGGTTACAGCAGTTCATAGGACTGTTTTCCAGGCAGGTCTGTGCCAGTGCTGTGCAAGTGTTTGTCACAGCATTTGGTGTAATCTAGCTCAGCCAATCCTTTTGGGCTAGTAGCATTGTCTGATAGTCATCTAAGTAGCCCACCTGTGAAACTAAAGTTACCTTCACACATAACGATATTGTTAACGATATCGTTGCTTTTTGTGACGTAGCAACGATATCGTTAATAAAATCGTTATGTGTGACAGCGACCAACGATCAGGCCCCTGCTGGGAGATCGTTGGTCGCTGAACAAAGTCCAGAACTTTATTTCGTCGCTGGATCTCCCGTGGACATCGCTGGATCAGCGTGTGTGACACCGATCCAGCGATGTCTTCACTGGTAACCAGGGTAAACATCGGGTAACTAAGCGCAGGGCCGCGCTTAGTAACCCGATGTTTACCCTGGTTACCTTCCTAAAAGTAAAAAAAACAAACAGTACATACTTACCTAACGCTGTCTGTCCTCCAGCGCTCTGCTCTGCACTCCTCCTGTACTGGCTGTGAGCGTCGGTCAGCCGGAAAGCAGAGCGGTGACGTCACCGCTCTGCTTTCCGGCCGCTGTGCTCACACAGACAGTACAGGAGGAGTGCAGAGCACAGCGCTGGAGGACAGACAGCGTTAGGTAAGTATGTACTGTTTGTTTTTTTTACTTTTAGGAAGGTAACCAGGGTAAACATCGGGTTACTAAGCGCGGCCCTGCGCTTAGTTACCCGATGTTTACCCTGGTTACCGGCATCGTTGGTCGCTGGAGAGCGGTCTGTGTGACAGCTCTCCAGCGACCAAACAGCGACGCTGCAGCGATCCGGATCGTTGTCGGTATCGCTGCAGCGTCGCTTAATGTGAAGGGGCCTTAACTACACCGCCTGTATATCTCTATTTTCACTGCATCTAATCCAATTAATAGTTTAGGGCCTAGGAGCAGTGTCTGCATGTCATCTGAGTAGCCCGCCTGTGAAACGAATTACACCCCCTGTGTATCTCAATTTTCACTGCATCTAATCCAGTCAATAGTTTTGGGCCTAGGAGCAGTGTCTGCATGTCAGCAGAGTAGCCCGCCTGTGAAACTAACTACACCGACTGTGTATCTCTATTTTCACTGCATCTAATCCAGCTAATAGTTTAGGGCCTAGGAGCAGTGTCTGCACTTCAGCAGAGTAGCCCGCCTGTGAACCAAACTATACTGCCTGTGTATCTCAATTTTCACTGCATCTAATACAGTTATTAGTTTTGAGCCTAGGAGCAGTGTCTGCACATCAGCAGAGTAGCCCACCTGTGAAACTAACTGCACCGCCTGTGTATCTCTATTTTCACTGCATCTAATCCAGTTAATAATTTAGGGCCTAGGAGCAGTGTCTGCACATCAGCAGAGTAGCCCGCCTGTGAAACAAACTATACCGCCTGTGTATCTCAATTTTCGCTGCATCTAATCCAGTTAATAGTTTAGGGCCTGGAAGCAGTGTCTGCACATCAGCAGAGTAGCCCGCCTGTGAAACTAACTACACCGCCTGTGTATCTCAATTTTCACTGCATCTAATCCAGTTATTAGTTTTGGGCCTAGTACCACATGTTGGCCACTCAGTTCTGCTCGGTTTTCATCCATCGGTTGTTGTGCCAACAACTACAGATACAGAGTTGCCAATTAGTTAAGCACTAAAATGAGTGGCAAAAGGCCTGCTGCTGGTGGAAAGGGAAATGGGCGTATTGGAAAGCGAAAAAAAGGTTGTGTCCGTGGGGTAGGTGGTAAAACAACAGTAACATCTGCAGAAGAAAGACCATCTTCCAGCCAAAGTAAGATGTCTACTTCTTTTCGTGGACAATCTGATATGATCCCTTTCTTACGACCATCGCTACAAGCATCGCCAAAAATTCCAGATGAGGCACAAAAACAGCAGGTGCTTGAACGGATATCAAGTGCTCGTTCAAGTGGGCTCTCCTCCATGTCAACTTCACCATCACAACTACTCCAGTCCTCAGAGTTGTCCCCCCAATCGCACTTGCTTCCTCACAGCTGCCAAGTCTCCAGCTGCCTGTCTGAGCATGGGGTAACACACATGGTTGAGTCTGTAGAGCGGTTTACGCATACTATAGCCTGGGAATCAGAGGTCTGCTACAGAGGTTCTGTGAATCCAGACGAGGAAATGATCTGCACTGATGCCCATAATCTTTGTCGGATCCAGGCCCAGTTGAAGAAGGTTCTGAGCATAATGTAGACCCTCGTTCCCAAACTGTAACTCATGTTGGTGGAGACAATGAGGAAGATGATGATGAGACTGAGATACCTGATTGGACCGAAAACTTGACTTTTCCGTCGGGGCAGGAAGAGATTGGCTCTGAGGACGACGGGTGTGAGAACACACAGGATGATGATGACGAGGTTGTAGACCCCACTTACTGTCAACCCCCAGTCCGCCAGTCCATGAGGTCAGCAGAGGAGGTGGAGGAGGATGCTAGAGACGAGTCTGACGACGAGGTAACAGTGCACCTTCCTGGACAGAGACGGAGTACTGGAAGCACGTCAACAACTGCATCCTCAACCCCAACTGTGCCTCAGACCAGAAGTCGTGGTGGCTCTTCAGGTCGCACGGGTTCTAAGCCTTGCATGGCCTGAGCATTTTTTGACGTCGCAATGGATGACCCAACTCATGTTGTCTGTAAAATTTGTCAACAAAATCTCAGTAGAGGCCAAAAAAATCACTAGCTTGAGTACGTCATGCATGAACCGTCACATGGATATGAGGCATAAGTTGCAGTGGGAAGCTCACTGTGCTTCAATGCGGCTATTTGGCCAGGGTCAACCACCATCTGCCCCATCAAGTGCATCCGCATCCTCTTCATCATCTGTGACTGTGGGGACAGCAGTCACACATGGTTTTAGATGCAGACCTTCCACCTCTTTACCCGCAACAGCCAGTGTGATTGGCAGGTCATCAGGACATTTGCAAGTGGAAACACCTGCTGGTGTTGAGCGCTCTCCGACAACGACACCACATTTTGATCAAGGCAACATAACAGGTCCGCCTGCACCTTCCTCACAGACCAGCAGTTTGCCGGGGATACCCTACTCAACTCCGTCTAAGCACGGCAGCCAGCCCTCAGTCCCTCAGATGTGGACAAGTAAAAGAACATTTCCTCCTAGCCATGACAAAGCTAAGAGGTTGACTTTCTCCATCTGCAAGCTGTTGACTACAGAAATGCTGCCTTTCCGCCTGGTGGACACAGAGGATTTTCGAGACCTTATGTCCGTCGCAGTGCCCCAGTACCAGATGCCCAGTCGCCACTACTTCTCAAAGAAAGCTGTGCCTGCACTACACCAGCATGTCGCACACAACATCACTGCTTCCTTGAGAAACTGTGTGTGACAGGGTGCATTTCACCACAGACACTTGGACGAGTAGACATGGACAGGGGCGTTACATGTCGGTGACTGGGCACTGGGTAACTACTGTGACGTCAGGAGAAGGGGCTGCTGTCCAAGTCTTTCCATCGCCACGAGTTGCTCGTCGATCCTCTGTATCTAGAAGTTCCTCCACTGCTTCTGCCTCCTCAACCTCCTCTCGGTCCTCCACCTGCACCCAAAGCCTGTCTGGTACGCCACCAACGTTGTAACTGCGCAGAAAGAATCCTGCACACCTCCTCACTATGCTGTCACCAGGGCTCAACGGCATCAGGCAGTGTTTACATTGAAATGTCTGGGAAATGTGAGTCACACAGTTGAAGAGTTGTGGTCAGCTCTGGAGACCGAGTTCCATCAATGGTTGTTTCCACTCAACCTGCAGCCAGGGAAGGTTGTGTGCGACAATGCTGCAAACCTGGGTGCGGCCCTTCGCCTGGGCAATGTCACACACGTGCCTTGGATGGCTCATGTTTTGAACCTGGTTGTCCAGCAATTTTTATCCCACTATCCCGGACTAGATCGGCTTCTGCAGAGGGCACGGTCGCTGTGTGCTCAGTTCCGCCGTTCGCATCCCACAGCTCGACGACTTGCATCTCTACAGAAGTCGTTGGGCCTGGCAGTTTACCAGCTGAAATGCGATGTGCCCACATGGTGGAATTCAACTCTGCACATGTTGCAGCGACTGTGGCAGCACCGATGAGCCCTGGTGCAATACGTTATGACGTATAGCCTGGGCCAACGAGATCAAGATGTGGGGCAAATCACACTGCAGGAGTGGTCTCAGATCAGGGACCTATGCACACTTCTGCACAGTTTTGAAATAGCGACGAAGATGTTTAGTGCTGACGATGCCATTATCAGCATGACCATTCCGGTGATTTACATGCTGGAGCACACCTTACACAGTGTTCGGAGTCACGTGGTGGAACAAGAGGAGGAGGAGGAACAGGAGGAGTCGTATGCGGAAGGGATCATATCTCCAACGTCAAGAAGGTTGGCAGCACCAAGGTGGCTGGCATTGGAGGCTGGGGAGAGGGATTACCGCATGGTAGCAGCCAAACTGTTGAGGAAGGTGCAGGAGGCGAGGAAGAAGTGGATGACGAACTGGTGCTGGGTATGGAAGACTCATCAGATGAGGGAGACCTTGATCAAATTTCTGTTGTGCGAGGTTGGGGGGAGAGGGCTGACGAAGGCAGCATGATACTCACCTCGCCACCACCATGACAACAAGGACTTGGTCCTCCTAGATGCGCAAGACACATGAGTGCCTTCTTGCTGCACTACTTGCAACATGACCCTCGGATTGTCAGAATCCGAAGTAATGCTGACTACTGGGTTGCCACACTGTTAGATCCCCGGTATAAAAGCAAATTTGGCGAAATTATTCCTGCCATAGAAAGAGATTCATGCATGCAGGAGTATCAGCAGAGACTGTTATAGAATCTAACATCTGCTTTTCCACAAAACACCAGTGGTGCACGTAGTGAATCTCTGAGTTCTAACTTGCCAACCGTGGGACTATCGAGTCATCACTCAAACCGTAACAGTAACATCGTATCTGGTGGTAACAGCAATTTTTTCCAATCGTTTCAAGATTTTTTTAGACCATCCTTTGCAAGGCCACAGGAAACAAGAAGTCTGACGCACAGCCAACACCTAGAGAGGAAGGTACAAGAGTATCTCCAAGTTAACATCGATGCCATGACTGTGGAACTGGACCCTTGCTCATTTTGGGCTTCCAATCTTGAAAAATGGCCTGAGCTCGCCACTCACACCTTGGAGATCTTGTCATGCCCCGCAGTCAGCGTTCTCTCTGAATGTGTGTTCAGCACTGCTGGTGGTGTGCTGACAGATAAGCGCACGCAGCTGTCCAGTGACAATGTAGACAGACTAATGTTCATCAAGATGAACAAATCCTGGATCCGCAAGGACTTTTCTACCCCTGTGTCATCTTGGGGAGACTAAAAGCTTGATGATTTTTGAAAATCACCTCGCCAACCGTTTTAAAAAACTCTGGCGAAATTGATGCCACTTAAGTGGTGTCTGTGGCCGAATTTTTGGAAAAAATTGAGACTCTTTTATTTAGTCCCCTTGCTGAGTTTTACATGACGTTGCTATCATCAGTTCCAGGTGGGTGGTGTCATCTGCAGAGTTGTTTCCTTATACTATGGCTTGGAATTCAGAGGTCTGCTCCAAATCTTCAGTGTCTGCTAGTCAGCAGAGTAGCCCAGCGACCCACCGCCTGTTTACCTATGTACTATTTTTAATGGCATTTGGCCCAGGAAATCCTTTTGGGCCTAGTAGAATTTGGTGCTACTTAGCAGCGTACTTCACCCATGAAGCAAGCTACACCGCCTGTTTACCTAAGTACTATTTTTAACGGCATCTAGCCCAGAAAATCCTTTTGGGCCTAGTAGAATTTGGTGCTACTCAGCAGCATACCCCACCCATGAAGCAAACTACACCGCCTGTTTACCTAACTACTATTTTGTAACGGCATCTCGCCCATGAAATCCTTTTGGGTCTAGTGGAATTTGGTGCTACTCAGCAGCTTACCCCACCTATGAAGCAAGCTACACCGCCTGTTTACCTAAGTACTATTTTTTAACGGCATTTGGCCCAGGAAATCCTTTTGGGCCTAGTAGCAATTTCTGCTACTCAGCAGAGTACCCCACCCATGAAGCAAGCTACACCGCCTTCTTTCTTTCTCAATCTGACCCCTCAGCTCTGGGGTGTCCACTCTCCCTCCTGCTCTCTCCTTCTCACAGGTGGACTGCCATGTGTTTTCACACTGTGGCAAATCTTTTGGGCCCAGGCATAAGAAGTCGTCGAGGTAATGGATAATATGTGCCGCCTTACAAACGTCCATGACGACACATTCGAGGAAGCAAGTAAACAAATAGCCTCAAATAGTAAGCAGGATATGGAGCACCCCATGGGCAAACAGCGATCTATGTAGTATGCTCCTTCATAGAAGCAGCCCAATGGGAGGACACTATTCGGAGGCACAGGTAGTAACCGGAACGCCCCCTCAATGTCTGTTTTGGCCATTAGGGTGCCCCTTACCAACTTCTTGACCCTCCTGATTGCTTCGTCAAAGGAGGTACAGTACATAGTACTGTACTTGGTTCCGCGTCGATGTTGTCATTTACTGACCTGCCCCTTGGATATGACAAATGGTGGATTAGTTTGAATCTATTAGGTTCATTTTTTGGCACAACTCCCAATGGGGGTACCACTATGTCTTCTAAGGAAAGTGTTCTGAATGGACCATTCTACCGAAAGATATTTCTTTATATTTTATTTTTTTTGTCAAGACGTCTGGGTGTTGGTAGAGTGAGTTTACATTTTTACTCCAGCCTTTCTTGATTTTAGAAGGGCATGACATGGCAATGTCTCCTCCTTTTACTCCTCCACCTCTTTTCTTTTCGCATGACTATATGTAGTTGTGACTTTTCCATGTGTTTGTTGTGTCTTCTGAGCAGTTTGTCAGATTTTGGACACCTTTTAAGGTGTTTTCTATGTGTTTTCCATGTGTTTGTATGTGTTTGTGTTTGCTTGCCATTGGTTTCAATGGGGTTCGACGGTGTTCGTCGATCTTTCGACGAACATTTCGCCGAACACGTCCCTGTTCGACGAACCGAACCTGAACACTAGGGAGGTGGCTCAACACTACTTGCAACATAGCATCACCATATCATTGTTCAGTCACACTGAGTCAGAGACACTGCTGCTATCCCTTTATCTCTCTAACATTGGAATCTCAGTAGTATTTGCTGACTACTACTCATTTCTTCTTCAGTGCTGCAATTGTACTACACATTCCTGTCTGGGGTATTTGTCCAATGCCAAGGGACTTTTCTTCCTGTCTCTATTACTTAATTGTAAGCTCTGATGTCCTCTCACTATTCTAAATCACCCAAAAATGGCTGCTGCATTACCTACCTAGGCAAGAATTCAGGCTATTATAGCCTCTCCTGATTGACTGCACTATATTATATGATGTGATAGCTGTATGCCACTGTGGGGAACCCTGAGCAGTCATGTAAAACTTCTGTAATTGATGCAATCTTTTGCAATATGTAAAATGGTGGTAGGCAGTTTGTGTTGATTTGCGCAATTCGAATTGAAAATTGTTTGAAATTGCCAGGACCTGTGAATTTCATAAAATTCGACACAAGTTCAATTTACATTAATTCGCTCATCTTTAGCTTCCAGTCACTAGTTATTATTCTTTTCCCTGAAGCCCAGTAAAACCAATTAGCCTTCGAATTTGAAATGTAAGTAAGTTGAGTCCTCCAGAAGGAGAGACCCTAAACCCAAAATCTCCCATTATATCCATGTACTTAATTAAAACTGTTCTATACAATATGACTATTTGTAAAAGCACATGACCATTAATGAACAACTATTTAATGTGCCTGAGGAGCACTTGACACTCCCCTGACAATGGATAATGACACAGAAAAGAAGATCTGACATTTTAAATGTCAATTCTTATTCATTTGATATCTCAGAAGATAAGCTGCTGCCAGAAGTCTTTTCCATTGTTCGCAAATAAAACTTGTGCATGCTCGACCATATTGGGTGTGCATGTGTATTGAGGAGTTGAGAGAGATAAAAATGCACCAATAGTCATTAATGGGGTACCATTATAACTACAAACGTTCACCTTTTTAATCCCTTTCTGACATTTGTCATAATAACACGTCGCTGTGCCCTTGGCCTATCTGGCCAGGGATCTATTACTACTGCATGGTGATTGCCTGTGCACACGGGCTGTGCATGGGCGATCACCTCCAGGTGTCAGCTGATTCTGACAGCTGACACCCAGCACTAAGTGCCAGGAGCAGCCACGCACCGCTCCTGGCACTTTAACCCCTGAAATGCTGCGATCGAAATCGATCGCAGCATTGGAGGAGCCGGCAGAGGGATTACAACCTGTCTGCCTTTGGATCGGAGACCCGTGGCATGATGCGGGGTCCTGATTGTTGCCATAGTGACCTGGTGTCGTCATGATGACAGCGGGTTACCAGAGCTAAGAAAGTTGCTTGATCATGCACAGTGCATGATCAGCGACTTTCTCTATCAGTGCAGAGCTGACAGTGTCTACAGCATGGGGATTCAGCACATGGCACCCTCAAACCATTCCAGCAAAATCTGAAATCCAATATGGCGCCTCTTCTCTTCTGAGTTTTGCTGTGTGCCTCAAAAGTAGTAGTCCCCCACATGAGTATCGACGCACTCAGGAAAGATTGCACAACAATTTGTGTGGTGCAATTTATCCTGTAACCCTTATAACCTGGAGGTTCAAGGTGCTCACCACACATCTAAATACATTTATTGACTAGTTGAGTTTCCAAAATGGGGTCACTTGTGGGGGTTTCCACTGTTTAGGCACATGAGGGGCTCTCCAAATGGAACATATTGTCTGCTAATGATTCCAGGAAATATTACATTCAAAAAGTCAAATAACGCTCCTTCCCTTCCGAGCCCTGCCGTGCACCCAAACAATAGTTTTTTCCCTCATATCAGGTATTATCATGCTGAGGAGAAATTACACAACAAATTGTATGGTGCAATTTCTTATGAAAATGCAATATTTTGGGCTAAAAACATATTTGTGGGGACACTTTTTATTGTTTTATTTATGCGGCTCAACGTTATAAACTTCTGTTAATCACCTAAGGGTTCAATGAGCTCACTACTCATCTAGATCAGTTCTGTGAGGGGTCTAGTTTCCAAAATGGTGTCACTTGTGAGGGACTTTCGCTGTTTAGGCACTTCAGGGGCTCTCCAAACGCGACATGGCGTCTGCCAATTATTCCAGGAAATTTTACGTTCAAAAAGTAAAATGGTGCTCCTTCCCTTTCGTGCTCTGTCGTGCACCAAATAGAGGTTTTCTCCCTCATATGGTGTATCAGTATGCTCAGGAGAAATTATACAACAAATTTTGGGGTCCCTTTTTCCCTGTTACTTTTGTCAAAATGAAAAAAAAATTGGATCCAAAGTAATTTTTTTGTGAAAAAAAAGTTAAGATCCAAAGTAATTTTTTTGTGAAAAAAAAGTTAAATGTTCATTTTTTTCCACATTCCAAAAATTCCTGTGAGAACTGTGAGGGGTGCAGTGTTTAGAATGGTGTCACTTTTGGGTATCTTCTATCATATAGACCCCTCAAAGTGACTTCAGAGGTGATGTGACCCCTAAAAAAGGTGTTTCAAAACGAGAAATCGCTGGTTAACCCTTATAACTTCCTAACCAAAATAAATTATGTTTCAAAAATTGAGCTCATGTAAAGTAGACATGTTGGAAATGTTATTTATTAACTATTTTATGTGACATAGCTCTGTGATTGAAAGGCATGAAAATTGAAAGTTGGAAAATTGCTAAATTTTTGCCAAATTTCTGTTTTTTACATGAATAAATGCGAGTCGTATCAAAGAAATTCTACCACTATGGTGTAGTACAAAATGTCACGAAAAAACAATCTCAGAATCACCAGGATCTGTTGAAGCGTACTAGAGTTATAACAACATAAAGTGACACTGGTCAGAATTATAAATATTGGCCTGCTCATTAACATGTAAACCACCTTCAAGGGTAAAGAGGCTAACATGATTAAACTCCAAATTTTACCATTATAAATGTAAACAGGAACTTGACAGCAATGTCAGCCACTTTGGAGACTGTGGCAGCATTAGTCTTTCAGTCACTAAATCAAATTCACGTATATTCTGATTAATTCACTTTCTGCTGTTCATGCTTGTCAATTTTGTGTAGGTTACTTCCATGGTCACATTCATTTGCTTTTTGTGTCTACTTTAATTAGAACAAAAGGGCAAGTCATCCAACAATGAGAAACAAATTGCCATACAGTGGGGAAAACTCCACTCATTACCTGTAGTAATGGCACCTGTTTGAACTTGTTATGAGTATAAAAGACACCTGTCCACAACCTCAGTCACACTCCAAACTCCACTTAAGGTACCTTCACACATAACGATATTGTTAACGATATCGTTGCTATTTGTGACGTAGCAACGATATCGTTAATGAAATCGTTATGTGTGACAGCGACCAACGATCAGGCCCCTGCTGGGAGATCGTTGGTCGCTGAAGAAAGTCCAGAACTTTATTTCGTCGCTGGACTCCCTGGAGACATCGCTGGATCGGCGTGTGTGACACCGATCCAGCGATGTCTTCACTGGTAACCAGGGTAAACATCGGGTAACTAAGCGCAGGGCCGCGCTTAGTAACCCGATGTTTACCCTGGTTACCATGCTAAAAGTAAAAAAAACAAACACTACATACTTACCTACAGCCGTCTGTCCTCCAGCACTGTGCTCTGCACTCCTCCTGTACTGGCTGTGAGCCGGAAAGCAGAGCGGTGACGTCACCGCTCTGCTTTCCGGCTCCCAGACAGTACAGGAGGAGAGCAGAGAAGCAGAGCGCAGCGCTGGAGGACAGACAGCGGTAGGTAAGTATGTAGTGTTTGTTTTTTTTACTTTTAGCATGGTAACCAGGGTAAACATCGGGTTACTAAGCGCGGCCCTGCGCTTAGTTACCCGATGTTTACCCTGGTTACCAGCATCGTTGGTCGCTGGAGAGCGGTCTGTGTGACAGCTCTCCAGCGACCAAACAGCGACGCTGCAGCGATCCGGATCGTTGTCGGTATCGCTGCAGCGTCGCTTAATGTGAAGGGGCCTTTACTTCCATTTTCTTATCATTGCTCCTACAGTTGATTTCATCACACCAAGCTGCTTGCCTATTGCAGATTCAGTCTTGTGGGTAAACAACTTTGTTTCAGGCATGTGACACTTGTTCAAACTCACCTGTGCCAAGCATTGGGTGTGGGCAATTTGAGAATCACACCTGAAATCAGATAAAAGGGAGTGAAGTTGACTCAATCTTTGCATTGTGTTTCTGTGTGTGTCAAACTAAGCACGGAGAACAGAAAGAGGAGAAGAGAACTGTCTGAGAACCAAAACTGTTGGAAAATATCAACAATCTCAAGGTTACAAGGCCATCTCCAGAGATCTTGATGCTTCTTTGTCCACAGCACCCAACATAATCAAGAAGTTTACAACCCATGGCACTGTAGCTAATCTCCATGGAAATGAACGGAAGAGAAAAATTGTTGAACAGTTGCAACGCAACCAGATGGTGAATAACCAGCCCCAATCAAGTTCCAAAGAAATTCAAGCTGCTTTACAGGCTCAGGGTGCATCAGTGTCAGCACGAATTATCCATTTACATTTGAATTAAATGAAAGGCTATGGCAGGACACCCAGGAAGCCCCCAATGCTGACACACAGACATAAAAAAGCTAGACTGCAGTTTGCCAAAATGTACGTGAGTAAGCAAAAATCTTTCTGGGAAACTATCTGCTGAACAGGTGAGACCAAAATAGAGCTTTTTGGTAAAACACCTAATACTATTGTTTACCAAAAATGGAATGAGGCCTACAGAAAAAAGAACACAGTACCTAGAGTCAAATAGGGTGTAGGACCAAAGATGTTCTGGGGTTGTTTTGCTGCCTCTGGCACAGTGTGCCTTGACTGTGTGCAAGGCATCATGAAATCTGAAGATTACCAAATTATTTTGGGTCGCAATGTAGTACCCTGTGTCAGAAAGCTGGGTTTGTATCCTAGGTCATGGGTCTTCTAGCAGGAAAATGACCCCAAGCATACTTCAAGAAGCACCCAGAAATGGCTGGAGACTTCTGAAGTGGGCAGCAAAGAGTCTGGATCTAAATCCCATTGAACACCTGTAGAGAACTCTTAGGCTATGTTCACACCTTGCGTCGGGTCCCTGCGGGTTCTCCCGCAGCGGATTTGATAAATCTGCAGGGCAAAACAACTGCGGTTTTCCCTGCAGATTTATCGCGGTTTGTTCCGCGTTTTCCGCTGCGGGTTTCCGCCTATACTATTGATGCTGCATATGCAGCAATATGCAGCATCAATAGTAATGTTAAAAATAATAAAAATTGGTTATACTCACCCTCTGATGTCCGGATCTCCTGGGCGCTGCACCCGGCGGTCCGGTTCCTAAGATGCTGTGGGAGAAGGACCCTTCGTGACGTCACGGTCATGTGACCGCGACGTCACCGCAGGTCCTGGTCGCACAGCAACTCTGACCGGACAGCCGCGTGCAGCGCCCAGGAGCTCCGGACATCAGAGGGTGAGTATAACCAGATTTTTTATTTTTTAACCCCAAATATGGTTCCCAGGGCCTGGAGGAGAGTCTCCTCTCCTCCACCCCGGGTACCACCCGCACATTATCCGCTTACTTCCCGCAACGTGGGCACAGCCCCATGCGGGAAGTAAGCGGTTCAATGTATTCCTATGGGTGCAGAATCGCAGCGATTCTGCACAAAGAAGTCACATGCTGCGGGTTGTAAACCGCTGCGTTCCCGCGCGGTTTTTCCCGCAGCATGTGCACAGCGGTTTGCGGTTTCCATAGGGTTTACATGTTACTGTAAACGCTATGGAAACTGCTGCGGACCCGCAGCATCAAAATCGCGGCGGTTCCGCGGTAAAAACCGCTAAGTGTGAATATAGCCTTAAAGTTTATGCTGGCGGAAGGGACTCTTCATATATGAGAGACCTGGAGCAGTTTGAAAATAAATGGTCCAAAATTGCAGTTGAAATGTGTAACAAGCTTCTTGATGGTCATAGGAAGCGTCTGATTGCAGTTACTTATTCCAAAGGGATTGCAGTGAAATATTAAGTTAAGGCTGACAGCAAATTTGTCCTGCTCATTTTTGGGGTTATGTGAAATTATATCCAATTTGGCTTTTTTTCCTTTTTTTTTGTGTTGTTTCAATACACACAAAGAAAATAAACGTGTATATCAAAACATGTGGAATTGCAATAATTTTCAGGAACATTTTCAAGGTGCCAACACTTTCGACCATGACTATATAAATATATTGATGCTGTATATATTTATACTGGTGATGATATATACTGTATGTATTCTACAAAGAAAATATATAAACAGTACAATACTGTGCAAAAGCTTTAGACAGATATGCAAAAAAAGAAGAACTGAAGTCTGTATTCAGGTCTAGTATCACATATTCCAAAAATGACATGAATATAAAATTACTTTCTCTTTGGCACATTCCTGATGCATATTTCAAAGCTATCCAGGGGTACAGAGGTAGTGGTCATACATAGTATCGCTATGCCTCATAAGAAAACATAATTTTTTCAAATAGTGCATGGTGGGTGTATACTATGTTTGTTGGAAATTATATCCTTTTCTATATGATGTACCATTAACTTAAAATTTATATGAGTCTCTAAAGACAATGGTACGGCATATTGCTAGAATGGTGTAATATGTATAGTGTTTTATAACAAGTCTTGTAAAATTGTGGTAAACATTATTGTCACCTCTCAATATTATGTACACCATATAAAATATCTTGAGAAAGAAAATATTTTGTGCAACTACTTGGATTTATACAAACTCACAAATTTAACGCAGAAAAAACACAAGAAGCAAAAATTACAAAGTAAAAACTTGGTAGGAAAAAAGGATACAGTCCTAGACATGATTAATAATATCTGCTGTTCAGTTTGAACCAAAGGACAAAATTAGACTTACCTGTCCCTACCTTGTAAGCGCTCACATGAATTTAATTAGCTTATGAAAGTGGCTTTGATGCTTAAATGGCCAGTTTTATTTACTGCTCATTGCTTTCTACGGCCGAGACAAAAAAAAAACTGTATGAACACACCAAAAATGCTATTATCACCAAGCACAACAGTCTACAAGATAGAAGACTATTCTCAAATAACTTGGCATCCCAGTTTCAATAGTTCAAATTGTTATCAAGAAGTTTAAAATTTATGGAACAATCACCAACCTTCGAGGGTGTAGTGGAAATACGAAAATTGATGAGAGAATTCTACAAAAGTTGGTTTGAAATGTGGCAATGAAGCCAATTACAACATCTAAACAACTTCAGGTTGAGCTGGAGAATAGTGATAATAGCTTGGGTGCTCATTACTTGAGTCGAGCAAAACGTAATACTCGGGAACGTGACCTGATTAATGAGTATAATGGTAGTCAATAGGAAACTTGAGCATTTTTCCTGTGCTCCACACCCCCATTCCCCAGAGGACTGGAGGGGTCTAAAAATTGATCCAATCGATGGCAACAGTGCTGAATTGGTATGGGAAAAGCATGGGGAAGACCCCTGGAAAGTCTCTCAATCCAAGGTTCCTGCAGGAAACAATGGTGTCAGAGTATTACGCCACTTTTAGGAATTAACAATAAAACATAAAAAAACAAAGATAAAATGGATTTTACTGGAAAGAATGTTAAGAAACATTCTTTCTAAGATAATGACTTGTATATAAGGCAAAATAAATAATAGAAAAAAAGCTCATCCACAAAATAAACAGTGTTTGTTTTTGCTGCGTTTTTGCATGTTTGCATTGTTTTCAATGGTGAAAAAAACATTCTACAGGAAATGTAATTTTAACATCATTTTACTACCTTATCTGACCATGTGATGTGTGAGACATGATCAGACACATCCTGTTTAATTTATGAAGGAGGGACACTCAAAATCACAAATTTTTGGGACTCTGAATATACTGCTACAAGTAGGGAAGAATTCCTAGTGCTTGGGAAAATAGCAAGAGGGATATTATACTTATACTAAGAACCAGGGCTGAATTTGTGTCTGGTACCTCTGGGAAAGACGAAAACCCATTGGGCCTTAAACTGTATGCCTGTTTGTAAAAACTGCTATTTATCAAGGAAAATTATGAATGTTTTTATGGAATCCGTGTCCCCTGGAGTTATTGCTGCCAAGGTTCCAGAAGAGGAAAGCCTGGAGCTAATGGAGGCCTGCGTGTTGTGAATTCTGTTGTCAAGCTCCCTCCTGTGGTCGTGAATGGTACTTCGGCGAGTTCTGTCTATGGGCTCCCTCTGGTGGCTATGAGTGAAGCTGCTGCTTCTGAGGTTCCTTACACAGGTAACGTGGTTTATCCTTTGGTTGGCTGCTCTATTTAACTCCTCTCAGATCGTTACTCCATGCCAGCTGTCAATGTTTTTTGCATTGCTTCAGTTCGCTCCTGGATCTCTCTGGTGACCTGCCTTCTCCTGCAGAAGCTAAGTTCCTGATAGTCTTTATTTTTTCACTGTTTTCTTGTCCAGCTGGTTATCATGATTTTGTCTTGCTAGCTGGAAGCTCTGGGATGCAGAGTGGCCCCTCCGCACTGTGAGTCGGTGCAGAGGTCCTTTTTGCACACTCTGCGTGGTCTTTTGTAGGTTTTTGTGCTGATCGCAAAGTAACCTTTCCTATCCTCTGTCTATTTAGTAAGTCTGGCCTCCCTTTGCTGAAACTTGTTTCATTTCTGCGTTTGTGACTTTCATCTTTACTCACAGTCAATATATGTGGGGGCTTCCTTTATCTTTGGGGAATTTCTCTGAGGCAAAGTAGGCTTTATTTTCTATCTCTAGGGCTAGATAGTTCTTAGGCTGTGACGAGGCGCCTAGGGAGCGTCAGGAGCGCTCCACGGCTATTTTTAGTGTGTGTGATAGGATTAGGGCTTGCGGTCAGCAGAGCTCCCACATCCCAGAGCTCGTCCTGTATGAGGTTTAACTATCAGGTCATTCCAGGTGCTCCTAACCACCAGGTCATAACACCTGCGGCCTTGAAGTAAATGTGGTGCACTTCACACACAGCAGTATACTGGGACAGGGACACGTGTTGTCTGTAGCATGCCAAAGCGAGTGCTGAACAGAAGCTCGCCTACGACTACCTCACTTGGGCAGTTTACATATACACACAATCCTTTAGGGAAAGTTTAATTTTGACAGATGAAACTAAATAAGGGTTCTTTGACAGTGCATACCAGCGTTATATGCATAGATGACAAAATTAAACTTGTAAATTAAAATGCACCATACCTACAGTAAAGCATGGTGTAGTATCCGTAATGTTTTGCTGCTTCATTGACTGGAAGCCTGAATGGAAAAATCATATTAAAGGATGATCAGAGCATTAGACATCAAAATCCTCCCCTAAATGTATGAAAGCTAGGTTTGAAATGAAAAATTGGTCCTGCCATAGGATAATGAACCAAAGCACATATCCAAAAGTATACAAGAATGGTTAAAGGGAATCTGTCACCATTTTTCACCAATAAGCTAAGACATTCTATAATGCTGTAGATAACTCCCCGATGTAACCTGAAAGATAAGAAAAACAACAAGTTAGATTATACTCACCCAGGGGCAGTCCCAGTGCAGTCTGGTCTGATGGGCGTCGCGGTCCGGGTCCGTCACCTCCCATCTTCATACAATGATGTCCTCTTCTTTGCTTCCTGTTGTGGCTCCTGCGCAGGTGTACTTTGTCTGCCCTGGAATAGTGGATGGTTTTAACCCCTTAACAATCGCCGATCACTTTTTAATGGCGGTAGTAAAGGGAACTTAATTAGCGTTAATTAACGGCACTGTGGAAAAAGTGTATAGCGCCTCCCAGAGTCAGAATTTCTCCAGTGGTAGCCGAGACCCCAGAGAACATGATTCGGTTCGGTTTTTACTGACCCTGTGTTGCGAACACCGTTATTAACCGTATAACGGCGACCGCAAAAAAAGTGCGATTTGCCATTTAATTTCTCTCTCCAATGTGATCGCACATCAGAGGAGAGAGAAATAGGTCACTGATCCCTCCCCTGTAACTCCGTTGTCCCTGCATGGCCACCTGAAGTCCCCTGGGCCTCCAGCTTCTTCCAGGAGAAAATGGCAGGCGCATGCCCAGTGCGCCCACCGAGATCTGTCGGCTGGCACCCATCAACAATAGAGAGATTATTCCTATTGGTTCATTTTGGTCACTATGATAGACCCTATCACAGTGATCAAAATAAAAAATATAGTAAATAAATCCCCCCTTTATCACCCCCTTAGTTAGGGAAAAGTGATAAAATAAAATATATTTATTTCCATTTTCCCATTAGGGCTAGAGTTGGGCTAAAGTTAGGGTTAGGGTTGGGACTAAAATTAGGGTTAGGGTTGGGGCTAAAGTTAGGGTTAGGGTTGAGATCAGGGTTAGGGATTAGTGTTAGGGTTGGGATTAGGGTTTGGGCTAGGGTTGAAAATAGGGTTGGGATTAGGGTTAGGGTTAGGGGTGTGTTGGGGTTAGGTTTGTGATTAGGGTTATGCTTAGGGTTGGGATTAGGGTTAGGGTTGTGGTTAGGGTTATGGTTATGGTTGGGATTATGGTTAGGGGTGTGTTGGGTTAGGGTTGTGATTAGGGTTATGGTTAGGTTTGGGGTTAGGGGTATGTAGGGGTTAAGGTTGGAGTTAGAATTCGGGGGTTTCCGCTGTTTAGGCACATCAGGGGCTCTTCTAATGTGACATGGCGTCCGATCTCAATTCCAGCCAAATCTGCATTGAAAAAGTCAAACGGCGCTCCTTCCCTTCCAAGTTCTGCCCAAACAGTGGTTTAGCCCCACATATGGGGTATCGGCGTACTCAGGACAAAATGCACAACAACTTTGGGGGTCTATTTACTCCTGTTACCCTTGTGAAAATAATAATTTGGGGACAAAAAATCATTTTTGTGGAAAAAATGATTTTTCGTTTTCATGGCTCTACAATATAAACTTCTGTAAAGCACTTGGGGGTTCAAAGTGCTCACAGCACATCTACATAAGTTCCTTGGGGTGTCTAGCTTCCAAAATGATGTCAGTTGTGGGGGGTTTCCACTGTGTAGGCACATCAGGGGCATTCCAAACGCAACATGGCATCTGATCTCAATTTCAGCCAATTCTGTATTGAAAAAGTCAAACGGCACTCCTTCTCTTCCAAGCTCTGCCATGCGCCCAAATAGTGGTTTGCCCCCACATATGGCATATCAGCATATTCAGGAGAAATTGCACAACAAACTTTGTGGTTCATTTTCTCTTTTTACACTTGTGAAAATAAAAAGAATTGGTTCTGAATTAAAATGTTTTTAAAAAAAAAAAGTAAAATGTTAATTTTTTCCTTCCACATTACTTCAGTTACTGTGAAGCATGTAAAGGGTTAATAAACTTATTGAATATGGTTTTGAGCACCTTAAGGGGTGCAGTATTTAGAATGGTGTCACGTTTGGGTTTTTTCTGTCATGTACACCACTCAAAGTGACTTTAACTGTGAGATGGTCCCAAAAAAATGGTTTTGTAAATTTTGTTGTAAAAATGAGAAATCGCTGGTCAACTTTTAACCCTTATAACTCCCTAACAAAAAAAAATTGTTTCCAAAATTGTGCTGATGTAAAGTAGACATGTGGGAAATGTTATTTATTAACTAGTTTGTGTGACATATCTCTCTGATTTAAGGGCATAAAAATTAAAAGATTGAAAATTGCAACATTTTTAAAACTTTTGCCATATTTCAGTTTTTTTAATAAATATTTGCAAGTAATATTGAAGAAATTTTACCACTAACAAGAAGTACCATATGTCACGAAGAAACATTCACAGAATCAGCTGGATCGGTTAAAGGGACTCTGTCACCTGAATTTGGAGGGAACAATTTTCAGCCATAGGGGTGGGGTTTTCAGGTGTTTGATTCACCCTTTCCTTGTTCCCTCCAAGTTCAGGTGACAGAGTCCCTTTAAAGCGTTCCAGAGTTATAACCTCATAAAGTGACAGTGGTCAGAATTGTAAAAATTGGCCTGGTCATTAAGCTGCAAATTGGCTCTGTCACTAAGGGGTTAAACTGATTAGCATTGAATCCTGATACCAATCTACCAATACAATTGAAAATCTTTAAAGAAAGATGAAATCTGCTATTGGATGAAGGGATCTCTTAAAAACTTGAGGGTATTTCATTGAAACAAAATACCATCAGACAGGTGCTAGAAGCTCACAGATGGCTGCAGTAATGCTTGGGGTCTCTCAATGTTACCAAAAGTTGGGCATCCAAGTATTAGGAAGGGAAGGCTTTAACCCTGTTCATTTCATATATCGTAGTATGTTTCATGTTTCTTCACTAAAATAATTGCATTGATATTGACCGATCAAATTTTTATGAAAGCATTTAGACATGCTATTAAAATATTCTAATAATTCACAGATGGTGAATGAGTTACTTATTTCTGAAGATAATGCTATTTTTCTTAAAAAATAGTCAAGTGTGCCAATAATGTAGACCACAACTTTATGTGTGAAACATTGGTTTACATCTAACACATATGTATATGTGAAATAAGTATATATACAATATGCTTCCGGATTAAGTTTTTGTTAATACAGTATGTTTGCAGTTTTAACTCCACTTCTTCCATAAGTCATACCTGTTTTATTTTACTGCAGACATAGTTGTACGAGGGCTTGTTGTTTGTGGAATGAATTGTAGTTTTGAGTGAAAAAAAAAAAACATTTTGCCATACAATTTACTTAAAATTGGGAAAAAAATTCCAAGTGAGATGAAATGGTTAAAAAAAAATAAAATTCCATAATTGCTTTTATAGTTTTGTTTTACGTATTCATTCTATGGTAAAAATTACCCAGAATCATGATTGCCCAGGTGAGTACTAAACCAAACTTGCATAGATTTTCATTAATTTCGTTGTTTAAAAAAAAAATCAGTATTTTGTTAAATTTTGCTAAATTTTGTTTGGGAAGAAGCTTCAAGTTACATCTCCGAAGATTGTACATTGTTCCTATAAAGATGGGGTTCTAATGCCACAAGGAAAAAATTATAGGGCCCGTTTATCAAGACAGACATTTTGCATACCAGTCTTGGTGAAGGGTGCACTAGAGTAAAGGTAACAGAGCTTAAGAGGTTATGCAAAGAGACTCACTCACTCACAGACTTTACTCATGGTTACACTGTGTATACTCAAGTCATAGGTTTATATAAGAAGTTTAAAAAAAAACACATGTTGATAAAAGTCCAATGAGATTGGAGCATGTAAATGAATCCAAATATGAACACCTTAAAGAACTCAAAGAGACATAAATGCAAATTGTTAGAGTAAATGCAATGACATGTATACCCTCTATTCTAATATTGTAAAAGTAGGTCTTATCTGACATTTAAACCAAACGGGGTTCTGGTATTTAATTTAAAAATCCAAAAGGATTCTCTGTTTCAAATTTTTCTTTTAAAATGACCCCCCCTTGCTGGTTTGCTGACTTTTTCAATAGCCCTGAATTTAAATGAAGACAAATCTCCATTATGTTTATGGGAAAAATGATGAGACACAGCTGAAATATTTAAAGCTTTTTTTGTGCTGATCGCATCTGACGTGTGACGTCTGGTGCGCTTTTTAAACAGGCCGATGGTACAGCCTAGATATCGAATGCGGCATTCTATCCAATCTCGGAGGTAAATGATCCCCCCTTATATTGCAGATTGTGAACTGCTGAATAGAAAATGTTTAACCTGTAGAAAAGGAAGAAAATTCATTAGATTTATATGCATGCTTGCACAAAATACATTTATTACTACCACATTTGAAAATGTCCGCTGTAAAGAGCCAGGTATTTGTGAGAGCTCGAGTGTTACGTTCAAAGAGGCTGGGGGATAAAATAGATCCCAATGTTGGTGCCCTCCTCGCAATGTATCTGACATCTGCATGTTGTAGGACCTTTGCTAGCTTGGCATCGTAGTTTAAAATGGATAAGTATTTTTTGACAATTTGTATAATGTCCTGGTATTGTGGACTATACTTTGTGGAGAAAGTAATAAGGGCATTTGTATTCAGATTTTTATTATTTGTAGTATTTTTATGATATTTATTTGCGTCACTAGACGTACTCGATAGAGATTTATTTATGCTAGTATTGCCTAGCAAATTTACCCTATCAATTTCGGACACCTGTCCGCAATATTAAGATGGGAAGATTTGTAGCCCCAATTTTTTAATCTATCAAATACTTCCTCTGATTCTCTGATAAAATCCTCTGGTTGGGAGCAATTCCTTTTCGTGCGTATAAGCTCTTCTTTAGGAATGTTTTTAACGACATGTAGAGGGTGACATGACTCAGTCTGGAGAATAGAATTGCAGTCAGTGGACTTTCTAAAGGGTGAAAATAATCTTTTTCTTAGTGGTGCTACCACATAGGTTGACATCTAAAATTTTTTATTTCTTTGGGATCATAGAAAAATGAGAATTTGAGATCGTAGTAATTATTATTAATGTATGTGTTGAAATCCTTGACTTCCTCCTGTTTCCCTTTCCAGACGAACAGGAGGTCGTCGATATTGTGACCTAACCACTGCATATTCTTGATGTACTGTATATGTTACTGTCATTAAAAATAAATCTTTCTTCCCAAACTCCCATAATAATACTGGCAAGGGAAGGTGAAAATTTACCACCCATACTCACTCCTTGTTCTTGGAAAAAGAACTTGAAATTTAAGAGGTTGTCCACTACTTTAGCATTGATGACCGATCCTTAGGATAGGTCATCATTGTAGGATCGGCTGGGGGTCTGACACCAGGGCACCCCTGCCGATCAGCTGTTATCGGTGTTGGCAGTGGGGGCCGCCATCCGGAAATACTCATGTGCGAAGCTGGCAGTCTTCTGATAGTGGCCACTGCAGGGTGCACCTATTGATTTGAATAGGAGGCATATGTGTAGTACCCTGCCTCAACCATGATCAGAAGATGGCCAGCTCCGCAAGTATTTCCGGCCGGCAGCCCCCACCGCCAACACCAACAGCTGATTGGCAGGGATGCCTAAGGATAGGTCCTCGATGCTAAAATAGTGGACATCTTCTTTTTTCAACAGTGTGCGCCCTCTTAATGAATTTGGTACATGTTTCAGCTTCCACGTGCCACCTTAACAAATGTACTGTAGATATCCATCGTATTTCATGGCATTTTTGTTGCTTAAAATATTACGAATTTGTTGACTTCATTCAGCCAGTGTTAGGGTTGGCAGAACGCACCGAATATATATTTATTAGAAGAAGTTGGTGCGTTCGCAACCCGGGATCCACCGTGCAGGAAAGCACCTGCTGCTAGATATGGCGGTACAATAAAGTAGTATAAACAGACTCTGTTACTTCACAGAGTCTGTTAGCAAAGATAATGCTGTGCCCTGTTTGGCTCACAGAGGCACACAGCTACTTAGTAGAGCAGATGGTGGTCATGCAGTCAAATGCAAACATGAAACTCCTCGCCGGAGGTGCCAGCATTCTAGGGGCTTATTTCAGCCGGGTCTCTGAATACAAACACACGAAACTCCTCGCCGGATGTGCCAGCATTCTAGTGGCTTATTTCAGCCGGGTCCCTGACTGCATACAAACATGACCACACTGGCGCTGAGCTCATACATAAATTGATACTAGCACATGGCTGTGCGGTCATGCGCACCTCTTATAGCTGCAGCACATACAGGACCTTCCTAGAAGGACCAATGAGAGGCTGCCACAGACATTGAACACCTTCAGGACCTTCCTAGAGGACCAATAGGATTTGCTGTAGTACCTGAGCATGTGACCCTTGATCTCCAATGAGAGATCTTACCCTGGGCATGCTCAGAAGGGGAAAAGTAGGACTTAGTCCCAAAGACGTCTGCTCACTGCTGACCAGTACTTGCTACAATGGCAGAAGCTTGACGTACAGCAGTAACCCATTGCACAGACCCTTTGTCAGACTGAGCATGACGCTGGGACGGACGTCTCCGCTGAGCAGGCTCCACTGCGGCAGGAGAAGAATGGGAGACCGCAGCGGAGATGGCTCGAGATTCCCCCAGTTGATTTCTTCTGCTAAGGCAATGTTCCCCAACCCTGAGGACTGTTTTTTCCAGCAGGACAACGCGCCATGCCACGCAGCTAGGCCAATCAAGGTGTGGATGAAGGACCACCACATCAAATCCCTGTCATGGCCAGCCCAATGTCGAGACCTGAACCCCATTGAAAACCTCTGGAATGTAATCAAGAGGAAGATGAATATTCACAAGCCATCAAACAAAGAAGAACTTCTTAAATTTTTGTACCAGGAGTGGCATAAGGTCACCCAAAAGCAGTGTGAAAGACTGGTGGAAAGCATGCCAAGACGCATGAAAGCTGTGATTAAAAACTATGGTTATTCCACAAAATATTGATTTCTGAACTCTTCCTGAGTTAAAACATTAGTATTATTGTTTCTAAATGATTATAAACTTTTTTTTTGCATTATTTAAGGTCTGCAAGCAATGCATTTTTTTTGTTATTTTGACCATTTCTCATTTTCAGAAAAAAAATACAAAATTTATTGCTTGGAACTTCGGAGACATGTTGTCAGAAGTTTATAGAATAAAAGAACAATATACATTTTACTCAAAAATATACATATAGAGAGAAAAATCAGACAAACTGAAAATTTTGCAGTGGTCTCTTAATTTTTGCCAGAGCTGTATAAGTCAGTGACACACACACACATACAGTATATATGTGTATACAGTATGTATTACATAGTTAGATAGAAGAAAATCCAGCAATTCAGCAGCCGTGGTAGTGTAAAATCAGTCTAGGAGCCGACAGGATAGAAGAGATGGATTACATACAGTAAATACAAATAGAATAGGTAGATATACAGATGTCAGTGACAAATACAATTAGTACAGTGTTAGTGCAGCTTACTGTACATGTATTTAATTAATAAAAGATTATGTTTCTGAAAAAAATGGCGTGGGCTCCAGCGTAATTTTCGTAACTAGCAGAGGGAAAACCAATGGCTGGGGACCAATGTTTATAGCCTGGGAAGGGGGTAATACCCATGGAGCTTCCCAGGCTTTAAATATCAGCTCACAGCTGTATACTTAGCCTTTACTGGCTGTTAAAATGGGGACCCTAAAATAAATGACGTAGGGTACCCCTATAATTAACAAACAGCAAACGCTATGCAGATAGCTGCGGACTGATATTAATAGCCAAAGAATGGGCCAAGGATACTGGCCCCCTCAAGGCTAAAAACATCAGCTCTCAGCCGCCTCAGAAAAAGCGCATCTCTAAGATGTGCCAATTCTGGCACTTAGTCTCTCTCTCCCACTTGCACTGTAGTAGTGGCAAGTGGGGTGATAGTTGGGGGGGTTGATGTCTGTACAGTGGGTACGGAAAGTATTCAGACCCCTAAAATTTTTCACTCTTTGTTTCATTGCAGCCATTTGGTAAATTCAAAAAAGTTCATTTTTTTCTCATTACTCTACACTCTGCACCCCATCATGACTGAAAAAAACAAAAAGGTAGAAATTTTTGCAAGCTTATTAAAAAAGAAAAACTGAAATATCACATGGTCATAAGTATTCAGACCCTTTACTCAGCACCCTCTCGAGCTAGTACAGTCATGAGTCTTCTTGGAAATGATGCAACAAGTTTTTAACTCCCAGATTTGGAGATCCTCTGCCATTCTTCCTTGCAGATCCTCTCCAGTTCCGTCAGCTTGGATGGTGAAAGTTGGTAGACAGCCATTTTCAGGTCTCTCCAGAGATGATCAATTGGGTTTACGTCAGGGCTCTGGCTGGGCCAGTCAAGAATGGTCACAGAGTTGTTCTGGAGCCACTCTTTTGTTATTTTAGCTGTGTGCTTAGGGCCATTGTCTTGTTGGAAGGTGAACCATCTGCCAAGTCTGAGGTCCAGAGCACTCTGTAAGAGGTTTTCAACCAGGATATCTCTGTACTTGGCCACATTCATGTTTCCTTCAATGGCAACCAGTCATCCTGTCCCTGCAACTGAAAAGCATGATGCTGCCATCACCATGTTTCACTTTTGGGATTGTATTGGGCAGGTGATGAGCAGTGCCTGGTTTTCTCCACACATACCACTTAGAATTATCACCAAAAAGGTCTATCTTCCTATCATCAGACCAGAGAATCTTATTTTTCATACCAAATTAAAGGAAGGGGAAGGAGGATACTTGCTCACCAGAATATGCTAGAAACCATCCGTGCCTGGAATTCAGTGGTTGACTACCACGTATAAGCACATGTTGAAACAAAGGATTTTTCCGGCACAGGAGTCCTTTTCTTAAAAAATACATTTTCTTTATTCAGACATCTTCATCAGTAAAAACAGTACATACGTGGGGACCCCCAATGCCTGATGCGTTTCGGACATGTTAAAAAAAGTCCTTTCTCAAAGGCATCTGTATGTACTGTTTTTACTGATGAAGGTGTCTGTATAAAGAAAATAATTTTTTAAGAAAAGGACTCCTGTACCGGAAAAATCCTTTGTTTCTACTTATTTCTCATAGTCTGGGAGTCCTTCATGTGATTTTTAGCAAACTCTATGTGGGCTTTCACATGTCTTTCACTGAGGAGAGGCTTCCGTCGGGCCACTCTGCCATAAAAGCCCAACTGGTGGAGGGCTGCAGTGATAGTTGACTTTGTGAAACTTTCTCCCATCTCCCTACTGCATTTCTGGAGCTCAGCCACAGTAATCTTGGGGTTCTTCTTTACCTCTCTCACAAAGGTTGTTCTCCCACGATTGCTCAGTTTGGCTGGACAGCCAGGTCTAGGAAGACTTCTGGTGGTCCCAAACTTCTTCCATTTAAGGATTATGGAGGCCACTGTGCTCTTAAGAATCTTGAGTACTGCAGAAATTCTGTTGTAAGTTTGGCCAGATCGGTGCCTTGCCACAATTCTGTCTCTTAGTTCCTTGGCCAGTTCCTTTGACCTCATGATTCTCATTTAGTCTGATATACACAGTGAGCTGTGAGGTGTTATATACAGACAGGTGTATGCTCTCAGCAGGCGCTCACAAGCCACCTTCCTGCATGACCCCGCGGCCATTTTGCAGTCAGGGATCTCCATGGAGACCATCAGGACAACACGATCACATTGCATTGTCCTGATGGAACTCATTCCCTGCGCGATGCTCCTCTATGCCACTGTCACTACTGACAGCGGCATCAGTGCGGTTAAATGCCTGCAAATCAGCGCTAGCACCGATTGTGAGCATTGCTGCCGAGTGTTAGCTCAGACACATAGTTAACACCAGCACGCGATTGCTGCGGCACTCAGGTTAAGGCCGCACGACTGTGCCGCAGTACATATACTGCTGTTTGCGGGAACGCAGCTCCTGCAGAGCAGTATACGTAAGGCGCATGTTGGGAAGGGGTTAATATTTTTGGTGGACAGCCATACTAAATCAATCACCCCCAGATCTGGACCTGACAATCATTTTTTATCAGCCATACGTTTATATTTGTCCCCCATAATCCTTAAATTATTCTGAACCCCTTCCCTCACAGACGAGAGCGAAGAAGACAATTGTTTCTCCCCAGGAACCCCTGGAGACTCATCTTTAGTGAAGGTACAGAATTGTGGATGGTAACCATATGTGCCAAACAATGTTGACTAACCAGTGGACTCACTACAGCAATTTTTTAAGGCAAACTCATCCAGTGGTAGAAAAGAAAACTAATCCTCCTAGTTATCTGACGAAAAAAATCTGAGGTATGTTTCCAAACTTTGGTTTAGGTGTTCAGTCTGACCATTGGTTTGAGGATGGAACATCAAAGTAAAGGATAGTTGCATCCCTAAACGAGCAAAAAATGCCCTAAAAAATTCAGATACAAATTGGGTCCCCCGATCTGACACCACATCGGAGGGAACCCCGTGAAGCTTCCTGATCTCAGTGATAAACTCCTGAGCCAGTATCTTGCCATTAGGGAGAGCAGGTGAAGCAATAAAGTGCACCATTTTACTAAACCTAACTAAGATAACAGTTTTACTAGAGGAAGAAGGAAGATCTGTAATTAAATCCATGGATAAATGAGTTTATGGTTGGTCAGGAATGGTCAATGTCCAAATGGTGGTGCACCATCTTGGGTGTCAGGTCCGAACATTCCAATTGTCTATGCTGTGAAGATACGAGATGTGCAGCATCTGAAACAGCGTATACTGGAAGCCTGTGCTTGCATTTCCTCTGCGGTGTTGCTATCAGTGTGTCAAGATTGGGAGAAGAGGGATGCATTGACAATCCAACACAATGGGCAGCACTTTGAACACATTTCATAAGTGCTCATAAACTTGTAAATACCTCATGAAAGAATAAAGTAATGTTAAAACCAAGCACACCATTGTTTTTCTTGTGAAATTCTCAATAAGTTTGATGTGTCACATGATCCTCTTCCCATTGAAAAAAATAAAGTTGGATCCAAAATGGCCGACTTCAAAATGGCCACTATGGTCACCACCCAACTTGAAAAGGTTTTCCCCTTCCATATATTAATGTGCCACAAACAGGAATTTTATATTACCAACCATTCCCATTTTATTTAGGTGTATCCATATAAATGGCCCACCTTGTATTAGCAAAAAATACTCCGCTTAATAATCTCTATGGCCTGCCATTGCATGACCGGAATATGTTTAGTCCACCAGAGAACCCCTAAGCGCAGGTTCACGCTATGCACTATTTGCATAAAATTTCCCTAATTTCCCTAAGCAAGAGGCATAGAGTTGCAAGTATGGGGCTTTGACAGAGTACTACAGGAAAGACTAAGATTCTGTGTGAACTCAGCATCCACCATATTGGCTCACACCCTACTTTCCAAGAGAATGGATATTTTCTCAGTTTTCATACTAATAACCACTTCTGCGGGTAAGAAAAACTGAGATACACATGTGGAGGAGATATATACACCCAGGTTATTATCCTCCATACAACCTGGGGTAAAAAGTTTTCCAACTTTTTTTGTGCTTAAGGTAAAGAAGGACAGGACCCAATGAAATGCCCCTTTTGTTGACAGATTAAACACAACCCTGTTTTGTGGCAAACTGTAAGATACTCATACCAAGGGGAGGTCCCTCCTAGCTGCATTGGTTCTTCAAAGCACAGAGGGAGAACCTTGGTTTTAGGGAGTACCATAGGGGTGCAGTCACAACAGGTCTCCCCCTAAGGCGTCTATCAATGCATATGGCCAGAACCATAGCGGCCTTCATGACTCAGGAGTCTCGTAAAGCGCTAGTGCGTCTTTTAGTCTTTCAGCCAGTGTTAGGGCTGACAGAATGCACCGAGTAAATATAGATGTTATTATTGGTGTGTTCGCAGCCCGGGGTCCACCGTGCAGGAGGAGAACCTGCTGGCACTATATGGCAGTATAATCGAGCTCTGTTACGACACAGAGTCACCGTGATAGAAAAGCACTGGATCCTGTTAAGCTCACAGGAGTACACAGCTAACTGCTGAGCTGATAGCAGTCAGTGGTCATGCAGTCAGAGAAGCACACAAACAATTCCTTACCGGAGGTGCCGGTATTCTAGTGGCTTATTTCAGCTGGGCCCTGAATACATGCAAACAAACTCCTCACCGGAGGTGCCGGTATTCTAGTGGTTTATTTCAGCCGGGCCCTGACCACAATCATACATGACCACACTGGCGCAAATGCTCATGACAAAGATTGATACTAGTGCATGGCCATGCGGCCATGCAAACCTTTTATAGTTGCAGCAACTTCAGGACCTTCCTAGAGGACCAATGGGAGTTGGTTCAGGACCTGAGCATGTGACCCCTGAGCTCCAATGAGAGGTCTTCCTTTGGGCATGCTCAGAAGTGAGAAAGCAGGACTTAGTCCCAGAAGCGGGTTCTCGCCGCTGACCAGTACTAGCTATAATGGCAGAGCCTGGAAGAACAGCAGTAGCCAGATGTAGAGTATTTGCCTGAGCCAGACGCTGGGACCGATGTCTCCGCTGAGCAGGCTCCACTGCGGCTGGAGAAGAATGGGAGACCGCAGAGGAGATTGTTCAAGATTCCCCCTGTGCAAAGGCAGGAGCTCGAACCCTAACAGACAGGCCCTCACAAAACTGCCTTCTAAGAGCAGGATCATTCCACTGGGCCGGGTGTCAATAGCCCATCTATGGAAGTCTGTGCTGAATTCCTCTGTCAGCCAGTTTCCCTGCTTGAGCTTATGTAACTTAGACTCAGCAAGGGAGAACCAGTCTGAATCATCATACATGAGGCCTAGAACCTCAAAACACACATTTACCAACTGTAGAGAAAGTGAATTAACCAGAAGTGAAAAGACTCAGGATTTGAGGATCTCTTTGAAGGAGACAAATAACAATCCCCACCCATTGCTCCTCATTCCCAGATGAGCGAGGATGAAGGCTAAAATACAGCTTGAAGGCTTCACGGAACACCATAAATTTATCCCATCCCCCGGAAAACCTATCCGGGAGGGTCACCTTTTGTTCCAGTCCAGCCTGACTGCCTGTCATGCCAACAGTCTGCTGCTGAGAAACCCTAGATTGCAGGTCTGACACTTTAAGAAACAGGCCTTGAAATTGTTTGACAAGCACTACAATGGGATCCTTACAAAGATACAAAATGTTTTGGCCTGTGAAACGGTGTGAAGATCTTCAGTAAAAAAGAGGGGCCTCAAACTGTCCTTGGAGCTGGTACCCTAACAATCCCTGTCCGACCTTACTATGCTCCTATAAAAACCCTAATCTGTCCCCTACCCCACACCATGAGGCATGAGACTGGAATGAAAGGTAAACCAGACACAAAAACAGGGATAACAGAAAACCTCTATCATACAAAAGTACTAATCAATAATAGGGAGGAGGATAGGGACAGGGAAGAATAAACTGAATTGGAAAAGGGAACAGGAGATAAACACATACGTACAAAAGCAACCTACAGTACACCACAACCCCAACTCCGATCTTTTACTACTTAGCTTTAGCACACAGCACAGGAAGACGAATCTCCAATAGCAACAATGAACTCCAATTCAGCACAGCGTCTCCTAGGAGCAAGGAAGCAGAGGTTTCACCGGAAGGACACAGATGGTCTGGCCATAGTAAAGGTTTATGCCCAGAAGCAGCTGAAATGGAGTTGCATGTTTCTGACCAGTGTAAAAAGGGTTGTTAACCTCTTCAGCACCAAAGTAAACCAAATACATTTAATATGGGAACCAAATACACAGGCTAAATGAAAGATCTGCGATTCAGAATACACAGTGATCTGCAACACCCAGATCTCCCAGGTTGGTGTGACACACTCGAGACATCTGCTCGCTCCTCCACTTGGACTGATAATTTATTCTCAAAATTCTCAATTCATGGGTGAAATTTGTCTTCAGTGAAGACAAATTTTCACATTACTGAGATAGGAGATGGCATTTCATGCTTTTAAAATTATGTGGAGGGGGACAAGGGAGAAACTGGAAGCAGACACAGACATTCTGCTGATAATTCTTCGGAAGAGACAGTTACAGTTTCCATAGAACTTTATCAGCACCATCTGTCATCTCTGATCTTAGTAACGGGAAAATCTGTCTTCATTAAAAACAGTTTTTACCTGTGAATCGTCAATGTATGATCAGCTCCAGATGAGAAAGATGCAGATTTCTCTAGTAAGATATTACTATCTTTTGTTGATTCAAAGTACGGTTAATCTTTCAGACAACAATGATTGTAAAAAAGTAAACAAAAAAAATTAATGTAATCAACATTTACCAAAATATTCACCATTTTTGATCATATACAATCCCATAAGAAAAATTCTTGAGACATCTCTTTGCTTCCCTCCACTTCAGTGTAGTCCGGTATCTGTCAGGTGGGCTTGTTGCTGAAGAAACCTCCCCCAATGTTCTAGTCACAATGGAAGTAAATTGTGTAGGTCATGTTCCTTAGGGTTCATTATTTAACTACCTTTTGGGTTATTACTTGACATGACTGTAGCATTAACTACGGTACATAACTCCTGCCTAACTTTTACAAGCACAACTTTTTTTTGCCTGTGTCTACAAAAGTTCATGTGGCCTTCTAATCTCTCAAGTGCTACAAATGTTAGAATTTTGCTTAGAAAAATGGCAATGAACAATTCAGTTCTTCAGTATTAAAGGCTATATTACCTTACAGTATATTGGCACTTGGCCTAAAATGTAACATTTATTGATAATAATTAATAGAAAAATGGAAATAAAATTATAACAGTCTGATAAATAATAATGAAAGAAACTGCAGAGAAGTCATGATGTGTTTGAAAAGCTGTTTGTCTAGAAGTAAGATTCTCTTTAAAGTGAAGGACAATCTCAGTAAACTAGAGACAGGAGACTGGATTCACAAGACTCTGGTGCATTGGCCAGGTGGTAGCTGGATAGGAGGCCTTCGAATCTCCTTATCTCCTGGCATTTCTGGCTCTTCTTAGCTAGGCTGGTGTGACAATTTCATTGCGTCATGATGCCCACATGACATGACGCTAGCCTGGCAAATAAAAAGAGAAGCTGGGAATGTCGAGAGGTAAGGATAATCGCAGGGCTCCTGCCTACTGGTCACAGATTCCTAGCCAATTGATCTGAGTCCTGTGAATAAATTCTCCATTTTCCTTCTCCCATTTTATTAGGGTGTTCCAACTTCAGTATGTTAGTTTTAAGGGCAATTGTGAAGACTATAGAGAGCTTTTTACGGATCTTCTGCATTTTATTCCCCTTCCTACTTAGGTAAATATACAAGAGGAAGTCAATCCTACATTGAATACAGTGGCAAAGGTTAAGATGGACTCATTATTACAGTACCACCCAGCACATAGAGATCTGGAGTCCCCCCTCTTCCAGATGGTGGATTAAAGTAACTTCACAATACATAATGTATGTGTTTCTGCATATTACATGAAAGGAATCATATATCTACATACAGCCTGTTGTAACCAGTGGCATTTGCAAAGAAGAAAAGAAAATTCTCTTCTGGATGGTTACCAAAAATCTGGAGCTAAATGAAGGAAGGAGCCATCTGTTGTAAAAATACAGAGAAGCAGTGTTAGTTTTGATTTTTAAGCAACATTAAATGCCAAATTGGTAACCTTGTTTAATGTGCCAAATCTAATTTATTTTAAGTTTTGACTGCTTAGGGTGCATTTACATATATCGCATTGCACAAATCTCATTTACACAAATACAGTCAAAATAACAGAGAGAAACGCAATGTTATTATTTTATTACTGGGCATCCTATTAATCTCCGGCATACAAGATGAAATGTGGAGAACAGAGTCAGAATACAATCATTGAATTAGTTAATGGAGTAGTACAGCATATCCAAATGGAGGAGCCCTAAATTGTCTCTCATGGGGTCTTAGCCAATTCTTCAAAACATATGAGACTGAGCACTACTTGGTTTTTGATCTCGACTAATAAAAGATATCTTAGTTTCCAATTTTATTTATTTTGTAGTCCTTTGTATGAGTTTCTAGCCTTAATAGTTATTGTATGCACTGAATATTTCAGTTTACATAGCTACATAGTTACATAGTTATTAAGGTTGAAGGAAGACTTTAAGTCCATCTAGTTCAACCCATAGCCTAACCTAACATGTCCTAACATGTCGATCCAGAGGAAGGCAAAAAAAACCATGTGGCAAAGAGTAAGCTCCGCATTGGGGAAAAAAATTCCTTTCCGACTCCACATACGGCAGTCAGACTAATTCTCTGGATCAACGCCCTATCAAGGAATCTAGTATATATATCCTGCAGATTGCCTTGCGCAGGTGTGTACTACGGAGGACAGAGAATGAACTTCAATCCAATATTGCGGCCAGCATGCAGCCAGCGGGTAAGGAAAGGGTGAATCAAACACCCGAAAACTCCGCCCATATGACTGAAAACCGATCCCACCAAATTCAGGTGACAGGTTCCCTTTAAGCCCTTAGATGCTTCTGTCAATGATGATTATGGCCTCTAGATGTGGGGCTCCATCTTTAACCTCATTGGCACCCTGAGATCATGATTGTGTGATCGTGATGGCTGTCATGATGGCAATTCATAGCCAAATAGCGGCCTTAGAGTCTATAAAAGCCTGTTTAGAAGTTAGCAACATTTAAGTGGTAAAAATAAAAGTTTTGTTTTCTGTCATGCCACTTTGCATTAATCCCTGAAAAGCACCTGAAGGGTTAATAAACTACCTGACATTGGTTTTGAATATGCTAAGGGGTGCTGTTTTTAAAATGATATCACTTTGGGATTTTTCTCTTTAAAACTGAATATGTCCCTAAGGTTTGTAAATTTTCTTGTCAAAATTGAAAATTGCTGTTATATTTTAAAGCTTCTGACAATCCAGCAAAACAAAAGAACATTCTTACAAGTGGTGCTGATGTAAAACAGACATAAGGTAAATGTTATTACATAACTTTTTTAGTGTGGTATGACTATCTGAATAAAAGGCATAATCATTCAAAGTTTGAAATTTTTTTAATTTTTTTGGAAAATGTTCTGATATTTTAAAAAATAAATGCAAAATGTATCAAACTAAGTTTACCACTAATAAAGCATAATGTGTCATGAAAAATTTTCTTAAAATCACTTGGATATATTGAAATATTTCAGAGTTATTGGCACATAAAATGACACTGGTCACATTTGAAAAATTTGGCCTTGTTACCAAAGTGTTAAAATGGGGCACAGTGCCTAACATTGGGAATTCTAAGTGTATAATATACTGTTAGGGCTCAACTCTGTTTCAGTTGTCACATTTCCACTCATATTCTTGTTCTGACTGCTTTCTTTTATGCTTTTCTCAATAGAGCATACACCAGTCCACAGTTTCTCTCAAGAAACAAGGGCAGACAAAACTTGGAGACACACACTTCCGGTAGATGTGCTCACTGCAGGCCACATTTTTCCTTTATGTCACAGGACACAAAACACTCATGGTCCAGGCCACAAATTATCCGCTGTACTAGTCCATGGCAGAAAACATAGAGTATATCATCCCACAGTCCTGTCTCAGACCACAGTGCCATTCAGAGATATAGTTTACAATCCCTATCACTGACTCAGGCCACACTATCTCACCATAAGCTAGTTTATAGTTAATAATGCAGCACTTTTGACCCAGCTCCTCCAGCCAGGTCAAATCCTGACACTGCCCTTCTGAAAATTGAATGTTCTTGGAGATATAGGTGGAAAAATAATTTGCTTGTTTAAAATTAACCCTGGCTACACTGCCTGAATGTAAAATAAACAAGATGCAGTTAACGGCTGTCACAAGATTACTGCGGAGGCAGGTGGTCAAAAAACATTGAGTGACTACAAGAGATTTGAAGCAAGGTTTGGTGGCAGCAGGCACTGAGAGTTCAGTCTTCACTTCTACATTGTTTCTATTGTGCAATGGACACTTCTAAATTGTTGCCACTATTCAACCATACTTTCCAAACATGTAATCCAACCTTCAGAGAAGTATACAGACATGGCAAACATATCTAGGCCCCCTTAACATTCATTCACTGGCCCTTACATATACAATTGTATGTTGAACCTCCATTTAATGACAGAGCACTTCATCATCATGCACAGGAGACATCTAGTAGTGTTTGTCTCTGCGTGTTTAGGGCAGAGCCTGGGTGAATTGGAAATAATTTCAGAAGTCCTGGAGGTCTCTCTCTGTTTCTCCTTCAGCTTCCCTGATATTCCAGTATAGTTAGTAAATATGTAATTACCGTATATACTCGAGTATAAGCCGACCCGAGTATAAGCCGAACCCCCTAATTTTGCCACAAAAAACTGGGAAAACTTATTGACTCGAGTATAAGCCTAGGGTGGAAATGCAGCATTTACCGGTGAATTTCAAAAATAAAAATAGATCATTATTTCCCCATAGCTGTGCCATATAGTGCTCTGCACCGTTCATTATTTCCCCATAGCTGTGCCCCATATAGTGCTCTGCACCGTTCATTGTGCCCCATTGCTGTGCCATATACGGTGCTCTGCACCGTTCATTGTGCCCCATTGCTGTGCCATATACGGTGCTCTGCACCGTTCATTGTGCCCCATTGCTGTGCCATATACGGTGCTCTGCACCGTTCATTGTGCCCCATTGCTGTGCCATATACGGTGCCATATGCTCCCTGCATGTCCCACATATATACACAGCTCTGCCGCCTGCATGTCTCACATATATACACAGCTCTGCCGCCTGCATGTCCCTCATATATACACAGCTCTGCTCCCTGCATGTCCCACATATATACACAGCTCTGCTCCCTGCATGTCCCACATATA
This sequence comes from Ranitomeya imitator, assembly GCF_032444005.1. Lineage (NCBI taxonomy): Eukaryota > Metazoa > Chordata > Amphibia > Anura > Dendrobatidae > Ranitomeya > Ranitomeya imitator. The sequence continues at coordinate 546,451,407 of NC_091283.1, read as the reverse complement.
TACACAGCTCTGCCGCCTGCATGTCCCACATATATACACAGCTCTGCTCCCTGCATGTCCCACATATATACACAGCTCTGCCGCCTGCATGTCCCACATATATACACAGCTCTGCTCCCTGCATGTCCCACATATATACACAGCTCTGCTCCCTGCATGTCCCACATATATACACAGCTCTGCTCCCTGCATGTCCCACATATATACACAGCTCTGCTCCCTGCATGTCCCACATATATACACAGCTCTGCCGCCTGCATGTCCCACATATATACACAGCTCTGCTCCCTGCATGTCCCACATATATACACAGCTCTGCTCCCTGCATGTCCCACATATATACACAGCTCTGCTCCCTGCATGTCCCACATATATACACAGCTCTGCTCCCTGCACCGTTCATTGTGCCCCATAGAAATCTCTGCCGCCGCCGCTGCTGCAATAAAAAAAAAAAAACACATACTCACCTTCCTTGATTGCAGCTCCCGGCGTCTCGTTCCGGCGTCTCCATCTTCCCGGCGTCTCTGCTCTGACTGATCAGGCAGAGGGCGCCGCGCACACTATATGCGTCATCGCGCCCTCTGCCTGAACAGTCAGAGCGCAGACGTCAGGAAGATGGAGGCGCCGGCTGGGAAGATGGAGCGACGCCCGGCGGCTGGAACGAGGACAGGTGAATATGACATACTCACCTAGTCCTGGCGATCCTCGCGCTGTCCCTCTGCCTGGTCTTCGGTGCCGCAGCTCTTCCTGTCAGCGGTCACCGGCACCGCCGATTAGAGGAATGAATAGGCGGCTCCGCCCCTATGGGAGGTGGAGCCGCTTATTCATATCTCTAATGAGCGGTCCCACGTGACCGCTGAAGAGAGGAAGAAGCTGCAGCACAGAAGACGGGGAGGAAGGCAGGGACAGCGCGAGGATCGCTGGGACTAGGTAAGTATACCTCAGCGCCCTCACCCCCTCACCCGCCGACCCTGCCACCCACATTGACTCGAGTATAAGCCGAGAGGGGCACTTTCAGCCCAAAAATTTGGGCTGAAAATCTCGGCTTATACTCGAGTATATACGGTAAATGGCTGTCGCTACTTTTAGACTGACATTACAATATACAGTGAAGGAAATAATTATTTGATCCTTTGCTGATTTTTTAAGTTTGCCCACTGACAAAGACATGAACAGTCTATCATTTTAAGGGTATGTTAATGTTAACATTAAGAGATAGAATATCAAAAATAAAATCCAGAAAATCACATTGTATAAATTATATAAATACATTTGCATTTTGCAGTGAGAAATACATATTTGATCCCTCTGGCAAACAAGACTTAATACTTGGTGGCAAAATCCTTGTTGGCAAGCATAGCAGTCAGACTTTTTTGCAGTTGATGATGAGGTTTGCACACATGTCAGGAGAAATTTTGGTCCACTCCTCTTTGCAGATCATCTCTAAATCATTAAGATTTTGGGGCTGTCGCTTGGCAACTTGAAGCTTCAACTCCCTCCATAAGTTTTCTATGGGATTAAGGTCTGGAGATTGGGTAGGCCACTCCAAGACCTTAACCCCTTTCTGACATTAGACGTACTATCCCATCGAGGTGACCCAGACCCGTATGACCATCGATGGGATAGTATGTCATATGCGATCAGCCGCGCTCACGGGGCGAGCACAGCCGATCGCATCCGGGTGTCAGCTGATTATCACATCTGACATCACGGACCGCTCCGAGCTCATTAATCCCTGGAACACTGCGATCAAACATGATCGTAGCGTTCCGGTGGCATAGGAAATGTAAAAATATTTTTAAATAAAATTCCTAAATAAAGAAAAAAATATATATATGTATTGTTCCAATAAATACATTTCTTTATGTAAATAAAAAAAAACAGTAAAAGTACACATATTTAGTATCACCGCGTCCGTAACGACCCGGCCTATAAAACTGTCCCACTAGTTAACCCCTTCAGTGAAGACTATAAAAAAAAAGAGGCATAAAAACAATGATTTATTATCATACTGCCGAACAATAAGTGGAATAACACGCAATAAAAAAACGGATATAAATAAACATGGTGTTAGGAGTCGAGTTTCCTCTGCTGCACAGGGGGAATCTCGATCCGTGTCTGCTGCGGTCTCCCATTCTGCATCGGCCACAGTGCAGCCTGCTCAGCGGAGACGTCGCTCCCAGCGTCTCACTGAGACTGATACTGTGCAAAGGGTTACTACTGGCTCTCCAGGCTCTGCTATTGTACCCTGCACTGATCTTCGGCAGCAGGCTTTTCTGGGTCTAAGTCCTGCTTTGCACACACTGAGCATGCCCAGGGCAAGATCTCTCAGTGGAAATCTAGGGTCACATGCTCAGGTGCTGCAGCGACTTCCATTGGTCCTTCTCACGGAAGGTCCTGCAGGTGCTAGGACTAAGTTCTGCTTTTGCACACTGAGCATGCCCAGGGCAAGATCTCTCAGTGGAGATCTAGGGTCACATGCTCAGGTACTGCAGCAATTCCATTGGTCCTTCTTTGAAGGGTCCTGTACGTGCTGCATCTATTTAAGGCTCGCATGGCCGCACGGCCATGCGCTAGTATCAAATGTGTTTTGGCTTATGCCAGTGGATACTATACCACTCAGTTCTATGTGGTGTGAAGCTGTTGGCATTGGGACTGTACACTCAGGCAGGCAGCTAGCGTCAGTGGGGGCAATTAGCCTAGTTAGGGCATTAGCTTTGTGTACAGCACGACTCTGTGAGGCAACAGAGTTCGCTACCAGTTCACACGGGGTGAAGCCTAACCCACATGTGAGCTCAGAGTCCTTCCGCCTTTACTTAGCAGCAGATATCTCTGCACGGTGGATCCCGGGCTGCGAACGCACCTTGTAGCTATCTACCTATTACTCGGTGCATTCCGCTAGCCCTAACAGTATACTAGCGCCAGGATCTGGCTAAGTAATGGCGGCTGAACAGTGATTGCAGGGGTACATCCAGCTGCTGGAGGGCCGGTTGGCGTCTCTTGAGCGTGCAACCTCGGCGGTGGATGTTACCGCAATAGCTGTTCAGGCTGCTAGCGTGGCTGCAGCAGCCTTACCCACTGCCACTTCTGTTCCGACCCTATCTTACCTCCCTTTGCCTGAGAGATACTCAGGGACAGTAAGTCCTGTAGGGGTTTTGTGAGCCAGTGTGGCATACACCTCAAGCTTCTGGCTGCACGTTTTCCCACTGAGCGGGCAAAGGTGGGATTCATAATCTCTCTCTTGTCGGACAGAGCGTTGGAGTGGGCTACGCCGCTGTGGGAGCGCAACGATCATGTGGTGGGAAGGGTTCCTTGGTTTCTGGACACTATGAAACAGGTCATTTTAGGACCTCAAGTCACCCATGATACAGCGCTCCAACTGCTGGCTTTGACTCAGGGTTCAACCATGGTCAGTCATTTTGCTGTTCACTTCCGGACTTTAGCGTCTGAGTTGGAATGGCCAGATAAAACCCTCAATCCCGTATTTTGGAGGGGGCTGGCTGACCATGTGAAGGACGCTTTGGCTACTAGGGAGATTCCCGCCACACTTGAGGAGCTCATAGCTGTATCAACTCGCATAGACCTTCGTTTTCACGAGTGAAGGTTGGAGCGAGCCCAGTGTAGGCAGAGGTTTCGGCTGGCTCCCACCTTCGCCAGACGTTTAAAATCTCCAGTCCAGGGATCCAAGTCCCAGTTCGCTTATTGATATATTTACCTCTCCGGCGGCCCCTGAACTCAGCGCGGGTAACTGGCAGGCTTCGTTGTTCAAAATCAGCGCTTTTAGGACCTGAGAATCACGTCCCGGCTTCTGATTGGTCGCGGGCCGCCCATGTGACCGCCACGCGACCAATCACAAGCCGCGACGTCACCGCAAGCTATTAACGCGCTCATTTTTAAAAATGAGCGCGTTAATGACTTTCAAAGACGTAGCGGCTTGTGATTGGTCGCGGCCACGCGACCAATCACAAGCCGCGACGTCACCGCAAGCTATTAACGCGCTCATTTTTAAAAATGAGCGCGTTAATGGCTTTCAAAGACGTAGCGGCTTGTGATTGGTCGCGGCCACGCGACCAATCACAAGCCGCGACGTCACCGCAAGCTATTAACGCGCTCATTTTTAAAAATGAGCGCGGTAATGACTTTCAAAGACGTTGCGGCTTGTGATTGGTCGCGTGGCGGTCACATGGGCGGCCCGCGACCAATCAGAAGCCGGGACGTGATTCTCAGGTCCTAAAAGCGCTGATTTTGAACAACGAAGCCTGCCGGTTACCCGCGCTGAGTCCAGGGGCCGCCGGAGAGGTAAATATATCAATATTTTTTATTTTAATTCTTTATTTTACACATCTCTATGTATCCGATACCGATACCCGATACCACAAAAGTATCGGATCTCGGTATCGGAATTCCGATACCCGATACTTGCGGTATCGGAATGCTCAACACTACTCCCTATTAGTCATTCCTGAGGGAATTGATGAGGTCCTGTTGGGGATACCATGGCTATGCTACCATTCTCCTCATATAGAGTGGTCCTCTGGGAGAATTTTGGGATGGAGTAAATCCTGCAAGGGTAGATGTCAGAGGGAGTGCGTTCAGGTTGCTACAACACAGGTACCCGCAGATCTTTCCTCTCTCCCTAAGCACTATTGGCCCTATGCAGACGTGTTCTCCAAAAGGGCTGCGGAGACCCTTCCGCCTCACCGCCCCTATGACTGTCCTATTGACCTCTTGCCTGGTGCTGAGCCTCCCCGGGGTCGAGTCTATCCGATGTCTCTCCCGGAGATGAAGGCAATGTCTCAGTACATCCAAGAGAATCTCGCAAGAGGATTCATTAGGAAGTCAGTGTCACCTGCAGGGGCTGGGTTCTTCTTTGTACAGAAGAAGATTGGAGACTTACGTCCATGCATAGACTACAAGGGTCTTAACGCCATCACCGTTAAGAACAAGTACCCATTACCCCTGATATCTGAGCTTTTTGATAGGCTACAGGGAGCAAGGGTATTTACAATATTAGATCTGCGGGGTGCTTACAACCTGATTCGCATCCGTGAGGGGGACGAATGGAAGACGGCTTTTAACACCAGGGATGGGCACTATGAATACCTGGTGATGCCCTTCGGGCTCTGTAATGCTCCAGCCATTTTCCAAGACTTTGTGAATGACATTTTCTGGGATATGCTCACCACCTCGGTCGTAGTCTATCTGGATCATATTCTCATCTACTCTCCAGATATTGATTCCCATCGAAGAGATGTTTGCAAAGTCTTCGACCTCTTACGGGCAAACTCCCTCTACGCCAAGTTGGAGAAGTGTGTGTTTGAGCAGGAGTCCTTGCCTTTCCTTGGTTATATCATCTCTGCCCAGGGTTTGGCTATGGATCCTGCCAAGCTACAGGCTGTGATGGACTGGCAGGAACCCCATTCACTTAAAGCGGTGCAGCGCTTTATGGGGTTCATTAACTACTATCGTCAGTTCATTCCACACTTCTCAACTTTGGTAGCTCCCTTAGTTGCCCTCACCAAGAAGGGAGCAAATCCCAAATTGTGGTCAGAGGAGGTCTCCAAGGCCTTCCTCTCGATTAACTCACACTTCGCCATTTGTCATGGAGGTGGTTGCCTCATCTGTTGGTGCTGGAGCAGTCCTTTTCCAAAAGGATGCTCAAGGTCGGAAGCATCCTTGCTTCTTCTTCTCCAAGTCCTTCACACCAGCGGAGAGGAATTATTCCATCGGGGACAGGGAGTTGCTAGCCATGAAGTTGGCTTTTTCAGAGTGGAGACAACTCTTGGAGGGGGCTCGCTTTCCCTTCCAAGTGTTCACTGACCACAAGAACTTGGTATATATTCAGACGGCCCAGCGGCTGAATTCTCGCCAGGCTAGATGGTCCCTGTTCTTCTCCCGCTTCCATTTTACTCTCCATTTTCTCTCTGTGGAAAAGAACATTCGTGCTGACGCTCTCTCCCACTCCGTAGTGTCATCTGAGGAGGAGGAGGAGGAGCCCCGGCTTATTGTCCCTCCTGAGAGCCTGAGAACTGTGGCTCTGGTTTTGCTAGAGTCCGTGCCCCCGGGCAAGACTTTCGTACCAGCGAATTTGCGACCGGAGGTTCTCTCTTGGGCTCACTCGTCCAGAGTGGGTGGACATTTTGGGACCAAGAGGACATCTGAGCTTTTGGCGAGGATGTACTGGTGGCCGCATATGGCTCGTGACGTCGGGGACTATATTCGGGCATGTGTCTCCTGCGCCCAGAATTGGTCATCGCGACAATGGCCTGCTGGGTTACTTTACCCCATGCCGGTGGCAGACAGGCCCTGGGAGATGGTCGGGATGGACTTCGTGGTGGGCTTACCCAAGTCTCATAGCTGCACCATTATCTGGATAGTCACTGATCATTTTTCCAAGATGGTGCATTTGGTGCCGCTTCCACGGTTACTTTCTGCATGGGCCTTGGCGGCGTTGTTCTTAAAACATATTTTCCGCTTACATGGAATGCTTGATAAAATTGTCAGCGACCGGGGTCCCCAGTTTGCGTCTCGGTTTTGGAGAGAACTCTGCCGTTTACTCAGCATAGAGCTGAATCTCTCCTCTGCATATCATCCCGAGATGAATGGGTTTGTAGAGAGAACCAACCAGACTCTGGTGACATACTTGCAACATTTTGTCTCTGCTAGGCAGGATGACTGGGCATCTTTGCTACCTTGGGCGGAATTTGCATTGAACAACGCCGTAGCCGATTCCACTGGTCAGACTCCTTTTCCACTTAATTACGGCCAACATCCGCGTGTCCCTGTGCCCATGCCCGTGTCATCCACCGATTCTAGGGTGGCAGACTGGGCGGTGGAGGCACATGAAATTTGGGACCGCACACAGGATGCCATCTGGGCCTCCAAGGAGAGAATGAGGGTTTTGGCTGATACACACCGGCGCCCTGCAGCGACCTTTGCTCCTGGCGACTTAGTGTGGCTCTCCGCCCGTAACATCAGGCTGCGAGTTGAGTCCACTAAGTTTGCGCCTCGCTACATTGGCCCGTTCAAGGTTCTGGAACAGGTCAACCCTGTGTTCTACCGTTTGGCTATTCCTACACGCCTTGGAATCACAGATACTTTTCACGTCTCCCTCTTTAAGCCTGTTCCCGGTTTTCTGAGTCATCTGCCGGGACATCGGATTCATCCACGGATGAGTTTGAGGTGAATGCTATCATGGGGTGCAAGGTGGTACGTGGCAAGAAATTTTATCTTGTGGACTGGAAGGGCCACGGTCCAGAGGATAGAACCTGGGAGCCTGTGGAGCACATTCGGGCTCCGCTGCTCATTGCAGCTTTTGAGCGTAGCGAGGCTCAAGGAGGGGGGCCCTAGGAGGGGGGGTAATGTTAGGAGTCGAGTTTCCTCTGCTGCACAGGGGGAATCTCAATCCGTGTCTGCTGCGATCTCCCATTCTGCATCGGCCGCAGTGCAGCCTGCTCAGCAGAGACGTCGCTCCCAGCATCTCACCAGGACTGATGCTGTGCATAGGGTTACTGTTGCCTCTCCAGGCTCTGCTGTTGTACCCTGCACTGATCTGCGGCGAGCAGGCTTTTCTGGTTCTATGTCCTGCTTTGCACACACTGAGCATGCCCAGGGCAAGATCTCTCAGTGGAGATCTAGGGTCACATGCTCAGGTACTGCAGCGACTTCCATTGGTCCTTCTCACGGAAGGTCCTGCAGGTGCTAGGACTAAGTTCTGCTTTGCACACTGAGCATGCCCAGGGCAAGATCTCTCAGTGGAGATCTAGGGTCACATGCTCAGGTACTGCAGCAATTCCATTGGTCCTTCTTTGAAGGGTCCTGTACGCGTTGCAGCCTTTTTAAGGCTTGCATGGCCGCACGGCCATGCGCTAATATCATATGTGTATTGGCTTATGCCAGTGGATACTATACCACTCTGTTCTATGTGGTGTGAAGCTGTTAGCATTGGGACTGTACACTCAGGCAGGCAGCTAGCGTCAGTGGGGGCAATTAGCATAGTTAAGGCATTAGCTCCGTGTAGAGCGCGACTCTGTGAGGCAACAGAGTTCGCTACCAGTTCACACGGGGTAAAGCCTAACCCACGTGTGAGCTCAGAGTCCATCCGCCTTTACTTAGCAGCAGATATCTCTGCAAGGTGGATCCTGGGCTGCGAATGCACCTTGTAGCTATCTACCTATTACTCGGTGCGTTCCGCTAGCCCTAACACCTCCACGCCTTGGTATCACAGATACTTTTCACGTTTCCCTCTTAAAGCCCATTCATTTGTCCCGGTTTTCTGAGTCATCTGCCGGGACATCGGGTTCATCCACGGATGAGTTTGAGGTGAATGCTATCGTGGGGTGCAAGGTGGTACATGGCAAGAAATTTTATCTGGTGGACTGGAAGGGCCACGGTCCAGAGGATAGAACCTGGGAGCCTGTGGAGCACATTCGGGCTCCGCTGCTCATTGCAGCTTTTGAGCATAGCGAGGCTCAAGGAGGGGGAGGGCCCTAAGGGGGGAGGTAATGTTAGGAGTCGAGTTTCCTCTGCTGCACAGGGGGAATCTCGATCTGTGTCTGCTGCGGTCTCCCATTCTGCATCGGCCGCAGTGCAGCCTGCTCAGCGGAGACGTCGCTCCCAGCGTCTCACTGAGACTGATACTGTGCAAAGGGTTACTACTGCCTCTCCAGGCTCTGCTATTGTACCCTGCACTGATCTGTGGCGAGGAGGCTTTTCTGGGTCTAAGTCCTGCTTTGCACACGCTGAGCATGCCCAGGGCAAGATCTTTCAGTGGAGATCTAGGGTCACATGCTCAGGTACTGCAGCGACTTCCATTGGTCCTTCTCACGGAAGGTCCTGCAGGTGCTTGGACTAAGTTCTGCTTTGCACACTGAGCATGCCCAGGGCAAGATCTTTCAGTGGAGATCTAGGGTCACATGCTCAGGTACTGCAGCAATTCCATTGGTCCTTCTTTGAAGGGTCCTGTACGTGCTGCATCTATTTAACTCTCGAATGGCCGCATGGCCATGTGCTAGTATCAAATGTGTTTTGGCTTATGCCAGTGGATACTATACCACTCAGTTTTATGTGGTGTGAAGCTGTTAGCATTGGGACTGTACACTCAGGCAGGCAGCTAGCATCAGTGGGGGCAATTAGCCTAGTTAGGGCATTTGCTTTGTGTACAGCCTCTGTGAGGCAACAGAGTTCGCTACCAGTTCACACGGGGTGAAGCCTAACCCACGTGTGAGCTCAGAGTCCTTCCGCCTTTACTTAGCAGCAGATATCTCTGCATGGTGGATCCCGGGCTGCGAACGCACCTTGTAGCTATCTACCTATTACTTGGTGCGTTCCGCTAGCCCTAACACATGGTACCTGCAAAAAACGAACCGCCATACAGCGTAAAAAAAAGTTATAGCCCTCAGAATAAAGCGATGCAAAAATAATTATTTTTTATATAAAATAGTTTTTATTGTATAAAAGCACCAAAACATAAAAAAGATATAAATGATATATCGCTGTAATCATACTAACCAGAAGAAAAAAACTGCTTTATCAATTTTACCAAACAGTATAAACGCCCCCCTCCAAAAGAAAATCATGAATTGCTGGTTATTGTTCATTCTGCCTAACAAAACTCGGAATAAAAAGCTATCAAAAATGTCATGTGCCCGAAAATGGTACCAATAAAAACGTCAACTCGTACCGCAAAAAACAAGACCTCACATGACTCTGTGGCCCAAAATATGGAAAAACTAGAGCTCTCAAAATGTGGTGATGCAAAAACTATTTTCTGCAATAAAAAGCGTCTTTTAGTGTGTGACAGCTGCCAAACATAAAATCCCGCTATAAATAGTAAATCAAACCCCCCTTTATCACCGCCTTAGTTAGGGAAAAATAATAAAATAAAAAAATGTATTTGTTTCCATTTTCCCATTAGGGTTAGGGTTTGGGTTGGGGCTAAATTTAGGGTTAGGGTTGGAGCTAAAGTTACGGTTGGGGCTAAAGTTAGGGTTAGGGTTGGGGCTAAAGTTAGGGTTAGGGTTGGAGCTAAAGTTAGGGTTAGGGTGGGAGCTAGGGTTAGGGTTTGGATTACGTTTACGGTTGGGTTAGGGTTGTGTCAGGGTTAGCGGTGTGGTTAGGGTTAGGATTGTGATTAGGGTTAGTGTTGTGAATTCTGTGGCCAAGCTCCCTCCGGTGGTCGTGAGTGGTTTTGCGGCTGGTTCTGTCTATGAGCTTCCTTTGGTGGATGAGAGTGGTACTGCGGCTTCTGAGTTTCCTTCCTCAGGTAATGAGGTTAAGTCGTTAGGTGCTGCTCTATTTAACTCCACCTGGTGCTTTGATCCTGGCCTCCAGTCAATGTTCTAGTATTGGTCTTGCTTCCTCCTGGATCGTTCCTGTGGCCTGTCTATCCTGCATAAGCTAAGTTTTGCTTGTGTTATTTTTGTTTGCTATTTTTTCTGTCCAGCTTGCTATATTGGTTTTTCTTGCTTGCTGGAAGCTCTGAGACGCAGAGGGAGCACCTCCGTACCGTTAGTCGGTGCGGAGGGTCTTTTTGCCCCTCTGCGTGGTTGTTTGTAGGTTTTTGTGTTGACCGCAAAGCTATCTTTCCTATCCTCGGTCTGTTCAGTAAGTCGGGCCTCACTTTGCTAAATCTATTTCATCTCTGTGTTTGTATTTTCATCTTACTCACAGTCATTATATGTGGGGGGCTGCCTTTTCCTTTGGGGAATTTCTCTGAGGCAAGGTAGGCTTATTTTTCTATTTTCAGGGCTAGTTAGTTTCTCAGGCTGTGCCGAGTTGCATAGGGAGCGTTAGGCGCAATCCACGGCTACCTCTAGTGTTGTGTGTTAGGATTAGGGATTGCGGTCAGCAGAGTTCCCACGTCTCAGAGCTCATCCTTAGTTTTTGGTAATTGTCAGGTCACTTGGTGTGCTCTGAACTTCAATGTCCATTGTGGTTCTGAATTACCTGTTCATAACAGTACTGGAGGCCCAAAGTACTAATGCTTCTCAATAGAGGGAAAAGAGAAGTTCTGAGACCATTTTTTTTTTCTTTGCACTGTGTTCTGTCTTTCTTTTCCCCTTTACATCAGGGTGGTTCAGAACACAGGTGTGGACATGGACATTCAGGGTCTGTCCTCTTTGATGGATAATCTCACTATAAGAGTACAGAACATTCAAGATTTGGTGGTTCAGAATCCTATGTTAGAACCTAAAATTCCTATACCTGAGTTATTTTCTGGAGATAGAGCTAAGTTTTTGAATTTTAAAAATAATTGTAAACTATTTCTGGCTTTGAAACCCCGCTCCTCTGGTGACCCAGTTCAACAAGTTAAGATCATTATTTCTTTATTACGTGGCGACCCTCAAGACTGGGCATTTTCCCTTGCGCCAGGAGATCCTGCATTATGTAATATTGATGCGTTTTTTCTGGCGCTCGGATTGCTGTACGACGAACCTAATTCAGTGGATCAGGCAGAGAAAAATTTGCTGGCTCTGTGTCAGGGTCAGGATGAGATAGAGATTTATTGTCAGAAGTTTAGAAAGTGGTCCGTGCTCACTCCAGTGAGTCCAGGGGCCGCCGGAGAGGTAAATATATCAATATTTTTTATTTTAATTCTTTATTTTACACATCTCTATGTATCCGATACCGATACCCGATACCACAAAAGTATCGGATCTCGGTATCGGAATTCCGATACCCGATACTTGCGGTATCGGAATGCTCAACACTACTCCCTATTAGTCATTCCTGAGGGAATTGATGAGGTCCTGTTGGGGATACCATGGCTATGCTACCATTCTCCTCATATAGAGTGGTCCTCTGGGAGAATTTTGGGATGGAGTAAATCCTGCAAGGGTAGATGTCAGAGGGAGTGCGTTCAGGTTGCTACAACACAGGTACCCGCAGATCTTTCCTCTCTCCCTAAGCACTATTGGCCCTATGCAGACGTGTTCTCCAAAAGGGCTGCGGAGACCCTTCCGCCTCACCGCCCCTATGACTGTCCTATTGACCTCTTGCCTGGTGCTGAGCCTCCCCGGGGTCGAGTCTATCCGATGTCTCTCCCGGAGATGAAGGCAATGTCTCAGTACATCCAAGAGAATCTCGCAAGAGGATTCATTAGGAAGTCAGTGTCACCTGCAGGGGCTGGGTTCTTCTTTGTACAGAAGAAGATTGGAGACTTACGTCCATGCATAGACTACAAGGGTCTTAACGCCATCACCGTTAAGAACAAGTACCCATTACCCCTGATATCTGAGCTTTTTGATAGGCTACAGGGAGCAAGGGTATTTACAATATTAGATCTGCGGGGTGCTTACAACCTGATTCGCATCCGTGAGGGGGACGAATGGAAGACGGCTTTTAACACCAGGGATGGGCACTATGAATACCTGGTGATGCCCTTCGGGCTCTGTAATGCTCCAGCCATTTTCCAAGACTTTGTGAATGACATTTTCTGGGATATGCTCACCACCTCGGTCGTAGTCTATCTGGATCATATTCTCATCTACTCTCCAGATATTGATTCCCATCGAAGAGATGTTTGCAAAGTCTTCGACCTCTTACGGGCAAACTCCCTCTACGCCAAGTTGGAGAAGTGTGTGTTTGAGCAGGAGTCCTTGCCTTTCCTTGGTTATATCATCTCTGCCCAGGGTTTGGCTATGGATCCTGCCAAGCTACAGGCTGTGATGGACTGGCAGGAACCCCATTCACTTAAAGCGGTGCAGCGCTTTATGGGGTTCATTAACTACTATCGTCAGTTCATTCCACACTTCTCAACTTTGGTAGCTCCCTTAGTTGCCCTCACCAAGAAGGGAGCAAATCCCAAATTGTGGTCAGAGGAGGTCTCCAAGGCCTTCCTCTCGATTAACTCACACTTCGCCATTTGTCATGGAGGTGGTTGCCTCATCTGTTGGTGCTGGAGCAGTCCTTTTCCAAAAGGATGCTCAAGGTCGGAAGCATCCTTGCTTCTTCTTCTCCAAGTCCTTCACACCAGCGGAGAGGAATTATTCCATCGGGGACAGGGAGTTGCTAGCCATGAAGTTGGCTTTTTCAGAGTGGAGACAACTCTTGGAGGGGGCTCGCTTTCCCTTCCAAGTGTTCACTGACCACAAGAACTTGGTATATATTCAGACGGCCCAGCGGCTGAATTCTCGCCAGGCTAGATGGTCCCTGTTCTTCTCCCGCTTCCATTTTACTCTCCATTTTCTCTCTGTGGAAAAGAACATTCGTGCTGACGCTCTCTCCCACTCCGTAGTGTCATCTGAGGAGGAGGAGGAGGAGCCCCGGCTTATTGTCCCTCCTGAGAGCCTGAGAACTGTGGCTCTGGTTTTGCTAGAGTCCGTGCCCCCGGGCAAGACTTTCGTACCAGCGAATTTGCGACCGGAGGTTCTCTCTTGGGCTCACTCGTCCAGAGTGGGTGGACATTTTGGGACCAAGAGGACATCTGAGCTTTTGGCGAGGATGTACTGGTGGCCGCATATGGCTCGTGACGTCGGGGACTATATTCGGGCATGTGTCTCCTGCGCCCAGAATTGGTCATCGCGACAATGGCCTGCTGGGTTACTTTACCCCATGCCGGTGGCAGACAGGCCCTGGGAGATGGTCGGGATGGACTTCGTGGTGGGCTTACCCAAGTCTCATAGCTGCACCATTATCTGGATAGTCACTGATCATTTTTCCAAGATGGTGCATTTGGTGCCGCTTCCACGGTTACTTTCTGCATGGGCCTTGGCGGCGTTGTTCTTAAAACATATTTTCCGCTTACATGGAATGCTTGATAAAATTGTCAGCGACCGGGGTCCCCAGTTTGCGTCTCGGTTTTGGAGAGAACTCTGCCGTTTACTCAGCATAGAGCTGAATCTCTCCTCTGCATATCATCCCGAGATGAATGGGTTTGTAGAGAGAACCAACCAGACTCTGGTGACATACTTGCAACATTTTGTCTCTGCTAGGCAGGATGACTGGGCATCTTTGCTACCTTGGGCGGAATTTGCATTGAACAACGCCGTAGCCGATTCCACTGGTCAGACTCCTTTTCCACTTAATTACGGCCAACATCCGCGTGTCCCTGTGCCCATGCCCGTGTCATCCACCGATTCTAGGGTGGCAGACTGGGCGGTGGAGGCACATGAAATTTGGGACCGCACACAGGATGCCATCTGGGCCTCCAAGGAGAGAATGAGGGTTTTGGCTGATACACACCGGCGCCCTGCAGCGACCTTTGCTCCTGGCGACTTAGTGTGGCTCTCCGCCCGTAACATCAGGCTGCGAGTTGAGTCCACTAAGTTTGCGCCTCGCTACATTGGCCCGTTCAAGGTTCTGGAACAGGTCAACCCTGTGTTCTACCGTTTGGCTATTCCTACACGCCTTGGAATCACAGATACTTTTCACGTCTCCCTCTTTAAGCCTGTTCCCGGTTTTCTGAGTCATCTGCCGGGACATCGGATTCATCCACGGATGAGTTTGAGGTGAATGCTATCATGGGGTGCAAGGTGGTACGTGGCAAGAAATTTTATCTTGTGGACTGGAAGGGCCACGGTCCAGAGGATAGAACCTGGGAGCCTGTGGAGCACATTCGGGCTCCGCTGCTCATTGCAGCTTTTGAGCGTAGCGAGGCTCAAGGAGGGGGGCCCTAGGAGGGGGGGTAATGTTAGGAGTCGAGTTTCCTCTGCTGCACAGGGGGAATCTCAATCCGTGTCTGCTGCGATCTCCCATTCTGCATCGGCCGCAGTGCAGCCTGCTCAGCAGAGACGTCGCTCCCAGCATCTCACCAGGACTGATGCTGTGCATAGGGTTACTGTTGCCTCTCCAGGCTCTGCTGTTGTACCCTGCACTGATCTGCGGCGAGCAGGCTTTTCTGGTTCTATGTCCTGCTTTGCACACACTGAGCATGCCCAGGGCAAGATCTCTCAGTGGAGATCTAGGGTCACATGCTCAGGTACTGCAGCGACTTCCATTGGTCCTTCTCACGGAAGGTCCTGCAGGTGCTAGGACTAAGTTCTGCTTTGCACACTGAGCATGCCCAGGGCAAGATCTCTCAGTGGAGATCTAGGGTCACATGCTCAGGTACTGCAGCAATTCCATTGGTCCTTCTTTGAAGGGTCCTGTACGCGTTGCAGCCTTTTTAAGGCTTGCATGGCCGCACGGCCATGCGCTAATATCATATGTGTATTGGCTTATGCCAGTGGATACTATACCACTCTGTTCTATGTGGTGTGAAGCTGTTAGCATTGGGACTGTACACTCAGGCAGGCAGCTAGCGTCAGTGGGGGCAATTAGCATAGTTAAGGCATTAGCTCCGTGTAGAGCGCGACTCTGTGAGGCAACAGAGTTCGCTACCAGTTCACACGGGGTAAAGCCTAACCCACGTGTGAGCTCAGAGTCCATCCGCCTTTACTTAGCAGCAGATATCTCTGCAAGGTGGATCCTGGGCTGCGAATGCACCTTGTAGCTATCTACCTATTACTCGGTGCGTTCCGCTAGCCCTAACACCTCCACGCCTTGGTATCACAGATACTTTTCACGTTTCCCTCTTAAAGCCCATTCATTTGTCCCGGTTTTCTGAGTCATCTGCCGGGACATCGGGTTCATCCACGGATGAGTTTGAGGTGAATGCTATCGTGGGGTGCAAGGTGGTACATGGCAAGAAATTTTATCTGGTGGACTGGAAGGGCCACGGTCCAGAGGATAGAACCTGGGAGCCTGTGGAGCACATTCGGGCTCCGCTGCTCATTGCAGCTTTTGAGCATAGCGAGGCTCAAGGAGGGGGAGGGCCCTAAGGGGGGAGGTAATGTTAGGAGTCGAGTTTCCTCTGCTGCACAGGGGGAATCTCGATCTGTGTCTGCTGCGGTCTCCCATTCTGCATCGGCCGCAGTGCAGCCTGCTCAGCGGAGACGTCGCTCCCAGCGTCTCACTGAGACTGATACTGTGCAAAGGGTTACTACTGCCTCTCCAGGCTCTGCTATTGTACCCTGCACTGATCTGCGGCGAGGAGGCTTTTCTGGGTCTAAGTCCTGCTTTGCACACGCTGAGCATGCCCAGGGCAAGATCTTTCAGTGGAGATCTAGGGTCACATGCTCAGGTACTGCAGCGACTTCCATTGGTCCTTCTCACGGAAGGTCCTGCAGGTGCTTGGACTAAGTTCTGCTTTGCACACTGAGCATGCCCAGGGCAAGATCTTTCAGTGGAGATCTAGGGTCACATGCTCAGGTACTGCAGCAATTCCATTGGTCCTTCTTTGAAGGGTCCTGTACGTGCTGCATCTATTTAACTCTCGAATGGCCGCATGGCCATGTGCTAGTATCAAATGTGTTTTGGCTTATGCCAGTGGATACTATACCACTCAGTTTTATGTGGTGTGAAGCTGTTAGCATTGGGACTGTACACTCAGGCAGGCAGCTAGCATCAGTGGGGGCAATTAGCCTAGTTAGGGCATTTGCTTTGTGTACAGCCTCTGTGAGGCAACAGAGTTCGCTACCAGTTCACACGGGGTGAAGCCTAACCCACGTGTGAGCTCAGAGTCCTTCCGCCTTTACTTAGCAGCAGATATCTCTGCATGGTGGATCCCGGGCTGCGAACGCACCTTGTAGCTATCTACCTATTACTTGGTGCGTTCCGCTAGCCCTAACACATGGTACCTGCAAAAAACGAACCGCCATACAGCGTAAAAAAAAGTTATAGCCCTCAGAATAAAGCGATGCAAAAATAATTATTTTTTATATAAAATAGTTTTTATTGTATAAAAGCACCAAAACATAAAAAAGATATAAATGATATATCGCTGTAATCATACTAACCAGAAGAAAAAAACTGCTTTATCAATTTTACCAAACAGTATAAACGCCCCCCTCCAAAAGAAAATCATGAATTGCTGGTTATTGTTCATTCTGCCTAACAAAACTCGGAATAAAAAGCTATCAAAAATGTCATGTGCCCGAAAATGGTACCAATAAAAACGTCAACTCGTACCGCAAAAAACAAGACCTCACATGACTCTGTGGCCCAAAATATGGAAAAACTAGAGCTCTCAAAATGTGGTGATGCAAAAACTATTTTCTGCAATAAAAAGCGTCTTTTAGTGTGTGACAGCTGCCAAACATAAAATCCCGCTATAAATAGTAAATCAAACCCCCCTTTATCACCGCCTTAGTTAGGGAAAAATAATAAAATAAAAAAATGTATTTGTTTCCATTTTCCCATTAGGGTTAGGGTTTGGGTTGGGGCTAAATTTAGGGTTAGGGTTGGAGCTAAAGTTACGGTTGGGGCTAAAGTTAGGGTTAGGGTTGGGGCTAAAGTTAGGGTTAGGGTTGGAGCTAAAGTTAGGGTTAGGGTGGGAGCTAGGGTTAGGGTTTGGATTACGTTTACGGTTGGGTTAGGGTTGTGTCAGGGTTAGCGGTGTGGTTAGGGTTAGGATTGTGATTAGGGTTAGTGTTGTGAATTCTGTGGCCAAGCTCCCTCCGGTGGTCGTGAGTGGTTTTGCGGCTGGTTCTGTCTATGAGCTTCCTTTGGTGGATGAGAGTGGTACTGCGGCTTCTGAGTTTCCTTCCTCAGGTAATGAGGTTAAGTCGTTAGGTGCTGCTCTATTTAACTCCACCTGGTGCTTTGATCCTGGCCTCCAGTCAATGTTCTAGTATTGGTCTTGCTTCCTCCTGGATCGTTCCTGTGGCCTGTCTATCCTGCATAAGCTAAGTTTTGCTTGTGTTATTTTTGTTTGCTATTTTTTCTGTCCAGCTTGCTATATTGGTTTTTCTTGCTTGCTGGAAGCTCTGAGACGCAGAGGGAGCACCTCCGTACCGTTAGTCGGTGCGGAGGGTCTTTTTGCCCCTCTGCGTGGTTGTTTGTAGGTTTTTGTGTTGACCGCAAAGCTATCTTTCCTATCCTCGGTCTGTTCAGTAAGTCGGGCCTCACTTTGCTAAATCTATTTCATCTCTGTGTTTGTATTTTCATCTTACTCACAGTCATTATATGTGGGGGGCTGCCTTTTCCTTTGGGGAATTTCTCTGAGGCAAGGTAGGCTTATTTTTCTATTTTCAGGGCTAGTTAGTTTCTCAGGCTGTGCCGAGTTGCATAGGGAGCGTTAGGCGCAATCCACGGCTACCTCTAGTGTTGTGTGTTAGGATTAGGGATTGCGGTCAGCAGAGTTCCCACGTCTCAGAGCTCATCCTTAGTTTTTGGTAATTGTCAGGTCACTTGGTGTGCTCTGAACTTCAATGTCCATTGTGGTTCTGAATTACCTGTTCATAACAGTACTGGAGGCCCAAAGTACTAATGCTTCTCAATAGAGGGAAAAGAGAAGTTCTGAGACCATTTTTTTTTTCTTTGCACTGTGTTCTGTCTTTCTTTTCCCCTTTACATCAGGGTGGTTCAGAACACAGGTGTGGACATGGACATTCAGGGTCTGTCCTCTTTGATGGATAATCTCACTATAAGAGTACAGAACATTCAAGATTTGGTGGTTCAGAATCCTATGTTAGAACCTAAAATTCCTATACCTGAGTTATTTTCTGGAGATAGAGCTAAGTTTTTGAATTTTAAAAATAATTGTAAACTATTTCTGGCTTTGAAACCCCGCTCCTCTGGTGACCCAGTTCAACAAGTTAAGATCATTATTTCTTTATTACGTGGCGACCCTCAAGACTGGGCATTTTCCCTTGCGCCAGGAGATCCTGCATTATGTAATATTGATGCGTTTTTTCTGGCGCTCGGATTGCTGTACGACGAACCTAATTCAGTGGATCAGGCAGAGAAAAATTTGCTGGCTCTGTGTCAGGGTCAGGATGAGATAGAGATTTATTGTCAGAAGTTTAGAAAGTGGTCCGTGCTCACTCAATGGAATGAATGTGCGCTGGCAGCTATTTTCAGAAAGGGTCTCTCTGAAGCCCTTAAGGATGTCATGGTGGGATTTCCTATGCCTGCTGGTCTGAATGAGTCTATGTCTTTGGCCATTCAGATCGGTCGACGCTTGCGCGAGCGTAAATCTGTGCACCATTTGGCGGTATTATCTGAGCATGAACCTGAGCCTATGCAGTGCGATAGGACTTTGACCAGAGCTGAAAGGCAAGAACACAGACGTCAGAATGGGCTGTGTTTCTACTGTGGTGATTCCACTCATGCTATCTCCGATTGTCCTAAGCGCACTAAGCGGTTCGCTAGGTCTGCCACCATTGGTACGGTACAGTCGAAATTTCTTTTGTCCGTTACTTTGATCTGCTCTTTGTCTTCCTATTCTGTCATGGCATTTGTGGATTCAGGCGCTGCCCTGAATTTGATGGACTTGGAGTTTGCTAGGCGCTGTGGGTTTGTCTTGGAGCCCTTGCAGTGTCTTATTCCATTGAGAGGAATTGATGCTACGCCTTTGGCCAAGAATAAGCCTCAGTATTGGACCCAGCTGACCATGTGTATGGCTCCTGCGCACCAGGAGGATATTCGCTTTCTGGTGTTGCATAATCTGCATGATGTGGTCGTGTTGGGGTTGCCATGGCTACAAGTCCATAACCCAGTATTAGATTGGAAATCAATGTCTGTGTCCAGCTGGGGTTGTCAGGGGGTACATGGTGATGTTCCATTTCTGTCTATCTCATCATCCACCCCTTCTGAGGTCCCAGAGTTCTTGTCTGATTACCGGGATGTATTCGATGAGCCCAAGTCCAATGCCCTACGCATAGGGATTGTGATTGTGCTATCGATTTGATTCCTGGTAGTAAGTTTCCTAAGGGTCGACTGTTTAATTTATCTGTACCTGAGCACGCCGCTATGCGGAGTTACGTGAAGGAGTCTTTGGAGAAGGGTCATATTCGCCCGTCATCGTCGCCATTGGGAGCGGGGTTCTTTTTTGTGGCCAAGAAGGATGGTTCGCTGAGCCCTTGTATTGATTACCGCCTTCTAAATAAAATTACGGTCAAATTTCAGTACCCCTTGCCGCTGCTGTCTGATTTGTTTGCTCGGATTAAGGGGGCTAGTTGGTTCACCAAGATAGATCTTCGTGGTGCGTATAATCTTGTGCGTATTAAACGGGGCGATGAATGGAAAACAGCATTTAATACGCCCGAAGGCCATTTTGAGTACCTGGTTATGCCATTCGGACTTTCTAATGCTCCATCAGTGTTTCAATCCTTTATGCATGACATCTTCCGAGAGTACCTGGATAAATTCCTGATTGTATACTTGGATGATATTTTGGTCTTCTCGGATGATTGGGAATCTCATGTGAAGCAGGTTAGAATGGTGTTCCAGGTCCTGCGTGCTAATTCTTTGTTTGTGAAGGGGTCAAAGTGTCTCTTTGGTGTTCAGAAGATTTCATTTTTGGGGTTCATTTTTTCTCCTTCTACTATCGAGATGGACCCTGTTAAAGTTCAGGCCATTTTTGATTGGACTCAGCCAACATCCCTGAAGAGTCTGCAGAAGTTCCTGGGCTTTGCTAATTGTTATCGTCGCTTCATCAATAATTTTTCCAGTATTGCTAAACCGTTGACTGATTTAACCAAGAAGGGTGCTGATGTGGTCAATTGGTCTTCTGCTGCTGTGGAAGGTTTTCAGGACTTGAAGCGTCGTTTTTCTTCTGCCCCTGTGTTGTGCCAACCAGATGTTTCGCTTCCGTTCCAGGTCGAGGTTGATGCTTCTGAAATTGGAGCAGGGGCTGTTTTGTCGCAGAGAAGTTCTGATTGCTCGGTGATGAAACCATGCGCCTTCTTTTCCAGGAAATTTTCGCCTGCTGAGCGAAATTATGATGTTGGCAATCGAGAGTTGCTAGCCATGAAGTGGGCATTCGAGGAGTGGCGTCATTGGCTTGAAGGAGCTAAGCATCTCGTGGTGGTCTTGACTGATCACAAAAACTTGACTTATCTCGAGTCTGCCAAACGGTTGAATCCTAGACAGGCTCGTTTGTCGTTGTTTTTCTCCCGTTTTGACTTTGTGGTTTCGTACCTTCCGGGCTCTAAAAATGTGAAGGCAGACGCTCTGTCTAGGAGTTTTGTGCCCGATTCTCCGGGTTTGTCTGAGCCGGCGGGTATTCTCAAAGAGGGGGTAATTTTGTCTGCCATCTCCCCTGATTTGCGGCGGGTGCTGCAAAAATTTCAGGCTAAGGGTACCGTCACACTATACGATTTACCTACGATCACGACCAGCGAAATGACCTGGCCGTGATAGTAGGTAAATCGTAGTGTGGTCGCTGGGGAGCTGTCGCACAGACAGCTCTCCAGCGACCAACGATGCCGAGGTCCCCGGGTAACCAGGGTAAACATCGGGTTACTAAGCGCAGGACCGCGCTTAGTAACCCGATGTTTACCCTGGTTACCAGCGTAAAAAAAAACAAACAGCACATACTTACATTCCGGTGTCCGTCAGGTCCCTTGCCGTCTGCTTCCCGCACTCAGTGACTGCCGGCCGTAAAGTGAAAGTGAAAGCACAGCACAGCGGTGACGTCACCGCTGTGCTCTGCTTTCACTTTACGGCCGGCAGTCACTGAGTGCGGGAAGCAGACGGCAAGGGACCTGACGGACACCAGAATGTAAGTATGTGCTGTTTGCTTTTTTTTAGTTTTACGCTTGTAACCAGGGTAAACATCGGGTTACTAAGCGCGGCCCTGCGCTTAGTAACCCGATGTTTACCCTGGTTACAAGCGAACGCATCGCTAGATCGCATCGCTAGATCGGTGTCACACACACCGATCTAGCGATGACAGCGGGAGATCCAGCGACGAAAGAAAGTTCTAAACGATCTGCTACGACGTATGATTCTCAGCAGGATCCCTGATCGCTGCTGCGTGTCAGACACAGCGATATCGTAACGATATCGCTGGAACGTCACGAATCGTACCGTCGTAGCGATCGAAATGGCAGTGTGTGACGGTACCCTAATAGACCTGACCGTTGCCCAGCGGAGAAACTGTTTGTCCCTGATAGGTGGACGAATAAAGTTATCTCTGAGGTTCATTGTTCGGTGTTGGCTGGTCATCCTGGAATCTTTGGTACCAGAGATTTGGTGGCTAGATCCTTTTGGTGGCCGTCTCTGTCGCGGGATGTGCGTTCTTTTGTGCAGTCCTGTGGGATTTGTGCTCGGGCTAAGCCCTGCTGTTCTCGTGCCAGTGGGTTGCTTTTGCCCTTGCCGGTCCCGAAGAGGCCTTGGACACATATCTCTATGGATTTTATTTCGGATCTCCCCGTCTCTCAAAGAATGTCGGTCATTTGGGTGGTTTGTGATCGCTTCTCTAAGATGGTCCATTTGGTGCCCTTGTCTAAATTGCCTTCCTCCTCTGATTTGGTGCCATTGTTTTTTCAGCATGTGGTTCGTTTACATGGCATTCCAGAGAACATCGTTTCTGACATAGGTTCCCAGTTTGTTTCGAGGTTTTGGCAAGCCTTTTGTGCTAGGATGGGCATTGATTTGTCTTTTTCCTCAGCTTTCCATCCTCAGACAAATGGCCAGACTGAACGAACCAATCAGACCTTGGAAACATATCTGAGATGTTTTGTTTCTGCTGATCAGGATGATTGGGTGTCCTTTTTGCCTTTGGCTGAGTTAGCCCTTAATAATCGGGCCAGCTCGGCTACTTTGGTTTCGCCGTTTTTCTGCAATTCTGGGTTCCACCCTCGTTTCTCTTCAGGGCAGGTTGAGTCTTCGGACTGTCCTGGTGTGGATACTGTGGTGGATAGGTTGCAGCAGATTTGGACTCATGTAGTGGACAATTTAACTTTGTCCCAGGAGAAGGCTCAACGTTTCGCTAACCGCAGGCGCTGTGTGGGTCCCCGACTTCGTGTTGGGGATTTGGTTTGGTTGTCATCTCGTTATATTCCTATGAAGGTTTCCTCTCCTAAATTTAAGCCTCGTTTCATTGGTCCATATAGGATTTCTGAGGTTCTTAATCCTGTGTCTTTTCGTTTGACTCTTCCGGCTTCTTTTTCCATCCATAACGTGTTCCATAGGTCGTTGTTGCGGAGATACGTGGCACCTGTGGTTCCATCTATTGATCCTCCTGCTCCGGTTTTGGTTGAAGGGGAATTGGAGTATATTGTGGAGAAGAATTTGGATTCTCGTGTTTCGAGACGGAAACTCCAGTATCTGGTTAAGTGGAAAGGTTATGGTCAGGAAGATAATTCCTGGGTCTTTGCCTCTGATGTCCATGCTGCCGATCTGGTTCGTGCCTTTCATGTGGCTCATCCTGGTCGGCCTGGGGGCTCTGGTGAGGGTTCGGTGACCCCTCCTCAAGGGGGGGTACTGTTGTGAATTCTGTGGCCAAGCTCCCTCCTGTGGTCCTGAGTGGTACTGCGGCTGGTTCTGTCTATGAGCTTCCTTTGGTGGATGAGAGTGGTACTGCGGCTTCTGAGTTTCCTTCCTCGGGTAATGAGGTTAAGTCGTTAGGTGCTGCTCTATTTAACTCCACCTGGTGCTTTGATCCTGGCCTCCAGTCAATGTTCTAGTATTGGTCTTGCTTCCTCCTGGATCGTTCCTGTGGCCTGTCTATCCTGCATAAGCTAAGTTTTGCTTGTGTTATTTTTGTTTGCTATTTTTTCTGTCCAGCTTGCTATATTGGTTTTTCTTGCTTGCTGGAAGCTCTGAGACGCGGAGGGAGCACCTCCGTACCGTTAGTCGGTGCGGAGGGTCTTTTTGCCCCTCTGCGTGGTTGTTTGTAGGTTTTTGTGTTGACCGCAAAGCTATCTTTCCTATCCTCGGTCTATTCAGTAAGTCGGGCCTCACTTTGCTAAATCTATTTCATCTCTGTGTTTGTATTTTCATCTTACTCACAGTCATTATATGTGGGGGGCTGCCTTTTCCTTTGGGGAATTTCTCTGAGGCAAGGTAGGCTTATTTTTCTATTTTCAGGGCTAGTTAGTTTCTCAGGCTGTGCCGAGTTGCATAGGGAGCGTTAGGCGCAATCCACGGCTACCTCTAGTGTTGTGTGTTAGGATTAGGGATTGCGGTCAGCAGAGTTCCCACGTCTCAGAGCTCATCCTTAGTTTTTGGTAATTGTCAGGTCACTTGGTGTGCTCTGAACTTCAATGTCCATTGTGGTTCTGAATTACCTGTTCATAACAGGTTAGGGGTGTGTTGGGGTTGAGATTAGGGTTAGGGGTGTGATCGGGTAAGGGGTGTGGTTAGGGTTATGGTTAGGGTTGGGATTAGGGTTAGGGGTGTGTTGGGGTTAGGGGTGTGTTGGGGTTAGGGATGTGTTGGGGTTAGAGGTGTGTTGGGGATAGGGGTGTGGTTAGGGTTTGGATTAGGGTTAAGGGTGTGTTGGGATTAGGGTTGGAGTTAGAATTGGGGGTTTCCACTGTTTAGGCACATCAAGGGCTCTGCAAACGCAACATGACCATTCCATCAAAGCCTGCATTCCAAAACGCCACTTCTTCCCTTCCGAGCCCCGACGTGCACCCAAACAGTGGTTTATCCCCACATATGGGGTATTAATGTACTCAGGACAAATTGGACAACAACTTTTGCAGTCCAATTTCTCCTGTTACCCTTGGGAAAATATAAATTTGGGGGCTAAAATATTATTTTTGTGGGGACATTTTTTTTTTATTTTCTCAGCTCTACGTTATAAACAAAGAGAGTACAAAGGAGGGCAACAAAATTAATAAAGGGGATGGGAGAACTACAATACCCAGATAGATTAGCGAAATTAGGATTATTTAGTCTAGAAAAAAGACGACTAAGGGGCGATCTAATAACCATGTATAAGTATATAAGGGGACAAAACAAATATCTCGCTGAGGATCTGTTTATACCAAGGAAGGTGACGGGCACAAGGGGGCAGTCTTTGCGTCTGGAGGAGAGAAGGTTTTTCCACCAACATAGAAGAGGATTCTTTACTGTTAGGGCAGTGAGAATCTGGAATTGCTTGCCTGAGGAGGTGGTGATGGCGAACTCAGTCGAGGGGTTCAAGAGAGGCCTGGATGTCTTCCTGGAGCAGAACAATATTGTATCATACAATTATTAGGTTCTGTAGAAGGACGTAGATCTGGGGATTTATTATGATGGAATATAGGCTGAACTGGATGGACAAATGTCTTTTTTCGGCCTTACTAACTATGTTACTATGTTACTATGAAACACTTGGGGGTTCAAAGTTATCATAATACATCTAGATAAGTTGGGGGGTCCAATGTCTCTGGATACCCTTGAGAAAATAAAACATTGGGGGCGAAAAGATTTTTGTGTAAAAAAATGATTTTTTAATTTTCACAGCTATATATTATAAATTTTAGTGAAACAATTGGGGTTTAAAAGTGCACACCACTCATCTAGATGAGTTCCTTAGGTGGTCTAGTTGCCATAAGGGGGTCACATGTGGGGGGTTTCCACTGTTTAGTCACATCAGGGGCTCTCCAATGCGACATGGCGTCTGTTAGGAGTCGAGTTTCCTCTGCTGCACAGGGGGAATCCCGATCCGTGTCTGCTGCGGTCTCCCATTCTGCTTCGGCCGCAGTGGGCTCTGCTCAGTGGAGGCGTCGCTCCCAGCGTCTCGCTGGGACTGATTCTGTGCAAAGGGTTACTGCTGCCTTTTCCGGCTCTCCTGTTGTACCCTGCACTGATCTGCGGCGAGCGGGCTTCCCTGGGACTAAGTCCTTATTTGCACACACTGAGCATGCCCAGGACAGGATCTCCCGTTGGAGATCGAGGGTCACATGCTCAGGTGCTGCAGCACATCCCATTGGTCCTCTTGGCAGGTCCTGAAAGGGCAAAACTTCTGTAGCAGCTTCCTGTGCTGCAACTATATAAACTGCGCATGACCGCACGGCCATGCGCTAGTATTGTTTTGATAATATGTGTGTGTGTTGTGAGTGAAAGTCGCTCTTTAAAATACCCTCCCTATTGGATGACTGTTCGCGGAAGGTGTATGTTTGCTATCTAGCGCCCGACTTATCCAACAGCACGTTACACACATAACAGCGTCTAGTTGCTGTGACCGCCTGTATGGCGCCGTGCGCTTCCTCTGCGCTTTCCTTACCCAAGCCTGGGTGGTTAGTGGCGTCCGTCAGTGCGGCACTGCATGCACTCTCGTGCCTTTATATACTATTTTATAGTTTCTTTACACACCCAGTTGCGGTGTTGTGCCAGCAAGTGGTCTAATCGGACTTCAATCCTGTGTTGGGGTTGTGTTCTCTGACTTCTTGCTCGTGCTCTATGTGCGGTACCGCGGTCCTGTGACTCAACATGATCGCTTCCTTCACGCAGGGTGAAGTTAACCCGTGCGTGTATACTTATAGTACCGTCATATAGTCCGTCTTACTAGCAGCAGGGTTTTTACCTGCACGGTGGACCTCGGACTGCGAACGCACCTAGTTTCATATCATCTATACTTGGTGCGTTCCGCCAGTCCTTAACAGCGTCTGATCTCAATTCTGCGTTGAAAAGTCAAACTGTGCTCCTTCCCTTCCGAGCTCTGCCATGCGTCCAAACACTGGTTTACCCCCAAATATGGGGTATAATGTACTCAGCACAAATTGCACAACAACTTTAAGGTCCAATTTCTCCTGTTATCCTAGTGAAATTAAAAAAATTTGGGGGCTAAAATATCATTTTTTGGGAAAAAAATATATTTTTATTTTCACAGCTCTGCGTTATAAACTTTAGTGAAACACTTGGGGGTTCAAAGTTCTCATTAACACATCTAGATAAGTTCCTTGGGAGGTCTAATTTCCACTATGGGTCTCTTGTGGGGGTTTCTACTGTTTAGGTACATCAGGGGCTCTGCAAACGCAATGTGGCGCCTGCAGACCATTCATTCAAAGTCTGCATTCCAAAACGGCACTCCTTCCCTTTTGAGCTCTGCCATGCACCCCTCACATATGGGGTATCAGCGTACTCAGGACAAATTGCACAACAACTTTTGGGGTCCAATTTCTCCAGATACCCTTGGGAAAATAAACAATTGGGGCGAAAATATTTTTGTGGAAAAAAATGATTTTTAAATTTTCACGGCTATATATTATAAACTTTAGTGAAACAATTGGGATTTCAAAGTGCACACCCCTCATCTAGATGAGTTCTTTAGGTGGTCTAGTTTCCAAAATGGGGTCACTTGTTGGGGTTTCCACTGTTTAGTCACATCATTGGCTCTCCAAACGCGACATGACGTCTGATCTCAATTTCAACCAATTCTGCGTTGAAAAAGTCAAACAGTGCTCCTTCCATTCCAAGCTATGCCATACGCCCAAACAGTGGTTTACCCCCACATATGAAGTATCAGCGTACTCAAGACAAATTGATCAACAACTTTTGAGGTCCAATTTCTCCTGTTACCCTTGGGAAAATAAAAAATTGGATCATTTTTGAGAAAAAAATATGATTTTTTATTTTTACGGCTCTACATTATAAACTTCTGTGAAGCACTTGGGGGTTCAAAGTGCTCAACACAAATCTAGATAAGTTCCTTAGGGGGTCTACTTTCCAAAATGATGTCACTTGTGGGGAGTTTCCACTGTTTAGGCACATCAGGGGATCTCCAAACGCGACATGGCGTCCTATCTCAATTCCAGCCAATGTTGAATTGAAAAGTCAAATGGCACTCCTTCCCTTCTGAGCTCTGCCATGTGCCCAAACAGTGGTTTACCCCCACATATGGGGTATCGGGACAAATTGTACAACAACTTTTGGGGTCCAATTTGTTCTATTACCCTTGGTAAAATAAAACAAATTGGATCTGAAGTATTTTTTTTGTGAAAAACAGTTAAATGTTCATTTTTTTTAAACATTCCAAAAATACCTGTGAATCATCTGAAGGGTAACTAACCTTCTTAAATGTGGTTTTGAGCACCTCGACGGGTGCAGTTTTTAGAATGTTGTCACTTTTTGGTATTTTCTATCATATAGACCCTTCAAAGTGACTTCAAATGTGATGTGGTCCCTAAAAAAATGGTGTTGTAAAAATGAGAAATCGCTGGTCAATTTTGAACCCTTATAACTCCCTAACAAAAAAAAAATGTTGGTTCCAAAATTGTGTTGATGTAAAGTAGACATGTGTGAAATGTTACTTATTAAGTATCTCTGTGATTTAAGGGCATGAAAATAAAAATTTGGAAAATTTGCGAAATGTTCAAAAATTTTGCCAAATTTCCTTTTTTTCACAAATAAATGCAAGTAATATCAAATAAATTTTACCACTATCATGAAGTACAATATGTCACAAGAAAATAACGTCAGAATCACCAGGATCCGTTGAAGCATTCCAGAGTTATAACCTCATAAAGGGACAATGGTCAGAATTGTAAAAATTGGCCCGGTCATTAACGTGCAAACCACCCTTGGGGGTAAAGAGGTTAATAAAGTGCTTCTTTTTGAGCCACTCCTTTGCTGCCTTGGCTGTATTTTTGGGGTCATTGTCTTGTTGGAAGACCCAGCCATGACCCGTTTTTAATGTCCTAGCGGAGGAAAGGACGTTGTCACTCGGGATTTTACAGTATATGGCTCCATCCATTCTCCTATTGATGCAGTAAAGTAGTCCTGGGCCTTTAGCAGAGAAACACCCCCAAAACATAATGTTTCCACTGCCATGCTTGACAGTAGGGACGGTGTTCTTTGGGTCATAGGCAGCATTTCTCTTCCTCCAAACACAGCGAGTTGAGTTAATGCCAAATACCTCAATTTTTGTCTTATCTGAACACAGCACCTTCTCACAATCACTCACAGAATCATCCAGGTGTTCATTAGCAAACGTCAGATGGGCCTGCACATGTGCCTTCTTGAGCAGGGAGACCTTGAGGGCACTGCATGATTTTAAACCTTTATGGTATAATATGTTATCATTGATTTTCTTGGTGACTGTGGTCCCAGCTGCCTTGAGATCAATAGCAAGTTCTCCCGTGTAGTTTTAGGCTGATCACTCACCTTCGTCATGATCAAGGATACCCCATGAGGTGAGATGATCAATGTCGATTGACAGTCATTTTGTTTTTTTTCCATTTTCTTACTATTGCAACAACAGTTGTCTCCTTCTCACCCAGCGTCTTACGTATGGTTTTATAGCCCATTCCAGCTTTGTGTAGGTCTATGATCTTGTCTATGATCCTTAGAAAGCTCTTTGGTCTTTGCCATGTTAAAACAAAACAAAGACTAATGAAAAACATTGGTTAGATATCAGTAGTATACCCAAAGAGAAATAAAGGATAGTATTTTGCACCAATGTTATATGGACTCAATATGGACAATAGTCGCTGTGGGGTACAAAGAAACAGAGGCAGAACACCTCACCATACAAAGCAGTCCAAAGTATATATATAAAAGATATAAACTTTATTGAGAATTTACAAAATGCAGGAGAACGTGGCAACAACAATAAAATCACATAGGGAAGACATTAAAAAGAAACACTAAAGGTCGGCAGCATACCGACTGGGCCATATGTAACATAAGTGTACTACAGAAAAAGGCATTAAACTGGTCGCAACACCCCATATATCTATACTAGTGTTGAGCGACCTTGACCTTTTTAGAGTCGAGTCGTGTTTCGCGAAACCCGACTATCTTAGAAGTCGAGTCGAGTGGAATCGGCCGATTATGGCGAAAAGTCGGGTATCGCCCGAAACACGAAACCCAATGCAATTCAATGGGGGAGCATAGTCGGCAGTGAGTGGAGGCCAGGAAAACACCTACACTGCCCATTTTAATGGCAAAAACATCCATTCTTGTTACAGAAGCTTGTCAATCGTAATTTAGCTTATAATAATTGGAAGGCATTTGAAATTGGGGGTCATTTGGCTAAAGTTGTGGGGGGTCGGGCTGGTTCAAGTAATTAGTGGGCCCAGTAAATCTGGACCACGTCACGGCAGTGGAGCAGGGAGAGGTAAGTATTTAAACTTTGCAAGTGCTGTGATCCTGAGCAAGCAGGGGGGGCCCACTCGTTGGCATTGGCACTGGCACAGGGCCTCTCAAAGTACAGCGGTGTGTTTGCACAGCGGGGGCGCCTCCCACCGGCAGCAACACTTTTGCGTACTATGAGAGGCCCTGTGCCAGTGACGTCGCCAACTAGTATTCCTCCCCCCACCTGATGAAGGAACCTGCACTTTCATCTGCACCTTCCTCTTTGTCCCCATGTAAGGTGGTATGGTATGCGGGAAGAGGAACCTGACTTTCAGCAGGGTCACAATCTTGCTGTGTAGCGTGCACGGGGAATTTTGCGTTATGGGTCAATGTACCAGCAGACTCATCTATCACTGGCTGGGCAATGGGCAGGATGAGGAGGAAACACAGATATAGGCCCAAAGAATAAAGTTGGCTAAATGCAGTTCAAAATTGGTAACACAGGACTAACCAGGGGGCATTGCAGTGGAGGACAACTGGAATGAGAGGCTGACACAGAGAGTAGGCCCAAATCAGTAAGTAGTCGAAATGCAGTTCAAAATTGGCAACCGTAGTAAACAGGCGGCACAGCTTTGTTCAGTGGAGGAGAACAGCAAGGAGTGGCAGACACCGATAGTAGGCCCCAACCCAACTAGTAGGCCAAATGCAGTCTAACATTAACAACTACTTAACGAGAACCTGAAAATGGAATTTCAGGACAGGAAACCAGGAGAACAGCAAGGAGTGGCAGACACCGATAGTAGGCCCCAAACCAACTAGTACGCCAAATGCAGTTGTTCCATTTAACCACAATTTAATGAGAGCCTGAAGATAGAAGTTCAGGAAAGGCAACCTGGAGAACACCTTGGAGTGTAACACACCATCTCTCTACACCCCATACCCAATTTGTAGGCCTAATGCAGTGTAGTTTTCAACAACTACTAAACGAGAGTCGGAAGATCGAAGCAATGTGGACGAAACCTGGGGAACACCTTGGAGTGTAACACACCGTCTCTCTACACCCCATACCCAATTTGTAGGCCTAATGCAGTGTAGTTTTCTACAACTACTAAACGAGAGTCGGAAGACCGAAGCAATGTGGACGAAACCTGGGGAACACCTTGGAGTGGAACACACCATCTCTCTACACCCCATACCCAATTTGTAGGCCTAATGCAGTGTAGTTTCCAACAACTACTAAACGAGAGCATGAAGATCGAAGCAATGGAAAGGAAACCTGGGGAACACCTTGGAGTGGAACACACCATCTCTCTACACCCCATACCCAATTTGTAGGCCTAATGCAGCGTAGTTTCCAACAACTACTAAACGAGAGCCAGAAGATCGAAGCTCAGGAAAGGCAACCTGGAGAACACCTTCGAGTGGAACACACCATCTCTCTACACCCCATACCCAATTTGTAGGCCTAATGCAGCGTAGTTTCCAACAACTACTAAACGAGAGCCGGAAGATCGAAGCAATGGAGAGGAAACCTGGGGAACACCTTGGAGTGGAACACACCATCTCTCTACACCCCATACCCAATTTGTAGGCCTAATGCAGCGTAGTTTCCAACAACTACTAAACGAGAGCCAGAAGATCGAAGCTCAGGAAAGGCAACCTGGAGAACACCTTGGAATGGAACACACCATCTCTCTACACCCCATACCCAATTTGTAGGCCTAATGCAGCGTAGTTTCCAACAACTACTAAACGAGAGCATGAAGATCAAAGCAATGGAGAGGAAACCTGGGGAACACCTTGGAGTGGAACACACCATCTCTCTACACCCCATACCCAATTTGTAGGCCTAATGCAGTGTAGTTTCCAACAACTACTAAACGAGAGCATTAAGATCGAAGCAATGGCGAGGAAACCTGGGGCACACCTTGGGGAGGCAGACGTTAGTAGGCCCTACCAAAGTTGTACCCCCAATGCAGTTTTAAAATTCCTAGAGGCTGAAAACAAGACTATTGACGCTCAGCTTTTTTCAAAGGAATACAGCTGAATTGAGTGGCGCAGACAGACACAGGTAGTAGGACTTAAACCAAAAATGTGGCTCACTGCGGCTTAAAAAAGTAACAGGGGTACACAAGCAGCAGTGCTCTGGGCAGTGGAGGACAATTTCAATAGTGGACCGCAGACAGACTTTGTACGCCTACTATTAAAAAAAGGATGCTCTATGCAATTAAAAATAGGTTCCAGGGGTCCACGGGCAGCAGTGGTGTGGTCAGTGGACGAGTATTGGAAGGAGGGACCGCAGACAGGCGTAGTAGGCCTAACATAACAAAATTAGGCTGTAGACACTGTAAAATTGGTTCCAGGGGTACACGGGCAGCAGTGGTGTGGTCAGCGGAGGAAAATTGGAATTAGGGACTGCAGACAGACTTTGTAGGCTGTCCCCTGTGGACCATGCATCCAACACATTAACCCAGTGCGCCGTAATGGACACTTAACATTTTGTGGACATGCCTACTGGTCCATGCGTCTCTTATCAGGTGCACCTTTCTACTGTTTGATTGCCTGAGTGCTATGACAATGCAGACTTTTTCATGCCGGTGGAGGGCTGGGATGGCTTTTCTCGCAAAAGAAATGTCGACTGGGTAGCTTGAACCGTTGCACAGCGTAGTTCATCTGGGCTTTCTAAATATAAAACAAAGAAAAAAAGGAGGCTACATGCATTTTCAGCTGGGTTTCAGGGGTACACGGCCAGCATTGGTCTGGTCAGTGGAGAACTATTGGAAGGAAGGACCGCAGACAGGCATCGAAGGCCTAACATAATAACAGATGGCTGTAGGCAATCTTAAATTGGTTCCAGGGGTACACGGGCAGCAGTGGTGTGGTCAGTGGAGGCCTAGTGGAAGGAGTGACCACAGACAGGCATCGAAGGCCTAACATAATAACACATGGCTGTTGGCAATTTTAAATTGGTTCCAGGGGAACACGGGCAGCAGTGGCCTGGTCAGTGTAGTAGTAGTAGAAAGAACGGACCGCAGACAGGCATCGAAGGCCTAAAATAAAAAAATTGGGCTGGCTGTAGGCAATTTTAAATTGGTTCCAGGGGTACACGGGCAGCAGTGGTGTGGTCAGTGGAGGCCTAGTGGAAGGAGTGACCGCAGACAGGCATCGAAGGCCTAACATAATAACACATGGCTGTAGGCAATTTAAAATTGGTTCCGTGGGTACACGGGCAGCAGTGGTGTGGTCAGTGGAGGCCTAGTGGAAGGAGTGACCACAAACAGGCATCGAAGTCCTAACATAATAACACATGGCTGTAGGCAATTTTAAATTGGTTCCAGGGGAACACGGGCAGCAGTGGCCGGGTCAGTGTAGTAGTAGTAGAAAGAACAGACCGCAGACAGGCATCGAAGGCCTAAAATAAAAAAATTGGGCTGGCTGTAGGCAATTTTAAATTGGTTCCAGGGGTACACGGGCAGCAGTGGTGTGGTCAGTGGAGGCCTAGTGGAAGGAGGGACAGCAGACAGGCATCGAAGGCCTAACATAATAACAGATGGCTGTAGGCAATTTTAAATTGGTTCCAGGGGCACACGGGCAGCAGTGGTGTGGTCAGTGGAGGCCTAGTGGAAGGAGTGACCGCACACAGGCATCGAAGGCCTAACATAATAACACATGGCTGTAGGCAATTTAAAATTGGTTCCAGGGGAACACGGGCAGCAGTGGCCGGGTCAGTGTAGTAGTAGTAGAAAGAACGGACCGCAGACAGACATCGAAGGCCTAAAATAAAAAAATTGGGCTGGCTGTAGGCAATTTTAAATTGGTTCCAGGGGTACACGGGCAGCAGTGGTGTGGTCAGTGGAGGCCTAGTGGAAGGAGGGACCGCAGACAGGCATCGAAGGCCTAACATAATAACACATGGCTGTAGGCAATTTTAAATTGGTTCCGTGGGTACACGGGCAGCAGTGGTGTGGTCAGTGGAGGCCTAGTGGAAGGAGTGACCGCAAACAGGCATCGAAGTCCTAACATAATAACACATGGCTGTAGGCAATTTTAAATTGGTTCCGTGGGTACACGGGCAGCAGTAGTGTGGTCAGTGGAGGCTTAGTGGAAGGAGTGACCGCACACAGGCATCGAAGGCCTAACATAATAACACATGGCTGTAGGCAATTTTAAATTGGTTCCAGGGGTACACGGGCAGCAGTGGTGTGGTCAGTGGAGGCCTAGTGGAAGGAGTGACCGCAGACAGGCATCGAAGGCCTAAAATAAAAAAATTGGGCTGGCTGTAGGCAATTTTAAATTGGTTCCAGGGGTACACGGGCAGCAGTGGTGTGGTCAGTGGAGGCCTAGTGGAAGGAGGGACAGCAGACAGGCATCGAAGGCCTAACATAATAACAGATG
Source organism: Ranitomeya imitator (assembly GCF_032444005.1). Classification (NCBI taxonomy): domain Eukaryota; kingdom Metazoa; phylum Chordata; class Amphibia; order Anura; family Dendrobatidae; genus Ranitomeya; species Ranitomeya imitator. Next base: position 546,417,294 of record NC_091283.1, on the reverse strand, counting down.
GCTGTAGGCAATTTTAAATTGGTTCCAGGGGTACACGGGCAGCAGTGGTGTGGTCAGTGGAGGCTTAGTGGAAGGAGTGACCGCACACAGGCATCGAAGGCCTAACATAATAACACATGGCTGTAGGCAATTTTAAATTGGTTCCAGGGGAACACGGGCAGCAGTGGCCTGGTCAGTGTAGTAGTAGTAGAAAGAACGGACCGCAGACAGGCATCGAAGGCCTAAAATAAAAAAATTGGGCTGGCTGTAGGCAATTTTAAATTGGTTCCAGGGGTACACGGGCAGCAGTGGTGTGGTCAGTGGAGGCCTAGTGGAAGGAGGGACCGCAGACAGGCATCGAAGGCCTAACATAATAACATATGGCTGTAGGCAATTTTAAATTGGTTCCGTGGGTACACGGGCAGCAGTGGTGTGGTCAGTGGAGGCCTAGTGGAAGGAGTGACCGCAAACAGGCAGCGAAGTCCTAACATAATAACACATGGCTGTAGGCAATTTTAAATTGGTTCCGTGGGTACACGGGCAGCAGTAGTGTGGTCAGTGGAGGCCTAGTGGAAGGAGTGACAGCAAACAGGCATCGAAGGCCTAAAATAAAAAAATTGGGCTGGCTGTAGGCAATTTTAAATTGGTTCCAGGGGTACACGGGCAGCAGTGGTGTGGTCAGTGGAGGCCTAGTGGAAGGAGTGACCGCAGACAGGCATCGAAGGCCTAACATAATAACACATGGCTGTAGGCAATTTTAAATTGGTTCCGTGGGTACACAGGCAGCAGTGGTGTGGTCAGTGGAGGCCTAGTGGAAGGAGGGACCGCAGACAGGCTTCGAAGGCCTAACATAAAAAAATAGGGCTGTTGGCAATTTAAAATTGGTTCCAGTTGTACAAGGGCAGCAGTACAATGGTCAGTGGAGGCCTAGTGGAAGGAGGGACCGCAGACAGGCTTCGAAGGCCTAACATAAAAAAACAGGGCTGTTGGCAATTTAAAATTGGTTCCAGGGGTACACGGGCAGCAGTACAATGGTCAGTGGAGGCCTAGTGGAAGGAGGGACCGCAGACAGGCTTCGAAGGCCTAACATAACAAAAATGTCAATACAATGGTATTGTCAGTGCCAGGCATTGAAGGATGTCAGCGCATAGACTAAACATTGGTGGAGCTGTGAGAGATAATTTTGCAAGTGGTAGAGCACTGTTTGAGCTGGGGGGGGGAACTGTCTTGTGGCCGGCGGTACAGGCCCAGGGCCCCTCATATTACAACGGTGTGTCTGACGTTGGGTGCGCACCACCACCGCCAGAGACACTTTATTGTACTATGAGGGACCCAGTGGCAGTGCCGTCGACCAAAAGCGGGCACACCCACCTCTTCAGACAAACAGCACTCTCACGGGTGCTGGCGCCAAGTGGCGATACCACGGCCCCGTGTGGGGAGTTTGGCCATTTAATGAGGTGTAAACATGTTGTATGCTGGACAATCAGGTGCAGAAAATTACGAGATTGGAAAAGTCATTCAGAATAGTCCACAGGCAAGACCTTTTCATAGGAAAGCTAGGTGTCAGCCGGGCAAGGTGGGGCAAAAGATTTCGAAATCCAGTTGTGGTTCATTTTAATGAAGGTTAGATCATCTATATTTTGGGTAGCCAGACGAGTCCTTTTTTCTGTTAGTATTGAACCTGCAGCACTGAATACTCTTTCTGATAGGACACTAGCTGCCGGGCAAGCAAGCTCCTGCAATGCATATTCTGCCAATTCTGGCCAGGTGTCTAATTTGGATGCCCAGTAATCAAATGGGAATGACGGTTGAGGGAGAACATCGATAAGGGATGAAAAATAGATTGTAACCATACTGGACAAATGTTGTCTCCTGTCACTTTGAATTGATGCTGCAGTACCTATCCTGTCTGCGGTCATAGCAAAATCACTCCACAACCTGGTCAGAAAACCCCTCTGGCCAACGCCACTTCTGATTTCTGCCCCTCTAACACCTCTGGTCTGCTGGCCCCTGCAGCTCGTGTGAGAACGATCACGGTCGCTGTGTGCAGGCAATGCCAGAAGCAAACGGTCAACAAGAGTTGATTGTTTGGTTGCTAATATTAGTTCCAAGTTCTCATGTGGCATTATATTTTGCAATTTGCCTTTATAGCGAGGATCAAGGAGGCAGGCCAACCAGTAATCGTCATCGTTCATCATTTTAGTAATGCGTGTGTCCTTTTTGAGGATACGTAAGGCATAATCCGCCATGTGGGCCAAAGTTCCAGTTCTCAAATCTGCGGTTGTGCTTGGTTGAGGGGCAGTTTCAGGCAAATCCACGTCACTTGTGTCCCTCAAAAAACCAGAACTCGGCATTGTTGCGCCAACAATTTCCAGTGGCCCCGGAAAAGCTTCCTCATTAAAAATATAATCATCCCCATCATCCTCCTCGTCCTCCTCCTCCTCTTCGCCCGCTACCTCGTCCTGTACACTGCCCTGGCCAGACAATGGCTGACTGTCATCAAGGCTTTCCTCTTCCTCAGCTGCAGACGCCTGATCCTTTATGTGCGTCAAACTTTGCATCAGCAGACGCATTAGGGGGATGCTCATGCTTATTATGGCGTTGTCTGCACTAACCAGCCGTGTGCATTCCTCAAAACACTGAAGGACTTGACACATGTCTTGAATCTTCGACCACTGCACACCTGACAACTCCATGTCTGCCATCCTACTGCCTGCCCGTGTATGTGTATCCTCCCACAAAAACATAACAGCCCGCCTCTGTTCACACAGTCTCTGAAGCATGTGCAGTGTTGAGTTCCACCTTGTTGCAACGTCTATGATTAGGCGGTGCTGGGGAAGGTTCAAAGAACGCTGATAGGTCTGCATACGGCTGGAGTGTACGGGCGAACGGCGGATATGTGAGCAAAGTCCACGCACTTTGAGGAGCAGGTCGGATAACCCCGGATAACTTTTCAGGAAGCACTGCACCACCTGGTTTAAGGTGTGAGCCAGGCAAGGAATGTGTTTCAGTTGGGAAATGGAGATGGCAGCCATGAAATTCCTTCCGTTATCACTCACTACCTTGCCTGCTTCAAGATCTACAGTGCCCAGCCACGACTGCGTTTCTTTCTGCAAGAACTCGGACAGAACTTCCGCGGTGTGTCTGTTGTCGCCCAAACACTTCATAGCCAATACAGCCTGCTGACGTTTGCCAGTAGCTGCCCCATAATGGAAGACCTGGTGTGCAACAGTGGCAGCTGCGGATGGAGTAGTTGTGCGACTGCGGTCTGTGGACGAGCTCTCGCTTCTGCAGGAGGACGAGGAGGAAGAGGAGGGGGTGCGAACGGCTACAGCCAACTGTTTCCTACACCGTGGGCTAGGCAGAACTGTCCCAAACTTGCTGTCCCCTGTGGACCCTGCATCCACAACATTCACCCAGTGTGCCGTGATGGACACGTAACGTCCCTGGCCGTGCCTACTGGTCCATGCATCTGTTGTCAGGTGCACCTTTGTGCTCACAGATTGCCTGAGTGCATGTACGATGCGCTCTTTAACATGCTGGTGGAGGGCTGGGATGGCTTTTCTGGAAAAAAGTGTCGACTGGGTAGCTCGTAGCGTGGTACAGCGTAGTCCATCAGGGCTTTGAAAGCTTCGCTTTCAACTAACCGGTAGGGCATAATCTCTAACGAGATTAGTCTAGCTATGTGGGCGTTCAAACCCTGTGTACGCGGATGCGAGGCTAAGTACTTCCTTTTTCTAACCATAGTCTCATGTAGGGTGAGCTGGACTGGAGAGCTGGAGATCGTGGAACTAGCGGGGGTGCCGGTGGACATGGCAGACTGAGAGACGGTGGGAGATGGTATTGTTGCCGCCGGTGCCCTAGATGCAGTGTTTCCTACTACGAAACTGGTGATTCCCTGACCCTGACTGCTTTGGCCTGGCAAAGAAACGTGCACAGATACTGCAGGTGGTGCAGAAAATGGTGGCCCTACACTGCCGGAAGGGATGTTGCGTTGATGACTAGCTTCATTGGCAGAGGGTGCTACAACCTTAAGGGACGTTTGGTAGTTAGTCCAAGCTTGCAAATGCATGGTGGTTAAATGTCTATGCATGCAACTTGTATTGAGACTTTTCAGATTCTGCCCTCTGCTTAAGGTAGTTGAACATTTTTGACAGATGACTTTGCGCTGATCAATTGGATGTTGTTTAAAAAAATGCCAGACAGCACTCTTTCTAGCATCGGATACCTTTTCAGGCATTGCAGACTGAGCTTTAACCGGATGGCCACGCTGTCCTCCAACAGGTTTTGGCTTTGCCACGCGTTTTGGGCAAGATACGGGCCCGGCAGATGGAACCTGTTGCAATGTTGATGCCTGCTGCGGCCCCTCCTCCTCCGCTTCAGAACTGCTGCCGCCTGCACCCTGTTCCCCCAATGGCTGCCAATCGGGGTCAAGAACTGGGTCATCTATTACCTCTTCTTGTAGCTCGTGTGCAACTTCGTCTGTGTCACCGTGTCGATCGGTGGTATAGCGTTCGTGATGGGGCAACATAGTCTCATCAGGGTCTGATTCTTGATCATTACCCTGCGAGGGCAATGTTGTGGTCTGAGTCAAAGGACCAGCATAGTAGTCTGGCTGTGGCTGTGCATCAGTGCACTCCATGTCAGATTCAACTTGTAATGGGCATGGACTGTTAACTGCTTCACTTTCTAAGCCAGGGACGGTATGTGTAAAGAGCTCCATGGAGTAACCCGTTGTGTCGCCTGCTGCATTCTTCTCTGTTGTTGTTTTTGCTGAAGAGGACTAGGAAGCGACTTGTCCCTGACCGTGAACATCCACTAACGACACGCTGCTTTTACATTTACCAGTTTCACGAGAGGAGGCAAAAGAGCTAGAGGCTGAGTCAGCAAGATAAGCCAAAACTTGCTCTTGCTGCTCCGGCTTTAAAAGCGGTTTTCCTACTCCCAGAAAAGGGAGCGTTCGAGGCCTTGTGTAGCCAGACGACGAACCTGGCTCCACAGCTCCAGACTTAGGTGCAATATTTTTTTTCCCACGACCACCTGATGCTCCACCACTACCACTACCCTCATTACCAGCTGACAATGAACGCCCCCGGCCACGACCTCTTCCACCAGACTTCCTCATTGTTTTAAAAACGTAACCAAACTAACGGTATTTGTTGCTGTCACACAACTTACACGGTGAGCTATAACTTCAGTATGATTTAGCTACCCCTTTACAGGTGGGTGAGACCGCAAGGAAAATCAGGCACAATGTTACACACTCTGTTTTTGGTGGCAACAAATGAGAGAGATGCCACACACTCAGGACTGTCACTGAAGCACAAATGTAAATATTTATCTCCCACTGATTGATTTAGTGATTTTTTCAGGTAGATTTTGGAACCCAAATCAAGCTAAAAAAATAATAGGCTTTCTATGGCCCACAATTGGAGAGAGAGAGAGAGAGATGGCACACCCAGGAGTCAAGACTGGCACACAAGCAGAAAGGGCAATATTAATCTCCCACTGATTTGATTTTTTTTTTTTTTTTCAGGGAGACTTTAGAAAAAAAAAATAATTAAAAAAAATGATTTTTTCAGGAAGAATTTAGAAACCAAATAAAATAAAATGATTTTTTCAGGGAGAATTTAGAAAACAAATAAAACAAAAAAAGGCTTTCTATGGCCCACTGAGTGAGAGATGACGCACACAGGAGTCAGGAGTGGCACACAAGCCCAGAGGCCAATATTAATCTCCCACTTTTTTTTTTTTTTTTTCAGGAAAAATTTATAAACCCAATAAAAAAAATTATAAATAGGCTTTCTATGGCCCACTATCTGAGAGAGAGAGATGGCACGCTTAGGACTGGCACACAAGCCCAAAGGCCAATATTAATCTCCCTTTTTTTTTCAGGGAGAATTTAGAAAACAAATAAAACAAAAAATAGGCTTTCTATGGCCCACTGAGTGATAGATGACGCACACAGGAGTCAGGAGTGGCACACAAGCCCAGAGGCCAATATTTATCTCCCACTGATTGATTTATTGATTTTTTCAGGTAGAATTTAGAACCCAAATCAACCAAAAAAATAAATAGGCTTTCTATGGCCCACTATTTGTGAGAGAGATGGCACGCTCAGGACTGGCACACAAGCCCAGAGGCCAATATTAATCTCCCACTTTTTTTTTTTTTTTTCAGGGAAAATTTATAAACCCAATAAAAAAAATAATAAATAGGCTTTCTATGGCCCACTATCTGAGAGAGAGAGATGGCACGCTTAGGACTGGCACACAAGCCCAAAGGCCAATATTAATCTCCCACTGATTGATTTATTGATTTTTTCAGGTAGAATTTAGAACCCAAATAAAGCAAAAAAAAAAAATAGGCTTTCTATGGCCCACTGAGTGAGTGATGATGCACACAGGAGTCAGGAGTGGCACACAAGCCCTGAGGCCAATATTTTTCTCCCACTGATTGATGTAGTGATTTTTTCAGGTAGATTTTGGAACCCAAATCAAGCAAAAAAATAAATAGGCTTTCTATGGCCCACAGACTGAGAGATGGCACACACAGGAGTCAGGAGTGGCACACAAGCCCTGAGGCCAATATTTTTCTCCCACTGATTGATGTAGTGATTTTTTCAGGTAGATTTTAGAACCCAAATCAAGCAATAAAATAAATAGGCTTTCTATGGCCCACTGAGTGAGAGATGGCACAGACAGGGATGGCACTCTAGCAGAAATGCCAATCTTAATCTCCCACAAAAAAAAAAAAAAAAGGAACTGTCCTTCAATTACTATCTCCCTGCAGTAATCTCAGCCAGGTATGGCAGGCAGCAATAAGGAGTGGACTGATGCACAAATGAAATAAAAAGTGTGGACAAACAAACAAGATAGCTGTGCAGAAAGGAAGGAACAAGAGGATTTGTGCTTTGAAAAAAGCAGTTGGTTTGCACAGCGGCGTACACACAGCAATGCAGCTATCAGGGAGCCTTCTAGGGCAGCCCAATGAGCTACAGCGCTGAGGGAAAAAAAAAAATGTAGCTTCCACTGTCCCTGCACACCGAAGGTGGTGTTGGACAGTGCAAATCGCTACAGCACAAGCGGTTTGGTGGTTAATGGACCCTGCCTAACGCTATCCCTGCTTCTGACGAAGCGGCAGCAACCTCTCCCTAAGCTCAGATCAGCAGCAGTAACATGGCGGTCGGCGGGAACGCCCCTTTATAGCCCCTGTGACGCCGCAGACAGCAAGCCAATCACTGCAATGCCCTTCTCTATGATGGTGGGGACCAGGACCTATGTCATCACGCTGCCCACACTCTGCGTTTACCTTCATTGGCTGAGAAATGGCGCTTTTCGCGTCATTGAAACGCGACTTTGGCGCGAAAGTCGCGTACCGCATGGCCGACCCCGCACAGGGGTCGGATCGGGTTTCATGAAACCCGACTTTGCCAAAAGTCGGCGACTTTTGAAAATGAACGACCCGTTTCGCTCAACCCTACTGGCCACAAATAAGCCGCCACTCATGAATGGTGGCTGCTGATTTGTGGCATTCCCATGGTTTAGTCCAATCCACCTAACTAAACCAGGGTCATCTTGCTATATGTATGTATGTTAATACAGTGATTAACCCCTTAAACGCCAGATGATTTTTCACTGTTATGCTTTTGTTTTTCATCCCAATCTGCCAAGTGTCTTATGTATCCGTCACACAGTGGCATTTTGATCGCTACGACGCCACGATTCGTGATTTTCCAGCGATATAGTGACGATCTCACAGTGTCTGACCTGACACTCCTGCGATCAGGTACCCCTCTGAGAATCGTACGTCGTAGCAGATCGTTTGAAACTTTCTTTCGTCGTCTAGTGTTCCGCTGTGGCAGCATGATTGCATGGTGTAACAAAGGTGTGCACGATATTGTATACGATGTGCGCATAGTAACCAACGGCTTCTACATCGCACATACGTCATGAAATTATCGCTCCAGCGTCGTACATTGCAAAGTGTGACAGCAGTCTACGCCGCTGGAGCGATATTGTTACGATGCTGGAGCGTCACGGATCGTGCCGTCGTAGCGATCAAAATGCCACTGTGTGACGGTACCCTTAGTTTTGTTACTTTTACACAGACAAAGCTGTACAAAGGTTTTTTTGCGGGACTAGTACTAATTTTGAATGACACCATTCATTTTAACATTTGTTTGCATTGGAAAACAGAAAAAAATCCAAGTACACTGAAATTGTCAGGGAAAGATAGCGTCCATCTCACCCGTATGCAATGTCTGAAGATTCGGAGCAGAGGAAGCGCCAGTGCTATGGACATGTATAATTGCAAAGAAAGAGGAATCCAGTTCCAAAACTAAACTCTTCTGGATAGAATCTCTTCTGTTGCTGAATTTAAAATGTCATGGTAATGGATAAAACAACTAGTTTCAGGTAGCAAAACCCTTAATCATGGAAAAATGCCATTACCATGGTATTTTACATTCACCGACTGTTTCTAGTCACCAATAAAGAAGAGGTTTCTATTTCCGTGGAGCTGGATTCTTCTTCTTTTTTTTTTTACAATAAAATTGTGAAAGAAAAATTGCATTTCTTCGATAGTTTTTGCATTTACAGAATTCATTCTGTTGTAAAAATGACTCTGAAACAAGAATCTCCAGGCCAGTACATTTACAGTGACACCAAACTTACATAAGTTGTTTTTCTATTAAATAGAGAAAAAAAAATAATGTTTGTTAAAAAATGTTGCTCATACTGTAATGTTTTGAGACCATAACATTTTTATTTTTCAGTCAAATGAGGGACTTATTTTTTGCGTTGTGAGCTAACGGTTTGATTGATACCAAATTTGGGATGCATATGACGTTTTCATTGTATTTTCTTAAGAAGTCTTGACCAAAGAAATGCATAAAACGCTTAGAATTTTTTCTTGTGTTAACTTAATTTAATATTTAGATAAGTTTGGTGGAGATGATTTTGGGCTTTGTGCAGACTGTGCTGAGTGGCTCACCAGCAGTATTTTCATATCAATGCTAGTGAGACTAGATAGGCAATGCTTATCTTGCATCTGGTCATCGGTGACCTAAACTCATAGAATGTCTTGGAATTTGAAGGCAGTTGTAGTATACAAACCCAAGTACTGTATATGAGTGAACAAGGGGTCAATGCCCATGAGGAGTGAGTTAAGATTCCCCCCAGGAATGCTGCCAGAAACTGGTGTCTGGCTATGCAGAACAATTGTAGAGGGTCATAACAGCGAAAGGTGCTCTACTTAGTATGACAGACGCTTGCCATGAAGGAGTTGACTTATTCTGAGACTGCAGTAGTTAGTAAAAGTGGTATTTGTGATTTATTTGTCGAAATCATTTGTTATATCAATTATGTTGAGCTGTTTAAATTGTTTCTGATTGATGGTTTATTGCAAATAGCAGAAAATGTGTTGCTTTTGCAAAGAAGCCTAATTTACAATGAGGGTTGAATAATTTTGACATCTGTCAATGTGCACATCTGCCTAATAAGCAGAGTGCTGGTGGCCACACATGTTCAACCATTTTCCCCATGGCCAGTTGTCTATGTAATGATCCTTTGTTCTCTAAAGAGCAGCCAATGGAAACAGCCTATGCAGTAGCACAGCAGTATAGCTCGGAAGACTCCTACCTCAGGAGTAATAAGAAGGAAGTATACTGTCAGCAGCCAGAGAGGGAAGGAATTAATTGAACCCCAAACCCACCCAATTAGCACAATTTAACAGCAGCACCAATGGGGGCATATGGTGGCAAAGTAAGTATTTTGTTATGCTAAAAACACAGCAAAATAGTTGAAAAAAAACAATTAATATAATTTCTAGACTGAGTCTGAGATAAAAGAGCCTGACTGACAGGTTCTCCGTATAAGGGGTTGCCTATATTGGGCCATCTCTCTATGCTAGCAGGGTGCCCTGGTGATAAGCTGGTACATGGTATCTTGTTGCTGGAACCTCACGCAAATATCTATTTTCTACGGGGAAAGGGAGAAATTTTAACCCCTTCATGACCCAGCCTATTTTGACCTTAAAGACCTTGCCGTTTTTTGCAATTCTGACCAGTGTCCCTTTATGAGGTAATAACTCAGGAACGCTTCAACGGATCCTAGCGGTTCTGAGATTGTTTTTTCGTGACATATTGGGCTTCATGTTAGTGGTAAATTTAAGTCAATAACTTCTGCGTTTATTTGTGATAAAAATGGAAATTTGGCGAAAATTTTGAAAATTTCGCAATTTTCACATTTTGAATTTTTATTCTGTTAAACCAGAGAGTTTTGTGACACAAAATAGTTAATAAATAACATTTCCCACATGTATACTTTACATCAGCACAATTTTGGAAACAACATTTTTTTTTGCTAGGAAGTTATAAGGGTTAAAATTTGACCAGTGATTTCTCATTTTTACAACGAAATTTACAAAACCATTTTTTTTAGGGACCACCTCATATTTGAAGTCAGTTTGAGGGGTCTATATGGCTGAAAATACCCAAAAGTGACACCATTCTAAAAAATGCACCCCTCAAGGTACTCAAAACCACATTCAAGAAGTTTATGAACCCTTCAGGTACTTCACAGCAGCAGAAGCAACATGGAAGGAATAAATGAACACTTAACTTTTTAGTCACAAAAATGATCTTTTAGCAACAATTTTTTTATTTTCCCAATGGTAAAAGGAGAAACTGAACAACGAAAGTTGTTGTCCAATTTATCCTGAGTATGCTGATACCTCATATGTGGGGCTAAACCACTGTTTGGGCGCACGGCAGGGCTTGGAAGGGAAGGAGCGCCATTTGACTTTTTGAATGAAAAATTGGCTCCACTCTTTAGCGGACACCATGTCACGTTTGGAGAGCCCCTGCGTGCCTAAAAATTGGAGCTCCCCCACAAGTGACCCCATTTTGGAAACTAGACACCCCAAGGAACTTATCTAGATGCATAGTGAGCACTTTGAACCCCCAGGTGCTTCACAAATTGATCCGTAAAAATGAAAAAGTACTTTTTTTTCACAAAAAAATTATTTTAGCCTCAATTTTTTCATTTTCACATGGGCAACAGGATAAAATGGATCCTAAAATTTGTTGGGCAATTTCTCCTGAGTACACCAATACCTCACATGTGGGGGTAAACCACTGTTTGGGCACATGGTAAGGCTCGGAAGGGAAGGAGCGCCATTTGACTTTTTGAATGAAAAATTATCTCCATCATTAGCGGACACCATGTCGCGTTTGGAGAGCCCCTGTGTGCCTAAACTTTGGCGCTTCCCCACAAGTGACCCCATTTTGGAAACTAGACCCCCCAAGGAACTTATCTAGATGCCTAGTGAGCACTTTAAACCCTCAGGTGCTTCACAAATTGATCTGTAAAAATGAAAAAGTACTTTTTTTTTCACAAAAAATTCTTTTTGCCTCAATTTTTTCATTTTCACATGGGCAATAGGATAAAATTGATCATAAAATTTGTTGGGCAATTTCTCCCGAGTACGCCGATACCTCATATGTGGGGGTAAACCACTGTTTGGGCACACGGCAGGGCTCGGAAGGGAAGGCGCGCCATTTGACTTTTTGAATGGAAAATTAGCTCCAATTGTTAGCGGACACCATGTCGCATTTGGAGAGCCCCTGTGTGCTTAAAGATTGGAGCTCCCCCACAAGTGACCCCATTTTGGAAACTAGACCCCCCAAGGAACTTATCTAGATGCATATTGAGCATTTTAAACCCCCAGGTGCTTCACAGAAGTTTATAACGCAGAGCCATGAAAATAAAAAATAATTTTTCTTTCCTCAAAAATGATTTTTTAGCCTGGAATTTCCTATTTTGCCAAGGGTAATAGGAGAAATTGGACCCCAAATGTTGTTGTCCAGTTTGTCCTGAGTACGCTGATACCCCATATGTGGGGGTAAACCACTGTTTGGGCGCACGGCAGGGCTCGGAAGGGAAGGCACGCCATTTGGCTTTTTAAATGGAAAATTAGCTCCAATCATTAGCGGACACCATGTCACATTTGGAGAGCCCCTGTGTGCCTAAACATTAGAGATCCCCCACAATTGACCCCATTTTGGAAACTAGACCTCCAAAGGAACTAATCTAGATGTGTGGTGAGGACTTTGAACCCCCAAGTGCTTCACAGAAGTTTATAACGCAGAGCCATGAAAATAAAATAAAAAATTATTTTCTCAAAAATGATCTTTTAGCGTGCAATTTTTTATTTTCCCAAGGGTAACAGGAGAAATTTGACCCCAAAAGTTGTTGTCCAGTTTCTCCTGAGTACGCTGATACCCCATATGTGGGGGTAAACCACTGTTTGGGCACATGGCGGGGCTCGGAAGTGAAGTAGTGACGTTTTGAAATGCAGACTTTGATGGAAAGCTCTGTGGGCGTCACGTTGCGTTTGCAGAGCCCCTGATGTGGCTAAACAGTAGAAACCCCCCACAAGTGACCCCATTTTGGAAACTAGACCCCGAAAGGAACTTATCTAGATGTGTGGTGAGCACTTTGAACCCCCAAGTGCTTCATAGAAGTTTATAATGCAGAGCCGTGAAAATAATAAATACGTTTTCTTTCCTCAAAAATAATTATTTAGCCCAGAATTTTTTATTTTCCCAAGGGTTACAGGAGAAATTGGACCCCAAAAGTTGTTGTCCAGTTTCTCCTGAGTACGCTGATACCCCATGTGTGGGGGTAAACCACTGTTTGGGCACACGTCGGGGCTCAGAAGGGAAGTAGTGACTTTTGAAATGCAGACTTTGATGGAATGGTCTGCGGGCGTCACGTTGCGTTTGCAGAGCCCCTGGTGTGCCTAAACAGTAGAAACCCCCCCAAAAGTGACCCCATTTTAGAAAATAGACGTCCCAAGGAACTTATCTAGATATCTGGTGAGCACTTTGAACCCCCAAGTGCTTCACAGACGTTTACAACGCAGAGCCGTGAAAATAAAAAATCATTTTTCTTTCCTCAAAAATGATGTTTTAGCAAGCAATTTTTTATTTTCACAAGGGTAACAGGAGAATTTGAACCCCAGTAATTGTTGCGTAGTTTATCCTGAGTATGCTGGTACCCCATATGTGGGGGTAAACCACTGTTTGGGCACACGTTGGGGCTCGGAATTGAGGGAGCACCATTTGACTTTTTGAATAAAAGATTGGCTGGAATCAATGGTGGCGCCATGTTGCGTTTGGAGACCCCTGATGTGCCTAAACAGTGGTAACCCCTCAATTCTACCTCCAACACTAACCCCCCCACACCCCTAACCCTAATCCCAACTGTAGCCACAACCCTAATTCCAACCCTAACCCTAAGGCTATGTGCCCACGTTGCGGATTCGTGTGAGATTTTTCAGCATCATTTTTGAAAAATCCGCGGGTAAAAGGCACTGAGTTTTACCTGCGGATTTACCGCGGATTTCCAGTGTTTTTTTGTGCGGATTTCACCTGCAGATTCCTATTGAGGAACAGGTGTAAAACGCTGCGGAATCCGCACAAAGAATTGACATGCTGCGGAAAATACAACGCAGCGTTTCCGCGCGGTATTTTCCGCACCATGGGCACAGCGGATTTGGTTTTCCATAGGTTTACATGGAACTGTAAACCTGATGGAACACTGCTGCGAATCCGCAGCGGCCAATCCGCTGCGGATCCGCAGCCAAATCCGCACCGTGTGCACATAGCCTAATTCTAAAGGTATGTGCACACGCTGCGGAAAATGCTGCGGATCCGCAGCAGTTTCCCATGAGTTTACAGTTCAATTATATCTCAGTGATCAAAATGCACTTTGGAACGAATCTGCCAGCCGGCAGATTCGGCGAGCGCACTGCGCATGCGCTCGCCATTTTGGAAGATGGCGGCGCCCAGGGAGAAGACGGACGGACCCCGGCAGGATCGGTAAGTATGATGGGGTGGGGGGGAGCACGGGGGGTGGATCGGAGCGCGGGGGAGGTGGATCGGAGCATGGGGGGGTGGAACGGAGCACGGGGGGGTGAAATGGAGCACGGGGGGGGGTTGAACGGAGCATGGGGGGGTGGAACGGAGCACGGGGGGTGGATCGGAGTGCAGGGGGGGTGATTGGAGCACGGGGGGGGGTGATTGGAGCACGGGGGGAGCGGACAAGAGCACGGGGGGAGCGGAGCACAGGACGGAGGGGAGCCGGAGCAGTGTACCGGACAGATCGGAGGGCTGGGGGGGGGGGCGATCGGTGGGGTGGGGTGGGGGCACATTAGTGTTTTCAGCCATGGCCGATATTGCAGCATCGGCCATGGCTGGATTGTAATATTTCACCAGTTTTAATAGGTGAAATATTACAAATCGCTCTGATTGGCAGTTTCACTTTCAACAGCCAATCAGAGCGATCGTAGCCACGACGGGGTGAAGCAACCCCCCCTGGGCTAAACTACCACTCCCCCTGTCCCTGCAGATCGGGTGAAATGGGAGTTAACTCTTTCACCCGATCTGCAGGGACGCGATCTTTCCATGATGCCACATAGGCGTCATGGGTCGGATTGGCACCGACTTTCATGACGTCTACGTGGCGTCAAAGGTCGGGAAGGGGTTAAAGCCCATTAACCTGTCTCATACTTGCAGTAATCATGTTCAAAGTGATAACAAAATATTGAGTACAGTAGAATCACATTAATAAGGAATAAGTTAGGGTAGGTGCACACTGTCAGCAATTGACAATGCTTTGGATGAAGCACATGTACGCTACGTCCAAAGCACTGCCGGCTTTTGAACACAGGTGATGCTGCATGTGTTCAATGAATCATGTGAAATCATCGCATCCAATACATTGTACGGGTGACATTTATTTTGCGGAAGCTTGCATCTCTGCAAGATAAATAGACATGCTGCAGTCTGGAGAGACGCGCCACATGTCCATCTCTGCAGGTAAGCCACAGGCGTCGGTGCACGCATAGTGGGCATGAGATTTCTTGAAATTCAATCCACTATGCTGTAGCATCTGGATGCTGCAGGTTGAATGCTGCACAAGTACGCAGCGTCCAACCCGCAGCATTTACTGATCATGTTCATCTACTCTTAAAGTTCATAGTCCATGGTGCAAAACTTCACCTAGACGAATATCCTGCATGACCGTAGCTTTCAGCTAAGTTTCTTAAAGCGTACTTCCGGTTCTGTAGAAAAACAAAGGTTGTGATCCATGCATTCTCCTAGGTTTTCGTCTGCAGTTTTGTACAACCACATTACATTAGACTGCATTGCAGATGGGAACTTAGAAAACTGCAAAGACTGCAGAAAGTTCCTGGCTCTTTTGATGGCAAAATTAGTAATGGAAGTGATATTCTCCATGAATTATATAACCTTTATTTTGCACAATTGGAAATTTACTTTAAGTAACTCATTACAGCAGTACTATAAGTGTGGTGTGTTTGGGAGTCCTAGAAGATAAGGAGCACAAGAAAGTAGTTGGAGCACCCCCAGACACAGGGCCGCGAGTTACTCGGTACCGGTCCTCTCTATCTCGGTTCTAGGGTTGTCACGGTGGCTGGACCCGGTCCGTGACCCTGCTAAGGGGCGTCCAATGAAAGGGGTGATGAAAGTCGGCTAAGGTTTCTTGATGCCACCTGTGGTATTCGGTCAGGGTGACTGACGCTGCTTGGGGTCCACTGGGGTGATGTGATGGCAGCTAGATGGTATACCTTCCCACAGGTGAAATATATTCCCAGGGCTTCCCAGTAGTGTAGGTGGTGATGATGTGAGGCGCAGTTAATAACGAAGACACAGGGTTGCAGTCTCTTTACCTTTTACTGAAGACTTCGGGATCCTCAATCCAGAGCACTGCTAACTGGGCTGTCTGAGACCGGCCGGTCCGAAGGCACATCCAGAGTTCCCTTTGCAGGTGGAAATCAGTGCCTACCACTAGCGCCTGTGTGTTGTAGTTCTTCCCTGCTGAGCATTCGGGATAGTCCTCACAACTTTCATGTTCGTTCTCTCTCTCTCTCCGTCCCCCAAGTTTATCTGGATAGGATGCACCCATTTGACGGGAAGGCTCGGAGCTATTCTGGGACCCTAGAGATGCCCCTCTCCACGCTTGCCCCCTATGTCTTCTTAGGTGATGTATGGTAGACAGCCAACCTATAATCAACTGTCCTGCCGTTATTTGAAGTAATGCTTGGAGTCAGTTACTTCCTCGGTGTTCCGGCCACCGGCTACGCGCCTCAGTAGGATGTTGCCGTTCTCGGGGCACGACTCCTACTGGCTCTCCTTTGTGCTTTGATCTCGTTTCTCACTTCTCCACAATATCCTTCTCTTCGTGTCCTTTCTTAGGATGCCGCCGCAAGGTACCTGCTAGGTACCTGTCAGGAACCCACCCCTGACAGGTCCTCCCTGGAGCTCTCCCAGGCTGCGTTCTGTCCTAACTTGCTATCCGACCCCCAGTTTTACCAGTGTGAGGAGTGGCCTAATACATAGTGCCTTTTGCTCCCCCTAGTGGCCGGAGTGTGAAGTGTAATGTGTGCTTGTGATACCTGGTCAGCTGAACTCCTTTGGTGCAATCAGACATAACATCACTCCCCTTAGTGGCAGAGCGACATTACTGCAACGACCAGGACTCTGGGGCGCTGCATATACATATGGCAACATATCCAAAATACATCTTTTATGACACACCAGCTCTACTCCATGGATAATAGTATACCTCTCCAGATTTATGCGAGCCTTTGGGCATTAGAGTCCCGGTGGGCCCCTTTTTCCCTGGATACCATATGCTTTTTTTGTTTATACAAAGGAGTCTTTTCAATACAGAGTCCACTGAGTATGTATGAAAGCCTAGCTATGATATGAACATAGCCTAACTGAAGTTGATAGACTTCACAGAACAATTATCAAAGTAAATTTGCTAGATGGTTGCATACTAGAACAGAGTGAGTGTTCATTTTAACTTTGATGACTAATCAGATGCTCTCAAAGACAGAAATAATGGTCACTTCAGATTGGTCAATTTCAGACCATTAACCCCTTTCTGACATCTGACGTACTATCCGGTCGAGGTGGGGTGGGCCCGTATGACCACCGACGGGATAGTACGTCATACGCGATCGGCCGCGCTCACGGGGGGAGCGCGGCCGATCGCGGCCGGGTGTCAGCTGCCTATCGCAGCTGACATCCAGCACTATGTGCCAGGAGCGGTCCCGGACCGCCCCCGGCACACCACGATCAAACATGATCGCGATGTGTCCCGGCGGTATAGGGAAGCATCGCACAGGGAGGGGGCTCCCTGCGGGTTTCTCTGAGACCCCAGCAGCAACGTGATGTGATCGCGTTGCTGCAAGGGTCTCCTTACCTCCTTCCCTGTAGCAGGCCCGGATCCAAGATGGCCGCGGCATCCGGGTCCTGCAGGGAGGGAGGTCGCTTACCAAGTGCCTACTCAGAGCAGGCGTTTGGTAAGCCTGCAGTGTTCTAACTCAGATCGCTGATCTGACAGAGTGCTGTGCAATCTGTCAGATCAACGATCTGTGATGTGCCCTCCTGGGACAAAGTAAAAAAGTAAAAAAAAAAATTTCCAAATGTGTAAAAAAAAAAAAAAAAAAAATTCCTAAATAATGAAAAAAATATTATTCCCATAAATACATTTCTTTATCTCAATAATAAAAAAACAATAAAAGTACACATGTTTAATATCGCCGCGTCCGTAACGGCCCGACCTATAAAACTCGCACACTAGTTAACCCCTTCAGTAAGCACCGTAAGAAAAAAAAAAAAACGAGGCAAAAAAACAACACTTTATTATCATACCGCCGAACAAAAAGTGGAATAACACGCGACTGAAAAGACAGATATAAATAACCATGGTACCGCTGAAAACATCATCTTGTCCCGCAAAAATAGAGCCACAATACAGCATCATCAGCAAAAAAATAAAAAAGTTCTAGTCCTGAGAATAAAGTGATGCAAAAATAATTATTTTTTCTATAAAATTGTTTTTATCGTATAAAAGCGCCAAAACATAAAAAAATGATATAAATGAGGTGTCGCTGTAATCGTACTGACCTGAAGAATAAAACTGCTTTATCAATTTTACCAAATGCAGAATGGTATAAACGCCTCCCCCAAAAGAAATTCAGGAATAGCTGGTTTTTGGTCATTCTGCCTCACAAAAATCGGAATAAAAAGCGATCAAAAAATGTCACGTGCCCGAAAATGTCACCAATAAAAACGTCAACTCGTCCCACAAAAAACAAGACCTCACATGACTCTGTGGACCAAAATATGGAAAAATTATAGCTCTCAAAATGTGGTAACGCAAAAAATATTTTTTGCAATAAAAAGCGTCTTTCAGTGTGTGGCGGCTGCCAATCATAAAAATCCACTAAAAAACCTGCTATAAAAGTAAATCAAATCCCCCTTCATCACCCCCTTAGTTAGGGAAAAATTAAAAAAATGTATTTATTTCCATTTTCCCATTAGGGTTAGGGCTAGGGTTAGTGTTATGAACAGGTAATTCAGAACCACAATGGACATAGAAGTTCAGAACACACAAAGTGACCTGACAATTACCAAAAACAAAGGACGAGCTCTGAAACGTGGAAACTCTGCTGACCGCAATCCCTAATCCTATCATACCACACTAGAGGTAGCCGTGGATTGCGCCTAACGCTCCCTATGCAACTCGGCACAGCCTGAGAAACTAACTAGCCCTGAAGATAGAAAAATAAGCCTACCTTGCCTCAGAGAAATTCCCCAAAGGAAAAGGCAGCCCCCCACATATAATGACTGTGAGTATGATGAAAATACAAACACAGAGATGAAATAGATTTAGCAAAGTGAGGCCCGACTTACTGAACAGACCGAGGATAGGAAAGATAGCTTTGCGGTCAACACAAAAACCTACAAACAACCACGCAGAGGGGCAAAAAGACCCTCCGCACCGACTAACGGTACGGAGGTGCTCCCTCTGCGTCTCAGAGCTTCCAGCAAGCAAGAAAAACCAATAAAGCAAGCTGGACAGAAAAAATAGCAAACAAAAATAACACAAGCAAAACTTAGCTTATGCAGGATAGACAGGCCACAGGAACGATCCAGGAAGAAGCAAGAACAATACTAGAACATTGACTGGAGGCCAGGATCAAAGCACCAGGTGGAGTTAAATAGAGCAGCACCTAACGACTTAACCTCATCACCTGAGGAAGGAAACTCAGAAGCCGCAGTACCACTCTCATCCACCAAAGGAAGCTCATAGACAGAACCAGCCGAAGTACCACTCTCGACCACAGGAGGGAGCTTGGCTACAGAATTCACAACAGTACCCCCCCCTTGAGGAGGGGTCACCGAACCCTCACCAGAGCCCCCAGGCCGACCAGGATGAGCCACATGAAAGGCACGAACCAGATCGGCAGCATGGACATCAGAGGCAAAGACCCAGGAATTATCTTCCTGACCATAACCTTTCCACTTAACCAGATACTGGAGTTTCCGTCTCGAAACACGAGAATCCAAAATCTTCTCCACTATATGCTCCAATTCCCCTTCAACCAAAACCGGAGCAGGAGGATCAGTAGATGGAACCACAGGTGCCACGTATCTCCGCAACAATGACCTATGGAACACGTTATGGATGGAAAAAGAAGCTGGAAGAGTCAAACGAAGAGACACAGGATTAAGAACCTCAGAAATCCTATATGGACCAATGAAACGAGGCTTAAATTTAGGAGAGGAAACCTTCATAGGAATATAACGAGATGACAACCAAACCAAATCCCCAACACGAAGTCGGGGACCCATACAGCGCCTGCGGTTAGCGAAATGTTGAGCCCTCTCCTGGGACAAAGTCAGATTGTCCACTACATGAGTCCAAATCTGCTGCAACCTATCCACCACAGTATCCACACCAGGACAGTCCGAAGATTCAACCTGCCCTGAAGAGAAACGAGGGTGGAACCCAGAATTGCAGAAAAACGGCGAAACCAAGGTAGCCGAGCTGGCCCGATTATTAAGGGCGAACTCAGCCAAAGGCAAAAAGGACACCCGATCATCCTGATCAGCAGAAACAAAACATCTCAGATATGTTTCCAAGGTCTGATTGGTTCGTTCAGTCTGGCCATTTGTCTGAGGATGGAAAGCCGAGGAAAAAGACAAATCAATGCCCATCCTAGCACAAAAGGCTCGCCAAAACCTCGAAACAAACTGGGAACCTTTGTCAGAAACGATGTTCTCTGGAATGCCATGTAAACGAACCACATGCTGGAAAAACAACGGCACCAAATCAGAGGAGGAAGGAAATTTAGACAAGGGCACCAAATGGACCATCTTAGAGAAGCGATCACAAACCACCCAAATGACCGACATTCTTTGAGAGACGGGGAGATCCGAAATAAAATCCATAGAGATATGTGTCCAAGGCCTCTTCGGGACCGGCAAGGGCAAAAGCAACCCACTGGCACGAGAACAGCAGGGCTTAGCCCGAGCACAAATCCCACAGGACTGCACAAAAGAACGCACATCCCGCGACAGAGACGGCCACCAAAAGGATCTAGCCACCAAATCTCTGGTACCAAAGATTCCAGGATGACCAGCCAACACCGAACAATGAACCTCAGAGATAACTTTATTCATCCACCTATCAGGGACAAACAGTTTCTCCGCTGGGCAACGGTCAGGTGTATTAGCCTGAAATTTTTGCAGCACCTGCCGCAAATCAGGGGAGATGGCAGACAAAATTACCCCCTCTTTGAGAATACCCGCCGGCTCAGACAAACCCGGAGAATCGGGCACAAAACTCCTAGACAGGGCATCCGCCTTCACATTTTTAGAGCCCGGAAGGTACGAAACCACAAAGTCAAAACGGGAGAAAAACAGCGACCAACGAGCCTGTCTAGGATTCAACCGTTTGGCAGACTCGAGATAAGTCAAGTTTTTGTGATCAGTCAAGACCACCACGCGATGCTTAGCTCCTTCAAGCCAATGACGCCACTCCTCGAATGCCCACTTCATGGCTAGCAACTCTTGATTGCCAACATCATAATTTCGCTCAGCAGGCGAAAATTTCCTGGAAAAGAAGGCGCATGGTTTCATCACCGAGCAATCAGAACTTCTCTGCGACAAAACAGCCCCTGCTCCAATTTCGGAAGCATCAACCTCGACCTGGAACGGAAGCGAAACATCTGGTTGGCACAACACAGGGGCAGAAGAAAAACGACGCTTCAACTCCTGAAAAGCTTCCACAGCAGCAGAAGACCAATTGACCACATCAGCACCCTTCTTGGTTAAATCAGTCAACGGTTTAGCAATGCTAGAAAAATTAGCGATGAAGCGACGATAAGAATTAGCAAAGCCCAGGAACTTCTGCAGACTCTTCAGAGATGTTGGCTGAGTCCAATCATAAATGGCCTGAACTTTAACAGGGTCCATCTCGATAGTAGAAGGAGAAAAAATGAACCCCAAAAATGAAATCTTCTGAACACTAAAGAGACACTTTGACCCCTTCACAAACAAAGAATTAGCACGCAGGACCTGGAACACCATTCTGACCTGCTTCACATGAGACTCCCAATCATCCGAGAAGACCAAAATATCATCCAAGTATACAATCAGGAATTTATCCAGGTACTCTCGGAAGATGTCATGCATAAAGGACTGAAACACAGATGGAGCATTAGAAAGTCCGAATGGCATAACCAGGTACTCAAAATGGCCTTCGGGCGTATTAAATGCTGTTTTCCATTCATCGCCCCGTTTAATACGCACAAGATTATACGCACCACGAAGATCTATCTTGGTGAACCAACTAGCCCCCTTAATCCGAGCAAACAAATCAGACAGCAGCGGCAAGGGGTACTGAAATTTGACCATAATTTTATTTAGAAGGCTGTAATCAATACAAGGTCTCAGCGAACCATCCTTCTTGGCCACAAAAAAGAACCCCGCTCCCAATGGCGACGATGACGGGCGAATATGACACTTCTCCAAAGACTCCTTCACGTAACTCCGCATAGCGGCGTGCTCAGGTACAGATAAATTAAACAGTCGACCCTTAGGAAACTTACTACCAGGAATCAAATCGATAGCACAATCACAATCCCTATGCGGAGGTAAGGCATTGGACTTGGGCTCATCGAATACATCCCAGTAATCAGACAAGAACTCTGGGACCTCAGAAGGGGTGGATGATGAGATAGACAGAAATGGAACATCACCATGTACCCCCTGACAACCCCAGCTGGACACAGACATTGATTTCCAATCTAATACTGGGTTATGGACTTGTAGCCATGGCAACCCCAACACGACCACATCATGCAGATTATGCAACCCCAGAAAGCGAATATCCTCCTGGTGCGCAGGAGCCATGCACATGGTCAGCTGGGTCCAATACTGAGGCTTATTCTTGGCCAAAGGCGTAGCATCAATTCCTCTCAATGGAATAGGACACTGCAAGGGCTCCAAGACAAACCCACAGCGCCTAGCAAACTCCAAGTCCATCAAATTCAGGGCAGCGCCTGAATCCACAAATGCCATGACAGAATAGGAAGACTAAGAGCAGATCAAAGTAACGGACAAAAGAAATTTTGACTGTACCGTGCCAATGGTGGCAGACCTAGCGAACCGCTTAGTGCGCTTAGGACAATCGGAGATAGCATGAGTGGAATCACCACAGTAGAAACACAGCCCATTCTGACGTCTGTGTTCTTGCCTTTCAGCTCTGGTCAAAGTCCTATCGCACTGCATAGACTCAGGTTTATGCTCAGATAATACCGCCAAATGGTGCACAGATTTACGCTCACGCAAGCGTCGACCGATCTGAATGGCCAAAGACATAGACTCATTCAGACCAGCAGGCATAGGAAATCCCACCATGACATCCTTAAGGGCTTCAGAGTGACCCTTTCTGAAAATAGCTGCCAGCGCACATTCATTCCATTGAGTGAGCACGGACCACTTTCTAAACTTCTGACAATAAATCTCTATCTCATCCTGACCCTGACACAGAGCCAGCAAATTTTTCTCTGCCTGATCCACTGAATTAGGTTAATCGTACAGCAATCCGAGCGCCAGAAAAAATGCATCAATATTACATAATGCAGGATCTCCTGGCGCAAGGGAAAATGCCCAGTCTTGAGGGTCGCCACGTAATAAAGAAATAATGATCTTAACTTGTTGAACTGGGTCACCAGAGGAGCGGGGTTTCAAAGCCAGAAATAGTTTACAATTATTTTTAAAATTCAAAAACTTAGCTCTATCTCCAGAAAACAACTCAGGAATAGGAATTTTAGGTTCTAACATAGGATTCTGAACCACCATATCTTGAATATTCTGTACATTTATAGCGAGATTATCCATCAAAGAGAACAGACCTTGAATGTCCATGTCCACACCTGTGTTCTGAACCACCCTGATGTAAAGGGGAAAAGAAAGACAGAACACAGTGCAAAGAAAAAAAAATGGTCTCAGAACTTCTCTTTTCCCTCTATTGAGAAGCATTAGTACTTTGGGCCTCCAGTACTGTTATGAACAGGTAATTCAGAACCACAATGGACATAGAAGTTCAGAGCACACAAACTGACCTGACAATTACCAAAAACAAAGGACGAGCTCTGAGACGTGGAAACTCTGCTGACCGCAATCCCTAATCCTATCATACCACACTAGAGGTAGCCGTGGATTGCGCCTAACGCTCCCTATGCAACTCGGCACAGCCTGAGAAACTAACTAGCCCTGAAGATAGAAAAATAAGCCTACCTTGCCTCAGAGAAATTCCCCAAAGGAAAAGGCAGCCCCCCACATATAATGACTGTGAGTAAGATGAAAATACAAACACAGAGATGAAATAGATTTAGCAAAGTGAGGCCCGACTTACTGAACAGACCGAGGATAGGAAAGATAGCTTTGCGGTCAACACAAAAACCTACAAACAACCACGCAGAGGGTCAAAAAGACCCTCCGCACCGACTAACGGTACGGAGGTGCTCCCTCTGCGTCTCAGAGCTTCCAGCAAGCAAGAAAAACCAATAAAGCAAGCTGGACAGAAAAAATAGCAAACAAAAATAACACAAACAAAACTTAGCTTATGCAGGATAGACAGGCCACAGGAACGATCCAGGAAGAAGCAAGAACAATACTAGAACATTGACTGGAGGCCAGGATCAAAGCACCAGGTGGAGTTAAATAGAGCAGCACCTAACGACTTAACCTCATCACCTGAGGAAGGAAACTCAGAAGCCGCAGTACCACTCTCATCCACCAAAGGAAGCTCATAGACAGAACCAGCCGAAGTACCACTCTCGACCACAGGAGGGATCTTGGCCACAGAATTCACAACAGGTTAGGGCTAGGGTTAGGGTTAGGGTTTGGGCTAGGGCTAGGGCTAGGGTTAGGGCTAGGGTTGGGGCTAGTGTTAAGGCTACAGTTAGGGTTGGGGCTAAAGTTAGGGTTAGGGTGGGGCTAAAGTTACGGTTAGGGTTTAGATTACATTTACGGTTGGGAATACGGTTGGGATTAGGGTTAGGGGTGTGTCAGGGTTAGAGGTGTGGTTAGGGTTACTGTTGGGATTAGAGTTATGGGTGTGTTTGGATTAGGGTTTCAGCTATAATTGGGGGGTTTCTACTGTTTAGGCACATCAGGGGCTCTCCAAACGCGACATGGCATCCGATCTCAATTCCAGCCAATTCTACATTGAAAAAGTAAAACAGTGCTCCTTCCCTTCCGAGCTCTCCCGTGTGCCCAAACAGGGATTTACCCCAACATATGGGGTATCAACGTACTCAGGACAAATAGGACAACTTTTGGGGTCCAATTTATCCTGTTACCCTTGGGAAAATACAAAACTGGGGGCTAAAAAATAATTTTTGTGGGAAAAAAAAAAGATTTTTTATTTTTACGGCTCTGCGTTATAAACTGTAGTGAAACACTTGGGGGCTCAAAGTTCTCACAACACATCTAGATAAGTTCCTTGGGGGGTCTACTTTCCAAAATGGTGTCATTTGTGGGGAGTTTCTACTGTTTAGGTACATTAGGGGCTCTGCAAATGCAATGTGACACCTGCAGACCATTCAGTCTAAGGGTACCGTCACACAGTGGCATTTTGATCGCTACGACGGCACGATTCGTGACGCTCCAGCATCGTAACAATATCGCTCCAGCGTCGTAGACTGCTGTCACGCTTTGCAATGTAGGACGCTGGAGCGATAATTTCATGACGTATGTGCGATGTAGAAGCCGTTGGTTACTATGCGCACATCGTATACAATATCGTGCACACCTTTGTTACACCATGCGATCATGCCGCCACAGCGGGACACTAGACGACGAAAGAATGTTTCAAACGATCTGCTACGACGTACGATTCTCAGCGGGGTCCCTGATCGAAGGAGCGTGTCAGACACTGCGAGATCATAACTATATCGCTGGAACGTCATGAATCGTGCCGTCGTAGCGATCAAAATGCCACTGTGTGACGGTACCCTAAGTCTGCATTCCAAATGACGCTCCTTCCATTCCGAGCCCTCCCATGCGTCCAAACGGTGGTTCCCCCCACATATGTGGTATCAGTGCACTCATGACAAATTGTACAAGAACTTTTGTGGTCCAATTTCTCCTGTTACCCTTGGGAAAATACAAAACTGGGGGCTAAAAAATAATTTTTGTGGGAAAAAATTTTTGTTTTATTTTTATGGCTTTGCATTATAAACTTCTGTGAAGCCCTTGGTGGGTCAAAGCGCTCACCACACATCTAGATAAGTTCCTTAGGGGGTCTAGTTTCCAAAATGGTGTCACTTGTGGGGGGTTTCTACTGTTTAGGTACATTAGGGGCTCATGCAAACGCAATGTGACACCTGCAGACCATTTCATCTAAGTCTGCATTCCAAATGGAGCTCCTTCCCTTCCGAGCCCTCCCATGCACCCAAACAGTGGTTCCCCCCCACATATGGGGTGTCAGCGCACTCGGGACAAATTGTACAACAAATTTTGGGGTCCAATTTCTCCTGTTACCCTCGGGAAAATACAAAACTGGGGGCTAAAAATAATTTTTGTGGGAAAAAATTTTTGTTTTATTTTTACGGCTCTGCATTATGAACTTCTGTAAAGCCCTTGATGGGACAAAGTACTCATCACACATCTAGATAAGTTCCTTAGGGGGACTATTTTCCAAAATGGTGTCACTTGTGGGGGGTTTCAATGTTTAGGCACAACAGTGGCTCTCCAAATGCAACATGGCGTCCCATCTCAATTCCTGTCAGTTTTGTTTTGAAAAGTCAAGCAGTGCTCCTTCACTTCCGAGCTCTCCATGCTCCCAAACAGTGGTTTACCCCCACATATTGGGTATCAGCGTACTCAGGGCAAATGGTACAACAACTTTTGGGGTCCAATTTCTTCTCTTACCCTTGGGACAATAAAAAATTGGGGGCGAAAATATAATTTTTGTGAAAAAATATGATGATTTTTTATTTTTACGGTTCTGTATTATAAACTTCTGTGAAGCACTTGGTGGGTCAAAGTGCTCACCAAACCTCTAGATAAGTTCCTTAGGGGGTTTACTTTCCAAAATGGTGTCACTTGTGGGGGGTTTCAATGTTTAGGCACATCAGGTGCTCTCCAAACGCAACATGGTGCAAGTCAAATGGCGCTCCTTTGCTTCCGAGCTCTGTCATGTGCCCAAACAGTGGTTTACCCCCACATATGGGGTATCGGTGTACTCAAGACAAATTCTAAAACAACTTTTGTGGTCCATTTTCTCCTGTTACCCTAGGTAAAATAAAACAAATTGGAGCTGAAGTAAATTTTTTGTGAAAAAAGTTAAATGTTCATTTTTATTTAAATATTCCAAAAATTCCTGTGAAGCACCAGAAGGGTTAATAAACTTCTTGTATATGGTTTTGAGCACCTTGAGGGGTACAGTTTTTAGAATGGTGTCACACATGGGTATTTTCTATCATATAGACCCCTCAAAATGACTTCAAATGAGATGTGGTCCCTAAAAAAAAATGGTGTTGTAAAAATGAGAAATTGCTGGTCAACTTTCAACCTTTATAACTCCCTAACAAAAAAAAAATTTTGGTTCCAAAATTGTGCTGATATAAAGTAGACATGTGGGAAATGTTACTTATTAAGTATTTTGTGTGACATATCTCTGTGATTTAATTGCATAAAAATTCAAATTTGGAAAATTGCGAAATTTTCAAAATTTTCGCCAAATTTCTGTTTTTTTCACAAATTATCACAGGTAATATCAAAGAAATTTTACCACTATCATGAAGTACAATATGTCACAAGAAAACCTTGTCAGAATCACTGGGATCCGTTGAAGAGTTCCAGAGTTATAACCTCATAAATGGACTGTGGTCAGAATTGTAAAAATTGGCCCGGTCATTAACGTGCAAACCACCCTTGGGGGTAAAGGGGTTAACAAATGTTGATTGATTACATTTAAGCCGAAAGGCGGTTGCTCACTGGCCTGTTTACATGGGCCAACAAATGGCTGATGGGAACAGAATGATTGTAACTGGCTGTCCTTTTCCCATAAGGCATTGTATTATTGGCCAGCACACCCCTTGTTTAAAGGGACTCTGTCACCTGAATTTGGAGGGAACAATCTTCAGCCATGGAGGCGGGGCTTTCGGGTGTTTGATTCACCCTTTCCTTACCCGCTGGCTGCATGCTGGCTGCAATATTGGATTGAAGTTCATTCTCTGTCCTCCATAGTACACGCCTGCGCAAGGCAAAAAAAAGTACAAGCGTTTTGCTCATTCAAGGGTGATCATTGCCATGTTTCTATGAAGCAATATTTCTGAACTATGTTAAGTTCAGGCAAACATATTAAAAAATTGTCTAATTTTCATTTAGAAATAACGGATGATTTTTATCTGTATCCTCGTCAGTGTGAAATCCATATGTTCATATTTTAGTTCCATTTGGCATCCGTTTTTAAAAATCAGCAATTAATAAAACTAACAAGACTGAATGCAGTTTTCTTTTGTAATATATCCATAAAATATGGATACTAAACTGATGATTTGCACGATCCAATTTTTTGCTCATCCATAGGTTTGAATAGGAGAATCTTATCCGAAATACGGAAGACACTAGTGCTGAGAATTTTCTCATCTGAACAGCCTAATTGAACAACATTGGTCCGAGTGTTGTCTGGGTAAGATCAGTTTTTCTTTAATGATAGTACTTGGGCTGAATATATGGTCGTGATGACAGAGCCTTACAAGCTATTGGCTGAGACAGTTGTGGCCTACAATGAGGCTAACCAAGCCTCAGGGAGTAGCCTGTTTTTACTAGCCTGTCTGACTGTGTCTCTCAGTAAGTACAGGAAAGATATATATCTTGGTACCGTGCTAGCCAGTAGATAGAAAAATATTTAGAATTGAGAGTCCTCAGTGGTTGATACCGTTTAATGGCTAACTGAAAAGGTGGTAACACAGTGGACCATTCCCTGCTGCTGCAGACCCTCTCATCCCTTGGAATCACAGACCTGGCCCTATCCTGGATCTCGTCATACCTAACTGACCGTACATTCAGCGTCTCCCACTCACACACCACCTCCTCACCTCGCCCCCTATCTGTCGGAGTCCCACAAGCAGAGGCGTAGCTAGAGCTTTTGCCGCCCGGGGCTGTTCCCGAGTTTGGCGCCCCCCCCCCCCGGCTCAATACACACAAAGGTTACCAAAAACGGTTTTCCTGTTTTGTAGAACTTAAACTGGGCCTAATGGTGTCACCCCCACATGCCACACCTGTGACTTAATACCACAACACCATGACCAGGCCACATAGTGACCGAATAATACTACATACAAGGGACAAATACCACAACACCATTTCCAGACCACATATTACCACCACATAGTGACTGAATACTACAATACTGATCAGTAATAAAAAAAAAAACCACAATACTATCACCATAAGTGCCAGTATTCACAGGAGATCTGTACTTAGTATGCAGTGTCTGTGTAGAGGTAATACAGAGATCACTGGTGACATTATACACAGGACCTCTATATAGTATACAGTGTATAGTGTCAGTGTATAGGTAACACTGACTCACCAGTGACGTCTCTAGGTGAAGTCCTTCATCTTTCATCCAGCACAGACCGCCATCATTCCTTCCAGCCAGGACTCGTTTCTGCAGGAAATAACACAGTTATCTCGAGCTCCGCTTGCAGAACACATTACTTAATTTTTCACAACTTCTACATTACATCACATGAAGAAAAAAAGGTGATATAGTGTCACTCTGCACAGTAACAGGACCGCCCCCCCATTTAAAGCAGTATACTCAAAAAATAAAATAAATACATCACTGCAGTAATAATATCCCTTAATTAGCCCCTATGGTAATAATATTCCCCACCCTGGCCCCGTTTCTCATTCCTGGCTCCAGCCATATGTTCTCGCATCCTGCCCTCATGAGTATCCATTCTACCTCATATGATCTCCACATCCTGCCCCACCAGCCTCCATCGTATCCGTCCTGCCCCATGATCCAATCCTGCCCCGTGTCTCCAATCATGCCCCGTATCTACATTCTGCCCATGCCTCAAGTCCTGCCCCCAGTGTGTCCAGCATATTACCCCCATGTTGTCCAGCAATCTGCCCCAGTGTGTCCAGCATATTACCCCCATGTTGTCCAGCAATCTGCCCCAGTGTGTCCAGCATATTACCCCCAGTGTGTCCAGCAATCTGCCCCAGTATGTCCAGCACTGCCCCCAGTGTGTCCAGCAATCTGCCCCAGTGTCCAGCCTTTCCCCAGTGTGTCCAGCAGTCTGCCCCAGTGTGTCCAGCATATTACCCCCAGTGTCCAGCATTGCCCCAGTGTGTCCAGCATATTACCCCCAGTGTGTCCAGCAATCTGCCCCAGTGTCCAGCATTGCCCCAGTGTGTCCAGAAGTCTGCCCCAGGGTCTCCAGCATTGCTTCAATGTGTCCAGAAATCTGCCCCAGGGTCTCCAGTATTGCCCCAGTGTGTCCAGCAATCTGCCCCATGGTCTCCTGTATTGCCCCAGTGTGTCCAGCATTCTGCCCCATGGTCTCCAGTATTGCCCCGGTGTATCCAGCAATCTGCCCCATGGTCTCCTGTATTGCCCCAGTGTGTCCAGCATTCTGCCCCATGGTCTCCAGTATTGCCCCGGTGTGTCCAGCAATCTGCCCCATGGTCTCCAGTATTGCCCCAGTATGTCCAGAAGTCTGCCCAGGGTCTCCAGCATTGCCTCAATGTGTCCTGAAATCTGCCCCATGGTCTCCAGTATTCAGTGTGTCCAGCAATCTGCCCCATAGTCTCCTGTATTGCCCCAGTGTGTCCAGCATTCTGCCCCATGGTCTCCAGTATTTCCCCAGTGTGTCCAGCATTCTGCCCCATGGTCTCCAGTATTGCCCCAGTGTGTCCAGCAATCTGCCCCATGGTCTCCTGTATTGCCCCAGTGTGTCCAGCATTCTGCCACATGGTCTCCTGTATTGCCCCAGTGTGTCCAGCATTCTGCCCCATGGTCTCCAGTATTGCCCCAGTGTGTCCAGCAATCTGCCCCATGGTCTCCTGTATTGCCCCAGTGTGTCCAGCAATCTGCCCCATGGTCTCCTGTATTGCCCCAGTGTGTCCAGCATTCTGCCACATGGTCTCCTGTATTGCCCCAGTGTGTCCAGCAATCTGCCCCATGGTCTCCTGTATTGCCCCAGTGTGTCCAGCATTCTGCCACATGGTCTCCTGTATTGCCCCAGTGTGTCCAGCATTCTGCCCCATGGTCTCCAGTATTGCCCCAGTGTGTCCAGCAATCTGCCCCATGGTCTCCTGTATTGCCCCAGTGTGTCCAGCAATCTGCCCCATGGTCTCCTGTATTGCCCCAGTGTGTCCAGCATTCTGCCACATGGTCTCCTGTATTGCCCCAGTGTGTCCAGCAATCTGCCCCATGGTCTCCAGTATTGCCCCAGTGTGTCCAGCAATCTGCCCCATAGTCTCCTGTATTGCCCCAGTGTGTCCAGCAATCTGCCCCATGGTCTCATGTATTGCCCCAGTGTGTCCAGCAATCTGCCCCATGGTCTCCTGTATTGCCCCAGTGTGTCCAGCAATCTGCCCCATAGTCTCCTGTACTGCCCCAGTGTGTCCAGCATTCTGCCCCATGGTCTCCAGTACTGCCCCAGTGTGTCCAGCAATCTGCCCCATGGTCTCCAGTATTGCCCCAGTGTGTCCAGCATTGCCCCAGCCCCAGACAGTCAGACATAAAGAAAAAAAAAAAAAAAGTAAAATCCTCACCTCTCCCGTTCCTAGCGCAGGTCCGGTGCAGCCAGTCAGCGTCTCTCCGGCTCTGCGACGCTCAGGACAGAGAGGCAGAGCGGCGCGCACAGTG
Source organism: Ranitomeya imitator (assembly GCF_032444005.1). Taxonomy (NCBI): domain Eukaryota; kingdom Metazoa; phylum Chordata; class Amphibia; order Anura; family Dendrobatidae; genus Ranitomeya; species Ranitomeya imitator. The sequence continues at coordinate 546,386,023 of NC_091283.1, read as the reverse complement.
ATGACGTCATCGCGCCCTCTGCTCTGAGACGTCGCAGAGTCAGAGGACGCTGCAGCTGCCGGCGCCGCAGGAACCAGGAGAGGTGAGTATAGAGCGGGGGGCGGGGTCCGGTGGTGGGGGGAGCTGGCCCTGGTCGTGGCGGCGGACGGCGCCGCCCGAAGATTTAAAGGGGCGTCTTTTTTTTTTTTTTTTTTCTTCTCCTGCAGCGCCGGCCGCCCCCCGCATTGTGCCGCCCGGGGCGGACCGCCCCCCCCCCGCACCCCCCTTCCTACGCCACTGCCCACAAGGTTCAGTTCTAGGACCCCTGCTCTTCTCCATTTACACTTTTGGCCTGGGACAGCTCATAGAATCTCACGGCTTTCAGTATCATCTCTATGCTTACGACACACAGATCTACATCTCTGGACCAGATATTACCACCCTACTAACCAGAATCCCTCAATGTCTGTCTGCTATTTCATCCTTCTTCTCCACTAGATTTCTTAACATGGACAAAACAGAATTCATCATCTTTCCCCCATCTCACACGACCTCCCCAATGAACCTATCCATTAGAGTAAACGGCTGCCCTCTCTCCCCAGTCCCACAAGCCCGCTGTCTTGGGGTAATCCTTGACACTGATCTCTCTTTTAAACCACATATCAAAACCCTTTCCACTTCCTGCCGCCTCCAACTCAAAAATATTTCACGGATCCGCACATTCCTAAACCAAGAATCTGCAAAGACCCTAGTCCATGCCCTCATCATCTCCCGCCTTGACTACTGTAACCTCCTGCTCTGTGGCCTCCCCTCTAACACTCTTGCACCCCTCCAATCTATTCTAAACTCTGCTGCCCGACTAATCCACCTGTCCCCCCGCTATTCCCCGGCCTCTCCCCTCTGTCAATCCCTGCACTGGCTCCCCATCACCCAGAGACTCCAGTACAAAAGCCTAACCATGACATACAAAGCCATCCACAACCTGTCTCCTCCATACATCTGCGACCTCATCTCCCGGTACTCTCCTGCACGCAACCTCCGATCCTCACAAGATCTCCTTCTCTACTCCCCTATTATCTCCTCTTCCCACAATCGCATACAAGATTTCTCTCGTGCATGCCCCCTACTCTGGAATTCTCTACCACAACATATCAGACTCTGGCCTACCATCGAAACCTTCAAAAAGAACCTGAAGACCCACCTCTTCCGACAAGCCTACAACCTGCAGTAACCACCGATTGACCAAACCGCTGCACGGCCAGCTCTACCCTACCTACTGTATCCTCACCCATCCCTTGTAGATTGTGAGCCCTCGCGGGCAGGGTCCTCTCTCCTCCTGTACCAGTTGTGACTTGTATTGTTCAAGATTATTGTACTTGTTTTATTATGTATACCCCTCCTCACATGTAAAGCGCCATGGAATAAATGGCGCTATAATAATAAATAATAATAATAATAACAAATTGCAAGCTTTCGAGACTACACAGGTCTCTTCATCAGGCAAAGACTAAAACAAATTCTGAAGAAGCACATATTTATGCACAACATAGAGGAAAAAAAAGGGGGGGGGAACCATGGATAAGACAGGTGACATGAAGCAGAATTATCATGAGTGATAAACAGTTATGTCCATAAATATTGGGCCAGCTCTTAGTTAAGGAATGTTTTATTGTCCTCTGATTAGGGTCTCTGTTGTGATGACCCCTCATAGTCTGAGGGGCAAATTCCTTATTTGATGTAAAAAGACATAAATCCGTGCGACGCATTCATTCTTGCATTAAGACTGTCAAAGGTCGTCATCAGTTTTTATTCCCAGACTCTTCTGTCTCACTGAGATTTAAAGCTACCTTTTAACACAAGTAATTTCATGTCCATAATATGATTTGGGAGACAAAAATGTACTGCCACAGGAAGATCCATTCTTTTTTCTCTTATTGCATGGCAATGAGAGTTCATCCTTGTTCTCAGTTTCTGCCCTGTCTCCCCCACATACAGACCCCCAGTTGGACATTTAGTACAAATAACTAGGTACACCACATTAGAAGTGACGCAGCTGAAAGTACCTGGTATCTTGTAGTCCTGATGTGAATTGGGGATCTTTATCTTGTCCGTGGTCATTAGAAATGGACAGGTTTTACATTTTTTCTGACTGCAAGGAAAGGTACCTGCAGCTGTTGGAGAGGACAGGGAGCTCTTGACAATGATGCTTCTTAGATTTGGGGGCTGCCTAAAACACAGTAGTGGGGGGTCTGGAAAAATGGATTGGAAGCGGGCATCTTTTTGTAGTAAAGGTTGTAATTTCTGTGCAACTCCCCTTAGCACCTCCAGATTTGGATTGTAGGTAACTACTAGAGATACCTGTTATGTAGGCAATCCAGTGACACAGTGTGCCAGCAATCAGAGCACATACAGTGATCTGACAATAACCCAAAAACAATAGAACGAGCTCTGAGACGTGGAATCTCTGTAGACCGCAATACCTGAACCTATCCTAAACACAACTAAAGGCAGCTGTGGACTGCGCCTGACACTACCTATGCAACTCGGCACAGCCTGAGGAGCTGACTAGCCTGAAGATAGAAAAACAAGCCTGACTTGCCTCAGAGAAATACCCCAAAGGAAAAGGCAGCCCCCCACATATAATGACTGTTAGCAAGATGAAAAGACAAACGTAGGGATGAAATAGATTCAGCAAAGTGAGGCCCGATATTCTAGATAGAGCGAGGATAGCAAAGAGAACTTTGCAGTCTACAAAAAACCCTAAAGCAAAAAACCACGCAAAGGGGGCAAAAAGACCCACCGTGCCGAACTAACGGCACGGCGGTACACCCTTTGCGTCTCAGAGCTTCCAGCAAAACGAATTGACAAGCTGGACAGAAAAAATAGCAACAAAAGCAAAGAAGCACTTATCTAAGCAGAGCAGCAGGCCACAGGAAAGATCCAGAAGCTCAGATCCAACACTGGAACATTGACAAGGAGCAAGGAAGACAGAATCAGGTGGAGTTAAATAACAAAGCAGCCAACGAGCTCACCAGAACACCTGAGGGAGGAAGCTCAGAAGCTGCAGTACCACTTGTGACCACAGGAGTGAATTCAGCCACAGAATTCACAACAGTACCCCCCCCCTTGAGGAGGGGTCACCGAACCCTCACCAGAGCCCCCAGGCCGACCAGGATGAGCCACATGAAAGGCACGAACAAGATCTGGAGCATGGACATCAGAGGCAAAAACCCAGGAATTATCTTCCTGAGCATAACCCTTCCATTTAACCAGATACTGGAGTTTCCGTCTAGAGACACGAGAATCCAAAATTTTCTCCACAATATACTCCAATTCCCCCTCCACCAAAACAGGGGCAGGAGGCTCAACAGATGGAACCATAGGTGCCACGTATCTCCGCAACAAGGACCTATGGAATACATTATGTATGGAAAAGGAGTCTGGGAGGGTCAGACGAAAAGACACAGGATTGAGAATCTCAGAAATCCTATACGGACCAATAAAACGAGGTTTAAATCTAGGAGAGGAAACCTTCATAGGAATATGACGAGAAGATAACCAAACCAGATCCCCAACACGAAGTCGGGGACCCACACGGCGTCTGCGATTAGCGAAAAGTTGAGCCTTCTCCTGGGACAAGGTCAAATTGTCCACTACCTGAGTCCAGATCTGCTGCAACCTGTCCACCACAGAATCCACACCAGGACAGTCCGAAGACTCAACCTGTCCTGAAGAGAAACGAGGATGGAACCCAGAATTGCAGAAAAATGGAGAGACCAAGGTAGCCGAGCTGGCCCGATTATTAAGGGCGAACTCAGCCAACGGCAAAAAGGACACCCAATCATCCTGGTCTGCAGAAACAAAACATCTCAGATATGTTTCCAAGGTCTGATTGGTTCGTTCGGTCTGGCCATTAGTCTGAGGATGGAAAGCCGAGGAAAAAGATAGGTCAATGCCCATCCTACCACAAAAGGCTCGCCAAAACCTTGAAACAAACTGGGAACCTCTGTCAGAAACAATATTCTCAGGAATGCCATGCAAACGAACCACATGCTGGAAGAACAAAGGCACCAAATCAGAGGAGGAAGGCAATTTAACCAAGGGCACCAGATGGACCATTTTAGAAAAGCAATCACAGACCACCCAAATGACTGACATCTTTTGAGAAACAGGAAGGTCAGAAATGAAATCCATCGAAATATGTGTCCAAGGCCTCTTTGGGACCGGCAAGGGCAAAAGCAACCCACTGGCACGTGAACAGCAGGGCTTAGCCCTAGCACAAATCCCTCAGGACTGCACAAAAGTATGTACATCCCATGACAGAGATGGCCACCAGAAGGATCTAGCCACTAACTCTCTGGTACCAAAGATTCCAGGATGACCAGCCAACACCGAACAATGAAGTTCAGAGATAACTTTACTAGTCCACCTATCAGGGACGAACAGCCTCTCCGCCGGACAACGATCAGGTTTATTCGCCTGAAATTTTTGCAACACTCGCCGCAAATCAGGGGAGATGGCAGACACAATGACTCCTTCCTTGAGGATACTCGCCGGCTCAGATGAACCCGGAGAGTCGGGCACAAAACTCCTAGACAGAGCATCCGCCTTCACATTTTTAGAGCCCGGCAGGTACGAAATCACAAAATCGAAGCAGGCAAAAAATAACGACCAACGGGCCTGTCTAGGATTCAAGCGCTTGGCAGACTCGAGATAAGTAAGGTTCTTATGATCAGTCAATACCACCACGCGATGCTTAGCTCCTTCAAGCCAATGACGCCATTCCTCGAATGCCCACTTCATGGCCAGCAACTCTCGGTTGCCCACATCATAATTACGCTCAGCAGCCGAAAACTTCCTGGAAAAGAAAGCACATGGTTTCAACACTGAGCAACCAGAACCTCTCTGTGACAAAACCGCCCCTGCTCCAATCTCAGAAGCATCAACCTCGACCTGGAACGGAAGAGAAACATCTGGTTGACACAACACAGGGGCAGAACAAAAACGACGCTTCAACTCCTGAAAAGCTTCCACAGCAGCAGAAGACCAATTAACCAAATCAGCACCCTTCTTGGTCAAATCGGTCAATGGTTTGGCAATGCTAGAAAAATTACAGATGAAGCGACGATAAAAATTAGCAAAGCCCAGGAATTTTTGCAGACTTTTCAGAGATGTCGGCTGAGTCCAATCCTGGATGGCTTGGACCTTAACCGGATCCATCTCGATAGTAGAAGGGGAAAAGATGAACCCCAAAAATGAAACTTTCTGCACACCGAAGAGACACTTTGATCCCTTCACAAACAAAGAATTAGCACGCAGGACCTGGAAAACCATTCTGACCTGCTTCACATGAGACTCCCAATCATCTGAGAAGATCAAAATGTCATCCAAGTAAACAATCAGGAATTTATCCAGATACTCACGGAAGATGTCATGCATAAAAGACTGAAACACAGATGGAGCATTGGCAAGTCCGAACGGCATCACTAGATACTCAAAATGACCCTCGGGCGTATTGAATGCAGTTTTCCATTCATCTCCTTGCCTGATTCTCACCAGATTATACGCACCACGAAGATCTATCTTAGTGAACCAACTAGCCCCCTTAATCCGAGCAAACAAGTCAGATAACAATGGCAAGGGATACTGAAATTTAACAGTGATCTTATTAAGAAGGCGGTAATCAATACACGGTCTCAGCGAACCATCCTTCTTGGCTACAAAAAAGAACCCTGCTCCCAGTGGTGATGACGATGGGCGAATATGTCCCTTCTCCAGGGATTCCTTCACATAACTGCGCATAGCGGCGTGTTCAGGCACGGATAAATTAAATAATCGACCTTTAGGGAATTTACTACCAGGAATCAAATTGATAGCACAATCACAATCCCTATGCGGAGGTAGGGCATCGGACTTGGGCTCTTCAAATACATCCTGATAATCAGACAAGAACTCTGGGACCTCAGAAGGAGTGGATGACGAAATAGACAAAAATGGAACATCACCATGTACCCCCTGACAACCCCAGCTGGATACCGACATAGAGTTCCAATCTAATACTGGATTATGGGTTTGCAGCCATGGCAACCCCAACACGACCACATCATGCAGATTATGTAGCACCAGAAAGCGAATAACTTCCTGATGTGCAGGAGCCATGCACATGGTCAGCTGGGTCCAGTACTGAGGTTTATTCTTGGCCAAAGGTGTAGCATCAATTCCTCTCAACGGAATAGGACACCGCAAAGGCTCCAAGAAAAACCCACAACGTTTAGCATAATCCAAATCCATCAGATTCAGGGCAGCGCCTGAATCCACAAACGCCATTACAGAATACGATGACAAAGAGCATATCAAGGTAATGGACAGAAGGAATTTGGATTGTACAGTACCAATGACGGCAGACCTATCGAACCGCTTAGTGCGCTTAGGACAATCAGAAATAGCATGAGTGGAATCACCACAGTAGAAACACAGACCATTCAGACGTCTGTGTTCTTGCCGTTCAACTTTGGTCATAGTCCTATCGCACTGCATAGGCTCAGGTTTAATCTCAGACAATACCGCCAAATGGTGCACAGATTTATGCTCGCGCAAGCGTCGACCGATCTGAATGGCCAAAGACATAGACTCATTCAAACCAGCAGGCATAGGGAAACCCACCATGACATCCTTAAGAGCCTCAGAGAGACCCTTTCTGAACAAAGCTGCCAGCGCAGATTCATTCCACAGAGTGAGTACTGACCACTTCCTAAATTTCTGACAATATACTTCTATATCATCCTGACCCTGGCACAAAGCCAGCAAATTTTTCTCAGCCTGATCCACTGAATTAGGCTCATCGTAAAGTAATCCGAGCGCCAGGAAAAACGCATTGACATTACTCAATGCAGGGTCTCCTGGCGCAAGAGAAAATGCCCAGTCCTGAGGGTCGCCGCGCAAAAAAGAAATAATAATCAAAACCTGTTGAATAGGATTACCAGAAGAATGAGGTTTCAAGGCCAGAAATAGCTTATAATTATTTTTGAAATTAAAAAACTTAGTTCTATCACCAAAAAACAAATCAGGAATAGGAATTCTTGGTTCTAACATAGATTTCTGATCAATAGTATCTTGAATCCTTTGTACACTTGTAACGAGATTATCCATTGAAGAGCACAGACCCTGAATATCCATGTCCACACCTGTGTCCTGAAACACCCAAATGTCTAGGGGAAAAAAAAGACTGAAGACAGAGCTGAGAAAAAAAAATGATGTCAGAACTTCTTTTTTCCCTCTATTGAGAATCATTAGTGTGGCTCCTTGTACTGTTATGTAGGCAATCCAGTGACACAGTGTGCCAGCAATCAGAGCACATACAGTGATCTGACAATAACCCAAAAACAATAGAACGAGCTCTGAGACGTGGAATCTCTGTAGACCGCAATACCTGAACCTATCCTAAACACAACTAAAGGCAGCTGTGGATTGCGCCTGACACTACCTATGCAACTTGGCACAGCCTGAGGAGCTGACTAGCCTGAAGATAGAAAAACAAGCCTGAATTGCCTCAGAGAAATACTCCAAAGGAAAAGGCAGCCCCCCACATATAATGACTGTTAGAAAGATGAAAAGACAAACGTAGGGATGAAATAGATTCAGCAAAGTGAGGCCCGATATTCTAGATAGAGCGAGGATAGCAAAGAGAACTTTGCAGTCTACAAAAAACCCTAAAGCAAAAAACCACGCAAAGGGGGCAAAAAGACCCACCGTGCCGAACTAACGGCACGGCGGTACACCCTTTGCGTCTCAGAGCTTCCAGCAAAACGAATTGACAAGCTGGACAGAAAAAATAGCAACAAAAGCAAAGAAGCACTTATCAGAGCAGCAGGCCACAGGAAAGATCCAGAAGCTCAGATCCAACACTGGAACATTGACAAGGAGCAAGGAAGACAGAATCAGGTGGAGTTAAATAACAAAGCAGCCAACGAGCTCACCAGAACACCTGAGGGAGGAAGCTCAGAAGCTGCAGTACCACTTGTGACCACAGGAGTGAATTCAGCCACAGAATTCACAACAGATACCCGGTTATTTTCTTCTTTAGCTTTGTAATGTAGCAGGTGATTCCTTGATATTCTGGTGGCTCTTGTAATCTGGTTTTCAATTGTTCTTGGATGGTAGCCCTGATTCAAAAAGGTCTTTCTGAGGCGACCAAGGTGTTCATCCCCATCCATTGGGTTGGAACATATACGATTGTATCTGATGGCTTGGCTGTAGACAATAGAGTTTTTAATGTGTTTTGGATGGAAACTGTCCCATTTAAGGTATGTTGGATGGTCGATTGGCTTCTGATACAGGGATGTCTCTATTTTATTGTTCTGCAGCTTAATAATGGTGTCCAAAAAGTTAATTTCAGTGCAGGAGTAGTTGAGTTTCAAGTTGATGGTAGGATGAAATTGATTAAACTGTTCATGGAACGTCTTTAGCTGTGGCTCAGACTCCTGTTGTGAATTCTGCTCTTGGGTTCCCTCCAGTGGTTGTAGGTGGGAATGCAGTTGTCTCTGAGTCACAGACCTGGCCAGGTGTATCGGATGATTACAATTCTGACTGGGATATTTAAGTGGGCAGGATCCTTTAGCCCTTGCCAGTAGTCAATGTTCCTTGTGAAGTGTTGGATCACTTTCTGGCTTCTCCTGCTCGCTGCCAATTTCAGCAAAGATAAGTGTTTGGTTTTTGTTTCTGTGGCACACTGCCGGTGTGCTTGTTTCAGTTTTATTCCTGCTCTGATTGTAGGATTCACTGGAGTTGCAGATTTACGCTCCTACATCTTTTAGTAAGATGTAGGAAGTTTTTGTATATTCTGCTGTGGATGTTTTGAAGGGTTTTTATACTGACCGCATAGAACTGTGTCCTATCCTGTCCTATCTAGCTAGAGTGGCCTCCTGTGCTAAATCCTGTTTTTCTGCCTGTGTATGTTTTTTCCTCTCCGACTCACCGCCATTATTTGTGGGGGGCTGTCTATCCTTTGGGGATTTTCTCTGAGGCAAGATAGTATTCCTATTTCCATCTTTAGGGGTAATTAGTCCTCCGGCTGTGACGAGGTGTCTAGGTGTGTTAGGTACACTCCATGGCTACTTCTATTTGCGGTGTTAAGTTCAGGATTGCGGTCAGTACAGTGGCCACTTTCTCCAGTGAAAGTTCTCATGCAGCTCCTAGGTCACCGGATCATAACAGACTCCGTCCAGATGATTAAAATCATCAATGTAGCGGTAGTAGGCTAGAGGCCTGATGGGACATGAGGACAAAAAGTCACTTTCAAGCTTGGCCATGAAAATATTTGCATACTGTGGGGCCATTTTACTTCCCATTGCTGTGCCAGTCTCCTGTAGATAGATCTTCTTGTCAAATTCAAAGTAATTGTGGGTGAGGATGAATTTTATACGTTTCACCACAGAATATGCATCAGTCCCTGTGTTTTCCAGGAAGAATTTGCAGGCTTTTAATCCATCCTGGTGTGGGATATTGGAGTACAAAGATTCCACATCCATGGTGCCCAGGATGGTTCCTTCTGGTAGAGGACCTATTGCTGATCGTTTATTCAATAGGTCATTTGTGTCCTGAATGAAGCTTGGTGGATCCTTTACCAGGGGTTTAAGAATACCCTCTACCCATCCAGATACCTGCTCAGTAACGGTGCCCACACATGAAATAATTGGTCTTTCTGGGTTTCCAGATTTGTGGATTTTGGGAAGCATGTAGAATGTCCCTTTTCTTGAATTTTCTGGTATCAGGTCATTGGCTCTTATGGATTCGTCGGGCAGACAAGATACCAACTTGTTTAGTTCCTTGTAATAATCCTGTGTAGGATCCGACTCCAATTTTTTGTAGTAGTGTGTGTCCATAAGTTGTCTGTTTGCTTCCCTCATATAGTCTGATGTGTTCATCATGACTATTGCACCTCCCTTGCCAGCAGGTTTAATGATGATTTCTTTGCTGGTTTTCAGAGACTGTATGGCCTTTCTCTCCTGGGCACTGATGTTGGATGCTTGTTTCCTGTTAGTATCTATGATGGTGGATTTTATCAAATGTCTGAAGGAGTCTATATACTTATCCAAATGAGGGTTGCATCTAGGTGGAGGTGTCCAGTCTGACCTCTTCTTTGTTGTTTGGCTCCCTTTTCCTTCAGTCCAGGTGGGTTCTGAATCTTCTGTATCATTGAAATATTCCCTCAGGCGCAGTCTCCTGAAAAAATGTTCCATATCACTGCAGAGTTCAGTTTTATCCAGGGCCTTAGTAGGACAAAATGAGAGTCCTCTGGAAAGCACGGCCAGTTCCACTTTGTTGGGTTTATAATCTGAGAGATTAATGACACAGTTGTTTGTGCCTGGAATGGAGTGGTTGTCCAAGTTGTCAGATTTTGGCTTTGTTTTGTATCTGTTTGTATAGAGTCCTGAATTGAGGCACAATCTGTGCAGTTTCTTTTCCTTGTTATGAATTAGATGGGTCCGTAGTTTGTTGTAATATTGTTGTAATTTTTGCTCTGTGTCTTCTGTGTTTTCCTCAGAGATTCAAATTGACCTTGGACTTTACTCTTTATGCTGTAGCAGACATGCAAAAGATGATTGCTTAATTTCTCAGAAGTCCTGTGACACAGGTTTTGTGCATAATAGGTATTGTAGGTATAAAGAATTGGGTTTGTAATCCAGAGTCCTTTGGGAATTAGATTCTCCTTTTTGCATTTAGATAGGAAAAAAATGTCGCTGTTCATTTGTGCACGTTTCTTCAGAAGTGGTTTTAGTTCCATAAAGATGCGGTACATTCTGGTATCCTCCATTTTGATACAGGAAAGATATATATCTTGGTACCGTGTTAGCCAGTAGATAGAAAAATATTTAGAACTGAGAGTCCTCAGTGGTTGATACCTTTTAATGGCTAACTGAAAAGGTGGTAACAAATTGCAAGCTTTCGAGACTAGCCATTAAAAGGTATCAACCTCTGAGGACTCTCAATTCTAAATATTTTTCTCAGTAAGTACTCTCTGCTCCCCCGTAGGCCGGCTAATGTATAAACTATGGGTGTTAACCAATCATTCTGAATTTTTTTAAAATTTTTTTACAGTTCTTTCCAGTGTGTTTTTATGAAAGATTAAATTTTACAGACAAAGCAAAACCAAATATGGTTAATTTTTCTTATTTTCAAATCGGGATACATGATTGATTGTTTACATTTTTAACAATTACACATTTTTAGAACATTATGGGGTACTTGAACTTGCAAGGCTGTAAAAATTACCCGCTTCTGTTTTCCATAAACTAACAATGCACTCTTTATGTTGCACACCTATATTTCCTTGCATAGTAAAAATATCCACCATATTCGCTTCACAAGTATTGGCCCCTTTTATGCCCCCACAAAGTAGCCTTTTTACTCTGCAATAAGTACCAAGAGTGCTGTTTGCAATGAACATTCTGTGCATTTTTTTTGAAAGATTAAACATTTACATCCACAACAATATCAAATATGGTTATTTTTCCTCATTTTAATTAATTTACTTTCATATTTTAAAAAAGAGAGTGACTTGAACATTTAGGTTTCTAAATATGTTTTCAACAGCTTTTAAAACTTTTTTAGCAATTTTCTTTTCAGATTTGTATAACCCTTTCCCTTCTAGGGGACTTAAACCTTCAATCTTTAATGTCTACCATAAAGTAATAATGCACTCTTTGTGCCCCACAGAAATAGTGTCTTTGCAAATAATAATGCCGGCACAAGTAGTTGCCCCTATGCTATCACAAAGTAGTATTTTTTCTCTACTCCAAGTGCCAATGGCACTGTAAGCATACAGGACACATGCCCCATACTTAGGCTTGCAGCTAAAAGACACAGGGACTACATATACTATATATGTGACCCAATATGGGCAGTGCAATGATGTATTTACATTGCACCTATGGTACAGGGCAACTAGATAACAAGTCAGGAGAGACTAAAGTCACTCTCAAGTGAAAATCAGGGGATTTTTTCACTGTATTGGAATTATACAGTGTGCACATTGTCTATGTATGGTCACTCTATGTTGATATTAGTACCCTTTGTATACAGGATTTATCAACAACTACATAATGGTATAGTTCAGATGTACTGTATAATGGTATTGTTGGTAATATTGCACTACGTATGTTTTTTTTATCATTAACAGTATGGAAATTTTATTCACATGTGAGAGTCCCAAATGTATTGCAATAGGCATTGCTTGGGCTAAACTGAGATCTCTAGGATCCCTGATTGTAACCTTTTAATCCTTGTAATGAGATCTGGACTGCAGGACTGCAGGGATTACTAGACAGTAGAGTTCAAGAAGTCTTGTCAAGACAAGATCTGAGTAGCCTGACCGAAAAGAGTCGTACCTCGCAGCTTTTAAATAAGAAAAATGGACCTACACTCCCTTACAGAAGTTATGTCGCTTATACCAGTTATGTAAATAAAAGCTCATAATCTGAGGTTAAATTCATCCATTGGTTTTATAAATTATTCTTTTGAAAGCTGAAACCCTCTGAAATGTGGTTTAGGTTAAGAAAATAAATTGGCATCAATGCAGAAATATTGATCAGTTAATGGACACAGAATGGTCAGATCATGGCAAGACAAAAGTTTTGTCGCATGGTCATATAATGCACCCAATCCTAGTTTACATCCTCACTTGTGCTCAGTAAATGATCAGTTAATTAGTGTGTGTGTATAAAATGAAACCCAGCACTGGCCCAGACCTTCACTTGAACTGCAACTTGAGCTCTGACAACATGCCAAAAATCCACCCTGCGACCAAAGCCTGGATTATCAAGAGGCTGAAGACCAATGGATGAATTTAACGTCGGGTTATAAGCTTTTATTTACATAACATGGATAAGCGACATAACTTCTGTCAGGGAGTGTATGGACTCCTATACACCAACATGTTGGCGTATCTACTATGATTTTAGTGTAGTCTATTGATCGTATGAAGTCTAGAATACTTAGATACACAGTGCTATATATGTGGGTGTTCTAATACATACAGTCATTGGTGAAAATGTTGACATCCTTGAAATTGTTCCAGAAAATTATTTTTATTATTCATTTTTATAGCGCCATTTATTCCATGGTGCTTTACATGTGAAAAAAGTTGCTTACATAGACAAGTACAATAAATATGAGCAATACAAAACACACACAGGTACAGAAGGAGAGAGGACCCTGCCCACGAGGGCCCACAGTGTACAGGGGATGGGTGAGGATACACTAGGAGAGGGTAAGGTTGGTCATGCGGTGGTTCAGTAGACTGAGGATCACTGCAGGTTGTAGGCTTGTCGGAAGAGGTGGGTCTTCGGGTTCCTTTTGAAGGTTTCTGTGGTAGGCGAAAGTCTGATGTGTTGGGGTAGAGAATTCCAGAGTTTGGGGGAAGCACAGGAGAAGTCTTGAATGCAGTTATGGTAAGGGTAGATAAGAGGGGAGAAGAGAAGGAGATCTTGAGAGAATCAAAGCTTGCATGTAGGTAAGTACTGGGAGACCATGTCACAGATGTATGGAGGTGACAGGTTGTGTATGGCTTTATATATCATAGTTAGGGTTTTGAACAGGAGCCTCTGGACAATAAGAAGCCAGTGAAGGGCTTGGCAGAGAGGAGAGGCTGGGGAATAATGGGGAGACAGGTGGATTAGTTGGGCAGTAGAGTTTAGGATAGATTGGAGTGGTGCAAGAGTGCTAGAGGGGAGACCAGAGAATGTTAGATTGCAATAGTCAAGGTGGGAGATGATGAGGACATGCACAAGCGTTTTTGCAGTTTCTTGGTCAAGGAATGTACGGATCCGGGAAATGTTTTTGAGTTGAGTCGGCAGGAGGAGGCAAGTGCTTGGATATGTGGCTTGAAAGAGAGGGCAGAGTCGAGGATCACCCTGAGGCACTGTGTTGTGAATTCTGTGGCTGAATTCACTCCTGTGGTCACAAGTGGTACTGCAGCCTCTGGGCTTCCTCCCTCAGGTGTTCTGGTGAGCTCGTTGGCTGCCTTGTTATTTAACTCCGCCTGATTCTGTCTTCCTTGGTCCTTGTCAATGTTCCAGTGTTGGATCTGAGCTCCTGGATCTTTCCTGTGGCCTGCTGCTCTGCTTAGATAAGTGCTTCTTTGCTTTTGTTGCTGTTTTTTCTGTCCAGCTTGTCTATTCGTTTTTGCTGGAAGCTCTGAGACGCAAAGGGTGTACCGCCGTGCCGTTAGTTCGGCACGGTGGGTCTTTTTGCCCCCTTTGCGTGGTTTTTGCTTTAGGGTTTTTTGTAGACTGCATAGTTCTCTTTGCTATCCTCGCTCTGTCTAGAATATCGGGCCTCACTTTGCTGAATCTATTTCATCCCTACGTTTTGTCTTTTCATCTTGCTAACAGTCATTATATGTGGGGGCTGCCTTTTCCTTTGGGGTATTTCTCTGAGGCAAGTCAGGCTTGTATTTCTATCTTCAGGCTAGTCAGCTCCTCAGGCTGTGCCGAGTTGCATAGGTAGTGACAGGCGCAATCCACAGCTGCCTTTAGTTGTGTTAGGATAGGTTCAGGTATTGCGGTCTACAGAGATTCCACGTCTCAGAGCTCGTTCTATTGTTTTTGGGTTATTGTCAGATCACTGTATGTGCTCTGATTGCTGCACACTGTGTTACTGGATTGCCTACATAACAGTACAAGGAGCCAATCTAATGATTCTCAATAGAGGGAAAAAAGAAGTTCTGACATCATTTTTTTTTCTCAGCTCTGTGTTCAGTCTTTTTTTTCCCCTAGACATTAGGGTGCTTCAGGACACAGCTGTGGACATGGATATTCAGGCTCTGTGCTCTTCAATGGATAATCTCGTTATAAATGTACAAAAGATTCAGGATACAATTGATCAGAAATCTATGCTAGAACCAAGAATTCCTATTCCTGATTTGTTTTTTGGTGATAGAAATAAGTTTCTGAGCTTCAAAAATAATTGTAAGTTATTTCTGGCCTTGAAACCTCATTCTTCTGGTAATTCAGTTCAACAGGTTTTGATTATTATTTCTTTTTTGCGCGGCGACCCTCAGGACTGGGCATTTTCTCTTGCGCCAGGAGACCCTGCATTGAGTGGTGTCGATGCGTTTTTTCTGGCGCTCGGATTGCTGTACGATGAGCCTAATTCAGTGGATCAGGCTGAGAAAAATTTGCTGGCTTTGTGCCAGGGTCAGGATGATATAAAAGTATATTGTCAGAAATTTAGGAAGTGGTCTGTACTCACTCTGTGGAATGAATCTGCGCTGGCAGCTTTGTTCAGAAAGGGTCTCTCTGAGGCTCTTAAGGATGTCATGGTGGGTTTTCCTATGACTGCTGGTTTGAATGAGTCTATGTCTTTGGCCATTCAGATCGGTCGTCGCTTGCGCGAGCGTAAATCTGTGCACCATCTGGCGGTATTGTCTGAGATTAAACCTGAGCCTATGCAGTGCGATAGGACTATGACCAGAGTTGAACGGCAAGAACACAGACGTCTGAATGGTCTGTGTTTCTACTGTGGTGATTCCACTCATGCTATTTCTGATTGTCCTAAGCGCACTAAGCGGTTCGATAGGTCTGCCGTCATTGGTACTGTACAGTCCAAATTCCTTCTGTCCATTACCTTGATATGCTCTTTGTCATCGTATTCGGTCATGGCGTTTGTGGATTCAGGCGCTGCCCTTAATCTGATGGATTTGGATTATGCTAAACGTTGTGGCTTTTTCTTGGATCCTTTGCGGTGTCCTATTCCGTTGAGAGGAATTGATGCTACACCTTTGGCCAAGAATAAACCTCAGTACTGGGCCCAGCTGACCATGTGCATGGCTCCTGCACATCAGGAAGTTATTCGCTTTCTGGTGCTGCATAATCTGCATGATGTGGTCGTGTTGGGGTTGCCATGGCTACAAACCCATAATCCAGTATTGGATTGGAACTCTATGTCGGTATCCAGCTGGGGTTGTCAGGGGGTACATGGTGATGTTCCATTTTTGTCTATTTCGTCATCCACTCCTTCTGAGGTCCCAAAGTTCTTGTCTGATTTTCAGGATGTATTTGAAGAGCCCAAGTCCGATGCCCTACCTCCGCATAGGGATTGTGATTGTGCTATCAATTTGATTCCTGGTAGTAAATTCCCTAAAGGTCGATTATTTAATTTGTCCGTGCCTGAACACACCGCTATGCGCAGTAATGTGAAGGAATCCCTGGAGAAGGGACATATTCGCCCATCGTCATCACCACTGGGAGCAGGGTTCTTTTTTGTAGCCAAGAAGGATGGTTCGCTGAGACCGTGTATTGATTAGCGTTTTCTTAATAAGATCACTGTTAAGTTTCAGTATCCCTTGCCATTGTTATCTGACTTCTTTGCTCGGATTAAGGGGGCTAGTTGGTTCACTAAGATAGATCTTCGTGGTGCGTATAATCTGGTGAGAATCAGGCAAGGAGATGAATGGAAAACGGCATTTAATACGCCCGAGGGTCATTTTGAGTATCTAGTGATGCCGTTCGGACTTGCCAATGCTCCATCTGTTTTTCAGTCTTTTATGCATGACATCTTCCGTGAGTATCTGGATAAATTCCTGATTGTTTACTTGGATGACATTTTGATCTTCTCTGATGATTGGGAGTCTCATGTGAAGCAGGTCAGAATGGTTTTCCAGGTACTGCGTGCTAATTCTTTGTTCGTGAAGGGATCAAAGTGTCTCTTCGGGGTGCAGAAAGTTTCATTTTTGGGGTTCATCTTTTCCCCTTCTACTATCGAGATGGATCCGGTTAAGGTCCAAGCCATCCAGGATTGGACTCAGCCGACATCTCTGAAAAGTCTGCAAAAGTTCCTGGGCTTTGCTATTTTTTATCGTCGCTTCATCTGTAATTTTTCTAGCATTGCCAAACCATTGACCGATTTGACCAAGAAGGGTGCTGATTTGGTTAATTGGTCTTCTGCTGCCGTGGAAGCTTTTCAGGAGTTGAAGCGTCGTTTTTGTTCTGCCCCTGTGTTGTGTCAACCAGATGTTTCTCTTCCGTTCCAGGTCGACGTTGATGCTTCTGAGATTGGAGCAGGGGCGGTTTTGTCACAGAGAGGTTCTGGTTGCTCAGTGTTGAAACCATGTGCTTTCTTTTCCAGGAAGTTTTCTGCTGCTGAGCGTAATTATGATGTGGGCAACCGAGAGTTGCTGGCCATGAAGTGGACATTCGAGGAATGGCGTCATTGGCTTGAAGGAGCTAAGCATCGCGTGGTGGTATTGACTGATCATAAGAACCTTACTTATCTCGAGTCTGCCAAGCGCTTGAATCCTAGACAGGCCCGTTGGTCGTTATTTTTTGCTCGCTTCGATTTTGTGATTTCGTACCTTCCGGGCTCTAAAAATGTGAAGGCGGATGCTCTGTCTAGGAGTTTTGTGCCCGACTCTCCGGGTTTATCTGAGCCGGCGAGTATCCTCAAGGAAGGAGTCATTGTGTCTGCCATCTCCCCTGATTTGCGGCGAGTGTTGCAAAAATTTCAGGCTAATAAACCTGATCGTTGTCCGGC
This sequence comes from Ranitomeya imitator, assembly GCF_032444005.1. Taxonomy (NCBI): domain Eukaryota; kingdom Metazoa; phylum Chordata; class Amphibia; order Anura; family Dendrobatidae; genus Ranitomeya; species Ranitomeya imitator. The sequence continues at coordinate 546,368,515 of NC_091283.1, read as the reverse complement.
CGAGAAACTGTTCGTCCCTGATAGGTGGACTAGTAAAGTTATCTCTGAACTTCATTGTTCGGTGTTGGCTGGTCATCCAGGAATCTTTGGTACCAGAGAGTTAGTGGCTAGATCCTTCTGGTGGCCATCTCTGTCACGGGATGTACGTACTTTTGTGCAGTCCTGTGGGATTTGTGCTAGGGCTAAGCCCTGCTGTTCACGTGCCAGTGGGTTGCTTTTGCCCTTGCCGGTCCCGAAGAGGCCTTGGACACATATTTCGATGGATTTCATTTCTGACCTTCCCGTTTCTCAAAAGATGTCAGTCATTTGGGTGGTCTGTGATCGCTTTTCTAAAATGGTCCATCTGGTGCCCTTGGCTAAATTGCCTTCCTCCTCTGATTTGGTGCCTTTGTTCTTCCAGCATGTGGTTCGTTTGCATGGCATTCCTGAGAATATTGTTTCTGACAGAGGTTCCCAGTTTGTTTCAAGGTTCTGGCGAGCCTTTTGTGGTAGGATGGGCATTGACCTATCTTTTTCCTCGGCTTTCCATCCTCAGACTAATGGCCAGACCGAACGAACCAATCAGACCTTGGAAACATATCTGAGATGTTTTGTTTCTGCAGACCAGGATGATTGGGTGTCCTTTTTGCCGTTGGCTGAGTTCGCCCTTAATAATCGGGCCAGCTCGGCTACCTTGGTCTCTCCATTTTTCTGCAATTCTGGGTTCCATCCTCGTTTCTCTTCAGGACAGGTTGAGTCTTCGGACTGTCCTGGTGTGGATTCTGTGGTGGACAGGTTGCAGCAGATCTGGACTCAGGTAGTGGACAATTTGACCTTGTCCCAGGAGAAGGCTCAACTTTTCGCTAATCGCAGACGCTGTGTGGGTCCCCGACTTCGTGTTGGGGATCTGGTTTGGTTATCTTCTCGTCATATTCCTATGAAGGTTTCCTCTCCTAGATTTAAACCTCGTTTTATTGGTCCGTATAGGATTTCTGAGATTCTCAATCCTGTGTCCTTTTGTCTGACCCTCCCGGACTCCTTTTCCATACATAATGTATTCCATAGGTCGTTGTTGCGGAGATACGTGGCACCTATGGTTCCATCTGTTGAACATCCTGCCCCTGTTTTGGTGGAAGGGGAATTGGAGTATATTGTGGAGAAAATTTTGGATTCTCGTGTCTCTAGACGGAAACTCCAGTATCTGGTTAAATGGAAGGGTTATGCTCAGGAAGATAATTCCTGGGTTTTTGCCTCTGATGTCCATGCTCCAGATCTTGTTCGTGCCTTTCATGTGGCTCATCCTGGTCGGCCTTGGGACTCTGGTGAGGGTTCGGTGACCCCTCCTCAAGGGGGGGGTACTGTTGTGAATTCTGTGGCTGAATTCACTCCTGTGGTCACAAGTGGTACTGCAGCCTCTGGGCTTCCTCCCTCAGGTGTTCTGGTGAGCTCGTTGGCTGCCTTGTTATTTAACTCCGCCTGATTCTGTCTTCCTTGGTCCTTGTCAATGTTCCAGTGTTGGATCTGAGCTCCTGGATCTTTCCTGTGGCCTGCTGCTCTGCTTAGATAAGTGCTTCTTTGCTTTTGTTGCTGTTTTTTCTGTCCAGCTTGTCTATTCGTTTTTGCTGGAAGCTCTGAGACGCAAAGGGTGTACCGCCGTGCCGTTAGTTCGGCACGGTGGGTCTTTTTGCCCCCTTTGCGTGGTTTTTGCTTTAGGGTTTTTTGTAGACTGCATAGTTCTCTTTGCTATCCTCGCTCTATCTAGAATATCGGGCCTCACTTTGCTGAATCTATTTCATCCCTACGTTTTGTCTTTTCATCTTGCTAACAGTCATTATATGTGGGGGGCTGCCTTTTCCTTTGGGGTATTTCTCTGAGGCAAGTCAGGCTTGTATTTCTATCTTCAGGCTAGTCAGCTCCTCAGGCTGTGCCGAGTTGCATAGGTAGTGACAGGCGCAATCCACAGCTGCCTTTAGTTGTGTTAGGATAGGTTCAGGTATTGCGGTCTACAGAGATTCCACGTCTCAGAGCTCGTTCTATTGTTTTTGGGTTATTGTCAGATCACTGTATGTGCTCTGATTGCTGCACACTGTGTTACTGGATTGCCTACATAACAGCACTGAGCATGCGGGACTGGGGAAAATGTGCAGCCATTGACATTGATGGATAGGTCTGGTGGAGGGGTAGAATGAGATGGGGGAAAGATGATGAATTCTGTTTTGTCCATGTTCAGTTTTAGAAAGAGAACCGAAAAGAAAGTTGAAATAGCATACAGACATTGTGGGATTTTGGTCAGTAAGGAGGTGATGTCAGGTCCAGATAGGTAGATCTGCGTGTGATCGGCATAGAGATGATACTGCAAACCGTGGGATTCTGGTAGCTGTCCCAGGCTGAAGGTGTAGATGGAGAAGAGTAGGGGTACTAGAACTGAGCCTTGGGGAACACCGACAGACAGGGGGCAAAGTGAGGAGGTGGTGTGGGAGAGGGAGACACTGAACGTCTGGTCCGTTAGATATGACGAGATCCAGGATAGGGCCAAATCTGTGATGCCAAGACATGAGAGAATCTGTAACAAGATGGAATGGTCCACAGTGTCAAAGGCAGAAGACAGGTCCAGGAGAAGGAGGAGAGAGTAGTGTCACTTGCTCTTGGCGGTAAGTAGGTCATTGATGACTTTAGTTAGGGCAGTTTCAGTTGAGTGATGCAGTTGGAATCCAGATTGTAACCGGTCAAAGAGGGAGCAGGAGGAGAGGTGGGAGGACAGTTTAAGATGTACATGCTGTTCCAACAGTTTTGAGGCATAAAGGAGAAGTGATATCGGGCAATAGCTAAGCACAGAGGATGGGTCGAGGGAGGGCTTTTTGAGGATGGGTGTGATTGAGGCATGTTTGAAGGATGAGGGGAAGACACCATTTGCAAAAGCACAAAAATGAAGTATTTCTCCCAGAAACATTATTGCAATTATAGATGTTTTGTTATACACATGTTTATTTCCTTTGTGTGTATTGTAACAACACAAAAAAACAGAGAAAAAAAGCAAATTGGTCATCATTTCAATCAATACGCCAAAATGAGCATGGACAAAATTGTTAGCACCTTTCTTGGCTAGTTGGCAAGTAACTTGTGTTGGCAATATGAAAATCACACCTGAGATCTGATATAAACGGGAGACGTTGACTCAGTCTTTGCATTGTGTGTCTGTGTGTGCCACACTGAGCATGGAGAACAGATAGAGGAGAAGAGAATTGTCTCAGGACTTAAGAATCCAAATTGTTGAACTATATCAACAATCTCAAGGTAACAAGACCATCTCCAGAGATCTTAATGTTCCTTTGTCCATGGTGTGCAACATAAGGTACCTTCACACTAAACGACGCTGCAGCGATACCGACAACGATCCGGATCGCTGCAGCGTCGCTGTTTGGTCGCTGGAGAGCTGTCACACAGACAGCTCTCCAGCGACCAACGATGCCGGTAACCAGGGTAAACATCGGGTTACTAAGCGCAGGGCCGCGCTTAGTAACCCGATGTTTACCCTGGTTACCATCCTAAAAGTAAAAAAAACAAATGCTACATACTTACCTACCGCTGTCTGTCCTCGGCGCTGTGCTTCTCTGGTCTGGCTGTGAGCACAGCGGCATCACCGCTCTGCTTTCCGGCTGCCGGCGCTCACAGCCAGACCAGAGAAGCAGAGCGCCGAGGACAGACAGCGGTAGGTAAGTATGTAGCGTTTGTTTTTTTTACTTTTAGGATGGTAACCAGGGTAAACATCGGGTTACTAAGCGCGGCCCTGCGCTTAGTAACCCGATGTTTACCCTGGTTACCAGCGAAGACATCGCTGAATCGGTGTCACACACGCCGATTCAGCGATGTCAGCGGAAGAGCCAGCGACCAAAGAAAGGTCTGGCCCTCTAGCCCCGACCAACGACATCACAGCAGGATTCTGATCGCTGCTGCGTGTCAAACTAAACGATATCGCTAGCGAGGACGCTGCACCGTCACGGATTGCTAGCGATATCGTTTAGTGTGAAGGTACCTATAGTCAAGACATTTACAGCCCATGGCACTGTAACTATTCTCCCTGGATGTGAACAGAAGAGATAAATTGATGAAAGGTTGCAATGCAGAATATTTCAGATCCATTTGCTGATTGAGGCTGCTGTTGCCTGTTTTTCTCTGTTTCTTGTGTTGTTCCAATACACACAAAGGAAATAAACATGTGTATGACAAAACATGTGTAATTGCAATAATTTTCTGGGAAAAACATTTCATTTTCTGGAACAATTTCAATGGTGCCAACACTTTTGGCCATGACTGTATGTTCCACTTTTATTCACTACTAGATGATGGCCCGATTCTAACACAGCTGGTATTCTAGAATATGTATGTAGCTTATTTATGAAGATTTTAAATAATGCAATGAATACACAGGATTTTCCGGGTAAAATATATACATTATCAGTGAAGCAGTGTTTAAATCCCGCGCCAATATCACTGATTGGTCGCTGCCGGCCAGGGGTGACCAATCAGCTCAGTGGGGTTTAAATCTCAAGACAATATCGCTGATTGGTCGTGGCCCGCTGGGCTCGACCAATCAGTGAAACGGTGTTTAAATCCCGAGACAATATCGCTGATTGGTTGCAGCCGGCCGTGCGTGACCAATCAGCGAAGCGGTGTGTTAGGGCTAGCGGAACACACCAAATAATTAGAGAAAAGGAATATGGTGCATTCGCAGCCCGGGGTCCACCGTGCAGAGATGGTATCTGCTGCTAAGCAATGACGGACTATATGGCGGTACAATGAGGATACACACGGGTTAGCTTCACCCTGTGTGAAAGAAGCGAACCCTGTTGCATCACAGGGCCGCAGTACCGCACGTAGCAAAACTAATAAATAGCACGAGAGTGCGAACTGTTCCGTACTGGCAGACGCCACTAACCACCAAAACTTGAGCTAAAGAAGCGCTCTAATGGCGTGTGGCGCCAAACTGGTGGTCACAGCAGTAGACGCTGTTTCGTGTGTTAACGCTGTGAGTTCAGCCGGGCACTAGATAGCAGCCATACACCTTACGCGAACAGTCATACACAAGGGATGGGTTTTTTTAAGGAACGACTTGCACTCATCAACACACACGATTACAATTGTATACTAGCGCATGGCCGTGCGGCCATGTAAACCTTTTATAGCTGCAGCATGTACAGGACCTTCCCAGAAGGACCAATGGGAGGCTGCCACAGAAATTGAGCACCTTCAGGACCTTCCTGGAGGGCCAATGGGATCTGCTGCAGTATCTCAGCATGTAACCCTCGATCTCCAACGTGAGATCTTGCCCTGGGCTTGCTCAGAAGGGCAAAAGCAGAAATTAGTCCCAAAAGCATCTGCTCGCCGCTGCCCAGCACTGGCTTCAATAGCAGAAGCAGGAAAAGCAGCAGTAACCCTTTGCACAGAGTGAGACTGAGCAAGACGCTGGGACCGACGTCTTTGCTGAGCAGGCTCCACTGTGGCTGATGCAGAATGAGAGACCGCAGCAGACATGGTTTGAGATTCCCTCTGTGCAGCGGCGGGAACTCGACTCCTAACATTACCCCCCCGCTAGGGCCCCCCTCCCTGGGCCTCGCTACGCTCAAAGGCTGCAATGAGCAGCGGAGCCTGAATGTGCTCTACAGGTTCCCAGGTTCTGTCCTCAGGGCTGTGGCCCTTCCAGTCCACCAGATAGTATTTTTTGCCACGTACTACCTTGCACCCCACGATAGCATTCACCTCGTACCCATCCGTGGACAAACCCGATGTCCTGGCAGATGACTCAGAAAACCGTTACATATAGACGGGCTTTAAGAGGGAAACATGGAAGGTGTCGGTGATACCAAGGCGCGGAGGGGCTAACCTGTCCCAGAACCTTGAAAGGACCAATGTATCGAGGGGCAAACTTAGTGGACTCAACTCGCAGCCTGATGTTGCGGGCGGAGAGCCACACTAAGTCGCCAAGAGCGAAGGTCGGAGTGGGGCACTGGTGAGCATCGGCAGAAACCCTCATTCTCTCCTTGGAAGCCCGAATGGCATCCTGTGTGCAGTCTCAAATGTCACTTGCCTCCACTGCCCAGTCTGCCACCCTGGAATCAGTGGATGACACAGGCATGGGCACAGGGACACGCGGATGCTGGCTGAAATTAAGGAGAAAAAGGAGTCTGCCCAGTGGAATTGGCTACGGTGTTGTTCAGAGCAAATTCTGCCCAAGGTAGCAAAGATGCCCAGTCATCCTAGCAGAGACAAAATGTTGCAAATATGTCACCAGAGTCTGGTTGGTTCTCTCTACCAACCCATTCATCTCGGGATGCTATGCCGAGGAGAGATTTAGTTCTATGCTGAGTAAACGACAGAGCTCTCTCCAAAACTGAGACGTGAACTGGGGACCCCGGTCACTGACAATTTTATCAGGCATGCCATGTAAACGGAAAATATGTTTAATGAACAACTCCGCCAAGGCCCGTGCAGAAGATAACCGTGGAAGCGGCACCAAGTGCACCTTCTTAGAGAAATGATCGGTGACAATCCAGATAACGGTGCAGTTATGAGACTTGGGTAAGCCCACCACGAAGTCCATCCCTACCATCTCCCAGGGCCTGTCTGCCACCGGCAGGGGGTAAAGTTGCCCAGCAGGCCGTTGCCAAGGAGACCGATTCTTGGCACAGGAGACACACGCCCGAATATAGTCCCTGACGTCACGGGCCATATGTGGCCACCAGTACGACCTCGCCAAAAGCTCAGATGTCCTCTTGGTTCCAAAATGTCCACCCACCCTGGACGAGTGACCCCAAGAGAGAACCTCTGGTCGCAAATTAGATGGAACGAAAGTCTTGCCTGGGGGCACAGACTCTAGCGAAACAGGAGCTACAGTTCTCAGGCTCTCAGACGGGACAATAAGCTGAGGCTCCTCCTCCTCCTCAGATGACACTACGGAGCGAGAAAGAGCGTCGGCATGAATGTTCTTCTCTCCGGAGAGAAAATGGAGAGTAAAATGGAACCGGGAGAAGAACAGGGACCATCTAGCCTGGCGAGAATTCAGCTGCTGGGTCATCTGTAAGTACACCAAGGTCTTGTGGTCTGTGAACACTTGGAAGGGAAAGTGAGCTCCCTCCAAGTTGTGTCTCCACTCTGAGAAAGCCAACTTCATGACTATCAACTCCCTGTCCCCGATGGAATAATTCTTCTCCGCTGGTGAAAAGGTCTTGGAGAAGAAGAAGCAAGGATACTTCCGACCTTGAGCATCCTTTTGGAAGAGGACTGCTCCAGCACCAACGGATGAGGCATCCACCTCCATAATAAATGGCTTACTGTATCTACATCGGGGCGATGTAGGATGGGAGCACTAGCGAAGTGTGACTTTATCAAGAGAAAGGCCTTGGAGACCTCCTCCGACCACAACTTGGGATTTGCTCCCTTCTTGGTGAGGGCAACCAATGGAGCTACTAAAGTTGAGAAGTGTGGGATGAACTGGCAATAGTAATTAATGAACCCCTTAAAGCACTGCACCACTTTAAGAGAATGGGGTTCTTGCCAGTCCATCACAGCCTGTAGCTTGGCAGGATCCACAGCCAATCCCTGGGCAGAGATGATATAGCCAAGGAAAGGCAAGGACTCCTGCTCAAACACACACTTCTCCAACTTGGCGTAGAGGGAGTTTGCCCGTAAGAGGTCAAAAACTTTGCGAACATCTCTCTGATGGGAGTCAATATCTGGAGAGTAGATGAGAATATCATCCAGATAGACAACGACTGAGGTTGTCAGCATCTCCCGGAAGATGTCATTCACAAAGTCTTGGAAAATGGCTGGGGCATTACAGAGCCCGAAGTGCCCATCCCTGGTGTTAAAAGCCGTCTTCCATTCATCCCCCTCACGGATGCGAATCAGGTTGTAAGCACCCCGCAGATCTAACTAAGTAAATTCCCTTGCTCCCCGTAGCCTATCAAAAAGCTCAGATATCAGGGTTAGTGGGTATTTATTCTTAACGGTGATGGCGTCTAGTCTATGCATGGACGTAGTTCTCCATTCTGCTTCTGCACGAAGGAGAAGCCAGCCCCTGCAGGTGACACTGACTTCCTAATGAATCCTCTTGCGAGATTCTCTTGAATGTACTGAGACATTGTCTTCGTCTCCGGGAGAGATAACGGATAGACTCGACCCCGGGGAGGCTCTGCACCAGGCAAGAGGTCAATAGGACAGTCATAGGGGCGGTGAGGAGGAAGGGTCTTCGCAGCCCTTTTGGAGAACACGTCCGCATAGGACCAATAGTGCTTGGGGAGAGAGGAAAGATCTGCGGGTACCTCTGTAGAAGTAAAATGAACGCACTCCCTCTGACATCTACCCTCACATGATTTACTCCATCCCAAAATTTTCCCTGAGGACCACTCTATATGAGGAGAATGATAGCGAAGCCATGGTACCCCCAACAGGACCTCATCAATTCCCTCCTCAGGAATGACTAATAGGGAGATAATCTCCTGATGTGATGGAGACATAGATAGAGTAAATGGAATGTGTAATCTGTGAGGGTAGTGTCGACCCATTTACCACTCGTACAGTCACAGGTTTGGCGAGCATCACCAGGGGTATTGCGTGACGCTGGGCGAAAGCAGATGACATGAAATTGCCTTCCACCCCGGAGTCCAGGCAAAGCTCTACCATAAGAGTGGATGGGTCTATGGTTATTGTCCCCTTGAAGGACAATTTAGAGGAAAACGTCTCTGTGTCTAGTGAACCTCCTCCAACTACCACTAGATGCCGACGTTCCAGCGACCGCTGAGAACACTCAAGCAAGATGTCCTGACTGCCGGCAAACATGACAGACCATAGGTGCACGAGCGGACTGGGACTTAGATCCCGCATGCAACACCTCTATGGCCTCACATGACGCGGACGCCTGGACCGGAGATTCCTGTGGTTTGGCGAAGGTGGGAGCCAGCCGAAACCTCTGCCTACACTTGGCTCGCTCCAAGCTTCACTCGTGAAAATGAAGGTCGATGCAGGTTGATATAGCTATGAGCTCCTCCAGTGTGGCGGGAATCTCCCTAGTGGCCAAAGCGTCCTTCACATGGTCAGCTAGCCCTCTCCAAAATACCGGGATAAGGGCCTTATCCGACCATTCCAGCTCAGACGCTAATGTCTGGAAGTGGACGGCAAAGTGGCTGACCATGGACGAATGCTGAGTCAATGCCAGCAGTTGGAGCGCTGTATCATGGGTGACTTGGGGTCCTAAAAAGGCCTGTTTTAGAGTGCTCAAAAACTGAGGAGCACTCTGCACCACATGATCGTCGCGCTCCCACAATGGTGTAGCCCACTCTAATGCCCTGTCCGACCCCAGAGAAATTATGAATCCATGTTATTCTCTCCCTCAAAGACTGTCCTCCATGTTATTCTCTCCCTCACAGACTGTCCTCAATGTTATTCTCTCAAACACACACTGTCCTCCATGTTATTATCTCCCTCACAGACTGTCCATGTTATTCTCGCCCTCACAGACTGACCTCCATGTTATTCTCTCCCTTACAGACTGTCCTCCATGTAATTCTCTCCCTCACACACTGTCCTCCATGTTATTCTCTCCCTCACACACTGTCCTCTATGTTATTCTCTCCCTCACACACTATCCTTCATGATACTCTCTCCCTCACAGACTGTACTCCATGTTATTCTCTCCCTCACACACTGTCCTTCATGTTATTCTGGCCCTCCCAGGCTGTCCTCCATGTTATTCTCTCCCTCACAGACTGTCTTCCATGTTATTCTTTCCCTCACAGACTGTCCTCCCTGTTATTCTCTCCCTCACAGACTGTCCTCGTTATTCTCTCCCACACAGACTGTCCTATATGTTATTCTCTCCCTCACAGACTGCCCTCCATGTTATTCTCTCCCTCACAGACTGTCCTCCTTGTTATTCTCTCCCTCACAGACTGTCCTCGTTATTCTCTCCCACACAGACTGTCCTATATGTTATTCTCTCCCTCACAGACTGTTCTCCATGTTATTCTCTCCCTCACAGACTGTCCTCCATGTTATTCTCTCCCTCACATACTGTCCTCTATGTTATTCTCTCCCTCACACACTGTCCTCTATGTTATTCTCCCCCTCACACACTATCCTTCATGTTATTCTCTCCCTCACATACTGTCCTCTATGTTATTCTCTCCCTCACACACTGTCCTCTATGTTATTCTCTCTCTCACACACTATCCTTCATGATACTCTCTCCCTCACAGACTGTTCTCCATGTTATTCTCTCCCTCACACACTGTCCTTCATGTTATTCTGGCCCTCCCAGGCTGCCCTCCATGTCATTCTCTCCCTCACAGACTGTCCTCCATGTTATTCTCTCCCTCACAGACTGTTCTCCATGTTATTCTCTCCCTCACACACTGTCCTTCATGTTTTTCTCTCCCTCACACACTGTCCTCCATGTTATTTCCTCCCTCACAGACTGTCCTCCATGTTATTCTCTCCCTCACAGACTGTCCTCCATGTTATTCTCTCAAACACACACTGTCCTCCATGTTATTTTGTCCTTCACAGACTGTCCTCCATGTTATTCTCTCCCTCACAGACTTTCCTCCATGTTATTCTTTCCCTCACAGACTGTCCTCCATGTTATTCTCTCCCTCACAGACTGTCCTCCATGTTATTCTCTCCCTCACAGACTGTCCTCCATGCTATTCTCTCAAACACACACTGTCCTCCATGTTATTCTCTCCCTCAGAGACTGTCCTATATGTTACTAGCTATTGAACCCGTTCTACGCCCAGGTGGCGAGCATTTATATTGGTATATGGTCTCTATCCTGGTATGTGCTGCTCCATCCTGCGTCCCCATCCTGTCATGTGCTGCTCCCATCCTGCGCCCCCATTCTGTCATGTGCTGCTGCCATCCTGCGCCCCCATTCTGACATGTGCTGCTCCATCCTGCGCCCCCATTCTGTCATGTGCTGTTCCCATCCTGCACCCCCATTCTGTCATGTGCTGCTCCCATCCTGCGCCCTCGTTCTGTCATGTGCTGCTCCCATCCTGCGCCTCCATTCTGTCATTTGCTGCTCCCATCCTGCGCCCCCATCCTGTCATGTGCTGCTCCCATCCTGCGCCCCGGTTCTGTCATGTGCTGCTCCCATCCTGCGCCACCGTTCTGTCATGTGCTGTTCCCATCCTGCGCCACCGTTCTGTCATGTGCTGCTTCGATCTTGCACCCCCGTTCTGTCATGTGCTGCTCCATCCTGCGCCCCCATTCTGTCATGTGCTGTTCCCATCCTGCACCCCCGTTCTGTCATGTGCTGTTCCCATCCTGCGCCCCCATTCTGTCACGTGCTGCTCCCATCCTGCGCCCCCGTTCTGTCATGTGCAGCTCCCATCCTGCTCCCCCATCCTGTCATGTGCTGCTCCCATCCTGCGCCCCGGTTCTGTCATGTGCTGCTCCGATCCTGCACCCCCGTTCTGTCATGTGCTGTTCCCATCCTGCGCCCCCGTTCTGTCATGTGCTGCTTCCATCTTGCACCCCCATTCTGTCATGTGCTGCTGCCATCCTGCACCCCCGTTCTGTCATGTGCTGCCCTAATCTGTCATGTGCTGCTCCCATCCTGTGCCCCCGTTCTGTCATGTGCTGCTCCCATCCTGCGCCACCGTTCTTTAATTTGCTGCTCCCATCCATATGCCCCACACGCTGCTCCATAAGATGCTCCATAATATATGCCCCGTATCAGGTGGCGTAAGTAACAAATAGCTGTGGCATGAAGTGCCACAGCCTCATGCCACAGCAATTTGTTACTTGCACCACCTGATTCCTTTCCGCCGCCATTTTTTTGGTCCTCCTGCTGGCGGAATCGGCGCCTGCGCAGTCCACGCTTTCCGGCGCCATTTTCTTGAAGACACACTCAGTGTGTCTTCAAGAAAATGGCGCCGGAAAGCGCGGACTGCGCAGGCGCCGATTCCTGCAGCAGGAGGATGAAGAAAATGGGCGGGGCGGATAGGAATGGCGTAAGTAACAAATTGCTGTGGCATGAAGTGCCACAGCATAATCAGGGTGCAAATATGTGCATGGTGTCCCCCTGCTCCCAACCCCGTGCTCCCGGCAGTCCGTGCCTTCCGGCGCCATTTTTTTTTCCTGACACTCTATAATGTAACGCTAGGAGCGTCGCGCCTGCGCAGTCTATAAAGGCTTCGGACAGAGTGACGCTCCCAGCGTTATATTATAGATTCTCTCCCTCACAGACTGTCCTCCATGTTATTCTCTCCCTCAAAGACTGTCCTCCATGTTATTCTCTCCCTCACAGACTGTCCTCCATGTTCTCTCCCTCACAGATTGTCCTCCATGTTATTTTCTCCCTCACAGACTGCCCTTCATGTTATTCTTGTTCTAGTATATGTATGTAGTTTATTTATGAACGCTGATTGGTTGAAGCCGGCCAGGCACGACCAATCAGCGACGCAGGATTTTGTTTACAGAAAAACAGACCCTTAGACAATCTATAATATAACGCTGGGAGCGTCACTCTGTCCGAAGCCTCTATAGACTGCGCAAGCGCAAGCGCCGGCGCAGTCTGGGCCTCACAGAGCGACGCTCCCGGGAGATCGCGGTATGCGTAAGCACTGAACGCATACCGCGATCTCCACCGGAGAGTCAGGGACCGCCAGGAGGGAGGGTAAGTATACTCACCTTTCCCGGTTCCAGCGCTGCTTGCGGCTCCGTCTCCCGGCTCCTCTGCTCCCGGCTCCGGAGGGCGCGGACTGCGCAGGCGCCGATTCCTGCTGCCGGAATCGGCGCCTGCGCAGTCCGCGCTTTCCGGCGCCATTTTCTTGAAGACACACTCCGGCTCCACTGCAGGTGTGTCTTCAAGAAAATGGCGCCGGAAAGCGCGGACTGCGCAGGCGCCGGTTCCTGCTGCCGGAATCGGCGCCTGCGCAGTCCCCGCTTTCCGGCGCCATTTTCTTGAAGACATACCTGCAGTGGAGCCGGACGATAGGTGAGTATGGTATTTTTTTTTTTTTATATGGCAGCAGCATTCGGGGGCATACACACTGGAGCGGGGGGCATATAATACAATGGTGGCGCAGGATGGGAGCAGCACATGACAGAACGGGCGCAGGATGGCAGCAGCACATGACAGAACGGGCGCAGGATGGCCGCAGCACATGACAGAACGGGCGCAGGATGGCAGCAGCACATGACAGAACGGGCGCAGGATGGCCGCAGCACATGACAGAACGGGCGCAGGATGGCCGCAGCACATGACAGAACGGGCGCAGGATGGCAGCAGCACATGACAGAACGGGCGCAGGATGGCAGCAGCACATGACAGAACGGGCGCAGGATGGCCGCAGCACATGACAGAACGGGCGCAGGATGGCAGCAGCACATGACAGAACGGGCGCAGGATGGCCGCAGCACATGACAGAACGGGCGCAGGATGGCCGCAGCACATGACAGAACGGGCGCAGGATGGCAGCAGCACATGACAGAACGGGCGCAGGATGGCCGCAGCACATGACAGAACGGGCGCAGGATGGCAGCAGCACATGACAGAACGGGCGCAGGATGGCAGCAGCACATGACAGAACGGGCGCAGGATGGCAGCAGCACATGTCAGAACGGCCGCAGGATGGCCGCAGCACATGACAGAACGGGCGCAGGATGGCCGCAGCACATGACAGAACGGGCTCAGGATGGCCGCAGCACATGACAGAACGGGCGCAGGATGGCCGCAGCACATGACAGAACGGGCGCAGGATGGCAGCAGCACATGACAGAACGGGCTCAGGATGGCCGCAGCACATGACAGAACGGCCGCAGGATGGCCGCAGCACATGACAGAACGGCCGCAGGATGGCCGCAGCACAAGACAGAACGGGCGCAGGATGGCCGCAGCACATGACAGAACGGGCGCAGGATGGCAGCAGCACATGACAGAACGGGCGCAGGATGGCAGCAGCACATGACAGAACGGGCTCAGGATGGCCGCAGCACATGACAGAACAGCCGCAGGATGGCCGCAGCACATGACAGAACGGGCGCAGGATGGCCGCAGCACAAGACAGAACGGGCGCAGGATGGCCGCAGCACATGACAGAACGGGCGCAGGATGGCAGCAGCACATGACAGAACGGGCGCAGGATGGCCGCAGCACATGACAGAACGGGCGCAGGATGGCCGCAGCACATGACAGAACGGGCGCAGGATGGCAGCAGCACATGACAGAACGGGCGCAGGATGGCAGCAACACATGTCAGAACGGGCGCAGGATGGCCGCAGCACATGACAGAACGGGCGCAGGATGGCAGCAGCACATGACAGAACGGGCGCAGGATGGCAGCAGCACATGTCAGAACGGGCGCAGGATGGCCGCAGCACATGACAGAACGGGCGCAGGATGGCAGCAGCACATGACAGAACGGGCGCAGGATGGCCGCAACACATGACAGAACGGGCGCAGGATGGCAGCAGCACATGTCAGAACGGGCGCAGGATGGCCGCAGCACATGACAGAACGGGCGCAGGATGGCAGCAGCACATGACAGAACGGGCGCAGGATGGCCGCAGCACATGACAAAACGGGCGCAGGATGGCAGCAGCACATGACAGAACGGGCGAAGGATGGCAGCAGCACATGACAGAACGAGCGAAGGATGGCAGCAGCACATGACAGAACGGGCGCAGGATGGCAGCAGCACATGACAGAACGGGCGCAGGATGGCAGCAGCACATGACAGAACGGGAATGACAGGATGGGAGCAGCAAATGACAGAATGGAGGCGCAGGATGGGAGCAGCACATGACAGAACGGGTGCAGGATGGGAGCAGCAAATGACAGGATGGGAGCAGCAAATGACAGAATGGAGGCGCAGGATGGGAGCAGCACATGACAGAACGGGGGCGCAGGATGGGAGCAGCACATGACAGAACGGGGGCGCAGGATGCTAGCAGCACATGACAGGATGGGGGCGCAGGATGGAGCAGCACATACCAGGATGGAGACCATATACCAATATAAATGCTCGCCACCCGGGCGTAGAACGGGTTCAATAGCTAGTTATATATATAGGCATTTATCTTCAGTTTCTAAAACTTTAATACCCCGTTCACTAAGTTGCTTCATATGTTGACTGAGAATAAACATTACAATGGCAATGTAATTACATGGATTTTTTTTTTTACATTAAACGCAGAAAATATGCCATATAATGGTGCCTTTAAGCCATTTTCGTTTTCATTTTTGTTATATAAGCATATAAGAAAATAGATAATTTATATGACTGTTCAGGGCGTAACCTGTTATTCATTACCCACATTACAAGCCACAAAAACATACTAGTCAATTTTATGTGAGAAGCAATAATACCAGCCTACACCCATTACTTCTGCTACTTTGTCATGACATGTCATATTTCATTGAATTGTTCACTCTTATAGATGCAATAGAAACAAAGTGTATCTAAACTAGCAGTTGTAGAATTGTTATGGATACTACTGAGGAAAGGAAATTGTTTATCGGATGCATACAAACCATATTCTTTGTCCTGACAAATCTTTAATTTTAACTATAGATATCAGGGCTGACTAAATAATTTGACAATTTCAAAATTAATTCTCTAGATGTAATATTAATTTAATTTAAGATCCAAAAAGTGATAGTGTAATCTAATGTAATTGAATTCATATTTAACTCATATGGTAAAAAAACATCAAATTGTGGGTTCCAAGACCCAAAATTGAGAGCTGTTCTATAACAGTGGCTGCAAATTTGAAACATCCATGTATTACATTCATCTAAATTCATTTACATGTCTGGCTTCCCCAAGGCAAACTCAGCAGTTTAATCTGAAGGTTATTGTTTTTAAACCTCTTTAGAATATTTTATGACTCATATGTAGAAAGTCAGAAAAAAGAAACCTGTGGAAATAACTTAGCAACGTCTTTTGCCTATTTTTATTACTGCAAATCCACTGCAGAGTTCATATTCTTTATTATATTGTAGTAATGTCACAATTGCATGTATATACACTGATGAGCTGTTTTCGTACTTTTTGATGTCACAATAGTCTGTAGTCTGTGTCCACTGTGTCTGATTATGCTATAAAAACACAATGTCAATAGGGACCAGCGAACCTGAACTGTAAAGTTTGGGGTTTGTACCAGATATCTAAATAGAGATGAGCGAACCTTTCAAGGTTTGGTCCCCGAATGGTTCGTCGAACGTACCCAAACTCCATTGAATACAATGGGAGGCAAAACCAAACACATAGACAACACCTTCAAGGGGGCCAAAAAGCTTCCCAAACAGCTCAAATTATGGGTAGACACCTGGAAAAATGCCATCAATTGACTCAGAGTACAAATGGTATATACTACAAAAGGTCTATGTTTTATCCACAAAAAAGCCATACACAAGCCTCAGACATGTGAATGGGGCCCAAGTCTGTTCCGCAGTATAATCACACTTTGGCAGGTATTTGCACAGCATGGATTCATGGAACAGGACTTGAATGAGCATTTCTAGCTCAAATATTGATCAGTAACATGTGGATGAGTGACAGGTGTAGGCCTAGTGCTTGGAGAGGTCTGCCAAATTAATACAACACCCATCAAGGACACTCAACTTGAAGTCCAAACATTTCCAAAAATTAGGGGCAGACCTGATGAAAAGTGGCATCAATTGACCTATAGTAGAAAATTGGCACAGCAGAAGTCAGCTATGGGCCATGCATGAGGTATCAGGGTCTGGGCTAGAATTTATGATTTTTAATTTAAGGTTAACTTAGGACGAGGTGCGTGAGGGATCAGTGTAAGCCTGCTTTGATTGGAGTCCTGATGCCTCATGAAATAGCTCAAACTGCTTTTCTGCTCAGCGATACTCAGATGGCCCAAATATAAGTTTTGTCAAATACTATTGATAGAAACATTTAAAGATAGTAACACAGGTATTTGACTGAAAGTAAGTGCAGGCCTGCTGGTCTGGGAGCCCTACTGCTACAGGCAATACACATGAAGGAGACCCAACTTGAAGTGCAAACATTTCCCCAAATTATTGCCACACACCACTAAAGTAGCATCAATTTCCCCAAAGTAGAAATAGTATAATTGCGCAGCTATTTGACAACTTCTGTTGCTGGATGAGCTACTCCACTCCCTTATTTTGACAGTCGCATAGCGGTATTATTATTATTATTTAATGTTATAAAGGGTGGAGGGTAGAGGTTGTCATGCAACGGAATGGTGGAACGATGGTTACTGTTCATTGTAGGCTTGTCAGAAGAGATGTTTCTTCAAGTTCCATTTGAAGGTTCCCATTGTAGGCGAGAGTGTGATATGTTGGGGTAGAGAGTTCCAGAGTAGAGGGGATGCACTGGATAGAGGAGATAACAGGGGAGTAGAGAAGTAGATCTTGTGAGGATTGGACGTTTCATGCAGGTAAGTTGTATGGAGGAGACAGATTGTGGATGGCTTTGTACACCATGGTTAGGGTTTTGAACTTGAGTCTCTGGATAATGGGGAAGGGATGGACAGAGAGGAGAGGCCGGTGAATAGTAGGGGGATAGGTGGATTAGTCGGGCAACAGAGTTTAGGATTGGAGATGTGTGAGACTGTTAGAAGGGAGGGCACAAAGCAAGAGCTTGCAGTAGTCAAGGCAATAGATGACGAGTGCATGGACTATCGGTTTTTGCAGATTCTTGATTAAGGCTACGTTCACATTAGCGTTGCGCGCCGGTGCGTCGGTGACGCAACGGCGACGCAACGCACGACGCACAAAAAACGCGCGCAAACGCACGCAAAAACGCTGCGTTTTGCGACGCGTGCGTCGTTTTTTGACGAAAATCGGACGCACGAAAAATGCAACTGGTTGCATTTTCTTGCGTCCGATGCTAGCGTCGAAAACCACGCACGTGTCGGAAAACGCAACAAAAAAAACACACGCGTCCCCCATGTTAAACATAGGGGCGCGTCGCCGCTGCGTCGCCGACGCAACAGCGACGCACATTAGCGGAACGCTAATGTGAACGTAGCCTTAGGAATGCTAGGATCATTTTTGAGTCATAGTCGTCAGGAAGTGGAAATGGCATAGACATGTGTTTTGAAGTAGAGATCAGATTCCAGGGTTACCCGGAGGCAGAGAACTTGCGGGATGCCCTCATCTATGCCATGCAAGAAAGAACATGTGCTCCAGTAGATGGCAAGCGCTGCACATTAAGCTTCTTCTCCTCTTTCTCCACCTTAACATTTCACACAGTACAGTCCTAAGATGTGGCACCCCAATTACCATTGTTTTCCACTGCGTCAGAACTCTCCAACTGCGCAAATGACTGTGGGGAACCAGAGATGTGCCAATCAGCAGAGCTGTTCACACATTCTATTCCATGGGTATCAGAGGTCTGCTCCAAAGGTTCACAGAGTCAAGAGGAGAAAAGCATCTGCACGATGCCCAAAATATCATTTATTTTACTCATTTATATAGCGCCATTAATTCTACAGCACTTTACAAACATTACTGGCACTGTCCCCATTGGATATCACAATCTAGAATCCCTATCAGTAGTACCGGAGTACCCAGAGGAAACCCACGCAAACAGGGGGGAGAATATGCAACGCTTTGCAGATGTTGTCATTGGTGGGATTTGAACCCAGGACCCCAGAGCTGCAAGGCTAACCACTGAGCCACTGTTGGATCTGGAGCCGGATGAAGCAGGATCAAAGCAGAATCCAGACCCTCAACACCAGACGCTAACCACTGGGGGTGGACGTGATTTTGACAAGAGTATCTGTGTTTGAAAAATCATAGCATCGCAGGCATAAGCTCCTTAATTCTGTCTGCTAGCCTTGCTTCACTTTTTTTTTTTTTTTTAAATTGGGCAACTGTCCCACTATTTCTTCAGGTGTGCTGTACCGGTATTACACAAGCATGTGTCCCACAACATTACCTGTGCACTCAACAATGCTGTTACTGGGATAGTCCACCTAATCACGGACACGTAGACAAGTGCTTGTAGGCAAGGGTGGTACATCTCAATGACAGCACACTGGGTTAACATAGTGGTAGCCAGGACCCAGTTGGACCTTGGGATGGAACACATCCTCCCCACGCCGAGGATTGCGGGCCCTACGTCAATCAGGATTGCCCCCACAGTCTACAGCTCCTGCACTTCCTACTCCTCCTCTTCAGCCTCCATCTCTGAAATCAACACATCAGTCAGAAGCTGGAAGCACTGCAGCAGTGCCTCAGCCAAGCGGCAACAGGCTGTGCTGAAGCTAATCTGCATAGGTGACAAACCGCACAATGCAAAAGAGTTATGGTCAGCGCTGAAACACCAGTCAAATATTTGGATGACACTGCTGAACCTACAGCCAGGCATGGTCCTGTGTGACAATGGCCGGAACCTGGTGGCGGCTCTGAGGCAAGGTGAGCTCACACACGTACCTTGCCTGGCCCATGTGCTTAACGTCATGGTTCAATGTTTTCTGTCTGTCTGCCCATTTTAGAAAGTCAGCTACAGCTTCAGCCACCCTTGCCATGCTTCAGTAGCGTTTGCATCTTCCAGCTCACCGACTGGTGTGTGATGTCCCCACATGTTGGAACTCTAGGTTGCATAAGTTGGAAAGGATTTGTGAGCAGAAGAGGGCATTTGTTGGCTACCAACATCAACAAGGCCGTCGATATTCAGTTCAGACTCCACACATAAGACCTCAGAAGTGGACATGAATGTCAGACATATGTACAATCCTACAAAACTTTGAGGACTGCAACAAGATCTTGAGTGGCGATGACGCCATAATTAGCGTCACCATCCCGCTTCTCAACATTCTGAAAACCTCTCTGCTCACAATTAAAGAGGATGCATTACAACCAGAGCACAGGGACCCGGACCAAGGAACCATACTGGGGGTGACACTAAGCCCAAACTCATGTCTTCCCAATGTGGATTGGTAGGCAATGAGGAGGAGGAGTAGGAGGAAGAACAGGAGCTACTTTCATGCGCTATAGACGGTACTACAAGCACAGCTGTCATTCCGTCTGTTCAGCGGGGTTGGCCTGAGGACAGGGAGGAGGAGGATGAAGAGGAGGAGGCCAGCATGGTCGGCTATCCTGTTGGTGAGGACATGGAAGTCTTGCCTGTTAGCAATCTGGAACGCATGGCTGACTTTATGTTACGCTGCGTTTCACGTGACCCTTGCATTATAAAATTTTTTGGTGACACTCATAGTAACATAGTAACATAGTTAGTAAGGCCGAAAAAAGACATTTGTCCATCCAGTTCAGCCTATATTCCATTATAATAAATACCCAGATCTACGTCCTTCTACAGAACCTAATAATTGTATGATACAATATTGTTCTGCTCCAGGAAGACATCCAGGCCTCTCTTGAACCCCTCGACTGAGTTCGCCATCACCACCTCCTCAGGCAAGCAATTCCAGATTCTCACTGCCCTAACAGTAAAGAATCCTCTTCTATGTTGGTGGAAAAACCTTCTCTCCTCCAGACGCAAAGAATGCCCCCTTGTGCCCGTCACCTTCCTTGGTATAAACAGATCCTCAGCGAGATATTTGTATTGTCCCCTTATATACTTATACATGGTTATTAGATCGCCCCTCAGTCGTCTTTTTTCTAGACTAAATAATCCTAATTTCGCTAATCTATCTGGGTATTGTAGTTCTCCCATCCCCTTTATTAATTTTGTTGCCCTCCTTTGTACTCTCTCTAGTTCCATTATATCCTTCCTGAGCACCGGTGCCCAAAACTGGACACAGTACTCCATGTGCGGTCTAACTAGGGATTTGTACAGAGGCAGTATAATGCTCTCATCATGTGTATCCAGACCTCTTTTAATGCACCCCATGATCCTGTTTGCCTTGGCAGCTGCTGCCTGGCACTGGCTGCTCCAGGTAAGTTTATCATTAACTAGGATCCCCAAGTCCTTCTCCCTGTCAGATTTACCCAGTGGTTTCCCGTTCAGTGTGTAATGGTGATATTGATTCCCTCTTCCCATGTGTATAACCTTACATTTATCATTGTTAAACCTCATCTGCCACCTTTCAGCCCAAGTTTCCAACTTATCCAGATCCATCTGTAGCAGAATACTATCTTCTCTTGTATTAACTGCTTTACATAGTTTTGTATCATCTGCAAATATCGATATTTTACTGTGTAAACCTTGTACCAGATCATTAATGAATATGTTGAAGAGAACAGGTCCCAATACTGACCCCTCTCATTACTGGTTGGTGACCCAAGATATTAATTTAGCAGGAAAAAATCGGAACGTACCGTTCTAGACAAATCTGACCACTATTAACAAGCAACCCAGCATAGCCAGCCACTAGATTATAATCTAGTGGCTGGCTACGCTGGGTTGCTTGGTGACCCAAGACCCACGCTACAAGGAGAACTGGAGAACTTTCAATCAGTTCTGACAGAGGCAGAGAGGTGTACTAAAATGTTGCAGTACCAGAGGGCCCTTGTAGTGGAATTTTTTAGAAAATTCCCATGTGAGAACGCTGACAGCAGACATCAGAGTTTGTTGTACAACCAAGGAGTCCAAGCGAGAGTGTCAGAAGTACAATCCAGCTCAGGCAGGGGAACAATGGCAAAGTTCTAGGACAGTTTTCTCAGACCCTCCCATTGTGCTGGCACATAGGCAAGGGGTGCTGTCACAAGAAGTGCAATGTTTGGGAAGATGCTGAGAGAATACCTTGCACATCGTACAAATGTCCTCCGTGATTCCTCTGTGCCTTTTAATTATTGGGTATCCAAGCTGGACACGTGGCATGAACTGCATCTCTACACCTTGGAGGTCCCCTGCCCTGCTGCTAGCGTTCTGTCAGAGCAGGTTTTTATTGCCGCTGGTGGAATTATAACAGATAAGCGCATCCGCCTGTCAACTGCTGATAGGCTGGCTCTTATAAAAATAAACAAGAGCTGGATTGGGCAAGATTTCTGTACAACACTAAGTGAAAACAGCGAAACATAACCTGTAATACATTGTCTTTTTTGTGTAGGTGTATTGTCATGCACCTCTCCCCAACCACACATGCCTATCTGCTTCCTGATTTTGTCTGTTTTGCCTTATTCTCATCCTCATCATCCACAACCAGTACAACACCAGGGTCAACGTATTCCGTGATGCAAAAGTCACTCAATTTTTGTGCAAGGGTGTTTTTCAGATGCTCGTTACTAATTAGATACCAAAACAAACTCCCCAAGGGGGAACTGTCATCAAAATGAGATGTACGTATATTTTTCCCATTTATTCTTATATATTCCAGTTTTAGTATCTCTGCACCATCCTTTTATGACCCAAGGTATACCTCTACAATATGAAAATATTGAAATACTATTACAGTGCCTACAAGTAGTATTCAACCCCCTGCAGATTTAGCAGGTTTCCACATTTGGAATTAACTTGGCATTGTGACATTTGGACTGTAGATCAGCCTGGAAGTGTGAAATGCACTGCAGCAAAAAAGAATGTTATTTCTTTGTTTATTTTTTTTTTAAATTGTGAAAAGTCTTTTCAGAGGGTAATTTATTATTCAACCCCTCAACCCACCAGAATTCTGTTTGGTTCCCCTAAAGTATTAAGAAGTAGTTCAGGCACAAAGAACAATGAGCTTCACATGTTTGGATTAATTATCTCTTTTTCCAGCCTTTTCTGACTATTTAAGACCCTCCCCAAACTTGTGAACAGCACTCATACATGGTCAACATGGGAAAGACAAAGGAGCATTCCAAGGCCATCAGAGACAAGATCGTGGAGGGTCACAAGGCTGGCAAGGGGTACAAAACCCTTTCCAAGGAGTTGGGCCTACCTGTCTCCACTGTTGGGAGCATCATCCGGAAGTGGAAGGCTTATGGAACTACTGTTAGCCTTCCACGGCCTGGACAGCCTTTGAAAGTTTCCTCTTGTGCCGAGGCCAGGCTTCTCCGAAGAGTCAAGGCTAACCCAAGGACAACAAGGAAGGAGCTCCGGGAAGATCTCATGGCAGTGAGGACATTGGTTTCAGTCAATACCATAAGTAACGTACTCCACCGCAATGGTCTCCGTTCCAGACGAGCCCGTAAGGTTCCTTTACTTTCAAAGCGTCATGTCAAGGCTCATCTACAGTTTGCTCATGATCACTTGGAGGACTCTGAGACTGACTGGTTCAAGGTTCTCTGGTCTGATGAGACCAAGATCGAGATCTTTGGTGCCAACCACACACGTGACGTTTGGAGACTGGATGGCACTGCATACGACCCCAAGAATACCATCCCTACAGTCAACCATGGTGGTGGCAGCATCATGCTGTGGGGCTGTTTCTCAGCCAAGGGGCCTGGCCATCTGATCCGCATCCATGGGAAGATGGATAGCACGGCCTACCTGGAGATTTTGGCCAAGAACCTCCGCTCCTCCATCAAGGATCTAAAGATGGGTCGTCATTTCATCTTCCAACAAGACAACGACCCAAAGCACACAGCCAAGAAAACCAAGGCCTGGTTCAAGAGGCAAAAAATCAAGGTGTTGCAGTGGCCTAGTCAGTCTCCTGACCTTAACCCAATTGAAAACTTGTGGAAGGAGCTCAAGATTAAAGTCCACATGAGACACCCAAAGAACCTAGATAACTTGGAGAAGATCTGCATGGAGGAGTGGGCCAAGATAACTCCAGAGACCTGTGCTGGCCTGATCAGGTCTTATAAAAGACGATTATTAGCTGTAATTGCAAACAAAGGTTATTCCACAAAATATTAAACCTAGGGGTTGAATAATAATTGACCCACACTTTTATGTTTAAAATTTATAAAAATTTAACTGAGCAACAAAACTTTTTGGTTTGTAAGACTTATGCATCTGTTAATAAATCCTGCTCTTGTTTGAAGTTTGAAGGCTCTAACTTATTTGCATCTTATTAAACCTGCTAAATCTGCAGGAGGTTGAATACTACTTGTAGGCATTGTATACAGTTAGGGCCAGAAATATTTGGACAGTGACACAAGTTTTGTTATTTTAGCTGTTTACAAAAACATGTTCAGAAATACAATTATATATATAATATGGGCTGAAAGTGCACACTCCTAGCTGCAATATGATAGTTTCCACATCCAAATCGGAGAAAGGGTTTAGGAATCATAGCTCTGTAATGCATAGCGTCCTCTTTTTCAAGGGACCAAAAGTAATTGGACAATGGACTCTAAGGGCTGCAATTAACTCTGAAGGCGTCTCCCTCGTTAACCTGTAATCAATGAAGTAGTTAAAAGGTCAGGGGTGGATTCCATGTGTGTGGTTTTGCATTTGGAAGCTGTTGCTGTGAGCAGACAACATGCGGTCAAAGGAACTCTCAATTGAGGTGAAGCAGAACATCCTGAGGCTGAAAAAAAAGAAAAAATCCATCAGAGAGATAGCAGACATGCTTGGAGTAGCAAAATCAACAGTTGGGTACATTCTGAGAAAAAAGGAATTGACTGGTGAGCTTGGGAACTCAAAAAGGCCTGGGCGTCCACGGATGACAACAGTGGTGGATGATCGCCGCATACTTAATTTGGTGAAGAAGAACCCGTTCACAACATCAACTGAAGTCCAGAACACTCTCAGTGAAGTAGGTGTATCTGTCTCTATGTCAACAGTAAAGAGAAGACTCCATGACAGTGTGGCACCCCTAGGGGTATTTGCCACAAAAATAGTTACTGACACTAAATACAAGTACTAAGATAGCAAAACTGCACTACCACCTCCGGCCAGAAGGGGGAGCTCCAGAGACTCCCCTTGATCCATTCTGGTCTGAGAGAAAAACTGGCAGTTGGGCTAAGGAGCTGAAAGTGAGAGGTCATACAGCTGAATTTCTAACAGCCCTATGACGGTTTCCAGGCCCAAATCACCGGCCTGAGGAGAAGAGGGACAGAGAAAAAGGACATTGTGAGAACCGGGTAGCATTAACCACTACCCAGAACAGGCGCAAAGACGGATACCGGATCCGTGGCTGTATTCATTATATATAATACAGCAACCGGAAAACGTGAGGTGATATCAGCTTCACTAGGGCCGGACGCAGCAACAGATACAGAGTTCAGTGGTACTCCCGGAGGGGGTAAGCCGATAAAAGGACTCGGGTTGCCCGTCGAACCAGGACCCGGAGGGGACAGATTGGGCCGGCAGCCAGTTCACATACAGCAGCAGGGCCACATAGAAACTGCGTACAATTTAAGAGGCGAAGACCCCGGCAGGGTCAAAGTAACTCAGAGTTCCCATACAGACTCCAGTGACAGGACTGGTTGTAAATCCCTTTATGTTGAAGTAAACTGGTTAAACTTTTCAGTGCCTCAGTCTTTCATTTGGACAATAGCCATCTATCCAGGATCAGGATCATCACCGCTGGGAGAACCTGCTGCTGATCAAGTAAGTGCCTGTTCCCTCACGATACCCCTTACACTGTGCATTGCCTGAGACCACAGCACCGGGTCAAGCCACCCGTGACATCCCCCTCAAGAGACAGACCCCATTGGTCCGGTGTTGGGTACCCCGGTCTCCTGGGCGTCACATTTGGCGTCACGAACAGGATTCGGCCAGCCCGTATACCGGGTATTGTGTGCCGTGATTGGAGCCCAAAACTGTGAAAGCTTGGATGAAAAATCTTGAAAATTGACTTTAAAGAAAATTCCATTTCCCATTAAAAATTATTGAAAGTGACTTTTCCCCATTGGTTATAATGGAGTAAAGATGGCCGCCATCACCTCATAACCGTTAGGCACGAGACTGTTAATTGAGCTACGCCATTACCTGAGCCCCAGTCTGACTGAAAAACTTCAGAATCCGCCATTACAGAGCGCGTGGCGGGCGGGAGCAGCAGGGGGCGTGTCATTGTGGGCGGCACCAAGCTGAGCGCTCTGACGTCAGAGCAAGGGGAAAACCAATCTTGCTGCGCAGCGGAACGAATCTACACTATCCCGACGGAAGCGGAGGACCGGAAGGGTCCGGATTAACTAAGGGGGCACAGTATGTCGCAGCACGGAGACGCCGCAGCACCCGGCGACGCTAATGCAGCTGAAAGACAGAGTGTCGATAGAGAGTCCGGTAGCGCAGCAGTGCAAGGAGCGGCGCCCATCATGCCGGTGCTGATGCCATATACCCCGGGTGGCCCGTGGCTTCCAATGTATGAAGGTGAGCCTAATACCCTTGACGATTTCAGAGAAAAGATGCTGGCCTATTTTGACATGTTCCCCGTGGGTGAAGTTCAGCGTGTTAGTCTCCTGATGATGCAGTTAAGTGGCCATGCTAAGCGAGAAGTCACAGCATGGGCAGCTGATCTAAAAGGCACTGTTGAACGCATATTTGCTGGATTAAAAGCTACATTTGAAACCACTGCCGGCAGCAAAGCTAAAGTACGATTCTTTAATTGCAAACAAAAAGCTAATGAGGTCGTGAGAGACTTTGCCTTAAACCTGCAGGAAGCCCTTAAATCACTTACACTGGCTGAACCCATTTTTAACACCGGAGTGGATAAACTGCTAAGAGATCAATTTATTGAGGGACTCTACACCCCTTCTCACCGGGGGCATGTGAGCATGCTTGTTTTTAAGAACCCTGAATTGACATTTGCCCAATTAAAGGAGAGCGCTATACGTCTCCAGCTGGCAGAGGCACCTCGGGATCAGGATCCTGCGCAACCCATGGCAGAGGCACCTCAACAACAGGGAGTGCCAGTGACATCAGCTATGTCCGGGGCCATTGCTAAGCCCCTGGGGCCCAGTACTAATGAGGCTCTTCAACAACAGCTTGACTATTTAACTGATGTTGTTGCTTCAATGGCTAAAACCATGCAGGAGATGAGAGGACACAAGATGGAGTTGGCAAACTGTAGAGAGGATGTTCCATGGATGAGACCCCGGAAATGCCCGACATGGAGAGGACGACCCCGCGACCGCTACCAACCTGATGGACAGCCCATTTGCCGCCGTTGCCAGCAGCCAGGCCACTTTGCACGAGATTGTGATTTAAATGGGAATCCCCTGGGAATGCAGGCCGCTTCGCAGGAATGAACTTTCAAGGCCCAACACCCTGGCACGACAGGTACATCGGAGGATGACCCATTATCCCTATCGTGCTGGACGGAATTCCCCTCAACGCTTTGCTGGACACAGGTTCCCAGATTTCATCTATACCGTATATCCTTTATAAGAGGTACTGGGCTGATGCAGATATTGATAAAGGGCCCTCTGATGTTGAACTAGATATATGGGCCAGTAATGGTAAGTTGGTACCGAAACTATGATTCAGGGAGATGACCATAAAGATTGGTAAAGTAGAATTGAAGAAACAGGGTATAATTGTTGTTGATGTTGACCGGCGGAACTGTGAACCAACTGTATTGATAGGAATGAATGTGTTAGAGAACTGCTTTGCCGAAGTTATTTCTGTCTTACAGCAAATTGCTGAAACTGCCCAATCCTACCAGCAGAGAGTTCTCCGGAGGGAAATAAAAGTATTGATGTTAAGGCAACAGGTAGAAGTTGCAGGTGGAGAAATCGGCAGTGTGAGGGTAAGTGATCCAACGTCTATTGTAATCCCACCAAAAACAGAAATGCTGATATGGTGTAGAGCAGCCATTGGTACTAAGGGACGAGATTATCAAGCCTTAATAGAACCAGTGTACACCGACAGCAGGCCCACTATACTCACAGCACGAGGGGTAGTCGAGGTTCACCGGGGACGAGTGCCGGTACGACTTTTGAACTGTGGAGAGGAAGAGGTCACTTTGCCAAGGTATGCTACAGTGGCAAAGCTATATACTGTTGACAACAATGCCATCACAACCATTGAGCCCTTAGAACCAACCTGTCAGGTGGAAGTCAACGGCTCAGATGGAGAATTGGAGGATTGGTGCCAACAGCTACACGTGGGCATAAATTCAACACCTACCCATCAAAAACAAGGGGTGTATAGGCTAGTGACGGAATATGAACGAGTCTTCAGTAAACACCCATTGGACTTCGGACGGATAGAAGGGGTAGAACACACAATCCCCACCGGTGACCATCCCCCAATAAAAGAAAGATATAGACCCATACCGCCAGCTCACTATCAGTGTGCAAAAGATATGCTGAGGGAGATGAAACAGGCCGGGGTAATAAGAGACAGCTGTAGCCCCTGGGCGGCCCCTCTAGTGATTGTCAAAAAAAAGGACGGAACCATGAGAATGTGCGTAGACTACCGGCGGATTAATAACATCACCCATAAAGACGCCTACCCCTTGCCTAGGATAGAAGAGTCCTTGACTGCTTTGAAATCTGCTAATTATTTTTCCACCTTAGACTTAACAAGCGGGTATTGGTAAGTCCCTGTGGCTGAGAGAGATAAGGAAAAGACGGCATTCACCACACCAATGGGTCTATGTGAATTTAATCGCATGCCATTCGGACTCTGCAATGCATCCGGTACCTTCCAGCGGTTGATGGAATGCTGCCTTGGACACAAGAACTTCGAGACCGTCCTCCTGTACCTAGATGATGTGATCGTCTACTCAAAGACTTACGAACAACACTTAAAAGACCTGGCAGAAGTGTTCGAAGCCTTATCCAGGTATGGCATGAAAATCAAGCCATCCAAATGTCACCTTCTCAAGCCAAAGGTACAGTACCTGGGACACATCGTGAGTTCGGAGGGAGTAGCACCGGATCCCGAGAAAATAAGCGCCATAAAGGATTGGCCAAGACCTACCAACGCAAAAGAAGTGAGGCAATTCCTGGGATTGATGGGTTACTATCGCAGATTTATAAAAGGATTTACCAAGTTGGCAGCACCCTTGCAAGACGCCTTGGTAGGGCAGACGAAGAAACCTTCAAACCGAAACCCTCCTTTTCAGTGGAACGACGAAAGGGAAGACTCCTTTGAACAACTAAAGAAGGCACTAACCGGAGAAGAGGTTCTGGCATACCCAGATTACCATCAACCTTTCATCCTCTACACCGATGCCAGTAATGTGGGACTAGGAGCGGTGTTGTCACAAAAGCAAGAAGGTCGGGAGAAAGTCATCGCCTTTGCAAGTAGAAAGCTCCGGCCAACTGAAAGAAATTCAGAAAATTACAGCTCCTTCAAATTGGAACTACTGGCAGTAGTTTGGGCTGTGACTGAACGTTTCAAACACTACCTGGCCGCTGCAGAATTTATTGTCTATACTGACAACAATCCGTTGACCCATCTGGACACAGCCAAATTACGTGCGTTAGAACAACGATGGATAGCCCGGTTATCTAATTACAACTTCATAATCAAGTATCGAGCAGGTCACAAGAATGGAAATGCCGATGCCCTATCCCGGATGCCACACTTGAGAGATGTAGAAGAAGAAACGGGGGAGCTTGAAGAAATTGAACTACCAGCCTTCCATCATCCCAAGGCAAAACATCATCAGTCAAGTACCTATCAGAAACAACAAGAGGTGAATTTTAATCCGTTAGCACACCATAGATGGGCTGACACCCAAGACAGCAATCCGGCTGTGAAGTTGGTGAAGGAACTGCTGACTGAGCAAAGTGCATATCCCGATGAGGATGCCCCAGAAGAGACGCATCAACTCTGGAAAGAGAGAGGCAAAATGTTCCTGTATCAAGGGAAGCTCTGTAGAAGGTACACCAATCCGAAAACACATGAATTGGTTTGGCAGATTATCGTGCCTAAACAAGATGTGAAGATGGTCCTCGAAGCTTACCATAATGGTGCTGGTCACTTCGGTTGGAAAAAGTTAGAAGTACTTCTAAGAGAAAGATTTTATTGGGTCGGGATGAGAAAATCAATCGAACAGTGGTGCAGAAATTGTGGCCCGTGCAACCTCAGAAGAAACGATCAAAAGAACCAAAGAGCACCACTGCAGCCCATAATCACCAAACAACCACTTGAACTTGTAGCCATGGACCACGTGAAGTTGACACCAAGCCGGTCCGGCTATGTCTATGCCTTGACCATCGTGGACCATTATTCACGCTTCTTGGTAGTAGTACCCGTAAAAGATCTGACAGCAAAAACAGCAGCCAAAGCATTCCAAACGTACTTTTGTAGACCCCATGGATATCCAGAACAGGTTCTCACCGACCAAGGTACAGCCTTTGAATCAGAGATCTTCAGAGAATTCTGTAATATGTATGGTTGCAAAAAGATCCGGACGACGGCCTATCATCCACAAACAAACGGCTTATGCGAGAAGATGAACCATATTGTAATAGACCTACTAAAGACTTTACCTGAGACAGAAAGGAATCAATGGCCAGAGAAATTGCCTGACTTGGTGGATCTGTATAATCATGTCCCGGTGAGCTCCACCAACTGCACCCCAGCTTACCTTATGCGTGCAAGACCCGGCCAATTACCAATCGATCTAGAAATGGGAATTCTGAAACCAGACGCAGAAGTTCAAGACTCCAATTGGGATATCATACGGCAAAAGCAGTATCGCCAAGTGCAAGAGAGTGTGGAAAGAAGCCTTCAGCAAACTAGAGAAAGACAAGAGCGAACTTTCAACCAGAATGCTCTAGCGACCCCATTAAGACCGGGTGACCAAGTGCTCAAGAGAAATCGTCGAACCAATAAACTAGACAATCAGTGGGAAGCCGTACCCTACACAGTTTTACCAACAAGAATGGATAATCCTAAAATGTGTCTCATTAGCAAAAACGGAGGCTTAACATCTGTACTAGTGTCAAGAGACAATCTTAAATTATGTCCGGAAGCATTGAAAGAGCCAGAAGTTGTCCAGCCAGAACCAGAAGTTATTCAACCGATGCAGGTTCAACCAGTAAAGGAAAAAGAAGAGGAAATGTATGACACCTGTATAGTAGACTTTCCCAAAACCCTACTAACATACCATGGTGCAGTAGTGGTTCCCATGGTGGCCTTTTACCCAACACCGAACCCAATACCAGAAGTCCCAAGACAGGAAGAGGCTGACCCCGTACTACGGGAGGTTCCAGGCCAGGAAGAACAGATTCCTGATCAGAGTAATCCCATTCACGGTGGACTTGCCAACTCCATAGTCGTGGAATTATCTTTAGCAGAGCGGGCAGATACTACATCCGCAGTAGACAGTAGTACACCACATGAAGAGACACCGCTATTACGTAGATCACAGCGTAGTACCCAGGGTCAATTACCGGCCAGGTATGCGGATTACCAACTATAAAACTATAGTCATTGTTATCATTCTGCAACGTTTAAGCCCAGTACCTACAGAGACTTGTCTGTATGAACTTATTGCATATTCTTGAACTTTTTATCAGCCCGGAGGCACTAAATCAAAGCTCCGGAAAGACTGCTTTTTGAACTTTGCTTTTTGCTCTTTTTGAACTTTCTTTAGACTTTATATTGGTAACTCCGTTGGAAAAATGGAACTAAATTCCTGGACACAAAGTGCAGTGCCTTTCCTAGTACCTTCAAGGATAGAACTGTATTAATGGACGCTATTTGAAGTGACTTTTTACAGAACTCTATTTTTGTTTCCTTGAGTGGTTTTTGTAACTTTTCATTTTTAAGACTCTGTACATATTAATTGTTATTTCAAAATGTTATCGTCCCACAGTCCCGGAGTACTGTTCTTAACTAAGGGGGAATGTGGCACCCCTAGGGGAATTTGCCACAAAAATAGTTACTGACACTAAATACAAGTACTAAGATAGCAAAACTGCACTACCACCTCCGGCCAGAAGGGGGAGCTTCAGAGACTCCCCTTGATCCATTCTGGTCTGAGAGAAAAACTGGCAGTTGGGCTAAGGAGCTGAAAGTGAGAGGTCATACAGCTGAATTTCTAACAGCCCTATGACGGTTTCCAGGCCCAAATCACCAGCCTGAGGAGAAAAGGGACGGAGAAAAAGGACATTGTGAGAACCGGGTAGCATTAACCACTACCCAGAACAGGCGCAAAGACGGATACCGGATCCGTGGCTGTATTCATTATATATAATACAGCAACCGGAAAACGTGAGGCGATATCAGCTTCACTAGGGCCGGACGCAGCAACAGATACAGAGTTCAGTGGTACTCCCGGAGGGGGTAAGCCGATAAAAGGACTCGGGTTGCCCGTCAAACCAGGACCCGGAGGGGACAGATTGGGCCGGCAGCCAGTTCACATACAGCAGCAGGGCCACATAGAAACTGCGTACAATTTAAGAGGCGAAGACCCCGGCAGGGTCAAAGTAACTCAAAGTTCCCATACAGACTCCGGTGACAGGACTGGTTGTAAATCCCTTTATGTTGAAGTAAACTGGTTAAACTTTTCAGTGCCTCAGTCTTTCATTTGGACAATAGCCATCTATCCAGGATCAGGATCATCACCGCTGGGAGAACCTGCTGCTGATCAAGTAAGTGCCTGCTCCCTCACGATACCCCTTACACTGTGCATTGCCTGAGACCACAGCACCGGGTCAAGCCACCCGTGACATCCCCCTCAAGAGACAGACCCAATTGGTCCGGTGTTGGGTACCCAGGTCTCCTGGGCGTCACAACAGTAAATACAAAGGGTTCACATCTAGATGCAAACCATTCATCAATACCAAAAATAGACAGGCCAGAGTTAAATTTGCAGAAAAACACCTCAAGAAGCCAGCTCAGTTCTGGAAAAGTATTCTATGGACAGATGAGACAAAGATCAACCTGTACCAGAATGATGGGAAGAAAAAAGTTTGGAGAAGAAAGGGAACGGCACATGATCCAAGGCACACCACATCCTCTGTAAAACATGGTGGAGGCAACGTGATGGCATGGGCATGCATGGCTTTCAATGGTACTGGGTCACTTGTGTTTATTGATGACATAAGAGCAGACAAGAGTAGCCGCATGAATTCTGAAGTGTACCGGGATATACTTTCAGCCCAGATTCAGCCAAATGCTGCAAAGTTGATTGGACGGCGCTTCATAGTACAGATGGACAATGACCCCAAGCATACAGCCAAAGCTACCCAGGAGTTCATGAGTGCCAAAAAGTGGAACATTCTGCAATGGCCAAGTCAATCTCCAGATCTAAACCCAATTGAGCATGCATTTCACTTGCTCAAATCCAGACTTAAGACGGAAAGACCCACAAACAAGCAAGACCTGAAGGCTGCGGCTGTAAAGGCCTGGCAAAGCATTAAGAAGGAGGAAACCCAGCGTTTGGTGATGTCCATGGGTTCCAGACTTAAGGCAATGATTGCCTCCAAAGGATTTGCAACAAAATATTGAAAATAAAAATATTTTGTTTGGGTTATGTTTATTTGTCCAATTACTTTTGACCTCCTAAAATGTGGAGTGTTTGTAAAGAAATGTGTACAATTCCTACATTTTCTATCAGATATTTTTGTTCAACCCTTCAAATTAAACGTTACAATCTGCACTTGAATTCTGTTGTAGAGGTTTCATTTCAAATCCAATGTGGTGGCATGCAGAGCCCAACTCGCGAAAATTGTGTCACTGTCCAAATATTTCTGGCCCTAACTGTATATATATACTTTCATATCCCTGTCTCTAAGCTGTTGCTAGGGACAAACATATCTCGTTGGACACAATCTGACATCATATACAGTGGGGCAAAAAAGTATTTAGTCAGTCAGCAATAGTGCAAGTTCCGCCACTTAAAAAGATGAGAGGCGTCTGTAATTTACATCATAGGTAGACCTCAACTATGGGAGACAAACTGAGAAAAAAAAATCCAGAAAATCACATTGTCTGTTTTTTTTATCATTTTTTTTGCATTTTATGGTGGAAAATAAGTATTTGGTCAGAAACAAACAATCAAGATTTCTGGCTTTCACAGACCTGTAACTTCTTCTTTAAGAGTCTCCTCTTTCCTCCACTCATTACCTGTAGTAATGGCACCTGTTTAAACTTGTTGTCAGTATAAAAAGACACCTGTGCACACCCTCAAACAGTCTGACTCCAAACTCCACTATGGTGAAGACCAAAGAGCTGTCAAAGGACACCAGAAACAAAATTGTAGCCCTGCACCAGGCTGGGAAGACTGAATCTGCAATAGCCAACCAGCTTGGAGTGAAGAAATCAACAGTGGGAGCAATAATTAGAAAATGGAAGACATACAAGACCACTGATAATCTCCCTTCATCTGGGGCTCCACGCAAAATCCCACCCCGTGGGGTCAGAATGATCACAAGAACGGTGAGCAAAAATCCCAGAACCACGCGGGGGGCCTAGTGAATGAACTGCAGAGAGCTGGGACCAATGTAACAAGGCCTACCATAAGTAACACACTACGCCACCATGGACTCAGATCCTGCAGTGCCAGAAGTGTCCCACTGCTTAAGCCAGTACATGTCCGGGCCGGTCTGAAGTTTGCTAGAGAGCATTTGGATGATCCAGAGGAGTTTTGGGAGAATGTCCTATGGTGTGATGAAACCAAACTGGAACTGTTTGGTAGAAACACAACTTGTCGTGTTTGTAGGAAAAAGAATACTGAGTTGCATCCATCAAACACCATACCTACTGTAAAGCATGGTGGTGGAAACATCATGCTTGGGGGCTGTCTCTCTGCAAAGGGGCCAGGACGACTGATCCGGGTACATGAAAGAATGAATGGGGCCATGTATCGTGAGATTTTGAGTGCAAACCTCCTTCCATCAGCAAGGGCATTGAAGATGAAACGTGGATGGGTCTTTCAACATGACAATGATCCAAAGCACACCGCCAGGGCAACGAAGGAGTGGCTTCGTAAGAAGCATTTCAAGGTCCTGGAGTGGCCTAGCCAGTCTCCAGATCTCAACCCTATAGAAAACCTTTGGAGGGAGTTGAAAGTCCGTGTTGCCAAGCGAAAAGCCAAAAACATCACTGCTCTAGAGGAGATCTGCATGGAGGAATGGGCCAACATACCAACAACAGTGTGTGGCAACCTTGTGAAGACTTACAGAAAACGTTTGACCTCTGTCATTGCCAACAAAGGATATATTACAAAGTATTGAGATGAAATTTTGTTTCTGACCAAATACTTATTTTCCACCATAATATGCAAATAAAATGTTAAAAAAACAGAAAATGTGATTTTCTGGATTTTTTTTTTCTCAGTTTGTCTCCCATAGTTGAGGTCTACCTATGATGTAAATTACAGACGCCTCTCATCTTTTTAAGTGGTGGAACTTGCACTATTGCTGACTGACTAAATACTTTTTTGCCCCACTGTATATGAACCTGTGTTTGCCCCTCCCTTTTGTTATTTACTTTCATCGGTGGATTCACATTCTTTTTTTTTATTTCAGTATGATTTATCTTCATGTCTCCTCATTCTCCACCACTAGATCACCAGGCTTAACGTTTTTTGTGCCGCTACAGGCAGTCCGATTTTTGGCACGGGTGACTATGATGCACATAATATATTTTTAAATAATGTGTCCCCTTGGGGAAATGTTTTTCAGCCTATGCACTGCGTGTATGGGCTTTACAAGTTTTGGAGACACACTCCTTTACATTGGGCCTAGTTTTTAATGAGGCTTTCTGCAATGTCTCCTCATTCTCCACCACTAAATCACCATTCACCACCTTAACGTGTTCTGTGCCGCTATAGGCAGTCCAATATTTGGCAAGGGTGTCTATGATGCCCATAGTATATTTTTAAAAGATATATCCCCCTTGGGGAAATGTTTGTTAGCCAAAGCACTTAGTGTATGGGCATTACAAGTCTAGGAGACCCACTCCTTTAAATTGGGCCTAGTTTTTAATGAGGCCTTCCTCCACCTCTCATCATTTTCCACCACTAGATCACCAGTGTTCACGTGTTCCGTGCTGCAACAGACAGTCAAGTTTTTGGCAAGGGTGTCTGTGATCCCCATTAAATATTTTTTTTAAATTTACCCCCATGGGGAAATGTTTGTCAGCCAATACACTTAATGTATGGGCATTATGAGTCTAGGAGACCCGCTCCTTTGTAATGGGACAGTTTTTTTATGAGGCCCTCCTCCATGTTTCTTCCAAGGGGGATTGGGGTGCATGCATATTTGGGTCAAGGCGGCTCTTGCATTCAATGCATAAGAAAACAGTATGGCAGGACCAACTGAAGAATGTGAAGTGAGTTTTCCTGTGGCCATCCAGTACCTGGGATCAAAGGCTTATTGGGGTGCATATGACTTGATAGCAGGGCAGGCCTTGCGTTCAATGCAACATTTTTTTCAGGAAGCCCTCCTGTACCTCTCGTGAAAGGGGTATTGGGGTGCGTTGTAATTGTTGGCAGCCCAGCCACTCACTTCATAGGCAATAACAGCATAGGAGACCCACTGTTTAATAATGGCCTTTTAAGAATATTAATGCCGCCTGATGTCCCTCTAAAAATAGGCTTTGAAACTTTAAGAGTGAGTCCATCTTTCATAAATGAAACATGATGTTTCTCTTTATGTGTCACACACCACATGGCCAGCTATGGTTCTTAAATGTTACAATGACATTTCCCAGTGAATGCATTTGTATTGGTTGAAAGCAATGTAAAAGTTGAAAAACGCATCAAAAAGGCTGCGTGTGAACATAGCCCAAGTGGTGGAGAAACATTTTGGTCTGAGGTTAATTATTTTGCTTTATATACAAGTCATTACCCTGGAAAATATGTTCCTTAACATATTTCGCTGCAAAATCAATTTTGGTTTCGTTTTTGTATGTTTTTTGGTGCACCTGTTAAAATGGCATGAAACACTGATAACATTGCTAACAGCTGTGACCTTGGAGTCAGAAATGCTTCCAGGGGAGATCCCTATGATGTTCCCATGTCATTTGAGCAGTGTTTCCATCATTTTCAGATGTTTTTAGACCTTAAAAGGACCCCCGGGGGGATCGCGGTAAAAATACTCGGGTTTCCCATAGACTTGCATTGGGCTCGTTGCTCGGGTCGGGTCGAGTACCCGAGTATTTTAGTGCTCACTCAACACTAATGGTTTCATCCTACACATAGCAAAGCTAACAGCTTGAACTTCACCATCTCCAATCTGTTGGCCACAGAAATGCTGCTTTTCTTCATGGTGTATAGAGATGCTTTCTGAAAGACCCCCAGTACCAGTTGCCCAGTTGCCATTACTTCTGTAAGAAAGCTGTGCACTACACCAGCATTCATCAGACAACATCACCTGTTATTTGAAAAAATCATGGTCTGCCAGGGTGCATTTCAACAAGGACACCTGGATGAGCAAGCATGGCCCGGGAAGTTACATCTCATTGACTTGGCACTGGGTGACTATGGTGGCTGTGGGGACAGGCTGGGAAAGAACTGCTCCTCAAGTCTTAGAATCCCCAAGGCTTGCAGGGCGCTTGTGGACAGAGAACTCAACCACTATACAGCAGAAGATGGACAACTAAACTACTAGACAACAGGGGTTAGAGAATTAAACTACTAAACACCTAGGGTTGGATAACTAAAGCACTACACACCAGAACATGGAGAATTAAACCACTAGACAACAGGGGTTGGAGAACTAAACTACTAAACACCACGAGATGGAGAACTAAACCACTACATACCAAGGGATGGTGAACTAAACCACTAGACACCAAGGTTTTACTAGATACGAAGTCTTGGAGTCCACCAGGCTTGCGGGAAAAACCTATGTATCCATTACTTCCTCCACTGCTTCTGCCTCCTCCACCTCCTCTATGGCCTCCACCTGCTCCCTCAATCTCTCCCTTAATGAGACATGCATTCCAACAGTGCAGAGTGAATCCCTTCCACCTCCGTACTGTGCAGCTACAGCTCGCCACAATCAGGCAGTGTTTAAATTAATATGCCATGGAGATTGAAGCCACACAGCTCAAGAGCAATGGATGTCTCCACTAAATCTGAATGCAGACAAGGGCATGTGTGGTGGCCCTATGCTGAGGCAACCTCACACTTGTGCCTTGCATGGCTCACATCCTCAACCTGGTGGTCCAGCAATTTCTCTACCACTTATCTCAGCCTGGATGCGCTGCTGCCGAAGGCACAGTCGTTGTGTGCTCACTTCTGCCGCTCGCACCCGCGGGTAATCTACTTGCATTGCTACAGAGGTCTTTTGGCCTACCAGTTAACTATTGGATATGCGATGTGCTGACATGTTGTAAATCCACTCTGCACATGTTGCAGCGACTGTGCAGCAGCAATGATCCTTGGTGTAGTATGTCCTTTTGCATAGCTTTGGACAATTCAGTACGAACGTGGTGCAAATCACACTTGCGGAGTGGGCACAGTTGAAGGTCCACTGCTTTACATAAAGCCTCTCTGTGTGTACTCTGCACCCCCATCTGTGGGAGTAGTGTTACTATTCAATTTTTTCGACTCTGCAACCAGGTCTGTAGGAATAGTGTGTCCAAACAATTTTTTTCTATTCTGCATACATGTGTGTGGGTGTATTTTTATACTCTGCATGCATGTCTGTGGGAGTAGTGTACCTAACCAATTTTTTTCTACTCTGCATCTGTATCTGTGAGAGTAGTGTGCCTAACCAATTTTTTATACTCCAGCCATATCTGTGGGAGTTGTGTGCCTAACCAATTTATTCTATTCTTCACTAGCGATGAGCGAATAGCATTGTTGCTCAGGTCTCCCCGAGCATGCTCGGGTGATCTCTGAGTATTTTATAGTGCTGGGACATTTAGTTTTCATCACCTCAGCTGCATGATTTACGGCTGCTAGCCAGGCTGAATACATGTGAGGAATGCCTGTTTATTAGGGAATTCCCACATGTATTCTGGCTGTCCAGCAGCCATAAATAATGCAGCTGAGGCAATGAAAACTAAATGTCCCAGCACTACAAAATACTTGGAGATCACCCGAGCATGCTCGGGAAGACCCGAGCAACAATTCTATTCACTCGTCACTACTCTTCACCCATGTCAGTGTGAGAAATGTGCCTAACCAATTTTTTTCTACTCACCAGTCAGCACTTCAAAATTCCCAGCCTTTGAAATTCTGCCATTCCGACTGGTAGAGACGGACAGTTTTAAAAAACTTATGGCAGTGAATGTCCTGCAGTATGTTGTTCCCAGCCGCCACTACATTTCTGGGAGGGTCATCCCTGCCCTTTACACACATATTGTGGACCAAATTAGGTATGCACTGTGCAACAGCATCAGGGGCAAGGTCCACATAACCATCAATATGAGGGCCAGTAAGCACGGCCAGGGACGTTACATCTTCCTAACTGCCCACTGGGTAACTGTAGTGGCTGCTGAGACAGAGGCAGAAGGCATTCTAGCACTTTTCCTATGGCCACCGTGGAAGCTGGATGTTTCTATGTCCAGGTTGCCTCCTTCTCCTACTCTGCTTCCTCCACCGCCTTCTCATCTGGATACAGTAATACCTGCACCACCAGGGGGAAACAACAGCAGGCTGTTCTGAAACTAATATGCTTGGGGTACAAATCCCACAACATGCAAAAGTTGTAGATGAGGATCAAACAGCAGACATATGAGTGGTTAATGCTGGTGAACCCTAACCTGGCCTGGTGGTGTGCGATAATGGGCGAAATCTCGTAGCAGCTCTGGGCCTAGCCTGTTTGAAGCACGTCCCTTGCCTGGTGCATGGGCTGAATTTGGTGGTGCAGAGTTTCATGAAAAATTATGCACATATGTCTGAGCTGCTTCTGAGAGTGCGTGCAGTGTGTGTGTGATTTTTGCGTTCTCACACTGCTGCTCGCATGTCTGTGCTGCAGCGTCACTTCTGCCTTCCTACTCACCACCTCATATGCAACATAGCAACAAGGTGGACCTCCACCTTGCATATGCTAGAGAGACTGTGTGAGCAGTAACAGGTAATAGTGGAGTTTCAGCTGCAGCACCCATGGCTGAGCTGCTCTGCGGAACAACACCTCTTCACCAACAATGAGTGGGGCTCCATGCGGGACTTGTGTGCCATATAGCGCTTCTTCGAATACTCCATCAACATGGTCAGCACTGATTACACCATCATGAGTTTTACTATACCACTTCTATGCCTACTGGAAAAAATACTTCAGGCGATGATGGATGAGATGATTGCACAGAAGGAAGAGGCACATGAGTAACAGGGACCATTCACACCATTATCAGACCTGATAACCACACATAGCTTGGTGGCTTTTTGCACCAACAGTGGCCAGGTACACAATCGTCCAGCCAGGGGACAATTTTGGAGGATTATGAAGAGGAGGACCATGTTCACAGCAGGTGACACCGAAATCAGCTTATGGGTGGCTGGAATTAAATACGGTAGCCATATTTGTTCTCCCTGCACAGATAAAATCCAGCAGAACCCAGTGGTGCCGCTGTCCCATTTAGAGCTTTGGGCAGAAAGTTATGGGAATCCACAGTTCTAGCTGGAAAACCATGCTCTCAGATATGGGAGGCGAGAGGCTGCACAGTCCAGTTGTTGGCGCAGCATGTGGGATAATAGGCAGCTTCTCATTTTGGACTCTGTTTTCTACTGGAAGGAGGCCCGTTAGCTGACTTACGTATCAAAGATTTGGACCTATGATTCATCAGCGCCTCCCTGTGGTCACATGTTGCATAACACGGTAGTTGTAATCTATCTGTATCCTACCCTTGTGCTACACTGCTGACTGTATACTTGTATATTGTTCTTGTATATATATATGTATATATATACCTGTAACTTCTATTGCACCTTTCGGTGATTAAATATAGAATTAATCTTGGGCTGCTCTTTTATCTCGATTCATGAATCCCCACGTCCACACGCTCAGTTGGTTATTATATGCTACTCGGGTTGGTTTCTGACCCGATATAAGGCAGCTCTCGGACGGGGCTTAAAAGGAACAAGGAACTGATGGCAGCATATCACACTGTGTGTTAGGGGCCAAGTTCCCGCCTCTGCACAGGGGGAATCTCGAGCCATCTCCGCTGCAGTCGCCCATTCTTCTCCTGCCGCAGTGGAGCCTGGTCAGCTGAGGCGTCAGTTCCAGCATCTCGCTCAGTCTGACACTGTGCAAAGGGTTGCTGCTGCCTTTCCAGCTTCTGGCATTGTAGCCAGTACTGATCAGCGGCGAGCAGATGTCTTTGGGACTAAGTCCTACTTTTCCCCTTCTGAGCATGCCTAGGGTAGGATCTCTCATTGGAGATCAAAGGGTCACATGCTCAGGTACTGCAGCAACTCCCATTGGTCCTCTAGGAAGGTCCTGAAGTTGCTCAAGTTCTGTGGCAGCCTCCCTTTGGTCCTTCTGGGAAGGTCCTGTAGTTGCTGCAGCTATAAAAGGTTTGCATGACCGCACGGCCATGCGCTAGTATTAATCTGTTATGTGCTTTGCGCGAGTGTGGTCTTGTATTTATGTATTTAGGGGCCCGGCTGAAATAAGCCCCTAGAATACCGGCACCTCCGGTGAGGAGTTTGTGTGTGAGCAACACCACTGACTGCTATCAGCTCAGCAGTTAGCTGTGTACTCCTGTGAGTCTAACAGGGCACAGTGCTTTCTTTTCTCGGCGACTCTGTGAAGTAACAGAGTTCACTTATACCGTCATATAGTGCCATTTGCTAGCAGCAGGTTCCTCCTGCACGGTGGACCCCAGGCTGCGAACGCACCAATAACTTCATCTATTTACTCGGTGCGTTCCGCTAGCCCTAACACTGTGTTAGTGAGGAAATCCGACAGTAACAGCCAGGAGGTTTATATATATATCCCCAGCCTCGACTGGTGATATATATCCCCCTCACTGGGAGCGCTTCAATAATTGTACCTATAAAGGAAGCCTTTCCGGCAACTATTTGCCCTCGGTTAGTTCCCTGACTGACCTGAGGTAAGTGGTGGTGCCAGAGAGCCGATCCCTGCTGGGTCATTCTCTCCCCTCCCCAGAGGTGAGTGAAGTCGACACACCCCTTCTCTTGTACGATCATTCAGAGTATCCATGAAAAAACCCACACGTACTGGAAACACGGATGTCTCTGAGCCACCGCAGTGGAGCTTCCTACAGACATGCTCATGTCTGTTGTAACATTTTCGGACTGATGTCTGTCAGTTTAACATTATGGCAGCAAAACAAATCTGGTAAAGTGAACATTATTGCTATTCAAAACTATTTAGGAATTTATTCATCATGACATTTTCTTCCTTTCTTTTTGTAAATTTTGGAGAACCATTTTAATAAATTCCTGTAAGTCAAAATATTTTACTATACTGGTCAACCTGATAACACAACTGGCAATAGATGCGAAAGGTGCCAACTGCTATGTCTATATATCAAATCTGGTACAGAGAAAAAAAAATGAATGTGTTGCCCATATCAATTAATCTGATTGCTTCCTTAATTAATAAATGGACATCTTAAAAATAAAAATAGAATCTGCTTGGTTGCTACTAGGGATGAACTTTAGTCCAAAGTTTAGTTCGGGTAAGAGAACTGTAACCGAACTTGAACCAGAACCCCACCTGAAAACAATGAGCAACCAAACTTTGGAGCTGGAAACTCTCTCTCTCTCTCTCTTCCCCGAAACTCCGAATATTAAGAGACTTCAGGGAGAAGTCCATGTTTGGAGTTCAGCAACAGACACCAACTGTCCAGGATGAACACCGAACTTTTAAGTTCAAGTTCACTCATTTCTAGTTGCTACGAAGAACTGGTCCTCATTTCGCATCATATTTGATAAATGTCACCCTCTGGATGGAAAAGCTGCCCTTGTCTATTTGCGACTGACCAGCATAAAATTCATATGCGATTACACAATCCTTGACAAAGTGTTGCTTACAATTTAATTTGACCTACCATGATCCAGGTACCATGACTATGGTGCCTGAGGGGACCCACAGGCCATTTTAATACATAAGAAGACATCAGTGATATGAATGTGACATGATAACTGTTACAGATTGTGAATAGCAGTGTGGCTTCTACTCAGTGACTGTCATGAAATAATATGTGATTAAATGGCAAAAAATAACTAATCCTCTTGTTAATTGCTACTTGTACTGTTATGTTTCATAGTTTTTTGCTAAATCAATGTTTTGACACAAAACTGGCAGAACAGAATTACAACTTGTCTCAGAACCATGTGTGTGATTTAGTTAGGCGCTATCATTTGGCTTCATTATAAAAGAGAAAAATCTTCAGGAAGAATGACAGATATCAAAGTGCCAGAAAACTCCTCTAATAGGATATTAGCATTATTCACCATTTAATAATAATATAATAATTTTTATTTATATAGCGCCAACATATTCCGCAGCACTTTACAATTAAGCGGGGACATGTACAGACAATAAATTCAGTACAAGTTAAGACAATTTAAACAGTGACATTAGGGGTGAGGTCCCTGCTCGCAAGCTTACAATCTACAAGGAAATGGGGGGACACAATAGGTGAAAAGTAGGGTTGAGGGAAACGGATCGGACAAATTAAAAAATCGGCGACTTTCGGCAAAGTTGGGTTTCGTGAAACCCGACTCGATCCTAGTGTGGGATCGGCCACGAGGTCGGCGATCTTCGCGCCAAAGTCACATTTCGTATGACGCTTTCAGGGCCATTTTTCAGCCAATGAAGGAGGACGCAGAGTGTGGGCAGCGTGATGACATAGGTCTCAGTCCCCACCATCTTAGAGAAGGGCATTACAGTGATTGGCTTGCTTTGTGCAGCATCACAGGGGTTATAAAGGGGCGTGCACGCCGACCGCCGATTTGAGCATAGGGAGAGGTTGCCGCAGCTGCATCAGAAGAAGGGATATAGTTAGGTAGGGAAGATTAAACCCCGAAACTGCTTGTGCTGTAGCGATTTCCACTGTCCAACACCACCATTTGTTTGCAGGGACAGTGGAGTTTATATTTTTGTTCATCAGCTCTGTAGCTTATTAGGGTGCCTTATAAGGTTCCCTGATAGCTGCATTGCTGTTTGTACGCCGATGTGCAAACCAACTGCTTTTTTAAAAGCAAAAATCCTGTTGCTCCTTTCTGCACAGTTATCTTGTTTATTTGTCCACACTTTTGTGTGCAGCAGTCCTTTTTATTGCTGCCATACTTGTCCTGAGATCATTGTAGGGAGATTGAAATTGTACTACAGTCCTTGTATTTTTTGATATATCTTCCAGCCACGTTCTACCACTTACATTGTGTAGTGTTATACACTGGGCCTGGGATTTGGTGCATTCTCCCCCCCAAAAAAGGGAGATTCAAATTGTCACAAAGTGGATCTATGTCAGTTCTGTTAGTTTGTCGTATATCTTCCAGCCACATTCTGCCACTTACATTGTGTAGTGTTATACACTGGGCCTGAGTTTTGGTGCAGTCTCCCCCCAAAAAAGGAGATTTAAATTGTCATAAAGTGGATCTATGTCAGTTCCCAAAAAAAAGGGAGATTTAAATTCTCAACAAGTTTATATACACCTTCTACCTTGTTTTACAGTACCATATAACGGTTGTTATTTTGGTTAGATTTTCCCAAAAATGAGGAAATCTGGTGGAAGAGGCCGTGGGCGGTCGTTGTCAGCTGGTAATGATAGTGGTGGTGGTGGTGGAGCATCTGGTGGTAGTGGGAAAAGCAAAATAGCACCTAAGGCTCAAGGTGTTGAGCCAGCGTCATCGTCTGGCTACACAAGGCCTCGAAGGCTCCCTTATCTG
This sequence comes from Ranitomeya imitator, assembly GCF_032444005.1. Classification (NCBI taxonomy): domain Eukaryota; kingdom Metazoa; phylum Chordata; class Amphibia; order Anura; family Dendrobatidae; genus Ranitomeya; species Ranitomeya imitator. Next base: position 546,324,034 of record NC_091283.1, on the reverse strand, counting down.
GGAGTAGGAAAATGGCTTTTAAAGCCGGAGCAGCAGGAAAAAGTTTTGGCTTTCCTTGCTGACTCAGCCTCTAGCTCTTTCGCCTCCTCTTTAGAAAGTTCCAAGTATAAAAGCAGCGAGTCATCAGTGGATGCTCCCAGTCAGGAACAAGTCACTTCCTTGTGTCCTTCACCCAAACCAAAAGTGATGGATGCGGCAGGCGACACTACAGTTTACTCCATGGAGCTCTTTACACATACCGTGCCTGGGTTAGAAAGGGAAATTGTTAGCAGCCCATTACAAGATGAATCGGACATGGAGTGTACTGTTGCACAGCCACAGCTAGATTATTATGCTGTTCCATTGACTCAGATCACTACATTGCCCTCGCAGTGTACTGAGCCAGAATCTGACCCTGATGAGACTATGGTGCCCCGTCCCGAACGCTATAGCACCTTACAAGTTGACACAGAGGAAGGTGCACATGACTTTGAAGAGGAGGTGATAGATGACCCAGTTGTGGACCCAGATTGGCAGCCATTGGGGGAAGAGGGTGCCGCTGCCAGTAGCTCAGAAGCGGAGGAGGATGATCCGCAGCAGCCATCTACATTGCAACAGCTTTCATCTGGCAGGCCCGTATCAGGCCAAAAACGTTCGTCAAAAACAAAAACAGTATTTAAAATTTAAATACAACGTGCATGCTTAGACATTTAACCAGCATGCACTTGCAAGCCTGGACTAACTACCAAACGTCCCGTACTGTTGGTGCATATGCTCAGAATGAAGGTAGTCAGCAACGCTACATTGCTTCCCTCACTGTAAGCCCACCGGTTAGGACACCACCAGCAGCACATGTGGAGGCATCGTCGCAAGGCCAAAAAAGTCAGGGAATCACAAAGTTCTTGGTAGGAAACACTGTATGTAGGCCAACATCAAGAATACCATCACCAACCCTCTCTCAATCTGCCATGTCCACCAACACCCCCGCTAGTTTCACCATATGCACCTCTCCAGTCCAGCTCACCCTACAAGAGACTCTCGTTAGGAAAAGAAAGTACTCATCCTCTCATCCGCGTACACAGGGTTTGAACGCCCACATTGCTAGACTAATCTCGCTAGAGATGATGCCCTATCTGTTGGTTGAAAGCGAAGCTTTCAAAGCCCTGATGGCCTACGCAGTACCACGCTATGACCTACCCAGTCGACACTTCTTTGCAAGAAAAGCCATCCCAGCCCTCCACCAGCATGTCAAAGACCGCACTGTCCATGCACTGAGGCAATCAGTAAGTAGAAAGGTGCACCTCTCAACAGATGCATGGACCAGTAGGCATGGCTAGGGACGTTACGTGTCCATCACGGCACACTGGGTTAATGTGATGGATGCAGGGTCCACAGGGGACAGCCATAGTGGGACAGTTCTGCCTAGCCCACGATCTAAGAAACAGTTGGCTGTAGGCGTTCGCCACCCCTCCTCCTCCTCCTCCTCCTCCAGAAGTGAAAGCTCATGCACAGAGCGCAGTCGCATGACCACTCCATCCGCAACTGCCAGTGTTGCACACAAGGTGTCCCATTATCGAACACCTAGTGGTAAGCGTCAGCAGGCCGTGTTAGAAATGAAGTGTTTGGGCGACAACAGACACACCGCGGAAGTACTGGCCAAGTACTTGCAGCAAGAAACTCAGTCATGGCTGGGCAGTGTACATCTTGAGGCAGGCAAGGTAGTCAGTGATAACGGAAGGAATTTTTTGGCTGCCATAGCCCTTTCTGTACTTAAACACATACCTTGCCTGGCTCACACCTTGAACCTGGTGGTGCAGTGCTTCCTGAAAAATTATCCGGGGTTACCAGCTCTGCTCCTGAAGGTGCGAAGACTTTGCTCGCACATCCGCCGGTCGCCCGTACACTCCAGCCATATGCTGAACCATCAGCGATCGCTGAATCTTCCCTAGCACTGCCTAATAATCAACGTTGCAACAAGGTGGAACTCCACACTGCACATGCTTCAGAGGCTGTGCGAACAGAGGTGTGCTGTAATTTATTTGTGGGAGGATACACATACTCGGGCAGGCAGTTGGATGGCAGACATGGAGTTGTCTAGTGTGCAGTGGTCGAAGCTACATGACCTCTGTCAAGTCCTTCAGTGTTTTGAGGAATGCACATGGCTGGTAAGTGCAGACGACGCCATCATAAGCATGAGCATCCCACTAATGCGTCTGCTGATGCAAAGTTTGACGCACATTATGGAGCTGGCGTCTGCAACCGAGGAGGAGGGAAGCCTTGATGACAGTCAGCCATTGTCTGCTCAGGGAACTCTCCTGGACAAGGTGGCGGATGAAGAGGAGGAGGAGGAGGAGGATGATGGGGTTGAATATTTATGGGAGGAGGATGCTTCTCAAGGGGCATTAGAAACTGGTGGTGTTGCAAGGTCAGGTACAGGGTTTTGATGTTGATGCTTGCCAGAAAGTGCTCCTCAACCTAGCACAAGCAGTGAATTGACACTTGGAACATTGACTCACATGGCTGAGTATGCCTTGCGTATCCTAAAATGGGACCCCCGCATTATCAAAATGATGACCGATGACGATTACTGGTTGGCCTGCCTCCTGGATCCATCATATAAAGGAAAATTACAAAATATCATGCCACTTGAGAACCTTGAGCAAATATTGGCTACCAAACAAGCAGCTCTTGTAAACCGTTTGGTTCAGGCATTCCAAGCACACAGCGGCGGTAATGGTTCTCACACGAGCTGTAGGGGGCAACATGGCAGAGGTGTTAGAGGTGCACAAATCCGAAGTGGCGTTAGACAGAGGGGTTTTATGACCAGGTTGTGGAGTGATTTCGCAATGACCGCTGACACGACAGGTATTGCTGCATCGATTCAAAGTGACAGCATTTGTACAGTCTGGTTACGAACTATTTTTCCTCCCTTATCGACGTTCTCCCTCACAAGTCATTCCCCTTTGATTACTGGGCATCTAAAATAGACACCTGGCCTGAATTGGCAGAATATGCATCACAGGAGCTCGCTTGCCCAGCTGCTAGTGTGCTATCAGAAAGAGTCTTCAGTGCTGCTGGTTCAATACTGACCGAAGAAAGGACACGTCTGGCTACCCGAAATGTTGATGATCTAACCTTCATTAAAATGAACTAATCATGGATTTCAAATTATTTTGCCCCACCTTCCCCTGCTGACACTTAGCTTGCCTGAAAAATGTCTTACTTATGGCCTCCTCTTACTGACTGCTCCAATTCCTTCATTTGCAGCTGCTGAATGTCCACCATAGGCCATTTTTAGACCTCCCTAAATGGGCTGACTCCCCCCACAGGGCTGTGGTCACCACTTGGCGCAAGCACCCGTGCGAGTGCCGTTTGCCTGGACAGGTGGGTGCACCCACTCTTGGGCGACGGCACTGGCACCGGGTCCCTCATAGTACAATGAAGTGTCTCTGATGTGGTGGTGCACAACCAACGTTAGACACACCGTCATAATATGAGGGGCCCTGTGCTAGTACCGCCGCCCACGAGAGAATGTTCCCCCCAGCCCCCAGCTCGAACAGTGCTCTACCACTTGCAATACTTAAGTCTCCCTGCTCCACCACTGTGTAGTCTGTGCTGCTAAATTCTTCAATGGCACTGCCAATACAAATTTGTTGAAATGACAGATGATAGTTAAAATATACAGAGGCCCTGCCCCCATTTAGACCAGTTAATACTTTGTGCCAACTACCACTGTCTACTACTCAGCAGAGGTCCCACCCCTGTGCCTATTTATGAACAATTTTTTGGCAGACATTTAGACCACTTTATTATTTGCGCCTACTGACTGTGTCAGCCTCTCATTACAGTTGTCCTCCGCTGAACAAAGCAATGCCGCCAGTTTAGTCTTGTTACCAGTTTTGAACTGCATTTAGCCTACTTACTTTTTTGGGCCTACTAACTGTGTCAGCCTCTCATTACAGTTGTCCTCTGCTGAACAAAACAATGCCACCAGTTTAGTCCTGTTAGCAATTTTTAACTGCATTTAGCCTACTTACTTTTTTGGGCCTACTAACTGTGTCAGCCTCTCATTACAGTTGTCCTCCCCTGAACAAAGCAATGTCGCCAGTTTAGTCCTGTTAGCAATTTTTAACTGCATTTAGCTTACTTACTTATTTGGGGCTAATAACTGTGTCAGCCACTCCTTACAGTTGTCCTCCGCTGAACAAAGCAATGCCGCCAGTTTAGTCCTGATATCAATTTTGAACTGCTTTTAGCCTACTTTATTATTTGGGTCCATATCTGTGTTTCCTCCTCATCCTGCCCATTGCCCAGCCACTGCTAGATGAGTCTGCTGGTACATTGACCCAGACCACTACATTCCCCTTGCACTCTACACAGCCAGAATCTGACCCTGCTGAAAGTCAGGTTCCCCTTTCCGCATACTATACCACCTTACACGGGGACAAAGAGGAAGGTGCAGATGAAAGTGCAGATTCCTTCATCAGGTGGAGGGCATACTCGTTGGCACTGGCACAGGGCCCCTCATAGTACGCAAAAGTGTCTCTGGCAGTGGGAGGCGCCACCCGCCGTCAAACACTCCGCCGTACTATGAGGGGCCCCGTGCCAGGGCCATCTAGTGGGTCCCCCCTGCTTTCTCAGGATCACAGCACTTGCAAAGTTGAAATACTTACCTCTCCCTGCTCCACCGCCATGACGTATTCCGTGTTTCCTGGGCCCACAAAAATCTTGAGCCAGCCCTACCCCCCACAACTTTAGCCAAATGACCCCCTGTTTTCAATGCCTAACTATTATTATAAAGTAAATTAATATTGACAAGCTTAGGAAATAAGAATTGATGTTTTTGGCATTAAAATGGGCACTGTAGGTGTTTTCCTGTCCTCCACTCACTGCCGACTTTGATTCCCCATTGACTTACATTGGGCTTCGTCTTTCGGTCGGCCCCCGACTTTTCACAATAATCAGCCAATTTCACCCGATTTGATCCTAAAAAAGTAAAAGTCGCTCAACTCTAGTGAAAAGTGCTTGTTATTTCAGGTCTGGCAATTATAATAAATAGGGATTTTCATATAAAGCTGCAAGATCCGGTCATCAACTAGTGTGTTTAAGTGCAATAGTCAAGTATCAAGTGTAGTTATCATATGCATGAAGGGTGTGGAGACAGATAAATAGTAGGGTGCAGATTCAGAATAATATTTGGAAGGAGGAAACAGGGCAAAGTTAGTTTACTGAGTAGTTGATGTGGTAGACTTGTTTGAAGAGATGGGTTTTTAAAGCGCGCTTGAATAGGTCGGGGCTAGGTATCAGTCTGATCGTCTGGGGAAGTGCATTCCAGAGAGCAGGCGCAGCACAAGACAAGTCTTGGAGACAGAGATGCGAGGTTCGGATTATGGGGGATCATAGTCTTAGGTCATTTGCAGAACGGAGGGCACGTGTAGGGCGATAGACGGAGATGAGAGAGGAGATATAAGGCGATGCAGTACTGTGGAGAGCATTGTGGTTGAGAGAAATGAGTTTATACTGGACCCTGTAGTGAATGGGTAGCCATTGTAATGACTGGCACATGATGGAGGCATCGGTGAAGCGGCTGGACAGACATATGACCCTGGCTGCCGCATTCAAGATGGATTGGAGAAGAGAAAGTTTGGTAAGAGGGAGACCGATCAGAAGAGAGTTGCAGTAGTCCAGACGAGAATGAATAAGAGCAACAGTATGAGTCTTAGCAGTTTCAAAGGTGAGAAAAGGTCGTATTCTGGAGATGTTTTTAAGATGCAGGTGACAGGAGCGAGTGAGTGACCGGATATAGGGAGTAAAGAAAAGTTCGGTGTTGAATATGACCCCAAGACAGCGGGTATGCTGCTTGGGAGTTATGGTTGAACCCTCCAGGGTAATTTGGATGTTGGGTAGAGTGAGGATAGCAGAAGGGAGAAACACAAGTAGTTCAGTTTTGGAGAGATTTAGTTTCAGATAGAGGGAGGACATGAAGTTAGAGACAGCAGACAGACAATCCTTGGTATTTTGAATTAGGGTAGGGGTGATGTCAAGGGAAGAAGTGTATAATTGGGTATCGTCAGCATAGAGATGATACTGGAACCCAAATCTGCTGATTGCTTGTCCAATAGGGGCAGTGTATAGAGAGAAAAGGAGGGGGCCTAGGACTGAGCCCTGCCGAACCCCGATAGTAAGGGGACGAGGAGAGGAAGAGGAGCCTGCAAAAGATACAGTGAAGGAGCGGTCAGAGAGGTAGAAGGAGAACCAGGAGAGGGCTGTGTCCTTCAGGTCTATGGAGCGGAGCATATTGAGAAGGAGCTGGTGCTCCACAGTGTCAAATGCGGCAGATAGATGCAGCAGAATCAGCAGAGAGCAATGACCTTTGGATTTAGCTGTTATTAGATCATTAGAGACTTTAGTGAGGGCAGTTTCAGTGGAGTGTAAAGAGCGGAACTCAGATTGTAAGGAGTCAAGAAGAGAGTTATCCGAGAGATAGCGGATTAGACGGGAGTGGACCAAGCGTTCCAGGAGTTTAAAGATGAAGGAAAGGTTAGAGACAGGTCTATAGTTAGCAGTGCAGTTCTGGTCCAGGAAAGGCTTTTTAAGTAAAGGGGTTATGATGGCATGTTTAAATGAGGAGGGAAAGATACCTGAAGAAAGAGAGAGGTTAAATATTTTAGTCTGATGAGTGGTGACCACTGGTGAGAGAGACTGCAGGAGAGGTGAAGGAATGGGATCACTGTTGCGGGTTGTAGGCTGAGCAGAAGTGAGGAGCTTGGAAACTTCTTCTTCTGAAACAGGCTCAAAGATGTCTAGTGAGCTTGAGGTGCGGCAGGGAAGGGGATGCAGGCACTGAGGAGATTGGACTGAGATATCCTGATGGATGTGGCTGATTTTTTCTAGGAATAAGTGGCCAGATCCTCACCATTGAGATTGGTGATGGGGGCCTGTACTTTAGGTTTCAGGAGGGAGTTTAAGGTTTCAAAAAGTCATTTTGGGTTGTTGGATAGTGAAGTGATTATGATGGGGAAGTAGGATTGTTTGGCCAGAGACAGGGCAGAGTTATAGGTTTTGAGCATGAACTTATAGTGGATAAAGTCTTCTGCTAAGAGAGATTTTCTCCACTGCCGCTCTGCACACCTTGAGCAACGCAGAAGAAAGCGTGTTTTCATAGTGTGCCAGGGCTGCCGTTGTCTGTGTCGGGTCTTTCTGCATGTAGAAGGTGCTGCTTCAGCTAGGGCATTCTTCAGTGTAATATTGAAGTGTGACAATGTTAAGTCTGGATAGGAGAGGGAGGAGATGGGGGCAAAAGATGTGTGGAGGTTGTCCATAAGCTGCTGGGTATTAATGGTACATGTATTCCGATAAGTGTGGTAACTGGGGGTGTCCTGGGTGAGGAGACAATTCTTGACAGAGAATGAAAGAAGGTTGTGGTCCGAGAGCGGGAGAGGGGAGTTAGTAAAGTCGTTCAGTGATCCGGGACGGGAGAAAACAGGTCCAGAGTAATCCCGTCCTCATGCGTAGGGGAATTAGTGAACTGTGAGAGTTCGAATGAAGAAGTTATAGAAAGAATATGAGAGGCAGATTGGGAGAGGGGATCACTGGTGGGGATGTTAAAGTCTCCCATGATGAGGGTGGGGATGTCACAGGATAGAAAGTGAGTAAGCTGGGTGGCAAAATGGTCTAGAAACAGGTGGGAGGAGCCTGGAGGGCGATAAACAACCACCACCCGTAAGGAGAAGGGCTTAAAGAGTCTGATGGCGTGGATTTCAAAGGAAGGAAATGTAAGTGAGGGAACCGGGGGGATGACCTGGAGAGCACATTGTGATGAAAGAGGCAAACCAAGACCTCCACCCTATCTGTTCTCAGGTCTGGTGGTATGTGAAAATTTCAGCCCACCAAACGATAAAGCGGCAGCGGCGGTGGTGTCTGAGTGCTGGATCCAGGTTTCTGTAATAGCCAGAAGGTTAAGAGAATTAGAGAGGAAAAGATCGTGAATGTAAATTAGTTTGTTACACACAGACCGTGCATTCCAGAGAGCACAGTGGAAAGCAATAGGAGAAGGCATGCAGTGAATGTTAAGAAGATTAGCAGGGTTTCTATATGCATCTGGAGGAGAGTAATGTATGCAGGTGGAGGGAGGCACAGGGTTGGGGGAGATGTCTCCTGCAACTAGTAGAAGGAGAAAAAAACAGAAAGAGCAGGTGGTGGGATGATTTGTATGAACGTTTTGAGTGCTGCATGGAGGTAGTGGCTGTTTGGAGTGGGTAAGAAATGTCAGTAGAGCTTCAGAGTTATACATGGGTGAGGGGAGAAGGGAGGGGTGGATATAGAGAAAGTGACCAGAATGTGTTAAAGGGCGGGCGAGTTGTGAGAAAGCAGAAGTAAAAACAAATAAGAAGCAGATTGATATGATCAATGCATAATGTATTATGACTGACCAAGAAGCATGATTGTGTGAAAAACTTATGCACCATTTCCTATTAGGCGTTCATAGATGGCTGAGATAGGCATTTTGTGTGCCAGGCTGATATTCTTCAGAATAAGCCTAAAAGAAACAGTTTTAGAAAAATATACATTCATAGTTTTGGAAAGATTGTTTGGTGTGTATGCGCTAAATATTATTTTATTTTATATAAAATATGCAAAATAAACCCTGCTGAGACCAGAGATATCTTGCAGGGGGCACATGGATGTAGGACATGTCATTGTTGCAGGATGAAAACCACTGGGTCATCAACGCTCATCGGCTAGAGGATTTGACACGTGTGATTTTTTTTAGGCTTTTCCTGTATATTGTTGCCCCTGTCAACCACTATGGAATGAATGCATTTGCATGAATGGAGCAATTTTGCAATTCCCTACACAGCTGCAAGCTAGGTGCCACTGTGCTGGGTAACTATAGAAGAGAACTCATTGCTAAAGCAGAGCTGCAATCTCTTCATTCCTCCTATCAGTAATGATCGCAGACATTAGACTCCCTATAAAAAAGTTATGTCACATACGTAACGAACTGGGTGGTGGAACCACTGTGCCGTCATCCGAGGAGATGACAAAAGACTGACTGGCAATTCCAAGCTAGTGTGAACAGGTGCATACTAGGAGCAACCATCTCCATATACAATAAACAAAAAAGTCATGCTCTGTAGTGATAAATATTGGTAATATGAAATATATGAAATATGATATCAATGCTGCTTATGGATACCAGGAACAAGCTGAGGCGCTTAGCACATAATTTGGCCAATTCATGCATGCCCATTAGCCAACGACAAGGTGGTCTCAAACTGCTGGGTCCTAACGTGTCTAGTGTGAATACCTCTCTAAGACTCTCTAAGTCTGAATTTATGGGTAGATGTGAAAACCTCTCTTCAAAGCCTAAATTTATGGGTAGATGTGAATACCTCTCTTCAAAGCCTGAATTTATAGGTAGGTAGGACCCTGTTGCAATTAAAATCAACCACATGCTGGACGGCAGAGTGCTCAGTCAGAGAGCTACTATACAAATGACAAAAGACTGGCTCCCGTGCCTAGCTTCTGCGTTCAAACACCCCTCAGCAACCAAAGACTGCAAGGTCCCCAGACATTCTGGCCATGTACCCACATATTAGCCTCTCTGGATTCCCCAGGGATTCCTCTATTCATATATGTGCCTTCTCTTTTTTCGTGCACCACAAATAAAGTGATGTTATGATTAAGACCCTGGAAGGGTCGAAACATCAATTTATTTTGGTCACTTTACCATTCATTTCTGTGTCTTGTGCTCCCATTTTTGTTTTGCAATAAATTGGACACTTTATCTAAACGCATTACAACAGTGTGTAGTGAATTTTGATTTTTCCTGATTACAGGGCCTACACAGTCTGTTACACCAGCACCTCCCAACTATAGACAGAGTGCACGCTAATCTTACCATTTCATTAACTATATAACGGTGACCACAAAAAAAGTCTGATTTTCCATTTAAGATCGCACAAATTAAATAGACTCTATCACAGAGATCAAAATGAAAAAAATAGTAAATCAGTTAGGTAAAAAGTAATGAAATAAAAAATGTATTTATTTCCATTTTTCCATTAGGGTTAGAGTTGGGTTAAAGTGAATTGGGCTAAAGTTAGGGTTAGGGTTGGGCTAAAGTGAGTTGGGCTAAAGTTAGGGTTAGAGTTGGGCTAAAGTTAGGGTTAGGGTTGGGCTAAAGTTAGGGTTAGGGTTGGGATAAAGTTAGGGATAGAGTTGGGTTAAAGTTAAGGTTAGGGTTGGGCTAAAGTTAGGGTTAGGGTTGGGTTAAAGTTAGGGTTAGGGTTGGGCTAAAGTTAGGGTTAGAGTTGGGCTAAAGTTAGGATTAGGGTTGGGCTAAATTTAGAGTTAGGGCTGGGTTAGAGTTAGGGTTGTGGTTATGGTTGGGATTACGGTTAGGGTTGGGATTAGGGTTAGGGGTGTGTTGGAGTTAGGGTTGGAGTTAGAATTGGGGGTTCCACTGTTTAGGTACATCAGGGGTCTCCAAATGCGACATGGTGCCACCATTGATTCCAGCCAATTTTGCGTTCAAAAAGTCAAATGGTGTTCCTTCCCTTCTGAACCCTGACATGCACCCAAACAGTGGCTTTTTCCCACTCTGGAGAAATTGCATGACAAATTTTGTGGTTCTTTTTCTCTTTGTGAAAATGAAAAAATTTGGTCCCAAAGTAAATTTTTTATGAAAAAAGTAAAATGTTCATTTTTTACTTCCATATTGTTTTAGTTCTTGTGAGGCACCTGAAGGGTTAATAAACTTCTTGAATGTGGTTTTGCGTACCTTGAGGGGTGTAGTTTTTAGAATGGTGTCACTTTTGGGTATTTTCTGTTATATTGACCCCCCAAACTCACTTCAAATGTGAGGTGGTCCCTAAAAAATGGTTTTGTAAATTTTGTTGGAAAAATGAGAAATCGTTAGTCAAGTTTTAACCCTTATAACGTCCTAGCAAAAAAAAAATAATGTTTCCAAAATTGTACTGATGTAAAGTAGACATGTGGGAAATGTTATTTATTAACTATTTTGTATGACGCCACTCTCTGATTTAAGTTAATTAAATTAAGTTTGTAAATTGCAAAATTTTCAAAATGTTTGCCAAATTTCAGTTCTTTTTTATAAATAAATGCAAGTTATATCAAAGAAATGTAACCACTAACATGAAGTAAAATATGTCACGAAAAGAAAATCTCAGAATCGGTGGTATACAGGGCTGGACTGGCCATCGGGCTCTTCTGGCAAATGCCAGAAGGGCCGGTGGCAGTAGTGGGCCGCTCGCCAGCGCCGACTCCCCCCCAGCGCCGAATCACCCCCCACCAGCGCCGCCGGATTCAACTATACCGGCGTCTATGAAGCCGGTACAGTTGAATGCAATGATGGAGGAGAGAGCGTCTGCTGTTGCTCCCTCTCCCATCAATCATCGCTCTGCTTCTGACACTGCGGGTGTGCGATGTCATGGGTGTCGGGCGGGCAGACTGCAGCTGCTGAAACCAGAGTTGGGAGCAGCGCGGGGCACGAGGAGAGATGAGTAGAGTTTTTTTTTTTTTAAATATATCAATGAGTGATAACTGGATTGTGGGGCTATGGGGGGCTGTATTGCATTCTATGGGGGCTGGCTGCATTACATTTTATGAGGGCTGGCTACATTACATTCTATGGGGGCTGGCTGCATTACATTCTATGGGGCTGTGCTGCATTACATTCTATGGGGGCTGTGCTGCATTACATTCTATTGGGGCTGTGCTGCATTATATTCTATGGGGGCTGGCTGCATTACATTCTATGGGGCTGGCTGCATTATATTCTATGGGTGGCTGGCTGCATTACATCTATGATGGTCTGGCTGCATTATATTCTATGGGGGCTGGCTGCATTACATTCTATGGGAGCTGGCTGCATTACATTCTATGCTGGGCTGTATTACCTTCTATGGGGGAGGGCTGTATTACATTCTATGTGGGAGGGCTGTATTACATTCTATGGGGGCCTGTATTACATTCTATGAGGGGTGTTATGATCAGGTGGCCTTGGAGCAGCATGAAAAGACCTTCGCTGGAGCAGTGGTAACTTTACTGACCGCAAACCCTGATCCTATCACCGCAACTAGAAGTAGCCGTGGGGTGTGCCTAACCAGACCTAGACACCTCGACACAGCCTAAGGACTAAATATCCCTAAAGATGGCAATAGGAAAACTTTCTTGCCTCAGAGTAGATCCCCAAAGGATAGGTAGCCCCCACAAATAATGACTGTGAGTAGGAGAGGAAAAGACACACGCAGACAGAAAACAGGGATAAGCAAAGGAGGCCACTTCTACCTAGATAGGAAAGGATAGTACAGGATACTATGCGGTCAGCATAAAACACTACAAAATATCCACAGCAGAAAAATACAAAAACTCCACCACCTAACTAAAGATGTGGAGAGTATATCTGCGACTCCAGCGAGTCCAACTAGACTGAGAAAAACATCAGGCACAGTCTGGCAGGAACAAAATAGAAACAAGATAAGCACAGAAAATAAACACACAGCAGTGTGTCTAAAAAATGAAGCAAACACTTATCTTAGCTGAATTGGCAGCAAGCAGGAGAGGCCAGGCAGAGGACCAACACTTCCAAAGGAACATTGACTACTAGCAAGGACTAATGAGTCCTGCACAGCTAAATACCCCAGTCAGAATTGCAATTAGCAAAAACACCTGTCCAAGAATGCTGCTCAGGAATAACTGCATTACCATCAACAACCACTGGAAGGAGCCCAAGAGCAGAATTCACAACAGAGAGGGCTGTATTACATTCTATGGGGGCTACATTATATTCTATGGGGGGCTGTATTAAATTCTATGGGGAGGTGGGCTGTATTACATTCTATGGGGGCTGTATTACATTCTATGGGGGCTACATTATATTCTATGGGGGGGGCTGTATTAAATTCTATGGGGAGGTGGGCTGTATTACATTCTATGGGGGCTGTATTACATTATATGGGGGCTACATTATATTCTATGGGGGGCTGTATTAAATTCTATGGGGAGGTGGGCTGTATTACATTCTATGGGGGCTGTATTACATTCTATGGGGTGCTGTATTATATTCTATGGAGGGGCTACATTATATTCTATGGGGGCTGCATTATGCTCTATGAGAGGGCTACCATATATATGCAGGGGCTACATTTTACTATATGAGGGGCTGCATTATATTCTCTGGGGGTTACATTATACTCAGAGGGCTACAATATATTCTGTGGGGTGGCTGCATTATACTCTGGGATGGCATCATTATATTATATGTGGGCTACATTATACTGTATCGAGGACTATGGGGAATACATTAAACTATATGAAGAACTATGGGGTGCATTATACTATGGGAAGCAAATTGTACTACAGGGATGACAATGGTTGGGCATTATACTATATGGAGCACTATGAGGAATTTATTATACTATTTGGAGGACTATGAGGAGTGTATTATACTATATGGAGGACTGTGGCAGTACATTATACTATATGGAGGACTGAGGAGTGTATTATACTATATGGAGGACTGAGGTGCACATTATAATATATGGAGGAGTGTATTATACTAAACAAGCGAAATGCTGCCTATTCATCGAATGATTGGATTGTTTATGTGGGAACAGAAATCCTTGTTCTCAGCTAGCACCTTGCCGGTGTAAACTGTAGTTGTGCTGTTGATAACATGATACTGTATGGGGACAGATTGATCTAATTGTGATTGTTCTGTTCCCTTCATTCATACTCAGTTGGTGTAAAGAGGCCGGGAAACAAGCAAATTACTTCAGTATTGTCAATCACACTCGTTTAGCGGCCTGAGATCAGCGCATCTAAATACAGCAGAAATGCTTCGCAGGCAGACCAGGCAAGGATGATGACAGTTGTAGTTAACATCCGGCACCTGGGAATAGCGCTAACTCTACTGCTTTTCCCAGCCGCCAGAGCATTTAATTCTGGTATGTGTAATGATTTTTAGGGTTGATGTTAGCTGCGTAATGTCAGCTGCCATCAATCCCTGGTGTAAGTAATGGAGAGGTGTCTATCAGACACCCCCACTACTAGCCCAGACCTGGCGAGATCCAGCGACTCTGAAGAGCAGTGACGGTAGTAACAGTACCACTAATCACAGTCACCGATCTCAGCGCAAGACCCGGAATATCTGAAGAGCGGTGACGCTACTGATGTCACCGCTCTTCAGAGTCGCCGTGTCTGGTGCTGCGCAGCAGAACCAAAAGTGGCTGTAGGCAAAGTTTATGGAGCATCAGAATGAGGTTCCATAGCCTTTTGTCGTCTCGATCCCTTAATTATGTACGAGATCCAGTTATGTAGGTAAAGTAGCGGCTTTTCTGGGTACTGCAACAAAAAGCAATAAATAGGACTGAGCTGTAATGCTGGATACAGCTGTGATTATATGTTATATAGTCATGTTACACTCCCCTCACTTCTTGTAACCTACAAGTGTACAAAGATATTATACAGTCAACATGTGACAAGTGGGCCTGTGTAACTTCGAATGCAGGGCGGAATTTAGTACCAGTCTGGCCCTGGTGGTATATGTTGAAGCGTTCCAGAGCTATAACCTCATAAAGTGACAGTGGTCAGAATTGTAAAAATTGGCTTGGTCATTAAGTACCAAATTGGCTATGTCATTAAGGGATTAAAATAGAAAAGTGCTAGAAAAAATGAATAGAGGAACCAGATTCAGAGTATGCATTGCGTGAAGTTAATACATATACAGTAGAAACCAGAGGTTTACTGTACATACACTATATAACCAACACATATGGATGTTTTTCTCAATATCTGACATGAAATCAGAATAAACCTTTCCAGCTTTAGGTCAATTAGGATTACCTGTTGTGAATTCTGTGGCAGAGCTCCCTCCTGTGGTCACAAGTGGTACTTCGGCTGATTCTCTCTGTGAGCTTCCGTTGGTGGAGGAAAGTGGTACTGCGGCTTCTGAGTTTCCTTCCTCAGGTGATGTGGTGAAGTCGTTAGGTGCTGCTCTATTTAACTCCACCTAGTGCTTTGATCCTGGCTTCCAATCAATGTTCTAGTATTGGACCTGTTTCCTCCTGGATCGTTCCTGTGGCCTGCTGCTCTGCATAGCTAAGTTCTGCTTTGCTATTATGTTTGCTGCTTTTTTCTGTCCAGCTTGTCAATTTGTTTTTTCCTGCTTGCTGGAAGCTCTGGGACGCAGAGGGTGTACCTCCGTGCCGTTAGTTCGGTACGGAGGGTCTTTTTGCCCCCTTTGCGTGGTTTTTGTAGGGTTTTGTGTTGACCGCAAAGTTACCTTTCCTATCCTCGCTCTGTTCAGAAAGTCGGGCCTCACTTTGCTAAATCTATTTCATCTCTACGTTTGTCTTTTCATCTTAACTCACAGTCATTATATGTGGGGGCTGCCTTTTCCTTTGGGGTATTTCTCTGAGGCAAGGTAGGCTTATTTTCTATCTTCAGGCTAGCTAGTTTCTCAGGCTGTGCCGAGTTGCATAGGGAGCGTTAGGCGCAATCCACGG
Source organism: Ranitomeya imitator (assembly GCF_032444005.1). Classification (NCBI taxonomy): domain Eukaryota; kingdom Metazoa; phylum Chordata; class Amphibia; order Anura; family Dendrobatidae; genus Ranitomeya; species Ranitomeya imitator. The sequence continues at coordinate 546,308,522 of NC_091283.1, read as the reverse complement.
CTGCCTCTAGTGTGGGTTGGAGAGGATTAGGGATTGCGTTCAGCAGAGTTCCCACGTCTCAGAGCTCGTTCTATGTTTTTGGGTTATTGTCAGGTCACTGTATGTGCTCTGACCTCTATGTCCATTGTGGTACTGAATTACCTTATCATAACAATTACCATAATTATTAATATTTGTCAAATGCCAGAATAATGAGAGAGACATAATGCTTTAAGGCATTTTTATTTATGTACTTACTTTATTGCTTATTTATTACAAAAGGGAGCAATAGGACAGTCTTTGCTGCTAAAAACTTTCATACTATGTTCAATTTAAAGTCCTATCCTTTCAACTGTGCTATTATATAATGACAACAATAAGGTGCATAGTTTGTCGAAAGACATTTTAATATGACTGAAAAGCTGAGTGTAAATCCACTATTACCTGCCAATGTGAGCCGCTATGCATATGATGGCGTCCCTCTGCCCCGACGCGTGTTTTGCTCTGCTTCTTCGGGAGGGAAAGGGTTGCAGAGACACCAGTTTTACAATATACACTAGCTAGCTATCAAAAGGGGTTGTCCCACAAGCAATGTACATTTTAATTATTAGATTTTTGAATAATAATGATCTCCACAACTGGATGTGTGAAAAAAAATGTTCCTGGGCTGAGATAATCTTATAAATGTGCCCCTACTGGGTACTGTGTAATGGCTGTGTCTGACCATACAGGAACATGTGAAATTTGAATAGCAATACGGCTTTGGAGGACTAGGAAAAAATATGAGATGCTTAGCATAAAATTTGGCCAAATAGTATGTGCCCATCAACCGTCGTCAAGGTGGTCTCCGCCTAATTGGTCCCTGACCTGTGTGAATACCTCTCTAAAGCTGATGACTGAATTCCTGGGTGAATGAGGACACCTCTGTCAGCAATGCCTGTATTTATGGGTAAGTAGGGATATATTGTATATGGAGGTAGCTCCTCCTGGTATGCACCCATTCACACTAGTCTGGATGATCCAGTCAGTTTTTTGTCCTTTGTAATGTTAGCTTACTGACCAAGCACTCCGCCCTCCACCAGGTGGTGATTTTAATTACAGCAGGTCCCTATCCAAAGGAAATGTCTAACGAATAGAACTCTATAGTGACAAGATGCATAGGGGAAGAGAACAGAGTAAGAGATGATATTCGATTCGCACTGCTCGGTCCTTTGCAGTAGCCGGTCACTTTTGGGGATGGCGTCCTCAGCCCACGCAATGTCATTATGTGCCTTGTGCCTCGATATTAGTGGCATCCAGGATGCTATGCCGAGGATGTTGGGCACAAAAGATGTAGAATAGGAGAAAGAATCATTGTACTTTTGAACATATAATAAATGTATAAAACTAATGACAATAAATCATATGGGATACTCGTGGCAACTAATAAGATCCCCTGTTTTATTTTATAACCTGCACTGGACAAATAAGACACAAAATCCAATTGGTTATTATGAGTTGCACTGTTACTTCATGTCTGTACTAGTCTTGATATCTGAGCTTCTTTGTTCTGTTGAAGGCTGAAATTGCAGCTGTATAACCGAGCAACTAGGAGCTTTAGCTCTGTCATATTTAATGATACACTACATACTTACGAGTTGAAGATTAGGGTTTAAAAAAAGAAACTTCTTTGCTTAAGCAAATATCTACAGATGTCTAGAAATTAAAGATGAATTAAAGATAATTGGCGAGAATGTTCATTCTAACCTCAAATTCTTGAATCAAACTCTTGACAAATTTTACCATAGAAATTAGAAGCCGCATTTAACATTCATAAGACTAAAAGGTTCTGAGAGCTCAGCTTGCTACGGAAGAAGTGAAGGATGTCAGCTTGTTGGGAGGCAGTTGTGCATTTTGTTTGCATATTTTTGGGTCTGCGTGCACACATTGGGAGTCAGGCGTTCTTAAAGCAGCTGAAAACAGGCAGATATGAATTACATTTGTACTTACAAGGATTTTTCTGTGGTAGGTATTATACTGGTAATATTGATTGGTTAAGGGTGTGAGCAATGGGGCCCACACTAAAAATGATAGACAATTGTCTAATACCATAACATCACATATCGGATTTATACTTTATTGAGTTCATTGTAAAAATTCCAATTGATTAAGACAGATATATGATTACTGAGTTTGAGTAATTGTCCATTTAGGGGAACTAGTAATCGGGATATGAGCCTTTGCAGGAACGCTCGGTGCCGACTAATAGCCAATTTACACAGTCTGGTGGAATGATTTTTAAGTCAGTTTAAAAATCACTATTATCTACTGCACAATAAAAATGGAAACACATCCATCCATATGATAAAGAAGTCTTTATTAAAGGGGAAGAAAGACTATTTAAAAATTGATGGATCCATTATGGATCATAATCCTGACGCGGTTTTGGCGCACACTGTGCCCTTAGTCATATAACTAAGTCCACCGGTTTTTAAATAGTTCTGTAGGACTCTTCAATAAAGTCTCCCTTATCATGTGGATGGATGTGCCTCCTTCCATGTTTTCTTCTCCTACTTAACGGCTGTGCATCACCAGCAGGATTTAGCACCCATGCATTGGTGTCCCGGTGTAACTTGGATAATATCAGCCTGGTGAGCTTGCCTTTTCTTTTTTGTATAATCTACAGCACATCATCCTTTTGTGCCCAAATGATGTGCTGTCCGCAAAATGATATTCGATAAGCACAGAACTATCATTCTCTAGAATGTACATTTACATTTGAAATCGATTGCTGATGACTGTCCTATACGAAAAGGCAAGGTGCTTCATGGGCCCACATATTTCCATAGACTGGATGCAATTTGAAGGCCTTATTTTGATAAGCCTATAAAGGAACCCATATAAGATAATAATGACTAAAACGAAAAATCCAATATGCATATCACAGGACTATTATTTCATATGGATTGAATACGTTGTTAGGACTGGCGGAACGCACCAAGACAGATGATAAAGGTGCGTTCGCAGTCCGGGGTCCACCGTGCAGGTGAGAACCTGCTGCTAGCAATTTGCAGACAATATGGCGGTACACTAAAGTATACACGCGTGGGTTAAACCTCACCCAGCGTGAAGAAAGCGATCCTGTTAATTCACAGGACCGCAGTACCGCACTAGTGCGCGAGCAAGTGGTCAGCGGACTTAACCCCAGAAGGGATTGAAGCCCGATTAGACCCTTGCTGGCGTAACACCGCAACTGGGTGTGTAGAGAACCTTAAGAAATATATGTGCACAAGAGTGCGAGCGATGCCGCACTAACGGACGCCACTAACCACCCAGACTCGGATATGGAAAGCGCAAGGCAGGTGCACGGCGCCGTACTGGCAGGCACAGCTACAGGACGCTGAGATGTGTGTTTAGTGCTGTAGGCTAAGTCGGGCGCTAGATAGCAGCCATACACCTTCCGCGAACAGACATTCAATAGGGTAGGGGTTTCCAAGGACGACTTGCACTCACAACATACACACATAAGCAATTGTAAGATAATACTAGCGCATGGCCGTGCGGTCATGCGCAGTTTATATAGCAGCAGCACAGGAAGAGGCCACAGCACCTTTGCCCTTCCAGGGCCTGCAAAGAGGACCAATGGAATGTGCTGCAGAGCCTGAGCACATGACCCTCGATCTCCAACGGGAGACCTTATGCTGGGCATGCTCAGTACGTGCAGACAAGGACTTAGTCCCAGGGAAGTCCGCTCGCTGCTGACCAGCATTGACTTTAATGGCAGAGACTGGAGAAGCAGCAGTAACTCTCAGAACAGAGTGAGGATGAGCAAGACGCTGGGACCGACGTCTTTGCTGAGCAGACTCCACTGCGGCTGGACAAGAATGGGAGACCGCAGCGGAGGCGGCTCGAGATTCCCCCTGTGCAGAAGCGGGAACTCGACCCCTAACATTACCCCCCCTCCTAGGGCCCCCCCCTCCTTGGGCCTCGCTACGTTCGAAGGCAGCAATGAGCTGCGGAGCCCGAATGTGCTCAGCAGGCTCCCAGGATCTATCCTCAGGGCCGTAACCCCTCCAGTCCACTAAATAAAATTTTTTGCCACGAACCACCTTGTACCCCAAGATCGCGTTCACCTCGTAATCGTCCGTAGACGAACCCGACGTCTCAGTAGATGACTCAGAAAACCGGGACATGTAGACGGGCTTAAGGAGGGACACGTGAAAGGTGTCGGTGATACCCAGGCGTGGAGGAAGGGCCAGACGGTAAACCACAGGATTAACCTGTTCGAGGACCTTAAAAGGACCTAAGTAGCGAGGTGCAAACTTGGTGGACTCAACTCGCAGCCTGATGTTACGGGCGGAGAGCCACACTAAGTCGCCAGGAGCAAAGGTTGGAGCGGGGCGCCGATGTGCATCGGCGGAGGACCTCATTCTCTCCTTGGAAGCCTGAATAGCATCCTGAGTGCGATCCCAAATGTCCCGTGCCTCCACAGCCCAGTCTGCCACCCTGGAATCGGCGGAAGACACGGGCATGGGCACAGGTACCCTCGGATGCTGACCATAGTTAAGGAGGAATGGAGTCTGTCCAGTGGAATCAGCGACAGCATTGTTAAGAGCAAACTCCGCCCATGGTAGCAAAGATGCCCAGTCATCCTGCTTAGCAGAAACAAAATGTCGCAGATATGTGACCAAGGTCTGGTTGGCTCTCTCTACCAACCCATTCGTCTCGGGATGATAAGCCGAAGAGAGATTCAACTCGATACTGAGAAGACGACAAAGCTCTCTCCAGAACCGAGACGCAAACTGGGGACCTCGGTCACTGACAATTTTGTCTGGCATACCGTGAAGACGAAAGATGTGTTTGACAAACAACGCTGCCAAGGCCCGTGCAGAAGGTAACCGGGGAAGTGGCACCAAATGCACCATTTTAGAAAAATGGTCGGTGATTACCCAAATAATGGTACAGCCACGAGACTTGGGCAAACCCACAACAAAATCCATCCCGACCATCTCCCAGGGCCTGTCTGCCACCGGCAGAGGGTATAACAAACCAGCTGGCCGTTGTCGGGAAGACTTATTCTTGGCACAAGAGACACATGCCCGAACGTAGTCTCCGACGTCACGAACCATATGTGGCCACCAGTACGTCCTCGCCAGTAGCTCAGAGGTCCTTTTAGCCCCAAAGTGTCCACCCACTCTGGACGAATGAGCCCAAGAGAGAACCTCCGGACGCAAATTGATGGGAACAAAAGTCTTGCCCGGGGGCACAGACTCCAGCGAAACCGGAGCTACAGTTCTCAGACTCTCCGAAGGGACAATGAGCCGAGGCTCGTCCTCCTCCTCCTCAGCTGACACGAAGGAGCGAGAGAGAGCGTCGGCACGAATGTTCTTCTCCCCGGCGAGATAATGTAGGGTAAAGTGGAACCGGGAGAAAAACAAGGACCATCTGGCCTGACGAGAATTCAGCCGCTGGGCTGTTTGTAAATAGACCAAATTCTTGTGATCCGTGAAAACCTGGAATGGGAATCGGGCACCCTCCAAGAGATCTCTCCACTCTGAAAAGGCCAACTTCATTGCCAACAACTCTCTATCCCCGATGGAGTAATTTCTCTCCGCTGGTGTGAAGGTCTTAGAGAAAAAGAAGCATGGATGCTTCCGACCCTGAGCATCCTTTTGATAGAGGACTGCTCCAGCACCAACGGATGAGGCATCCACTTCCAAAAGGAATGGCTTACCCACATCGGGACGATGTAAGATAGGAGCGCTGGCAAAATGGGTCTTTATAGAAGAGAAGGCCTTGGAGACCCCTTCGGACCACAATTTGGGATTCGCTCCCTTCTTGGTGAGGGATACCAAGGGAGCTACCAAAGTTGAAAAGTGGGGAATGAACTGGCGATAGTAATTTATGAACCCCATAAAGCGCTGCACCGCTTTAAGAGAATGGGGTTCCTGCCAGTCCATCACTGCTTGTAGTTTGGCAGGATCCATAGCCAATCCCTGGGCCGAGACAATATAGCCCAGGAAAGGCAAGGACTCCTGTTCAAACACACACTTCTCCAACTTTGCATACAAGGAATTTGCCCGTAAGAGTTCGAAGACTCTGCCAACATCTCTCCGGTGGGAGTCAATATCTGGAGAAAAGATGAGAATATCATCCAGATAGACTACGACCGAGGTAGAAAGCATATCCCGGAAGATATCGTTGACGAAGTCCTGAAAAACGGCTGGGGCATTACAGAGCCCGAAAGGCATCACCAGGTACTCATAGTGCCCATCCCTGGTATTGAAAGCCGTCTTCCACTCGTCCCCCTCACGGATACGAATCAGATTGTAGGCACCCCGCAGATCTAACTTGGTGAATATTTTAGCTCCCCTTAACCTGTCAAAGAGCTCCGATATCAGGGGCAACGGGTATTTATTCTTAATAGTGATAGCATTGAGACCCCTGTAATCGATGCAAGGACGTAACTCTCCGTTCTTCTTCTGCACGAAGAAGAATCCCGCCCCTGCCGGAGACACTGACTTCCTTATAAATCCTCTTGCTAAATTCTCCTGAATGTATTGAGACATAGCCTCCGTCTCAGGGAGAGAGAGGGGATATACCCTTCCCCTAGGAGGTTCAGCTCCCGGCAAGAGGTCGATAGGACAGTCGTAAGGGCGATGGGGCGGTAGAGTCTCAGCAGCCTTTTTAGAGAACACGTCTGCATAACACCAATAATACCTGGGAAGCAACGAGAGATCTGCGGGTACCTGGGTAGTAGAGACCTGTACACACTCACTCACACATCTGCCCAAACATGACTTACTCCAGCCCAATATTTTCCCTGAGGACCACTCAATATGTGGCGAGTGGAAACGGAGCCAGGGTATTCCCAGCAAAATCTCATCCATTCCCTCAGGAAGGACAAGAAGGGAAATAATCTCCTGGTGGGAAGGAGACATGGACAGCGATAACGGGACTGTCTGGTGCGTGATTTGCAGTGAGAGTGTTGCCCCATTCACAACTCTAACCGTTATTGGTTTGGCGAGCATGACCAGTGGTATAGCATGACGTGTAGCAAAAGCAGAGGACATGAAACTTCCCTCTGCTCCTGAATCCACACAAAGCTCGACTGTAAGAGTGGAGGAGCCTAACAGGATTGTCCCTTTAAAGGACAGTTTGGAGGAGAATGCTGCTGTGTCTAGTGAACCTCCCCCAATGGCCACTAGACGCGATCGTTTCCCGACCGCCGCGGACATTTATTGGCGTAATGTCCATGTTGTCGACAGTTATTACAAACTACGGGTACTCGAGCGGCTAGAGATTTAGGTCCCGCTCGAGAAACCTCCATGGCCTCATGAGAATCTGACGCCAAGACAGGAGATTCCAGAGGTCTGGCGAAAGTTGGAGCCAGCCGAAACCTCTGCCTACACTGGGTCCGCTCCAACCTCCGCTCGTGAAAACGGAGGTCGATGCGGGTAGACACGGAAATAAGTTCCTCCAGTGTGGCCGGTATCTCCCTAGTGGCCAAGGCGTCTTTCACGTGGTCTGCCAGTCCCCTCCAGAACACCGGAATAAGAACTTTGTCTGGCCACTCTAACTCTGAAGCTAGAGTCCGGAACTGAATGGCAAACTGGCTGACCACGGAGGTACCCTGTGTAATGGACAACAATTGGAGTGCGGTGTCGTGGGTAACCCGAGGCCCTAAAAAGACCTGCTTCAGAGTGTCCAAGAAGAGAGGAGCACTCTGTACCACACGATCATCTCGCTCCCAGAGTGGCGTTGCCCACTCCAACGCCCTGCCCGACAAGAGAGATAGGATAAATCCCACTCTCGCCCGCTCCGTAGGAAAACGTGACGCCAGGAGCTCAAGATGTATAGAGCACTGACTCACGAATCCACGACAATGTTTGCTGTCGCCAGCAAACTTGTCAGGTAGTGGGAGACGGGATAAAGTCGGAGCAGGGGTGGCAGTGGACAAACTGGCTGCGGCTACACTTGCAGCCTGCACAGCTACAGCAGTGACATCCACAGCTGAGGTTGTACGCTCAAGAGCCGCCAACCTTCCCTCCAGCTGCTGGATGTACCGCTGTAAACGCTGGTCGTCCGCCATTTTTACTAGCCAGACCCTGGCGCTAGTATTCTGTTAGGACTGGCGGAACGCACCAAGACAGATGATAAAGGTGCGTTCGCAGTCCGGGGTCCACCGTGCAGGTGAGAACCTGCTGCTAGCAATTTGCAGACAATATGGCGGTACACTAAAGTATACACGCGTGGGTTAAACCTCACCCAGCGTGAAGAAAGCGATCCTGTTAATTCACAGGACCGCAGTACCGCACTAGTGCGCGAGCAAGTGGTCAGCGGACTTAACCCCAGAAGGGATTGAAGCCAGATTAGACCCTTGCTGGCGTAACACCGCAACTGGGTGTGTAGAGAACCTTAAGAAATATATGTGCACAAGAGTGCGAGCGATGCCGCACTAACGGACGCCACTAACCACCCAGACTCGGGTATGGAAAGCGCAAGGCAGGTGCACGGCGCCGTACTGGCAGGCACAGCTACAGGACGCTGAGATGTGTGTTTAGTGCTGTAGGCTAAGTAGGGCGCTAGATAGCAGCCATACACCTTCCGCGAACAGACATTCAATAGGGTAGGGGTTTCCAAGGACGACTTGCACTCACAACATACACACATAAGCAATTGTAAGATAATACTAGCGCATGGCCGTGCGGTCATGCGCAGTTTATATAGCAGCAGCACAGGAAGAGGCCACAGCACCTTTGCCCTTCCAGGGCCTGCAAAGAGGACCAATGGAATGTGCTGCAGAGCCTGAGCACATGACCCTCGATCTCCAACGGGAGACCTTATGCTGGGCATGCTCAGTACGTGCAGACAAGGACTTAGTCCCAGGGAAGTCCGCTCGCTGCTGACCAGCATTGACTTTAATGGCAGAGACTGGAGAAGCAGCAGTAACTCTCAGAACAGAGTGAGGATGAGCAAGACGCTGGGACCGACGTCTTTGCTGAGCAGACTCCACTGCGGCTGGACAAGAATGGGAGACCGCAGCGGAGGCGGCTCGAGATTCCCCCTGTGCAGAAGCGGGAACTCGACCCCTAACATACGTCTTCACAGTTCTCGATGATTGATGATTTTGTATAGTTTTCCTAATCAGTACTGATCCAAAAAAGAATTCTTCACTTTATATCTGACCAGCCTCAGAAACAATGTGATAACATCAAGGATTTGGCTGCCGTTCACAGTACGGTGCACTGGAGATCTAATTCACACATCTCTAGATGATCAATCTGCTAGGCATTGCTGTTGAGATCAATCTGTGGATTTACGCTGACTCACATTGGCCTTTTTTGTTGTTGTGGTAGTATTATATGGGGTCATCAACAACATTTTCTGTCACCAGAAATGCAAATTGTAGTTTTGAGTGGAGTTTCCTTTTAAATATCTGTTAAAAACACTTACTGTATAAATTACCACTTTGACCGTTACCTGTCATGTGCCTTCAGCTAGTGAAATCTGGATAATATGGAATTTAAATTATATATATTACATAAAAGTAAAATAATAGTACAGCGATGGCTGCACAGCAAAGTAGAGTTGTGACAAGACTGAGTGATCTGATAATCAGTTTTACACACTGTCAACAGCAGTCACATTATGGGAAAAAAAAGCCTTTTTCTGTTTCTTGCAGTTGAAGTGGGATGACAGATCCTGCAAGATTTTTCCACTAAGGTGTTTCTTAAACCACAACAATACAACCAAAATGTCACTTGAGGAAACTCAAGAGTGATATAATAATTTGAGCACAGTCCAGTGTTTCACACGCACCCATAGACTTATATAGCCGCACATGGACCGATTCTCGAATGCACTCGCAGCATGCTGTAATTTTTTCTCAGGCTGAATCTGTATGAGAAAAAAATTTCAGATTTGCACTTCTCCATAGTATAACATTGGTCAGAGTGATATGTGATAAAACTGATAAAACATTGCATAGCACTTAGCCATGTTATATGGTAGTGTAACCATAAAACTAGTCTGAACTGTTACCCTTGCTGTAACCTTAACCACGCTAACGCTAGTCATATCCATAACCCTTGCCCTAACACTAATCATAGACCTAACCCTAGTCCTCTCCATAACCCTTGTCCTAACCCTAACATTAATCCTAGACCTAACCCTAGTTCTCTCCATAACCCTTGTCCTAACCATAACACTAATCATAGACCTAACCCTAGTCCTCTCCATATCCCTTGTCCTAACCCTAACAGTAATCCTAGACCTAACCCTAGTCCTCTCCATAACCCTTATCCTAACCCTAACACTAATCCTAGACCTAACCCTAGTCCTCTCCATAACCCTTGTCCTAACCCTAACACTAATCATAGACCTAACCCTAGTCCTCTCCATAACCCTTGTCCTAACCCTAACACTAATCCTAGACCTAACCCTAGTCCTCTCCATAACCCTTGTCCTAACCCTAACACTAATCCTAGACCTAACCCTAGTCCTCTCCATAACCCTTGTCCTAACCCTAACACTAATCCTAGACCTATCCTTAGTCCTAAACCTATTCTTACTCCTACCCTCACCCTAGTAAGAAATGGAAATATATGTAAAAACATAAAGGTTATTAAAACATTAGCTTTTTTTTCTTCTTTTTTTTTACAGAGAACATTTTTAAATTTGGGTCAGGTCTGACTTTGTCACTGCTCTCACAAATTTACAAGTTACAGGAGAGGCTTGGAGCCGTGGGAGAGCGCGGTGTCATCTCATTTGCTGTCTGTGCTGGATGCAGCAGCTGAAGTGAGTTTGTCTTCAGCTTTTGCACTCGGTATTGGCAGCTATTGAGACATATGACATATTATGCACATATTCCAAATGTCGATACAGTCAGTCACTTTCACCCATCTGGTGTACAGTTATTGCATATGCTATAAATGTCTGATAGGTGGTAGTTTTCCACAACCTCACCTATAAAGAGCAGATGTATACGGAAAAGAAATAGGCAAAAATAGGACTGCACCTCGAAACACAGTTTCATAGCTGGGTATCGCAACTTTACTATTTCTGAGGCTTGGTCATGGCCCTAAGTGCTGGCCTATTGTGAGCAACAGGCCGATGAGGTCCTGAGGACTGGAAAGCAGAGAGCAAGCAGCAAGGCAGCTGGCGAGGTGGACCCTGAGAGGAGCATTATGATTTTTTTTTTAGCTTTTTGTATCTTTTGTTTATTATGCCCTGAGGTCTAGAAAGATTTCAGAGCATATTAAAAACATTCAATTTGTGAAGAATAACTTAACTGCGAGTCACATTTCCTGGCGTAATTCACACAAAACTGGCAAATGCACATATCAAAAGATCAGCCAATAAAAGAGAAAATAAAAACGAATGGCACTAAGAAATATGTCTACTTACTGGTGGAGTAGATGAGCTCTGAGTCCACGGCACATAGCAGAGTGAATACACGATGATGAAGGTGCTTGCTGAAGAAATCACACATGAAGCAATCCAATGAAAAGATAAAAGAAAAAAAGAGTAGCAACACTTTGCTCTTTCATGGCATGTAAACCTTAGTCCTTTATTACAAAAAGTTTTGCATGGACATGGTTTTACGGGCAGGACAAAGTGCAGATAAAACAGGCAAAAGGACAGGACAGCAGCCTTTTTGAATTAAGATACGCTTCCACGGGTCCAGGTAGCGTCACTTGACAGCAGATTGCCATTTGGCTTGGCAGTGCTTATTCAGTTCTCAGATACAGACCATTTGTCAACATGGGCAAAACTCACACATGGCAGGTCTCTCTATTAGGTTCATCATCGGTCCAGGTGATTAAAGTAGCATGATCGCACCTCATGTGACCACAGGCTAATCAAGGCCATTCCTACCTATCATGGCTCCTAAGTAGGAACCTTCCCAGTGTCATGCATGGTTAGAGTCACAGACAAATTCCATGAAAACTAAAATGTTTTACATAAAAAGTAGGTACAAACAGGCCAGAAATGTAAAATCCACAAGACCATGTAAAGTTGCAATGTGGGTCAATGTAAGTCATATGTTGAGGCGCATAGTGCACTACAAACTTATATATGACATTAACATGAGTACAAAAACTGTGCGTCAGGAACTCCACAATTTGGCTTTTAATGGCTCAGCAGCTGCATGCAAGCCATACATCTTCAAGAGCAATGCCAAGCATCAGATGGAGTGGTGTGAAGCATGCTGCCACTGAAGTCTGGAGCAGCTGAAATGTGTTCTGTGAAGTTATAAATCTTGGAAGTCTAATTGATGAAACTGAGTTTGGCTATTGCTAGGAGGATGTTACCTGCCTGGTTGCGTTGTGCAAACTGTAAAGTAAATTAAGGTCCATAAAGGTATAGTTGGGTGAGGATAGTTTAGAAGGCAGGTCACACAGCGTCCTGACCTCATCCATAAAGACACCTTTGGTGTGAACCAGAATGGAGATTGTGGACCAGGACCTCTTGTTTAGCATCAGTGTCTGACGTCATAAATAGTATTCGAGATGAGTTGCCAAAAATTCCCATAGACACGTTCCAAAATCATGTTGAAAGCCTTCCCAGAATAGTGGAAGTGTTATAGCTGCAGAGTGGGAACAGACTTTATATTAACGCTGATTGATTTGGAATGGAATGTCATATAAGCTGTAAATTTGTCCATATAGTAAAGTAAATACATTTTTTCTGTGAACCTGAAGGGTGGATCCCTCAACAAACAGTATATACGGAGGTGCAGTTACAGCCATAAGAAACTGCCATGTGCAATTGATTAGTAGTTTAGTCCATTAGGGGGCTGTGGAGGTCGGGTTACATTTACTAAACAGAAAAATCAGAGCTGTAATCATAAAGGCCTCCCCTCGTAGACGATTCCATAATAACGGACTGAAAGTACATAATTCAGGATCGTGTAGGTAAGATACATATCCTCTCTACCACAACTATCAAACGCTTAAAGGTGCTTTTCGTTAGCATGAAACATGAAAAATGTTGCATTCAATGTAGCATAATGTAAGAAAAGACAGACAACCCTATTAAATGGCTGTACCTAGTATTACAGCCCAATCCCATCCAATGAGATTGAGCTGCAATACTAGTCACAGCCAATGGACAAATGAGGAGCTGTTTTTTTGAAAAATAAATGCAAATCTTTGCAATTGTACTTCATCATGATCTTTAACCTCCTGTAATCTAGCAGGAACAGGTCAGGTCTCATGCTGTCAGAAGAAAAAAGTGTGTTATTACTCTTCTTGTCATCTTAATCACTGGCTACATAGCGCTCAATGTGCGCTAAGTAGTGTACGGAACCATTGGCATTAGAGACTGAGATCAGCTTTGCCAGTAACTTGCATAACACTAATAGGCTGTTTTCCCTCTAACTGGGACCATTGCGGATGCCCCAATTACAGTGGAAAAATTACTAATAAAATAAAAAAATGTTCTTCATAAATCTTCCATGATCTCTTGGGAAACAGATTAAATATAGACTGTGTATATATATATATATATATATATATATATATATAAAGAAAGAAAAATGGAACAGCACAAAGCTCACCAATGGTGGGTGCTTAGCCCCCTGGATAAAATGGTCCAAGCATAAATCCAACATGTATACCAAATAGTAAAAATGAAGGCAGCACTCCAAAAGTTTCAGGTGAAAAAAGATGTAGTTTTAATCGACCCACATCACTGCGCGACGTTTCGGCTCACTGGGCTTGAAAAAGGCTCAGTGAGCCGAAACGTCGCGCAGTGATGTGGGTCGATTAAAACTACATCTTTTTTCACCTGAAACTTTTGGAGTGCTGCCTTCATTTTTACTATTATATATATATATATGTATATATATATATATATATATATATATATATATATATATATATATATATACATATATATATATATATATATATATATAAACATATACATATATACACAAAGATATATATATATATATATATATATATATACAGTATATATATATTATATATATGAAAAACATCTGCAAAAAGTTAAGAAAAAGGTTTAATTGCCAAAAAGTAAATAATCAAATTAGAAAACCCACATGTATTTCAACAGGTTAGGTGGTGGAAACGGTTAAAATAAATAACCAACAAAAAAAGCCTAAACAAGAAAAATAGTTTATATTTATATGTACCCCAAAACAGTACAAATAAATAACACAATTTGTCCCACATTAAACAAAGTCTTGTGCTGCCATGTCAATGAATTAGTAAAAACATTATGGTTGTTGAAAAGCAGACAGGCAAAAGGGAAAAAAAAATATCTTGGTCATCTAAGGCCCTTTCGGACCTTGCCATTAAGGGGTCCAAAAAGGAACAATAGATTTATTTGAAGTCCATTTACCTGAAATCCCAGTTATTGAAACTACTAAAATCTTGAGCTGCTAAGATTTAGAATGAAAACAGTTTAGCTGATTTATTTGAGCTACCATAGTAAATGTAGAACATGAACTGCTCAAAAGTAAATGATACGATTCACCATTCGGCACCTTGCACTGTATAATGAGCAGGATTGTGATGGTACTGCTCTATAATTACACACTACACAACCCGGTGCAGCCACACACTGTGTAGGATAACACCGCACACTGCCACATACACAGTACACACTGATGCATGTTCTGCTTGCTGAAACCTTCTCAGTTCCCTGCTGGAACACTATAATTTTTCTTATTTAAAATTAACCCTATTTCTGGAACTGTAGCTTGCTTCCATTTCTACTGCTCCATGCTATGATTCGCTGTCATGCATTATACTGAAATAACATCTTAAAATGATGTGCTGAATTCTGGCCACATGGGATCATTAATCATTACCCTCTCTTGTGATAAACTCTCAAATAAAGGTGTTGTCCCATTCATGTAAATGCCACTTTACTATCCTATACGTAGGCACTGTTGTCCCTTATTCAGCAATCAGAGCAAATCACTGTAGCCCCTGCATTCTATGGCCTTTAGTTTAGACCTCCACCGATTAGCATTGGTGACTCCTCCAGTGTCTTTTCCAATGCGTTATTGACAGTTTTGTCCTGCTTCATCATGGAATACTTTCTCTGAAGGTCTGATCTTGTGCTAAAATCTACAGTTCCCATGATTCTTGTCCTCACCTTACTCTCGAATTTAACGCCTCCCGTTCTCTAATTTAACAGCAGAGTTGTAAACGCTCCTATCCATCTTCTATGCAAATCCCTATCATACCGGAGCCTCCTAGTCACTGCCTCCCTGTTCTTTAGCAAGGAGCAAAATAATATTGCCTAAATAATATCACCATAGAATGTCAAATATTATTACTTGCATTGTCCACCAAATACTGCCATACAGTACTGTATGTCTACATAATAGTGCTTTATGGTGTCCAATCAAAACCCACACACACCACAGCAGGAGGCCAGCTATATCTATGGACGTTTACATGCTACAAGAACAATCCTCTGAGATGGCTACCTTGCCTCTTTTGCCCATGCTATAGTCCTACTTTCGTCTCTAGGATTCTACTGTCATGAGTTGAGCTATGGGACACCACAGCTGTGGGCTGGTCTGGTCTGTGGTGTAATTGTGGATCGAAAAATGCATGTCAATTTAGCAACTTAAGACCTTCACTCAAACGCAAAATGTGACATTATTTTTTTTTCTTTTTTGTACTTTTTTTCTTCCCGAAACCTGGATACAACCATGCCCAGATTGTCCACAACTATAAATCACTGTAGAAAAACCTATATTTTATGTGATGTGTGTAAAAGCTATATGTGATATCTTAACTATCTTCTAAATTTCCATTAGACAGAGTAACATCTGGCTTTTCATAATTTTACAGCAAAATGAATTTTAGTAAATTGAATTGGTTCTGAAAGAAACTGATTGGAATGTGGGGTGTATGGCAGAAACTGAAGCACTTTAGCAAGAGGGAGCGCACAATCTGGCAATTTTATGTGTTTACAGTATGGTGCCAGGTGTGTTTATAGGGTAATGTCAGCCGTGTGTTATATCTGATTCTCTCCTTGAGACTTATTATTTATGCTAATTTGCATTTGACATTTGATGGTCAATAATGTATAAATAGAGGAGCAGACAAATAAGAACATTTATCATTTGCTGGATTTTTGAAAAAATAGACCAATCATGTTCATACTAACTTTAAAATTAACACTCAATAAGATCATATTCTTACTAAAGTCCTCTTCACACGTCCTAAAATTTCCAGCACTGGAAAAACTAATAGCATTGCTATCCGTGCCCGTGTGTTTGTGTGTAATATCCGTGTGCCGTCCGTGTGCACCATCAGTGTGTGGAAAAAGCAGTATGGTTAGTGTTGTTCCAGGGTGCCAGGTGCTAAATCCAACTCTCATCATCTTCGCCTGCTCTCTTTGCGAACAGCGTGACTAGCTTTGTAGTATTGGATGAGCATTGAAGTCAGCACCTCAGATTAACCAGCTGAGACTAAGCAGACAGCTGAGAGTAAGCAGACAGCTGGAGACTGGTTTTATTATTGTGGGAAGGAGCCAATAACCATAAAGATTTCCAGCCTATTAATAACAACTCACAGCTCTTTGCTTAGCCTTTACTGGTTATTAACAAGGGGAGGGACACCATGTCATTTTTGGGGGTCCCCCTTTTTAATAACCATTAAATACTAAACAAACAGCTGTGAACTGTTATTTAAAGGCTTTATGGCTATTGGTCCTTTCCCATAATAATAACAACACCAACCCCCATCTGTCTGCTTTCCATTAGCTGGTTAGTAAATTAATGGGGACCCAACACTGTTTTTTTATTTGATCATATTTATTTATTTAGGCTCACTATACACAGACAGCGGGTGCTGACTCCAACTCTTATTAAAGTTGTCTGGTCACGCTGATCACATGGTTGCCAGGAAACGATTATGAGAGTTGGATTCAGCACCAGGCGCCTGGGAACAACGTTAACAGTACTGCTTTTTCCAGATGCTGGTATGTGTCACAGTGATTGTGCACAAAGATAGCAAGTGGACGGCACACGGATGCCACACGGTTGTTACACATGAACACACAGATACGGATTGCACCGGTACTGTTTTTTTCCAGTAGCGGAAATATCAGGATGTGTGAAGGGGGCCTTAGCAGTTAACTGTTAGACCACTGCCTTAGAGATTATTTATAAGCTAGGGGGTCTTCTGTTCAGGATCTCCATCTTTTGGCCAGAGTGGACAGCAGTTACACTATCTGTGCTCTGGAGGATGTGTCCTGTCCTACATTATATACAGTGGGTATGGAAAGTATTCAGACCCCTTTAAATTGTTCACTCTTTGTTTCATTGTAGCCATTTGGCAAATATAAAAAAATGCATTTTTTTCTCAATAATGTACACTCTGCACCCCATCTTGGCTGAAAAAAAAGAAATGTAGAAATTTTTGCAAATGTATTAAAAAATAAAAAACTGACATATCACATGGTCATAAGTATTCAGACTCTTTGCTCAGTATTGAGTAGAAAAATCCTTTTGAGCTAGTACAGCCCTAAGTTTTCTTGAGAATGATGCAACAAGTTTTTCACACCTGAACTTGGGGATCCTCTGCCATTTTTCCTTGCAGATCCACTCCAATTCCATCAGGTTGGATGGTGAACATTGGTGGACCGACATTTTCAGGTCTTTCCAGAGATACTCAATTAGGTTTAGGTCAGGGCTCTGACTGGGCCAGTCAAGAATGGTCACAGAGTTGTTCTGAAGTCACTCCTTTGTTATTTTAGCTGTGTGCTTAGGATCATTGTCTTGTTGGAAGGTGAACCTTTGGCCATGTCTGAGGTCCAGAGCACTCTGGAAGAGGTTTTCATCCAGGATATCACTATACTTGGTCGCATTCATGTTACCTTCAATGGCAACCAGTCATCCTGTCCCTGCAGCTGAAAAACACCCCCATAGCATGATGCTGCCACCACCATGTTTCACTGTTGGGATTGTATTGGGCAGGTGATGAGCAGTGCCTGGTTTTCTCCACACATACTGCTTAGAATTATCACCAAAAAAGTCTATCTTCGTCTCATCAGACAAGAGTATCTTATTTCTCATAGTCTGGGAGTCCTTCATGTGTTTTTTAGCAAACTCTATGCGGGCTTTCATATGTCTTGCACTGAGGAGAGGCTTCCATCAGGCCACTCTGCCATAAAGGCCCGACTGGTGATGGGCTGCAGTGATAGTTGACTTTGTGGAACTTTCTCCCATCTCCCTACTGCATCTCTTGAGCTCAGCCACAGTGATCTTGGGGTTCTTCTTTACCTCTCTCACCAAGGGTCTTCTCCCATGATTGCTTAGTTTGGCTGGCTTGCCAGGTCTATGAACACTTCTGGTGGTCCCTAACTTCTTCGATTTAAGGATTATGGACACTACTGTGCTCTTAGGAACCTTGAGTGCTGCCGAAATTCTGTTGCAACCTTGGCCAGATCTGTACCTTGCCACAATTCTGTCTCTGAGTTCCTTGGCCAGTTCCTTTGACCTCATGATTCTCATTTGGTCTGACATGCACTGTTAGCTGTGAGGTCTTACATAGACAGGTGTGTGCCTTTCCAAATCAAGTCCTATCAGTTTAATTAAACACAACTGCAAAGAAGGAGTAGAACCATCTCAAGGAGAATCACAAGGAAATGGACAGCATGTGACTTAAACATGAGTGTCTGAGCAAAGGGTCTGAATACTTATGACTAGAGTTGAGCGACCTTGACCTTTTTAGAGTCGAGCCGGGTTTTGCGAAACCCGACTATGTCCAAAGTCGGGTCGAGTGAAATCGGCCGATTATGACGTAAAGTCGGGATCGACCGAAACACGAAACCCAATGCAAGTCAATGGGGCAGCATAGTCGGCAGTGAGTGGGGGCCAGGAAAACACCTAGAGTGCCCATTTTAATGTCAAAACCATCCATTCTTCTTAATGAAGCTTGTCAAGCGTAATTTACCTTATAATAATTGGAAGGCATTTGAAATTGGGGGTCATTTGGCTAAAGTTGTGGGGGGTAGGGCTGGTTCAAGTAATTAGTGGGCCCAGGAAATCTGGACCACGTCACGGCAGTGGAGCAGGGAGAGGTAAGTATTTCAACTTTGCAAGTGCTGTGAACCTGAGCAAGCAGGGGGGGCCCACTCGTTGGCATTGGCACTGGCACAGGGCCCCTCAAAGTACAGCGGTGTGTTTGCACGGCGGGGGCGCCTCCCACCGGCAGCAACACTTTTGCGTACTATGAGAGGCCCTGTGCCAGTGACGTCGCCAACTAGTATTCCTCCCCCCACCTGATGAAGGAACCTGCACTTTCATCTGCACCTTCCTCTTTGTCCCCGTGTAAGGTGGTATGGTATGCGGGAAGAGCAACCTGACTTTCAGCAGGGTCACAATGTTGTTGTGTAGCGTGCACGGGGAATGTTGCGTTATGGGTCAATGTACCAGCAGACTCATCTATCACTGGCTGGGCAATGGGCACGATGAAGTGGAAACACAGATATAGGCCCAAAGAAGAAAGTGGGCTAAATGCAGTTCAAAATTGGTAACACAGGAATAACCAGGGGGCATTGCAGTGGAGGACAACTGGAATGAGAGGCTGACACAGAGAGTAGGGCCAAATCAGTAAGTAGTCGAAATGCAGTTCAAAATTGGCAACCGTAGTAAACAGGCGGCACAGCTTTGTTCAGTGGAGGAGAACAGCAAGGAGTGGCAGACACCGATAGTAGGCCCCAACCCAACTAGTAGGCCAAATGCAGTCTAACATTAACAACTACTTAACGAGAGGCTGAAAATGGTATTTCAGGACAGGAAACCAGGAGAACAGCAAGGAGTGGCAGACACCGATAGTAGGCCCCAAACCAACTACTACGCCAAATGCAGTTGTTCCATTTAACCACAATTTAATGAGAGCCTGAAGATAGAAGCTCAGGAAAGGCAACCTGGGGAACACCTTGGAGTGTAACACACCATCTCTCTCCACCCCATACCCATTTTGTAGGCCTAATGCTGTGTACTTTTCTACAACTACTAAACGAGAGTCGGAAGACCGAAGCAATGGCAAGGAAACCTGGGGAACACCTTGGAGTGTAACACACCATCTCTCTCCACCCCATACCCAATTTGTAGGCCTAATGCAGCCTACTTTCCGACACCTACTAAACGAGAGCATGAAGATCGAAGCTCAGGAAAGGCAACCTGGGGAACACCTTGGAGTGTAACACACCATCTCTCTCCACCCCATACCCATTTTTTAGGCCTAATGCAGTGTACTTTTCTACAACTACTAAACGAGAGTCGGAAGACCGAAGCAATGGCAAGGAAACCTGGGGAACACCTTGGAGTGTAACACACCATCTCTCTCCACCCCATTCCCCATTTTTTAGGCCTAATGCAGCCTACTTTCCGACACCTACTAAACGAGAGCATGAAGATCGAAGCTCAGGAAAGGCAACCTGGGGAACACCTTGGAGTGTAACACACCATCTCTCTCCACCCCATACCCATTTTGTAGGGCTAATGCTGTGTACTTTTCTACAACTACTAAACGAGAGTCGGAAGACCGAAGCAATGGCAAGGAAACCTGGGGAACACCTTGGAGTGTAACACACCATCTCTCTCCACCCCATACCCAATTTGTAGGCCTAATGCAGCCTACTTTCCGACACCTACTAAACGAGAGCATGAAGATCGAAGCTCAGGAAAGGCAACCTGGGGAACACCTTGGAGTGTAACACACCATCTCTCTCCACCCCATACCCATTTTGTAGGCCTAATGCTGTGTACTTTTCTACAACTACTAAACGAGAGTCGGAAGACCGAAGCAATGGCAAGGAAACCTGGGGAACACCTTGGAGTGTAACACACCATCTCTCTCCACCCCATACCCAATTTGTAGGCCTAATGCAGCCTACTTTCCGACACCTACTAAACGAGAGCATGAAGATCGAAGCTCAGGAAAGGCAACCTGGTGAAAACCTTGGAGTGTAACACAACCTGTCTCTACACCCCATACCAAATTTGTAGGCCTAATGCAGCGTAGTTTCCACCAACTACTAAACGAGAGCCGGAAGATCGAAGCTCATGAAAGGCAACCCGGGGAACACCTTGGAGTGTAACACAACCTCTCTCTACACCACGAAAGGGCTGATTCTTAGGAAGGAAGGCTGTTGTAAATAAGCATTGCGCGTCCGAGGGTGATTATATTCTTATTCGGTATCTACTCACCCTCGGACGCGCCATGCTTCTTGATTTGTAATTAATGTTTATTTGCAATGTGCTTTTGACTTACTCAATTATTTTTTTAATTATTGATTTTATTAAATTAATAGTTTAACATCTTATTGGAAATAATTTAAAGGAGACGCGACAGGACAACACTCGGTGGATGCCATATCTGTGTTAACAACTCCAAAAAACTTTCAGTTAACTTCTTGCAGGAGAAAGAAATTGTAGCTGTTGGACCTTTGTAGTACAGTTCCAGATATTTGTTGTGTGTTTGTTTTGATTGTTAAAATGTCTGCATTTGAGATCTCAACACGATCTTATTTTTTATAATCAAATTAATTTTTTAAATATTTTATTAGGTTGGTTCAAGGGGTACACGGGCCGCAGTAGACAGGTCAGTGGAGGCCTAGTGGAAGGAGGGACCGCAGATGCGCCACTGTTTCACCCATACACAATTAGTAGGCCTAATGCAGCGTAGTTTCCAACAGCTACTAAACGAGAGCCGGAAGATCGAAGCTCAGGAAAGGCAACCTGGGGAACACCTTGGAGTGTAACACAACCTCTCTCTACACCACGGAAGGGCTGATTCTTAGGAAGGAAGGCTGTTGTAAATAAGCATTGCGCGTCCGAGGGTGATTATATTCTTATTCGGTATCTACTCACCCTCGGACGCGCCATGCTTCTTGATTTGTAATTAATGTTTATTTGCAATGTGCTTTTGACTTACTCAATTATTTTTTTAATTATTGATTTTATTAAATTAATAGTTTAACATCTTATTGGAAATAATTTAAAGGAGACGCGACAGGACAACACTCGGTGGATGCCATATCTGTGTTAACAACTCCAAAAAACTTTCAGTTAACTTCTTGCAGGAGAAAGAAATTGTAGCTGTTGGACCTTTGTAGTACAGTTCCAGATATTTGTTGTGTGTTTGTTTTGATTGTTAAAATGTCTGCATTTGAGATCTCAACACGATCTTATTTTTTATAATCAAATTAATTTTTTAAATATTTTATTAGGTTGGTTCAAGGGGTACACGGGCCGCAGTAGACAGGTCAGTGGAGGCCTAGTGGAAGGAGGGACCGCAGATGCGCCACTGTTTCACCCATACACAATTAGTAGGCCTAATGCAGCGTAGTTTCCAACAGCTACTAAACGAGAGCCGGAAGATCGAAGCTCAGGAAAGGCAACCTGGGGAACACCTTGGAGTGTAACACAACCTCTCTCTACACCACGGAAGGGCTGATTCTTAGGAAGGAAGGCTGTTGTAAATAAGCATTGCGCGTCCGAGGGTGATTATATTCTTATTCGGTATCTACTCACCCTCGGACGCGCCATGCTTCTTGATTTGTAATTAATGTTTATTTGCAATGTGCTTTTGACTTACTCAATTATTTTTTTAATTATTGATTTTATTAAATTAATAGTTTAACATCTTATTGGAAATAATTTAAAGGAGACGCGACAGGACAACACTCGGTGGATGCCATATCTGTGTTAACAACTCCAAAAAACTTTCAGTTAACTTCTTGCAGGAGAAAGAAATTGTAGCTGTTGGACCTTTGTAGTACAGTTCCAGATATTTGTTGTGTGTTTGTTTTGATTGTTAAAATGTCTGCATTTGAGATCTCAACACGATCTTATTTTTTATAATCAAATTAATTTTTTTTATATTTAATGATGTTGGTTCAAGGGGTACACGGGCAGCAATAGACAGGTCAGTGGAGGCCTAGTGGAAGGAGTGACGGCAGACAGGCATCAAAGGCCTAACATTGGGCTGGCTGTAGGCAAGTTAAAATTGGTTCCAGGGGAACACGGCCATCAGTGGCCTGGTCAGTGTAGTTGTAGTTGAAAGAACGGGACGCAGACAGGCTTCGAAGGCCTAACATAATAACATAGGGCTGGCTGTAGGCAAGTTAAAATTGGTTCCAAGGGAACACGGCCATCAGTGGCCTGGTCAGTGTAGTTGTAGTTGAAAGAACGGGACGCAGACAGGCTTCGAAGGCCTAACATAACAAACTTGGGCTGGCTGTAGGCACTTTTAAATTTGTTCCAGGGGTACATGGGCAGCAGTGTATGGTCAGTGGAAGTCTAGTGGAAGGAGTGACCACAGACAGGCTTCCAAGGCCTAACATAACAAACTTGGGCTGGCTGTAGGCACTTTTAAATTGGTTCCAGGGGTACACGGGCAGCAGTGGTCTGGTCAGTGGAAGTCTAGTGGAAGGAGTGACCGCAGACAGGCTTCCAAGGCCTAACATAACAAACTTGGGCTGGCTGTAGGCACTTTTAAATTGGTTCCAGGGGTACACGGGCAGCAGTGGTCTGGTCTGTGGAAGTCTAGTGGAAGGAGTGACCGCAGACAGGCTTCGAAGGCCTAACATAATAACATAGGGCTGGCTGTAGGCAAGTTAAAATTGGTTCCAAGGGAACACGGCCATCAGTGGCCTGGTCAGTGTAGTTGTAGTTGAAAGAACGGGACGCAGACAGGCTTCGAAGGCCTAACATAACAAACTTGGGCTGGCTGTAGGCACTTTTAAATTTGTTCCAGGGGTACATGGGCAGCAGTGTATGGTCAGTGGAAGTCTAGTGGAAGGAGTGACCGCAGACAGGCTTCGAAGGCCTAACATAACAAACTTGGGCTGGCTGTAGGCACTTTTAAATTGGTTCCAGGGGTACACGGGCAGCAGTGGTCTGGTCAGTGGAAGGAGTGACCGCAGACAGGCTTCCAAGGCCTAACATAACAAACTTGGGCTGGCTGTAGGCACTTTTAAATTGGTTCCAGGGGTACACGGGCAGCAGTGGTCTGGTCAGTGGAAGTCTAGTGGAAGGAGTGACCGCAGACAGGCTTCCAAGGCCTAACATAACAAACTTGGGCTGGCTGTAGGCACTTTTAAATTGGTTCCAGGGGTACACGGGCAGCAGTGGTCTGGTCAGTGGAAGTCTAGTGGAAGGAGTGACCGCAGACAGGCTTCCAAGGCCTAACATAACAAACTTGGGCTGGCTGTAGGCACTTTTAAATTGGTTCCAGGGGTACACGGGCAGCAGTGGTCTGGTCTGTGGAAGTCTAGTGGAAGGAGTGACCGCAGACAGGCTTCGAAGGCCTAACATAATAACATAGGGCTGGCTGTAGGCAAGTTAAAATTGGTTCCAAGGGAACACGGCCATCAGTGGCCTGGTCAGTGTAGTTGTAGTTGAAAGAACGGGACGCAGACAGGCTTCGAAGGCCTAACATAACAAACTTGGGCTGGCTGTAGGCACTTTTAAATTTGTTCCAGGGGTACATGGGCAGCAGTGTATGGTCAGTGGAAGTCTAGTGGAAGGAGTGACCGCAGACAGGCTTCGAAGGCCTAACATAACAAACTTGGGCTGGCTGTAGGCACTTTTAAATTGGTTCCAGGGGTACACGGGCAGCAGTGGTCTGGTCAGTGGAAGTCTAGTGGAAGGAGTGACCGCAGACAGGCTTCCAAGGCCTAACATAACAAACTTGGGCTGGCTGTAGGCACTTTTAAATTGGTTCCAGGGGTACACGGGCAGCAGTGGTCTGGTCTGTGGAAGTCTAGTGGAAGGAGTGACCGCAGACAGGCTTCGAAGGCCTAACATAACAAACTTGGGCTGGCTGTAGGCACTTTTAAATTGGTTCCAGGGGTACACGGGCAGCAGTGGTCTGGTCAGTGGAAGTCTAGTGGAAGGAGTGACCGCAGACAGGCTTCCAAGGCCTAACATAACAAAATTGGGCTG
This sequence comes from Ranitomeya imitator, assembly GCF_032444005.1. NCBI lineage: Eukaryota > Metazoa > Chordata > Amphibia > Anura > Dendrobatidae > Ranitomeya > Ranitomeya imitator. Next base: position 546,283,609 of record NC_091283.1, on the reverse strand, counting down.
GCTGTAGGCACTTTAAATTGGTTCCAGGGGTACATGGGCAGCAGTGTATGGTCAGTGGAAGTCTAGTGGAAGGAGTGACGGCAGACAGTCTTCGAAGGCCTAACATAACAAAATTGGGCTGACTGTAGGCACTTTTAAATTGGTTCCAGGGTAACACGGCCAGCAGTGGCCTGGTCAGTGTAGTAGTTGTAGAAAGAAGGGACCGCAGACAGGCTTCGAAGGCCTAACATAACAAAAATGTCAAAACAATGGTATTGTCAGTGCCAGGCATTGAAGGATGTCAGCGCCTAGACTACACATTGGTGAAGCTGTGAGAGATAATTTTGCTAGTGGTAGAGCACTGTTTGAGCTGGGGGGGGGAACTGTCTTGTGGCCGGCGGTACAGGCACAGGGCCCCTCATATTACAACGGTGTGTCTGACGTTGGGTGCGCACCACCACCGCCAGAGACACTTTATTGTACTATGAGGGACCCAGTGGCAGTGCCGTCGACCAAAAGCGGCCACACCCACCTCTTCAGACAAACAGCACTCTCAAGGGTCCAAGCGCAAAGTGGCGATAGCACGGCCCCGTGTGGGGAGTTTGGCCATTTCGTGAGGTGGAAACATGTCGTATGCTGGACAATCAGGTGAAGAAAATTACGAGATTGGAAAAGTCATTCAGAATAGTCCACAGGCAAGACCTTTTCATAGGAAAGCTAGGTGTCAGCCGGGCAGGGTGGGGCAAAAGATTTTGAAATCCAGTTGTGGTTCATTTTAAAGAAGGTTAGATCATCTACATTTTGGGTAGCCAGACGAGTCCTTTTTTCTGTTAGTATTGAACCTGCAGCACTGAATACTCTTTCTGATAGGACACTAGCTGCCGGGCAAGCAAGCTCCTGCAATGCATATTCTGCCAATTCTGGCCAGGTGTCTAATTTGGATGCCCAGTAATCAAATGGGAATGACGGTTGAGGGAGAACGTCGATAAGGGATGAAAAATAGTTTGTAACCATACTGGACAAATGTTGTCTCCTGTCACTTTGAATTGATGCTGCAGTACCTGTCCTGTCTGCGGTCATAGAAAAATCACTCCACAACCTGGTCAGAAAACCCCTCTGGCCAACGCCACTTCTGATTTCTGCCCCTCTAACACCTCTGGTCTGCTGGCCCCTGGAGCTCGTGTGAGAACGATCACGGGCGCTGTGTGCAGGGAATGCCAGAAGCAAACGGTCAACAAGAGTTGATTGTTTTGTTGCTAATATTAGTTCCAAGTTCTCATGTGGCATAATATTTTGCAATTTGCCTTTATAGCGAGGATCAAGGAGGCAGGCCAACCAGTAATCGTCATCGTTCATCATTTTTGTAATGCGTGTGTCCCTTTTGAGGATACGCAAGGCATAATCCGCCATGTGGGCCAAAGTTCCCGTTGTCAAATCTGCGGTTGTGCTTGGTTGAGGGGCAGTTGCAGGCAAATCTACGTCACTTGTGTCCCTCAAAAAACCAGAACCCGGCCTTGCCACGCCACCAATTTCCCGTGCCCCCGGGAAAGCTTCCTCATTAAAAATATACTCATCCCCATCATCCTCCTCATCCTCCACCTCCTCTTCGCCCGGTACCTCGTCATGTACACTGCCCTGACCAGACAATCGCTGACTGTCATCAAGGCTTTCCTCTTCCTCTGGTGCAGACGCCTGATCCTTTATGTGCGTCAAACTTTGCATCAGCAGACGCATTAGGGGGATGCTCATGCTTATTATGGCGTTGTCTGCACTAACCAGCCGTGTGCATTCCTCAAAACACTGAAGGACTTGACACATGTCTTGAATCTTCGACCACTGCACACCTGACAACTCCATGTCTGCCATCCTACTGCCTGCCCGTGTATGTGTATCCTCCCACAAAAACATAACAGCCCGCCTCTGTTCGCACAGTCTCTGAAGCATGTGCAGTGTTGAGTTCCACCTTGTTGCAACGTCTATGATTAGGCGATGCTGGGGAAGGTTCAAAGAACGCTGATAGGTCTGCATACGGCTGGAGTGTACAGGCGAACGGCGGATATGTGCGCAAAGTCCACGCACTTTGAGGAGCAGGTCGGATAACCCCGGATAACTTTTCAGGAAGCACTGCACCACCAGGTTTAAGGTGTGAGCCAGGCAAGGAATGTGTTTCAGTTGGGAAAGGGAGATGGCAGCCATGAAATTCCTTCCGTTATCACTCACTACCTTGCCTGCCTCAAGATCTACAGTGCCCAGCCACGACTGCGTTTCTTGCTGCAAGAACTCGGACAGAACTTCCGCGGTGTGTCTATTGTCGCCCAAACACTTCATAGCCAATACAGCCTGCTGACGTATGCCAGTAGCTGCCCCATAATGGGAGACCTGGTGTGCAACAGTGGCAGGTGCGGATGGAGTGTTTGTGCGACTGCGGTCTGTGGACGAGCTCTTGCTTCTGCAGGAGGACGAGGAGGAGGAGGAGGAGGAGGGGGTGCGAACGGCTACAGACAACTGTTTACTAGACCGTGGGCTAGGCAGAACTGTCCCAAACTTGCTGTCCCCTGTGGACCCTGAATCCACCACATTTACCCAGTGTGCCGTGATGGACACGTAACGTCCCTGGCCATGCCTACTGGTCCATGCATCTGTTGTCAGGTGCACCTTTGTGCTCACAGATTGCCTGAGTGCATGGACGATGCGCTCTTTAACATGCTGATGGAGGGCTGGGATGGCTTTTCTGGAAAAAAAGTGTCGACTGGGTAGCTCGTAGCATGGTACAGCGTAGTCCATCAGGTCTTTGAAAGCTTCGCTTTCAACTAACCGGTAGGGCATCATCTCTAACGAGATTAGTCTAGCTATGTGGGCGTTCAAACCCTGTGTACGCGGATGCGAGGCTAAGTATTTCCTTTTTCTAACCATAGTCTCATGTAGGGTGAGCTGGACTGGAGAGATGGAGATCGTGGAACTAGCGGGGGTGCCGGTGGACATGGCAGACTGAGAGACGGTGGGAGATGGTATTGTTGCCGCCGGTGCCCTAGATGCAGTGTTTCCTACTACGAAACTGGTGATTCCCTGACCCTGACTGCTTTGGCCTGGCAAAGATACCTGCACAGATACAGCAGGTGGTGCGCTAAATGGTGGTCCTACACTGCCGGAAGGGATGTTGCGTTGATGACTAGCTTCATTGGCCGAGGGTGCAACAACCTTAAGGGACGTTTGGTAGTTAGTCCAAGCTTTCAAATGCATGGTGGTTAAATGTCTATGCATGCAACTAGTATTGAGACTTTTCAGATTCTGACCTCTGCTTAAGGAAGTAGAACATTTTTGACAGATGACTTTGCGCTGATCAATTGGATGTTGTTTAAAAAAATGCCAGACTGCACTCTTTCTAGCATCGGATACCTTTTCAGGCATTGCAGACTGAGCTTTAACCGGATGGCCACGCTGTCCTCCACCAGGTTTTGGCTTTGCCACGCGTTTTGGGCAAGATACGGGCCCGGCAGATGGAACCTGTGGCGATGTTGATGCCTGCTGCGGCCCCTCCTCCTCCTCTGCTTCAGAACTGCTGCCGCCTGCACCCTGTTCCCCCAATGGCTGCCAATCGGGGTCAAGAACTGGGTCATCTAATAACTCTTCTTGTACCTCCTGCGCAACTTCGTCTGTGTCACCGTGTCGTTCGGTGGTATAGCGTTCGTGATGGGGCAACATAGTCTCATCAGGGTCTGATTCTTGATCAGCACCCTGCGAGGGCAATGTTGTGGTCTGAGTCAAAGGACCAGCATAGTAGTCTGGCTGTGGCTGTGCGTCAGTGCACTCCATGTCAGATTCAATTTGTAATGGGCATGGACTGTTAACTGCTTCACTTTCTAAGCCAGGGACGGTATGTGTAAAGAGCTCCATGGAGTAACCCGTTGTGTCGCCTGCTGCATTCTTCTCTGTTGTTGTTTTTGCTGAAGAGGACAAGGAAGTGACTTGTCCCTGACCGTGAACATCCACTAACGACGCGCTGCTTTTACTTTTACCAGTTTCACGAGAGGAGGCAAAAGAGCTAGAGGCTGAGTCAGCAAGATAAGCCAAAACTTGCTCTTGCTGCTCCGGCTTTAAAAGCGGTTTTCCTAATCCCAGAAAAGGGAGCGTTCGAGGCCTTGTGTAGCCGGACGACGAACCTGGCTCCACAGCTCCAGACTTAGGTGCAATATTTTTTTCCCCACGACCACCTGATGCTCCACCACTACCACTACCCTCATTACCAGCTGACAATGAACGCCCCCGGCCACGACCTCTTCCACTAGACTTCCTCATTGTTTTAAAAACGTAACCAAACTAACGTTATTTGTTGCAGTCACACAACTTACACGGTGAGCTATAACTTCAGTATGATTTAGCTACCCCTTTACAGGTTGGTGAGACCACAGCGAAAATCAGGCCCAATGTTACACACTCTTTTTTTGGTGGCTGCAAATTAGAGAGATGCCCCACACGCAGGACTGTCACTGAAGCACAAATGTTAATATTAATGTCACACTATTATTTTTTTTTTATTTTTATTTTTTTCAGGAACACTTTAGAAACCCCCCCCCAAAAAAAAAATAGATTTTTGCAGGGAGAATTTAGAAAACAAATGTAACAAACTATATGCTTTCTATGGGCCACTGAGTGAGAGATGACGCACACAGGAATCAGGAGTGGCACACAAGCCCAGAGGCCAATATTTTTCTACCAATGATTGATGGAGTTATTTTCTCTGGTAGATTTTGGAACCCAAATCAAGGAAAAAAAATATAGGCTTTCTATGGACCACAATTGGAGAGAGAGAGAGAGAGAGAGAGAGAGAGAGAGAGATGGCACACCCAGGAGTCAAGACTGGCACACAAGCAGAAAGGCCAATATTAATCTCCCATTTTTTTGGGGGGTTTGTTTTTTTTTTTTTTTTTTTTTTTTTTTTCAGGGAGACTTTAGAAAAAAAAATAATAAAAAAAATATGATTTTATCAGGAAGAATTTAGAAACCAAATAAAATAAAATTATTTTTTCAGGGAGAATTTATAAAACAAATAAAAACAAAAATAGGCGTTCTATGGCCCACTGACTGAGAGATGACGCACACAGGAGTCAGGAGTGGCACACAAGCCCAGAGGCCAATATTTTTCTACCAATGATTGATGTAGTTATTTTCTCTGGTAGATTTTGGAACCCAAATCAAGGAAAAAAAAATATAGGCTTTCTATGGACCACAATTGGAGAGAGAGAGAGAGAGAGAGAGAGAGAGGGCACACCCAGGAGTCAAGACTGGCACACAAGCAGAAAGGCCAATATTAATCTCCCACTGTTTTTTTTTTTTTTTTTTCAGGGAGACTTTAGAAAAAAAAATAATAAAAAAAATATGATTTTATCAGGAAGAATTTAGAAACCAAATAAAATAAAATGATTTTTTCAGGGAGAATTTATAAAAAAAATAAAAACAAAAATAGGCGTTCTATGGCCCACTGACTGAGAGATGACGCACACAGGAGTCAGGAGTGGCACACAAGCCCAGAGGCCAATATTTTTCTACCAATGATTGATGTAGTTATTTTCTCTGGTAGATTTTGGAACCCAAATCAAGGAAAAAAAATATAGGCTTTTTATGGACCACAATTGGAGAGAGAGAGAGAGAGAGAGAGAGAGGGCACACCCAGGAGTCAAGACTGGCACACAAGCAGAAAGGCCAATATTAATCTCCCACTGTTTTTTTTTTTTTTTTTTTTTTTTCAGGGAGACTTTAGAAAAAAAAATAATAAAAAAAATATGATTTTATCAGGAAGAATTTAGAAACCAAATAAAATAAAATGATTTTTTCAGGGAGAATTTATAAAAAAAATAAAAACAAAAATAGGCGTTCTATGGCCCACTGACTGAGAGATGACGCACACAGGAGTCAGGAGTGGCACACAAGCCCAGAGGCCAATATTTTTCTACCAATGATTGATGTAGTTATTTTCTCTGGTAGATTTTGGAACCCAAATCAAGGAAAAAAAATATAGGCTTTCTATGGACCACAATTGGAGAGAGAGAGAGAGAGAGAGAGAGAGATGGCACACCCAGGAGTCAAGACTGGCACACAAGCAGAAAGGCCAATATTAATCTCCCACTGTTTTTTTTGGTTGTTTTTTTTTTTTTTTTTTCAGGGAGACTTTAGAAAAAAAAATAATAAAAAAAATATGATTTTATCAGGAAGAATTTAGAAACCAAATAAAATAAAATGATTTTTTCAGGGAGAATTTATAAAACAAATAAAAACAAAAATAGGCGTTCTATGGCCCACTGACTGAGAGATGACGCACACAGGAGTCAGGAGTGGCACACAAGCCCAGAGGCCAATATTTTTCTACCAATGATTGATGTAGTTATTTTCTCTGGTAGATTTTGGAACCCAAATCAAGGAAAAAAAATATAGGCTTTCTATGGACCACAATTGGAGAGAGAGAGAGAGAGAGAGAGAGAGAGAGAGAGAGAGAGAGAGATGGCACACCCAGGAGTCAAGACTGGCACACAAGCAGAAAGGCCAATATTAATCTCCCACTGTTTTTTTTGGTTGTTTTTTTTTTTTTTTTTTCAGGGAGACTTTAGAAAAAAAAATAATAAAAAAAATATGATTTTATCAGGAAGAATTTAGAAACCAAATAAAATAAACTGATTTTTTCAGGGAGAATTTATAAAACAAATAAAACCAAAAATAGGCGTTCTATGGCCCACTGACTGAGAGATGACGCACCCAGGAGTCAAGACTGGCACACAAGCAGAAAGGCCAATATTAATCTCCCACTGTTTTTTTTTTTTTTTTTTTTTTTTTCAGGGAGACTTTAGAAAAAAAAATAATAAAAAAAATATGATTTTATCAGGAAGAATTTAGAAACCAAATAAAATAAAATGATTTTTTCAGGGAGAATTTAGAAAACAAATAAAACCAAAAATAGGCGTTCTATGGCCCACTGACTGAGAGAGAGAGAGAGATGGAACGCTTAGTACTGGCACACAAGCCCAAAGGGCAATATTAATCTCCCTTTTTTTTTCCAGGGAGAATTTCTAAAACCCAAAAAAAAAAAAAAAATAGGCTTTCTATGGCCCACTATTTGTGAGAGAGATGGGACGCTCAGGACTGGCACAGATGGCACGCTCAGGACTGGCACAGAAGCCCAGAGGCCAATATTAATCTCCCTTTTTTTCTGGGAGAATTTATAAAACCAAAAAAATATTTAAATAGGCTTTCTATGGCCCACTATTTGTGAGAGAGATGGCACACTCAGGACTGGCACACAAGCCCAAAGGCCAATATTAATCTCCCACTGTATTTTTATCAGGGAGAATTTATACACCCCACAAAAAAAAATACAGAAAAATGAAAAGGCTTTCTATGGCCCACTATGTGAGAGAGATGGCACACACAGGGATGGCACTCTAGCAGAAATGCCAAATTGCCAATCTTAATCTCCCACCAAAAAAAAAAAAAAAAAAAAAACAGGGAATGTCCTACAATTACTATCTCCCTGCCTGCAGTAATCTCAGCCAGGTATGGCAGGCAGCTACTATCTCCCTGCCTGCAGTAATCTCAGCCAGGTATGGCAGGCAGCAATAAGGAGTGGACTGATGCACAAATGAAATAAAAAGTGTGGACAAACAAAAAAGATAGCTGTGCAGAAAGGAAGGAACAAGAGGATTTGTGCTTTGAAAAAAGCAGTTGGTTTGCACAGCGGCGTACACACAGCAATGCAGCTATCAGGGAGCCTTCTAGGGCAGCCCAATGAGCTACAGCGCTGAGGGGAAAAAAAAAAAAAAAAAAACTTCCACTGTCCCTGCACACCGAGGGTGGTGTTGGACAGTGCAAATCGCTGCAGCACAAGCGGTTTTGTGGTTAATGGACCCTGCCTAACGCTATCCCTGCTTCTGACAAAGCGGCAGCAACCTCTCCCTAAGCTCAGATCAGCAGCAGTAAGATGGCGGTCGGCGGGAACGCCTCTTTATAGCCCCTGTGACGTCGCAGACAGCAAGCCAATCACTGCAATGCCCTTCTCTAAGATGGTGGGGACCAGGACCTATGTCATCACGCTGCCCACACTCTGCGTTTACCTTCATTGGCTGAGAAATGGCACTTTTCGCGTCATTGAAACGCGACTTTGGCGCGAAAGTCGCGTACCGCATGGCCGACCCCGCACAGGGGTCGGATCGGGTTTCATGAAACCCCGACTTAGCCAAAAGTCGGCGACTTTTGAAAATGTTCGACCCGTTTCGCTCAACCCTACTTATGACCATGTGATATTTCAGTTTTTCTTTTTTAATAAATATGCAAAATTTTCTACATTTCTGTTTTTTTCAGTCAAGACAGGGTGCAGAGTGTACATTAAAGAGAAAAAAATGAACTTTTTTGAATTTATCAAATGGCTGCAATGAAACAAAGAGTGAAAAATGTTAAGGGGTATGAATACTTTCTTTACCCACTGAAAACAATCTGGTGAGATGCTGGGAGAGGGACAAAGGATCTTACCATGCTGAGAATGTGTAGATGGAAATTAGCCCGGAGTTCCTCCTGAGGGTGCCATTTCCACTGGTGATCAAGGGAAAGTAGACGAAATCCATCCAGGGATAAAATGGATTCATTATTGAAACGTGGTTAAAACATTAAAAGGCGAAGCCTCGTACCTTGACCACGTGTTTCAATATAATAATAATAATAATAATTTTTATTTATATAGCGCCAACATATTCCGCAGCGCTTTGCAAATTATAGAGGGGACTTGTACAGACAATAGACATTACAGCATAACAGAAATACAGTTCAAAACAGATACCAGGAGGAGTGAGGGCCCTGCTCGCAAGCTTACAAACTATGAGGAAAAGGGGAGACACGAGAGGTGGATGGTAACAAATGCTATAGTTATTCGGACCAGCTATAGTGTAAGGCTCAGGTGTTCATGTAAAGCTGCATGAACCAGTATGTAGCAGTACAGACACAGAGGGCTAATACTGCATAAAGTGTATGAGAACATGATGCGAGGAACCTTTTTTTTTTTTTTTTATTATAAATAGGCCACACATCGTTAGGTTAATGCATTGAGGCGGTAGGCCAGTCTGAACAAATGAGTTTTTAGGGTACGCTTAAAACTGTGGGGATTGGGGATTAATCGTATTAACCTAGGTAGTGCATTCCAAAGAATCGGCGCAGCACGTGTAAAGTCTTGGAGACGGGAGTGGGAGGTTCTGATTATTGAGGATGCTAACCTGAGGTCATTAGCGGAGCGGAGGGCACGGGTAGGGTGGTAGACTGATACCAGGGAGGAGATGTAGGGTGGTGCTGAGCCATGGAGTGCTTTGTGGATGAGGGTAGTAGTTTTGTACTGGATTCTGGAGTGGATGGGTAGCCAGTGTAATGACTGGCACAGGGTAGAGGCATCGATGTAACGGTTGGTGAGGAATATGATCCTGGCTGCAGCATTCAGGACAGATTGGAGCGGGGAGAGTTTTGCAAGAGGGAGGCCGATTAGTAGAGAGTTACAATAGTCCAGACGAGAATGAATAAGTGAAACAGTCAGAGTTTTTGCAGAGTCGAAAGTAAGAAAAGGGCGAATTCTAGAAATGTTTTTGAGATGCAGGTAAGAAGAGCGAGCCAGTGATCGGATGTAGGGGGTGAATGAAAGGTCAGAATCAAGGATGACCCCAAGGCAGCGGGCATGTTGCTTTGGGGTAATGGTGGATTCAATAAAGAATCCATTTTATCCCTGGATGGTTGTGCCGGAATCTTTCCCCCTTTTTTCATCTATATAAACAATCCATTGATCTAAATAGACAAATCCATTGATCTAAATAGATAAAATCTGGTGCAGCTGTGAAACTGAACACTTTTTTCACTCATGTTACAGCTAGTTGATGAGAGGTCACTTTGTAATTCAAGTATTTTCATGGGATAATAGTATCAAGCATGAATTTTACACAGCGTAGAACACTTAAAACATTTGTACAATTCAAAAGTAATGTGCATCATTGTTAGAGATAAGTACATCTTTTGAAATTCAAATTCACCAGCTTCGCCAAATGTTCTCAAAAAATGTGATTAGTGGAGAACTGATTCAACTCAATTTTAAAAGACAGCAGTTGCCCTGAAAAGAATTGTCTGAAATATCCTAGGATTGTATCCAACCTCTCTCCAAATCCAATTCATGCTCTTAACCCAAACACTGTCTTAGTAATGTCAACGGATATGGGAAAAAATGGGTAAATGAATAGTGATGAGCAAGTACACTCGTTGCTCGGGTTTTTCCGTGCCCGCTCGGGTGGTCTCCGAGTATTTGTTAGTGTTCGGAGATTTAGTTTTTGTTGACTCAGCTGCATGATTTATGGCTTCTAGACAGGCTGAATACATGTTAGGATTCCCTAGTAACCAGGCAACCCCCACATGTACTCAAACAGGCTAGAAGCTGTAAATTATGCAGCTGCGGCAAGTAAAACTAAATCTCCGAGCAGTCACAAATACTTGGAGAAAACCCGAGCAACGAGTATACTCGCTCATCACTATAAATGAATCATTGCTGGTGCTAAGCCACAGCCTGCTTCCTCTCATACTAATCTTCTTTACTGCTGTGCTTCCCATAAACTATCTGTACAGTTTGTCCAGTATTTCAAGGCTTTCTTTTACTATATCTATGGCTAAATTGTACGTTGTGACTGCTTTCACTATCCAGATTCACCACAAAATGGCTGCTACTTTACATGCATCTGCTTTAATACAGATTATGATAATCCCCCCTGATTGGCTTTGCTAAATCATGCAATGATATAGCTGCAAGACTGTATAGAAAAGCCCAGCAGGATGTGCCCAAGGTCATGGGATCCTTCTCTGGCTTATGCAATTTTCTGCAATTAATGCAGATTGTTCAAATTTGCAGTGTTCACAGAAGTCCTAAAAATTCAACCTGAATTTTAATTGCACTAAATCAATTTCTCCTCTTCTAATTAATGTATTAAGATCGTAACCTAAAGCTTCTTGAGCTGAGTCTCCCAAATCATAATACCATTTTTTATGGTGTTTTGGGCCCCCACAGATACCAAGACCCATATCATATACTCCCTCTGCACCCACTATAGCTACGACTCTGGTCTGGATATAGGGTTCCAATCAGCTCACAATCGAATGTTTAATTACTTACATTTGACATATGTATTCGTAGGAAGGATCCAATATTTTAGGGAAAGCATACTAGAATGGGTTTACTGTTGGATTGACATGGTTAACCAAAATTTGCAGATATGCCAGAATACCATCCACACTCCAGTATTGGGCTCAATGTTCTTTTCCTTTTTTACACTGTAGTATAGTGAATCATATTTGTGGAAAGGATTTGCATATATAGTATTGAGATCAAGAGGATACGAGATTTAAATGCAAAATTCAAGCATCTCATGAATAATTCAGCAAGCAGGCTCCCCTCCCCCCACTAGTGTTGTGAGGGAGATTGTAATCTTCCACAGAAGGAGTCAAGTTAACTACTCCACTCCCAGAAAATGCAGTCATTGTTTTAGATTTCAGAAGGTTTAACTCTTTTCGAGAAGTAGAATCAGCGTATCCAGCTAAGAAGTCAGGTCATCGGAGAATTACAAGGTTAAAATGATGCATTTAGTGCTGTAAGTAAGTATTTCATAGATCAGCATAAGAGGTAGTGAAGAACAGATGAGAGCTTACAGAATCATGGCACAGAATGCCGCAAGGAGGTTATATAGGGGCCATTATTTAACATATACTAAAAGCATGAAAAAGCTGGCACAAGGGAAAGGGAAGATCCAAAAAAACATTTGATTATTTGTAGAGTGATTACTTCTCTTCTTAATGTATATTGCTAGAGATGAGTACATTTAATACTTACTTTTGTCCGCATTTTCAGCCACAAGTGAATTCCCAATGAATTTCCCAATAAAGCCATATTTTAACTAATTAGGTCAGTGCAAAATACTATTTATCCTCCATTGTGGGGAAATACAGATCTAAGGCTAGGTTCACATTGCGTTAATGGGTGAAGGTACCGTTACACTAAGCGACGCTGCAGCGATATAGACAACGAGCCGATCGCTGCAGCGTCGCTGTTTAGGTCGCTAGGAGACGTCAAACACGGCAACAGCAGAACGATGCAGGGGCGATCCGGTGACGTACTTATCGTTCTCGCTGGTTGTTCGCTCCATGAAAAAACATTGCAGGCATCCTTGCTTTTGCTGTGAAACATGACGATACACGCCGACCTGACGACCAAATAAAGTTCCGGACTTCTAACTACGACCAGCGATGTCACAGCGGGATCCTGATCGCTGCTGCGTGTCAAACACAACGAGATCGCTATCCAGGACGCTGCAACGTCACGGATCGCTGTCGTTCTCATTCTAAAATTGCTCAGTGTGAAGGTACCTTTAACCCTAGCGGACTCTGTTACATGGCGAAATTGTCGCAATTAATACCATGCAACGGATCCGTTAGCGCACCCATTGACGGCAATGTGCTAACGGATCTCTAGCGCATCGCTAGCGCATGCCATTTTCGGCACACGCTAGCGATGTCCCGTTAGTTTCGGATGGACCGCGGATGCTGCTTGCAGCGTTCGAGGTCCGTTCCTCGCTAGCGCAAATCGGGTGTCTGTGCTAGCGGGATCGCCAAACGCGATCCCTTTTGGGACATTGCGTTAGCGCAGTCCGTAGCGCTATGCGCTAAACGGACTGCCCTAACGCAATGTGAACCTAGCCTAAGGGTACAAAATTATTGAGTTTGTAAATGGACAAATAAGAAACATTTCAGATTTGCCTTTCTCTAGACTTATTTCTATATATTATAGTCCATTCCAGATCCAGTAGAAGAACAGCTCTAAACATCCCTGTGTAAGGTACTAGCAGGAAGGCGGGATGCAGTGACGAGCAGGATGCAGAGCAAAAGTTAACAGGTTTTATTTATATAGTTATCTCAACACACAGTAAATACTCCACGCAGGGAATAATGGAGTGTAAATACACAGGCCCACAATATGTATACAGCAATAAAGTAACTTCTAGTGTTGAGCCACCCCCCCTGGTGTTCGAGTTCGGTTCGTCAAATTGGGGCGTGTTCGACGAACACCGTCGAACCCCATTGAAACCAATGGCATGCAAACACACACATACAAACACATGGAAAACACATAGAAAACACCTTATAAGGTGTCCAAAAGCTGACAAACTGCAACAAACACATGGAAAAGTCACAACTACATGTAGTCATGCGAAAAGAAAAGAGGTGGAGGAGTAAAAGGAGAAGGAAACACAGATATAGGCATGTCATGCCCTTCTAAAATCAAGAAAGGCTGGAGTAAAAATCTAAAATCACCCTACCAACACCCAGATGTTGTGACAAAAAAATGTAAAAAAGAAATATCTTTAGGTAGAATGGCGGCGGGTCTATTCAGAACACTTTCCATAGAAGACGTAGTGGTATCCCCGTTGGTAGTCGTGCCAAAAAAGGAACCCAAAAAATTCAGACTAATCCACCATTTGTCATATCCAAGGGGCAGGTCAGTAAACGACAACATCAACGCGGAACCAAGTACAGTACTATGTACTGTACCTCCTTTGACGAGGCAATCAGGCGGGTCAAGAAGTTTGGAAGAGGCACCCTAATGGCCGAAACAGATATTGAGGGGGCATTACGGTTACTACCTGTGCCTTCGAATAGTGTCTTCCCATTGGGCTGCTTCTGTGAAGGAGCATACTACATAGATCACTGTTTGCCCATGGGTTCAGGGGCGTAACAACTGCGGTCGCAGGGGTCGCAGCTGCAACCGGGCCTGGAGTGCTTAGGGACCCGCCAACTCCAGCAAACAAGTAGCACTAGCCGGGAAACTCAGCACCCTGCTGGCCACGCCCACAACGGCCAGCTTTCCCAGACTTCCAGAGGTGTGAGGCGAGTGGGGGTGTCCGTGAAGGACATCTGACCTAGCAGAAGGTCTGGGCCTGTCACTGAAGCTTGACAGAGATGGAGGGGGAAACAACAAAGCTGAGGAACCTGCAGCAGTTGTCACAGAGTCCGGGTGAGGCGCGAAGGCAGCAGCGTCAAGTGCAGTCGCAGCTGTAAAGTGCTGATGTGCGGCCAGTGTGCTGCTTACACCTGTCATTCACCTACCTCCACCCGCAGAGCCGCACACTACACACACACACATACACACACCTCCTGGAGAGGAGGTGTCAGGGGTCACATGATCAGAGGCCTCAATGCATGCAGGACTCTGCTGTGCAGATTGTCATGTTGCTGAATGAGGGGAAGTTTATGTGGGGTAAGGAGGGGTTTACAGTGTGGATGTAGCAGAGCCGTATGTGTACAGAGCGGAGCCGTGTATGTGTGTAGTGGAGCAATGTGTATGAGGTGTACGGAGCGGAGTCAGGTGTGTACAAAGTGTAGAAAGCTGAGCCGAGTGTGAAAGAGGTGAGCGGAGTTGTGTATGTATGGGGTGTATGGTGTGGTGCTGCGTGTTTACGAGGTGTACAGAGTGGATCCGCGTGTGTATGGAGTGTACGAAGGGGACCTGTGTGTGTGAGGTGAACGGAGTGGATCCGTGTGTGTATGGAGTGTACGAAGCGGAGCTGTGTGTGTGAGGTGTACGAAGCGGAGCCGCATGTGTATGGAGTGTACAAAGCGGAGCCGAGTGTATAGAGTGTACGGAGCGGAGCTGTGTGTGTGAGGTGTACGGAGTGGATCCGCGTGTGTATGAGGTGTACGGAGCAGATCCGCGGTTGTAAGGAGTGGAGCCGCGTGTGTACAAGGTGTACGGAGCAGAGCCGTGTGTGTACGGGGTTCACGGACCGAAGCCGCGTGTGTACGGGCTGTAAATTTCCGAGTCAGGAAGGATGTACACGGCTGTGGGCAGAGCTCAGCATGTGCACTGTGGGGAAGTATTGGATGTACTCGCCAGCGTCAGAATGTGCAGTGCATATGCTCTGGAGCCAACCAGTACACCCAATACACCCCCACACTGCACAGGTCCAGAAATGACGCACTGCAGCGTCATACCAGGAAGAAAGAAACAGCACACAGATTTCAAACGCTGGGAGTGCGCTTGGAATTAGAGCGAGGGAGGACATGAACACCCAGTGTCTGCACTTCCAAAGACATCGCCCTAATTAGTATAGGAACTGGTTATAAAATCATCTTTCTCAGCGATTACAGGGCAGTATTAGGTCAGACTATACAACATTGCAGCATAACTATAGTGTGCGAAATGAATAGGGAAAATGTAAATTTCGGTGGGAAATACTTTGACGCGGGGGGGAGAGGGGGGCATTTGAAAGTTCACACCGGGGCCCCTCACTTTGTAGTTACGCCCCTGCATGGGGTGCTCCATATCCTTCTCACTATTTGAGGCATTTAGTTGCTTCCTCGGATGGGTCGTCATGGTCTTTTGGACTTTTCTAAGGGGGCACATATTATCTATTACCTCGACGACTTCTTATGCCTGGGCCCAAATGATTCGCCACAGTGTGAATGCATGCGGTAGTCCACCTGTAAGAAGGAGAGAGCTGGAGGGAGAGTGGACACCCCAGAGCCGAGGGATTAGATTGAGAAAGGAAGAAGGTGGTGTAGCTTGCTTCATGGGTGGGGTACTCTGCTGAGTAGCAGAAATTGCTACTAGGCCCAATATATTGCCTGGGCTAGATGCAGTTAAAAATTAATCATTAGATAAACAGGCGGTGTAGCTTGCTTCATGGGTGGGGTACTCGGCTGAATAGCAGAAATTGCTACTAGGCCCAAAGTATTGCCTGGGCTAGATGCAATTAAAAATTAGTACTTAGATACACAGGCGGTGTAGCTAGCTTCACAGGCGGGCTACTCTGCTGACGTGCAGACACTGCTACTAAGCCCAAAAAGATTTCCTGGGTTAGATGCAGTAAAAATTTAGATACACAGGCAATGTAGCTAGCTTCACAGGTGGGCTACTCAGATGACTACCAGAGAATGCTACTAGCCCTAAAGGATTGGCTGAGCTAGAATACACCAAATGCTATGAAAAACACTTGCACAGCACTGGCACAGACTTGCCTGGCAAAAAGTGCTATGAACTGCTGTAACCTACCCTGAAAAAGGCTGATATTACTAGTCCTGACTCCCGACTCCCTAAACCTATCTCTCAGAAATTATTTCAGCACAGATCTATCCCCCGCCCACTATACACTGAAACAGTCTATTAACAATGATAAACAGTTTTAATGTGCAAATCAAGTTAGGCTTTTGGTGAATGAACAGTTATCGAACAGAAACTTGAACAGCCGAATTTTAAGCAAATTGTTCGAGTTCAACAAACAGCTCGAATTTGAAATTGGTTAACAGTTTGACTCGAACACCGCTCATCTCTAGTAATTACAATGGGTCAAATAATGGGTTAACTTATCAGTCTCTGGTTCCAGGATGATGGTGGCTGGAAAATCCCACAATGGCACTGTAGGTGGCGCGAGAAGTCTCTGAGCCGGTCCTGGAGAAAAGTGAAGCACTGTCTCTGTACGGCAGCGAAGTATCCTCGTCTTCTTTCACGTGGTCTTGTGATCCTGGAACAAGGCGTTGAACGGGAAAAGGTCTGCTGCACAGCTAAGGATGTACAAAGTCCTGGAGTGGAGGCAACAGTCTCACTGCTGCGAACGGCGTGCAATGCCAGATCAGCATTACCAAGAGAGTCAGTAGATGTCAGATGCACAGACCGGTTAGTACTATAGGGGTCAGAGAATAGCGGGGAGTTGGTCTCGGGAGATGCACAGTCTGTATGCGCAGGGGATGGAATGCTGCAATGCGGGCCTGTCAGTTGACGTCGGTCAGCGGAGATGGAGTCAACCTTCTCCTGTAGCACACGCTGGGTACCCGCCAAAAGCCCTGTTCCCACACGCTTAGTCTTTTTTATATCACATCCGCCCCCAACAGTCAGGTGCAAAGGTCTACTCTGGTCAGAAAGTGCTTCACCTGGCAACAATGGTGACAGTCCCGACAGTTCTGGCCCGGACATGCAAGAGAGGCAGCTATTCTGGTCCATGTTCCTACATTCCCCCACTCCTTTTGCTCGCCATTCCACGGGCGAGGGTTCTTGTGAAACACATGGCCGTCTTTCTCTCTTTAGTACATTTTGCTGCCAAAAGAAATGTTCCTGATCGAAACGATTGGGGGGTTTGCCCGCTGTTGTTCGTTCAATGCGTCGTAAATTAGAAGGAGTAGTGGAGTCCCCTTGAGTGGTAGAATCAGTTTGTACAAAAGGGAGCAATGGTGCATCTGTATTCTCAGGATCAGATTCTTCGTGGACTCCAGGTCTTGGTTCCACACTCTCTTCATCCTCTTCTTCCTCTGTTATGAACAGGTAATTCAGAACCACAATGGACCTTGAAGTTCAGAGCACACAAAGTGACCTGACAATTACCAAAAACATAGGACGAGCTCTGAGACGTGGGAACTCTGCTGACCGCAATCCCTAATCCTATCCAACCACACTAAAGGTAGCCGTGGAGCGCTCCTGACCAGTCCTATGCGCCTCGAGCACAGCCTGAGAAACTAGCTAGCCCTAAGAAAGAAAAATAAGCCTACCTTGCCTCAGAGAAATACCCCAAAGGAAAAGGCAGCCCTCCACATATAATGACTGTGAGTTGAGATGAAAATACAAACGCAGAGATGAAATAGATTTAGCAAAGTGAGGCCCAACTTACTGAACAGACCGAAGATAGGAAAGATTGCTTTGCGGTCAACACAAAACCCTACAAACAACCACGCAGAGGGGGCAAAAAGACCCTCCGCACCGACTAACGGTACGGAGGTGCTCCCTCTGCGTCCCAGAGCTTCCAGCAAGCAAGAAAAACCAATATAGCAAGCTGGACAGAAAAAATAGCAAACAAAAATGACACAAGCAAAACTTAGCTTATGCAGGATAGACAGGCCACAGGAACGATCCAGGAGGAAGCAAGAGCAATACTAGAACATTGACTGGAGGCCAGGATCAAAGCACTAGGTGGAGTTAAATAGAGCAGCACCTAACGACTTAACCTCATCACCTGAGGAAGGAAACTCAGAAGCCGCAGTACCACTCTCATCCACCAAAGGAAGCTCATAGACAGAACCAGCCGAAGTACCACTCACGACCACAGGAGGGAGCTTGGCCACAGAATTCACAACATTCCTCTACTATCGGGGAGAACTGGCTCAGGAGTCTCTGGTGTCTCTTCTGCTCGTACTGGTTCTTTTGATAGGCAAGGCCGAAGCATGTTCCGATGAACTATCTGAGTGGGAGAGCTCTGTTCTCCTTCAGGCTGAATCTCGTACACAGGCCCCTTGGAGCTGACTCATCGCTTTACCCAGTACGGGTCCTTTTCCCACCAATTTTCCAGCTTGTCTCGAGGATGTCTTTCTTGCATTAAGACATGGTCTCCGACCTGAAGATCTGTTGCCCATGGTGGAGTCCTCTCAGCATGTTCCGACTCCCCAAGCCTGGTCTGTATCAACCGGTGCAAAGTCTGCATGCGATGACGATGTTCTCGAACCCAGGAGGACACCTCCGTCCGTGGATAGTCCTCTTCTGGATCTAATTCTAACTTGGTAATTCCCTTTCCAGCCCAACTGAATAGGAGTGAATAGGGGGTATAACCCGTGGTTCGGTGCACTGGATTATTGTATATCCACACCAACTCTGATACATACTCAGGCCACCGGGCCTTTCGATCTTCTTCCAGGGTTCTCAACATTTGAATTAATGTTCCATTGAACTGCTCACAGGCGCTGTTTCCCTGAGGGTGATACGGTGTGGGGCGGAATTTGTCAATCCAGTACATATGATGTAATTCTTCCATCACTTTACCCAAAAAACAGGTGTCCTGGTCAGAATGGATCCGTGTCAGACATTTGTAAAGTTGAATGCAATTTTTACAGATTGCATTTGCAGCTGACTCCACAGTTTGATCCCTGGTTGGAGTCACAACAGCAAATTTCGTGAAGTGATCCACCATCATTAAACAATGTTCATACCCTGGTGGGCCGGCCTGATGGTCAGATAGTCTATCATTAACAGCTCCAGGGGGGCGGATGTGACAATGGACTGTATGGGGGCTCTCTGCTCCGGCGGTTTAGCCAATTCACATGTCCGACATGCTCTACAAGTCTCTTCCACCACCTTTTTTAGCTGAGAATGAAAAATGAAATGTTGTAACCACTGAAAAGTCTTCTCCTGACCAAAGTGCGCTCCTTTTTCCTGTGCTTCGGTGGCTATCTCAGACAACGCTTCTGGAACTATGACTTGCCAAGTGGCACCCAGCTCCGCCTGAGGTTGCACTTTCCAATACAGTAATCCATTCTTCATCTGAAGGCATTCCCACTGTCGAATTTAGGACCTGCGAATGACGTCGCGGCTTCTGATTGGTCGCGTGGCGGTCACATGAGCGACATGCGACCAATCAGAAGCTGCGACGTCATTCGCAGGCCCTAAACGCGCTCATTTTAAACAAAGAAGCCTGCCGGTTAGCAGCGTAATGTACAGGGGCCGCCGGAGAGGTGAATATATCAATATTTTTTATTTTAATTCTTTATTTTACACATCCCTATGGATCCCAGGGCCTGAAGGAGAGTTTCCTCTCCTTCAGACCCTGGGAACCATCAGGATACCTTCCGATACTTGGTGTCCCATTGACTTGTATTGGTATCGGATATCGGTATCGGCGATATCCGATATTTTTCGGGTATCGGCCGATACTATCCGATACCGATACTTTCAAGTATCGGACTTTATCGCTCAACACTAGCGGTAATACCCGGTTAGTCTCATGAATGCTTGAACATCTTTCACCGTCTCTGGAGTGGGCCAATCCTGTATCACCACAATCTGGAACAAGTACTCAATCTGAGTGCGGAACAACTGACATTTTTGAGGTTTCACCTTTAATCCGTGCTTCTGAAGGCGGCTCAACTCCTGTTCCAGTCGTCGATGTTCCTCAAATGAAGAAGCATAGACTATAATACCATCTAGATAGATAAGCGTGGCTTCAAAATTCAAGTCACCCAGACACCTTTCCATAAGATGTTGAAAAGTTCCGGGAGTGTTAACAATGCCGAACAGTATTCGGTTGAATTCAAGCAGGCCCATTGGTAGAATAAAGCGGTCTTTGCTCGATCCTGTTTGGACATTGGCACCTGCCAATAGCCGCTGGTGAGGAGGTCCAATGTAGAAAAAATGTGGCTTTTCCTAGCGTGGACAAGGATTCCTCAATCCTGGGTAATGGGTAGACTCTCACGGTACAAGCACTGAGTTTCCGATAAGCCACACAAAAACGCAGAGTCCCGTCCTTCTTCCGCACCAGCACTATCGGAGCAGCCCATGGACCATGACTCTCTCTGATGACACCTTTCAGCAACATCTGTCCCAACATATTCTTTACCTCTTGGTACAGCTGTGTTGGGATTTGCCGATAGCATTTTCTAATGGGCACGGTATTTCCAGTAGGTATCTCATTTGTGATAGCCGTGGTGCAGCTAAAATCATCTTCATGGCGAGTGAACACGTCCCAATATTGCCCTATCAGAGCTTCCACTTGTTGCACCTGTGCCTGAGTGAGTCCAGCCAATTTGGCCTGCATTTGTTCCAGGAGAAGTCATCCATCGTGAATGTGTTGGAGCTCTGGTAGTGAAGAGGAGTTCACCGTCAGGGGTTTCCTTGCTGTACCTCCAGCTGTACAGCCTGAGATGGTACTATCTCTTCAGGCATACTCACAATCTGGGCTACTTCGTATTTGGGGAGAACTGTGATGTCCTGATCTTCTAAATTGACGCAGCATACAGGAACAGTTCCATCGCACACAATGGCTAATGTACATGCCACCAAGAATCCTGAGGGAAGTTGCTCCGAGAAAGAAGGCTCAACTTGAATCTCAACTCTTTCCAATAGGATGCGAGCTCAGACGGGCAAAGTGAGTACTGTTTGTGGTAGAATGAGTTTGGAAAAAGCGAGAGCGATCACTTTTCCTAACACTCCTCCTTCATGGCAAGATTCTTGAGCTTGAGCTGCATGCTCTAACTGTTGAAATACTTTTCTTTGAAGAGTATGTGGACTCAACTGCTTCAGAGTCTCAACAGAGGGTTCATTGATGAGGAGACTCCTGAATTCCTTCAAATCGTTCATCCCTAGAGTGACTGTATGTCCGCTACTCACTTCTTCCTGGGTTAGCACTACACCCTTTCATCCCAGATCTTTTCCACAAATGGAGATTTGTATCCATAGTAACATAGTAACATAGTTAGTAAGGCCGAAAAAAGACATTTGTCCATCCAGTTCAGCCTATATTCCATCATAATAAATCCCCAGATCTACGTCCTTCTACAGAACCTAATAATTGTATGATACAATATTGTTCTGCTCCAGGAAGACATCCAGGCCTCTCTTGAACCCCTCGACTGAGTTCGCCATCACCACCTCCTCAGGCAAGCAATTCCAGATTCTCACTGCCCTAACAGTAAAGAATCCTCTTCTATGTTGGTGGAAAATCCTTCTCTCCTCCAGACGCAAAGAATGCCCCCTTGTGCCCATCACCTTCCTTATAGTGCCATGCCACTCCTGCGACCAGAATGGGAAGTTGGTTGGCAGCCATCATCTTTATTACTGGGTCCCAATCAGGCCGCCTTGCTTCAGGAAAATGTCACCGGAAGTAAGTTTCTGGCATCGTTGTTACCTGTGAACCCGTGTCCACCCGGCACCGCACTGCATGACCATCAAATTTGGCCCAAACTAGAGGACACGCTGACGTTAGACTTGACACTGACGTAGAGACTCCTCTGCATCTGTTTTTGCTTCGGGCAGCGCCCCCCGGCCCGGAGCCTGTTAGTTTAATGGATGACGGGGTAGAACTCTTCCCCGACGTGTACACTCCCGCGCTATATGTCCATTCTCACCACAATTAAAGCAAGTGAGAGGTCTCTGTGGACGAAGCATTCTAGTGTCTCGGTGGGACTCTGGGCGTTCCCTGTCCCCTGAAGCATTTGCTGCAATCTCTGACTTCTTTTTAACGTCAACCAATTCTCCTTTAATATTCAGAAGTTCTCTCCTCAATTCTTCCACCCATAAGGGTTTAGTGATTGCATTTACAGACACCTCCCCGCTCCAGACCTTCCCCACCGGGACTGTCACCCCCTGCTCCTGTTCACGCTTGCGCGCTTCGCTACCTATCTCAGCAAAAGTCAGCCAAGGGCTTAACCGCAAACTCATCACTAAAAGGTCTCGAAGCATTTTGCCTGTAGGACCTATACCAACGCCATCTTTCCTGACAATCGTATGTAATTTCTGCAGTGCATTCATGTACTGATTCACGGTCTCCCACTAAAGAGACTAAAGAGTCCTCAGTTCCCCTACGTCTGTGGGATCCCAAGGGGTATCTTCCAAAATGTGCAGCACTTTATTAAAGTGTCTCGCTCCCTGGGGGTCCGCAACATAACTTAGTCTCTGGCTTCTCCATCTAATGCCATCTCATCCTATCCCTTATGTGCTCATTCCAGCTCCACAACATGGTGTTACTCCCTGTAAACTTTGGTATTTGCAATCATCATATTATACAGTACTGTGTACTTACAATTGCTCATTTTGCCCTTCTACACAGCTAATTCTTTTCTTTTCCATTGGGTCTATGATATCACGTGATTAAAAACTGACTAGCTAAATTACTCTAAGCTCTATGTAGAAACAGAAGATCAATTTTCCTGTATGAGTCATCAGTCACTGCAAAAGGGAGGGAGCAGCTGGGCAGGAGCTGAAAAGGGGAATGATAAATGCAGGGACACAAGACTTCCTGTTTTTATAAAGAACAGAGCAAAGTGAAGAATTAGCTGGGTAGAAAGGTAAAATGAGCAATTGTAAGTACACAGTGCTATATAATATGATTACTTCAATATATTAAGAGGATAACACCTTTGCTGGGTGTGCTCCTTTAATGTAGACTTCCAAGAAAAGGTGATCCAGAATTATTATGGAAGAATATAGGTACTGTATATACTAATGTAGATACCTTTGGTATGTCCTAGAATATTCCTACCTAGGGAATATAAGCATATTGGCTCATTCTTCTTACCTGCATCTCAAAAACATTTCTAGAATTCGACCTTTTCTTACTTTCGACTCTGCAAAAACTCTTACTGTTTCACTTATTCATTCTTGTCTGGACTATTGTAACTCTCTACTAATCGGCCTCCCTCTTACCAAACTTTCCCCGCTCCAATCTGTCCTGAATGCTGCTGCTAGGATCATATTCCTCACCAACCGTTACACCGATGCCTCTACCCTGTGCCAGTCATTACACTGGCTACCCATCCACTCCAGAATCCAGTACAAAACTACTACCCTCATCCACAAAGCACTCCATGGCTCGGCACCACCCTACATCTCCTCTCTGGTCTCAGTCTACCACCCTACCCGTGCCCTCCGCTCCGCTAATGACCTCAGGTTAGCATCCTCAATAATCAGAACCTCCCACTCCCATCTCCAAGACTTTACACGTGCTGCGCCGATTCTTTGGAATGCACTACCTAGGTAAATACGATTAATCCCCAATCCCCACAGTTTTAAGCGTACCCTAAAAACTCATTTGTTCAGACTGGCCTACCGCCTCAATGTATTAACCTAACGATCCCTGTGTGACCTATTTAAAAAAAAAAAAACCTATTGTTTTTATTTATTTATTTTTTTTAAATAGGCAATCAGGTTCCTCGCATCATGTTCTCATTCACTTTATGCAGTTAATAGCCCTCTGTGTCTGTACTGCTACATACTTAGGTAACTGGTTCATGCAGCTTTACATGAACACCTGAGCCTTACACTATGGCTGGTCCGAATAACTAAAGCAATTGTTACCATCCACCTCTCGTGTCTCCCCTTTTCCTCATAGTTTGTAAGCTTGCGAGCAGGGCCCTCATTCCTCCTGGTATCTGTTTTGAACTGTATTTCTGTTATGCTGTAATGTCTATTGTCTGTACAAGTCCCCTCTATAATTTGTAAAGCGCTGCGGAATATGTTGGCGCTATATAAATAAAAATTATTATTATTATTATATTTCAATATCACTGCTGTAATCCCCATGATGACACCAATGTACTGGTGCAAAATACAATGAGGGGAACCTGTATATATCCCCTTTAGTGCACAGGGAGAGGGAAATGGTTTCTTTGCTGTCTGTGCTTACTAAATGTTAAAAAACAAAGCTATCTTTGTAGAAATCAAGATGACTTCATACAGACTAGTATGGTATCTGGCTAAATACTCCTTAATATATCTATACAGTGTTGATGAATCATCATGCATATACTGATAGATTGCTTGGATTAAAGGTACCTTCATACATAACAATATCGTTAACAATATCGTTGCTTTTTGTGACGTAGCAACGATATCGTTAAGGAAATCGTTCTGTGTGACAGCGACCAACGATCAGGCCCCTGCTGGGAGATCGTTGGTCGCTGAGGAAAGTCCAGAACTTTATTTCGTCGCGCTTAGTAACCCGCTGTTTACCCTGGTTACCAGCGTAAAAGTAAAAAACAAACACTACATACTTACCTACCGCTGTCTGTCCTCCGGCGCTCTGCTTCTCTGCACTCATCCTGCACTGGCTGTGAGCGTCGGTCAGCCGGAAAGCAGAGCGGTGACGTCACCGCTCTGCTTTCCGGCCGCTGTGCTCATCGTTGTCGGTATCGCTGCAGCGTCGCTGACTGTGAAGGTACCGTAAGGTAGCTTTTTGTAGCACATTATATTGCCTGTATTCAGCATCCACACTTTGCTATTGTGCACTCATTAGCCTGATGTTTGTAAAGGGGTTTGGGGTCTTACTAATCAGAGCAGATATCGACTTAGACCAAAGGGGCTTGACTATTTACCAAGGGTCAAAATTAATTTCTAAATGCCATACCTATGAGTTCCAGATTGTGGATTTCCACAGATGACATTTTCAAGGCTCTAGGAAGTGGAAGAAATATTTGATTGCACATTGTAAGGTAGTGTGCCTGAAAAGGCTGATATACCTATGTGCACCTATGCAACCAGTTTAAGCCATGCTGCTAGGTAAGAAAAATTTACAATACCAAAAAGATCCTCTAGTAGGCTCATCTTCTAACAAAATAATGGAACCAATGGTCCAGCAGAAAACAAAGCCTTTTGTTGCAAAATATATAGAGCAGAAAAATAACTCCTGCCCCCCCCCCTGCGAAATACCGTATATTCTGGCGTATAAGACGACTGGGTGTATAAGACGACCCTCAACTTTTCCATATAAAATATGGAATTTGGGATATGCCCGCCGTATAAGACGGGGGTCATCTTATACGCCCAGTCATCGTATACGGCGTGTGGTTCCCAGGGTCTGGAGGAGAGCAGACTCTCCTTCAGGCCCTGGGATCCATATTCATGTAAAAAATAAAGAATAAAAATAAAAAACATGGATATACTCACCCTCGGACGGGCCCTGGATCACAGCGCTGCTAGCGTCTCCCTCTGTTCCTTAGAATGCGGTGAGTGAAGGACCTTCAGTGATGTCGCGGTCACATGAGCGGTCAGGTGATTACGGTAAATACGGTAATTGTCTTACATGTGCAATAGTAAGAAGGAATTGAAGGCAGCATGAATCAGGCATAGTGCTGTGTCATTTACTGATCTTCTTGCTGTGGTTTTGCTAAAAGAAGTGTTTTATCTGGTTCAGCTCTGATACTCTATTCACCTGCCTTTTATTGACAACCTTCTGCCTTCAGTGGGCAAAGACACTAGGCAGAAAACTGTTAATCATTTGGGAGGTAGGGTTAGCCACAGCTCATGAACATGGAGAACTACATAGCAGAAGCACATTGAGTGGACTAGCAGAGCTGCAGCAGATAAATTGTTTGAGCAAAACAATAGCAAAAAGCACAGTAAGTGACAGACTGCTAGAATCAGAGTCTCTACCCCTATTCATGCTGCTACTAGATGGGGTAGCAAAAGTCTGCTGACAGATTCTCTTCAAAATACATGGGCACATGTGTTAGGCTTCGGGATTCTCCTGCTGCGCGGGATAGATCCTGGGCATTGCCTGGTGCTGTGATCCTCCATTCAGGTCCGCCCGCTGCTATTGCTGCTCAGCACAGACCTCAGTCCCAGCGTCTTGCTCAGGCTTGTGGCATAAGTCTGGTTACTGCTGGCTCTCCAGTCAAGTCTGTGGTAACCAGTGATATTCAGGTGCAGTCTTGCGCTATTGAGTCTAAGTCCAGAGATCACCTTACTGAGCATTAGTGTTGAGCCACCTCCCTAGTGTTCGGGTTCGGTTCGTCGAACAGGGACATGTTCGACGAATTGTTCGTCGAACGTTCGACGAACACCATTGAAACCAATGGCAGGCAAACACAAACACATACAGACACATGTAAAACACATAGAAAACACCGTAAAAGGTGTCCAAAAGCTGACAAACTGCTCAGAAGACACAACAAACACATGGAAAAGTCACAACTACAGATAGTCATGCGAGAAGAAAAGAGGTGGAGGAGTAAAAGGAGGAGGAGACACAGATATAGGCATGTCATGCCCTTCTAAAATCAAGAAAGGCTGGAGTAAAAATCTAAAATCACCCTACCAACACCCAGACGTTGTTAAAAAAATAAAATAAAAAAGAAATATCTTTAGATAGAATGGCGGCGGGTCCATTCAGAACACTTTCCTTAGAAGACATAGTGGTACCCCCATTGGGAGTTGTGCCAAAAAATGAACCCAATACATTCAGACTAATCCATCATTTGTCATATCCAAGGGGC
Organism: Ranitomeya imitator; assembly: GCF_032444005.1. Classification (NCBI taxonomy): domain Eukaryota; kingdom Metazoa; phylum Chordata; class Amphibia; order Anura; family Dendrobatidae; genus Ranitomeya; species Ranitomeya imitator. The sequence goes on along the minus strand of NC_091283.1, from coordinate 546,256,843 downwards.
AGGTCAGTAAACGACAACATTGACGCGGAACCAAGTACAGTACTATGTACTGTACCTCCTTTGACGAGGCAATCAGGCGGGTCAAGAAGTTGGTAAGGGGCATCCTAATGGCCAAAACAGACATTGAGGGGCGTTCCGGTTACTACCTGTGCATCCGAATAGTGTCCTCCCATTGGGCTGCTTCTGTGAAGGAGCATACTACATAGATTGCTGTTTGCCTGTGGGGTGCTCCATATCCTGCTCACTATTTGAGGCGTTTAGTTGCTTCCTCGAATGTGTCGTCATGGATGTTTGTAAGGTGGCACATATTATCCATTACCTCGATGACTTCTTATGCCTGGGCCCAAAAGATTTGACACAGTGTGAAAACACGCGGCAGTCCACCTGTAAGAAGGAGAGAGCTGGAGGGAGAGTGGACACCCCAGAGCCGAGGGGTTAGATTGAGAAAGAAAGAAGGCGGTGTAGCTTGCTTCATGGGTGGCGTACTCTGCTGAGTAGCAGAAATTGCTACTAGGCCCAAAAGGATTTCCTGGGCCAGATGCCGTTAAAAAATAGTACTTAGGTAAACAGGCGGTGTAGCTTGCTTCATGGGTGGGGTTCGCTGCTGAGTAGCACTAAATTCTACTAGGCCCAAAAGGATTTCCTGGGCTACATGCTGTTACCAAATAGTATTCAGGTAAACAGGCGGTGTAGCTTGTTTCATGGGTGGGGTATGCTGCTGAGTAGCACTAAATTCTTCTAGGCCCAAAAGGATTTCCTGGGCTAGATGCTGTTACAAAATAGTATTTAGGTAAACAGGCGTTGTAGCTTGCTTCATGGGTGGGGTACGCTGCTAAGTAGCACTAAATTCTACTAGGCCCAAAAGGATTTCCTGGGCTAGATGCCGTTACAAAATAGTATTTAGGTAAACAGACGGTGTAGCTTGCTTCATGGGTGTAGTAAGCTGCTGAGTAGCACCAAATTCTACTAGTCCCAAAAGAACTTCCTGGGCTAGATGCCGTTACAAAATAGTTTTTAGGTAAACAGGCGGTGTAGCTTGCTTCATGGCTGGAGTACTCTGCTGAGTAGCACAAAATGCTATTAGGTACAAAACGATTTCCTGGGCTTGATGCAGTTAAAAATTAGTAATTAGATCAACAGGCGGTGTAGCTTGCTTCATGTGTGAAGTACGCTGCTGAGTAGCACCAAATTCTACTAGGCCCAAAAGGATTTCCTGGGCTAGATGCCATTACAAAATAGTATTTAGGTAAACAGGCAGTGTAGCTTGCTTCATGGGTGAAGTACGCTGCTGAGTAGCACCAAATTCTACTATGTCCAAAAGGATTTCCTGGGCTACATGCCATTACAAAATAGTACTTTGGTAAACAGGCGGTGTACCTTGCTTCATGGGTGAAGTACGCTGCTGAGTAGCACCAAATTCTAATAGGCCCAAAAGGATTTCCTGTGCTAGATGCCGTTACAAAATAGTATTTAGGTAAACAGGCGGTGTAGCTTGCTTCATGGGTGTAGTACGCTGCTGAGTAGCACCCAATTCTACTAGGCCCAAAAGGATTTCCTGGGCTAGATGCCATTACAAAATAGTAGTTAGGTAAACAGGCGGTGTAGCTTGCTTCATCGGTGAAGTACGCTGCTGAGTAGCACCATATTCTACTAGGTCCAAAAAGATTTCCTGGGCTACATGCCATTACAATATAGTACTTAGGTAAACAGGCAGTGTAGCTTGCTTCATGGGTTAAGTACGCTGCTGAGTAGTACCAAATTCTACTATGCCCTAAAGGATTTCCTGGACTAGATGGGCCAGATGCCGTTAAAAATAGTACTTAGGTAAACAGGCGGTGGGTGGCTGGGCTACTCTGCTGACTAGCAGACACTGATGCTTTGTAGCAGACCTCTGAATCCCAGGCCATAGTATGAGTAAATAACTCTGCAGACGACCCCACCAACCTGGAAATGACGATGGCAATGTCATGTAAAACTCAGCAAGGGGACTAAATAAAATAGTCTCCATTTTATCAAAAAAAATTTGGCCACAGACACCACTTAAGTGGCATCAATTTCGCCAGAGTTTTTTAAACGGTTGGTGAGTTGATTTTCAAAAATCAACAAGCTTTTAGTCTCCCCAAGATGACACAGTGGTAGAAAAGTCCTTGCGGATCCAGGATTTCTTCATCTTGATGAACGTTAGTCTGTCCACATTGTCACTGGACAGCTGCGTGTGCTTATCTGTCAGCATACCACCAGCAGCGCTGAACACACGTTCAGAGAGCATGTAAAGAAGCTGCGGAGACACCATCACGTGTTTCTCTGCGCAAGCAGTGAATAGCCAGGCCTTTCCCCGGGAAGGAACAACCACGGGAAGGGCAGCATCCTATGAAGGAAAGCCACCTATGCCAAGCATGGTATCCATCCACAGACAGCTGTTTCGGGGTGTTTGCCCCTCATCAGTGTGGAGTAGGAATCTGGCTATTAGGAGCAGTGCCTATTAAAAAGGCTATAAAGACACAGATGATTGGCCTAGGGGAGACCAAAACATCTAACACTGCGGAGACACCATCACGTGTTTCTCAACGCAGTGATTCCAGAACACTGCCCCCATCCCTTATGGGAAATATGCAGATGCATGTAAAGAAGCTGCGGAGACACCATCACGTGTTTCTCGATGCAAGCAGTGAATAGCCAGGCCTTTCCCCGGGAAGGAACAACCACGGGAAGGGCAGCATCCTATGAAGGAAAGCCACCTATGCCAAGCATGGTATCCATCCACAGACAGCTGTTTCTTTTTTTTTTTTTTTCCCTCAGATGGGAAAATCCACGGTCCAGAAATCCAAGACCAAAGAAAAATCCCAAACAGCTGCGTCAAATCCAAAACACAAAAGCTGTTCCCATCATCATCAGAAAATTTCAGTTTACTACAACATCAAAAAAAACAAGTCAAGACATATTTACAAGGTATCTCCACTTCTTCACCTTCCAAATCCCTTCGGCATCCACCTCCCCCCTTCTTCTTTTATCCCATAGAAAACACACATACATCTTCCCCAAAATCACTTTTAGACTATTCTTTACTACAATTACCTTTCTCTTAAAAACATACACATTCCTCACATCCCATGATACTTCCTTTATACATGCAACTATTAACCACAACACTCTCTCCTTCACTCCATCACACATTCCCAAGCCAAACATGAACAACTCGAATGATAACAAACTCACACCACACAATTCTTTACAAACGGTCCCATTCTTCCAATCACCTCCCTAGCATAATGACAATTCCAAAACACATGTATTACACTCTCCCTTCCACCACACCCACCTCTCGGACACATATCATTTCTCCCCAACCCACGATTCTTCTGAAATTCCCTAACTGGTAACACTCCATGCAAAGACTGCCACACAATCTCACTCTGCCTATTCGTCATACCGTCTAACCGCACTTTCTTCCATACTTTTTCTATATCATTCCCTCTTACCATGTTTATTCCACACTCTGTCTCTCTACATTCAATCATCCTATATACAGCCTTCTTATTACTCAACAACCTAACATCCACATCACATAGCTCATACTTCACCAAAAATTTATAAACCCACACATACCATCTAGGCACGTCAAAAGCAACCGGATACCTCAGATCCCTCTCTCGCCACTTCAAACGAAATAAATACGTCCCAAACAAAAACCTACACAGACAAGAAAACTTGCCATCCATCCTAATCACCCTCAACACAAAAACCACAATATTTACACCAAAAAACACCTCAAGGTTTGGAAAACCCAACCCACCTTTTTCTAAACGTTTCACCAAAACCTCCCTCCTAGCCCTCTCCATTCTAGAATTCCACAAAAACACAAACAGAATCCTATTTAACCCCCTCATACACATATACCCCGGCGGAAAGACCACTGCAATATATAAGAAAATAGGCAAAATCACACTTTTAATAACTAAGATTTTTCCAAAAAACGAAAGACTTCTCATCTTCCAAAAACATAACTTCCGCTCAACCTTTCCTTTCGCATCATCCCAACTTTCTTTCCCATCCAAACTCTCTGAAAATTTCACCCCCAAAACCTTAATAGACCCAGTCACCTCATTCACTCCTACATCCTTACTTAAAACCCCTCCCCCAAAAACCTTACACTCACTCTTCTCCCAATTCACCTTAAATGCTGACGCACCACAAAAAATAGACGCTAATAACTTCACCCACCTCACAGAATACTCTGAATCACACAACACACACACGTCATCCATATAAGCACTATCCTTCCATTCCCTCCCTCCACCTCCTGGCACTTGTACTCCTCTAATCACTTTATCTTTCCTCAACATACAAAGCAACGGTTCAATCGCACAAATAAAAACCACAGGAGACAAAGGACAACCTTGTCGCACACCTGAAAAAACATTCACTCTTCTACCCACAGAACCATTCATCAAAACACAACTATAAATGTCTTTATATAAGCTCCTCACCCTCCAAACAAAATCAGGCGGAAACCCCATTCTCAATAATACCCGGAACAAAAAACTATGTGATAACCGATCATACGCCTTTTCAAAGTCCAAACTCAAAACAAATACACTCTTCTTCCGACTCATACAGTCCCACAAACAATCTCTCAACATACACACACACTCATGTATACGTCTCCCAGGCACTGCACAACACTGTTCATCCCCAATCACACTCTCTATCACATCACGCATCCTATTCGCCATTACTTTCGCATAGATCTTATAATCGCAATTCAACAACGTTATCGGTCTCCAATTTTTTAAACTCTTCAAATCTCCTTTTTTAGGTATTAACACAACCATCCCTGCACGCATACTCTCAGCCACCTCCATACTAGACCACATATACTTACACATATCCACAAAATCCTTACCAATTACATGCCACATCACCCTATAAAACTCTATAGGAAGTCCATCCTCTCCTGGAGTCTTATTTAACGCCATGCTATTCATTACCTTCCATACCTCATCACCTGTCACCTCACCCATCACTCTCTCTCTCTCCATCTCACTCAATTTATTTTCTAATACACTTAGTACATCCTGCTCCAAAGCCTCATCCCTCCACTTCACTGCATACAGCTCCTCATAAAACTTAGCCACATGTTCACACATATCCTCCCCACTTACCTCTCTTCCATCCTCTGCATTCAAAACACCCATACTCTGCTTTTTCCCAAAAACCTTTTTAAAGAAAAACCTCGAACACCTTTCATCTTGCTCCATTCTATCAATTTTTGCCCTAAAAATAATACTCTTCCCTTTCTCTTCCAAAAACTCTTTAATTTCTTTTTTAACCTTTTTTATCCCCTCCTCCACCTCCATTCCTCCTTCCCTCAATTTATACAATAAACATAAACGGGTATTCAACTTAACAAACTTTTCCCTCTTAATTGCCGCAAATTCATACCCCACACTTTTAAAAAACTTTTTTGTCTGCCTCTTAACCCAATCCCACCACTCACAAACATTCCCAAAACTTTCCTTACTTTTACACCACTGTTCATACTTTCTCACATACTCCTTCCTCACAGCTTCATTTTCCAACAATTTCACATTTAATTTCCACAAACCCTTTCCAAACACACCACTAACATTAATATCTAACTCGCACAACACACAAACATGGTCCGAAAAAACGACCCTATCCTGCTTATATCCAACAGGAATAATATTTTTAGAAATAAAACAATAATCCAACCTGGACTGTGCTCTTCCACTATCAGAAAAAAAGGTATCTAACAAAGGGTTAACCTTACACACACGCTGCATATCACTCAAATCAAAGTCAGTAACTAACTCCAGCAAAACTTTTCCAGACACATCCACATTCTTCACTCCCCCCACATCACAATTCATATCACCCACAATCACCACAGGCACTCTTCCTGGAACAAAAAGCTTCACTTTTTCAAATAATAACTTACGCTCATTTTTTTCTACTGGCGCATAAATATTGATAACACAAAACTTAGCATTTTTATATTCAAAATTTGCTAAGATACACCTCCCCACCTCCACCACCAAATAATTATTCAAAACAACCTCCTGCCCCTTGACTAAAATACCCACACCATCATTTCTATTATTTGCACTACCAGACCACACAGACGCACCATAAGACCACTCATCCCCTTTCACACCATCCACAATCCCACATTCTTGCAAACAAAAAATAGATGCACTCTGCATAGCTAAAAAATCCAAAATTGCTGCTCTCCTCCTCGCTTTCTTAAAAACTCTCACATTTTGAGAAACTATAGAAAAACCCATACTATAAAAACAAAAAAACAATGCAAAAATTACCACAAAACTACACACATTACACAAAAAGCCCTTGACAAAGGTCAAGACTCACAGAAAGGAGAGAAAAAAAAACAGATCCACTGAGCTTTCATTTTACCCAGTATCACCATTGTCCTCCTCTGCCATTTGGACTGAACAGCAAGTCTCTGAACCACTAACCCCTTCGTGCTCACTCCATTTTTTTTTAGCTGGCCCAATTTTCCTCTTAGGCATACTACTGCATGCCTCATCACTTTCCCCATCCTCCTCCCTCTGACACTTATTCGCACCCCTGTCCTGATCTGAAGAAAGCCCTCTAATATTCTGAGGATCTGAGGGGTGCACAGGGCTCTCAGCTTCAGAAATACGCACGTCTTCCTCCGTTGCATCCATTGCTTCCTCAAGAGAAAACATTTCAGGCACAGTAGAGTCATCATCTTCTTCCTCATCTTCTTCCTGATCTTCCTTATTAAACCCCTTCTCTACTTTTTTTGCCGCCAACCAAAACTCCTTATCTTCCTTCTGTGCATCACTCATAGTACCACGGGGTGCTAGCACAATGTCATCTGGAGTCACAGAGCGTCTTTCCCTCTCCCTCTCCCTCCTTTCCTCTCTCTCCATTCTTTCAGTTTCCTTCCTGATAGTCGCCAACCTCCTCCTTCTCTCCTCCTCCTCTCTCCATTCACTCTTTGAGCGTCTAGGCGCCCTCCACGGACAATCCTTATACATGTGGTCACTACTACCACACACATCACAGGTCTTAGCCATCGGGCAATCACCAGCCATATGCCCCTCCTTCTTGCAGTTTCGGCAACACTGCCCCTTCTGGCAGTCTGCCTGGACATGTCCAAAAGAGAAACATCTCCTGCAAAACAGAGGCTGCCCAGGGTACGTGAGGAAACCCCTATGCCCTGCCACAGAGAAGTTCGCCGGATGGTGTCTGAACCCACCCACACTGCCAGGATCTCTTCTGAACCTTACACGATATTTGTATCGACAATTGAAGATTCCTAAACAGTTCACTTGCTTCTCTCCCTTTGAAACAAAGTCACAATACTGTGAGAGGAAGCTCTCCAACAATGCAGGTTCAGTAAAGGGGTTATAGACAGTGATAGTCACCTGCCTTTCCTGAAGACCAAACAGTGGTTCACATTTGACTCCCTTCAAACAGGGATCTCCGGCATGATTCCGAAACCACTCATAGACATTCAGGCAATAATGCTCCGACATAAAATTAACATCGTAGTTACCTTGATTAGGGAACTCATTGATGCTATAGATGTTCTCCCGCTTTCCTCCAGCCTTTTCCTCAATAAGGTCACGTACAATAAAGACCACGCTGTTCCTTGCCCGGATAGATGGCTCCAACGTCACTCAGATGGTGTTCTTCACATAACTCATCTTCAAAGCTGTCGGTACAAACGACCACAGAAAAAAACAGAATTCTCTGCAAAAGGGTCTGGATTGCTCCAGAAAACCTCACTCCAGACAGCTGTTTCGGGGTGTTTGCCCCTCATCAGTGTGGAGTAGGAATCTGGCTATTAGGAGCAGTGCCTAGTAAAAGGCTATAAAGACACAGATGATTGGCCTCGGGGAGACCAAAACATCCAACACTGCAGAGACACCATCACGTGTTTCTCAACGCAGTGATTCCAGAACACTGCCCCCATCCCTTATGGGAAATATGCAGATGCATGTAAAGAAGCTGCGGAGACACCATCACGTGTTTCTCAACGCAAGCAGTGAATAGCCAGGCCTTTCCCCGGGAAGGAACAACCACGGGAAGGGCAGCATCCTATGAAGGAAAGCCACCTATGCCAAGCATGGTATCCATCCACAGACAGCTGTTTCGGGGTGTTTGGTCTCCCCGAGGCCTTTTTACTAGGCACTGCTCCTAATAGCCAGATTCCTACTCCACACTGATGAGGGGCAAACACCCCGAAACAGCTGTCTGTGGATGGATACCATGCTTGGCATAGGTGGCTTTCCTTCATAGGATGCTGCCCTTCCCGTGGTTGTTCCTTCCCGGGGAAAGGCCTGGCTATTCACTGCTTGCGTCGAGAAACACGTTCAGAGAGAACGCTGGCTGCGGGGCACGACAAGATCTCCAAGGCGTGAGTGGCGAGCTCAGGCCATTGTTCAAGATTGGAAGCCCAAAATGAGCAAGGGTCCAGTTCCACAGTCCTGGCATCGATGTTAACTTGGAGATACTCTTGTACCATCCTCTCTAGGTGTTGGCTGTGCATCAGACTTCTTGTCTCCTGTGGCCTTGCAAAGGATGGTCTAAAAAAATCTTGAAACAATTGGAAAAAATTGTTGTTACCACCAGATACGATGTTACTGTTACGGTTTGAGTGGTGACTCGATAGTCCCACGGTTGGCAAGTTAGAACTCAGAGATTCACTACGTGCACCACTGGTGTTTTGTGGAAAAGCAGATGTTAGATTCTGTAATAGTCTCTGCTGATACCCCTGCATGTGTAAATCCCTTTCTATGGCAGGAATTATTTTGCCAAATTTGCTTTTGTACCGGGGATCTAACAGTGTGGTAACCCAGTAGTCGGCATTACTTCGGATTCTGACAATCCGAGGATCCAAGACTTCTCCCGTGCTTCCCCCATACTCTGGAACTCTCTACCCCAACACATCAGACTCGCGCCTACCATACAAACCTTCAAAAAGAACCTGAAGACTCATCTCTTCCGACTAGCCTACAGCCTGCAGTGATCCTCAACCTACTGAACAGCCGCACAGCCAGCTCTTCCCTCTCCTACTGTATCCTCACCCACCCCCTGCAGACTGTGAGCCCTCGCGGGCAGGGTCCTCCCTCCTTATGTACTCGTGTGCCTTGTTATCTGCTCATGTTTAATGTATTTGTCTATATTTGCCCCGTATTCACATGTAAAGCGCCATGGAATAAATGGCGCTATAAAAATGTATAATAATAATAATAATCATGTTGCAGGTATTGCAGCAAGAAGGCACTCATGTGTCTTGCGCATCCAGGAGGACCAATTCTTTGTTGTCTTGGTGGTGGTGAGGTGAGAATCATGCTTCCTTTGTCTGCCCCCTCCCCCTAACCTCGCACAACAGAAATTTGATCAAGGTCTCCCTCATCTGATGAGTCTTCCATGCCCAGTGCCAGTTCGTCCTCCACTTCTTCCTCTCCTCCTGCACCTTCCTCAACAGTTTGGCTGCTACCATGCACCCTCGGTAATCCCTCTCCCTCAGCCTCCAATGCCAGCCACCTTGGTGCTGCCAACCTTCTTGACCTTGGAGATGTGATCCCTTCCGCATACGACTCCTCCTGTTTCCTCCTCCTTCTCCTCTGGTTCCACCACCTGACTCCGAACACTGTGTAAGGTGTGCTCCAGCATGTAAATCACCGGAATGGTCATGCTGATAATGGCATCATCAGCACTAAACATCTTTGTTGCTATTTCAAAACTGTGCAGAAGGGTGCATAGGTCCCTGATCTGAGAGCGTGATTTGCCCCACCTCTTGATCTCGTTGGCCCAGGCTATACGTCGTAACGTATTGCACCAGGGCTCGTCGGTGCTGCCACAGTCACTGCAACATGTCCAGAGTTGAATTCCACCATGTGGGCACATCGCATTTCAGCCGGTGAACTGGCAGGCCCAACGACTTCTGTAAAGATGCAAGTCATCGAGCTGCGGGATGCTAACGGCGGAAGTGAGCACACAGGGACCGTGTCCTCTGCAGAAGCCCATCTAGTCCAGGATAGTGGGATAAAAATTGCTGGACAACCAGGTTCAAAATGTGAGCCATACAAGGCATGTGTGTGACATTGTGGCACACAGCCTTCCCTGGCTGCAGGTTGAGTGGAGACAACCATTGATGGAACTCGGTCTCCAGAGCTGACCACAACTCCTCAGCTGTGTGACTCACATTTCCCAGACATTTCAATGTAAACACTGCCTGATGCCATTGAGCCCTGGTGACAGCATAGTGAGGAGGTGTGCAGTATTCCTTCTGCGCAGTTACAACGCGGGTGACATTACCAGATAGGCTTTGGGTGCAGGTGGAGGACCGAGAGGAGGTTGAGGAGGCAGAAGCAATGGAGGCACTTCTAGATACAGAGAATCGACGAGCAACTAGTGGGGATGGCAAGACTTGGACAACAGCCCCTTCTCCTGATGTCGCCATAGTTACCCAGTGCCAAGTCACCAACATGTAACGCCCCTGTCCATGTCTACTCGTCCAAGTGTCTGTGGTGAAATGCACCCTGTCACACACAGAGTTTCTCAAGGACACGGTGATGTTGTGTGCGACCTGCTGGTGTAGCACAGACACAGCTTTCTTTGAGAAGTATTGGTGACTGGGCATCTGGTACTGGGGCACTGCAATGGACATAAGGTCTCGAAAATCCTGTGTCCACCAGGCGGAAAGGCAGCATTTCTGTATCAACAGCTTGCAGATGGAGAAATTCAACCTCTCAGCTTTGTCATGGCTAGCTGGAAATGGTCTTTTACTTGTCCACATCTGAGGGACTGAGGGCTGGCTGCCGTGCTTAGACGGAGTTGAGTAGGGTGTCCCCGGCAAACTGCTGGTCTGTGAGTAAGGTGCAGGCGGAGACGTTATGTTGCCTTGATCAAAAGGTGGTGTCGATATCGGAGAGTGCTCAAAAACAGCATGTGTTTCCACTTGCAAATGTCCTGAAGACCTGTCAATCACACTGGCTGTTGCGGGTAAAAAGGTGTAAGGTCTGCATCCAAAACCATGTGTGACTGCTGTCCCCACAGTCACAGAGGATGAAGAGGATGCGGATGCACTTGATGGGGCAGACGGTGGTTGACCCGGCCCACTAGGCCGCATTATAGCACAGTGAGCTTCCCACTGCAACTTATGCCTCATATTATTATTATTATTATTTATTATTATAGCGCCATTTATTCCATGGCGCTTTACATGTGAGGAGGGGTATACATAATAAAACAAGTACAATAATCTTGAAAAATACAAGTCACAACTGGTACAGGAGGAGAGAGGACCCTGCCCGCGAGGGCTCACAATCTACAAGGGATGGGTGAGGATACAGTAGGTGAGGGTAGAGCTGGCCGTGCAGCGGTTTGGTCAATCGGTGGTTACTGCAGGTTGTAGGCTTGTCGGAAGAGGTGGGTCTTCAGGTTCTTTTTGAAGGTTTCGATGGTAGGCGAGAGTCTGATATGTTGTGGTAGAGCATTCCAGAGTAGGGGGGATGCACGAGAGAAATCTTGTATGCGATTGTGGGAAGAGGAGATAATAGGGGAGTAGAGAAGGAGATCTTGTGAGGATCGGAGGTTGCGTGCAGGAAAGTACCGGGAGACGAGGTCACAGATGTATGGAGGAGACAGGTTGTGGATGGCTTTATATGTCATGGTTAGGCTTTTGTACTGGAGTCTCTGGGTGATGGGGAGCCAGTGCAGGGATTGACAGAGGGGAGAGGCCGGGGAATAGCGGGGGGACAGGTGGATTAGTCGGGCAGCAGAGTTTAGAATAGATTGGAGGGGTGCAAGAGTGTTAGAGGGTAGGCCACAGAGCAGGAGGTTACAGTAGTCAAGGCGGGAGATGATGAGGGCATGGACTAGGGTTTTTGCAGATTCTTGGTTTAGGAATGTGCGGATCCGTGAAATATTTTTGAGTTGGAGGCGGCAGGAAGTGGAAAGGGTTTGGATATGTGGTTTAAAGGAGAGATCAGTGTCAAGGATTACCCCAAGACAGCGGGCTTGTGGGACTGGGGAGAGTGGGCAGCCGTTTACTGTAATGGATAGGTTCGTTGGGGAGATCGCGTGAGATGGGGGAAAGATGATGAATTCTGTTTTGTCCATGTTAAGTTTTAGAAATCTAGTGGAGAAGAAGGATGAAATAGCAGACAGACATTGAGGGATTCTGGTTAGTAGGGAGGTGATATCTGGTCCAGAGATGTAGATCTGTGTGTCGTCAGCATAGAGATGATACTGAAAGCCGTGAGATTCTATGAGCTGTCCCAGGCCAAAGGTGTAGATGGAGAAGAGCAGGGGTCCTAGAACTGAACCTTGCGGGACTCCGACAGATAGGGGGCGAGGTGAGGAGATGGTGTGTGAGTGGGAGACGCTGAATGTACGGTCAGTTAGGTATGATGAGATCCAGGATAGGGCCAATTCTGTGATGCCAAGGGATGAGAGGGTCTGCAGCAGCAGGGAATGGTCCACTGTGTCAAAGGCAGAGGACAGGTCCAGGAGGAGGAGGACAGAGTAGTGTCGCTTGCTCTTGGCGGTTAATAGGTCATTGGTGACCTTAGTTAGGGCAGTTTCAGTGGAGTGGTGTGACCGGAAGCCTGATTGAAAGCGGTCGAAGAAGGAGCAGGAAGATAGATGGGAGGACAGTTCAGTATGGACATGTTGTTCCAGTAGTTTTGAGGCAAAGGGGAGAAGTGATATAGGGCGATAGCTAGATACAGAGGATGGGTCAAGAGAGGGCTTTTTGAGGATAGGTGTGATTGTGGCATGTTTAAAGCTTGAGGGGAAAATGCCAGTTGTTAGTGATAGGTTAAAGAGATGGGTTAGGGTTGGGATGAAGACTGTGGTGAGGTTTGGGATGAAGTGGGATGGGAGTGGGTCAAGTGCACAGGTGGTGAGATGCGATCTTGAGAGTAGAGTGGAGAGTCCGTCTTCTGTAATGGTGGAGAAGTTGGTTTTGGAGGTGGAGGGCTGGGTAGTTGGGAGGAAGGGTTCTGGGGGTTGTTTACTAAAATTGTCTCTGATGTTCTCAATTTTCTGCTTGAAAAATGAGGCGAAGTCTTCAGCTGAGATGAGTGGGGAGGGAGGAGGTGCTGGGGGACGGAGGAGAGAGTTGAAGGTGTTGAATAACTGTTTGGGGTTGTGAGACAGGGAGGATATGAGAGATGAGAAGTAGGTTTGTTTTGCTGTGGCGAGCATGGTTTTGAAAGCAGTGAGGGACTGTTTGAATGCGATGAAGTGCTCGATGGAGTGGGATCTTTTCCATCTGCGCTCAGCAGCTCTGGAAGCTCGCCTCAGTTCTTTTGTCATGCTGGTGTGCCAGGGTTGTCTGTTGATTTTGCGAGCTTTGGTATGTGTGAGAGGGGCAAGAGATTCCAAAGCTGCAGCTATTGTGGTGTTATATAGAGCGACAGCATCATCCGCATTGTGTAGGGAGCTTATGTCTGTGAGAGGGAGGAGGGATTCAGAGAGTGAGTGAAGATCAAGGTGTTTAAGATTTCTGCGAGGGTGTGAGAGTTTGTGGGGTGGGGGTTGTAGACAAGGAGTGGAAAGGGAAGAGAATGTAAGTAGGTTGTGGTCAGAAAGAGGAAGAGGTGAGTTTGAGAGGTTAGATAGGGAGCAGAGGCGGGTGAGAATGAGGTCCAGTGTGTGACCATCTTTGTGGGTGGCTGTAGAAGACCATTGAGTGAGGCCAAAGGAGGAAGTGAGAGATAGAAGTTTAGTGGCAGCTGAGAGGGAAGTGTCAATGGGGATGTTGAAGTCGCCCATGATGATAGTGGGGATGTCAGCGGCGAGGAAGTGGAGTAGCCAGGTGGTGAAGTGGTCGAAGAAGGTGGTGGCTGGCCCTGGGGGACGGTAGATGACAGCCAGTTGGAGGTTGGAGGGGGAGTAGATGCGCACAGAGTGCACCTCAAAGGAAGGGAGGATAACAGAGGGTGGCAGTGGGATTGGGGTGAAGGAGCAGTTATCTGACAGGAGAAAACCAACTCCTCCGCCATGCTTGCTGCTGGGGCGGGGTGTGTGAGAAAGGTGGAAGCCACCGTAAGAGAGTGCCGCAGGGGAGGCTGTGTCAGAAGGGGTGAGCCAGGTTTCAGTGATGCCGAGGAAGGAGAGTTTGTTATTGATAAAGAGGTCATGGATAAATGGAAGTTTATTGCAGACAGAGCGTGCGTTCCATAGTGCTCCAGATAGGGAAATTGGGGGAGTGGGGGCAGGATGAATGGGTATGAGGTTACTGTGGTTGCGAGGACGTGTAGAGGATCGTGGCAGGGGATTAGAAATGAGTGTGGGGATGTGATGAGGAGGGCCAGGATTTGGGGATATGTCGCCAGCAATGAGGAGCAGCAGACAGAGCGTTAGAAGGTGTGAGCTGGATAGGTCATGATGTGGCCGTGTGTGCCTGGCGAGAAAGGATTGTATGTGGAGGAATAGTTCTGTGGAGGAGGTGAGATGACTGGGGAGGATGGAGGGAGAAATGACTAGTTCTTTACTGGGTGGAGGGACTACAGGAGATAGGAAGAAATAGAGTAGTATGGGGGTGAATGTGAAAAGAAACCGAAACATTATAGTGGTTTTCTATTCCTTTACCTTCCAGTCAATTCCAGTCCAATTCTAGTCTAATTCATAGCAATTAAAAAACTGCAATTTAAAAATGCAATTTCTAAGATGGTCAGACACGTCTGGTCAGACTCACGGCTATGAATTTATGGGCACCTAAGGGCTCACAGCTGAGAGGGAGGATGTGGGCGTGTGTGTCTAGAGCACATGTTCACAGTTAAGCCAGGTCATAAAGAGGGGGTGGGGTAGATGGCCACTCAGGTATGCAAGCAAGAAGCAAGGGAAGTGAAATACGAATGGATAGAAAACAATGGGTAAGCAAAGCATACCAGGTGGGAATTATATGCAGTTCACATAAACACACATTGCAGGAAAGGCAGAGTAGATGGACAGCAGCATACCAGGTGGGAATTATATGCAGTTCACATAAACGCACATTGCAGGAAAGGCAGAGTAGATGGACAGCAGCATACCAGGTGGGAATTATATGCAGTTCACATAAACACACATTGCAGGAAAGGCAGAGTAGATGGACAGCAGCATACCAGGTGGGAATTATATGCAGTTCACATAAACGCACATTGCAGGAAAGGCAGAGTAGATGGACAGCAGCATACCAGGTGGGAATTATATGCAGTTCACATAAACGCACATTGCAGGAAAGGCAGAGTAGATGGACAGCAGCATACCAGGTGGGAATTATATGCAGTTCACATAAACACACATTGCAGGAAAGGCAGAGTAGATGGACAGCAGCATACCAGGTGGGAATTATATGCAGTTCACATAAACGCACATTGCAGGAAAGGCAGAGTAGATGGACAGCAGCATACCAGGTGGGAATTATATGCAGTTCACATAAACACACATTGCAGGAAAGGCAGAGTAGATGGACAGCAGCATACCAGGTGGGAATTATATGCAGTTCACATAAACACACATTGCAGGAAAGGCAGAGTAGATGGACAGCAGCATACCAGGTGGGAATTATATGCAGTTCACATAAACACACATTGCAGGAAAGGCAGAGTAGATGGACAGCAGCATACCAGGTGGGAATTATATGCAGTTCACATAAACACACATTGCAGGAAAGGCAGAGTAGATGGACAGCAGCATACCAGGTGGGAATTATATGCAGTTCACATAAACACCCATTGCAGGAAAGGCAGAGTAGATGGACAGCAGCATACCAGGTGGGAATTATATGCAGTTCACATAAACACACATTGCAGGAAAGGCAGAGTAGATGGACAGCAGCATACCAGGTGGGAATTACAGGTCCTTCTCAAAAAATTAGCATATAGGGTTAAATTTCATTATTTACCATAATGTAATGATTACAATTAAACTTTCATATATTATAGATTCATTATCCACCAACTGAAATTTGTCAGGTCTTTTATTGTTTTAATACTGATGATTTTGGCATACAACTCCTGATAACCCAAAAAACCTGTCTCAATAAATTAGCATATCAAGAAAAGGTTCTCTAAACGACCTATTACCCTAATCTTCTGAATCAACTAATTAACTCTAAACACATGCAAAAGATACCTGAGGCTTTTATAAACTCCCTGCCTGGTTCATTACTCAAAACCCCCATCATGGGTAAGACTAGCGACCTGACAGATGTCAAGAAGGCCATCATTGACACCCTCAAGCAAGAGGGTAAGACCCAGAAAGAAATTTCTCAACAAATAGGCTGTTCCCAGAGTGCTGTATCAAGGCACCTCAATGGTAAGTCTGTTGGAAGGAAACAATGTGGCAGAAAACGCTGTACAACGAGAAGAGGAGACCGGACCCTGAGGAAGATTGTGGAGAAGGACCGATTCCAGACCTTGGGGAACCTGAGGAAGCAGTGGACTGAGTCTGGTGTGGAAACATCCAGAGCCACCGTGCACAGGCGTGTGCAGGAAATGGGCTACAGGTGCCGCATTCCCCAGGTAAAGCCACTTTTGAGCTACAGAGAAGCAGCACTGGACTGTTGCTAAGTGGTCCCAAGTACTTTTTTCTGATGAAAGCAAATTTTGCATGTCATTCGGAAATCAAGGTGCCAGAGTCTGGAGGAAGACTGGGGAGAAGGAAATGCCAAAATGCCTGAAGTCCAGTGTCAAGTACCGACAGTCAGTGATGGTGTGGGGTGCCATGTCAGCTGCTGGTGTTGGTCCACTGTGTTTCATCAAGGGCAGGGTCAATGCAGCTAGCTATCAGGAGATTTTGGAGCACTTCATGCTTCCATCGGCTGAAATGCTTTATGGAGATGAAGATTTCATTTTTCAGCATGACCTGGCACCTGCTCACAGTGCCAAAACCTCTGGTAAATGGTTTACTGACCATGGTATTACTGTGCTCAATTGGCCTGCCAACTCTCCTGACCTGAACCCCATAGAGAATCTGTGGGATATTGTGAAGAGAAAGTTGAGAGACGCAAGACCCAACACTCTGGATGAGCTTAAGGCCGCTATTGAAGCATCCTGGGCCTCCATAACATCTCAGCAGTGTCACAGGCTGATTGCCTCCATGCCACGCCGCATTGAAGCAGTCATTTCTGCCAAAGGATTCCCGACCAAGTATTGAGTGCATAACTGAACATTATTATTTGTTGGTTTTTTTGTTTATTATTAAAAAACACTTTTATTTGATTGGATGGGTGAAATATGCTAATTTATTGAGACAGGTTTTTTGGGTTATCAGGAGTTGTATGCCAAAATCATCAGTATTAAAACAATAAAAGACCTGACAAATTTCAGTTGGTGGATAATGAATCTATAATATATGAAAGTTTAATTGTAATCATTACATTATGGTAAATAATGAAATTCAACACTATATGCTAATTTTTTGAGAAGGACCTGTATATGCAGTTCACATAAACACACATTGCAGGAAAGGCAGAGTAGATGGACAGCAGCATACCTGTGGGTAGACAAAACAGCTTGATTAGAGGATACAGGTGGTGATGAGGATGATGAAAGTACAGCAGTGATGAATGCTCAAATGCCCCATGGAATTCTAGTCTAATTCATAGCAATTAAAAAACTGCAATTTAAAAATGCAATTTCTAAGATGGTCAGACACGTCTGGTCAGACTCATGGCTAATGTGACGGTTCGTGCAGGAAGTACTCAAGCTAGTGATTTTTTGGCCTCTACTGAGATTTTGTTGACAAATCTTACAGACAACATGAGTTGGGTCTTCCTTTGCAATGTCAAAAAATGCCCAGGCTATGCAAGGCTTAGAGCCCGTGCGACCTGAAGGGCCACTGTTATGTTTGCTAATGACAGGTGTTATGAAGGCAATCCAGAAACACAGTGTGCTTAGCGATCAGAGCGCACAGAGTGATCTGACAAATACCCAAAAATACAAGAACGAGCTCTGAGACGTGGAAACTCTGTAGACTGCACACCTGATCCTATCCTAAACACAACTAAAAGCGGCTGTGGATTGCGCCTAACAACTACCTAGGCAACTCGGCACAGCCTAAGAAACTAGCTAGCCTGAAGATAGAAAAATAGGCCTGACTTGCCCCAGAGAAATTTCCCAAAGGAAAAGGCAGCCCCCCACATATAATGACTGTGAGTAAGATGAAAAGACAAAACGTAGGGATGAAATAGATTCAGCAAAGTGGGACCCGATATTCTAGGACAGAGCGAGGACAGTAAAGCGAACTTTGCAGTCTACAAAAAACCCTAATGCAAAACCACGCAAAGGGGGCAAAAAAAACCCACCGTGCCGAACTAACGGCACGGCGGTACACCCTTTGCGTCTCAGAGCTTCCAGCAAAACAAAAGACAAGCTGGACAGAAAAAAAGCAACAAAAAAGCAAAAAGCACTTAGCTATACAGAGCAGCAGGTCACAGGAACAATCAGGAGAAGCTCAGATCCAACACTGAAACATTGACAAGGAGCAAGGATAGCAGCATCAGGCGGAGTTAAGTAATGAAGCAGTTAACGAGCTCACCAGAACACCTGAGGGAGGAAGCTCAGAAGCTGCAGTACCACTTGTGACCACAGGAGTGAATTCAGCCACAGAATTCACAACAGTACCCCCCCCTTGAGGAGGGGTCACCGAACCCTCACCAGAGCCCCCAGGCCGACCAGGATGAGCCGCATGAAAGGCACGAACAAGATCGGAAGCATGAACATCAGAGGCAAAAACCCAGGAATTATCTTCCTGAGCATAACCCTTCCATTTAACCAGATACTGGAGTTTCCGTCTAGAAACACGAGAATCCAAAATCTTCTCCACAATATACTCCAATACCCCCTCCACCAAAACCGGGGCAGGAGGCTCAACAGATGGAACCATAGGTGCCACGTATCTCCGCAACAACGACCTATGGAATACATTATGTATGGAAAAGGAGTCTGGGAGGGTCAAACGAAAAGACACAGGATTGAGAACCTCAGAAATCCTATACGGACCAATAAAACGAGGTTTAAATTTAGGAGAGGAAACCTTCATAGGAATATGACGAGAAGATAACCAAACCAGATCCCCAACACGAAGTCGGGGACCCACACGGCGTCTGCGATTAGCGAAAAGTTGAGCTTTCTCCTGGGACAAGATCAAATTGTCCACTACCTGAGTCCAGATCTGCTGCAATCTATCCACCACAGAATCCACACCAGGACAGTCCGAAGACTCAACCTGTCCTGAAGAGAAACGAGGATGGAACCCAGAATTGCAAAAAAATGGAGAAACCAAGGTAGCCGAGCTGGCCCGATTATTAAGGGCGAACTCAGCCAACGGCAAAAAGGACACCCAATCATCCTGGTCTGCAGAAACAAAACATCTCAGATATGTTTCCAAGGTCTGATTGGATCGTTCGGTCTGGCCATTAGTCTGAGGATGGAAAGCCGAGGAAAAGGATAGGTCAATGCCCATCCTACCACAAAAGGCTTGCCAAAACCTTGAAACAAACTGGGAACCTCTGTCAGAAACAATATTCTCAGGAATGCCATGCAACCGAACCACATGCTGAAAGAACAAAGGTACCAAATCAGAGGAGGAAGGCAATTTAGCCAAGGGCACCAGATGGACCATTTTAGAAAAGTGATCACAGACCACCCAAATGACTGACATCTTTTGAGAAACGGGAAGGTCAGAAATGAAATCCATCGAAATATGTGTCCAAGGCCTCTTTGGGACCGGCAAGGGCAAAAGCAACCCACTGGCACGAGAACAGCAGGGCTTAGCCCTAGCACAAATCCCACAGGACTGCACAACAGTTTCTCTGCTGGACAACGATCAGGTTTATTCGCCTGAAATTTTTGCAGCACCCGCCGCAAATCAGGGGAGATGGCAGACACAATGACTCCTTCCTTGAGGATACCCGCTGGCTCAGATAAACCCGGAGAGTCGGGCACAAAACTCCTAGACAGAGCATCCGCCTTCACATTTTTAGAGCCCGGAAGGTACGAAATCACAAAGTCGAAGCGGGCAAAAAATAACGACCAACGGGACTGTCTAGGATTCAAGCGCTTGGCAGACTCGAGATAAGTCAAGTTCTTATGATCAGTCAATACCACCACGCGATGCTTAGCTCCTTCAAGCCAATGACGCCACTCCTCGAATGCCCACTTCATGGCCAGCAACTCTCGATTGCCCACATCATAATTACGCTCAGCGGGCGAAAACTTCCTGGAAAAGAAAGCACATGGTTTCATCACTGAGCAATCAGAACCTCTCTGTGACAAAACCGCCCCTGCTCCAATCTCAGAAGCATCAACCTCGACCTGGAACGGAAGAGAAACATCTGGCTGACACAACACAGGGGCAGAACAAAAACGACGCTTCAACTCCTGAAAAGCTTCCACAGCAGCAGAAGACCAATTAACCAAATCAGCACCCTTCTTGGTCAAATCGGTCAATGGTTTGGCAATGCTAGAAAAATTACAGATGAAGCGACGATAAAAATTAGCAAAGCCCAGGAACTTTTGCAGACTTTTCAGAGATGTCGGCTGAATCCAATCCTGGATGGCTTGGACCTTAACTGGATCCATCTCGATAGTAGAAGGGGTAAAGATGAACCCCAAAAATGAAACTTTCTGCACACCGAAGAGACACTTTGATCCCTTCACAAACAAAGAGTTAGCACGCAGGACCTGAAAAACCATTCTGACCTGCTTCACATGAGACTCCCAATCATCTGAGAAGATCAAAATGTCATCCAAGTAAACAATCAGGAATTTATCCAGATACTCACGGAAGATGTCATGCATAAAAGACTGAAACACAGATGGAGCATTGGCAAGTCCGAACGGCATCACTAGATACTCAAAATGACCCTCGGGCGTATTGAATGCAGTTTTCCATTGATCTCCTTGCCTGATTCTCACCAGATTATACGCACCACGAAGATCTATCTTAGTGAACCAACTAGCCCCCTTAATCCGAGCAAACAAGTCAGATAACAATGGCAAGGGATACTGAAATTTAACAGTGATCTTATTAAGAAGGCGGTAATCAATACACGGTCTCAGCGAACCATCCTTCTTGGCTACAAAGAAGAACCCTGCTCCCAGTGGTGATGACGATGGGCGAATATGTCCCTTCTCCAGGGATTCCTTCACATAACTGCGCATAGCGGCGTGTTCGGGCACGGATAAATTAAATAATCGACCTTTAGGGAATTTACTACCAGGAATCAAATTGATAGCACAATCACAATCCCTATGCGGAGGTAGAGCATCGGACTTGGGCTCTTCAAATACATCCTGATAATCAGACAAGAACTCTGGGACCTCAGAAGGGGTGGATGACGAAATCGACAAAAATTGAACATCACCATGTACCCCCTGACAACCCCAGCTGGATACCGACATGGAATTCCAATCCAATACTGGATTATGGGTTTGTAGCCATGGCAACCCCAACACGACCACATCATGCAGATTATGCAACACCAGAAAGCGAATAACTTCCTGATGTGCAGGAGCCATGCACATGGTCAGCTGGGCCCAGTATTGAGGTTTATTCTTGGCCAAAGGTGTAGCATCAATTCCTCTCAATGGAATAGGACACCGCAAAGGCTCCAAGAAAAACCCACAACGTTTAGCATAATCCAAATCCATCAGATTCAGGGCAGCGCCCGAATCCACAAACGCCATGACAGAAAACGACGACAAAGAGCATATCAAGGTAATGGACAGAAGGAATTTGGACTGTACAGTACCAATGACGGCAGACCTAGCGGACCGCTTAGTGCGCTTAGGACAATCAGAAATAGCATGAGTGGAATCACCACAGTAGAAACACAGACCATTCAGACGTCTGTATTCCTGCCGTTCAACTCTAGTCATAGTCCTATCGCACTGCATAGGCTCAGGTTTAACCTCAGGCAGTACCGCCAAATGGTGCACAGATTTACGCTCGCGCAAGCGTCGACCGATCTGAATGGCCAAAGACAAAGACTCATTCAAACCAGCAGGCATAGGAAATCCCACCATGACATCCTTAAGAGCCTCAGAGAGACCCTTTCTGAACAAAGCTGCCAGCGCAGATTCATTCCACTGAGTGAGTACTGACCATTTCCTAAATTTCTGACAATATACTTCTATATCATCCTGACCCTGGCACAAAGCCAGCAAATTTTTCTCAGCCTGATCCACTGAATTAGACTCATCGTACAGCAATCCGAGCGCCAGGAAAAACGCATCGACACTACTCAATGCAGGGTCTCCTGGCGCAAGAGAAAATGCCCAGTCTTGAGGGTCGCCGCGCAAAAAAGAAATAATAATCAAAACCTGTTGAATAGGATTACCAGAAGAATGAGGTTTCAAGGCCAGAAATAGCTTACAATTATTTTTGAAACTTAGAAACTTAGTTCTATCTCCAAAAAACAAATCAGGAATAGGAATTCTTGGTTCTAACATAGATTTCTGATCAATAGTATCTTGAATTTTTTGTACATTTATAACGAGATTATCCATTGAAGAGCACAGACCCTGAATATCCATGTCCACACCTGTGTCCAGAATCACCCAAATGTCTAGGGGAAAAAAAAAAGTGAACACAGAGCAGAAAAAAAAAAAAAAAAAAATTATGTCAGAACTTTTTCTTTCCCTCTATTGAGAATCATTAGTTAGGCTCCTTGTACTGTTATGTTTGCTAATGACAAGTGTTATGAAGGCAATCCAGAAACACAGTGTGCTTAGCGATCAGAGCGCACACAGTGATCTGACAAATACCCAAAAATACAAGAACGAGCTCTGAGACGTGGAAACTCTGTAGACTGCACACCTGATCCTATCCTAAACACAACTAAAAGCGGCTGTGGATTGCGCCTAACAACTACCTAGGCAACTCGGCACAGCCTAAGAAACTAGCTAGCCTGAAGATAGAAAAATAGGCCTGACTTGCCCCAGAGAAATTTCCCAAAGGAAAAGGCAGCCCCCCACATATAATGACTGTGAGTAAGATGAAAAGACAAAACGTAGGGATGAAATAGATTCAGCAAAGTGGGGCCCGATATTCTAGGACAGAGCGAGGACAGTAAAGCAAACTTTGCAGTCTACAAAAAACCCTAAAGCAAAACCACGCAAAGGGGGCAAAAAAAACCCACCGTGCCGAACTAACGGCACGGCGGTACACCCTTTGCGTCTCAGAGCTTCCAGCAAAACAAAAGACAAGCTGGACAGAAAAAAAGCAACAAAAAAGCAAAAAGCACTTAGCTATACAGAGCAGCAGGTCACAGGAACAATCAGGAGAAGCTCAGATCCAACACTGAAACATTGACAAGGAGCAAGGATAGCAGCATCAGGCGGAGTTAAGTAATGAAGCAGTTAACGAGCTCACCAGAACACCTGAGGGAGGAAGCTCAGAAGCTGTAGTACCACTTGTGACCACAGGAGTGAATTCAGCCACAGAATTCACAACAGGCCACCACGACTTCTGGCCTGAGGCACAGTTGGGGTTGAGGATGCAGTTGTTGATGTGCTTCCAGTACTCCATCTCTGTCCAGGAAGGCGCACCATTACCTCGTCGTCAGACTCGTCACTAGCATCCTCCTCTGCTGACCTTATGGACTGGCGGACTGGGGGTTGACAGTAAGTGGGGTCTACAACCTCATCATCATCATCCTGGTGTTCTCACTCCCGTCGTCCTCAGAGCCAACCTCTTCCTGCCACGACCGAAAAGTCAAGTTTTCGTTCCAATCAGGTATCTCAGTCTCATATCATCTTCCTCATTGTGTCCACCAACAGGATTTACAGTTTGGGAACGAGGGTCTACATTATGCTCAGAACCTTCTGCATCTGGGCCTGGTTTCCGACTCACAAAGATTCTGGGCATCAATGCAGATCATTTCCTCATCTGGATTCACAGAAGCTCTGGAGCAGACTTCTGATTCCCAGGCTATATTATGCGTAAACAGCTCTACAGACTCAACCATGTGTGTTACCCCATGCTCAGACGGGCAGCTGGACACTTCGGAGCTGTGAGGAAGCAAGTGCGATTGGGGTGACAACTCTGAGGACTGGAGTAGTTGTGATGTTGAAGTTGACATGGAGGAGAGCCCACTTGAACGAGCACTTGATATCCGTTCAAGCACCTGCTGTTTTTGTGCCTCATCTGGACTTTTTGGCGATGCTTGAAGCGATGGTCGTAAGAAAGGGATCATATCAGATTGTCCACGAAAAGAAGTAGACATCTTACTTTGGCTGGAAGATGGTCTTTCTTCTCCAGATGTTACTGTTGCTTTACCACCTACACCACAGACACAACCTTTTATTATCTTTCCAACACGCCTATTCCCCTTTCCACCAGCAGCAGGCCTTTTGCCACTCATCTTAGTGCTTAACTAATTGGCAACTCTGTATCTGTAGTTGTTGGCACAACAACCGATGGATGAAAACCGAGCGGAAATGAGTGGCCAAACTGTGACACTAGGCCCAACACTATTAACTGGATTAGATGCAGTGAAAATAGAGATACACAGGCAGTATAGTTTTCTTCACAGGCGGGCTACTCTGCTGACGTGCAGACACTGCTCCTAGGCCCTAAACTATTAACTGGATTAGATGCAGTGAAAATATAGATACACAGGCGGTGTAGTTAGTTTCACAGGTGGGCTACTCTGCTGATGTGCAGACACTGCTCCTAGGCTCAAAACTATCAACTGGATTAGATGCAGTGAAAATAGCGATACACAAGCGGTGTAGTTAGTTTCACAGGCGGGCTACTCTGCTGACGTGCAGACACTGCTCTTAGGCCCTAAACTATTAACTGGATTAGATGCAGTGAAAATAGAGATACACAGGTGGTATAGTTTGTTTCACAGGCGGGCTACTCTGCTGATGTGCATACACTGCTCCTAGGCCCAAAACTATCAACTGGATTAGATGCAGTGAAAATAGAGATACACAGGCGGTGTAGTTAGTTTCACAGGCGGGCTACTCTGCTGACGTGCAGACACTGCTCCTAGGCCCTAAACTATTAACTGGGTTAGATGCAGTAAAAATTGAGATACACAGGCGGTATAGTTTGTTTCACAGGCGGGCTACTCTGCTGACGTGCAGATACTGCTGCTAGGCCCAAACTTATCAACTGGATTAGATGCAGTGAAAATAGAGATACACAGGCGGTGTAGCTAGCTTCACAGGCGGGCTACTCAGATGACTATCAGACAATGCTACCTGCCCAAAAGGATTGGCTGAGCTAGATTACACCAAATGCTGTGACAAACACTTGCACAGCACTGGCACAGACCTGCCTGGCAAACAGTGCTATGAACTGCTGTAACCTACCCTGACAAGGGCTGATATTACAACTAGTCCCGACTCCTTCCGACTCCCTAAACCTATCTCTCTGACAATTCGCTCCAAAAAAACACTCATAGTCTGTATAGCGCCCACAGCAAGCAGCGGTGCCATCTAACACTAAGCTGCAGCAGTGAGGAAATGGTGGCGATGGGGTAAATGCTTGGTTCTTATAGGGCAAGGACATGTGACATACACAGCCAATGACACATGCCCTTGCTTGTGTGCATCACATGCACATTGCTGTGTGTGTGTGCACTGCTGATAGGCTGAGAGACTATGGCTGTAGATAAGCCCCCAATGTACCCTAAAAGATAAGAAAAACTAGTTAGATTATACTCACCCAGGGGCGGTCCGATGGGTGTCGTGTTCCGAATGGGGCACCTCCTATCTTCATGAGATGACGTCCTCTTCTTTTCTTCCTGCTGTGGCTCCCGTGCTGGCGTACTTTGTCTGCCCTGCAGTGCCCAGGTGCCGGAAAAGGTCGGAGAGGTCCGGCGCCTGCGCACTGAAGTACTTTGCTCTGCCCTAAACAGGCCAAAGTACGCCTGCACAGGAGCCGCGGCAGGAAGAAAAGAAGAGGACGTCATCGCATGAAGATGAGAGACACCCATCAGACCCCAACCGAACTGGGACCGCCCCTGGGTGAGTATGATCTAACTCGTTTTTCTTATCTTTTAGGGTACATCGGGGGCTTATCTACAGCATTACAGAATGCTGTAGATAAGCCCCTGATGCCGGTGGCCTCAGCTCATTCTCGAATTTTGGGGTGACACACACCCTTTAAGGTAACGCTTGCTGTTTTGTTCCATCATTTTTCACACTAGCAGCAGTTATTCTTCTCTGCATGGTGGGCCCCGGGTTAAGATTGCACTTTAATTTATATGTTATTTACTGCAATCCGCGAACCCTAACAACATGTTTGTATGTTTATAGGCATTAGACCTTCAGAAATATTTCTTGTGGTAAGTCTAAGGAACTAATCTCTGTCACTAAACCATATAAAAAAATGCTTGGCAAATAATGTCATAATTGTGATAGTGTTTATTTTACCCTATCTCTTTTCCTTGCATCATTGACCTTTAAGTACTTATACTTTTCATTACTATATTATGTCTGGTTCCTTTTGTTCTTTTCCTGTCTCAACTTTTATGCACTACCCAGTTTCCAGTTGTGGTAACACTTCGGATGCTAGCACTGTAGATTGTGCTTCAACTGTCAGAGGAGCTGTATCATAAGCAGACATACCAAGGGTGGTGGAGAAGTGTGTGACAAGAGAATACATCTCCTCAGCTGAGTAAGCTCGGATAACTGATGCTGGAGAAAAAAATCCTTTGTGCTCAGTCAGCTGAAGAGAAAACATATATTTCATCTTCTGTCACACACTTCTCCAGCAGCTACACTATGCATGCGTGCAATATAATTGTTCTGACAGTTGAGACATAGGTCTCGGAAGCTGTGTTTCATCAGAATGCAATCAGTTCTGACATGTGACTAGGTTGGGCTACTCTTTGAACCCCTGTAAAGGGAATCTGTCACCATGTTTTTGCCACCTAATTTAAGGGCAGCATAATATAGAGGCAGAAACCATAATTTTAACAATGTGTCATTTACTGGACTGCTTAATGTATTTTTGCTAAAATCATTGTTTTATCAGCAGGAGATTATCATTAGAGGACTAGTAAACCAGCTGTCAGGTAGTCCCCAACATTCCTGAGCTCTGTATAGTCGTTCCCCCACCACTGTTTGGTAGCTTTCTGTGAACACTGTTCATGGCCAGAAAGATGACAATCAGTGATGTGGATGAGGGCTCTGCATTTAGAGAACTGCTAAATCTGCAGCAAATAAAATACTGATTTTTATGAAAATGACAGCAAGTAGCTCAATGAGTAATATTTTGCTGGAATCTTGGTCCCTGATCCCTACACTATGATGCTCTCAAATGAGATAGCAAAAATGTCATAACAGATTCCCACTAAGCTCCATGTTTGCTATTCAGGTAGCACTGAACCGGTATATGAGTTATCCTACAGCTCCTATAGTATGCATAGAATACAATATACAGTATCTTTCTGTTTAAACTCATGCCTATTCCTTTAAATGTATCTAATTATCTACTGAGTAGTACACAGTCCCTGGTAACTTAGTGGTATCATTGTCATATGCTTAGCCTTAGTTTCCATCAGTGTCTATTTTTTTGTGACCTCTTAATCTGTTTTATGTATGATGAGTCCATACCATGATAATTTGCAGAGTTATAAAAATTATCTGACTCATTGTTTATTTTATCTGTAAGTGCTGTGTGCACAATCCCTAATGCATTACTATAGGATACAGTTCCATTCTGTTCTCTATCTTCTGCTTGTAAAAGCTATCATGGAGTAACCTATAAAACGCACGAGGCAGTGGAGACAGACGTTAGTTGCCTCTCATAGAAAACACTGAGATTCTACATCTCATAGTGTGCACTGAGACTGCAGTTTGAGATAGGAGACAGCAGTTTTATAATACTGATCTATTATTTAACTTTTACAGTTATATGCAAACAAAATACAAGGCGATTAACCTTTCCAATGCATAAATCAATCAAACGACAGTATTGTGCCAGTACTTGAATGAACTGTCTACACATGACCATAGCCACTGTCTCTGCAGTTTGGTCACGGGTCAGTACGGCCACTGTAAACTTTGTTAAGTGATTCGTCATTACTAAACAGTACTATAGCCCTCCTGCGGCACGTCTGACCAGTATATAATCGATCATCAAGATCTCCAGGGGTGCAGTTAACTGGATGACCTGCGTCAGCACCAGCTGAGGACAGTACGTAATTTGTTAAATCTATTTGTTTTCTCTGGACCAAAATAAACATTTTTCTCACTTTTCTCACGACTTTCCACTTTCTTTACTCTCTCTGACGGCAAATACACTGTCCGGTAAATTACGCCATATTTAACACAGAGTCTTTCCCATTGATACAGAATCTTCCAGCCATCTGAGGACAATTCGGCTTATAGCCATCACTGAATGTTATTCCCCTTCTAGTAGCCAGTCCTTGGTTATCCGAATTACAGGGTCATCATATTGGGTGTGGGCCCATTCGCCTGGTCCTGCTGAGCAACACAATCTGGCCTGCTGTTACTCCATTAGTTTTAGCTTTGGAGCCTATGGGTTTCACTCAACCTAAGTCCGGTATC
The DNA here is from genome assembly GCF_032444005.1 of Ranitomeya imitator. Taxonomy (NCBI): domain Eukaryota; kingdom Metazoa; phylum Chordata; class Amphibia; order Anura; family Dendrobatidae; genus Ranitomeya; species Ranitomeya imitator. The sequence goes on along the minus strand of NC_091283.1, from coordinate 546,228,293 downwards.
TTCATGTTTCCTTCATCTTCATCCACCTCTCCGGAATAAATGGAAAGGGTGACTCAAGACGAAGTATCAGCATTAGCGTTCTTTTTTCAGTAACAATACTTGATAGAGTAATTCATCTTTGCCATTTGAGTAACCCACCTCTGTTCCAGGTCCCCGAGCTTCACACTCTACAGATGAAGCAATGGATCATTTTCAGTCCGGACCAATACCTGCTCTCCAGTGAGGTACTCGGCAAACTTCTCAGTCATGGCCTAGAGGAGTGCCAGCAACTCCAGCTTAAAGGAGCTGTAGCTATCTGGGTTTCGTTCGGAGTTTCTCAAAGATCGACTGTCATATGCTATTACTTGTTTCTGGCCTCCCTGCTCCTGTGCCAGCACCGCTCCAAATCCGTGAAGATTTCCGCCCATATACAGAATGAATGGACAATAAGTTTAAGCATATGCAAACATTGGTCAAGGCTTCCTTCAGCTGATCCAGGGCTCGTTCCAGTTTCTGCTCCTCAGCAATCAGTTGGACTTGGGAGACTGTCTCTCCTCCATACAGGTACAAAATCAGCAATGTTTTTGCCTGAACAAAGCACGAAAGGTGAACCATATACATTGGCACACCAAACGACCACTTATCCATCCACCACTGTTGCCATATTACATGCGATAATAATAATAATCTTTATTTTTATATAGCGCTAACATATTCCGCAGCGCTTTACAGTTTGCACACATTATCATCACTGTCCCCGATGGGGCTCACAATCTATATTCCCTATCAGTATGTCTTTGGAATGTGGGAGGAAACCGGAGAACCCGGAGGAAACCCACGCAAACACGGAGAGAACATACAAACTCTTTGTAGATGTTGTCCTTGGTGGGGTTTGAACCCAGGACTCCAGCGCTGCAAGGCTGCAGTGCCAACCACTGCGCGACTGTGCTGCCCCTATGCGATCATCAACCCTGTTCGCTTCGGGTGCTCAATAATCACCCCTAGTCCAATGAATGTATGGTGGCTTCCCACATCCATCTGTTCGATCTGCTCCTGACAAGGCAAGATGATATTTTGATGCCTTAGTGGGACGATGGCAATCCCCACCTCTTCATCTTCGGGAACACTGTAGTGAAGCCCACATACCTGACTTAGTCTCTGGAATGCCTTCTGTGTAGGATGAAGTTAGGTGACTCTGCCAGTGTCCCGGGCCATCATTGTGGAACATCAATTGGTCTAGATCACACAGGATATTCATTCTCAATATAATTGAGGTTCCAGACTATGAATCCTCATCCATTAGCCCGACCCCTTTTTGACCACATCCATGTTTCCAATCTTCACATGCATGCACGCTATCCAGTGTACTGAAATCTTTGTCTGGTGAACGACCATCAGCTTATTCAATTTTTCTCTCTCGGCTTTCAGAAATGGACTGAAATAGGTCGACGTACTCCAGTAGCATTGTGTGGACTTTGACTGCTTTATCTACTAGGTCATGTATGGTCTTGTCTTCAATCAGTATGTCTATCACTGGACTCTGGGACACCAGGTTCTTAGGGCATTTCAGGCCTTGCCTACATAGGTCATTTCCTTCAGTGCTCCCTACTACTGAAAGTTAACATCATTTAAATGTCCTGGCTCGCACTCTACCTTCCGTTGTTTGAGCTGGGAGCAGTTCCTGGAGACATGTCCTCTTTCTCGGCACCTCCAGCATATTGGGCCCTGGGGTAGATGGTGTTCTTGGGTTTGGTCCTTAGCTTGGGCAAGGTTGACGTAGATGGTGGGTCAGGCTGCTCTGGGGTCATCCAGTCCCGGGTGTCTTCTGGTGACTTATATAAAGGGACACGATCTGTTGGGGTGACGGGTCAAATGTCGAACATACTGGCATCCGCCTCCACACTAGACAGTGCAACGGAGCATGATACCTTCTTAGCTGATCCACTTGCTGGGTCAGTTCCTGGATTGCAGCCCTCAGCTCAGCCAAGAATGGGATTGCTGATTTTCAGGCTTGGGCCATACATCCGCACAGTGCTGGAACTCATATTATCTTCACCTTCACGAGCCAAAGCTTCTTGGGCAAACTGAAGTGTTTCTTTCGTCTGTATTGGATCCTGCTCATCGTTATTGGAACCCGTGAAGTTTAAGTAAATAATATGAAATATCTCATTAAATAAAATGAATCAAGTGAAACAGTGTTTTTTATATAGAGCACTCTTGTTAAAGAGAGCAAATTCTAAACAATAATTTGAAACATAAAACAATGGAAGGAAAAAATAGAAAAACCTAAAGCTTGCTGTGACACTGATATTGGCACCCTTTACCTTAAATTAGTATGGAAACACATTTTGACTCAACTGTAGTAAATCACAAATGAGAATCTCCTAGGATTAATTGTCGGTGCCCATGTGAAAAAGCCACATAGTAGGCCCTGTTCCTTTGTCACAAGGGTGAAGACAAAGGAGCTTTCTGAGGACATCAGAATTGCTATTATTAGCAAATGCAAGACGTCCAAAGAGTATAATACCATCTCCAAAGACCTTGGTATCCCAGTTTCAAGAGTGCACAATGTTATTAAGAAGTTTGCCAAGCATGGACCGTCAAGAACCTCCCTGGACATGTGGGAAAGAGGACAATGTTATGACCTGGTGGTAAGGACAATAATGGACCTAGTGGTTAAGAGCACACGGAATGACCTAATAGTTACTAATAATATAGGACGAGCTCTGAGACGTGGGAACTCTGCTGACCGCAATCCCTAATCCTATCACACACACTAGAAATAGCCGTGGATTGCTCCTAACGCTCCCTATGCAACTTGACACAGCCTAAGAAACTAGCTAGCCCTAGAGATAGAAAAATAAAGCCTACCTTGCCTCAGAGAAATTCCCCAAAGGAAAAGGCAGCCCCCCACATATAATGACTGTGAGTAAAGATGAAAATTACAAACACAGAGATGAAATAGATTTAGCACAGTGAGGCCCGACTTACTGAACAGACAGAGGATAGGAAAGGTAACTTTGCGGTCAGCACAAAAACCTACAAAAAGACCACGCAGAGGGCGCAAAAAGACCCTCCGCACCGACTCACGGTGCGGAGGCGCTCCCTCTGCGTCCCAGAGCTTCCAGCAAGCAAGACAAAAATCAAAATAGCAAGCTGGACAGAAAAATAGCAAACCAGAGAAAAACAAACAGGAACTTAGCTTCAGCTGGGAAGACAGGTCACAAGAACGATCCAGGAGAGAACTAGACCAATACTGGAACATTGACAGGTGGCATGGAGCAATGATCTAAGTGGAGTTAAATAGAGCAGCCAGCTAACGAATTAACCTCGTCACCTGTAGAAGGAAACTCAGAAGCCGCAGCTCCACTCACAACCACCAGAGGAAGCCCATGGACAGAACCAGCCGAAGTACCATTCATGACCACAGGAGGGAGCTTGACAACAGAATTCACAACAGGACAATTGACAAAAGATGTCTTTGAAGGTTTGTGTGAATGGTGGAAAAAACATCATGTCAAACATCCAAAGACCTGAATACCAATCTGGAACAGGCTTGGGTCATGTTTTCAACAAGTACTATACGTGGCACACTAAACCAAGCAGAGCTCTATGGGCGAATGCCAAGGAAGAAACCATTGACGAAGAGAAGACATAAAAAGGAACGACTGATCTTTGCCAAAGAGTACCTAACAAACCACAATCCTTCTAGGAAAATTTTCTGTGAACAGATGAAATAAAAACAGAACTTTTTTTCAATTTAAAGCAATAGTTTGTTTATAGATGGAGCAATGAAGATTATAAGAAAAAAAAAACACCCTACCAAAAGTTAAGCATGCTGGAGGATCCATAATGCTGTGGGGTTGCCTTGCATGCATCTGGTACTGGGGGCCTTTACTTTATCACAGGAATCATGAAATCAGAGAATTATTAAGAAATTTTAGAGCAAAATGTCCTACCTAGTGTAAGAAACTTGGTTTGAGTCGAAGATCATGGGTCCTTCAGCAAGACAATGACCCCCAAAGCACACATCCAAAATTACACAGGAATGGTTGAAGAAGAAAAACTGGACTGGACTGTTTTAAAATAGCCAGCAATAGCCAGAGTTCTGACCTCAAGCCCACTGAAAACCTGTGGGGTGAGCTGAAATCTGCCATTGGGAAAAAGAACCCTGCATACATTCGAGAGCTTGAACAAACTGCAAAGGAAGAGTGGGAGAAAATACCACCTGAGAAGTGCAAGTAGCTTATTGATGGCTACAAGAAACATTTGGATGCTGTCATCAATGCCAAAGGATGTGCTGCTGTTTATTCTGTTCCTTCTCTGAAATTGTAACATGTAAGTTGAAAAATTATGTTTTATTGTTGTATTACTTTGGACCACTAATTAAAAAATCCTGAGGATATAACTTTGGAACATTTACATTTATTTCTAAAGATACTGTACAGTCTGTGAAAAAAATGAAGGGGTGCCAATAATGGAGACAGCACTGCAGTAGCTCCTGTCTTGCATTTTTTGCAGGTCTGTAACATTCTCTGTGTTACATTCTCTGATACATTTATAGACTGAGCTATGCTTTCATCCTCTTACTGACACTGATTCAAGAAGCATGTCCGGAATCCAGTGGCTGGGCCTCTCTCATCGTAAGCCACCTCTAATATGGCCACAATGTCTTCTAGAGATTTTCGTGATGACACGGGACTCCGCGTCACTCTTTCCTGGCCTTCTCTCTCTAGCGTGTGCAGCGTGATTTCAGAGTGCAGCTCCTTAGCCAGGTTGTACAGTCTGTATCTCTTTCGTATGCAATCAGCCCATTTGTTGATTGGCATGTTATCGCCATCCAATTTCGCAAGTTGTCTTAATTTGGACCCTGTTGACAAGCTCAGGCTTGGAGTGTTCAGAGTTGGAGAGGGAGCAACAGGGACAGGTGCTCCCGCGGACCCTGTGGCCTGTACCCACTAGCTTGAGGGGATCCAGCTTGACAAGGATTCTCTCTTTGGTGTTCTCTAAATCTATATGTAATGTACCCACTCTTCAAGTTCTACAATAGATAAAGCTCAGCTTACTGAGAAATCAGGTTATATGCTGTCCTTAGACGTCTTTGGAGAGGAGGAACCAGTCACTGATCAGTTGCAGAATTCACATTTTTGTCCGTTCAAAAAAAACACTGAGAGCAAAGGAACGGCACGGGTCCGGGAGGTAAGCTTAGATTTTTCGAATTTATGCAGGACCCTAGTAGTTGTCTAGTAGTGTCCCTAACCTTTTGCAAGGCAATTGATATGAGCTAGACAAATATACTGTACATGCACAGCACATATTACAAATATTCAGTGCCTCGTCCTCATTCTTTTTGTCCTTGCCTCTGCTCTGCACATTTTACTGCTGCACTGCAAATTTAGTAACATACATAGTAACATAGTAACATAGTTAGTAAGGCCGAAAAAAGACATTTGTCCATCCAGTTCTGCCTATTCATCCTATATCCTATTCATTTGGATATTTTGGCTTCTATGAACATAACAAACCTTACCCTTTACTGCCTCTTTGGCAGAAACAAGATGGAGACAGGTAAACAAAGCGTGTGTTATGATAATGCTTCCTGATATGTGAACATTAAAATTAATGCAATAACACAAAAATATGCATCATCCAAGTCTGTTGACCTGTTTTTATTTTATTGCTAGTAATGCAACTTTAAATCTGAATTTATTAGGAAAGATAGATAGATAGATAGATAGATAGATAGATAGATAGATAGATAGATAGATGAGCTCTTAACATGATATTAACTGAGACTTACGTGGGTTAAAATATTAGAATATACTTTACCCGGACAGACATATTATTGGTACAGCATGTGTAGCTGCACAGAGGCCCAAGATACAAGGGGACCCATTTCCATCTCCAAAGCAGGAGGAATTGTGCATTATGATGAGCTATTGGACTGAAATGGGCCCATTGTTTTAGATTGTATTGTTCTCTTAATTTTATTTCCTTTGTTCCTATTTTAACTAGGTCTCAAATGCTATATACAGTGGGGAAAAAAGTATTTAGTCAGCCACTAATTGTGCAAGTTCTCCCACTTAAAAAGATAAGAGAGGTCTGTAATTGACATCATACTGTAGGTAGACCACAACTATGAGAGTCAAAATGAGAAAACAAATCCAGAACATCACCTTGTCTGATTTGGCAAGATTCTTTTTTCAAAATATGGTGGAAAATAAGTATTTGGTCTTTATCAAAAGTTCATCTCAATACTTTGTAATATATCCTTTGTTGGCAATGACAGTGGTCAAACGTTTTCTGCAAGTCTTCACAAGGTTGGCACACACTGTTATTGGTATGTTGGCCCATTCCTCCACACATATCTTCTCTAGAGCAGTGATGTTTTGGGCCTGTCGCTAGGCAACACGGACTTTCAACTCCCTCCAAAGGTTTTTTATGGGGTTGAGATCTGGAGACTGGCTAGGCCACTCCAGGACCTTCATATGCTTCTTACAAAGCCACTCCTTCCTTGCCCTGGCAGTGTGCTTGGGATCATAATCATGTTGAAATACCCATCCACGTTTCATTTTCATTGCCCTTGCTCATGGAAGGAGGTTTGCACTCAAAATCTTACGATACATGGCCCCATTCATTCTTTCATGTACACGGATCAGTTGTCCCAGTCCCTTTGCAGAGAAACAGCCCCAAAGCATGATGTTGCCACCCCCATGCTTCACAGTAGGTATGGTGTTTTTTGGATGCAACTCAGCATTCTGTCTCCTCCAAACATGACAAGTTTTGTTTCTACCAATCAGTTCTACTTTGGTTTCATCAGACCATATGACATTCTCCCAGTACTCTTCTGGATAATCCAAATTCTCTCTAGCAATCTTCAGATGGGCCTGGACATGTACTGGCTTAAGCAGGAGGACACGGATGGTACTGCAGGATCTGAGTCCCTGGGGGTGTTACTGATGGTAGCCTTTGTTACGGTGGTCCCAGCTCTATGCAGGTCATTCACTAGGTCCCCCCATGTGGTTCTGGGATTCTTGCTCACCGTTCTTGTGAACATTTTGACCCACCAGGGTGAGATATTGCGTGGAGCCCCAGATCGAGGGAAATTATACAGTGGTCTTGTATGTCTTTCATTTTCTTATTATTGCTCCCACAGTTGATTTCATCACACCAAGCTTCTTACCTATTGCAGATTCATATATAAACAAGAGGAACAAGAGTAATCAGGTACAATTAATAAATACAAATTTTATTGAAAGTTCAAAAAATCCCAGTACATTACCACAATCAATCAAAAATACTTAAGAACAAATACAGGAAAAAGGCAGCAATGGTAGTAAGGGGGTACTTCACTACAACTGCCTAGTAGAGTAGATGGAAAAATGGGCATTTAAAGTGCCTGTGCAGAGGTGCATCATATTACTAGGGTAAGATCCCCATTGTGATAAGTAGTATCATTACATTCAGAGCAATTTTACAGAGAGGACTTACCGCAGTTAGAGGTATAAAGACCCCCAATAGGGTGTTAGTTGGCCCCAAACGACCCCGACGCACGTTTCATGTGCTTCCCACACCGCTTTATCAAGGGGTACTCATTTGTTCCGATGGGCTACTGATAGCTTGACCTTGAGACATGAAAATGTCACTGAGGTATATGTATCTATTGCAGATTCAGTCTTCCCTGCCTGGTGCAGAACTACAATTTTGTTTCTGGTGTCCTTCAACAGCTCTATGGTCTTCACCATAGTGGAGTTTGGAGTGTGACTGTTTGAGGTTTTGGAAAGGTGTCTTTTATACTGATAATAAGTTCAAACAGGTGCCATTACTACAGGTAATGAGTGGAGGAAAGAGGAGACTCTTAAAGAAGAATTTACAGGTCTGTCAGAGCCAGAAATCTTGCATGTTTTTAGGTGACCAAATACTTATTTTCCACCATATTTTGCTAAATAAATCTTGCCAAATCAGACAAGGTGATTTTCTGTATTTGTTTTCTCATTTTGACTCTCATAGTTGTGGTCTGCCTATGATGTCAATTACAGGCCTCTCTCATCTTTTAAAGTGGGAGAACTTGCACAATTGGTGGCTGACTAAATACTTTTTTCCCCACTGTACTTACCAGCTGCTGCCTTCTGATTTCCTGATGCCGTCCTCTTCATGTTGTGACCGTAGCTTCTGACTGACTGTAAGTCAGAGGTAACGGTCACAATCTCTCAGTGTAAGTCTGTAGAATAGATCCTTTTTCTGTCTCTTATAGACCTATATTGAGAAGTGACCTGACTGTCTCGCCCAACGAACACTGGAACGATGCAGCAAGTTACAACGTGTGGAAGACTGACTAGAGCAGTGCCGATAAAGGATGAAGATGCAGATAGTAAGCATGACACTAGATGTAGGGAACTTAGATTAGTAGCACCACTCCAGGGTTAAAATAAACAAAAAATGTTGGCATGCTGTTGATAATGTAAGTTCTTTGCCCTTCCCTTTCCTGAAATATACTTACCAGCCATTGTCTTCCGCTCCTCCTGACATCGCTCCACCATCTTCTGACCGCAACTTCTGATTGACCAGAATTTTGAGGTAACTGTCACAAGCTCTCAATATAAGTCTCTGAGAACCTCGATCTCACCCTATTCTGTCCCTCACAGACTTACATTGAGTAGTGACTTTCGGCTTTCCCAGCAAACACTCGAGCGATCTGGCATGTTTCAAACTGCTGGAGACAGACAGAAGCGGCATCGAAAACAGAAGAAGATAGCGGCTGGTAAGTATTTTACTAGGGGCAAGGAACTTACTTTAGTGATACCACTTCATCAGTGAAATTGAGAAAAAAGTCTGGTGTGGTGCTCTAAAGATAATCCATGATGCACACGTAAAACTGTGGATATTATAAGGCTACAAGTTATTGGAAGCCATAGTTAAAGTGGGTTACCTTTGCTTTTTTGTAACCTATGGATACCAAGCAAGACCTTATTCCCACTAACATTGCTACCAGGAGCGAGACTTAAAAACCATTTGTGATGTCATGGGTACTGTGTTGTGGCATTATGGTGCGCGTGAGGAATGTAGGATCTTATGTCTAAGGATTAGTTGCTTCAAGTCCTTGGTTAGATGTAAACTCTTGAAATGTGTTCATCCCCTTTGATGTGATGGAGCAGAAGAAGAATGCTAAACAGGTAAGCAAGGTGAAGTCAAACGGATTGAAGCACGTCGCTGTAGGCTGGGTAAAAGTGAATCAGTGACCCAGAGCGGTTGATTGAAAAATCTCCTCTCCGGCATTCAGAAGGGATAGCAGTCACCACATTTGCTACTAACTCCACTACACTCAGTCTCATGAGAACCTGGGTTAGTGACCACAATTGGTCTGGGGAATCTCATCTGACATGTTTTCTGGTGAGAACAGTTGATATTGCGACGTGATAACCTGAAACTTGATGTGGATTCTGTTCCCTGGATGAAATTACCTATAAGGAATCTCCTTGCTAATAGACTAAATAAAGAACTGAACTGGCTAATTATGCTCAATGCAGCTGTGCCTCAACTGAGAATTATTCTACTCCTCTATGGGCCTCCTGTATGTTTGTAACCATACAATTTCTGTCTTCGGAGCGAAAGTTCTTGTCAATGGAAAAGCCAATAAACCCTGACTATAGTCTTATCCTAGAGAAAGGGCAGACACAGGCCTCATTTGGCCCCTGTTTGCTTTCGTCTTCGTTGACCAATGTTTAATGGTAGATATGTGGATGTGTCTGTTCTGCCTCCATTTCATAAGTGTTGGCAGCACATCCCTGTTTACATGAAGAGATGTGCTGCTGACCAACAATAATTTTAGACCTGCATATCAGATGTAATCAAATGACAAAGGATTATTTTGCTCTTTTGTCTGCCGATCACTCGGGCACTAGTTGGAAATGAACAATCCTATCCTATCAACTTGCATAAAATGGGCTAGTCGGCAGGTTTTTGCTATGCATTCCGAGAGCAGCATAATGTAGGGACAGAGACCGCGATTCCTGGAATATATAACTTACTGAACTGCTTGCTGTCATTTTTTTTAAATCCCTGATTTATCTGCTGTAGATTTACCAGATCTCTTAATGCCAATCATTAGTGGAGGCGTGGTTGCACAGAGCTCATAAATATGTGCAGCAGATCTACTAGTCCTTTAGTAATAATCTCCTGTTGATAAATCAGTGATGTTATCAAACTATCTTAAGTAAACTACTAAGTGAAATATTATTGGAATCAGGGTCTCTGTCTCAATATTATGCTGCTCTCAGATTAGGCGGCAAAAACCTAGTGACCGATTCCCTTTAGGAGATATTGGTGAGAATTATGAGTAAGTCATGAGACTGAGCGGTTGTTTCCTCATCCTGAGGAGATGGGGACACCCAGGGCACAGGTTAAAAGACCCAAGTAGCCCCAGATCACATTATTAGTCTGTAATAGCAGGATAGCAGCCCCCTTGATAACCAAGATGTCGGTTTCTTCTTAAAAAATAATTAGAACCATGCTCTAAAATTTCTGCTTCTGCCCAGCGATATAAAATATCTCCTAAATTTTGCAGGGCGCGAGGTTTGAGTATTTCTTGCTTTCATTTTTAACGTGGTTATAACACATTTTTACTTCTAGCATTTTGCTGTAATACTCTTGTAGGTGTGATTTTGTTGGGGTGTAAAATTTTTGTTAAAAAAAAACACTCTAAAAAGAATTTCATCTGCAATACGTGTGGTGTATAGGGTCAATCACCTACATCAAACATTTCATAAGCCCCATCATGAGAATTAACCCGACATTACTTTAATGTCATAGGAACTACAGGGGTTAATGTGTTCATGGCTGTATGACTGCATTCATTTCTGTGTTTTCGGCCTAAGCTGGATTTACATTTAAACACTGGTTAGTGTAAGTACCCAAGAGCAATTACTCGGTCCACTGTAATCCTACTTATTGCAGTAAAATGTATAAAGTCAGCTCCTGTTTAACCTCCCTTAGTCTTGGAGGATTTCTTAAGTGGCCGTACTGATTGTGATGACATCTATCCAGGTTAGACATAGAAATGATGGCTTTATTTAAATTGGATTTTTTGAAGCAATTTACTTTCCAAAAGTTAGAAAAAACATCTGTATTGAAAAAGTTTTTGGCATCTGCTGAAAATGAAAATTCCTATTTGAATATCCAATGTGAACCAGGACTCAAGTTCAAATGGGTATTCATATTAAAAGAAGTTATCATCACCTATGGATAGGTTATACATTTTGATCAGTCTGACCGTTGAGACACTCAATTATTCATTCTCTATAGGTCTGCAGGAGAAAATTAAGAATTACTCCAGCAGTCCCATAGAGAATAAAGCAGTGGTTGAGCATGTACAACTCAACTCCATTCTGATGGGTGACATAGGTGTTTTGATCTGGTGATCAGTGGAGGTCTCAATGGTCGGATCCTACACCCCGTTGTTCCACATCCTGCTACCGATAGGTGAGCTACTTTTTCCACAATGGTCTTTACTTAGCTTCTCAGTTGTTGAAACCTTGGAACTAACACCTGGAGCACTCTGTCAGATGTTCCCTATTCCGTCATGGACCATTACCTCTCTATCTTGCAAACTTGTGCCGTACTGCTATGCTTTTTGTCCCAAATTGCTCTATCCACTGCTTCGGTCTCCTCTCACGATAGGGACACCCATGTCATGTGACTTTGCTCACTTGTCAGACTGTAGGCCTGCTTCTGCTGCAGGCTGAGCCATATCTATCCTCCTGATAGTAATCTGTTGCCCCTTCACTCTAGCCTTTCTCCCTCTACCAATCATCACTTAATGGGAATCTGTCTGCAGGTTCTTGCTATGTATTTGTAGGGGATGTAAATATATGTTGTTACTTCTTCTCCCCAACCCCTTTAAGAATGCTTAATGTGTATTATTAATGTGTTCATACACGGTGGCACTGGTACACTTAAAGTGTATTGTCACCGTGTATAAGAGTAGTGCTACACCACATGTGTATTGCTCTGTATATATATATATATATATATATATATATATATATATATATATTCGTTTTCATGTTTTGCACATATAGTGTTAGGGAAAGTTTGTCCCCAGGCCTAGTATAATGATGGGGGCGTAGTGTCCATAGTCGGCCATTAGAGGGGGGGCACTGTAACATCTAGTTAGAGTAGGAGGGGCACAGTGCATAAGTATAGTGTATCTTCCTGTTTTTAGTTTGTTGGAGTCAGGGCCTGAGCACCCGTGCAGCTCACAAGGCTGCTCAATCAGAAGTTGCTTTCCCCCGCAAGGGGACCAGCATAGAACAGTTACAAAGGAAGGATTCCTCTAGGAGGAAAGAAAACAGAAGTGCTGCGGATGCAGCTGAAGGAAATCTGTCCCTATAGAGCAAGAAGACAGGTCAGCATGGTCACTACACATGAGATGTGGCAGATCTTTGCCTGGGCGGCAGTATTTAGAACTGTGGCGAAACAGTATCGGACTCCCCCACGCGAGGCAAGAATTCCGGACGGAATAGACTCTGCGGGACCGAGAGAAGCGGTCCGACCTGAGGCTGAATCCAAAAAAGGAAAGGTCAGAGCAGGGAGAGAGAAGGATATGCTGTGTGCGTTACCCAAAGTGCCTGTGATTGATCAAGCTGTGTTAAGTAAAGAAGTTATCGTTGAAGTTAACCCGGGGTGTGTCTCTTTTATTCTGAAGCCATCTGTGAGGAAACCATCCTCGTACCAGGCAAGTCCAGATGATGCAGAAAGCCAGCACAGAGGTAACGCAGCAAAGAATTGTGAACTTTTAGGGGGAAGGGACCAGAGAGTCATACAAGGATTACTGTTGGCCATGACTACCACTCTAGCAGCCCCTGGCCCTTCCTTCATATTATGAAGACAAGCTCATTGGTTTTGTTTACTTGCAATGATTGTGTTAGCACCAGGAGTTTATCATTGATGGACAGAGCAGCATGTGCATGCTAGTCCGATGCTAGTCATTCTACTTGAGCCAATGTTACCTTGTTCTTCAGAGCAATGACCCTAATTGACACTATTCCCAGAGCAATCTGAGGATATTGACTTCACACTTCGCTATATCACTTGTGTTCAAGAAGGTCTACATCATATCAAAACAGTTTTTCAATAGGACTTTTTAACAGAAACACTAAACCTGACTACTACTGTATGTTATCTATTAAACAGACTCTCAGCTTGTAAGGGCTCTGCCTTTTTTCCATATAGTTGCTGCTCTCTGCTGTGTTCCACTTTTACAAGCATCCATGACATCATCTCCCTAAAGACCCGTTTGTACACACTCATGTCTGAACGTTAAACCAGAACTGTGTCCTACAGACTGATCCAAGTCCTTGGTTCCTGTTGTGTCCCCCTGCTTCTGTGGCTTCCAACCAGTCCTGCATTATTGGTTTGTATGCTGGAAACACATGGGCTACTTGCCCAATAAACAAGTCTGTAGGAACCTGTTCACACACCACCAAGAAACTTGAAGACACAAAAGAGCATAGTGAGGTCAAAAATACTCTGTTGTAAAAAAAAAATCACAGTAATAAGCAAGTGCTAGTCAAAAGCTGGAAAAAACATGGTATTTAGTTGATACTTTTTTGCAACAAATGTATACTGAGCTGCTCCACCAATCATCAAGGTATACCCATATAGAGCAGTCCTACCTAATGTATATAATCCCTATCTGATGTATTTCAAAACCTGATCATCTGTATAGTACCTGTATAAGCAGGGTTCAGAGAGGGAATTTTCATGTGGACATGCTGGATGGAACATCTTTGATGCAAATGACCCATAAGGAGTGGTGGACTCCCTAGTCCCTTGGTTTGTATGCTGTTGGTTAAGGGGTGACAGAGACTGTTGAATGCCCCCACCCCTTTAAGCACATCCCGGTTGAAGCTAGCACTAAATGCTGAATGTTCAATTTGTATATTCCTACTGTTGTGTTTTGTAGCACTGTTATGTTCTTTATGCTACCATTTTAAGGAAAATGGCCCAGCCATACAGTGGCCTATAGTGGCCTGCAGCAGAGACAGCAGCAATGACAGCAGGTAACAGCGGTAACAGCAGTGGTGAGAGCAGAGGCTACTGCAGGAGTCACAGCAGGATAGTAGTGCAGGTCGCTCCAAAAATTAGGCAGCTTACTACTTGGGCAGATGCTCTCATGTCTATTGCGAAACAAGGGAGCTTCTAAAGGTAGTCAAGCCGGACAGGGAGGACGCAGTGATACCATACGGGATAGGATGTCCTGGGAACACACTGAAGGATGCAGGAAAAAGCACAGGAAAAGTGAAGGAAATATGCTGTGTGGAACCTAATGTTGATGCTGTAACTGAAAAAGCAAAGGAAGTATGCTATGATGAACTTAAAGGGAACCTGTCACCCCCAAAATCGATGGTGAGGTAAGCTCACCGTCATCAGGGGCTTATCTACAGCATTCTGTAATGCTGTAGATAAGCCGCCGATGTTACCTGAAAGAGGAGAAAAAGAGATTAGATTATACTCACTCAGGGGCGGTCCTGCTCCGATGGGTGTCTCAGGTCCGGACAGCGCCTCCCATCTTCATTCCATGACGTCCTCTTCTGGTCTTCATGCCGCGGCTCCTGCGCAGGCGTACTTTGTCTGCCCTGTTGAGGGCAGAGCAAAGTACTGCAGTGCGCAAGCACCGGAAAGGTCAGAGAGGCCTGGCGCCTGCGCACTGCAGTACTTTGCTCTGCCCTCAACAGGGCAGACAAAGTACGCCTGCGCTGGAGCCGCGGCGTGAAGACCAGAAGAGGACGTCATGGAATGAAGATAGGAGGCACCGGAGCAGACCTGAGACACCCATTTGACTGGACCGAAGCAGACTGCCCCTGGGTGAGTATAATCTAACCTCTTTTTCTCCTCTTTCAGGTTACATCGGGGGCTTATCTACAGCATTACAGAATGTGAAGACACAAAAGAGAATGGTAAAACCAAAAACACTCAGTTTGAAAAAATGTTTGCAGTAATCCGCAAGTGCTAGTAAAAGATGTAAATAACAGGGTATTTGGTTGATACGTTTTTTGCAAAAAATGTATACTAAGCTGCTCTACCAATCTTCACGGTATACCCATATCAGAGCAGTCCTAACTAATGTATGCAATCCCTATCTGATGTATTTAAAAACCTGATCATCTGTACATTACCTGTGTGAACAGGGTTCAGAGAGGAAAAATCCATGTGTGCATACAGGGTAGAACAGCTTTTGTGCAGCTAGCCCAAGAGGAGTGGTGGAACTCCCCAGTCTTGTAGACACAAGAGAACAATTATGGAAACAGGAACACATGGGCTACCTGCACAGAGAACAAGTCTGTAAGAACATGTTCACACACCACCAAGAAACCTGAAGACACAAAAGAGAATGGTAAAACCAAAAACACTCAGTTTGAAAAAATGTTTGCAGTAATCCGCAAGTGCTAGTAAAAGATGTAAATAACAGGGTATTTGGTTGATACGTTTTTTGCAAAAAATGTATACTAAGCTGCTCTACCAATCTTCACGGTTCCTGTTTCCAGCATTACAGAATGCTATAGATAAGCCCCTGATGACGGTGAGCTTACCTCACCATCGATTTTGGGGGTGACAGGTTCCCTTTAATGTTGATGCTGTAACTGAAATGGACATGCTGCATATGAAAACAAGTAAAGTTCTACATTTAAAGTTGGAACCGGACTGTCTTTTTATGTACTAAATCAGAAGAAGTTTTCCTACAACTCAGGGAGGACCCTGAGAACCAGGCAAGTAAGGCTGTGGGACTTTATCTATGTGATGAAGGTGGCTGTGCAGACACCTATGCGGGCCATGACTACGGCCCCGGCCGCCGCTCACATTGGCACTGCCAGATTTCTGATTCCTCTTCATACCATGTGCATGACGATCTTATGAACCCATGCCCTGGGGTCCCGCAGTAATTTAAAATAATCTCTGGAGGCAGATTCAATGTCTGGCCCATAGTCCTGAACAGCTCATTTACATATAAGAAAAATGTGGATTTCTGTGAAATAAGATATTGGATTGCAGATATCAAGGTCTTATTTTACTCAGCTTCCTATGACCTACATGCTTATATAGATGGCTTAGGAGGGTTGATCCAACTGACAGATTGTCTTCAATGACATTAGCTTTGTGTTTGAGGTCATTGACCTGCTGCAGACTAAATTTGGGGCCAAAAAGAAAAAAAAACCTAAAGAAATGAACTGGGATATAAGTTGGTGTGCATGCAGCATGTAAGTGCACATTCACATTATCCACTAAACAGACAAAACCCAAGATAGAAACATAATAAGCAAGCACCCTGCAGTAAATAAGATAATGTTGATAAAAAAATGCAAACTACATCCCACCACTTCACGGTGACCCTAATTGAGATGGTCCTAACCTCAAATATTAAAACCTTATATTTTGTCAAATGACATGCATGTGGATAAGGGCTGAGAACTGAGCGGGGCTAATAGACACACAGCCATGGGGAATCACATGAATATAATGTCCAGATCAAACATCTGCAACATATGCTTATTATTTTGCTATCTTGAGTTTTGTCTGCTTAGTGGCCAGTGTGAACATGCACTTACATGCTGCATGAACACCAACTTACAGCTCTGGCAAAAATTAAGAGACCACCACATCAAAACCCTGTCATGGGCAGCCCAATCTCCAGACCTCCATTGAACACCTCTGGAATGTAATCAAGAGGATGATGGAGAGTCACAAGCCATCAAACAAAGAAGAACTGCTTACATTTTTGCTCCAGGAGCAGTGTGAAAGACTGGTGGAAAGCATGCCAAGACGCATGAAAGCTGTGATTAAAAATCATGGTTATTCCACAAAATATTGATTTCTGAACTCTTCCTGAGGTAAAACATTAGTATTAGTGTTTCTAAATGAGTATGAACTTGTTTTCTTTGCATTATTTGACGTCTGAAAGCACTGGGTTTTTTTTAATTTTGACCATTTCACCTTTTCAGAAAAACAAAAACAACAAAATTTATAGCTTGGAAATTCAGAGACATGTTGCAATAAGTTTATAGAATAAAAGAACAATTTACATTTTACTCAAAAACATACCTAAGAAGAGAAGAATCAGACAAACTGAACATTTTGCAATGGTCTCTTAATTTTTGCCAGAGATGAATATTTCCCCATAATCCTGTAGAAAGTAAGCCCGCAAGGGCAGGGTCCTCGTCCCTCTGTATCAGTCCGTCATTGTTAGTTTGTTTACTGTATGTGATATTTGTAACTTGTATGTAACCCCTTCTCATGTACAGCACCATGGAATCAATGGTGCTATATAAATAAATAATAATAATAATAATAATAATATCTAAGTTTATTTCCTCATTTTATTTTTTTTTTTCAGTTTGCTTGCACTCTGTGTATATAAAGGTATGACCTGCCTTTTCTTTGAGCTGGACATTATATTCATGTGGTTCCCCATGGCTGTGTGTCAGTCCGTCTCAGCCCTTATCCTCAGGCATGTCACTTGACAAACGGTAAGGTTTTAATATTTCAGGTTAGGACCACACCGATTAAGGTCAGTGTGACGTAGTACATTTTTTAAAATCAAATTTATGTTAATTAAGCACCCTATATTATTTTCATGCACTATTGCTGTTTATTTATTTTGCTTATTTGCTTTTTATGCTTTTATGTTTCTATCTTGGGTTTTGTTGTTTTAAATTTGGAGCCGATCAGATGCTTCCTTGATAGTATTGCATGATGGATAATTATCTGCTTATATTTCTCAGCATTGAGGTCAACAAGAAATGGGCGACATTGAGGACAGTAGACGCAGTGGTCGTCCAAGGAAACTTAGTGCAGCGGAAGGACACTTCATGCTTACTTCCTTTCAAAATCGAAAGATGTCCAGCAGTTTATTAGCAGATCTGGCTGTAGAGTGGAACAATAATGAGTGTGAATGGTGGATGTTTAGGGCTGCATTTCAGCAAATGGATTTTGAAATTTTTCAGGTTTAATGGTGTCCTCAATGTGGAGAAATACGATCATATACTTAACCATCATGTAATACTTTCAGGGAAAAGCCTAATTGGCTCTAAAATTATTCTGCAGTAGAACAAGGACCCCAAACATACAGCAAAATCATAAAGATTTATCTTCGGCATAAAGAAAAACAAGGAATCCTGGAAGTGATGATATGGCCCCCACAGAGCCCTCATGTCAACTTTATCGAGTCTATCTGGAATTTCGGGAAGAGACAGAAGGATTTGCTCAATTCTATATCCACAGAAGATCGGTGGTTGGTTCTCCAAGATGTTTGGAACAACTTCCCTGCAGAGTTCCTTCAAACATTATGTGCAAGTGTTCCTAGAATTAATGCTGTTTTACAGGCAAAGTACAGTCACACCAAATATTGATTTGATTTAGATTTCTCTTTTTTCTTTCACTTTAAATGTTGTTATTTTTTTTTTTAAAATATACTGATATTATTTCTATTATTAAAAGTATTCTATAATCTGCAGTATTTTTCCACAACTGCCTAAATCTTTTGAGCAGTACTGTAAGTCCAATTCTGAGAATCTCAAGGAATATTTTCATATGCACTTAGAAGCCCCAATAAGCTGAAGTTTTAGACTTAGTTTCCTATTTATAAGAGAGCAAATAATTTGTTTTTTTCACAATTCATGTCTATTTAGTGCCATAAAAATCATTTGAGGCAAGCAATCAATAAATGGCACAGTAGTGGTTAGATAGAAAAAAAGAAAAAAAAGCTTTTATGGGATTTGAGGATTTGCAGACTTCTGGTTGCTGCCTCTTTAATTCTACTGTTATGCCAGTTACAGAATACATTAAGTTTGAGGTCAATAGGAGCCTCCACTTCTCTCCCAACATTCAATGTCATCACTAGAAAGGAATGTATAGTGAGTGCCACAATCCCAGCATGCCTTGCAAGTCACCGAATGTTAATGCCCATTATTATCACGACAAATCATTTGCTGGGTTATTGTCAACTAATTACAATACCCTATTGTCACCAGTGAAGATGAAACAAAGCTTGTCTGGAGAAATGCATTTGTAAGAAACGTCCGTTTAACAGGAAAATTGAATAGAATATTACAAATAACTATAAGACCTCATTCACACAGGCGCACTGTAACCCTGTTAGGTGTCCACATTCCAAGTACCCCTCCCCCAGTTCTAATAAACTGTATATACAACACAATATATATAATGTTATAAAATGCAACTGGCTATGTATCATATAATCTATCTATCTGTATCTATCTATCTATCTATCTATCTATCTATCTATCTGTCATCTAATTCTATCTCTTTATAGCTATCTATCTACCTATCTATCATCTTTCTATCTATCTATCTATCTATCTCTATCGCTATCTATTTGTCATCTATCTATTTCTATCTCTTTACAGCTATCTATCTGTCTATCTATCCCATATCTATCTCTCTATCCCATATCTATCTATCCCATATCTATCTATCTATCTATCTATCTATCTATCTATCCCATATCTATCTATCCCATATCTATCTATCCCATATCTATCTATCCCATATCTATCCCATATCTATCTCATATCTATCTATCTATCTATCTATCTATCTATCTATCTATCTATCTATCTATCTATCTATCACGTATCTATCATCTATCTATCTATGTATCCCGCATCAATCTATCTATCTACCTATCTATCCCGCATCTATCTATGTATCTTTCTATCTATCTATCTATCTATCTATGTATCTTTCTATCTATTTATCTATCTATCTATCTATCTATCTATCTATCTATCTATCTATCTATCTATCGCTATCTATTTGTCATCTATCTATTTCTATCTCTTTATAGCTATATATCTATCTATCCCATATCTATCTATCTCTATCTATCTATCTATCTATCTATCTATCTATCTATCTATCTATCTATCTATCCCGCATCTATCTATCTATGTAGTTATCTAGCTACCTACCTATTATCTTTCTATCTATCAAAATATATCTGTCTGTCTATCTATCTATCTCATATCTATCTATCTATCTATCTATCTATCTATCTATCTATCTATCTATCTATCTATCTATCTATCTATCTATCTATCTATCTGTCTGTCTATCCATATCTATCAATCAAAAGCTATCGCTAACACATCTTTTATCTCTGTGAAAAATCAGGAAGGAAATCTCCAGCTTGGAAAAAGCTAAAATTTGACTTTTATTTTAAATAGTCATAAAACATATGCACATGGGCATACCACCAACTAGCCCAGAACAGGCCAAGGCGTTTCAACAGCCTGTGTCTTACTCATGGTGTTAGGGTTAGCGGATTGCGCTAAATAAAATAAATAATAAAGCGCAATCGCAACCTGGGGTCCACCGTGCAGAGATGGAAAACTGCTGCTAGTGAATAATGACGGAATACACGGTGAGCGATTACCCGTGCACACATATATGAAAGAGATGCTCTGCAACTGAACTGTGCCACTTGCACACAGAAACGAAAGAGATGCTCTGCAACTGAGCTGTGCAACTTGCACACAGAAACGAAAGATATGCTCTGCAACTGAGCTGAGCCACTTGCACACAGAATTGAAAGAGATGCTCTGCAACTGAGCTGTGTATAATACCCTGACTAGGGTTGTGCTTGCCCTGGAACTCTACTGTGCTAACCGCACACATGTAGGAACTAGAGCCAACGGCTAATTGCCCCCAATGATGCTAGCTGCCTGCCTACGTGTACAGTCCAAAAGCTAGACAGACATACAACATCTGCAGACAGAGTGATAGAGTCTCCACTCACATAGCCACACATACATGATACTAGTGTGCCCGCGTGCACTGCTGGGGGCTTTTTATACATAAGTCTCCACCCCAAACACTTAACGCCCAGTCGAGCGAGACATCGCACAAGAGCCAATCCGGAGCTGCCACATCACGGACATGCTCAGTACGGAAATCTCTGGACTCTGGCTCCAGAGTAGCAGACTGCTCCTGTATAACACTGGTTACAAATGCCTTGGCTGGAGATCCTGCAGTAACCAACTGTATACCATGAGCCTGAGCTAGATGCTGGGAACAATGTCTATGCTGAGCAGCACCTGCCGCGGCAGAGCCTGAATGTGAGACTGCCAAGGCAGACAAGGCTTGGAATCTACCCCGTGCGGTGGAAGAATCCCGGTGCCTAACACACGGCCTCGACATAAGCTGTTGAAATATGTCAGTCTGTTCTGGGCTAGGTGGTGGTATGACGCTGTACATAATTTTTTTGACTATCTAATATATAAAGCTGTATGTGTATGTCCGGGATTGGCATCTGCACCGTCACAGCTACAGCCACAACATCTTGCACAGTCACACGTCTGGACCCCGAGAGCATCATAGGCTATGTTGTGAGGTGAAATTTTAACCCCGCGCGTTCCATTTCACCAAACAATTTTGCCCCTATCTGCATAATGGGGAAAAAGTGAAAGGAAAAGTGTTGGAGGCAAATTGACAGCTGCCAGATGTGAACAAGTGGGACTTAAAGAGTGAGAGCGATGGCGCCAAAGAGAATATACCGTACAGTTGCTATGGTGGGGCCCCGACATGGGATGCTCACCAAACACGGGGATATGAACAGAAACACAAAATGCGCCACACACTACCACGTGCTTGAACACATATCACCCTCAGCACACATTTCACCACACATACACCAACCTCGCCACATAAAAGTCGAAACACAAAAGTCACCACTCAAAACTCGCCACATGCAAAACTAGGCTCATGCAAAACTCGCCACATGTGCAAAACTCACCTCATGGAAAATTCGCCACACGCAAAACTTGCACACGTGGAAAAATTGCCACATGCGCAAAAGTTGCAACACATGCAAAAGTTGCCTCACACAAAACTTGCACATACTCAAAACGCACGACACATAAAACTCACCACGCGCAAAACTTGCCATGTGCAAAACTTGCTGCACACAACTTGCTACACTAACCTGTCACATGCAACTCGACACAAAAAGTTGCTACACGCAAGGGTTGCTAACCCTCACCAGGGCCCCCAGGACGAGCCAGATGAAAGGCACGGACCAACTCAGCAGCATGGACATCAAAGGCAAAAACCCAAGAATTATCCTCCTGGCCATAACCCTTCCATTTGACAAGGTACTGAAGCCTCCGCCTCGAAAAACGAGAATCCAAAATCTTCTCAATCACATACTCCAACTCTCCATCAACCAACACAGTGGCCGGAGGATCACCAGAGGGAACAACGGGCACCACATATTTCCGCAATAAAGATCTATGGAAGACATTATGGATAGCAAAAGAGGCTGGAAGCGCCAAACGAAAAGACACCGGATTAATAATCTCAGAAATCTTATAAGGACCAATAAACCGAGGCTTAAACTTAGGGGAAGAAACCTTCATAGGAACATGACGAGAAGACAACCAGACCAGATCCCCAACCCGAAGCCGGGAACCAACACACCAACGACGGTTAGCAAAACGTTGAGCCTCCTCCTGAGACAACAACAAATTGTCCACCACATGAGCCCAAATCTGCTGCAACCTGTCAACCACAGAATCCACACCAGGACAGTCAGAAGGCTCAACTTGCCCAGAAGAAAAACGAGGATGAAAACCAAAATTACAAAAGAAAGGCGAAACCAAAGTAGCCAAACTAGCCCGATTATTAAGGGCAAACTCGGCCAATGGCAAGAAGACCACCCAATCATCCTGATCAGCAGACACAAAGCATCTCAAATAAGTCTCCAAAGTCTGATTAGTTCGCTCGGTCTGGCCATTTGTCTGAGGATGAAATGCAGAAGAAAAAGACAAATCAATGCCCAGCCTAGCACAAAAGGCCCGCCAAAACCTAGAAACAAACTGGGAACCTCTGTCGGACACAATATTCTCCGGAATACCATGCAAACGAACCACATGCTGAAAAAACAACGGATCCAAATCTGAAGAGGAAGGCAATTTAGGCAAAGGCACCAAATGAACCATCTTAGAGAACCGGTCACAAACAACCCAGATAACAGACATCTTGTGGGAGACCGGAAGATCAGAAATAAAATCCATCAAAATATGCGTTCAGGGCCTCTCAGGGACTGGCAATGGCAAAAGCAACCCACTAGCACGGGAACAACAAGGCTTGGCCCACGCACAAGTCCCACAGGACTGCACAAAAAAACGCACATCGCGCGACAAAGAAGGCCACCAAAAGGACCTACCAACCAAGTCTCTAGTACCAAAAATGCCAGGATGACCAGCCAACATGGAACAGTGAACCTCAGAAATCACTCTACTAGTCCATCTGTCAGGAACAAACAGTTTCCCCACAGGACAGCAGTCAGGTTTGTCAGCCTGAAATTCCTGAAGAACCCGTCGTAAATCAGGGGAAATGGCAGAAATACTGACCGGTTCTAAGACCTCAGGAGAATCAGGCAAAAAACTCCTAGAGAGGGCATCAGCCTTAATATTCATAGAACCCGGAAGGTACGAGACCACGAAATCAAAACGGGAAAAAAACAAGGACCATCGAGCCTGTCTAGGATTCAGCCGTTTGGCAGAGGTAAATCAGATTCTTATGATCGGTCAAGACCACAATACAGTGCTTAGCTCCCTGAAGCCAATGTCGCCACTCCTCAAACGCCCACTACATAGCCAACAACTCCCGATTGCCGACATCATAATTGCGTTCAGCAGGCGAAAACTTACGGTTTCATTAAGGAACCAACAGGATCCCTCTGAGACAAAACGGCCCCTGCCCCAATCTCAGAAGCGTCAACCTCAACCTGAAACAGAAGAGAAACATCCGGTTGGCGCGACACCGGAGCAGAAGTAAATCGACGTTTAAGCTCCTGAAAGGCAGAGACAGCCGCAGAGGACCAATTCGCCACATCAGTGCCTTTCTTCGTCAAATCGGTCAAGGGTTTAACCACGCTGGAAAAATTAGCAATGAAACGGCGATAAAAATTTGTAAAACCCAAAAATTTCTGAAGGCTCTTCACGGATGTGGGCTGAATCCAATCATAAATGGCCTGAACCTTAACCGGATCCAATTCTATAGACGAGGGAGAAAAAATAAAGCCCAAAAAAGAAACCTTCTGCACTCCAAAGAGACACTTAGACCCTTTCACAAACAAAGCATTGTCACGAAGGATCTGAAATACCATCCTGACCTGTTGCACATGAGACTCCCAATCATCGGAAAAAATCTAAATATTGTCCAAATATACAATCAAGAATTTATAAAGATAAGTCCGGAAGATATCATGCATGAAGGACTGAAAAACAGATGGAGCATTAGAGAGTCTGAATGGCATCCCAAGGTATTCAAAATGGCCTTCGGGCGTGTTAAACGCAGTTTTCCATTCATCACCCTGCTTAATACGAACAAGATTATATGCCCCCCGAAGGTCAATCTTCGTAAACCAACTAGCTCCCTTAATCCTAGCAAACAAATCGGAAAGCAAAAGTAAAGGGTATTGAAACTTGACCGTGATCTTATTCAAGAGGCGATAATCAATACAGGGTCTCAAGGAACCATCTTTTTTTAGCAACAAAAAAGGGAAACTGTTATGACCTTGCCTCAGAGAAATTCCCCAAAGGAAAAGGCAGCCCCCCACATATAATGACTGTGAGTAAAGATGAAAATACAAACAAAGAGATGAAATAGATTTAGCAAAGTGAGGCCCAACTTACTGAACAGACTGAGGATAGGAAAGGTTGCTTTGCGGTCAGCACAAAAACCTACAAAAAGACCACGCAGAGGGCGCAAAAAGACCCTCTGCACCGACTCACGGTGCGGAGGCGCTCCCTCTGCGTCCCAGAGCTTCCAGCAAGCAAGACAACAATAAAAATAGCAAGCTGGACAGAAAAATAGCAAACCAAAGAAAATACAAGCAGGAACTTAGCTTCTGCTGGGAAGACAGGTCACAAGAACGATCCAGGAGTGAACTAGACCAATACTGGAACATTGACAGGTGGCATGGAGCAAAGATCTAAGTGGAGTTAAATAGAGCAGCCAGCTAACGAATTAACCTCGTCACCTGTGGAAGGAAACTCAGAAACACCCACCAGAGGAAGTCCATGGACAGAACCAGCCGAAGTACCATTCATGACCACAGGAGGGAGCCCGACAACAGAATTCACAACAGTACCCCCCCCTTGAGGAGGGGTTACCGAACCCTCACAAGAGCCCCCAGGCTGACCAGGATGAGCCAAATGAAAGGCAAGAACCAGATCGGCAGCATGAACATCAGAGGCAAAAACCCAGGAATTATCTTCCTGACCATAACCCTTCCACTTGACCAGGTACTGGAGTTTCCGTCTCGAAATACGAGAATCCAAAATCTTCTCCACCACATACTCCAACTCACCCTCAACTAACACCGGGGCAGGAGGATCAATGGATGGAACCACAGGCGCCACGTATCTCCGCAATAACGACCTATGGAACACATTATGGATGGCAAAAGAAGCAGGAAGGGCCAAACGAAATGACACAGGATTGATAACCTCAAATCTTATACGGACCAATGAAACGAGGCTTAAACTTAGGAGAGGAAACCTTCATAGGAACATAACGAGACGACAACCAAACCAAATCCCCAACACGAAGTCGGGGACCCACACAGCGCCGGCGGTTAGCGAAACGTTGAGCCTTCTCCTGGGACAATGTCAAATTGTCCACCACATGAGTCCAAATCTGCTGCAACCTATCCACCACAGTATCTACACCAGGACAGTCCGAAGACTCAACCTGCCCTGAAGAGAAACGAGGATGGAAGCCAGAATTGCAGAAAAACGGCGAAACCAAAGTAGCCGAGCTGGCCCAATTATTAAGGGCGAACTCAGCCAAAGGCAAAAAGGACACCCAATCATCCTGATCAGCAGAAACAAAGCATCTCAGATATGTTTCCAAAGTTTGATTAGTTCGTTCGGTTTGGCCATTTGTCTGAGGATGGAAAGCCGAGGAAAAAGACAAATCAATGCCCATCCTAGCACAAAATGATCGCCAAAACCTCGAAACAAACTGGGAACCTCTGTCAGAAACGATGTTCTCCGGGATACCATGTAAACGAACCACATGCTGGAAAAATAATGGCACCAAATCAGAGGATGAAGGCAATTTAGACAAAAGTACCAAATGGACCATCTTAGAAAAGCGATCATAAACCACCCAAATGACCGACATCTTTTGAGAGACAGGGAGATCCGAAATAAAATCCATAGAAATATGCATCCATGGCCTCTTCGGGACCGGCAAGAGCAAAAGCAACCCACTGGCACGAGAACAGCAGGGCTTAGCCCGAGCACAAGTCCCACAGGACTGCACAAAAGAACGCACATCCCGTGACAAAGATGGCCACCAAAAGGATCTAGCCACCAAATCTCTGGTACCAAAGATTCCAGGATGCCCAGCCAACACTGAACAATGAATCTCAGAGATAACTACTAGTCCATCTATCAGGGACAAACAGTTTCTCCGCTGGGCAACGGTCAGGTCTATCAGCCTGAAATTTTTGCAGCACCCACCGCAAATCAGGGGAGATGGCAGACAAAATTACCCCCTCTTTGAGAATACCCGCCGGCTCAGGAACACCCGGAGAGTCAGGCACAAAACTCCTTGACAGGGCATCAGCCTTCACATTCTTAGAGCCTGGAAGGTACGAAACCACAAAATCAAAACGGGAGAAAAATAACGACCATCGAGCCTGTCTCGGATTCAACCGTTTGGCAGACTCAAGATAAGTCAAATTCTTGTGATCTGTCAAGACCACCACGCGATGCTTGGCTCCTTCAAGCCAATGACGCCACTCCTCGAATGCCCACTTCATGGCCAACAACTCTCGATTACCAACATCATAATTACGCTCAGCAGGCGAAAACTTTCTAGAAAAGAAAGCACATGGCTTCATCACTGAGCCATCAGAACTTCTTTGCGACAAAACAGTCCCTGCTCCAATCTCAGAAGCATCAACCTCAACCTGAAACGGGAGCGAAACATCTGGCTGGCACAGCACCGGGGCAGAAGAAAAACGACGCTTCAACTCCCGAAAAGCCTCTACAGCTGCAGAAGACCAATTGACCACATCAGCACCCTTCTTGGTCAAATCAGTCAACGGTTTAGCAACACTAGAAAAATTAGCGATGAAGTGCCGATAAAAATTAGCAAAGCCCAGGAACTTTTGCAGGCTCTTCAGAGATGTCGGCTGAGTCCAATCGTAAATGGCCTGGACTTTAACAGGGTCCATCTCGATAGTAGAAGGGGAAAAAATGAACCCCAAAAATGAAACCTTCTGAACTCCAAAGAGACACTTTGACCCCTTCACAAACAAGGAATTCGCACGAAGGACCTGGAACACCATTCTGACCTGCTTCACATGAGACTCCCAATCATCCGAAAAGACCAAAATATCATCCAAATACACAATCAGGAATTTATCCAGGTACTCTCGGAAGATGTCATGCATAAAGGACTGAAATACTGATGGAGCATTGGAAAGCCCGAATGGCATAACCAGGTACTCAAAATGGCCCTCGGGCGTATTAAAGGCTGTTTTCCATTCATCGCCCTGTTTAATACGCACAAGATTATACGCCCCTCGAAGATCTATCTTGGTGAACCAACTAGCCCCTTTAATACGAGCAAACAAATCAGACAGCAACGTCAAAGGATACTGAAATTTGACTGTAATTTTATTAAGAAGGCGGTAATCAATACAAGGTCTCAAAGAACCATCCTTCTTGGTCACAAAAAAGAACCCTGCTCCTAACGGTGATGACGACGGGCGAATATGGCCTTTCTCCAAGGATTCCTTTATATAACTCCGCATAGCGGCGTGTTCTGGCAAAGATAAATTGAACAATCGGCCCTTAGGAAACTTACTACCAGGAATCAAATTAATTGCACAATCGCAATCCCTATGAGGAGGTAGGGCACTGGCTTTGGGCTCATCAAATACATCCCGATAATCCGACAAAAACTCTGGAACTTCAGAAGGAGTGGAAGACGAAATAGAAAAAAATGGAACATCACCATGTACCCCCTGGCAACCCCAGCTGGACACAGACATAGATTTCCAGTCCAATACTGGATTATGAACCTGTAGCCATGGCAACTCCAAAACGACCACATCATGCAGATTATGCAACACCAGAAAGCGGATATCCTCCTGATGTGCAGGAGCCATGCACATGGTCAATTGGGTCCAGTACTGAGGCTTATTCTTGGCCAAAGGCATAGCATCAATTCCTCTCAATGGAATAGGATACTGCAAGGGCTCCAAGAAAAAACCACAGCGCCTAGCATACTCCAAGTCCATCAAATTCAGGGCAGCGCCTGAATCCACAAATGCCATAACAGAATAGGATGACAAAGAGCAAATCAGAGTAACGGACAATAGAAATTTAGACTGTACCGTACCAATGGTGGCAGACCTAGCGAACCGCTTAGTGCGCTTAGGACAATCGGAGATAACATGAGTGGAATCACCACAGTAAAAACATAGCCCATTCCGGCGTCTGTGTTCTTGCCGTTCAGCTCTGGTCAAAGTCCTATCACATTGCATAGGCTCAGGCCCATGCTCAGATAGTACCGCCAAATGGTGCACAGCTTTACGTTCACGCAAGCGTCGATCGATCTGAATGGCCAAAGACAGACTCATTCAGACCAGCAGGCATGGGAAATCCCACCATGACATCCTTAAGGGCTTCAGAGAGACCCTTTCTGAAGATTGCTGCCAGGGCACATTCATTCCACTGAGTGAGCACAGACCACTTTCTAAACTTCTGACAATATATCTCCGCTTCATCCTGACCCTGACACAGAGCCAGCAAGATTTTCTCTGCCTGATCCACTGAATTAGGTTCATCATAAAGCAATCCAAGCGCCAGGAAAAATGCATCAACATCACGCAATGCCAGATCTCCTGGCGCAAGGGAAAATGCCCAGTCTTGAGGGTCACCACGT
Source organism: Ranitomeya imitator (assembly GCF_032444005.1). Taxonomy (NCBI): domain Eukaryota; kingdom Metazoa; phylum Chordata; class Amphibia; order Anura; family Dendrobatidae; genus Ranitomeya; species Ranitomeya imitator. Next base: position 546,199,328 of record NC_091283.1, on the reverse strand, counting down.
AACAAAGAAATAATGATCTTTACTTGTTGAACAGGGTCACCTGAGGAGCGAGGTTTCAAGGCAAGAAACAATTTACAATTATTTTTGAAATTCAAGAACTTAGATCTATCACCAAAAAACAAATCAGGAATTGGAATCCTAGGCTCTGACATCGGATTCTGAACCACAAAATCTTGAATGTTTTGTACCCTTGTAGTGAGATTATCCATCCAAGAGGACAGACCTTGAATGTCCATGTTTACACCTGTGTCCTGAACCACCCAGAGGTAAAAGGGAAAAGAGAGACAAAACACACTGCAAAGAAAAAAAAATGGTCTGAGAACTTCTCTTATCCCTCTATTGAGATGCATTAGTACTTTGGGCCACCTGTACTGTTATGACCTGGTGGTCAGGACAACAATGGACCTGGTGGTTAAGAGCACACGGAATGACCTGATAGTTACTGATAATAAAGGACGAGCTCTGGGACGTGGGAACTCTGCTGACCGCAATCCCTAATCCTATCACACACACTAGAAATAGCCGTGGATTGCTCCTAACGCTCCCTATGCAACTCGGCACAGCCTAAGGAACTAGCTAGCCCTGAAGATAGAAAAATAAAGCCTACCTTGCCTCAGAGAAATTCCCCAAAGGAAAAGGCAGCCCCCCACATATAATGACTGTGAGTAAAGATGAAAATACAAACACAGAGATGAAATAGATTTAGCAAAGTGAGGCCCAACTTACTGAACAGACTGAGGATAGGAAAGGTTGCTTTGCGGTCAGCACAAAAACCTACAAAAAGACCACGCAGAGGGCGCAAAAAGACCATCCGCACCGACTCACGGTGCGGAGGTGCTCCCTCTGCGTCCCAGAGCTTCCAGCAAGCAAGACAACAATAATAATAGCAAGCTGGACAGAAAAATAGCAAACCAAAGAAAATACAAGCAGGAACTTAGCTTCTGCTGGGAAGACAGGTCACAAGAACGATCCAGGAGTGAACTAGACCAATACTGGAACATTGACAGGTGGCATGGAGCAAAGATCTAAGTGAAGTTAAATAGAGCAGCCAGCTAACGAATTAACCTCGTGATCTGTGGAAGGAAACTCAGAAACAACCACCAGAGGAAGTCCATGGACAGAACCAGCCGAAGTACCATTCATGACCACTGGAGGGAGCCCGACAACAGAATTCACAACAGGAAACCCCACATAACATCTTTAACGGATTCAGAAAGACCCTTTCTGAAAATTGCCACCAAAGCATCATTATTCCATTTAGTCAACACCGACCATTTTCTGAATTTCTGACATACAATTCTGCCGCCTCTTGTCCCTGAGGCAGGGCCAACAAGGTTTTCTCAGCTTGATCCACAGAATTAGGTTCATCATATAACAATCCCAAAGCCTGTAAAAAGGAGTCTACATCAAGCAAAGCCGGATTCCCAGATTCCAGGGAAAATGTCCAATCCTGCGGGTCGCCACGCAGCAGGGAGATGACAATTTTAACCTGCTGAATGGAATCCCCGGAGGATCGAGGTCTCAAAGCAAAAACCAGTTTACAGTTGTTTCTAAAACGCAAAAATTTGGACCGGTCACCAAAAAACAAATCAGGAGTAGGAATCTTCGGTTCTAAAACAGGAGTCTGAACAATATAATCAGAAATACCCTGTAGCCTAGCAGCAAGCTGGTCTACACGAGAAGCTAATTCATGAACATTCATGCTAGCACAAGGCTCTTCAGCCACCCAGAGATAAAGAGGGAGGAGAAGACAAAGTAAACTGAAGAAAAAAAAATGGCTCAAGACCTTTCTTCCCTTCTTCTGAGATGCATTTAACTCATTATAGGCCAGTTGTACTGTTATGACTAGGTGGCCTTGGAGCAGCATGAAAACTTTCACTGGAGTAGGTGGTAACTATACTGACCGCAAACCCTGATCTTAACACCGCAACTAGAAGTAGCCGTGGTGTGTATCTAACAAAACCTAGACACCTCGACACAGCCGGAGGACTAAATACCCCTATATATGGAAATAGGAATTCTACCTTGCCTCAGAGCAGAACCCCAAAGGATAGGCAGCCCCCCACAAATATTGACTGTGAGTAGTAGAGGAAAAGACACACGCAGGCAGGAAACAGGATTTAGCAAATGAGGCCACACTAGCTAAATAGGAAAGGATAGGACAGGATACTAAGCGGTCAGTATTAAAAATCCTTCCAAAAATATCCACAGCAGAAAATACTAAATCTCCACCATCTAACTAAAGATGTGGAGCGTAGATCTGCAACTCCAGAGAATCCAACAAGACTGAGAAAACACTGACACAGTCTAAGCTGGACAAGAGAAAAACAAATGAATAGCACAGAATATAAGCACACTGCATGTGTGCCACAGAAAAAGAAACAGACACTTATCTTTGCTGAATTGGCAGCTAAGCAGGAGAAGCCAGAAAGTGATCCAACACTTCACAAGAAACATTGACAACTGGCAAGGATTAATGAATCCTGCACACCTCAATATCCCAGTCAGAACTGCAATCAGCAGATACACCTGGCCAGGACTGCGACTCAGAGACAACTGCATTCCCACCTACAACCACTGGAGGGAACCCAAAAGCAGAATTCGCAACAGTAGACCCTCACTGTGGCTTCAGATTGTAGAGTTTACAATGGATGGCATAGAAGCTTTTGGAGGCCTTGCCTTTCTGGGTCACTATGGCTTGTTTTAAGCTCCCTGAGTGGTGAAATTCCAGGCCCAAGTAATTGTAGTTAAATAAATAAGGCAGCACACTGTAGCGCTAAAACATGCAAACATGAAACATTAAAGTTGAACTGCATTACTGCACTAGAAATATGAAAAAATGAGAGCGTTTAGCGCATAAATTGGCCAATTCATGTGTACCTGGTAGCCACATTAGGGCATCTCTCGTATACCAGGTCCTACACTTTCCTTTCTTCGCAGAGAATAAACGTCTTCATCTGAATGGGTACCTGTGAAAACTCTTCTTAGACTAAATTTCTCTCATTCTGTGGAAGGGTAATGGAACTGCTGCGATTAAAACACCTGTGACTAAGATGCGGAGTGCTCGGTCAGAAGGCTAGTGAACACAAATTTAAAAAAACTGACCATCACATCCAAACATAGATCAAGTGTGAACAGTTGCTGAACCTAGAGTCACCAACTCGTACAAAGTCAAATAAATAAGGCAGCACACTGTAGCGCTAAAACATGCAAACATGAAACATGAAAGTTAAACTGCATTACTGCACTAGAAATATGAAAAAATGAGAGCGTTTAACGCATAAATTGGCCAATTCATGTGTACCTGGTAGCCACATTAGGGCATCTCTCGTATACCAGGTCCTACACTTTCCTTTCCTCGCTGAAAATAAACCGCCTCTTAGTCACAGGTGTTTTAAATCGCAGCAGGTCCATTACCTCTCCACAGAGAGAGAAATTTAGTCTAAGAATAGGTTTCACAGGTACCCATTCAGATGGTGAGGAAACTGAGGATCTTCTTGTTCAGGATACTGTTGAATAGTTTTTCCACATTTCTGCTGACACCTGATGTATGTAGTTGGCAGGGTGTTACCTGTCCCCACTCTTGTGGATGTGCGTGATGATGAGGCCTTAGCATTGGGGACATTTAACCCCTTAACCCCGGGCCATTTTCGGTTTTTGCATTTTAGTTTTTTGTTCCCCTTAATCCCAGAGCCATAATTTCCCATTGGTTTTAAAATATCATTGTCATGATCAGCTGCGGCCGCAGATGCAGCCCAGCCCATAGACGCCCCCAAGCTGACCAACCTCAGAAGGCACGGGGCGCAATACAGACCCTTTAAACCGCAGAGGGGGACCCGGCCTACCCGAACTAAGGGAAGGGCAGAGACCGGGGTTCTGTGGCAGCTGAGCATGTGGACAAGGAGAGAAACACGTAGGACTTGATTACACCGATACTTCAGGTATAGAGAAAGTAAAGTTTACTAAAGTAAAGTCACACAGTACATACTGTAAACAAAACATGACGATGTTAGGCTCCCGATTCCACACCTCAGAAGGGTACCATCCAGTGGACCCCAAGGCACCAACGGATCACCGAGGCACACATAGGCGGGACATCTGGGCCCAGGCAGGACATCAGGATACACAAGGACATCAGGGCGCAGGCAAGACATCAGGATACAGACAGGACATCAGGACATCTGGACTTAGGAAAGACCTCAGGAGGACATCAAAACACAGGCAGGGCATCAGGACACAGGAATACTGGACAGACATCTGGGACACTGGTGTGGCAGCCCAGGACATCAGCTGGGACACTGGCGTGGCAGCCCAGGTAATCAGGTTAAATCAGGACATCAGAGATACCGGATAGACATCTGGGACACTGACGTGGCAGCCCAGGTCTTTGGCTGGGACACTGACGTGGCAGCCCAGGTCGTCGGCTGGGACACTGGCGTGGCAGCCCAGGTCATCAGTTACATCAGGATATCAGACACAGGGAGGACATCAGGACATCAGGGAACAGACAGGATATCAGAACATCAGGGTCCATGAGGTCATCAAGACACAGGCAGGATCTGAGGCTCAGGGCACCTGACTGAAACTGCATGCACTGAGCCACGTGGAATGTCATGGACCAGCTGCAAATGACCTCACAACCTGCTGACAGCTTCACAGCAGCAACCAGGGACCGCACATGAGGAAGGTATGCAGCAGGGCAAATACCTAAACACCCATGTATGACTGTACAGCACAGCAGGGAACTGAGAAGGCTCCATCCAAGTAACAGCCAACAGAATCCCAGCTCAAATTAGGGGGAAAAGAGTAAAGGGTTAAAGCAAACATATGCATTGTCACGCCAAAAACCAGATACAGACAGAGCGGCGTGACATTATCCCCTCTTAGAGCCCCCTCTTCTGAAGTCCCCTCCCCAAAAAATACACAGAAACTTTTCTTGGGAAATTCGGTAAGTCCCAGTTCACAAGCAGCAGAGTTCGTTGCTCCAGAAATCCACACCACTTGCCAAGCACAGGGTTGAGCAATCTAGTCCACTACCAGCTGGGATCCGAGCCATATCATCCGCTGGCCAAGCGGGGCTCAGAAACAGTCCTACAGTCCATACATGCTCTACTGAGTCCGAGGCCTGAGCTTCTGTCATGATCAGCTGCGGTTGCAGATGCGGCCCAGCCCATAGACGCCCCCAAGCCGACCAACCTCAGAAGACGTGGGGCACGCGTCCCCCGGGGATGCAATACAGACCCTTTAAACCACAGAGGGGGACCCGGCCTACCCGAACTAAGGGAAGTGCAGAGACCGGGGTTCTGTGGCAGCTGAGCATGTGGACAAAGAAAGAAACACGTAGGACTTGATTACACTGATACTTCAGGTATAGAGAAAGTAAAGTTTACTAAAGTAAAGTCACACAGTACATAAACAAAACATGATGATGTTAGGCTCCTGATTCCACACCTCAGAAGGGTACCACCCAGTGGACCCCAAGGCACCAACGGATCATCGAGGCACACATAGGCGGGACATCAGGGCCCAGGCAGGACATCAGGAAACACGAGGACATCAGGGCGCAGGCAAGACATCAGGATACAGACAGGACATCAGGACATCTGGACTCAGGAAAGACCTCAGGACATCAGGACACAGGCAGGGCATCAGGACACAGGAATACTGGACAGACATCTGGGACACTGGCGTGGCAGCCCAGGACATCAGCTGGGACACTGGCGTGGCAGCCCAGGAAATCAGGATAAATCAGGACATCAGGAATACCGGATAGACATCTGGAACACTGGCGTGGCAGCCCAGGTCTTTGGCTGGGACACTGGCGTGGCAGCCCAGGTCATCAGTTACATCAGTATATGAGACACAGGGAGGACATCAGGACATCAGGGAACAGACAGGATATCAGGACATCAGGGTCCATGAGGTCATCAAGACACAGGCAGGATCTGAGGCTCAGGGCACCTGACTGAAACTGCATGCACTGAGCCACTTGGAAAGTCATGGACCAGCTGCAAATGACCTCACAACCCGCGGACAGCTTCACAGCAGCAACCAGGGACCGCACATGAGGAAGGTATGGAGCAGGGCAAATACCTAAATACCCATGTACAACTGCGCAGCAGAGCAGGGAACTGAGAAGGCTCCATTCAAGTAACAGCCAACAGTATCCCAGCTCAAATTAGGGGGAAAAGAGTAAAGGGTTAAAGCAAACATGCATTGTCACGCCGAAAACCAGATACAGACAGAACGGCGTGACATTCATGTCCTGGAAAACGGGAAAAAAATTCCAAGTGCATTAAAATTGCAAAAAAGTGCAATTCCACAGTTGTTTTTTTTTTTCACCATGTTCATTAAATGCTAAAACTGACCTGCCATTATGATTCTCCAGGTCATTCCAAGTTCATAGACACCAAATATGTCTAGAATCCTTTTAATTTAAGTAGTGGAAAAAACAATCCAAACTTTGGGGCCAGGTGAGGGGTTATTTTTTGTGAGTCAAGTTGACGTTTTTATTAATACCATTTTGGTGTAGATGTGATAGCCCATTATTGCCTTTTATTGCAATGTAGCGGTGACCATAAAACATAATTCTGGCGTTTTGATACAAGCGATGATCAGATCGCGTGTGTGTAGCAGAAATGTTCACTTGCTATGAGCGCCAACCACTGGGTGGCACTCATAGCAATCTGGCTATGACAACCATAGAGGGCTGCTGGAGACCTCTGGTTCCCATGCCAACCCATCGGTGACCCACAATCATGTGAGGGGGTCACCAATGGACAAGATTTCCGCCGCGTTTGCTGGAAGCCCGAGTTAAATGCAATTGTCAGCCATTGACAGCGGCATTTAACGGGTTAACAGCTGCAGCTGGATCGCAATTCCACCCGCAGCTGTTAGAGGCACATTTCAGCTGTTAAAAACAGCTGACATGTGCCAGGAAAGATGTGGGCTCAGCGCCGGAGCCCACATTAAAGGGGAGGAGTTCGACATTGGCCTATTATTACCTCCAACATTGGAAAGGGGTTAAAGAGAACCTGTCAGCTGCCTCTTTAATGCTTAACCAAAATGCTTGCATTCCCCATAAAGTAACAGTTTTGGACTATCTTCTGTCTAGAATGCTAGAATGGGATGTGGAGCTTCTCATTTTGACACTGTCCACTCAGCGCTGATAGATTGTATATCCTAATGACAAGTGAAATAGTATTATCCACATATCAGTGTATTCATGAACTTCTGGAAGGAATAAGAAGGAAATAGTACTGTATAATGCATTGTCCTAAGTAACGATGCTACAGAATTTTTATTTATAAGTACCGTATGTTCTCACATTTCCTTATCTTTCTCCCTCATCATGTTTCAACCTACAAAACTGCCACCACTGTTGCGCCAATCTATTGGGATGTCACATTACACAGTGTGTGGCACAAATCTTCATGCGCTTGTAGTGTTCTTCATAGCAAATGATGATCAAGTGTCAACAGAAATGATTGACAGAAATTTAGAATATTTTTAAGGCATGGAATGAACTACACAGCCGACTGAAGTTCAATCCCTAATTCTCCAGCTATCTGTTAGGCAAATTAACCTCTAATTCTCTGTCTAAGCTTCCAGGCAGGGTTATAGACCTACACTCCCTGGGAGGAAGTCAATTAAAAGATTCTTCTGTCAATGGGGTCAGAAGCTACACGTCTGTGCCATAGTGTTCTCCGGTCTCACAAGGCTCAACTTCAAGACTGCCAGACAAGGCGGTATATATAATTAATTGTGGTAGTTCTGGCCTTGTTAGTATACACCAATCAATACATTGGCTCAAGGTTCATTATATACTTGTTGTAATTATGTTTCAAGTTGACCCATCTCATTTATTATTCACCAGCTGCTACTGACACGGGCTGGGAAGTACAAATTTGAGGCTTCGCACGTTGCTCCTGTAAATGCCTGCAATTTGAAAGGCAAATTGACATGGAAAAAAGATGACAAGCTATGAAGAGTTAACAGGGACACACAAGTATCAGTGTGCCAGAACCACCATACCATATTTACTGGTTGCAAAAATAGTCAATGATATTTCGTTCTGAGTAGCTTTGATATGATGTCATAGTGACACTATTTTTTTGCCAAGGATCATTTGGATATATATAACCTACCGTAATTTGCAGGAAATACAAATTCTGGGCACAATGTCTGGCAATGGCCTAAATGAAAAGCTATCCTTTGCCCCATTTTTATAATTATATCAGTTGGTGCATGGCTGGTTACTCTCCTTTTCTTGTTTTTTAGTATTGTATGTTTCTATGTACTTGTTTTGATGTTTTTTACTTTTAAATTTTTATTTAGTGCCTTATCTCTGTGAGGTATTCTATACTGTTCTTTGTGAAAAACTAACATCATGAAGTGGACTAGTGCTTTGGACGAATTCTTGTAAACCCCTTGGGATGGTATTTTCAGTGTAGAGCGGGTCTGTGCAAGGAGAAATTGGAATAGTCTATTACGCTTGTATTTTCTCCCTCTATATGAAGGGCTGCCACTGTGTAGCTATATTGTGACTGCGATAATGACCAGCATCATCCACGGGATCTGGATACCTCACATTTTGTTTATATATGTTCACATATGTTTGTTTGCTTATTGTACAAGTAGTCCTGTTTTATGTGATATGTACATAGTATACTTTTATGTTTAGCCCGACATGGTCGATATGACACCTGCAGTATGTAGAATGGTGTGTTCCTCTCTGCAAAAATACTGGAGCCGGTGTAAGGTGCCGCTAGACGCGCATGCGCTGTGGTGTCCTGGGCTAGCCTGCGTCTCAGAAGTCATCCTTTCGGCTTCGGTGTGTGTCAGTGGCATCACAGGAAGTTTTTCCTTGACCCACACCGGAAGCTGGATGTACGGATGCGTCGCATGGCGGCCTCGGTCCCGCTCCACATGCACTCACAGGTGCACCCCACATGAGACATATTTAAGGCTCTGACATGTTTGGGTTATCCACACGGCCCCTCAAAGAAGCCCGCAACGTGAAACGTGCTTCAGGGCAGTGGCTCATGCACGGTTTTGGTTACACCACCCTCCCAACTATGTGTAAGAATTATTGCAACCTATCATTGCTGCTCTTGCACTATTGCACTTTTGCACTTGCACTTTTTTTGGCTATTGAAGTGATTTTATATAGACAAGAGCGGGCAGATGTCTACAGATATCTGGGATGCATACCTGGTCTATGACTTTTTGACATCTGTAAGTTTGGTTCATTGGCAGGATTAGGTTCAATTCACATGCTAAACAGCTTAATCATTTCCACATGAGTTGCCTCCGCAGACTCCTCCACATCAGGTGGCAAGGGAATGTCCCGGACACGGCAATTCTGGAACAAACTGGGCTCTGCAGTGTTTACACTCTCCTGCTGAAAGTCCAAGCCAGGTGGGCTGGACATGTGGTCAGAATGCCTGACAGCCGACTACTGAAACAACTGCTGTACGGAGAACTGTGCCAAGGAAAGCGAGTAGTTGGGGGGCAGAAGAAGCGCTATAAAGACTGCCTTAAGGTGTCTCTCAAAAACCTGGAAGTCAACACCAATGAATGGGAAGAGCTTGCCCTGGATCATCCAGGTTGGCGGGGCAGGATCACCTCAGGAGCATGTGCAGCTGAAGATAGGAAAATCTTTGACGCAAAAAGAAAGTGTGCTGTACGTAAGGCAAAAGTAGAATCTGGTGTACTGACCACATCTGCTTCCTTATGTCAAGTATGTGGGCGAACCTTCAGGGCCCGGATTGGACTCATCAGCCACCTCCGGACCCATAACTACTAATTCTCTTCTAACCCTGAAGTCATGGTCATCTTCGAAAACGAAGGACAAACATCACATAACGATTTACCGTACCTATTCAATAGAGTGGTGTATGCACATTTTCTGTACATTTTGCCTTTTTGTTCTCTTTTCCCCAAAATGTACACTTGTCTTTTATATACTGGGTCTTTTTGAGCCCAATTTATGTACTCTGTGTATGTGTGAGCTTAAAAAGGTTGTATTTGAAATCTAAAAAGGCTGTCACACTAGAATTATGTTTTGAGGACATTCAAGTGAACGTTTTTTTGTCCGTTGCGTCTGCCATTTTCTACCGCGCATACGCAGCCGAAACTGCGCCCCCTCCTCCCCGGACTTCAGAATAGGCAGCGGATGTGATGAAAAACCACATCCGCTGCCCACGTCGTGCACAAATTTCACAATGTGCGTCGGTACGTTGGCCCGACGCATAGTGATGGACCCGTACCGACGCAAGTGTAAAAGATTCCTTAATGAGCGTTGAATTAAAAAAAAAAAACTGAAAAAAACAGCGTGGGCTCCCGCGCATTTTTCTGCGCCAGAGGGGAAAAACCGACAGTCGGGGACCAATATTTGTGGCCTGCTATGAATATCAGCCCGCAGCTGTCTGCGTAGCCTTTACCGGCTATTAAAATGGGGGGACCCCCCCAAAAAATGACATGGGGTCCACCTATATTTTATAGCCAGAGAGGCTACGCAAACAGCTGCGGGCTGATATTCATAGCCTAGAGAGGGGCCATGGATATTGGCCCCCCGGCTACAAATACCAGTCCGCAGCCGCCCCAGAAATGGCGCATCAGTAAGAAGCGCCAATTCCGGCACTTAGCCTTTCTCTTCCCACTCCCGTGTAGCGGTGGGATATGGGGTAATAAGGGGTTAATGTCACCTTGCTATTGTAAGGTGACATTAAGCCGGGTTAATAACGGAGAGACGTCAATAAGACGCCTATCCATTATTAATCCAATAGTAATAAAGGGTTAATAAAAGACACACACATTTGAAAACAAGTATTTTAATATTCTTCATTAACCATACTTACCATACTTCAGCGCCTGCAAAAAACATACAATAATAAACCGTATACTACCTGTCCGCTGTAGTCCAATTAATAACGAGTGTCCCACGACGATCTCCCCTATAGAACAGTGACATCGGGTGTTGTCACTGCTCTATAGGACCCTCAGTGACACACTGACAGGAGACAATGGCTCCTGCAGTGCATTACTGAGAGGTTACCTTAGGACAAAGTCTCACTTCATGGCAATTGCTGCGTGGGAAAATTTCTCACACAGCAATGCCAAAAGTGAGACTAGGGACTATTTTTTTTACAATGGTGGAGGAATACAGTGCAGAAGGATACCTTCCTCCCGTCATTGTGTTCCTGGAGCCCCTGGAGAGCGGTCACGTCAGCTGATGCTGCCGTTCTCCACGGGAGATCGTCGTGGGACACTCGTGGATTTCTGCGGACAGGGAGTATATTGGTTGTTTGTTATTTTAATATTTTTTACAGGTGACACTGGCTTCAGGGATCAAAATGACAAGTAATGGTGAGTATGTAATCTATGCTATATGTACTGTATGTTTGTATGTATGCATTGTATGTAATGTATGAATGTAACGTATGTAGTATGTATGTTGTATGTATGTTTTTTTTTGTTTTTTTTTACATTCAACACATTAGCCGGATGATGGGACTACTACTGTCCCATCATTGGCTAATGTGTCAATCACTGTCACTGTTGCAGGCATCGTCCGATGGGACTTGTAGTGCCTGCACAGAGCCCCGGCAAGCCCGTACAGAGCCCCAGCAGGCCGCACAGAGCCCCGGCAGGCCGCACAGAGCCCCAGCAGGCCCGCACAGAGCCCCGGCAGGCATGCACAGAGCCCCGGCAGGCCACACAGACCCCTGAGATGCCCGTACAGATCCCCGGCAGGCCCGCACAGACCCCGCCCGCACACATACACATGCACAATGTCCGCCCATGCACTGCCCACACTCTTCCCCCTCCGGAACAGGATGTAGAAGGACAGAAAGGACTTATTTACATTCTGATATTTGTGTCCCATTGACTTGCATTGGTATCGGGTATCGGTATCGGCGATAACCGATATTTTTTGGATATCGGCCGATCCAATCCGAAACCGATACTTCCTGATATCGGAAGGTATCGCTCAATACTAGTAAAAACCCATCTTGGAATTGCAGACCCTCCAGTCCTCTAATAACCTTGGTCGCTCTTCTCTGCACCCGCTCTAGTTCAACTATGTCTTTCTTATACACCGGAGACCAGAACTGTACACAGTTTTCTAAGTGTAGTCGAACTAGTGACTTGTATAGAGGTAAAATGATGTTCTCCTCATGAGCATCTATGCCTCTTTTAATGCATCCCATTATTTTATTTGCCTTTGTAGCAGCTGCCTGACACTGGCCACTAAATGTGAGTTTGTCATCCATCCATACACCCAGGTCTTTTTCATTGACTGTTTTGCACAGAGTTTTAGAATCAAGCACATAGTTTTACATCTTATTACTTCTGCCCAAGTGCATGACCTTACATTTATCCCCCTTAAAGCTCATTTGCCGTTTATCAGCCCAAGCTTCTAGTTTACATAAATCCTCCTGTAATATAAAATTGTCCTCCTATGTATTGATTACCCTGCAGAGTTTAGTGTCAGCTGAAAATATTCCATCCAACTTGAAGGAACTGCTCCAGTTCCTTCAAGTTAGATGGTTTCCTCTGTTGAACAACAATCTTCAAGTCTGACCACAGATTCTCAATTGGATTAAGTTCTGGGCTCTGATTAGACCACTCCAAAACATTTACACGTTTTCCCTTAAACTACTCGAGTGTTGTTTTAGGATTATGCTTTGGGTCATTGTCTTGTTGGAAGGGTGAACCTCTGTCTCAGTCTCAAATCACTGACAAGCTGAAACAGGCTTTGCTCCATAATATCAAAACACTGAATCAGATGGACATAGGTCTCAAAAATAGCATCAACTAAAACTAAAAAAGACCTTCCTACTTTATAGAGAATTTTGTTAACGATGATCATAAAAAGGGGGGGCTTATAATTATAATAAAGCCTCATGTCCATTGTCAATCAGCATGGAGTGCAATATGGAAACATGTCTACACTACTAAGTGACACTGATCTATGTATCATCCAGTGGATCCAAAGCTATGTTCTGATCAATTTGGTCAACTAATTGGAAACCCTTTCCCCTGATGAACCCCTTGAAATAAAGGGGGGGGGGGAATTCTTCTGGAGCTGGGAGTTATGGTTTATCCTATTTTGAAGAAACTACTGTATAAGTATCATACTTACCATTGTCTCTACGATTACTAATGCAATGCATAAAACCAGTGATCATTTATCTGAGATTTAGGAAACATTGTCCCTTTGTCTCTTTTTTGTCTAAGTAACAGAGTTTTATCTATTACATTCTTAACAATGAGCATTTGGCCCCTTGCATGATATCTGCATTGGATGTGAGAGTATACTACATATACTAAATCCTGTGTTTTGCCTATTCTATGTCTAGGAATATCCTTTTGGTCATTGTATAATTTTTTGGTTGAGTAGATAGTATATATCTTTATCACCTGATCTGACTGAAGCAGTCTATTTGACCTTTATACCGGGTATAGCATTGATATTTAAATTATGTATTAATATTAAGCATATTAATCTACATACCTATATATTAACAAGTACTCTAACAACATCTTTTAGAGAGTATGACCATTTATTATTATTTTTATCTATTTGAGCTAACTTGGTCCTCCCTTTAACAGTGACCAAAATACAAGAAAATCTTTTTGTGCTGATGCTCAAAAACCATCTTATTGATGACCTTTTTTGCAAAGTGATATTTACATTGCTTTTGTATTCACTATTACTGTCACCTTATAACTTTTCTCTGGTGTTTAAATCTAGGGCATAATAGGGTCAAGGAGGGAGAGCCGAGGAGGAGTGAGGGCATCATCTCTCAATGAAAGGGTGCCATCCTCCGTGGCAAGGTAGAAGCATTTTTTTGAGGCTGCTATAGGGCCAGGCCCACCCCCACTCCTGCTTTGACTTTATTAGAATTATAAGTTCCTCCTTTTTATGATAATTAGTGATAAGCGAATAGTGAAATATTTGAATTCGGGAAAATCGCCAGAAATAATTTCTAATATCTGTGTAGTTGTATTGAATAATGAGTCCAATGCAAGTCAATGGGAAAGCTGAATATTTTTCTGTTGGACCCCACAAACAGGTCTGGGAGCATGAGAAAAAAGCTGAAATGGATGAGAAAGAGCTAAAACTTAATGAGAACAGAATGGAGAAGATGCCTTCATGCCTTTCTGACTCACAGAAACACTTGCGCCGGTTTTACAGATTTATCAGAAAACCTACCAAACTAAATCTAAATTTTTTTTTAAAGGGCAAAATGCTAAGAAATTTTTTTTCCTTCATAGTTACATGTATATAATGCAGTAAAAAAAAACTTCCCCTTTAGCATATGTTCAAATGGAGTGCTTTGGCTTTAGTTTTTCCTTTTACATTTCTGAGGGCTCTCACTCCTGTACTTGGGAGATCCCTCCCTCATTCAAAATTGTTAACTTGATAGTGGAATACATATTCCCCATCACTTAACAATGCCAGCTAAAAAATGCCCATTTAAATTTTGGGCTTCACCCACCACCACGTCCATCGCCATTTCAGTTCGCGGCCCTCGCTTAACATTTTCAGAGGGCCAGCAGGTGCTGTGAATCCTGAGTTTGGGAAGGGTCCTCAGGTGGGCCCTACATTTGGGTGAGCTCTCACTGCTATATTTGGGAGGCCAGCAGGTGCCGTGAAACCTGAGTTTTGTGAGCTCCACAGTTCATGTTGGCCACCGAATCCCAATGGAGCCACTGTCATAGTGGGTGAAGCTGCTGTAAGGTGAATATAATACAGGAGTTGGGGGATCTGTATGCTCATTGTCAGTAAATTGGATTCTATCAGACACCAAAAGCATTAGAATTAAATTCTGAATACAGTATATGCAAGTGAGGGCCTGTATTGTGGTCGGTCTGTCAGGCCTGAAACTCATGTCAGGAACATGTACAAGCCTCCTCTCACGTGGAAGCAACCTCCTCAAGGGAAAGAGACAGGAGTGCCATTGACAAGCCTACACACTTCTTCTGGAAACAACCCAACTAGGTAGAATTTATCTTCTGCATGGTTTTGAGCAACAATGGGGTAATTACAGGAAATGTCACAGAGAATGACGAGGGCAGTGGAGTGTACTACTCAGGTGACAGGCAGTGCTACAGAGCTCAGGTAAAAGACATTAGCGTGACAATGACCATGTTCCAATACATGTAAGGCTGCGACCTGAAAAGGTTTGTAGAGCGTATTAACCCAGTCTCTTTGACCTGCTTAAAATGTAGAGAAACTAGCCAATACCCCACCACCATTATTTTTACCAAAATGTATCAAATTTAAGGAGCACAACAGTTTAATAAAGAAACACAAGTCTCATTTAGAAGCCCTGAAAGGCCAGCAATGGTCTTTGTCCAGCACTGGACAATGTAAAGTGCTAGCAAATATGTATGCCCTATCTAACTAACAACTTGGGAAGAGACATATATGCTGACAAGGGACAACTGAATGCTGCGCTGAGACAACACACTGAACGTGGTTGCTGAATGTTGTGTCTGTGCAACTGCAGGTTGTGGGCAAGAGGCATCATTGCCTCCTTCCTGGACAGCAACTTGGGAAGGACGTAACACAGGGGAAGGACCAATGGTTTCACCCTCAGACACAGATTTTGTATCCAGGCTTTCCGCCCACCTATAGTGGTGCTGCGTATGTTAGCAGTATATGGTGTATGCTCACATAGGTATGTCAAATTTCTCTTTATAAAGGGATGTGTGGGTAAGATTTTTGAACTAGCAGCATATATATATATATATATATATATATATATATATATATATATATATATATATATATATATATATATATATATATATATAGAGCATATTTCATTACTTATATTATTATTCCATGTAAGGCTGAAGCCTGAAGAAGTGTGAGGAGCAAATTAATTCATTGATGTTCCACAGTGTCCAAGTGCATACCTAAAAATCAATATCAGGCTCCACTGATACACTGTATGAGATCATGAGAAAGGCAAAACAATAAAAAAAATTATAATAATTTAATATGTAGAGATTGAGAGTAGTAATTTGACCATTGCCCAAGGTTTCCAAAAATTACCCAAGGAGTCTGTATCATACATGCTGAAATAGTCCATTTTCTACTGTTACCCTTGTGAAAATGAAAATAAAGAAAATTCGGCTAAAACAACATTTTTGAGGAAAAATGTGATCTACAGCATTACAGAATGCTGTTGATAAGCCCCTGATGGGGGTGGCCTTAGCTCATACACGATTTTTGGGGTGACTGATTCCCTTTAAGCACTTCAACACTCAGGGTTGGCATAAGAAAAAAGACACACACAAATGTCAGTTGAAGACTTTTATTCTCCAGGAAGGCAACAAAATTGATGGTCTCAACAGTCTCAGAGGCAATGAGCTTGGTGCAGCAATGTCCTGCAGTAGCTTGTCTAATACTATGCACACATTTTTGGTCTACCCTTCTCAATTTCTTTCATAGTCCTTTACTACAAGCATTAGACTTTTAGCAGTCTCTGGCATGGCATTTCTTTTCAAAAAGAGACATCAGCTGATTCATCTGGTGTGGAAATTCCTCTCCCCTTTGGGAGATGCATCCTTCACATTCAAGAATAACAGTGTTTGTGGCACCCCACCTTTCTCTAATGGCAGTACCCACTCATGCAATTGGGACGTTTGCCTCTTCTCTGAGGAGCCCTCACACACTACAGAGCAGGAGAACTCTTCAACTACTAATCTTCGGAACTAAGCCCTGGGATGGCGCACCTTGAAGAGGTTGGCTACTTTACTTTAATTCTTGTGTTTGTCCCCTTAACCAATATACCCTTCAATATTCCAATTGCAACACAAATATGTTAAAAGAGAGGTATAATTTGTTTTATTTTGCGTTATATACATGTAATTATGAAGGAAATAATGTTTCTTAGCATTTTTCCCTATAAAAAATGTTTTGGTTTGGTAGGTCTATAAAATCAGCCCAATAGTCTGACAACATTATTCCCAGATACCATATGTGAGTCAGAAAGGCTTGCAGGCATCTTCTCCATGTTGTTCCCATTTAGTTTTAGCTCTTTACCATCCATTTCAGCTTTTTTCTCATGCCCCAAGGCCTGTTTGTTGGGTCCAGCAAAAAAAAATTTGGCTTTCCCAAACTTGCATTGGATTCGTTTTTAGGTACGAATACACGGATATTAGAAATTATTCATGCCGATTTTCCCAAATGCAAATATTTCACTATTCGCTCTTCACTACTAAGGTAGCTAGTCACACCCTTTCAGGCTCTCCTCAGAGCACAGTAGTTCCAGTCCATTACACAGTAAATGTTGATGGTTTTCATGCCCAAGTGCATTCAGCATAGTAGAGCATTCATCAGACAACCATTAATAACCTTATTGATAATATGTCAAGGAGTGTAAGTACAGGGATTTCTGTGCATGTTGTTAAAACTCAAACTCAATAGATAAAAATGTTTTGAAAATTTTGTTTCCATTCTTTTAGCATTTATCGTAATTAACATGTTTATTAGTGATGAGCGAGCATGCTGGGAAGTGCTTGGTGCTCGCCCGAGCATCTCGCTGCTCGAGATGCTCAGCGAGCAGTGAGCATTTCCAGGGTTGCTCGGGAAGAGTTTGGGTCCCTGCCCCGCATGTTTGGATCTCTTTAGAAAGCCAATCAACATGCAGGGATTGTCTGCCACACACTGTAATGCCGCAGCCATGTTGGTTGTGGCATTACAGTGATTGGCTGGCCGCACAGTGTCATCAGGTCTATATCAGACCTGGAACCGGCCTCCTCATCACAGTCAGCTCCAGACTTAGGCAGTGTAGGGATAGTTGCTGCAGAGATAGGGCCAGATATGGTGGTGTATAAGTTAGTGTAGGTATACCATATTGAATACACAAATCAATCTAAACCAACAGTCCTTCGGAGGACTAATTACGGTGTATATAGGTATCAGTGCTAGGTAGGCTAGGCAGGCATTGTATGAGGCATACTTCATTGCATATAGCAAGAGGGTCCATTCCGTTACTGTCTGCTGCTGCTGCCTATTAAAGATATTTACCGTACGCATATATATAGCCCCAGGAATCAGTGGCCAGGAATATTTTTTTTTGCATCTTCATCCTAATTATTTTCTTCAAAAGCAATGCGGAGCACACATTTTTTTGCTCCATTTGCTTGTTGGCACTGCAGAATGCAGCCAGATCCTTTCCATATTACAGCGTGAAAATCCAGATATTTTAAGCAAGGGTTTGGCCGTCACAGCGATCACATCCGAGTGCGCAGACAATTCTGCCGTTTTGGGCCTACTGTAAAATTTTGTTAGAGTGTCTTATAGAAATTATTGACACCAGTTTGCTGAAAAAAAAAATAGTTACCTACAGTCCAGGTATTTTAAACAGGGGTTTGGCTGTCACAGGGTTCACATCTAAGTGCGCAGAAAATTCTGCCATTTCTGGGCTACAGTAAAATTTTGTTGGAGTATGTTATACAAATTATTAACACCAATTTGCTGGAAAAAAAATTAGTTACCTACAGGGCATTTATTTTAAACAGAGGTTTGGCCATCACAGTGATCACATCTGAGTGCGTAGACAATTCTGCCATTTCTTGGCTACTGTAAAATTTTGTTGGAGTGTCTTATACAAGTTGTTGACACCAGTTTGCTGAAAAAAAAGATAGTTACCTACAGGCCAGGTATTTTAAACAGGGGTTTGGCAATCACAAGGTTCACATCTGAGTGCACAGACAATTCTGCCATTTATGGGCTATTGTAAAATTTTGTTGGAGGGTCATAAACAAGTTATTGACACCAGTTTGCTGAAAAAAAAATAGTTACCTACAGGCCAGGTATTTTAAACAGGGGTTTGGCCGTCACAGCGATCACATCTGAGTGCGCAGACAATTCTGCAATTGCTGGGCTGCTGTAAAAAAAAATTGGAGTGTCTAATACAAGTTTTTGACTCAAGTTTGCTGAAAAAAAGTAGATATCTACAGTGCATTTATTTTAAGCAGGAGTTTGGCCATCTCAGGGTTCATATTTGAGTGTGCTGAAAAGTGTGTCATTTCTGGGCTACAGTAAAATTTTGTTATAGTGTCGTATACAAGTTATTGACATCAGTTTGCTGAAAAAAAAAATTACCTACAGGCCACATATTTTAAACAAGGGTTTGGCCATCACAGGGTTCACATCTGAGTGCACAGACAATTCTGCCATTTCTGGGCTACTGTAAAATTTTGTTGGAGTGTCTTATACAAGTTAATGACACCAGTTTGCTGAAAAAAAAATTGTTACCTACAGGCAAGCTATTTTAAAGTCAGCAATTTGAAGTGACCATGCAAAGCATTGTCCTACATTTAAAATAAGCAAGGAATGTGGCAAGTGACAGGGAAGTGGACGTCATAGTGATGGTGCATGCAGAGGCTCAGGCTGAGGCCGTGGGAAAGATGAAATTGTGTCACAACAAACACCCACATCTTCTTGCCTGACCTTCATGTCCCAATTACTAGGGGTTCACAGCAGCACACCACTATTGAACCCAGAGCAGTGTCAAAAGGTTGTTGGTTGTATAGCAGATACAGTCACTTTGTCACCATCATCACCATATCTTCCACTCGGTCCAGTCTGAGTAGCCATGAGTCTAGACCGCATATTCCTTACCCTGATCCTCCTTCCTCCCACCATGCCGAGTTCCCGGAGACAACTGATCCCACACTTCGACACTCCAAAGAGCTGTTCACTTTCCATTTTTAGATTCGGGACTCTCACCCCAATCATTTGAAGCAAGGCAAGAGGAGATGGCATGAAGCGATGCCCAAATATTTGAGCAGCCACGGTCACACGAAGGTGATGGTGGGAACGTGTCATAAGAGGTGAACGATGATGAGACACAATAACCAGAAAGTCAGGAGGAAGACCAAGGTGCTGAAGTGGAAGACGAGGTGGTGGATGATATAGTAACTGACCCAAGCTGGCAGGAGGACATGCAGAGTGAGGACAGCAGCACAGGGAGGGAGGTGTAGCACCCCAACAGGTATGAAGAAGCAGTGTGGTGGCTGCAAACAGAAGGCAGGCAACCGTTCCCCATAATACCAACACGATGGAAGTTGACAGTCCAACTGTTAGGTCTTCCTGAGTCTGGTTGGTTTTTTAAAGACTCTGCCGATAACCCCAAAAAGGCCATTTGCACCACCTGTCATGCTAGTGTAAAGGGGTTGCCATGAACATGTTATGTATAATGTTTATTTATGCTCTTAAAAATTGTACTGTTTCCAAATATTAGGGAGAGCATAGCTCTAGTTTACCCACTAGATGGGAGTGGAGAGTTACTCAGCCTGTAAATAGATAAGTGGGAGGAGCTAGTGACAGGGTTCAGAACAGCTGAGAATCTGAAACAGTTGGGCGGGAGCGCCCTATCAGGGCAGTCAGCTCTGCAGAAGTCCAAGGTCCAGTCAGACAGCATCAGGGCCAGGAAGGCCAGCTGAGAGAGAGGGGCCCCATAATGTTTAAGAACAAGTTCAGCTATTCAGGGTCAGTGGGGAAGATTGCAGCAGTGACAGCAGCAATAGCAGTGACGTAATGATTTAGGCAAGAGCCAGGCCATCCACAGCAATAGGATACAGAAGCATTTGAACAGAGGCTGAGGAAAAAATAGCACCACGGACGGACAGCTTTGCGTCCTGGTGACCTAGCAATGGCAACTTCCAGTGACCATTGCGCATGTTGGAAAGCACCTGGATTCTCTATCTACGCATGAGCACTGCATGTTATTTGATTTTTCGGCGTGTGACATCATTCGAACTGTGAGTCTTTCACCTGTTGTCTGTATTGTAGTGCGTTTACAGTGCCATACACATTATGCACCAGTGTCTATACAGAGTGCCGGTTACTTGATAATGGGCGTACTATTATTCATTGCCCAATCGGCAAAGGTTTTGTATTGACCCACAACTGCCACGTTCTTTATTTGATTGCCCCACAGGAAGTGGTTACTTTTTTTCAGCAAACCATTTCCTATTTAAAGACCAGCCCTACGCCTTGTTCACTCTCTGCAAAACAGCATAGAGTGTGGCAGGACTTATTGTCCCCTTTTTTTTTAGCACGTAGGCACTTTATCTCCTCATACAAGCAAGTCCCCTGATGATTTAGCTTGGAAGAAACGCGTCGGGACTAATTAACAGGGAGAGTGCAGTGCATGTGTGTACAGGGGTAGATGTGGACTGCCCTTGTAAGGGCAGGAGCTTTGGGGATAGCTTACCAGTAGCCCCATAGGGATTGACAGGGTATTGTCATCTTCTTCTATCAATTTCCAGATCATCCCCTGACCAGAGAATATCTGGTGCTCCTGTGCCTGTACTGTGGAATTGGTGAGATTGTTCCTTTTCCAAATACAAAAGTAGGCTAAAAGCAGTTCAAAATTGGTAACAGGACTAAACAGGCAGCATAGCTAGGTACTGGGGTGGGCTCCTCTGCTGAGTAGCAGACAGTGGTAGTAGGCGCAAAGTATTAACTAGTCTAAATGGAGGCCAGGGCCCCTGTATATTTTAACTATCATCTATCATTTCAACAAATTTGTATTGGCAGTGCCATTGAAGGATTTAACAGCACAGACTACACAGTGGTGGAGCAGGGAGAGGTAAGTATTGCAAGTGGTAAAGCACTGTTCGAGCTGGGGGGGAACACTCTCTCATGACCGGCGGTACTGGCACAGGGCTCCTCCTCATATTACGATGGTGTGTCTGACGTTGGTTGTGCACCACCGCCATCAGAGACACTTCATTGTACTATGAGGGACCCTGTGCCAGTGCCGTCGCCCAAGAGTGGGCGCACCCACCTGTCCAGGCAAACGGCTCTCGCATGGGTGCTTGCGCCAGGTGGTGACCACGGACCTCTGGGGGGAGTCAGCCCATTTAGGAAGATATAAAAATGGCCTATGGTGGACATTCAGCAGCTGCAAATGGCGGAATTGGAGAAGTCAGTAAGAGGAGGCTAAAAGCAAGACATTTCTCAGGCAAGCTACGTGTCAGCAGGAGAAGGTGGGGCAAAATAATTTGAAATCCATGATTGGTTCATTTTAATGAAGGTTAGATCATCAACATTCTGGGTAGCCAGACGTGTCCTTTTTTCGGTCAGTATTGAACCAGCAGCACTGAAGACTCTTTCTGATAGCACACTAGAAGCAGGGCAAGCGAGCTCCTCTAATGCATTTTCTGTCAATTCAGGCCAGGTGTCTATTTTAGATGCCCAGTAATCAAAGGAGAATGACCTGTGAGGGAGAACATCGATAAGGGAGGAAAAGTAGTTAGTAACCATACTGGACAAATGCCATCTCCTGTCACTTTGAATCGATGCAGCACTACCTGGTCATAAAAACCCTCTGTCCAATGCCACTTCGGATTTGTGCACCTCTAACACCTCTGCCATGTTGCCCCCTACGGCTCTTGTGAGAATCATTACCGCTGCTGTGTGCTGGGAATGCCTGAACCAAACGGTCTACAAGAGTTGCTTGTTTGGTAGCCAATATTTGCTCAAGGTTCTCATGTGGCATGATATTTTGTAATTTTCCTTTATATCGTGGATCCAGGAGGCAGGCCAACCAGTAATCGTCATTGGTCATCATTTTGATAATGCGGGGGTCTCTTTTTAGGATACGCAAGGCATACTCAGCCATGTGGGCCAATGTTCCAGGTGTCAATTCACTGCTTGTGCTGGGTTGAGGAGCACTTTCTTGCAAATCAACATCACTTGTGGCCCGCAAAAACCCTGTGCCTGACCTTGCAACGCCACCAGTTTCTATTGCCCCCTGTGAAGCATCCTCCTCCCATAAATATTCATCCCCATCATCCTCCTCCTCCTCCTCTTTGTCTGCCACCTCGTCCAGGAGAGTTCCCTCAGCAGACAATGACTGACCGTCATCAAGGCTTCCCTCTTCCTCGGCTGCAGACGCCAGCTCCTTAATGTGCATCAAACTTTCCATCAGCAGACGCATTAGTGGGATGCTCATGCTTATGATGGCGTCGTCTGCACTTACCAGCGTGTGCATTCCTCACTGAAGGACTTGACAGAGGTCTTGGAGCTTCGACCACTGCACACCAGACAACTCCATGTCTGCCATCCAACTGCCTGCCATCCAACTGCCTGCCCGTGTATGTGTATCCTCCCACAAATAAATTACAGCACGCCTGTGTTCGCACAGTCTCTGAACCATGTGCAGTGTGGATTTCCACCATGTTGCAACGTCGATTATTAGGCGGTGCTGGGGAAGATTCAGCGACCGCTTATGGTTCAGCATACGGCTGGAGTGTACGGGCGACCGGCGGATGTGCGAGCAAAGTCTTCAGGAGCAGGGCTGGTAACTCCGGATAATTTTTGAGGAAGCACTGCACCACCAGGTTCAAGGTGTGAGCCATGCAAGGTATGTGTTTAAGTTCTGAAAGGGCTATGGCAGCCATGAAATTCCATCCGTTATCACTGACTACCTTGCCTGCCTCAAGATGTACACTGCCCAGCCATGACTGGGTTTGTTGCTGTAAGTACTCAGCCAGTACTTCCGCAGTGTGTCTGTTGTCGCCCAAACACTTCATTTCTAACACAGCCTGCTGACGCTTACCACTAGCTGTTTGATAATGGGACACCTCGTGTGCAACACTGGCAGCTGTAGATGGAGTGGTCGTGCGACTGCGCTCTGTGGACGAGCTTTCGCTTCTGGAGGAGGAGGAGGAGGGGTGCCGAATACCTACAGCCAACTGTTTCCTAGACCGTGGGCAAGGCAGAACTGTCCCACTATGGCTGTCCCATGTGGACCCTGCATCCACCACATTAACCCAGTGTGCCGTGATGGACACGTAACGTCCCTGGCCATGCCTACTGGTCCATGCATCTGTTGTGAGGTGCACCTTTCTACTGACTGATTGCCTCAGTGCATGGACAATGTGGTCTTTGACATGCTGGTGGAGGGCTGGGATGGCTTTTCTCGACTGGGTAGGTCATAGCGTGGTACTGCGTAGGACATCAGGGCTTTGAAAGCTTCACTTTCAACCAACTGGTAGGGCATCATCTCTAACGAGATTAGTCTAGCAATGTGGGTGTTCAAACCCTGTGTACGCGGATGAGAGGATGAGTACTTTCTTTTCCTAATGAGAGTCTCTTGTAGGGTGAGCTGGACTGGAGAGGTGCATATGGTGGACCTAGCGGTGGTGGTGGTGGTGGACATGGCGGATTGAGAGAGGGTTGGTGATGGTATTCTCGATGTTGGCCTACATACAGTGTTTCCTACCAATAACCTTGTGATTCCGTGACTGCTTTGGCCTTGCGACGATACCTCCATATTTGCTGCTGGTGGTGTCCTAACCGGTGGGCTTACAGTGAGGGAAGCAATGTAGCGTTGCTGACTACCTTCATTCTGAGCAGGTGCACCAACGGTACGGGACGTTTGGTAGTTAGTCCAGGCTTGCAGGTGCATGCTGGTTAAATGTCTAAGCATGCACGTTGTATTTAAATTTTGAAGATTCTTCCCTCTGCTAAAGGTCTTTGAGCATTTCTTACAGATAACTTTTGACTGATCATTCGGATCTTGGTTAAAAAATTGCCACACTGCACTAATTTTACTATGGAATACCTTTTCAGGCATTGCACGCTGTGCTACTTTCACCGGATGGCCACGCTGTCCTAAAACTGTTTTTGTTTTTGACAAACGTTTTTGGCCTGATACGGGCCTGCCAGATGACAGCTGTTGCGATGTAGATGGCTGCTGCGGATCATCCTCCTCCACTTCTGAGCTACTGGCAGCGGCACCCTCTTCCCCCTTGGCTGCCAATCTGGGTCAACAACTGGGTCATCTATCACCTCCTCTTCAATGTCATGTGCACCTTCCTCTGTGTCACCGTGTAAGGTGCTATAGTAGCATAGTAACATAGTAACATAGTTAGTAAGGCCGAAAAAAGACATTTGTCCATCCAGTTCAGCCTATATTCCATCATAATAAATCCCCAGATCTACGTCCTTCTACAGAACCTAATAATTGTATGATACAATATTGTTCTGCTCCAGGAAGACATCCAGGCCTCTCTTGAACCCCTCGACTGAGTTCGCCATCACCACCTCCGTTCGGGACGGGGCACCATAGTCTCATCAGGGTCAGATTCTGGCTCAGTACTCTGTGAGGGCAATTCATCAGTGCACTCCATGTCCGATTCATCTTGTAATGGGCAGTTAACAATTTCCCGTTCTAACCCAGGCACGGTATGTGTAAAGAGCTCCATGGAGTAACCTGTAGTGTCGCCTGACGCATCCTTCACTTTTGGTTAGGGTGAATGACACAAGGAAACGTCTTGTTCCTGACCGGGAGCATCCACTGACGACTCGCTGCTTTTATGTTTTGAACTTTCTGAAGAGGAGGCGAAAGAGCTAGAAGCTGAGTCAGCAAGGAAAGCCAAAACTTTTTCCTGCTGTTCTGGCTTTAAAAGCTGTTTTCCGACTCCCAGATAAGGGAGCCTTTGAGGCCTTGTGTAGCCAGACGATGACGCTGGCTCAACACCTCCAGCCTTAAGTGCTATTGTGCTTTTGCCACTACCACCAGATGCATCACCACCACCATCAGTACCAGCTCGCAACCACCACCCACTGCCTCTTCCACCTGACTTCCTCATTTTTTTGAAAATCTAACCAAAATAACAACCATTATATGGTACTGTAAAACAAGGTAGAAGGTGTATATAAACGTGTTGAGATTTTAAATCTCCCTTTTTTCGGGGGGGGGGGACTGAACAAAAAATCAGGCCCTGTGCAAAAAACAACACAATGTAAGTGGCTGAAAGTGGCTGGCTGATATACGACAAACTAACAGGACAGAAGTATATCCACTTTGTGAGAATTTGAATCTCCCTTTTTTGGGGGGGGGAGACTGAACCACAACTTAGGGCCAGTGTATATAACAACGCTATCTCAGGCTACTTTCTCACTAGCATCGGTACGGGCCCGTCGCAGTGCGTCGGGCCGACGTACCGATGCATGCTGTGAAGTAAAAGCACAACAGGGCAGCGGATGCAGTTTTTCAACGCATCCGCTGCCCCATTGTAAGGTGTGGGGAGGAGGGGGCAGAGTTCCGGCCGCGCAAGCACAGTCGGAAATGGAGGACACGATGCACAAAAAAACGTTACATGTAGTGTTTTTTTGTGCCGACGGTCCGCCAAAACACGACACATCCGTCGCACGACGGATGCGACGTGTGGCAATCTGTCGCAATGCGTCGCTAATGAAAGTCTATGGAGAAAAAACGCTTCCTGCGGGCAACTTTGCAGGATACTTTTTACTCCAAAATGACGCATTGCGACGGAGGCCAAACGACGCTAGTGTGAAAGTAGCCTTAGTGGCAGAAAGTGGCTGGCTGATATACGACAAACTAACAGGACAGAAGTATATCCACTTTGTGAGAATTTGAATCTCCCTTTTTTTGGGGGGGAGACTGAACCACTACTTAGGCCCAGTGTATATAACAACGCAATCTAAGTGGCAGAAAGTGGCTGGCTGATATACGAGAAACTAACAGGACAGAAGTATATCCACTTTGTGACAATTTGAATCTCACTTTTTTGGGGGGAGACTGAACCAAAACTCAGGCCCAGTGTATAAAGCAACACAATGTAAGTGGCAGAAAGTGGCTGGAAGATATATGAAAAAAATACAAGGACTGTAGTACAATTTCAATCTCCCTACAATGATCTCAGGTCAAGTATGGCAGCAATAAAAAGGACTGCTGCACACAAAAGTGTGGAGAAATAAACAAGATAACTGTGCAGAAAGGAGCAACAGGATTTTTGCTTTTAAAAAAGCAGTTGGTTTGCACAGTGGTGTGCAAACAGCAATGCAGCTATCAGGGAGCCTTATAAGGCAGCCTAATAAGCTGCAGAGCTGATCCACTGTCCCTGCAAAAAAATGGTGGTGTTGGACAGTTGAAATTGCTACAGTTTCGGGGCTTAATCTTCCCTCCCTAACTACAGTGCGGCAAAAAAGTATTTAGTCAGTCAGCAATAGTGCATGTTCCACCACTTAAAAAGATGAGAGGCGTCTGTAATTTACATTATAGGTAGACCTCAACTATGGGAGACAAACTGAGAAAAAAAAATCCAGAAAATCACATTGTCTGTTTTTTTAACATTTTATTTGCATATTATGGTGGAAAATAAGTATTTGGTCAGAAACAAACAATCAACATTTCTGGCTCTCACAGACCTGTAACTTCTTCTTTAAGAGTCTCCTCTTTCCTCCACTCATTACCTGTAGTAATGACACCTGTTTAAACTTGTTATCAGTATAAAAAGACACCTGTGCACACCCTCAAACAGTCTGACTCCAAACTCCACTATGGTGAAGACCAAGGAGCTGTCAAAGGACACCAGAAACAAAATTGTAGCCCTGCACCAGGCTGGGAAGACTGAATCTGCAATAGCCAACCAGCTTGGAGTGAAGAAATCAACAGTGGGAGCAATAATTAGAAAATGGAAGACATACAAGACCACTGATAATCTCCCTCGATCTGGGGCTCCACGCAAAATCCCACCCCGTGGGGTCAGAATGATCACAAGAACGGTGAGCAAAAATCCCAGAACCACGCGGGGGGGGGGGGGGGGGGGCTAGTGAATGAACTGCAGAGAGCTGGGACCAATGTAACAAGGCCTACCATAAGTAACACACTACGCCACCATGGACTCAGATCCTGCAGTGCCAGACGTGTCCCACTGCTTAAGCCAGTACATGTCCGGGCCCGTCTGAAGTTTGCTAGAGAGCATTTGGATGATCCAGAGGAGTTTTGGGAGAATGTCCTATGGTCTGATGAAACCAAACTGGAACTGTTTGGTAGAAACACAACTTGTCGTGTTTGGAGGAAAAAGAATACTGAGTTGCATCCATCAAACACCATACCTACTGTAAAGCATGGTGGTGGAAACATCATGCTTTGGGGCTGTTTCTCTGCAAAGGGGCCAGGACGACTGATCCGGGTACATGAAAGAATGAATGGGGCCATGTATCGTGAGATTTTGAGTGCAAACCTCCTTCCATCAGCAAGGGCATTGAAGATGAAACATGGCTGGGTCTTTCAACATGACAATGATCCAAAGCACACCGCCAGGGCAATGAAGGAGTGACTTTGTAAGAAGCATTTCAAGGTCCTGGAGTGGCCTAGCCAGTCTCCAGATCTCAACCCTATAGAAAACCTTTGGAGGGAGTTGAAAGTCTGTGTTGCCAAGCGAAAAGCCAAAAACATCACTGCTCTAGAGGAGATCTGCATGGAGGAATG
Organism: Ranitomeya imitator; assembly: GCF_032444005.1. Taxonomy (NCBI): domain Eukaryota; kingdom Metazoa; phylum Chordata; class Amphibia; order Anura; family Dendrobatidae; genus Ranitomeya; species Ranitomeya imitator. The sequence goes on along the minus strand of NC_091283.1, from coordinate 546,171,039 downwards.
GGCCAACATACCAACAACAGTGTGTGGCAACCTTGTGAAGACTTACAGAAAATGTTTAAGTAAATAGGGCAGCACACTGCAGCGCCAAAACATGCAAACCTGAAAACACGAAATTTGAACTGCTTTACTGCACTAGAAATATGAAAAATGAGAGCTTTTAGCGCATAAAAATGGCCAATTTTATGTGTACCTCGTAGCCACTTTACGGCATCTCTCTTATACGAGGTCCTACGCTTGACCTACCTCGCTGAGAATAAACGTCTCCATCTGAATGGGTACATGTGAAACCTCTTCTTGGACTCAAATTCTCTCTCTCTGTGGAGGGGTATTGGACCTACTATAATTAAAACACCTGAAGCTAGGAGGCGGGGAGTGCACGATCAGAAGGCTAGAGAATACATTTCAAAAACCTGATCTGCACATCCAAACATAGACTAAGTGTGAACAGGTGCTGAACCCAGAGTCGCCAACTCGTATATAGTTAAGTGGCTACCTATGTCATCGCGCTGCCCACACTCTGCGTCCTCCTTCATTGGCTGAAAAATGGTGCTGAAAGCGTCATACGAAATGCGACTTCGGCGCAAAGATCGCCGACCCCACACTAGGATCGGGTCGGGTTTCATGAAACCCGACTTTGCGATTTTTGAATTTGTCCGATCTGTTTTGCTCAACCCTAGCAAAAACTGCAAAAAATCCCCCAAAATACGCATCATTTCTGCGGCAAATCCGCACAAAATCCGCATAAAAACTGCGGCAAATCCGCAGCTGCGGATTCTGCCAGGAGATGTGGATTTTGTGCAGAAAATTCTGCACTACATTTCCTACGTGTGCACATACCCTAAAGGGGTTGTCCTAAATTCTAAAATGCAGTCACTCTGATTGTGGGTAGAACGGATTTAACCACTACTTTGCTTGCCGACTCACAAGGATTGCATGTGAGGAACTTTGAAATAGAGAATTGCAGTTTGAGATAATTCAGAGGGATATTATGGGAGCACAAAAAGGGGCCATTATTATGCTGTGGCACATTGTTGTTATGGGGTAAAAATAGGGGACATTACTATTCTATGGGGATGTTAATTGGGTAGATCAATATGTGAATACGCTAATGCTCTAATGGGGGCATTACTATGTGGGGATATAAGTGGCCAAAAATAGATAGACAGTTACTCAGTTGCTGAGTAACCCGGGGTATTGGATACATTTTTGGAATCAGTACAATGGGGCTAGCACACTCATTCCTGAACTCCTTAATAACTCCATTCTAGAGCATTTGTCTTACCTCATCCACGATGGCTTGCCTCCATGCTTCTGGCACACGGTACGGTTTCATTCGTACCTTTACCTGAATCTCAGTGACAATGTCATGTTGGATCACCGAATTACAACCGGGCAGTTCAGACAATAAATCCGTATTGTTTAGAGAGAGTGTCTATTATCTTTACCTCTCTCTTTGCCTCCTCCCGAGCTGGTCTCGGAGGTTCCCAAGATGACAGTAGTAGCATCCATAACCATACACTGCCGGTCCTTCCATGCTTTTGTCAGATTTATATGATACAATTGTTCGGGTTTTCCTTTCCTGGGTTGGTATACTTGGTCACCTCCCCAACCTTTTCCAGGACTTCATACGGCCCTTGCCACTTGGCCATAAGCTTACTTTCTGCAGTGGGCATTAAGACTAATACCCAATATCTTTCTTTGAAGGACTTGACCATGGCCTTTCTGTTATATGCTCACCTCTGTGCTGCCCGAGCATCCACCAGATGTTTTTTCACTATAGGCATGACTGCCGAGATCTGGTCCTGCATACTGGTCACATGCTCTATTACACTCTAATGAGCAGTAGGCTCCTGCTCCCATGTCTCTTTGGCTATGCCCAGCAGGCCCCTAGGATGCTTTGTCCAGCAGACCCCTAGGATGCCTGCCATACAATAGCTCAAAAGGTGAGAATCCCTTGGAAGTCTGTGGTACCTCGTGGATGGAAAACCTTGAAACCAGGGATTCAAGCTTCAGGAGGCTAATTTGCATATTCCAGGTGCCTTCTGGGAGAAGCGAAGTCTCCCTAAGCTAGAAGATCGTTGGGTACAGCCGGGACCAGCTGCTTCGAAAGCATCACCAAACCGCGCGCCGTAATTTTTGCCTGTAGGACATTATTGCAAGAGAGCTTGGCTGAGTAGATTACACAAGAAGGAAAACACACAGCAAGTCAGCAGGATCTAGGAGCAACATGGCAGATGTGACAACCTACATGGTGAGCTGCAGCATGTGCTACATGTTCACAGATCGACCAGAAGAAGAATCAAATTTCACCTGTCAGAAGTGTAGACTAGTGGCCCTTTTAGAAGAAAAGGTGCGGGGTCTGGAAGAAAGAATAGCAACTTTGAAACTCATCAAAGAGAATGAAGACTTTCTAGACAGAACAGAAGCATCTCTACTGGTCACAGAAGGTGAAAAAAGTGTCAGAGAACCTCCAAAAGCAGATGAGTGGAAGCATGTGACCAAAAGAAGCAAGAAGACCATGGAGAAATCACCAACCACACAACTGAAGAACCGATATCAAATCTTTGTAGAGGATGAAGATGGCACACCTAAGAATGAAGCAATACCAGCAAGCAAAAAAGAAAAGGGCACACAGCAACAAGTGACAGCAAAAAGTACAGCCAAGAAGCAACGAAGAGTGGTGGTGGTGGGAGACTCACTACTGAGAGGCACCGAAGCAGCCATCTGCAGACCGGACATAACTGCAAGAGAAGTATGCTGCCTTCCAGGTGCGATGATCAAGGATGTGACCGATAGGATACCAAAGCTCTTCAGCTCCAAGGACGTCCACCCATTTCTTCTGATACATGTTGGCACCAATGACACGGCAAGGAAGGACCTACCGACAATCTGCAAGGACTTTGAAGAGTTGGGGAAGAAAGTAAAGGAACTGGATGCACAGGTAGTTTTTTCTTCTATCCTTCCAGTAGACGGGCATGGCACCAGGAGATGGAACAGGATCCTTGATGCAAACAACTGGCTAAGACGATGGTGCAGACAACAAGGATTTGGATTCCTGGACCACGGTGTGAATTACTGGTATGATGGACTCCTCGCCAGAGACGGACTACACCTCAACAAACCTGGGAAACACACATTCGCCAGAAGACTCGCTACACTCATCAGGAGGGCGTTAAACTAGAAGAAGAGGGGACGGGAAGAAAAACATTAGACTTGAACAAAGACGACCCAGGAAAACATACTCAGAAGGGAGGTAAGAACATTTCTAAAACAATTCACAGTGAGGAGATTGGAACAAAACAAAATCCTCTAAACTGCATGCTCGCAAACGCCAGAAGCCTGACAAACAAGATGGAAGAACTAGAAGCAGAAATATCTACAGGTAACTTTGACATAGTGGGAATAACCGAGACATGGTTAGATGAAAGCTATGACTGGGCAGTTAACTTACAGGGTTACAGTCTGTTTAGAAAGGATCGTAAAAATCGGAGAGGAGGAGGGGTTTGTCTCTATGTAAAGTCTTGTCTAAAGTCCACTTTAAGGGAGGATATTAGCGAAGGGAATGAGGATGTCGAGTCCATATGGGTTGAAATTCATGGAGGGAAAAATGGTAACAAAATTCTCATTGGGGTCTGTTACAAACCCCCAAATATAACAGAAAGCATGGAAAGTCTACTTCTAAAGCAGATAGATGAAGCTGCAACCCATAATGAGGTCCTGGTTATGGGGGACTTTAACTACCCGGATATTAACTGGGAAACAGAAACCTGTGAAACCCATAAAGGCAACAGGTTTCTGCTAATAACCAAGAAATATTATCTTTCACAATTGGTGCAGAATCCAACCAGAGGAGCAGCACTTTTAGACCTAATACTATCTAATAGACCTGACAGAATAACAAATCTGCAGGTGGTTGGGCATTTAGGAAATAGCGACCACAATATTGTGCAGTTTCACCTGTCTTTCACTAGGGGGACTTGTCAGGGAGTCACAAAAACACTGAACTTTAGGAAGGCAAAGTTTGACCAGCTTAGAGATGCCCTTAATCTGGTAGACTGGGACAATATCCTCAGAAATGAGAATACAGATAATAAATGGGAAATGTTTAAGAACATCCTAAATAGGCAGTGTAAGCGGTTTATACCTTGTGGGAATAAAAGGACTAGAAATAGGAAAAACCCAATGTGGCTAAACAAAGAAGTAAGACAGGCAATTAACAGTAAAAAGAAAGCATTTGCACTACTAAAGCAGGATGGCACCATTGAAGCTCTAAAAAACTATAGGGAGAAAAATACTTTATCTAAAAAACTAATTAAAGCTGCCAAAAAGGAAACAGAGAAGCACATTGCTAAGGAGAGTAAAACTAATCCCAAACTGTTCTTCAACTATATCAATAGTAAAAGAATAAAAACTGAAAATGTAGGCCCCTTAAAAAATAGTGAGGAAAGAATGGTTGTAGATGACGAGGAAAAAGCTAACATATTAAACACCTTCTTCTCCACGGTATTCACGGTGGAAAATGAAATGCTAGGTGAAATCCCAAGAAACAATGAAAACCCTATATTAAGGGTCACCAATCTAACCCAAGAAGAGGTGCGAAACCAGCTAAATAAGATTAAAATAGATAAATCTCCGGGTCCTGATGGCATACACCCACGAGTACTAAGAGAACTAAGTAATGTAATAGATAAACCATTATTTCTTATTTTTAGGGACTCTATAGCGACAGGGTCTGTTCCGCAGGACTGGCGCATAGCAAATGTGGTGCCAATATTCAAAAAGGGCTCTAAAAGTGAACCTGGAAATTATAGGCCAGTAAGTCTAACCTCTATTGTTGGTAAAATATTTGAAGGGTTTCTGAGGGATGTTATTCTGGATTATCTCAATGAGAATAACTGTTTAACTCCATATCAGCATGGGTTTATGAGAAATCGCTCCTGTCAAACCAATCTAATCAGTTTTTATGAAGAGGTAAGCTATAGACTGGACCACGGTGAGTCATTGGACGTGGTATATCTCGATTTTTCCAAAGCGTTTGATACCGTGCCGCACAAGAGGTTGGTACACAAAATGAGAATGCTTGGTCTGGGGGAAAATGTGTGTAAATGGGTTAGTAACTGGCTTAGTGATAGAAAGCAGAGGGTGGTTATAAATGGTATAGTCTCTAACTGGGTCGCTGTGACCAGTGGGGTACCGCAGGGGTCAGTATTGGGACCTGTTCTCTTCAACATATTCATTAATGATCTGGTAGAAGGTTTACACAGTAAAATATCGATATTTGCAGATGATACAAAACTATGTAAAGCAGTTAATACAAGAGAAGATAGTATTCTGCTACAGATGGATCTGGATAAGTTGGAAACTTGGGCTGAAAGGTGGCAGATGAGGTTTAACAATGATAAATGTAAGGTTATACACATGGGAAGAGGGAATCAATATCACCATTACACACTGAACGGGAAACCACTGGGTAAATCTGACAGAGAGAAGGACTTGGGGATCCTAGTTAATGATAAACTTACCTGGAGCAGCCAGTGCCAGGCAGCAGCTGCCAAGGCAAACAGGATCATGGGGTGCATTAAAAGAGGTCTGGATACACATGATGAGAGCATTATACTGCCTCTGTACAAATCCCTAGTTAGACCGCACATGGAGTATTGTGTCCAGTTTTGGGCACCGGTGCTCAGGAAGGATATAATGGAACTAGAGAGAGTACAAAGGAGGGCAACAAAATTAATAAAGGGGATGGGAGAACTACAATACCCAGATAGATTAGCGAAATTAGGATTATTTAGTCTAGAAAAAAGACGACTGAGGGGCGATCTAATAACCATGTATAAGTATATAAGGGGACAATACAAATATCTCGCTGAGGATCTGTTTATACCAAGGAAGGTGACGGGCACAAGGGGGCATTCTTTGCGTCTGGAGGAGAGAAGGTTTTTCCACCAACATAGAAGAGGATTCTTTACTGTTAGGGCAGTGAGAATCTGGAATTGCTTGCCTGAGGAGGTGGTGATGGCGAACTCAGTCGAGGGGTTCAAGAGAGGCCTGGATGTCTTCCTGGAGCAGAACAATATTGTATCATACAATTATTAGGTTCTGTAGAAGGACGTAGATCTGGGTATTTATTATGATGGAATATAGGCTGAACTGGATGGACAAATGTCTTTTTTCGGCCTTACTAACTATGTTACTATGTTACTATGTTACTATGTTAAATAGGGCAGTAACAATTCCCAATCCCTTCCATCCCTGAAAACCAATTTGTTCAGCTTTGTTTTAAGAGTTTTGTTAAATCGTTCAACTAATCTGTTGGTCTGTGGGTTGTAGACCGATATCCGCAATTGTTTTATTTAGAGAAGATTGTATATTTACTTTGTTACCTTGGACACAAAAGAGGTCCCCTGATCAGTGGAGATCTCCTTAGGTAGCCCAAGGCAACAGAACATGGCAAACAGCTCCTGGGCAATTAGTTTAGCCTAGGTGTGACTAAGCGGAATTGCCTCCAGGTAATTGATGGCATGATTTACTACAACTAATATATGTTGGTGGCCATGGGCGGATTATACAATTGGACCTATCAGATCCTATTCCAATCTGATCTAAAGGTACCTCTATAATGGGTAGAGGTACCAATGGACTCTGGAAGTTTGCAGTGGGTGTGGTCAGTTGACACTGGACACGTCTCACAAAATCTCTGTTTCTCGGCGTAAATCCTGGGCCAAAAGAACTGTTGTAAAATATGTTCTATGTTTTTGTGTTTTCTTAACTCCTAAGTGCCCACATAGCATGTGTGTTAAGCCATTTCGAGCATCGCCTGATGGTAGGATTGGGGCACTACCAGCTGTTCCACTACTTCCTCCTGGATTTTCACAACCTTATAAAGCAACTCCTGGTTGATCGCCAGACCCGATTTCTGAGCCACCCTATTTACCTCTATCACCCTTTTCCATGCCCGGGTCAGAGTGGGGTTCAGGAGCTGGACTGTCCCAAAAGTACCGCAGGGCACTTCAAGCTCTGGAATTGTCGTGGTCTCATCGACCACTCCTGCCAACACCTCTAGGGGAAACCTGTTGGGTTCACACTCTTTTCCTATGTGGGTGACCCCAATGGCAGGAATCCCTGTCTCAGTATCTTCGGGCTCCGCACCCAGAAAAATATTTACTCTGGGAGGTTTGCTTTTATTCTCTCACAGAGAAGGATCTTCACCACTCCCACCACATGTTTAACCTATCTGCATGGAGTAATAAATGAAACCTCTGCTGCTGTCAGATAGTCACAGAGTTTGCCACAAGTGTATATAACACCAACTTTTATCCCTGTGGGTTCTAACCTAGAGATCAATTACCCAAGCACAAGTGTCACTAGGCTCCCTGAATCCATTAGAGCCTCGGCCTGGTGTGTGTTGAAACGCACATGGTACAGATGGGATTCACTTGCTGGGGCGAAGGCATCCATGGTGAAGACGGCCTGGGTGTACATTGATACATGACAAGTAAACCCTCAGTCTATGTGTTCAGCTGTCAGGGGGCAGTTGGCAGCCATAAGTCCTGGCCCTTGGCACTGCCAACACTTAATAGCTACGGCACCGCTAGTCCACAAGACCAGTTTAGGTGAAACTGATTTCCTGCCACCCTCACTCTGGAGTACCCCCTTAGTATGGGCTCGGTAGTGACAGACCTCAGCAGAGGTTCATGTTCCTTTCCTAGACCCTGGGCTGGTGAAGCCAGCATAGATCGTTGGGCAGAGTCTGGTATGAAGTCCTGGGTGGCTGTATACTGCTTGATCCGGATAACCACCTGGTCTAGGGTGCCCTGATTCCCTTGCCCCACCTAATGCTGTATAGCTGCTGGCAAAGTTCTCACAAGCCAATCGACCATCACCTTCTCTACCACCTGGGAAGGAGTCAAGGTCTTAGACTGGAGTAATTTTTTAACTTGCTGCAGCAAGTCATATGCCTGAGACCTGGCGGGTTGAGCCTCTGCAAAGAACCACTGAAACACCCAATGTGCCTGTACATATATGTTAACCCCCAGTTGGGCAAGCATCTCAACATTCAGTTTCTCATAGTTCTGGGCATCCTCCCAACTGTGGTCAAAGTATGCTTTCTCAGCATCTTCCATCAAGAAAGTGGCCACAATTTTAGCCCACTGGGAAGTAGGCAGGTTTTCCTGCTCCGCTTTGCGTTCAAAGATGTAGGGAAAGGCTTCTACGTCATCCTCCGGACTACGCTCAATGCTGATCGGACTTTGTCTCTGGTCTCAGAATGGATCGGGTCAGTGGTGAGGGCATTTCTCACAGAGCTGCAATCTGCTGCATTAACAGGTTGTTCATCTACTGCTGCTGGTACATATCTTGCTGTTACTACTGACTGAGGATCAACTGCTTTTGCAGCTCCTCTATTTGATTGGCTGGCCTGGGCTGTAGTGACAAGGGCTTAATTACAGACATGCAACTTGCTTTGGGCATGCCTAAGTTCGTACTACCCGCATTCCCCACCATATGTGGTGCAGCGGTGTTCACACAGTGTGACAGTGTGTCCCCAGTGTGTCCCCAGAAAGTTCAACATAAAACATCTATATTCCAGAAAACTCACAAAAACAGGTAAGAGATGCCTCACAAAATGTATTGACTACTCTTTATTTTGGCAACTAAATTAAATGGTTAAAAAAACTAAAAATTCAATTGTAGTTGCTTTTACTTCAATTAATGAGTTAATGTTTGCTTCAAGCCACCCATAATCCCTATAACACACAAGAATTCTCTCCCAACCTTCCAGTAGATGTGTTTAATCTTTAGATTCCTCTTAAGGGATTTTTCTTTAGCAGCAGAGGTACATTACCCCAAGTGGTTTCAATCTATCAAATATGAATTGTTTACAGGAGAAAGGTTTCAGTGTTTCACATTTTTTTAGTAAAATAATAGTAAAAAACATATTGAAGGTTTTACAATTCTGCAGCGGTTCCATCCTGACATCAGACACGGTAAACTCTCTTAATGGACTCTCAATTGCAAATCATTTTTTAAAATCTGCTCTGCAGTGTGTTTTACACAATATTTATGGCTCTGTCTTCCATTACATAAGCAGTTATTTTAGCTTTTAAACAGTAGTTTACAGAGGCCACAAATTTCAGCACTCCAGCTCTGTGATTAGCAAGACTCAATTTTTCTAGGTCATTATAGAAAGTAATGCAGACACAAATGCATTTATTTTATCTGCCACCCCCACAACTACACCTTTATTTTACTCCCTCAACCTTGACTTATTTAGGTGTAGCATTTTGTTCAAGTTTTATAAAAATTTGTATTCGGAAAATATAAAGCAGCACGTTTTCGTTATTGTCTGCACACATACTAAGTACACACTCTTTGAATTATATGGGTTTATGTATCAGGACAAAGTAAGAAAAAACATCTGGTCTTAAAAATATGTAAATACAACTTTAGACATAAAACAACACATAAGGGTAGTTTCACACTTGCGTTTTTGTCTGCAGCGTTTTTTTTTTAAAAAAACACATGCGTTTTTTTTCCCTATATTTAACATTGAAAACGCATGCGTTTCTGTTTGTACGCGTTTGGTCGCGTTTTGCAACGCATGCGTTTTTTTACTGCATGCGTTCATTTTCAGAAATGCAACTTGTAGTATTTTTGAGAGCCGTTTTTTGGACCAAAAAAAACGCATGCGTTTTCATGCTTTTTTTGGGGTAAAAAAATACATTGGAGTCAATGGGGACGTATGCGTTTTTTGTGCATGTGTTTTTTTTGCGTTAAAAACGCATGCGTTTTTATATTAAAAAACCAGAAAACACACTGATATGCCACCCCCCAACATAAAGGTGATAAAGGGATCCTAACCCTAACCCTAACCCTACCCCTAACCCTAACCCTACCCCTAACCCTAACCCTAAGGGATCCTAACCCTAACCCTAACCCTAACCCTACCCCTAACCCTAACCCTACCCCTACCCCTAACCCTAAGGGATCCTAACCCCAACCCTACCCCTAACCCTACCCTAACCCTAACCCTACCCCTAACGGATCCTAACTCTAACCCTAACCCTACCCCTAACCCTAAGGGATCCTAACCTTAACCCTACCCCTAACCCTAACCCTACCCCTACCCCTAACCCTAACCGTAATCCCTTTAGGGTTAGGGTTAGGGGTTGGGTTAGGGGTAGGGTTAGGGTTAGGATCCCTTAGGGTTAGCGGTAGGGTTAGGGGTAGGGTTAGGGTTAGGATCCCTTTAGGGTTAGGGTTAGCGGTAGGGTTAGGATCCCTTTAGGGTTAGGGTTATGATCCCTAGCCCCTAACCCTACGCCTAACCCTAACCCTAACTGTTTCTGTTTATAGTGGGTTTTTTACTTTATTTTGATGATTGTCAGCTGTCACACATTTCTCAGCATGCGTTTAAAAAACGCAAACGCATGAAAAAACGCATGTAAACGCGTCAAAACGCCGCATTTTTTTCCAAACATGCAAAAACGCATGCGTCAAAAAAACGCAGCATTTGCATGCGTTTACATGAGTTTTTTCACCATGCGGTTTTTTGCATTTTTTACCGCAAAAACGCACCCAAAAAAACGCAAATGTGAAACCAGCCTAACACATTACATTGTGTCCTTTATTTACTTAGCAAAAAATAAGCCAAAATGCTGAAAAATCAAGCACCCCATGAATCAATAGTTTATAGATCTACCTTTAGCAGCGGTTGAAGTAATAGTTTTCTGCATGACTTTATTAGTCTCTCACATCGTTCTGGAAGAATTTTGGCCCACTCTTTGCTTAAGTTCATTGAGGCTTGTGGGCAAAGGTCTCTTAACCCCTTTCCAACATTGGACGTACATTTATGGCAATGTTGGACACTCTCCCTTTGATGTGGGATCAGGCGGTGACCCAGCTTTGAACAGCTGACATGTGCCCGGAACAGTCGCGGGTGGAATCGCGATCCACCCGCAGCTATTAACCTGTTAAATGCTGCTGTCAAATGCTGACAGCGGCATTTAACATGCAATTCCGGCAATCGGGCCGGAAATCTTCCCTGTGGTAACCCCTTCACGTGATCACGCATCATTGATGGCTTGGCATGACAACCAGAGGTCTCCTGGAGACCTCTTGCATTGTCACTGCCAGCTTGCACCCGGTGGTTGGCACTCATAGTAAGGCCGGCCTCACACTCAGCGTATAAAAATGCTGTCCGTTATTTATGACCGTAATACACAAAAAAGTCCCCAAAATAGTGGTCCATATGTCATCCGTAGGCAGGGTCTGTCAGCGTATTTTGCGCATGGCATCCTCCGTATGTAATCCATATGGCATCCGTACTGCGCGATTTTCTCGCAGGCTTGCAAAACCGGCATACGGACATACAATGGATCGATATGCTCAAAAAATCGTAAAAACATATATACTGTCTATATATATATATATATATATATATATATATATATATATATATATATATATATATATATATGTTAGTGTGACATATATATATATATATATATATATATATATATATATATATTAAAATGTATCATACAGCGCTAGATAGCTTAAAAGCCGGTAATTCAATTGCCGGCTTTTCCTATCTCCTTCTCAAACCCAACATGATATGAGACATGGTTTACATACAGTAAACCATCTCATATCCCTTTTTTTTCATATTCCACACTACTAATGTAAGTAGTGTGTATGTGCAAAATTTGGGCGCTCTAGCTATTAAATTAAAGGGTTAAATCATGGAACTCATATGAACTCGAGCCTGGGAACTTTTCAGAATATTTTCCCACCCTCGAGTTCATATGAGGACATCCAGCAGAGGGCGCATCACCGCAACTCAAGGTAACTACAGGTCATTGACCTACATTCCATTCATTCCACGGGGTTTTACAGGCAGGAGCACAGCTGCATTAGCAGAGGGTCTTCAGGTGGATTACCAGTATAATAAAATATTACAAAAACCTTTGTATTTATTTCATTAAAATACTTTGTAATAATGTGTATGTGTTTTTTCACCATTTCATACTATTGGATTAATAATGGATAGGTGTCATAATTGACACCTCTCCATTATTAATCTGGCTTAATGTCACCTTACAATAGCAAAGTGACATTAACCCTTCATTACCCCATATCCCACCGCTACACGGGAATGGGAAGATAGTGGCCAAGTGCCAGAATAGGTGCATCTTCCAGATGTGCCTTTTCTGGGGTGGCTGGGGGCAGATGTTTTTAGCCAGGGGGGGCCTATAACCATGGTCCCTCTCTAGGCTATTAATATCTGCCCTCAGTCACTGGCTTTACCATTCTGGCAGAGAAAATTGTGCGGGAGCCCACGTCAATTTTTTCCGCGATTTAACCCTTTAATTTAAAAGCTAGAGCGCCCAAATTTTGCACATACACACTACTAACATTAGTAGTGTGGAATATGCAAATAAAAAAGGGATATGAGACTCATATCATGTCGGGTTTGAAAAGGAGATAGCAAAAGCCGGCAATTGAATTAGCGGCTTTTAAGCTATCTAGCGCTGTATGAAATATTATTATAGATACATATATGTGTCTCACTGACATTATATATTTATATATATATATATATATATATATATATATATATATATATATATATATATATATATATATATATATTTATTTATATCCCCCTAAACTATGTGTAGACATTTATTTTAGCTATTCTATTCTAACCTGTCGGTGTGATTTTACTGTACACCGCACTGAATTGCCGGCTTTTCCCTAGAACACCGCTGCATATTTCTCGCAAGTCACACTGTTGGTCCGTGTGTAATTCGTATTTTTCAGGCCCCCATAGACTTTCATTGGCGTATTTTTTGTGCAATACAGTGACAAACGCAGCATGCTGCGATTTTCTACGGCCGTAGAAGACCGTATAATACGGATCAGTAAAATACGGCTGATAGGAGCTGGGGCATAGAGAAGCATTGTACCGTATGCAATCCGTATTTTCAGCACCCCTCTTACGTCTGTAAAACACGCTAGTGTGAGGCCGGCCTAAGTGAGCAATTCTACTACATACAGGTGATCTGGTCATCGCTTGTATGTAGCAGAGCTGATCGGGTTATGGCAGCTTATAGCCTCCCATGGAGACTATTAAAGCATGCCAAAATTAGGAAAAAATGTTTTTTTAAAATATAAAAAAAATAAAAGTTCAAATCACCCTCCTTTCGCCCCATTCAAAATAAAACAAAAAATAAATCAAACATACACATATTTGATATCAACGAGTTCAGAATTGTCCGATCTATCAATTACAAAAAAAAGGATTAACCTGATCGTTAAATGGTATAGTGAGAAAAAAGTCAAAACACCAGAATTACGTTTTTTGGGTCACCGCCACATTGAATTAAAATGCAATAACGGGCAATCAAAAGATCGTATCTGCACCAAACTGGTATCATTAAAAACATCAGCTTGGTGCGCAAAAAGTAAGCCCTCACCCAATGGAGATGCTACGGGTATTGGAAAATGGCGCAATTTTTTTTAACAAAGTTTGGAATTTTTTTTCACCACAGAACCTAGATGTGTTTGGTGTCTATGAACTCGTAATAGGAACAACACCGTATGCACTACCCGAAAAGGTGCCCAAGTATGGTCCAACACCATATATCAAGAGAAAATAAACTTAGGCACTCAACTTTGCGGAATTTTATGATTTAATGTAGTCATCAAATTAAACGTTTCTGCCACAATAAACGGCCTTCTTTAGTAACAATGTGCAGGGTTAGAGATATGCGTGAATGACCGCATGTAAAAGTGTCCCACATCAGCACTGTAGCAGAGTGAATCTGCAGGGAAGCAAAATGTCCAATGGGTAACTGGTAATGCATGGGAGCCCAGGTGGGCGGCGTGCTGGCGTGGCAGTCAGAGAGACGGTATCCTCCGCAAAGTTGAGTGCCTAAGTTTATTTTCTCTATGAACCCGTAATGACCTGGAGAATCATAATGGCAGGTCAGTTTTAGCATTTAGTGAACCTAGTAAAAAAGCCAAACAAAAAACAAGTGTGGGATTGCACATTTTTTGCAATTTAACCACACTTGGAATTTTTTCCCATTTTTGAGTACATGACGGTAAAAAAGTGCAGGTCAAACTCAAAAGTACAACTTGTCCTGCAAAAACCAAGCCCTCACATGGCCATTTTGACCAAAAAATAAAAAAGTTATGGCTCTGGGAGAAGGGGAGCAAAAAATGAAAATTCAAAACCAAAAATACCTCAGGTCGTTAAGGGGTTAAAGAGGACCTGTCATCACGATTATGCATGTTAAAGTAAAGGCATGATCATAACAACACTGTTTTACAAATTAAATGGATACCTGGCGAACAAATCTGAATCTTGGTTGTTGTTTAATCAGCATTTGAAGTTTGGGTTTTATAAGTTTTCAGTGCATAGATGCAGTACTCTGGGTGGGGTCTTTGGCTTCTGCCAGTACCTCTCTGCCTGCCTTTAGTGTCTGCACCTTCCTTTTGTTTTAAAGTTTGTGCCGGAGTCGTTATCGCCATGGGTGGCTCATGTACAAATTGACCACATGTAGTGATGAGCGAGCATGCTCAGTAATGCTCGTTACTTGCCAGAGCATCGCTGTACTCGGCGAGTACCGAGCATTTCCGGGTCACACTCAGCGTATAAAAATACGGTCCGTAATTTACGATCGTAATACGCAGAAAAGTCCCCAAAATAGTGGTCCGTATCTCCTCCGTAGGCAGAGTGTGTCAGCGTATTTTGCACATGGCATCCTCCGTATGTAATCCGTATGGCAACCGTACTGCAAGATTTTCTCGCAGGCTTGCAAAACCGACATACGGACATACAATGGATCCATGTGCTCCCAAAAACATAAAAACATATGTACTGTTTATATATATATATATATATATACAGTACATGACATACAGTAAACCATGTCATATCCCCCTTTCTTTTTGCATATTACACACTACTAATGTTAGTAGTGTGTATGTGCAAAATGTGGGCGCTCTAGCTATTAAATTAAAGGGTTAAATGGCGGAAAAAATTGGCGTGGGCTCCCACCCAATTTTCTCCACCAGAGTAGTAAAGCCAGTGACTGAGGGCAGATATTAATAACCTGGAGAGGGTCCATGGTTATTGCCCCCCACCCCCTGGCTAAAAACATCTGCCCCCAGCCACCCCAGAAAAGGCACATCTGGAAGATGCGCCTATTCTGGCATTTGGCCACTCTCTTCCCATTCCGTTGTAGCGGTGGGATATGGGGTAATGAAGGGTTAATGTCACCTTGCTATTGTAAGGTGATATTAAGCCAGATTAATAATGGAGAGGCGTCAATTCTGACACCTATCCATTATTAATCCAATTGTATGAAAGGGTTAAAAACACACACACACATTATTAAAAAGTATTTTAATGACACAAACACACAGGTTGTTGTAATATTTTATTGCTCTCTCAATCCACCTGAAGACCCTCGCTCTGTAACAAAGGAAAAGTAATAAACCAACAATATACATACCTTCCGTTGATCTATAATGTCCCACGATGTAAATCCATCTGAAGGGGTTAAAATATTTTACAGGCAGGAGCTCTGCTATAATGCAGCTGTGCTCGTGCCTGTAAAACCCCGGGGAATGAAGGTAATGTAGGTCAATGACCTATAGTTACCTTCTGTCGCGGTGATGCGCCCTCTGCTGGTTGTCCTCATTTGAACTCGAGCCTGGGAGCTTTCTATGTGTTCTATTCTATGTGTACACATTTATTCTACATATTCTATTGTAACCTATCAGTGTGATTTTACTGTACACCGCACTGAATTGCCGGCTTTTCTCTCTAACACTGCTGCGTATTTCTCGCAAGTCACACTGCTGGTCCGTGTGTAATCAGTATTTTTCTCGCCCCCATAGACTTTCATTGGTGGATTTTTTGCGCAATACGGTGACAAACGCAGCATGCTGCGATTTTCTACGGCCGTAGAAGACCGTATAATACGGATCAGTAAAATACGGCAGATAGGAGCAGGGGCATAGAGAAGCATTGTACCGTATGCAATCCGTATTTTCAGCACCTCTCTTACGTCCGTAAAACACGCTAGTGTGAGGCCGGCCTCAATCAACATGCAGGGATTGTCTGCCACATACTGTAATGTCGTAGCCATCTTGGTTGTGGCATTACAGTGATTGGCTGGCCGCACAGCGTCATCAGGTCTATAGGAAACCTGGCGCAGCCCTGCTCATCGCATTCAGCTTCTGATTCATACAGTGTAGGGAGAGCTGCTGCCGAGATGGGGTCAGATTTGGGAGTTTATCAGTTAGTGTGGGTATACCATCAGATTTTACACAAATCCAGCTAAAGCAACAGTCCTTCTAAAGACCAATTACGGAGTTAATAAATTGCAGTGCTAGGTAGGCAAGGGAGTGTATGTGGCCATATGCATATCAGTGCAAGGCATGAAGGCACTGTATGTGGGTATATAGATATCATTGCCTACATCAAGAAGGTCCATTCCATTACTGTCTGCTGCTGCTTATTACATATACAGTTATATGAAAAAGTTTGAGCACCCCTATTAATCTTAACCCCTTTCTGCCATCAGACGTACTATTGCGTCCATGGGGGGTGGGCCCTACTTCCCAAGGACGCAATAGTACGTCATATGCGATCGGCAGCGCTCACGGGGGGAGCGGCGCCGATCGCGGCCGGGTGTCAGCTGCCTATCGCAGCTGACATCCGGCACTATGTGCCAGGAGCGGTCACGGACCGCCCCCGGCACATTAACCCCCGGCACACCGCGATCAAAGATGATCGCGATGTGCCGGCGGTACAGGGAAGCACCGCGCAGGGAGGGGGGCTCCCTGCGGGCTTCCCTGAGCCCCCCGCAGCAACGCGATGTGATCGCGTTGCTGCGAGGGTCTTGCCGCCCTCCCTCCCTGCTCCAGGTCCCGGATCCAAGATGGCCGCGGATCCGGGTCCTGCAGGGAGGGAGGTGGCTTCACAGAGCCTGCTCAGAGCAGGCACTGTGAAGCCTGCACTGCTGCATGTCAGATCAGTGATCTGACAGAGTGCTGTGCAAACTGTCAGATCACTGATCTGTGATGTCCCCCCCTGGGACAAAGTAAAAAAGTAAAAAAAAAATTTTCCAAATGTGTAAAAAAAATTAAAAAAAAATATTCCTAAATAATGAAAAAAAAAAAAAAATATTCCCATAAATACATTTCTTCATCTAAATAAAAAAAAAAAAAAACAATAAAAGTACACATATTTAGTATCGCCGCGTCCGTATCGACTCGCCCTATAAAACTGGCACACTAGTTAACCCCTTCAGTAAACACCGTAAGAAAAAAAAAAAAAAAAACGAGGCAAAAAACGACGCTTTATTATCATACCGCCGAACAAAAAGTGGAATAACACGTGATCAAAAAGACAGATATAAACAACCATGGTACCGCTGAAAGCGTCATCTTGTCCCGCAAAAAACGAGCCACCATACAGCATCATCAGCAAAAAAATGAAAAAGTTATAGTCCTGAGAATAAAGCGATGCCAAAATAATTATTTTTTCTATAAAATAGTTTTTATCGTATAAAAGCGCCAAAACATAAAAAAATGATATAAATGAGATGTCGCTGTAATCGTACTGACCCGAAGAATAAAACTGCTTTATCAATTTTACCAAACGCGGAACGGTATAAACGCCTCCCCCAAAAGAAATTCATGAATAGCTGGTTTTTGGTCATTCTGTCTCACAAAAATCGGAATAAAAAGCGATCAAAAAATGTCACGTGCCCGAAAATGTTACCAATAAAAACGTCAACTCGTCGCGTAAAAAACAAGACCTCACATGACTGTGTGGACCAAAATATGGAAAAATTATAGCTCTCAAAATGTGGTAACGCAAAAAATATTTTTTGCAATAAAAAGCGTCTTTCAGTGTGTGACGGCTGCCAATCATAAAAATCCGCTAAAAAACCCGCTATAAAAGTAAATCAAACCCCCCTTCATCACCCCCTTAGTTAGGGAAAAATAAAAAAATGTATTTATTTCCATTTTCCCATTAGGGCTAGGGTTAGGGCTAGGGTTAGGGCTAGGGTTAGGGCTAGTGTTAGGGTTAGGGCTAGGGTTAGGGCTAGGGTTAGGGCTAGGGCTAGGGTTAGGGCTAGGGTTAGGGCTAGGGTTAGGGTTAGGGCTAGGGTTAGGGCTAGGGTTAGGGCTAGGGTTAGGGTTAGGGCTAGGGTTAGGGCTAGGGTTAGGGCTAGGGTTAGGGCTAGGGTTAGGGCTAGGGTTAGGGTTGGGGCTAGGGTTAGGGCTAGGGTTAGGGCTAGGGTTAGGGCTACAGTTAGGGTTGGGGCTAAAGTTACAGTTAGGGTTTAGATTACATTTACAGTTGGGAATAGGGTTGGGATTAGGGTTAGGGGTGTGTCAGGGTTAGAGGTGTGGTTAGGGTTACCGTTGGAATTAGGGTTAGGGGAGTGTTTGGATTAGGGTTTCAGTTATAATTGGGGGGTTTCCACTGTTTAGGCACATCAGGGGCTCTCCAAAAGCGACATGGCGTCCGATCTCAATTCCAGCCAATTCTGCGTTGAAAAAGTAAAACAGTGCTTCTTTCCTTCCGAGCTCACCCGTGTGCCCAAACAGGGGTTTACCCCAACATATGGGGTATCAGCGTACTCAGGACAAATAGGACAACAACTGTTGGGGTCCAATTTCTCCTGTTACCCTTGGGAAAATACAAAACTGGGGGCTAAAAAATAATTTTTGTGGGAAAAAAAAGATTTTTTATTTTTACGGCTCTGCGTTATAAACTGTAGTGAAACACTTGGGGTTCAAAGTTCTCACAACACATCTAGATAAGTTCCCGGGGGGGTCTAGTTTCCAATATGGGGTCACTTGTGGGGGGTTTCTACTGTTTAGGTACATTAGGGGCTCTGCAAACGCAATGTGACGCCTGCAGACCATTCCATCTAAGTCTGCATTCAAATGGCACTCCTTCCCTTCCGAGCCCTCCCATGCGCCCAAACAGTGGTTTCCCCCCACATATGGGGTATCAGCGCACTCAGGACAAATTGGACAACACATTTTTGGGTCCAATTTCTCCTGTTACCCTCGGGAAAATACAAAACTGGGGGCTAAAAAATAATTTTTGTGGGAAAAAATTTTTGTTTTATTTTTACGGCTCTCCATTATAAACCTCTGTGAAGCCCTTGGTGGGTCAAAGCGCTCACCACACATCTAGATAAGTTCCTTAGGGGGTCTACTTTCCAAAATGGTGTCACTTGTGAGTGGTTTCTACTATTTAGGTACATTAGGGGCTCTGCAAACGCAACATGGCGTCTCATCTCAATTCCTGTCAATTTTGCATTGAAAAGTCAAACGGCGCTCCTTCCTTTCCGAGCTCTCCCATCCGCCCAAACAGTGGTTTACCCCCACATATGGGGTATCAGCGCACTCAGGACAAATTGTACAACAACTATTGGGGTCCAATTTCTTCTCTTACCCTTGGAAAAATAAAAAATTGGGGGCGAAAAGATAATTTTTGTGAAAAAATATGATTTTTTTATTTTTACGGTTCTGCATTATAAACTTCTGTGAAGCACTGGGTGGGTCAAAGTGCTCACCACACCTCTAGATAAGTTCCTTAGGGGGTCTACTTTCCAAAATGGTGTCACTTGTGGGGGGTTTCAATGTTTAGGCACATCAGTGGCTTTCCAAACGCAACATGGCATCCCATCTCAATTCCTGTCAATTTTGCATTGAAAAGTCAAACGGCGCTCCTTCCCTTCCGAGCTCTCCCATCCGCCCAAACAGTGGTTTACCCCCACATATGGGATATCAGCTTACTCAGGACAAATTGTACAACAACTATTGGGGTCCAATTTCTTCTCTTACCCTTGGAAAAATAAAAAATTGGGGGCGAAAAGATAATTTGTGTGAAAAAATATGATTTTTTATTTTTACGGTTCTACATTATAAACTTCTGTGAAGCACTTGGTGGGTGAAAGAGCTCACCACACCTCTATATAAGTTCCTTAGGGGGTCTACTTTCCAAAATGGTGTCACTTGTGGGGGGTTTCAATGTTTAGGCACATCAGGGGCTCTCCAAACGAAACATGGTGTCCCATCTCAATTCCTGTCAATTTTGCATTGAAAAGTCAAATGGCGCTCCTTCGCTTCCGAGCTGTGCCATGCGCCCAAACAGTGGTTTACCCCCACATGTGGGGTATTGGCGTACTCAGGACAAATTGTACAACAATGATTGCGGTCCATTTTCTCCTGTTACCCTTGGTAAAATAAAACAAATTGGAGCTGAATTAAATTTTTTGTGAAAAAAAGTTAAATGTTCATTTTTATTTAAACATTCAAAAAATTCCTGTGAAGCACCAGAAGGGTTAATAAACTTCTTGAATGTGGTTTTAAGCACCTTGAGGGGTGTAGTTTTTAGAATGGTGTCACACTTGGGTATTTTCTATCATATAGACCCCTCAAAATGACTTCAAATGAGATGTGGTCCCTAAAAAAAAATGGTGTTGTAGAAATGAGAAATTGCTGGTCAACTTTTCACCCTTATAACTCCCTAACAAAAAAAAATTTTGGTTCCAAAATTGTGCTGATGTAAAGTAGACATGTGGGAAATGTTACTTATTAAGTATTTTGTGTGACATATATCTGTGATTTAATTGCATAAAAATTCAAAGTTGGAAAATTGCGAAATTTTCATAATTTTCGCCAAATTTCCGTTTTTTTCACAAATAAACGCAGGTACTATCAAAGAATTTTTACCATTGTCATGAAGTACAATATGTCACGAGAAAACAATGTCAGATTCACTGGGATCCGTTGAAGCGTTCCAGAGTTATAACCTCATAAAGGGACAGTGGTCAGAATTGTAAAAATTGGCCCGGTCATTAACGTGCAAACCACCCTTGGGGGTAAAGGGGTTAAGCTTAATGTTTTATAAAAATTGTTTTTTTTGCAACAGCTATTTCAGTTTCATATATCTAATAACTGTTGGACACAGTAATGTTTCTGCCTTCAAATGAGGTTTATTGTACTAACAGAAAATGTGCAATCTGCATTCAAACAAAATTTGACAGGTGCATAAGTATGGGCACCCCACCAGAAAAGTGACGTTAATATTTAGTAGATCCTCCTTTTGCAAAAATAACAGCGTCTAGTCGCTTCCTGTAGCTTTTAATGAGTTCCTGGATCCTGGATGAAGATATTTTTGACCATTCCTCTTTACAAAACAATTCCAGTTCAGTTAAGTTTGATGGTCTCCGAGCATGGACAGCCCTCTTCAAATGATCCCACAGATGTTCAATGATATTCAGGTCTGGGGACTGGGATGGCCATTCCAGAACAGTGTAATTGTTCCTCTGCATGAATGCCTGAGTAGATTTGGAGCGGTGTTTTGAATCATTGTCTTGCTGAAAGGTCCATCCCCTGCGTAACTTTAACTTGGTCACTGATTCATGAACATTATTGTCAAGAATCTGCTGATACTGGGAGGAATCTATGTGTCCCTCAACTTTAACAAGATTCCCGATGCCGGCATTGGCCACATAGCCCCAAAGCATGATGGAACCTCCACCAAATTTTACTGTGGGTAGCAAGTGTTTCTTGGAATGCTGTGTTTTTTGGCCGCCATGCAAAACGCCTTTTTGTATGACCAAACAACTCAATCTTGGTTTCATCAGTCCACAGGACCTTCTTCCAAAAAGAAATTGGCTTCTCCAAATGTGCTTTTGCATACCTCAGCCGACTCTGTTTGTGGCGTGTTTGCAGAAATGGCTTCTTTCGCATCACTCTCCCATACAGCTTCTCCTTGTGCAAAGTGCGTTGTATAGTTGACCGATGCACAGTGACACCATCTGCAGCAATTTGATGCTGCAGCTCTCTGGAGGTGGTCTGAGGATTGTCCTTGACTGATCTCACCATTCTTCTTCTTTGCCTTTCTGATGTTTTTCTTGGCCTGCCACTTCTGGCCTTAACAAGAACTGTACCTGTGTTCTTCCATTTCCTTACTATGTTCCTCACAGTGGAAATTGACAGGTTAAATCTCTGAGACAGCTTTTTGTATCCTTCCCCTGAACAACTTTGTTGAATAATCTTTGTTTTCAGATCATTAGACAGTTGCTTTGAGGAGCCCATGATGCCACGCTTCAGAGGAGATTCAAACAGGAGAACAACTTTCAAGTGGCCACTTTAAGTAGCTTCTCTCATGATTGCATTCACCTGGCTATGAAGTTCAAAGCTCAATGAGGTTAGAAAACCAAAAAAAGTGCTTTAGTAAGTCAGTAAAAAGTAGGTAGGAGTATTTAAAACAAGAAAATGATAAGGGTGCCCATACTTATGCACCTGTCAAATTTTGTTTGAATGCAGATTGCACATTTTCTGTTAGTACAATAAACCTCATTTCAAGGCAGAAACATTACTGTGTCCAACAGTTATTAGATATA
Organism: Ranitomeya imitator; assembly: GCF_032444005.1. Lineage (NCBI taxonomy): Eukaryota > Metazoa > Chordata > Amphibia > Anura > Dendrobatidae > Ranitomeya > Ranitomeya imitator. The sequence continues at coordinate 546,148,576 of NC_091283.1, read as the reverse complement.
TGAAACTGAAATAGCTGTTGCAAAAAAAACAATTTTTATAAAACATTAAGCTTAAGATTAATAGGGGTGCCCAAACTTTTTCATATAACTGTACACCTAGCCCCAGGTATCAGTGGCTAGGAAGATTTTTTTTGGCATCTTAATCCTGAATATTTTATTTGAAAGCAATCCAGAGCACCTCCTTTCTTTTTGCTTGTTCACATATTTTACATTGTAGTATCTCTGTCAGATGCTTGATCTATCTGTGGGCTACAAATTTGGCCTCCATTCCATTATATTTGCTGTCTGTTACCCTAGTTCTAAACAGTATTTTCGGGTAAAAATAGAAAAATACAGACCACATATTGAGCATTGTGGTTTCTCTGTCAGATGCCAGATCTATCTGCGGGCCACAAATTTAGGCATTTTAGACCTACATACCACTATATTGGCTGTCTGTTTCCCTCGTTCTATACAGTATTTTGGGGTAAAAAATACAGGCCATGTATTCAACAGTGAGGTACCTCTGTCAGGCGCCTGATCTATCTGTGGGCTACAAATTTGGGCATTTCAGGCCTTCCACTGTATTTGCTGTCTGTTACCCTAGTTCTAAACAGTATTTTGGGGTAAAAAATACAAAAATACAGGCCACATATTGAGCATTGTGGTTTCTCTGTCAGACGCCTGATCTATCTGTGGGCTACAAATTTGGGCATTTCAGCCTAATTCTATACCCTAGTTCTATACAGTATTTTTCTGTTTAAGTTAAAAATATATGGGCCATATATTGAACAGTGTGGTATCTCTGTCAAATGCCGCTTCTATCTGTGGGTTAAAAATTGTGGCATTTGAGGGCTCCTTTGAACTGGTTTTGCTGTGTCTTCCCCTAGTTATTAACAACAGTTTAAAAACAATTTTTTTTTACTTACAGTCCAGATAATTTAAACTGTAGTTTTTACGCTCCAAATTCAGCCATTTGTAGTGAACCTTGAAAATATTTTAGCAGTCCATTTAAAATGGGCAAGGTGTGTGGCAAGGGACGGGGAAGTGGACGTGATTCTGATGGTGCACACAGAGGCCAAGGCCGTGGGCAAGCTGAAAATGGGCCAAAGCAAACACCCACATCTTCTCGCTCGACCTACCTGTCGATCGCAGCACACCACTATTGAACCCAGAGCTGTGTCAAAAGGTTGTTGGTTGGATAGTGGACAATGCTTCCAGTCACTTTGCCACCATCACCACCACGTCTTCCACACAGTCAAGTCTGAGTAGCCATGAGTCTGGACCGCATATTACATACCCTGATCCTACTTCCTCCCACCACGGAGAAAACTGATCCCACACTTGGACACTGCGAACAGCTGTTCACTTTTCCATTTATAGATTCGGGACTCTTGGCTAGTCCACTTGAAGCGAGGCAAGATGAGATTGCATGTAGTGATGCCAAAATATTTGAGCAGTCACGGTCACACGAAGGTGACGTTGGGAAAGTTTCACAAGGGGTGGACGACGATGAGACACAATTGCCAGAAAGTCAGGAGGAGGACCGTGGTGTGGATGTGTAAGACAAGGTGGTGGTTGATATAGTAACTGACCCAACCTGACAGGAGGACATGCAGAGCGGGACAGTAGCACACATGGGGAAGGAGGCATAGCACCCCAACAGGCAACAGGCTGTGCTTAAGCTAATCTGCTTAGGTGACAAACAGCTCAATGATGAAGAGTTGTGGACATCTCTGAAAGAGCATTAAGATTTGTGGCTGACACCGCTGAACCTACTGCCAGGCATGGTCGTGTGTGACAATGGCCAGAACCCAGTGGTGGCTCTGAGGCGAGGTGAGCTCACACACGTACCATGCCTGGCCCATGTACTTAATCTCGTCATTCAACGGTTTCTCAAAAGCTACCCAGAGTTGCAGGATCTGAAAGTACACGCCTATGTGCCCATTTTAGAAAGTCAGCTACAGCTTCAGCCGCCCTTGCCGTGCTTCAGCAGCGTTTGCAGCTTCCAGCTCACTGATAGGTGTGTGATGTCCTCAAGCGGTGGAACTCTACACTGCATTTGTTGACTACCAGCATCAACAAGGCCATTGATATTCAGTTCGGACTCCACACATAAGACCTCAGGAATGGAAATGGATGTCAGACATACATACCATCCTACAAAACTTTGAGGACTCCACCAAGATGGTGAGCGGCGATGATGCCATAATTAGATTCACCATCCCGCTTCTCTGCATGAAAAGCTCTCTGTTCACAATGAAAGAGGATGCATTGCAGGCGGAGCACGAGGACATGGAGCAAGGAACCATACAGAGTGATGACACACAGCCCAGCCTCATGTCATTACAACGTGGATTGGTAGCCAATGAGGAAGAGGAGGAAGAGGAAGAACAGGAGCTACTATCATGCACTATAGATGGTACTACAAGCACAACTGTCATACCATCTGTTTAGCATGGATGGCCTGAGGACAGGGAGGAGGAGGCGGACAGCATGGTCAGTTGTCCTATTGGCGAGAACTTTGAAGTCTTGCCTGGTAGCAATCTGGCATGCATGGCTGACTTTATGTTGAGTTACCTTTCCCGTGACCCTCGCATTGTGAATATTTTCGGTGATACTCATAACTGGTTGGTGAAACTTATAGACCCACGCTACAAGGAGAACTTTGAATCTCTTCTTCCATAGACAGACAGTTCAACTAAAATGTTACAGGTTATATATACTAGACTCCTAGATAGGGCATTGATCCAGGGAACTAGTCTGATTGCCATATGTGGAGTCGGGAAGGAATTTTTTTCCCCAATGTGGAGCTTACTCCTGGCCACATTTTTTTTTGCCTTCCTCTGCATCAACATGTTAGGGCATGTTAGGTTAGGCTATGGGTTGAACTAGATGGACTTACAGTCTTCCTTCAACCTTAATAACTATGTTACTATGTTTCTTTATAAAATGGTGCAGTACCAGAGGGCCCTTGCTGCGGAATTACTAAAAAAAATCCCATCTGAGAATGCTGGCGGCAGACATCATAGTTCGTTGGACAACCAAGGAGTACAGGCGAACGAGACAACTCCAATCCAGCAGAGGCAGGGGAACACTGGCAAAGTTCTGGGAGAGTTTCCTCAGATACTACCATCGCCCTGGCCCAAAAGCAAAGGGGTACTGTTACAAGGAGTGCAATGTGTGGGAAGATGCTGAGGGAGTACCTTGCTGACCATACCAATGTCCGCCGAGCTTCCTCTGTGCCTTTTAATTATTGAGTATCCAAGCTGGACACGTGGCATGAACTGGCTTGGAGGTTCGGGCCTGCCCTGCCACTAGTGTTTTGTCAGAGTGGGTTTTTAGTGCCGCTGGTGGAATTATAACTGATAAGCGCATCCGTCTGTCAACTGAAAATGCTGACAGGCTGACTCTTACAAAAATGAACAAGGGCTGGATTGGGCCAGACTTCTGTACACCACCGAATGATAACAGCGAAACATAACCTCCAATACAGTGTCTTTTTTTGGGAGTTGTGTTCCCCTGCATCTCTTCACACCCACTCAAGGGTATACGCTTCCTGATTTTGGCTATTTGGTGTTATCCTCCTCCTTATCCTCATCCTCATCATCCTCCAGCACTAGAACACCAGGGTGTACGTGTTTCGTGATGCTACAGCCACTCTAGTTTTTTTTTGCAAGGGTGTTAATGATGCCAGCAAGTAATTTAAAAAAATAAAATTAATATGTACCCCCCAGGGGTAAGTGTCTGTCAGCCCATTCACTTAGTTTATGGGCATTCCAAGTACAGGAGAACCACTCCTTTAATTGGGAATAGATTCATCCTTCACGTCTCTTCAGACACAACCACTAGAACACCAGGGTAAACGTATTCCGTGATGCAACAGCCACTCTATTTTTTGGCAACGGGTGTTTATGATGCCCGTAAAAAAAAATTTGAAATAAAAACCAATGTGTACACCCCAGGGGGAAATGTTTGTCAGCCCATACACTTAAGGTATGTGCACACGTTCAGGTTTCTTCGCGTTTTTTTCACGTTTTTTGCGATAAAAAAGCGATAAAGCCGCATTAGAAACTGCAGACATATGCATCCTATCATTTAGAATGCATTCTGCAATTTTTGTGCACATGATGCATTTTTTTCAGCGAAAAAAACGCAACGCGGTAAAAAAGCAGCATGTTCATTAATTTTGTGTTTTTTTCACGTTTTTCCCATTATTCTATGCATTTGGAAAAAAATCAAGAAAAACGCATAAAAAACGTGCAAAAAAACGCATCAAAAACGCACAGAAAACGCATGCAGATTTCGGGCAGAAATGTCAGGTTTTTGTCAGGAAAATTTCTGCTAGAAATCCTGATGTGTGCACATAGCCTTAGTGTATGGGCATTCCAAGTATAGGAGACCAGCTCCATTAAATTGGGAATAGGTTCCAAGGAGGACCTCCTCCACGCCTCTTCAGATACCACCACTAGAACACCAGGGTGAGCATATTCTGTGATGCAACAGCCAATCTACTTTTTGGCAAAGGTGTTTATGATGCCCGTAAAAATTTAAAAAAAAAAAAAACAACGTGTACCCCCCAGGGGGAAATGTTTGTCAGCCCATACACTTAGTTTATGGGCATTCCAAGTATAGGAGACCCGCTTTGTAGGCATTTTAGTGCCTCCCAATTTTTTGCAGGCCTTGCATTCACTGCATAGGCAAACACTATGGGACACCAACTTCCCTATAATGGGAATATTGTTTTCAGGAGGCCCACCTCTATGTCTCTTCCACGGCTTATTGGGGTGTGTGTGAAATTGGTGCAGGGCAGGCCTTGCATTCAATGCCAAAGCAAACAGTGTGGTAGTACCAAATGAATAATATAAACTAGGTTTTCCTGTGGCCATCCAGTACATGGGCTCAAAGGATTATTGGGGTGCATGTAACTTTGGGGAAGGGCAAGCCTTGCATTCAATGCATAGGCTCACAGTATGGCAGTACCAAATGAATAATGTGAAGTAGTTTTTCCTGTGGCCATACAGTACATGGACTCAACGGCTTATTGAGGTGCGTGTAACTTTGGGGCAGGGCAGGCCTTGCATTCAGTGCCTAAGCAAACAGTATGTCAGTACCAAATGAATAATGTGAACTAGGTTTTCCTGTGGCTATCCAGTACGTGGGCTCAAAGGCTTATTGGGGCGCGTGTACGTCTTCTGATATAGGTTTTGTAGTGCATCCGAATTTTTGGCAGCCCAGCCACAGAATGCATAGGCAATAACAGTATAGAAGATCCACAATTTAATAATGGCCCTTTAAGAATATTAATGCCACCTGATGCCATTATACAAATAGGCTTTGTGACTTTAAGAGTCCCTCTTTCATAAATGAAACATGATGTTTCTCCTTATGTGTCACACACCACATGGCCAGCTAAGGTTGTTAAATGTTACAATGACATTTACCAGTGAATGCATTTGTATTGGTTGAAAGCAATGCTAAAGTTGAAAAATGCATCAAAACCGCTATGTGTGAACATAGCCCAAGTGGTGGAGGTACAGTTTTTGGGTGGTCTTTATTTTGCCTTACATACAAATTATTACCCTGGAAAGGATGTTCCTTAACAGATTTCCCAGGAGAATCCATTTTGGTTTTGTTCATGTATGTTTTGGTGTGCGCCTGTAAAAGTGGCGTCGCACTCTGACAACATTTTTCACAGCAATGACCTAGGAGTAAAAAATGCTTCCAGGGGTCTTCCCCATGATGTTCCCGTGTCATTTGAGCACTGTTCCCATCAATTTCAGACGTTTTTAGACCCTTAAAGGACCCCTGGGGGATATCACGGTAAAAATGCCCAGGTTTCCCATAGACTTACATTGGGCTCGTTGCTCGGGTCGAATGCCCAAGTATTCCAATTTGCTCGACCCGAGCAACGAGCACCCGAGCATTTTAGTGCTCACCCAACACTAACCACATGTGCTGCATATCATGAGCGTTCGTGTCTGCCTGTAACCCTGTGCACACTGCAATCTGTCTGACTGATAAAGGTCTTTGTAGGACCGTAACATTTCTTTGTTTTTAGTTTGCCTGGACAAAATAAAATTATCTGCTCACAACATTTACCTGAGTGCCCAATTTTCTACAAGATTTGCATGAAAATCATGAAAGCACACAAATACCATTCTTGTACAATCTGGGTGCTGTGCTTTTTTAGGACTGTAAGGTTAAGGTACCTTCACACATAACGATATCGTTAACAATATCGTTGCTTTTTGTGACGTAGCAACGATATCGTTAAGGAAATCGTTATGTGTGACAGCGACCAACGATCAGGCCCCTGCTGGGAGATCGTTGGTCGCTGAGGAAAGTCCAGAACTTTATTTCGTCGCTGGACTCCCTGCAGACATCGCTGGATCGGCATGTGTGACACCGATTCAGCGATGTCTTCACTGGTAACCAGGGTAAACATCGGGTTACTAAGCGCAGGGCCGCGCTTAGTAACCCGATGTTTACCCTGGTTACCAGCGTAAACGTTAAAAAAACAAACACTACATACTTACCTTCAGCTGTCTGTCCTCGGCGCTGTGCTTCTCTGCACTCCTCCTGCATCCTGTGTCAGCGCCAGCCAGCCGGAAAGCACAGCGGTGACGTCACCGCTCTGCTTTCCGGCTGACCGGCGCTGACAGTGCAGAGGAAAGCAGAGCGCCGGAGGACAGACAGCTGAAGGTAAGTATGTAGTGTTTGTTTTTTTAACGTTTACGCTGGTAACCAGGGTAAACATTGGGTTACTAAGCGCGGCCCTGCGCTTAGTAACCCGATGTTTACCCTGGTTACCGGGGATCTCGGGATCGTTGGTCGCTGGAGAGCTGTCTGTGTGACAGCTCTCCAGCGACCAAACAAGCGACGCTGCAGCGATCGACATCATTGTCGGTATCGCTGCAGCGTCGCTTAGTGTGACGGTACCTTTAGGGTAGGAGAAGCTTTGTAATTTTTATTTTTGTCATATGAGAAAATCACTGATGGTACCAACAAACAATGGCAAAACACTGAGGAAAATCAGATCCAGCACACTGATGAATATCAGTCCATTTTTCTAAATAAGAAAACTGATGTCTTTATGAGCACTTGACTAAATTATTATGAAATTCCCTTTTAGTGTAGTACATTAAAGTTTGCACATTTGTTTGCTTTTTTAACAGTCACATGACCTCTTGTGAGATAAGGAGTTCTTTTAGCAGGATGATTATGGGCTACAATGTATTCAGCTAGAAAGGTTCAGAAGTTAATAGGCTTGCAAATCATTATATTATAGCAATACCGTCCACATGGTTTAGTACATGCATATAACACTAAACGACCAGATTGCATTATGGTGTTTTATAGTGTCGATGTATTCCAGTAATCTCATTTTCTTTTGGGTAATCTTACCTGGCATTGAGAGTGGACCCCAGATAAATCTAAGGCAGGTGCAACATAGTGAAAGACGCAGGCAAAGAATGGAATTAGTCACTTCCCATGAATTTGCAGCTGCAAATTTAATTACAGGTGCAATTCTACCGACACAGTAAAAAGAGTGTATTATATTTTAGTATCATGGCAACAATAAAGTCATTTACAATAAATGTTTGTTTTAGTAAGCAAGTAAGCAAGTGCAATAGAATGTAAAAGTTGCCTCTGATCATATACATTAGGTGGGGATTTACTGATTGCTTAATTCTGAAGCTACTCTGCCAGAGGTGTAGCTAGGGTTTTGGTTCAGGGGGGGCCAAGCTTCTGAGTGGGCCCCTAACCAGGTAACCTTGATTACAATTCGGTGACGCGCCCTAATAGTGTAGGAGAACCTCAGCAGATGACCGCGCTATTACTGAAGATAATCTCTATATAAACACCAACTTTGATATTACCACCATACGGTCAGTGGTAAATACAGTCCTACAGAACATATAAGAGCACAGCACAGTTACAGATAATGACTTACCACTGACGTCCTTTCTGATGGAATTGTTCACTTTTCCCGTCTTTTCCATCTGGCCCAGACCAACATCAAAACTTCTTTCGGCCAGGACTCGTCTACAGAGAATACAACAAAGACATATTTCACTTCTCATATTCCAGCCCCATCACCATCACCATCTATTCCCAACCTGCACAAACTCCTCATCCTGCTGATACACAAATACTGAGCCGCTGCTGCCATATGTGTCCCTATTACTACACCTGATACCCCAATACTGAGCCGCTGCTACCGTGTCCCTATTACTGCACCTGATACCCCAATACTGAACCACTGCTGCCATATGTGTCCCTATTACTGCACCTGATACCCCAATACTGAGCCGCTGCTGCCGTATGTGTCAAATCCTGTAATATTAGGCAGCAGCCCCCCATAGGCAGAACATGTAGTGTATTAGGCAGCAGCCCCCCCCATAAGCAGATCATGTAGTGTATTAGGCAGTAGCGCTCCCATAGGCAGATCAATCTTTACCGCTTCCTCAACGCTTGTGAGATGTGTGGTGACCTTTAATATACGGCCATCAGCAATATACTATTGGGGTTGATCGCCGCACATCTATATGAACATTGCTCATGTGTGGACAGTACATGTTTTGACACTTTGACAATACGGTCGTTTCATCCTAGTGGTCCTGTACCTGGATGACCGGATGTACTTATGGATACAGTTGCCATCATGTCTATATACCATTGATTACTGTCCGTTATTATTGTATTTATGTAATTGATTTTTCAATAAATATTTCTTTTTATGATTTTCTGGCTAGTTTTGACTCTTGGTTCTCCTGGTATTATTATCTGTTTTATGAGTCGCCAAAAGTGTTTAGATAGTACTTTCATACTGACGTTTTTTCTGTTTATTTGATTGCTGAGATGTGGTAAGCTGACTTCACTCTAAGGGTATGTGCACACGTTCAGGTTTTTTTGCGTTTTTAACGCAATAAAATCGCGATAAAAACGTGAAAAAAACGCTAACATAAGGCTCCCAATCTTTTGTATTGAATCCGCAAAAATTGTGCCAATGTAGCGTTTTTTTCCGCAAAAAAAACGAATTGCGGAAAAAGAAGCAACATGTTCATTATTTTTGCGGAATCGCTGATTTCCCGCATGCATTGACTTGTATTGAAACGCTAGAAATCCGCAATCATATTAAAATTTGCGGATTTCTAGCGTTTATTTCCTGAAAAACTACAGGAAGTGACATGCCATCTATCCCATCATGCCATTCATGCCCATCCCATAATCCAGGAAGAGGAAACTCACCATTCCCGTCTTCCTGTATTATGGCTGCCGACATGGAGGGGTATGATCGGATGAGGCTGGATGTGGTGCAGATGATAAGTGTGGTAAGTGTGTGTGTATATGTGTATATACAGGTCCTTCTCAAAAAATTAGCATATAGTGTTAAATTTCATTATTTACCATAATGTAATGATTACAATTAAACTTTCATATATTATAGATTCATTATCCACCAACTGAAATTTGTCACGTCTTTTATTGTTTTAATACTGATGATTTTGGCATACATCTCCTGATAACCCAAAAAACCTGTCTCAATAAATTAGCATATCAAGAAAAGGTTCTCTAAACGACCTATTACCCTAATCTTCTGAATCAACTAATTAACTCTAAACACATGCAAAAGATACCTGAGGCTTTTATAAACTCCCTGCCTGGTTCATTACTCAAAACCCCCATCATGGGTAAGACTAGCAACCTGACAGATGTCAAGAAGGCCATCATTGACACCCTCAAGCAAGAGGGTAAGACCCAGAAAGAAATTTCTCAACAAATAGGCTGTTCCCAGAGTGCTGTATCAAGGCACCTCAATGGTAAGTCTGTTGGAAGGAAACAATGTGGCAGAAAACGCTGTACAACGAGAAGAGGAGACCGGACCCTGAGGAAGATTGTGGAGAAGGACCGATTCCAGACCTTGGGGAACCTGAGGAAGCAGTGGACTGAGTCTGGTGTGGAAACATCCAGAGCCACCGTGCACAGGCGTGTGCAGGAAATGGGCTACAGGTGCCGCATTCCCCAGGTAAAGCCACTTTTGAGCTACAGAGAAGCAGCACTGGACTGTTGCTAAGTGGTCCCAAGTACTTTTTTCTGATGAAAGCAAATTTTGCATGTCATTCGGAAATCAAGGTGCCAGAGTCTGGAGGAAGACTGGGGAGAAGGAAATGCCAAAATGCCTGAAGTCCAGTGTCAAGTACCCACAGTCAGTGATGGTATGGGGTGCCATGTCAGCTGCTGGTGTTGGTCCACTGTGTTTCATCAAGGGCAGGGTCAATGCAGCTAGCTATCAGGGTATTTGGAGCACTTCATGCTTCCATCGGCTGAAATGCTTTATGGAGATGAAGATTTCATTTTTCAGCACGACCTGGCACCTGCTCACAGTGCCAAAACCACTGGTAAATGGTTTACTGACCATGGTATTACTGTGCTCAATTGGCCTGCCAACTCTCCTGACCTGAACCCCATAGAGAATCTGTGGGATATTGTGAAGAGAAAGTTGAGAGACGCAAGACCCAACACTCTGGATGAGCTTAAGGCCGCTATTGAAGCATCCTGGGCCTCCATAACATCTCAGCAGTGTCACAGGCTGATTGCCTCCATGCCACGCCGCATTGAAGCAGTCATTTCTTCAAAGGATTCCCGACCAAGTATTGAGTGCATAACTGAACATTATTATTTGATGGTTTTTTTGTTTGTTATTAAAAAACACTTTTATTTGATTGGATGGGTGAAATATGCTAATTTATTGAGACAGGTTTTTTGGGTTATCAGGAGTTGTATGCCAAAATCATCAGTATTAAAACAATAAAAGACCTGACAAATTTCAGTTGGTGGATAATGAATCTATAATATATGAAAGTTTAATTGTAATCATTACATTATGGTAAATAATGAAATTTAACACTATATGCTAATTTTTTGAGAAGGACCTGTATGTGTGTGTATGTGTATCTATGTGTGTGCGTGTGTTCGGACAGCGGCCGATGAGACTAGTCTCATCGGCCGATGTCTGTTCCCTCCAAGTCGTTGCAGCAGGCTCAGCTCGATGGGAGCAGTATTTCCCATCCAACTGTCCCTGCTGCAATGTACTATTTCCCCCATGAAATGTCCCCTATGGTCATTGGTGAACAGTGGTTACGGGCCCATTCCCCTAATAAACTTAGTTATATACCCCTATTCTCCCCTAAACTTAATTGTCATTGGTGGCCAGTGTATGATCATTGGTGGCCAGTGTATAATTATTTACATTGGTGGCCAGTGTATTAACATTGGTGGCCAGTGTATTATCATTGGTGGCCAGTGTATAATTATTTACATTGGTGGCCAGTGTATTATCATTGGTGGCCAGTGTTTAATAATTATCATTGGTGGCCAGTGGAACGGATATGTAAATTATTATTTATTTTCATTGGTGGACAGTGGAATAAATAATAATAAAAAGTACAATTTCATTGGTGGCCAGTGGTTACCTTATAATTACCTGTCCCTGGCGATCGCCACCTAAAATAAAAAAAAAAAAAAAACCCATACTCACCTAAACGCCCAATTCCACGATTCCCTTGTCAGAAAAAATTAAAATAACAAACCACAACGTATACCTACCCTCCGCAGCATCCAATTAAACGATTGTCCCACGATGATCTGGAGTTTAGAGCAGCCACATAACATGCGGCTGCTCTAAACCGCGGCCGCCGATACAATGAACGGGATCGTAAAGCGATCCCGTTCACTGTATACCGAGTTCTCCCGAACGCAGCTCGCGCTGTTCGGGGGAACTCGTTCGGCAGTCACTGCAGCTGCGCGGACTCTCCGGCTGACCGGAGGTGAACTCTGGAGCGTGGGAAAATTTTCCCATGCTATCAGTTCATCTCCGTTCAGCCGGTGAGGCTGCGCAGAGATGATATATGTCATCTGCAGTAATGTTTACAACGGGACAGGTGCAATTGCACCTGATCCATTGTAAACCATTTTTTTTTAACCCTTCCAATACCCAAATAATAAAATATGGTCAAAAACTCGGTGTCTTTATTTCATTAATACACTACGTGGCTGGGCAATATACGAAATTGATGGGCAATATACTACGTGGAATATACTACGTTGATGGGCAATATACTACATGGCTGGGCAATATACTACGTGAATGGGTAATATACTACGTGGATGGGCAATATACTACGTGGCTGGGCAATATACTACGTGAATGGGTAATATACTACGTGGATGGGCAATATACTATGTGGCTGGGCAATATACTACGTGAATGGGTAATATACTACGTGGATGGGCAATATAGTATGTGAATGGGTAATATACTATGTGGATGGGCAATATACTACGTCAATGGGTAATATACTACGTGGATGGGCAATATACTACGTGGCTGGGCAATATACTACGTGAATGGGTAATATACTACGTGGCTGGGCAATATACTACGTGAATGGGTAATATACTACGTGAATGGGTAATATACTACGTGGATGGGCAATATACTATGTGGCTGGGCAATATACAAAATGGATGGGCAATATACTATATTTTGTATATTGCCCATCCACGTAGTATATTGCCCATCCACGTAGTATATTGCCCATTCACGTAGTATATTGGCCATCAACGTAGTATATTCCACGTAGTATATTGCCCATCCACATAGTATATTGCCCATTCACGTAGTATATTGCCCATTCACGTAGTATATTGCCCATCCACGTAGTATATTGCCCATCCACGTAGTATATAGCCCATTCACGTAGTATATTGGCCATCAACGTAGTATATTCCACGTAGTATATTGCCCATCCACATAGTATATTGCCCATTCACGTAGTATATTGCCCATTCACGTAGTATATTGCCCATCCACGTAGTATATTGCCCATCCACGTAGTATATTGCCCATCCACGTAGTATATTGCCCATTCACATAGTATATTGGCCATCAACGTAGTATATTCCACGTAGTATATTGCCCATCCACATAGTATATTGCCCATTCACGTAGTATATTGCCCATCCACGTAGTATATTGGCCATTCACGTAGTATATAGGCCATCCACGTAGTATATTCCACGTAGTATATTGCCCATCCACGTAGTATATTGCCCATTCACGTAGTATATTGCCCATCCACGTAGTATATTGGCCATTCACGTAGTATATTGGCCATCCACGTAGTATATTCCACGTAGTATATTGCCCATCCACGTAGTATATTGCCCATTCACGTAGTATATTGCCCATCCACGTAGTATATTGGCCATTCACGTAGTATATTGGCCATCCACGTAGTATATTCCACGTAGTATATTGCCCATCTACGTAGTATATTGCCCATTCACGTAGTATATTGCCCATCCACGTAGTATATTGCCCATTCACGTAGTATATTGCCCATCCACGTAGTATATTGCCCATTCACGTAGTATATTGCCCATCCACGTAGTATATTGCCCATCCACGTAGTATATTGCCCATTCACGTAGTATATTGCCCATTCACGTAGTATATTGGCCATCAACGTAGGGCAATATACTACGTGGAATATACTACATGGATGGGTAATATATAGTACGTGGATGGGCAATATACTTCATGGCTGGCCAATATACTAAGTGCCTGTGCAATATACTACGTGGCTGGTCACTATGTTATGTTGCTGCGATGTATGCTACTATATCTAAAATATGCAAATGTACATAACCGTGTATTTATTGTTGGCCACAATTAATTTCAATTTTTTTTACTTGTTGTCCTTTTTTATGAAGATTGAACAACACCCTGAGGTCTGGGACCGGTCAAGTGAAAAGTACAAGGGGGCAAAACGTGATGCCTGGCCCAAAATAGTAACCGCTCTCTTTCCAGAGTGGCCGAATCTCCCAACACAGCAGCAAACACAGATTTGTAAGTATAAATTTATTTCCTTTTTTTAAAAAAAGGAAGAAGAATGGATTTGTAATGTTTTATTTAAAAATTTTAAATTTGCAGTGGGCGATGTGAAGACGAGATGGCGGTCTGTCACAGACAGATATCTTAAATCACTCAAGACTCCGAGTGGCAGCTCGCCGCCAAGGAAGAGGGTGCCCTATGGAGACCAGCTGAAGTTCATATTGGGAAGCCGGAGTTTGAGGAGGTAGATAATATAAAGAAATAGTGTTGCTTGACGTAATGATTTGTATTTTTGTAACCTTTGTTTTATTTTTGGGTCTGCAGAACAGAAAGCAACATCTCTGCCCAAACACCTCCGGACCTTACCGATGGTGACACCACGGTGGACAGTATTGGAGAGGAAGTAGAAGACAGCATAATGAACAGCCAAGAATCTCCGGGGAGCATGTCTTTGTCCGGAAGGTCACCCGAAATAAGTGATTCCCTTGGAGAACATGACGTTGCAGCAAATACCACAACTTCTACTTCCTCTGACGCTGGTGCAAACTCTGGTGGCGGTGTGTCGAGGCACATGGGGAGGGGGGCTGCTTCTGTCCGTCCCGTGGCAGTGAAAAGACCGGTGCAAAAGAAGACTAAACAAGGTCAAATTATAGAACAATTAACGAGTAAAACGCTCAATCTTCTTGATAATTCTTCAAAGCAAGATGAGCATGACAAATTTGGGGCATTTTTGGCAGACCGTGTTAGAACACTGCCACGGGACAAGCAGCAAATGTTCGTTACAGCTGTCAATTGTCTTTTAATGGCAATTGATGACACACCAACCCTACCCCCTGCTCCACAAGTAATGACGGGTATTTTCAACGTTTTCAGCAACCCCATTATGCCTCCACCACCACCACCACCACCAGCTGCTGCATCGCAGCGTTACGGACAGGCGGCAACATACAGGGCCAATCAAGTAGATGCGTACAGTGGCCATACACCTGTACCTAGTTCAATTGGCCATCGTTCCAGTATGCCCAATAGCAGTGTCTACTCCCAACCTGACTTATTTAATGATATGGGCTACCAACCGGAATACCATCAATTTTGAGTTTTGATATCTCATCCTATTTCAGTAGAGACGGGAGTGTATTGAATGTTAAACCGTTGAGTTCATGACCAAATCTTACAAAAGTTCTTTAAAGGGAACCTGTCACCACGAAAATCGCGGGTGAGGTAAGCCCACCGTCATCAGGGGCTTATCTACAGCATTCTGTAATGCTGTAGATAAGCCCCCGATGTTATCAGAAAAAGGAGAAAAAGACGTTATGTTATACTCAACCACAGGCGGTCTCGCTGCTGGTCAGGTCAGATTGGCGTCTCCGGTCCACTGCGGCGCCTCCTATCTTCTTTCCATGAAGTCCTCTTCTGATCTTCAGCCACGGCTCCGGCGCAGTCGTACTTTGCTCTGCCCTGTTGAGGGCAGAGGATAGTACTGCAGTGCGCAGGTGCCGGAAAGGTCAGAGGCACGGCGCCTGCGCACTGCAGTACTATCCTCTGCCCTCAACAGGGCCGAGCAAAGTACACCTGTGCTGGAGCCGTTGCTGAAGATCACAAGAGGAAGTCATGGAAAGAAGATAGGAGGCGCCGCAGTGGACCGGAGACGCCAATCTGACCTGACCAGCAGCGAGACCGCCTGTGGTTGAGTATAACATAACGTCTTTTTCTCCTTTTTCTGATAACATCGGGGGCTTATCTACAGCATTACAGAAGTGGGGTTACCTCACCAGTGATTTTTGGGGTGACAGGTTCCCTTTAAGTTTTGTTATAAAATGTAAGTTCATATACATTAAAAAAAGTTTCTTTAATGTAATTAATTTTTCTTTTACTTTATTAAAAAAAATTATTTTAACTACTCAGATTTCTTATTATCATAAAAATAAGAAGCTCGGAAATGGGATCTGATTAAGCAACGGTAAACAATAACAACATGGAAACGATTATTGTTTAAATAATATTTTTTATTTATTAGCAATGTTTACAATTAGATTAATTAAAAAGGGGCCTTGGTAGATAGGGATTTGGCGACGGTTGATAGGGATTACGCCTCACATTTTCACAGGTGTTAGCATCTGTGCCGTACAGACTGGTTCATTAGTGGATAGGGTTCAGCCGTCATATGTTCTCTGCTGTTATATCTCACGTCCAGTCTTGGGCCTTGATTCTGTTTAGGCATCAGATCTTCTCTGCAGTTCAGGCAGCTCAACACCGGCACAAGATTATTGCCAGTGCACGGCACCTTCAGGACTCATGAAGTAGTCTGCAAAGGTTTCTCTCACACGCACACCCGTGTTACATTGCCTTCCTTGACCAAAGTTGTCCACTGCATCTAATTCTGACACCTGTAATTCCTCAACTACCTCAGTGCTGTATTCCCGAGCATAGTTGTGGAGCACACAGCATGCCTTTATCACAGTGTCCACGGTCTCCGGATCTAACTGGATGGCAGTGTGAAAGATCCTCCACCGACTACACATGATCCCGAAGGTACATTCCACATATCTTCGTGCACGGCTCAGCCTATAATTAAAAATCCTCCGCCGGTCATCCAGTGCTCTTCGTGGGTATGGGCGCAGCAGGTGGGGCTTCAAGGGAAATGCCTCATCCGATACCATCACAAAGGGTACTGGATGTGTGGAACCTGGCAAAGGTCTAGGGACTGGGAGCGTGCCGCCATCTCGAAGAATTTGAAGTCCAATCTGTGATGATTGCAACACCCGAGAATCCCCAGTACTACCATAGGCACCAACGTCGATGGCAACAAACTTGTAATGTGCGTCAGCCACCGCCATCAAGACCACTGAAAAATACTTCTTATAATTAAAGAAGCGTGATCCTGATCTTGGTGGCTTTAGCACTCTCACATGTTTGCCATCAACAGCACCTACGCAGTTGGGGAAATTGGCCACAGTTTGAAAGCCTGCTGCAACCTGCAGCCAAGTCTCCTCGGTTGGGCAAGGCATCACGATGGGCCGCAACTTCTGCCAGATGACGGTACATGTGCACCGTACAATTTGCGAGATGGTCGATTTGCCAACCCTAAATTGGAGGTGCAGGGATGTGTAGCTCTCTCCTGTGGCTAAAAACCTGAAGAAAGAAAAAAAAAAATTTAGAAAACCTACCAACACAAATTGTGTTGCAAGATAAAACATCCACATCATGGCCACTAGCGTTATGGGGACACAGGCAGCATTGCAGCAGCATTATGAGGGAAACAGGGTGCACTCGCAGCATTGGGGCAGCATTATGAGGTAAACGGTGCACTCGCAGCATTGGGGCAGCATTATGAGGGAAACGGTGCACTCGCAGCATAGCGGCAGCATTATGAGGGAACCGGTGCACTCGCAGCATTGCGGTTGCATTATGAGGGAAACTGGCAGCATTATGGGGGCACTCGCAGCATAGTGGCAGCATTACGGATTAAACAGGCAGCATTTGTGGCAGCATTTAGGGGTGCACCAGCAGAAAGGCCTTACCGCAAGGTGATGAGCAGCCTTTCTTCTGCAGAGATCGCTCTTCGCATGACCGTATCTTCGTAAGTGAGGTGTGGACCAAGAAGAATTAGAAGACGATCAAATGCCTCAATGGAAAGACGGCAAAACTGACAAAATTTATCTGGAAAGCTGAAAATAAAAAGGAACATAAAACTTTAATTTTAAACACACACATAATGTATGTTGTATATATCAAAAAAAGGTACAAAGAAACACAGCTGTCAATATACCATTTCTCACTATATCTTACCTCCTTAAATCACGATAAAGAACATGGAAGTGTCCCTTTTCCTCCCGTTCATGAATGATGGGATGAACCCACATCCTTTTTTGCCGTCTGCTATCCCTTCTTCTCCGCGATTGCTCCTATGGGAGAATATAGTATGTGTTATTACATGGAACTGTACAACACATGTTATACAGCTGGCAAGGCTGGGTTCACATTGCGTTCCCCCAGTCCGTTTTGACGGACTTCGTAACACCGCTGCATAATGCGGTGAAACGTAGTCCGCTAGCGCCACCATTGACTCCTATGTCTGACATCACTAGCCATGTGCCGTCATTTGAGTGACGGTCGGACCTCTAGACTCTGACTGCAGCGTTTCCGTGTCTGTCACTGCTAGCGCAGATGTAGCTAGCAGATGCTCCATCTGCGTTAGTGATGTGCCAAAGTCAGCACTTGCGTTGCAGCAGACCGTAAACGTATGTGTTGAACGGGCTGCTGTACACATTGTGAACCCAGCCTAATACGGAAAGTGTTCACATCTAATGACATTTTCTTACCAGCTCGCTGTAGTGGTGCAGCAAAAGTAGTGCCGTATGCAACAGTAGGCAGTTCTGTTCTGGAGTTAGACGATGGTGCGGCATCTTGAATTCAACAAGGAAGCTAAATGGTGAAGAGGGGTTGGACCAGGAAATGAACTCATGGGTTTTTTTTTTTTTTTTTTTTTTTCAACCAACTTTATCTGCTGTAAAAAACGCATAAAAAACGCACAAAAAACGCACAAAAAACGCACAAAAAACGCACAAAAAACGCACAAAAAACGCACAAAAAACGTACAAAAAACGCACAAAAAACGCACAAAAAACGCACAAAAAACGCACAAAAAACGCACAAAAAACGCACAAAAAACGCACAAAAAACGCACAAAAAACGCACAAAAAACGCACAAAAAACGCACAAAAAACGCACAAAAAACGCACAAAAAACGCACAAAAAACGCACAAAAAACGCACAAAAAACGCACAAAAACGCACAAAAAACGCACAAAAAACGCACAAAAAACGCATGCGGTTTTCCTGGGAGTGGTGCCAATTTCTCCTCAGGAAAATCTCAGGAAAATTCTGCACAAAAAACCTGACGTGTGCACATAGCCTAACAATGAGGAGGTGGAGGAGTAGCACAGGCTAGTACCCACACACAACCTTCGTCCCATCTATACATGAATGGACTGAGGAGGGGAATGAGGAGAAAGAGATGGAGGAGGAGGAGATATAGTTCAGTCATCAGGGTGGAGACAGGGAAATGTTGGCTGTAGGGACCATGGCACATGTGGCAGACTTTATTGTACCACTGCCTTTCTCCTGACCTTCCCATTACATTAATCTTGTCCAAAGAGAATACTGGTTGTTCACCCTGCTAGACCCATGCTTTAAGGAGAACCTTGCATCTCTCCTGAGGTGGAGAGGTCTACTAAAATGGTGCTATAGCAGAAAGCAATTATGGAAAACGACACCCTCCCCGTGTCTAGGCCCTGATGACAGAGTATTTTTTACACGGAGGGAAAAGTTTTTAAAGATTGTCAAGCAATACCTGGCTGACATAACCAGCGTACTCCATAATTCCTCTGCCATCTTCAGCTATTGGGTCTCAAAGCTCGACACCTGGCATGAGCTATTTCTCTATACCTTTAAGGTGTTGTGCTGTTCTACCATTGGCGTCTTGTCTGAGTGTGTTTTTAGTACCGACAGGCACTTTCCCCTGTCAATCAAAAGTGCTTACAGGCTCACTCTGATAAAAATGAACAGAGCTTGGATTAGCCCCAACTTTTCCACACCACCAGATGACAGCAGCACATAAAGTGTTTTTAGTCTTTAATATTTGAATGAGGCCCACCAGTTGTTGCCTCCAAGGGTCCATGGATAACTGTATTACCCTCCTTATCATTTTTGTAATGGCTTTGCACTGTGTGCAGAGCCTTTATGAGTGTAGAATTGACACAGCTGCGCTTTCTTAAATTTTTTATGAGACACTCCATTTGGTGCCTTCAAGGGTTTATGGATGACCCCGTTTGTAATTGTTTGCAGGCTTTGCACTGTCTTCAGAGCTTTTATGAGTGTAGAAGTACCACAACTACACTTTGTTCACAATATTTGAATGAGGTAGTACAGTTGTTTCCTTTAAGGGTGTATGGATGACTAGTACAGGGTGTATCTGAGTCCCTCTTCCATCATATTTTTGGCAGTTCTTGCTTCCTTCATAAATTACACTGAAATTTCCAATGTTGTAAGAAAAATTTCAATTTTGGTTTACATAGATTATTTTTTTAACCCCTTTCTGACATTCGACGTACTATCCTGTCCATGTGGGCTGGGCCCACATGGCCATGGACGGGATAGTACATCGAAGCCGATAGGCTGCGCACATGGGTGGTGTGCGGCCGATCGGGCCTGGTGTCAGCTGATTCTCACAGCACTTTAACCCCCGGAGCACTGCAATCAAACAAGATCGCAGCGTTCCGGTGGCATAGAGAAGTATAGTGCAGGGAAGAGTTTCCCTGTGTGCTTCCCTCAGACCCTCAGAACAACACGATGTGATCGCATTGTTCTGAGGTTCTTCCTGCCTGCAGACCCCCAGATCCAAGAGGGCTGCGGGGTCCTTCCTGGTCCTGCAGGGAGGTGGCTTCTCAGTGCCTCAGGACCTGAGAAGCCTCCTTCACTGCCTGTAAGATCGCTGATCTGACACAGAGCTGTGCAAAGTGGCAGATCAGCGATCTGACTTTATACATTGATGTCCCACCGCGGGACAATGTAAAAAAGTTAAAAAAATATATTATACTGTGTAGAAATATTTTTTTAAATTCCTAAATAAAGAAAAAAAATTGTTCCAATAAATACATTCCTTCATGTAAATAAAAAAAAAACAATATAAGTACACATATTTAGTATTGCCGTGTCTATAATGACCCGACCTATAAAAGTGTCCCACTAGTTAACCCCTTCAGTGAACACCTTAAAAAAATAAAGGAAAACTGAGGCAGAAAACAATGATTTATCATCATACCGCCGAGCAAAAAGTGGAATAACGCAATCAAAAGGACAGATATAAATATGCATGGTACCACTGAAAACATCATCTTGTCCCGCAAAAATCGAGCCACAATACAGCATCATCAGCGAAAAATTAAAAAAGTTATAGCTCTCTGAATAAAGCAATGCAAAAACAATTATTTTTTATATAAAATAGTTTTTATCGTATAAAAGCGCTAAAACATAAAAAAAGATGCAAATGAGGTATCGCAGTCATCGTACTGACCTGAAGAATAAAACTGATTTATCAATTTTACCACACATGGAACGGTATAAACACCCCACCCAAAAGAAATTCATGAATTGCTGATTTTTGTTCATTCTGCCTCCCAAAAATCGTAATAAAAAGCGATCAAAAATGTCATGTGCCCGAGACTGGTAACAATATAAACTTGAACTTGTCCCACAAAAAACAAGACCCCACATGACTCTGTGGGCCAAAATAAAGAAACATTATAACTCTCAAAATGTGGTGATGCAAAAACTTTTTTGCAATAAAAAGCATCTTGTAGCATGTGACAGCTGCCAAACATAAAAACCCAATATAAAAACCTGCTATATATGGTAAATGAACCCCCCCTTTTATCACCCCCTTAGTTAGGGAAAATAATAAAATTAAAAAATGTATTTATTTCCATTTTCCCATTAGGGTTAGGGCTAATGTTAGGGTTATGGTTGGGGCTAAAGTTAGGGTTAGGGTTGGGGATAAACTTAGGGGTGGGGCTAAAGTTAGGGTTAGGGTTGGGGCTAAAGTTATGGTTAGGGTTGGGGGCTAAAGTTAGGGATAGCATTTGGATTAGGGTTAGGGTAGGAATTACGCTTACGGTTGAAATTAGGGTAAGGGTTGGGATTAGGGTTAGGGGTGTGTCATAGGGGTGTGTCAGGGTTAGGGGCATGGTTAGGCTTATGGTTAGGGCTGGGATTAGGGATAGGGGTGTGTTGGGGTTAGGGGTGTGTTGGGGTTAGGGTTGTGGTTAAGGTTGTGATTAGGGTTAGGGGTGTGATCGGGTTAGGGGTGTTGTTAAAGGTTATGGCTAGGGTTGGGATTAGGGTTAAGGGTGTATTGGGGTTAGGGTTGGAGATAGAATTGGGGGGTTTCCACTGTATAGGCACATCAGGGGCTCTCTAAACGTGACATGTCCTCCGATCTCAATTCCAGCCAATTCTGCATTGAAAAAGTCAAACGGTGCTCCTTCCCTTCCAAGCTCTGCCATGCACCAAAACAGTGGTTCACCCCCACATATGAGGTATCAGCATACTCAGGACAGATTGGATAAACACCTTTTCAGTCTAATTTCTCCTTTTACCCTTAGTTTCCAAAATGATGTCACTTGTGGGGGTTTCTATTGTTTAGGTATATCAGGGGCTCTGCAAATGCAACATGACGCCCGCAGACCATTTAATCAAAGTCTGCATTCCAAAACGTCACTACTTCCCTTCCGAGCCTCGAAGTGTGCCCAAACAGTAGTTTTCTTCCACATAGAGGGTATCAGCATACTCAGGACAAATTTCACAACAAGCTTTGGGGTCCAATTTCTCCTTTTACTCTTGTGAAAATACAAAATTGGAGTTAAAAAATCATTTTTGTAGAAAAAAATGATTTTTTATTTTCTTGGCTCTGCGTTATAAACTTTAGTGAAACACTTGGGGTTCAAAGTTCTCACAAGACATCTAGATAATTTCCTTGGGGATCTAGTTTCCAATAGGGGGTCACTTGTGGGGGGTTTCTACTGTTTGGATACATGAGGGGCTCTGAAAACGCAATGTGACACCTGCAGACCATTCCATCAAAGTCTGCATTCCAAAACGGCACTCTTTCTCTTCTGAGCTCTGCCATGCGCCTAAACTGTGGTTCCCCCCACATATGGGGTATCAGCGTACCCAGGACAAATTGCACAACAATGTTTGGGGTCCAATTTCTCCGGATACCCTTGGGAAAATAAAAAATTGTGGGCTAAAATATCATTTTTGTGGAAAAAAAATGTTTTTTTTATTACAGCTCCACTTTATATACTTCTGTGAAGCACTTGAGGGTACAAAGTGCTCACCACACATCTAGATGAGTTCTTTAGGGGGTCTACTTTCCAAAATAGTGTAACTTTTGGGGGGTTTCCACTGTTTAGGCACATCAGATGCTCTCCAAACGCGACATAGCATCTGATCTCAATTCCAGCCAATTTTGCATAGAAAAGTCAAACCGTGCTCCTTCCCTTTTCCGAACTCTGCCATGCGCCCAAACAGCGCTTTACCCCCACAAGTGGGGTATCAGCGTACTCAGGACAAATTGCACAGCAAGCTTTGAGGTCCAATTTCTCCTGTTACCCTTGGGAAAATAAAAAATTACGGGCAAAAATATAATTTTTTGTGAAAAAAATATGATTTTTTATTTTTGTCTCTACATTATAAACTTCTGTGAAGCACTTGGGGGTTCAAAGTCCTCAACACACATCTATATAAGTTACATATGGGTTCTGCTTTCCAAAATGTTGTCACTTGTGGGGTTGTGGTTAGGGTTGTGTTGGGGTTAGGGTTGTGGTTAGGGGTGTGTTGGGGTTAGGGTTGTGATTAGGGTTATGGCTACAGTTGGGATAAGGGTTAGGGGTGTGTTGGAGTTAGAATTGAGGGATTTCCACTGTTTAGGCACATCAGGGGCTCTCCAAATGTGACATGGCGTCCGATCTCAATTCCAGTCAATTTTGCATTGTCAAATGACGCTCCTTCCCTTCCAAGCTCTGCCATGCGCCAAAACAGTGGTTTACCCCCACATATGGAGTATCAGCGTACTCAGGACAAATTGCACAACAACTTTTTGTGTCCAATTGCTCCTGATACCCTTGGTAAAATAAAGCAAATTGGATCTGAAGTAAATTTTTTGTGAAAAAAGTTAAATGTTCATTTTTTTTAAACATTCCAAAAATTCCTGTGAAGCACCTGAAGGGTTAATGAACTTATTGAATGTTTTTTAGCACCTTGAGGGGTGCGGTTTTTAGAATGGTGTCATTTTAGGGTATTTTCTATCATATAGACCTCTCAAAGCGACTTCAAATGTGATGTGGTCCTTAAAAAAAATGGTGTTGTAAAAATGAGAAATCGCTGGTCAATTTTAACCCTTATAATTCCCTAACAAAAAAAAATTTTGTTCCAAAATTGTGCTCATGTAAAGTAGACATGTGGGAAATGTTACATATTAAGTATTTAGTGTGACATTTCTGTGTGATTTAAGGGCATGAAAATTCAAAGTTGGAAAATTGCGAAATTTTCAAAATGTTTAGCCAAATTTCCATTTTTTTCACAAATAAATGCAAGTCGTATCAAAGAAATTTTTACAACTTTCATGAACTACAATATGTCACGAGAAAACATTGTCAGAATCACCAGAATCCATTGAAGCGTTCCAAAATTATAACCTCATAAAGAGACAGTGGTCAAAATTGTTAAAATTGGCCCGGTCATTAACATGCAAACCACCCTTGGGGGTAAAGGGGATAAATCATGTTTACATTTTGCCTTATATGCAAATCATTGTACAAGAAAGAATGTTTCTTATTTTTTTTTCCTGTAAACTCCAATTTTTCATTGATTTTGCATGTTTTGTTGTCAGTCCTTAAAGTGGAGTAAACATGTGACACCATTGTGCTCTACAGCAATTTGTGAGTCAGAGATGCTTCCAGTGGTCTTCCCTATGCTGTTATCCTTCCATTCAGCACTTTTTCCATTCATTTCAAGATTTCCCAGACCTTCTTGTAGGGTCTGCCAGAAAAATGCTC
Source organism: Ranitomeya imitator (assembly GCF_032444005.1). Classification (NCBI taxonomy): domain Eukaryota; kingdom Metazoa; phylum Chordata; class Amphibia; order Anura; family Dendrobatidae; genus Ranitomeya; species Ranitomeya imitator. The sequence continues at coordinate 546,124,079 of NC_091283.1, read as the reverse complement.
AGATTTCCTATTGACTCTTATATGAAATGAGCATCCGAGAATTAGGAATTGCTGACTTCGAGTGACGAGCATCCGAGCATTTTAATGCTCGATCATCTCTAGTACTTAGTAAACATTGTTTTTGAAAAAACAAACCGAAAAAGCTATCCTACCAAAGACAAGGTGTACCAAATTGGCATGGTACTAGTCTCTAATATTAAATATGGACCATAGTCGGGCCCCACTCCTGACACATGGTGGTAAGGTTTTGATACTAGAAGTTAGGACCATCCCATCTGTCTTAGGTTTGCCTAAATAAAAACTACACAGATAGGACTGAACTGACAAAAACGGCCTGCCATCATTTTTTCTGCCTGAATATAACACCTAAGGTATGCCAAAATTAAAGTTTGCTATGACAGATTACAAGGAAAATAGAATTTTTCACAGTAAACACCCACACATTGAAGTGAGTCATTTCTGATGAAAATGATCAGGTGCTCTTAATATTTTTTATATTCTGATTTTGATATAACTGTCGTATTTTCAGTATGGGATATAAACTATGCATTACAAGTAAATGCTTGGTAGTGATTTAATCAACTAGAGGTAAGTCTAAGGCTCTGCCCACACAGTAGTTACAGGGAATTTGAAGCAAGAATAGTGCAGACATGCACAGCTATTCTTGCAATCAAGGCAGTTAAAATTCAATATACTTTTACAGACTACGCTATAAGTCAATGATGTCCATGAGATGCCATGATACAAATGTGAAGACAACTGTGGTGGTCACAAGGTGATGATTTACTGTGGATCAGTTGTATTCTGTGGGAGAAATAGATAGAAAATGTTCAGTTTTCCTGCTGTGCCACAAAAGTAGATAATAAAGGAATTTTAAAAAGATACAGTACTTACATCATAAATCCACTACTGCTCCAGCTCTGCTGCTCCAGTGCTTCCCACTGGCCTTTGCTTACTTTTTTTCCAGAGATCAAATGCCTTCTACCCATGTGACCTCTGCAGCCAGTCATTGGCCTGCTGCCATGTTCATAGCCTCACTACAACTCAACCTCCAACACTGATTGGCAGCTTTCTGCTTATGCACAGTGTATACAAAAAGCCACCAATCAGTGATGTGGGTGGGTTATACAGAGCTCAGCAATCAAAGAACTGCTACATCTGCAGCAGGTAATACAGTGCTTTTAAACTGTAGCAAGCCTCCAAAGCATGCTGCTCTCAGATGGGGCAGCAAAAATCTGATGAAAGATTCCCTTTAACTCTGAAATCTTGGAGTAATATATATATTAGCAATATTTTCAACTCACATTCCTTGTGACTCTTTTTCCTGGTGTTCAGTATATTTGTCCTCTTGCTCTTCTCTTGAAATTAATTTTATAGATTTATATAAAAATAAAATGATTTATTGTTTCACAGAACTTACTGAAAAATACAATTTATCTAAAACAGATTTCTATAATTGAAAAAGGTTTTTTTTTTTTTATTTGCGCTGAAGTGTATCCTAAATAACCAACAGTGATCCTGGTTTGACGATAGATTGCCCAAATTAACTACTTTGTCAACAAAGAGAAAAACATTTTGTGGATAGACCCGTAATCGTTGCTAGTTCGTATAGGACAATATTATTGCAACCTAGGACAGCGTGTCACCGTAGCACCTCTGGTGGAGTGCTTGCCATGTCCTTTTTAGACAGCTCTCCCATCTTTGATCCTCATCTGATGCTCAACTCTCACCTGTACCTCCAAGTAGCTGCTAGTATGCGGCAGCGGGTATACCCCGGAACACCACCTCGGCAGGCAGGCCAAACCAGGTGAGGGTAGCTGTTGGGTTTCTTTGAGACCTACAGTGATTTTCAAGGGTTTGCCTACCCTTCCATGTAAAGACTGGATATGGCAGACTGTGCGGAAGAAACCAAGATTCAACGGACAGACAAGCGATTTCCAGCACAGCGTTGTGGAGTGCTGAGAGGGCGCAGCGAGGCACATATAGGACCCTGCTGGCCATCCACTGCACCCTGACCTATCTCCAGTTGTCTCGCCCAGTTCTTGCCACTGGGGCTCGATAGGTACGGGTGAGAGAGTGAGGTTGACGACTGTGCAACTCCTCCTCACTTTAATCCAAGTCAAGCGCAAATCATGACTTCAACCACTGCGTATCAAAAGTCCTGTGGCGATGGGAGAGTGGCAAAGCAGGAGGTGTGGACTCACTAGAAGCTGTAGTCACGAACCTGCACGCAGGTGGCCCAGACCGTATGGCCGCTCTCCACTGGACCGAAGCAGCAGTGGAGTTTGGCAGCCTCTTGGGTGTCTGAGCAGTCCTGTTCAGGATCACTCTGCTCACCTCAACCGAAGACGGGGCAAGAAAAGGTGCCTCAAACATAGTCTGCTTCATTTCACCTGGCCAGCCTACCGCAGCTGGCGGGTTTCCCATACAGCGGTCGACACAATAAAGAAAAAGAAAATGATGGTACTCAACCTTGGCACATGGAATGTGAGAACTCTGCTGGATAATACCAAGGCAGACAGATCAGAGAGAAGAACGACATTTGTTGCTCAGGAGCTAGCTCATTACAAGGTTGATATAGCAGCTCTCAGTGAAACATGCCTGGCAGACAAGGGTCAATTGACAGAGCATAGTGGTGGATATACATTCTTCTGGAGTGGTCGGGGCAGCACTGAAAAACGAGAAGGAGGCATGGGATTTGCTATCAAAACTCATTTTGCTCGTAAACTTACCTGGCTTCCGGAGGGCATCAACGACCATCTGATTACATTTCAGCTCCCACTTACAAACAAGAAACACGCAACTCTGATCAGTGCCTATGCTCCCACGATGACTAATCTGGATGACATTAAAGATAAGTTCTACGATGAACTTGACACACTTATTTTAGCAATCCCACAGGCAGACAAGCTCATTATACTTGGAGACTTTAATGCCAGAGTGGGAATAGACCATCAAAACTGGGAAGGGGTCATTAGGAGACACGGCACTGGCAAGTGTAACAGTAATGGCCTGCTGCTCCTCAAGATGTGTGCCACACATGACCTTGTCATCACCAACACTTTATTCCGCTTACCCACACGCAAGTAGACTTCATGGATGCACCCACGCTCGAGGCAATGGCATCTCATTGATTACATCATTGCCAGGAAAAGGGATGAGATGGACTTTAGAGTGACGAAGGCCATGTGCGGTGAAGACTGCTGGACTGACTATCGCCTCATTATGTTTAGGTGCAGGCTCCGCATCCTGCCTGCGAGGAGACCCCAAGGGCAGAAAACGACAAAGAGGCTGAATATCTATAAGCAAAATAAAAGAATTGCAAGGGAATTTGCCAATGACCTTGATGGCAGACTGTTAAATATACTACAGGCAGAGGAGATTGGCGTTGAGGAACAGTGGACAATTCTGAGAGATGCTGTTGATAACACTGCTCTGGAGCATCTCGGATCAGCAGCCAGAAATAATCAAGACTGGTTCAATGAAAACGACGAGGAAATAAAGACACTCCTAGAAGAGAAACATCAGCGGTATAAGGTGTATCAAAATGACCCCACGTCGTTAGCTAAGAAAGGTGCCTTTACCAACATAAAAAGAAAGGTACAAATCAAGCTACGCGAGATGCAGGATATCTGGTTTAGCAAGAAGGCTGATGAAATTCAGGGCTATGCAGATACCCATGACCAGAAACGCTTCTATGATGCGCTCAAAGCTGTATATGGACCCCAGTCATCAAGTTCTTCATCTCTGCTTAACATAGATGGAACTAAGCTGCTGACATAAAGGAAACAAATACTGGAACGGAGGGCTGAGCACTTTAATAATTTTCTTAATCGCCCTGCCAATATCAATGATGAAGCTATTGCTCCCCTGCCCCAGGTAGAAATCAACAAGGAGCTTGATGTTCTTCCAAGTGGAGATGAAGTCAGGAAAGCAGTAAAACAACTTTCTTGTGGAAAAGCACCCGGAAATGATGCTATACCTGCTGAGGTATATAAAGCTGGCGGCCCTGTTCTGATGCAAACGGTGACCAAACTATTCCAATATATGTGGACAAAGGAACAGGTTCCACAACAGATGAAAGATGCCAGCATAATTCACATATACAAGAGGAAAGGTAATTGCCAATCTTGTGACAACCATCGAGGCATCTCCCTTCTGTCCACTGCAGGCAAGATATTGGCTCGTCTCTTGCTCAGCCGCCTTTTACATCACCTTGAGCAAGGACTATTACCCGAAAGCCAGTGTGGTTTCCATGCTAAACGTGGAACAGTAGATATGGTCTTTTCAGCACGTCAATGGAGCGCCCCCAGACGCAGGGCCGCGGGTTACTCGGTACCGGTCCTCTCTGTCTCGGTTCTAGGGTTGTCACGGTGGCTGAACCCGGTCCGTGACCCTGCTAAGGGACGTCCAATGAAAGGGGTGATGAAAGTCAGCTAAGGTTTCGTGACGCCACCTGTGGTACTCGGTCAGGGTGACCAACGCTGCTTGGGGTCCACTGGGGTGATGTGATGGCAGCTAGATGGTATACCTTCCCACAGGTGAAGTATATCCCCAGGGCTTCCCAGTAGTGTAGGTGGCGATGGTGTGAGGTGCAGTCAATAACGAGGACACAGGGTTGCAGTCTTTTTACCTTTTACTGAAGACTTCGGGATCCGCAATCCAGAGCACTGTTAACAGGGCTGGCTGAGACCAGCCGGTCCGAAGGCACATCCAGAGTTACCTTTGCAGGTGGAAATCGTTGCCTACCACTAGCGCCTGTGTGTTGTAGTTCTTCCCTGCTGAGCATTCGGGATAGTTCTCACAACTTCTGTTCTCGTTCTTTCTCTTTCTCTCTCTCCCCGTCCCCCAAGTTTATCTGGATAGGATGCACCCGTTTGACGGGAAGGCTCGGAGCTATTCTGGGACCCTAGCGACGCCCCTCTCCACGCTTGCCCCCTATGTCTGCTTAGGTGATATATGGTAGACAGCCAACCTATAATTAACTGTCCTGCGGTATTTTAAGTAAGGCATAGAGTCAGTTTCTTCCTCGGTGTTCCGGTCACCAGCTACGCGCCTCAGTAGGAAGTTGCCGTTCTCGGGGCACGACTCCTACTGGCTCTCCTTTGTGCTTGATCTTGTTTTTCACTTTCCACAATATCCTTCTCTTCGTGTCCTTTCTAAGGATACCGCCGCAAGGTTAGTTCTGCTAGGCCCCTGTCAGGAACCCACCCCTAACAGGTCCTCCCTGGAGCTCTCCCAGGCTGCGTTCTCCCCTAACTTCCCATCCAACTCCTAGTTTTACCAGTGTGAGGAGTGGCCTAATACATAGTGCCTTTTGCTCCCCCTAGTGGCCGGAGAGTGAAGTGTAATGTGTGCTGTGATACCTGGTCAGATGAACTCCTTTAGTGCAATCAGACATAACATCACCCTCCTTAGCGGCAGAGTGACATTACTGCAACAACCAGGTCTCTGGGGCGCTGCATCAACTTCAAGAAAAGTTCCAGGAGCAACACCGTGACCTTTATGTAACTTTTGTTTATTTGACCAAGGCTTTTGACACAGTCAGTAGAGACGGCCTGTGGAAGATCATGGCAAAATTCGGCTGCCCGAGCAAGTTCATCTCAGTCATCCGGCAGTTCCATGATGGCATGATGGTGAAGGTTCTCAACGATGGAGACGTATCTGAGGCTTTCCCAGTAATACGGCATAAAACAAGGCTGTGTGCTTGCTCCAACCCTGTTCAGTATGCTGTTCTCAGCAATGTTAAGTGATGCCTTTAACAACTGTGAAGATGGAATCCAGGTTAGGTATAGGACTGATGACAAGATATTCAACCCAAAACGCCTGAAGGCGGTTACGAAAGTGCATGAGACTTATCCGTGAATTACTATTTGCTGATGACTGTGCACTTAACACTAGCACGGAACAGCAGATGCAGCATGAAATGGACAGTATTTCACAAGCCTGCAACAGTTTTGGTCTCGAGATCAACATTAGAAAAACAGAAGTCATGTATCAATCGGTTCCAGGAAAACTGTACAAGGAGCCACGTATCACAGTGAAGGAGCAAAACCTCAAAGCAGTCGATAACTTCACCTACTTAGGCAGCACACTTTCCCGTGAAGTAACCATAGACGCTGAGGTTAATAACAGAATCGCCAAAGCCAGTGCCGCCTTCGGGAGACTGCGTAAGAACGTCTGGGAACAAAGGGGACTCAGCCTTACCACCAAGCTGAAGGTCTACTGCACGGTGGTCCTCACCACACTTCTCTTTGCTAGCGAGACCTGGACAGTGTACAGCCGGCATGCTAAACAGCTTAACCCCTTTCTGACATCAGACGTACTATCCCATCGAGGTGGGGTGGGCCCCTATGACCACTGACGGGATAGTACGTCATATGCGATCGGCAGCGCTCACGGGGGGAGCGCCGCCGATCGCGGCCGGGTGTCAGCTGCTTATCGCAGCTGACATCCGGCACTATGTGCCAGGAGCGGTCACGGACCACCCCCGGCACATTAACCCCCGGCACACCGCGATCAAAGATGATCGCGATGTGCCGGCGGTACAGGGAAGCTTCCCGCAAGGAGGGGGCTCCCTGCGGGCTTCCCTGAGCCCCCCGCAGCAACGCGATGTGATCGCGTTGCTGCGAGGGTCTTACCTCCCTCCCTGCCTGCTCCAGCCCCAGATGCAAGATGGCCGCGGATCCGGGTCCTGCAGGGAGGGAGGTGGCTTCACAGAGCCTGCTCAGAGCAGGCACTGTGAAGCCTGCAGCGCTGCAAGTCAGATCAGTGATCTGACAGAGTGCTATGCAAACTTTCAGATCATTGATCTGTGATGTCCCCCCCTGGGACAAAATAAAAAAGTTAAAAAAAAATTCCAAATGTGTAAAAAAAAAAAAAAAAAAAATATTTCTAAATAATGAAAAAAAAAAAATATTATTCCCATAAATACATTTCTTCATCTAAATAAAAAAAAAAAAAACAATAAAAGTACACATATTTAGTATCGCCGCATCCGTAACGACCCACTAGTTAACCCCTTCAGTAAACACCGTAAGAAAAAAAAAAACGAGGCAAAAAACAACGCTTTATTATCATACCGCCGAACTAAAAGTAGAATAACACGCGATCAAACAGACAGATATAAATAACCATGGTACCGCTGAAAGCGTCATCTTGTCCCGCAAAAAACGAGCCACCATAGAGCATCATCAGCAAAAAAATAAAAAAGTTATAGTCCTGAGAATAAAGCGATGAAAAAATAATTATTTTTTCTGTAAAATAGTTTTTATCGTATAAAAGCGCCAAAACATAAAAAAATTATATAAATGAGGTGTCGCTGTAATGGTACTGACCCGAAGAATAAAACTGCTTTATCAATTTTGCCAAACGCGGAACGGTATAAATGCCTCCCCCAAAAGAAATTCATGAATAGCTGGTTTTTGGTCATTCTTCCTCACAAAAATCGGAATAAAAAGTGATCAAAAATGTCACGTGCCCGAAAATGTTACCAATAAAAATGTCAACTCGTCCCGCAAAAAACAAGACCTCACATGACTGTGGACCAAAATATGGAAAAATTATAGCTCTCAAAATGTGGTAACGCAAAAAATATTTTTTGCAATAAAAAGCGTCTTTCAGTGTGTGACGGCTGCCAATCATAAAAATCCGCTAAAAAATTCGCTATAAGAGTAAATCAAACCCCTTCATCACCACCTTAGTTAGGGAAAAATTAAAAAAATGTATTTATTTCCATTTTCCCATTAGGGCTAGGGTTAGGGTTAGGGCTAGGGTTAGGGTTAGGGTTATGGTTAGGGCTAGGGTTAGGGCTAGGGTTAGGGCTAGGGTTAGGGTTGGGGCTACAGTTAGGGTTGGGGCTAAAGTTAGGGTTAGGGTTTAGATTACATTTACAGTTGGGAATAGGGTTGGGATTAGGGTTAGGGGTGTGTCAGGGTTAGAGGTGTGGTTAGGGTTACCGTTGGAATTAGGGTTAGGGGTGTGTTTGGATTAGGGTTTCAGTTATAATTGGGGGTTTCCACGGTTTAGGCACATCAGGGGCTCTCCAAACACGACATGGCATCCGATCTCAATTCCAGCCAATTCTGCGTTGAAAAAGTAAAACAGTGCTCCTTCCCTTCCGAGCTCTCCCGTGTGCCCAAACAGGGGTTTAATAATTTTTGTGGGGAAAAAAAAAGATTTTTTTATTTTCACGGCTCTGCATTATGAACTGTAGTGAAACACTTGGGGGTTCAAAGTTCTCACAACACATCTAGATGAGTTCCCTGGGGGGTCTAGTTTCCAATATGGGGTCACTTGTGGGGGGTTTCTACTGTTTAGGTACATTAGGGGCTCTGCAAACGCAATGTGATGCCTGCAGACCATTCCATCTAAGTCTGCATTCCAAATGGCACTCCTTCCCTTCCGAGCCCTCCCATGCACCCAAACGGTGGTTCCCCCCACATATGGGGTATCAGCGTACTCAGGACAAATTGTACAACAACTTTTGGGGTCCAATTTCTCCTGTTACCCTCGGGAAAATACAAAACTGGGGGCTAAAAAATAATTTTTGTGAAAAAATATGATTTTTTATTTTTACGGTTCTGCATTATAAACTTCTGTGAAGCACTTGGTGGGTCAAAGTGCTCACCACACCTCTAGATAAGTTCCTTAGGGGGTCTACTTTCCAAAATGGTGTCACTTGTGGGGGGTTTCAATGTTTAGGCACATCAGGGGCTCTCCAAACGTAACTTGGTGTCCCATCTCAATTCCAGTCAATTTTGCATTGAAAAGTCAAACGGCGCTCCTTTGCTTCCGAGCTCTGTCATGCGCCCAAACAGTGGTTTACCCCAACATATGGGGTATCGGTGTACTCAGGACAAATTGTACAACAACTTTTGGGGTCCATTTTCTCCTGTTACCCTTGGTAAAATAAAACAAATTGGAGCTGAAGAAAATTTTTTGTGCAAAAAAGTTAAATGTTCATTTTTATTTAAACATTCCAAAAATTCCTGTGAAGCACCAGAAGGGTTAATAAACTTCTTGAATATGGTTTTGAGCATCTTGAGGGATGCAGTTTTTAGAATGGTGTCACACTTGGGTATTTTCTTTCATATAGACCCCTCAAAATGACTTCAAATGAGATGTGGTCCCTAAAAAAAAATGGTGTTGTAAAAATGAGAAATTGCTGGTCAACTTTTAACCCTTATAACTCCCTAACAAAAAAAAATTTTGGTTACAAAATTGTGCTGATGTAAAGTAGACATGTGGGAAATGTTACTTATTAAGTATTTTGTGTGAAATATCTCTGATTTAATTGCATAAAAATTCAAATTTGGAAAATTGCGAAATTTTCATAATTTTCGCCAAATTTCTGTTTTTTTCACAAATAAACGCAGGTAATATCAACGAAATGTTACTACTGCCATGAAGTACAATATGTCACGAGAAAACAATGTCAGAATCACTGGGATCCGTTGAAGCGTTCCAGAGTTATAACCTCATAAAGGGACAGTGGTCAGAATTGTAAAAATTGGCCCGGTCATTAACGTGCAAACCACCCTTGGGGGTAAAGGGGTTAATCATTTCCACATGAGTTGCCTCTGCAGACTCCTCCACATCAGGTGGCAAGACAATGTCCTGGACACGGCAATTCTGGAACAAACTGGGCTCTGCAGTTGGGAGATTTATATGACCAGGGGGTTTTTATGTCCTTTGAACAACTACAAGATAAATATGACCTTCCAAGATCTCAATTTTTTCGATACCTGCAACTCAGATCTGCCGTTCAGTCATTTGTCAGGAATGAGGGGATGAACCGTAACATCTCCTCTTTGCCTCTGATAGGTATTCTTAAGTCCCAGGGCCCTCAAGGTCTTATCTCGTCCCTATATACATATCTGTTATCAGCGGGAACGAACTCTGTTGTGGATTCGGTGAGAGGCAAATGGGAGGGGCTTTTTCCTGATATGCAAAGTGAGGAATGGGAGGATATTTTGGAATCACCCCTCAGAGTCTCCCCATCAGCCAATAATAAGATGACCCAATTATATATAATCCACCAGTCATATTTGACTCCATTGAGACTTTGTCGGATGGGTCGATACTCGACGTCGGAATGTTTGCGTTGCCACTCACCTGACGCTGATTTTGCACACATGATATGGCAGTGCCCCATAATCTCTCATTACTGGAAGGAGGTGACGTCATTATTAGCTTCAATACTATCAATTCCAATTCCTCTTGAACCCTTAATTTGCCTGTTTGGAGTGTGGGACGAGGAGGCCTGGGAACACTATACGGGGATTTTTCTACGAGAAACACTTTTCTTGGCAAGGAAGTTGCTAGCTATGCGGTGGATGGGGAATTCACCCCCCTCCGTTAGGTCCTGGATTGAACTGGTGAATACGGTCGTCCCCTATGAGCGTACTCTTTACCAAAATAGGGGCTGCCCGTATAAGTTCAGTAAAATTTGGGATAGATGGAATGCCTTCCATCTCACTCTGTGACCTGATTAAATGGGAGAAATGTGGTTTACCTGGTCCTTTGAGCTGTAAATATTGCGCAATGGGAAAAGAACAAGATAAATAATGTATTTGGCTTTGGTCAAGTGGCGGTGTAGAAGCTTTGGAGGTTTAGTTGGGTTGTAGTTTAAGAACCCTATGTTCTGACTGTTTTTCTAAAAGTAAAATGATTGACACATGTATGTTCTGTCCTTTCCAATCCCTGTAATGTAATCATGCAGATTAATGACAAGGACAAATATGTATGCTGTAATTTTATTCTATGTTTAATAAATAAACGAATTTAAAAAAACTGGGCTCTGCAGCGTTTACACTCTCCTGCTGAAAGTCCAAGCCAGGTGGGCTGGACATGTGGTCAGAATGCCTGACAGCCGATTACCGAAACAACTGCTGTATGGAGAACTGTGCCAAGGAAAGCAAGCATTTGGGGGGCAGAAGAAGCGCTATAAAGACTGCCTTAAGGTGTCTCTCAAAAACCTGGAAGTCAACACCAATGAATGTGAAGAACTTGCCCTGGATCGTCCAGGTTGGCGGGGCAGAATCACCTCAGGAGCACGTGCAGCAGAAGATAGGAAAATCTGTGACGCAAAAAGAAAGCGCGCTGTACGCAAGGCACATGTAGAATCTGGTGTACTGACCACATCTGCTTCCTTATGTCAAGAATGGGGGCGAACCTTCAGGGCCCGGATTGGACTCATCAGCCACCTCCGGACCCATAACTACTAATTCTCTTCTAACCCTGAATCATTGTCATCTTCGAAAACGAAGGACGAACATTATATGGTGCGCTGCTGACTGAAACTAATTTAATCTATGTACCTTAAGCAGCAGATCAGGGCTTAAATGAATAAGAAAAGAAAAGAAAAGAATGTCCAGCTTCACTGAATCCGTAAAAAAGAGTTTTCTTTATTCACAAACTTTGAACATAGAGGATACAGACTTCAGCACGAACCATATGGGTAAGAATCTCAACGCGTTTCTGGAGACTAAGCTCTCTTAATCATGGTTGTCATGATTAAGGGAGCTTAGTCTCCAGAAATGCGTTGAGATTCTTACCCATATGTTTCGTGCTGAAGTCTGTATCCTCTATGTTCAAAGTTTGTGAATAAAGAAAACTCTTTTTTATGGATTCGGTGAAGCTGGACATTCTTTTCTTTTTTGGACTTTATACGCCTGGACACAGCGGGTCCGTGCTCCCGAAGATTGGTTTATGCATCACGGGTAAGCTGGCTTATTTTTCTTCTCAAATGAATAAATCGATGGAGCCACTTAAGCTATAGGCAGTAATACCTTGTATCCATCAGATACGTCCAGGAGACTGGTATCTGTGGTGTCCACATGGAGTCAGATCCTTCCGTAGTGTGGGACCAGTGTTGTCTATGAAAAGACTGAATATCCTGGGACGCTGTCCCGGCCGCTGACTGACATCCCTCGGTATCCTTAGCACGCATTTAGCAGGAGCCAAATACCGCTGTATATACCAATAAGGTACACTAAAAGGCTGTTGAGGCAGCAAAGCAGACAGGTCAGTCATGAGGTTTTATTTTTTTAACCTTTTACTGGCTCTATATGGTCAGCAAATTGGGGACTAAATGGCCTCTGTATTGTTGAATTTGCAAGCAGCTCTGACATGGTTATGGCTGCACATATTGTGCATCCTTGAACTTAGGTTTATTTGTTGTCTTTCCTTTCTCACCATATAGTATTTATTTATTTAATTTTATCCTGTTTTGTTCACATTAATAATCCCATGCTAAGCACCATTTTTTTTATTTCTGGGAACTAACTCTATACATCCAAGCAGGGCCTGGACGAGGGGTAGGCAGGAGATCGTGCCCTAGGTAGATACATACCCTGTCTACCCCTTGTCCAGGCCCTGCCAAGGAGGGCACACTTTGAAAAAAAATTGCTGAATGTCTGCAGTCACCCAGCATCTTCCTGCGGCCACAGACATTTAGCACATTGGGGGTAACTGACACCACTCACCCCTCTCTTTGCCTGCGTGTAGTGTGAATATAAAAATGGATATTTTGAGTCTATATTGAAATATGCAGAATGCATTCAGACCATGAGAGAGCAGCATTGCTGGTCATACATTTACAGCATAATGACATAATCTTGAAAACTGTTTACTTATTGTCTGAAAGCTTTTAACTCACAAACAGTTCTATGTTTCTCTATGTTTGTTGTTTTTTATTGTAAAACATGACGGTTTATATAACCTCTGTCTGTGGTGGATTTATCTAACCCTTGTGGGCTTTTACATTCTATGGGTTTATTGCCCCATGTCTGTGTTTGCATGGTATCTCTGTTTCATCTTATCCCAAAAGTTGGCCACTGGAGGGCAGAGGCTGAAACCAGAGTTACACATAGTGTAAATCACTATATAAGGCCAGAGAAACATGACTAAGATAGAAGCAGAAACTTGGGTACCTGTACTTATACAGAGGAGGGGAATAAACAGAAGGGCTGTGCATTTGGAGGGAATAAAATGAGGGGCTATGCAGAGGGGGAATAAACAGAGGGACGTTACTGATGGACGAATAAACTAAGGGGTTGTGCACAGGGGGTATATAATGAGAGTCTGTGCAGGGGGTCATAAAATGAGGGACTTTGCTGGGGGCATGAAATGAGGGAATGTGCGTTTGGGCCATGAAATGAGGGTCTGTGAAGTGAGGACAGCAAAGTACATGAGGAACTATGGTTACCATACTGTATATGGGGCTGTAAAGGTCATTATACTGAGGGCTGTGATGACTATACTGGATAGGGGACTGTGGTGAATATCATACTGTTTTACTGTTTAGAGTGTTTGTGGGCCGAAATACTGTATGGGGTTGTGTTGGGGCCATCATAATATACATGGGGGCTGTTTTGAACATCATACTACTTATGGGGTTCTGTGGTGGAAATCATGCTATATATGGGGACTGTGGTAGTGACCATACTATATATTGGAGAGTTGATGTGGAAATCTTATATATGGGTGACTGTGGAGCTGAACAGTGTGAGGTGTGGTTACAGTTTTAAAAAGGCAGCGTGGTGGGCAGTATGACAGCATAGTGTGAAAAGGGGCACAGAATGGATATGGAGAGGGGACAGCTTGAAATGGAGTCACAATATGGAGAGGGGTTAGCATGGTGGAGGAATAGTTTGGAGATATAGAAAGTGTAGTGGAAAATTAGAAAGGGCATAGCCGTAGTATAGGCCATGGTTCATAAGGGCATGATGGTGTGGCAGTTATAGCTCATAATGGTAGACATTTTGGAGGTCACATAGCATAGGAGGTTTATTTAGATAATATGAAAAGATATTTTTATGCAGATTTTTATGCAGAGGGCATTTTAATGACACTGTTATTTTTAAGAGCACTGTGTCGGGATGTGCTGCAACAGACCGGAGAAGAAGGAGGTTTGCAGAGACTAGTGAAAAGTCATCATAGCATCTAGTCAAAATGAAGATGAAAAGAAACAGATGACTCCAGAGAAGATGTACCGTAATCTATAAGGTACCTGGATGTAAATGTTTATTTGTGATACTGACTAATTCTCATCAGCACTGTGGTTCCTGGATGGTTCATAGTCTGAAGATGGCTGAATAACTCCCAGTATTTCCTTACCATTGTTAAGGACATACTGGGAGTTGTAGGGTTGTAGGTTCATGCGATACAACTGTTTATGGAGCTGACTTGATATTAAAATTGATCATTGTACTAAGCTTGGTTTTTGTATTCAAGTACTCTTGGCCAGAGGTGTCAAACTGCATTCCTCAAGGGCCGCAAACAGGTCATGTTTTCAGGATTTCCTTGTATTGCACAAGGTGCTGGAATCATTCTGTGCAGGTGACTAAATTATCACCTGTGCAATACAAGGAAATCCTGAAAACATGACCTGTTTGCTGCCCTCGAGGAATGCAGTTTGACACCTCTGCTCTTGGTTCTGGTCTTGTATTCATGTTGTTCTTGTGGTTCTGGTTATGTATTCATGTACTGATGGAGGTTCTGGTGATCTGTTAATTTACTGATGGTAGTTCTCGTGATATTATCAAGTACTGATTATGGGTCTGTTGATGTATTCATGTACTGATAGTGGATCTAGTGATGCATTCATGCACTAATGGTGGATCTGGTGACATATTCATGTACTGATGGTGGTTCTTGTGACGAATTCATGTAATGATAGTGGTTCTGGTGACATTCATCTACTGATGGTGGTTCTGGTAATGTATTTATTTACTGATATTTCTATTACTTTCCTGTGCTGATGGTAGCTCTGGTGATCTAATTATGTACTGCTGATGATTTTGGTTTCAAATTCATGTACTGATGATGGTTTTGGTGATGATAATATCACCAGAATCATCATCATTACAGGAATACAACATCAGAACAAACATCACTATATGCATTTGTCACCAGAACCAGAATAAATCACTAGAACCACCATCAGTTTTGAGCAAGCTGTATTTGACACATGATGGATGCAAAACCCATCAGATGTATCCCTTTATTTATAATGGGGTCTGTGTATTTTCAGTGCAGTGTGTTATTAAACAGCTGTTGGCTACCATCAGTTAGCAACCGTTTATCCATCGGCATAGATATGTTACATCATTTGGACATTACTATGGCTGTGTTTGCTTTTACCCATTTATGACCTTGAACATATCCATACGTACAGGATGGCAAGTACTTACCGATCTTAGGCATTTGGATACGTCCAGGTGACTTTGCCCACGTTGGAGCAGTGTGCACATGATCGCCACATGGTGTTCAGCAGACATAACAGCTATCACCTGGCATTCACTGCAGGAGCAGTGTCAGCATTGTTCCCCTCAGTTTAAACCCTCCAAATGCTGCAATTTAGAAGGCAGGCAGACGGATTGGGTTCCCTCTGTTCTCCAATTAGCTCTGCTGTTCTGGCATCTCAGGGGCTCCCTAGTGGGTCATAGCAGCTGCAAACCATAACAGTAAAATCTGTACTAAATTATGGCGCTCCTTCCCTTCTGAGTTTTGCACTGTGCCTCAAAAGTAGTTCCCGATTACATGTAGGCCATTGGTGTACTACTCAGGTGCAATTGCACAACAATCTGAGAGGTCCATTTTTTCTTATTAGTCCTTATAAAAATTAAAATATTGGGGCTAAAACAAGATTTAAGGAGTAAAAATGTAATTATTCTTTTTTCACCTCCCAAAGGTATACATTTTTGTGAGGCACATATGGCGTCAACATGCTCACTGCGCCCTTACATTAATTCATTGAGAGGTGTAGTTTCTAAAATGATATCACTTTTTTATTTGCTGTCCTGACTCCTGGCACCTCAGGGGCTCTGTCAATGTGACATGGCACCCTCAAACCATTCTAGCAAAATCTGAACTCCAGTATCGTGCCTTTTTCCATTTTTGAGCTTTTCACCTCAAAAGTAGTTTTTGACCACATAAGAGGTATTGGTGTACTCAGGAAAAATTGTACAACAAATGATATGGTGCAATTTCTCCTGTTACTCTTGTGAACATAAAAAGTTTGGAATGAAAGGACATTTTTGTGGGAAAAAATTGATTTATTTTCACAGCTTAATGTTATAAACTTCTGTGAACCACTTGGGGGTTCAATGTGCTCACCACACATCTAGATACATTTCTTGAGGGGTCTAGTTTCCAAAATGCTGTCACTTTTGGGAGGTTTCCCCTGTGTAAGCACATACGGGCTCTGCAAATGTGACATTGCATTTGCTAATGATTCCAGAAAATTTTGCATTCAAAAAGTCGAGTGGCGCTCCTTCCGTTCCATGCCCTGACTTGCGTGAAAACAGTAGTTTTTCCCCACATGTGGGGTGAAGGGATACTCAGGGCAAATTGCACAGCACTCTGTAAGGTGCAATTTCTCCTGTTACCCTTGTGAAAAAAATTGGGGCTCAAAGGACATTTTTGTGGGAATTTTTTTTTTTCACAGTTCAACATTGAAAACTTCTGTGAAGCACCTAGGGATTAAAGGTGCTTATCACACATCTTGATACATTACTTGAAGGGTCTAGTTTCCAATAGGGGGTCACTTGTGGGGGGTGCAACATTGCCTCTCCAAATGAGACATGGTCTCCACTAATGATTCCAGCAAATTTTGCGTTAAAAAGTCAATCGGTGCTCCTTCATTTCCCAGCCTTGCCGTGCGCCCAAACAGTAGTTGCCGCTCATATATGGGGTATTGACATTCACAGGAAAAATTTCTCAACAAATTATATTAACCAAAAATAAAAAAAAGTGGCGGCTAAAGTGGCGGCTAAAGTAAAATTTTTGTGAAAGTAAGTTAAATGTTTATTCTTTACTTACGCATTCCATTAATTTTTGTGAAGCACCTGAAGGGTTAATAAACTTTTTGAATTTAGTTTTGAGGGGTTCAGTCTTTAGAATGGTGTCACTTTTGGGTATTTTCTGTCATATAGACCCTTCAAAATCACTTTAAATGTGATATGGTCCCTAAAAAATGGTTTTGTAAATTTTGTTGGAAAAATGAGAAATTGCTGGTCAAATTTTAACTTTTCTAACTTCATAACAAAAAATAATTATGTTTCAGACATTGTGCTCATGTAAAGTAGACACGTGGGAAATGTTATTTATTAACTATTTTGTGTGTCATATCTTTCTGGTTTAGGGGTAGAAAAATCAAAAGGTTTAAATTGCAATGTTTGCCATTTTTTCGACAAATTTCAAATTTTTTCACAATGAAATGAAAGTCATATTGAACAAATTATATGACAATCATAAAGCATAATACGTCACAAAACACTTTCTCAGAATCAGTTGCATCCGTTGAAGCGTTTCAGATTAAATTGACACTGGTCACAATTGTAAAATTTGGCCTGCTCATGAAGGTGAAACAGGCTTGGGGGTGAAGGGGTTAAAACATTCAAAAGGGTTTCAACACAGTCCTAGGAGACATCAGAGGCATGTCTTTTTCAGATAATTAGAGGCTTTACAGTATTAATATTCACGGCAAATCAAATTAACTCAATATATTGAATTTAAATGTCAGAATATGCAATAATAGTTGTAATAGATGTACCGTATTAATACTACAATTAAAATATATAGACATCATATAATACTATACTGCATATATTATTTTGCTGTATTAGTATATTATTGAAATGTACAATGCCTTGAAAAAATATATTCATGCCCTATGAACTTGACCACAATTTTTCAGTTTTTACCGACAAATATATTCATGCCCTATGAACTTGACCACAATTTTTCACTTTTCAACGACAAATAGAAATGTATTTTATTGAGATTTTGTGAGGTATACCAACACAAAGTAAAAAGTGTGTGTGAAATGTAAAGAAAATTATATATGGTTTTCTAAATATTTTAAAAAAATATAAATCTGATGAACGTTGGATCAACTCCAAAATGCGTAATACAACAAAAACTCTTCATCTACCTTACTTTGGATATCCTTTATTCACTGGCAGTGCACGGAATATTCCACAAGTTTTTTTCTGATTTTCAAACATTCTCTCAGTTTTAGGCCTCATTCGGACTTCAATTTTTTTCACCTATGTCAGTTTCAGCAGTGATTTTCCTCAGAGTTTGGCCTGAATTTATCTCTCTCCTTGCTACACTCTTGCTTCCGCTCTTTGCAGACCCCTTCACTGGCTCCCAATTTCCCACCGTATCCAGTTCAAACTCCTAACACTGACCTATAAAGCAGTCCATAACCTTTCTCCTCGGTATATTTCCGTACTAATCTCTCAATATCTTCCCTCACGTAATCTCCGCTCCTCCCAAGACCTCCTCCTCTCCTCCACGCTTATTCGTTCCTCACCCAATCGCCTCCTAGACTTCTCCCGAATATCCTCCATCCTCTGGAATTCTGTGCCCCAACACGTCCGACTATCAACCACATTCGGATCCTTCAAGTGAAACCTGAAAACCCATCTCTTCAAAGAAGCTTACAACCTGTAATGATCACACGGCCACCTCAACACCATCGGAGCTACTGCAACCCCTGGCCTACTGTCTACTTCTCCATAATCATGTAGAATTTAAGCCCACAAGGGCAGGGTTCTCGTCCCTCTGTATCAGTCTGTCATTGTTAGTTTGTTTACTGTAAGTGATATTTGTATTTTGATGTAACCACGTTCTCATGTACAGCACCATGGAATTAATGGTGCTATAGAAATAAATAATAATAATAATAATATGATCCAAGTTCCATCAGTTTTTCTTGTGCATGAAAAGAAAAGATTCTTTTCACTCCATGAAAAGCGAACCACACTTGGAAGGCATCCGAGTGCGGTAAGCTTTTTCATGGACCAATTGACTTGCATTGCTGATTTTGATATGACAAAATCAGGAAAAGCATCCTCAATTTTGCGCGGATCGGTCGGTATGCAGAAAATCACAGACGTGAATAACAAGATTCACTATTAGGCTGTGTGCACACATTGCTGATTTTTCGCGTTTTTTTCGCATTCATTTAGAATGCATTCCGCAATTTTTGTGCACATGATGCGTTTTTTTCCGCGAAAAAATGCATCGCGGTTAAAAACACAGCATGTTCATTAACCCCTTCACCCCCGGAGCTTTTTCCGCTTTTTCATTTTCGTTTTTTGCTCCCCTCCTTCCCAGAGCCATAACTTTTTTATTTTTCCTTCAATATGGCCATGTGAGGGCTTATTTTTTGCGGGACGAGATGTACTTTTGAACCATACCATTGATTTTACCATGCCATGTAACAGAAAACGGGAAAAAAATTCCAAGTGTGATGAAATTGCAAAAAAAGTGCAATCTCACACTTGTTTTTTGTTTGGCTTTTTTGCTAGGTTCACTAAATGCTAAAACTAACCTACCATTATGATTCTCCAGGTCATTACGAGTTCATAGACACCAAACATGTCTAGGTTATTTTTTATCTAAGTGGTGAAAAAAATTTCCACATTTTGCTAAAAAAAAAAAAAAAAAATTGCGCGATTTTCCGATACCCGTAGCGTCTCCAATTTTCGCGATCTGGGGTCAGGTGAGGGCTTATTTTTTGCGTGCCGAGCTGGCGTTTTTAATGATACCATTTTGATGTAGATACGTTCTTTTGATCGCCCGTTATTGCATTTTAATGCAATGTCACGGCGACCAAAAAAAACGTAATTTTGGCGTTTTGATTTTTTTTCTCGTTACGTCATTTAGCGGTCAGGTTAATCCTTTGTTTTTATTGATAGATCGGGCGATTCTGAACGCGGCGATACCAAATATGTGTATGTTTGATTTTTTTTTTATTGTTTTATTTTGATTGGGGCGAAAGGGGGGTGATTTGAACTTTTATATATTTTTTATTTTTTTTATATTTTTAATCACTTTTTTTTTTAATTTTAGCATGCTTCAATAGCCTCCATGGGAGGCTAGAAGCATGCATAACTCGATCGGCTCTGCTACATAGAGGTGAAGTACAGATCACCTCTATGTAGCAGAAATGCAGGGTTGCTTTGAACGCCGACCACAGGGTGGCGCTCAAAGCAATCGGCCATCAACAACCATAGAGGTCTCAATGAGACCTCTGGTTGTTATGGCGATGCACTGCTGACCCCCGATCATGTGACGGGGGTCAGCAGTGCGAGTAGTTAATGAGCGCGGGTGGATCGCGATTCCGCTCGCGCTCATTGCGCGCACATGTCAGCTGTACAAAACAGCTGACATGTCGCGGCTTTGAGGTGGGCTCACCGCCGGAGCCCACCTCAAAGCAGGGGATCTGCCAGCTGACGTACTATTCCGTCAGCTGGCAGAAAGTGGTTAAGGCTACGTTCACATTCGCGTCTTTGGACGCAGCGTCGTCGCCGCAAAACAACGCATGCGTCATGCGTCCCTATCTTTAACATTGGGGATGCATGGACATGCGTTGTCATGCGTTTTGGTGCGTTTTGCGAACCATGCGTCGTTTTGGCGCACCTGGCAGCGCGCGGCAAACGCAACATGTTGCATTTTTTCGGCGTCATAAATTTTACAAAAAACGCATGCGTTGTGCTTGCATTGCATTTGCGTCGTCGATGCGCCAAAACCCCCATTGAAGTGTATTGACAACGCAGAAGACGCAAGTACTTGCGTCGTTGTGCGTTGTACGACGCATGCGTTCTTTAATTAAAAGATAGGATAAGTGTCTAGACCCTATATATAGAAAAAAAGGGATTGGCATTGTCTTTCAATTGGCATCAAGACACAAGGCTACACACAAGGCTACAGAGACGAGCTGCTTTCAAAACCTGTAAGTATATTTGTCATTGCATTTTTCTTCTGTGTTTTATTTCTTAATTTTGAATGCAATTTGTGCAATGTTTGGTCTGTACTTTTGTACGGCTATATGCCACTGTGGGTTTTTAGTGAAAATATGTGTTTTTAAATCTGGTTCTGATGAATTTCTGGCGTTATATGATGGCGTTTCTTGTCTCCGGCCTTGCTTGTTTTTGGATTGGTTTTAATGTATTTTGGGTTGTTCTACATAGTAACATAGTTAGTAAGGCCGAAAAAAGACATTTGTCCATCCAGTTCAGGCTATATTCCATCATAATAGATCCCCAGACCTACGTCCTTCTACAGAACCTAATAATTGTATGATACGATATTGTTCTGCTCCAGGAAGACATCCAGGCCTCTCTTGAACCCCTCGACTGAGTTCGAGTTCTGTTTCATGCTGTTGTTCAATTTTTTTTTAAGGATTTTATTGTTTATTTCTGGTGTATGTGTTATTATTCTGGTTCCTATTTCTGGCGGTAACCTTATGGCGTTTTCTTGGCTCATGTCTTGCTGTGTTTTATTGTAAAGTATGCTGTTTGGAATGACTTTTCTTTTCCGTATTTTTTTTTCCCCCGGTGTGCCTTTTTTTTTTGTTGGGGGGGGGGGTACATTAATGATGTTTCAAGAAATTTTGATTGGGTTCCATGCGGCTATATGCCATTTTATTTTCCATTGTATTTTTATGTATTTATATGTATTTTATTTTTTTTTATTATCTGTTTCTGATGTATTTCAGGTGTTTGTAATAACCGTATGGCATATATCTCCATCCTTTTTTTTTGGATTGTAAAGTATGGATGTTTATAATGTATTATTTTTTTGTGGGGGCGTTTTTTTTTCTTTGTCAAGGTTTTTTCTTTTTTTTTTTATTTGACTATGGTTTATCTTGTATTGGATTGCTGTATAATTTCCAGCGGTTGTACCATAATTTTTTTTTTGTTTATGTAGAATGGTTTTTATCCTTTGTTTCTGATGTGTTTCTGTGGTTCTATGTCACAAGATGTTGTTGTTTTGTATCATGTCTTGTTGTTTTTGTAAAGTATGGCGTTTTACACTAGTTTGCTATTTTTTTGGCCTTTGTTAATATTTTAATTTTTTTGTGTACACAATAAAGGTATATGTGTCATTTTTTTTTTTTACTTGTACATAGGGGGCTCTTGTAGCTGAATGGTTTTTTTGTCTATTCTGGATGACAACTTTTGCTATACTCTGGATTGTGTCGTATCTGCTATTGAATATTATTGCAATGTATGGCGTTGTGGTATGATCAGCGCTTGTTGAGTTTGCATTGTCCTATGAGTGAACAGTCCGTTGTGGTAGTAATGTTATGATTGTATTTTTTTTTTTTTTTTTTGCTATTTTCTTGTATGTGGCTGTGTTTTGTGCTTTTAATGTAATATTTTTTTCAATTTTTCCTTGTAGAATTTTATCTTGCAAGAATGGCGACGGAGTCACCATCGAGCCACTCGGCGCAGGGGAGTTCAGTGAGTAATTATGTACAGTTGCTTATTATTTGCTGTCATTTGTAGACTTGGCACTAATTTTTTTCTTAAACTATTTTTATAGGCTTCTGCAAGTGAGGAGGAAGGGACCCAGCAGGAGCAGCGACATCGGGGCCAAGCTGTGGCGGCAAGCCGGTGAGTAAGTTTTTTTCAAAACAAAAAGGATGTTTTTTTAATTTTTAATCCCTTTTATTCTTGGGGGGGAGGGGGGGGTGGAGGTTAGTGTGGTCATTTTTTTCAAATCTTCATAACCTTAATGTTTATCTACTATTCTAGGTTTCACAACGGGACCGCGAGGAGAGTATCGATGTGGATCTCCTAATATCAAGCATACAGGAGCGTGGCCCGTTGTGGGCACACAGACCAGGTCGTCTTGAGGCAAATGTGGGGTGAGGTGGCGAAATTGCTGTGGGATGACTTTGACAGCGCTTCCACTACGCAAAAATCTAACTTTCGTAAGTATTTTTTAAACTCCGATCAGACCCATCAGGCCAGGATAACACAACCGTGTGAGATGCGATCAACGCCTTCAACTTTGCATCACACACGGTTGTGTTATCATTTGGAAATGTAAAATATCTAACCATTATTGTTGTTTTCATTCGCAGTCAAAAAGTTGAGTACCAGATGGCGATCCATGAAGGACGGTTTCAATAAGGTCCTACGTAACGAGGACAAGGTTCGAAGTGGTGCTGCTGCGGCCAGGTCTGCGACCTACAAGTATAGTAGGGTAAAACCTACAAGAGAAAAAAGTAAATGAAAACCCTGATATAACTAAGTAAAAAAAGCAAAAATGCATTTAAATAACACAGAGTTTTTAGTAATACTGTTTTTTGATCAAAAAATAGCACAAAAGCCATCCCACCTCGTCACGGTAACTCTGATCGGGACAGTCCTAAACTATCTAATATTAAAACCTTACCATGTGTCAATGTTGACCTCAGTGTGAATAAGGGCAGATGAAAGGACTGAGCCCAAACAGTGAAACACTAGACTAGGGAAGCCTTATATAGTTTCTAGCTCAGAAACAGGGAGGCCACACCCCGGATTGCACACAATGCAACAATACACAGAAAAAAAAAACCACAAAATTGAGCTTAACTTAAGTTGGTATACATGCAGAGGTAAAACGCATGTTAAAAATGGCCACAAAACATAAAACCTACAAGAGAAAAAAGTAAATGAAAACCCTGATATAACTAAGTAAAAAAAGCAAAAATGCATTTAAATAACACAGAGTTTTTAGTAATACTGTTTTTTGATCAAAAAATAGCACAAAAGCCATCCCACCTCGTCACGGTAACTCTGATCGGGACAGTCCTAAACTATCTAATATTAAAACCTTACCATGTGTCAATGTTGACCTCAGTGTGAATAAGGGCAGATGAAAGGACTGAGCCCAAACAGTGAAACACTAGACTAGGGAAGCCTTATATAGTTTCTAGCTCAGAAACAGGGAGGCCACACCCCGGATTGCACACAATGCAACAATACACAGAAAAAAAAACCACAAAATTGAGCTTAACTTAAGTTGGTATACATGCAGAGGTAAAACGCATGTTAAAAATGGCCACAAAACATAAAACCTACAAGAGAAAAAAGTAAATGAAAACCCTGATATAACTAAGTAAAAAAAGCAAAAATGCATTTAAATAACACAGAGTTTTTAGTAATACTGTTTTTTGATCAAAAAATAGCACAAAAGCCATCCCACCTCGTCACGGTAACTCTGATCGGCACAGTCCTAAACTATCTAATATTAAAACCTTACCATGTGTCAATGTTGACCTCAGTGTGAATAAGGCCAGATGAAAGGACTGAGCCCAAACAGTGAAACACTAGACTAGGGAAGCCTTATATAGTTTCTAGCTCAGAAACAGGGAGGCCACACCCCGGATTGCACAGAATGCAACAATACACAGAAAAAAAACCAAAAAACACAAAATTGAGCTTAACTTAAGTTGGTATTAATGCAGAGGTAAAACGCATGTTAAAAATGGCCATAAAACATAAAACCTACAAGAGAAAAAAGTAAATGAAAACCCTGATATAACTAAGTAAAAAAAGCAAAAATACATTTAAATAACACAGAGCCTTCAACTTTGCATCACACACGGTTGTGTTATCATTTGGAAATGTAAAATATCTAACCATTATTGTTGTTTTCATTCACAGTCAAAAAGTTGAGGACCAGATGGCGATCCATGAAGGACCGTTTCAATAAGGTCCTACGTAACGAGGAGAAGGTTCGAAGTGGTGCTGCTGCGGCCAGGTCTGCGACCTACAAGTATAGTAGGGTGTTGCAGTTCCTGAGACCGATCCTTGGCCGCCGACAGTGAGTATTTAACGTATCGGGTACTGCACAATATGCATGTCCACATACCATATTGCCCAGGCACATAGCATATTGCACAGCCACATCGTACATTGCCCAGCAACGTATAACATTGTGCATCCACATTGTATATAGCCAGGCCACTTAGTTTATTGCACAGCCACATAGTATATTGCCCAGCCACATAGTGTACTGCCCATCCACGTAGTACACGTAGTATATTGGCCATCCACGTTACTTTTTCCCTAGTGGCATGGTATATTACACATCCATTTTTGTGACTTTTTTTTTTTAACCGCGTGAGTCCTTGTAGTCCATGACATGTTCCGTTCTGAGCCAGGGTAGGTCTGATCGCAGGAATTGTGATGACGTCTCGTTCACATGACCGTGACGTCATGGCAGGTCCTGCGATCAGCGTAAAGAATGGCAGTCATCTCAAACGCAACTATAGGGCAAGCATAGCTGGGTTTTCTTTCAAATCAAATTGGTAACTTTAAATTGTTTATATTGATGCGGCATAGGCAGCGTCAATACTAAAGAGTTTATGACACCAATGTTTTTAGTCCAAAAAAAAATTGGGTTAACGCCAGCCGTGTGTT
The DNA here is from genome assembly GCF_032444005.1 of Ranitomeya imitator. NCBI lineage: Eukaryota > Metazoa > Chordata > Amphibia > Anura > Dendrobatidae > Ranitomeya > Ranitomeya imitator. Next base: position 546,098,862 of record NC_091283.1, on the reverse strand, counting down.
TGGCGATGACAGTGTTGAGTATACGGGCAAAAGACATTGGCAGCGGAAAGGAGCGCTCATTTTCTTCTGCCCTAGGCCCGTCGCTGATTGGTCTCGTCAGCCAACAATAATGATAACAATCAGCGAATGATTAAAGGACAGACAGATTGAGAGACAGAGGATTGTAATCTATTGTTGTGTGATGCAATGTTAACTTCATTCTATTACAGGAGTTGGCGTATGTGATGTTATTTTTTGAAGACTAATGTTTTCCTTATTTTTTCACAGAACACACAGCAGCACCCTCGAGCCTGATCGGCCATCTGGAGTGGTCCTTCATGAATCGCCATCTGACCCGTCACAGCCATTTTTAGGGTGTCTCTCATTGTTCTATGAGGTGTTTACAAACACAAATAGGACATAGATTGTATACATACAAGAAAGGTATAGTTACACTAAGACAACTTACCAACGATCACGACCAGCGATACGACCTGGCCGTGATTGTTGGTAAGTCGTTGTGTGGTTGCTGGGGAGCTGTCACACAGACAGTTCTCTCCAGCGACCAACGATCAGGGTAAAGACTTCGGCATTGTTGAAACTGTCTTCAACGATGCCGAAATCCCCCTGCAGCACCCGGGTAACCAGGGTAAATATCGGGTTACTAAGCGCGGCCCTGCCCTTAGTAACCCGATCTTTACACTGGTTACAAGTGAACACATCGCTGGATCGGCGTCACACACGCTGATCCAGCGATGACAGTGGGTGATCAGCGACCAAAAAATGGTCCTGATCATTCCCCAACGATCTCCCAGCAGGGTCCTGATTGTTGGTCGCTGTCACACATAACGAGGCTGTTAGCGGGATCGTTGCTATGTCACCAAAAGCGTGACGTTGCAACGGTATTGTTAACAATAGCGTTATGTGTGACGGTACCTTAAGGTCAGGGCTCCGGTAAGGTGGTTGCAATGTTCACGTGGCCAAGTGTCGACACTATTTGAATCAGGATGTATTTGTGCATCCTGACTTCAATAGTTTTGACTCGCAAGAGTGGAGCGAACAAGATCGGCTCCCTCCTTGGCAGGCTAAACACTTTCCAACTATTTGCATATGGACCCGGCTCCGTGTGTGCGGTTGATCTGCTTTTTACAGCACCGCTGCCGCATGTTCCAAAGCTATGTGACTGGCACAACACATGAACAACCGTAGCCTATTTGTTGGCCTCGCCATGCATGTGTAGTGCCTGTCACACTGCCGTGACACATGCTGCTGCGGTGGGTGAAAATCGTTGATCAGCCAGTGCGCTCAATGAAGCCGTGTTCCCTATGCAACTAGTCTGGAAGCTTGACAGTTTGCCAAGGAGGGAGCCGATGAAGTTCGCTCAACTATCGAACACACGGCCATGTCAACAAAAGTGTGGTGTTTTTGCTGAGTCAATATGGGAGCTGGTGATCACCTCTGTACATTTTCGGCGACAGCAGTTGGTAGGTCAATGGAGTTTGGAGAAGTGTTAAAAATTTTTTTATTAACCACAACATTTGAAAAAAGGATAGCAAGTTTTTATATGTTAGGGCACATTAAAGTAAGTTTAGTCAAAACACAAACATTTTGAAAATATAGGTAGACGGCAAATTTAAAATAACATTACATTAGGCACCTTTACTGGTGACCTTTATTGGACATAATAGTGTAGAAATCTTTTCTTGTCATTATACCTTTTTTTAGCACTATAAAGGTATTAATTTTTCATTTAAAAGCTGAATAAAGTATTACAGTACAAAACATAAGCACTACACCATTGTATCTTGCCATGACACACGGCCAACATCAGATACAAAATAGGAAGCAAATCGATCCCTCATCTGCGCAATTTCAACAGTTGTCCTCAGAGGATGATCTTGGTAACCGGGCAATGGGTTTGGTATGGGTTCATCGAGTTCCACGTTCAGTCTCTCTTTGACCATAATATAATTGTGGAGAACCACACAAGCCTTCACATCTCATCCACTGTCTCAATTTTCAGATTAATGGCGGATCCTAAAATATGCCATTTGGAGACCAGGATGCCAAAGGCGCACTCCACAGTTCTTCTGGCCCTAGACAGTCTGTAATTAAAAATACTTTCGGTGTGGTCCAAGCCCCGACTGGAGTAGGGTTTCAGTAGGTTGGCACACATTTGAAAAGCCTCATCCCCAACCACAACAAATGGCATTGACCGGGCCTTCGGTGTTGGGAAGAGGTCGTGGCTGGGGGAAATTAAAATTGTTCCCAAATAACCTTTGGCCCATATCAGAGTCCTTAAATATCCGTGAGTCATTTGCATGGCCAACCGCTCCAATGTCCACGGCCAGAAACCTGCAGTCCACACCTGCAATTGCCATGAGCACGGTGGAAAAGTATTTTTTATAGTTGAAAAAAAGAGATCCACTTCTTGCAGGCTTTATAATCCTAATGTGCTTCCCATCCACAGCTCCAATACAGTTAGGGAAAGAACACAGTTGTTCAAATTTCTTGGCGTTGGCCTCCCATATTTCTGTAGTAGGGAGGGGTAAAAATTCATCCCGGAGATTGTCCCACAAAGCGCGGCATGTGTCGGCAATAATTCCTGAAAGTGTGGAGACTCTAATCCTAAATTGGAAATGCAGGGATCGTAAGGTCTCTCCGGTAGCCAGGAAACTGCCAAGAAGAAAAATAAAGAAATTAAATTAAAGTACATTGTAATAATAAAAAATACATTTACCATACCCAACCCCAAACAAAAAAAAAAAAAAAAAAGGGAAGAACATATCACAGTCGTTCAGAGCTACATTACGTACCGTAGAGTCACCAACAGCCGTTCCTCTGCAGAAATTGATCTCCGGAGCTGTGTGTCCTGCTTAGTAATGGCTCCTTCCACCAGACGCAGCAGATAATGGAAGCTGTCTTGAGACATCCTGGTATACTCAAAATATTTTTCCAGGTTGCCATTTAGCTCGCCAAACAAGCAATGGTAGGCTCCACGGCTCTCCCGGACTTCCACGATAGGGTGTAGCCAAAAGTGCCGTTGACTCCTTCTCTGTTTACCCCTTTTCCTTTGCTCGTAATAGGCAATAGCATAGGCATTAGCCAAGGCAAAATCCAACTCCATATTCATCTAGATACTCTCCATGGGACGCTCCATCATGATGCTGGAAACACAAGCAAAATCTGAGGAATTCATCTCTGCCAGTGTATATATACCCAATTACATTACACCCACCCTCTTCTAGCCATTGGTGGTCTTTATCTAGTGTCTAGACACTAATTGGGGTTTTTTTTTGCAATTGTGTTAAGAATGACATCACTTTAGGAAAACGCATGCGTCTGAAAACGCTGTGTTTTTTGGAAAAAACGCAAAGTTTTTTTAAAAAAACACAGCGTTTTACGATGCATGCGTTGAACGCATGCATCAAAAAAGCCTGCGTTTTACATGCGTTTTACATGCGTCGTGCGTTGCGTCGACGACGCTGCGTCCAAAGACGCGAATGTGAACGTAGCCTAATTTTGTGGATTTTTTGTGGATTTCCCACTATATAATGCATTGGGAAATGTCCGGAAAAATCCGCAAAAAAAAACGCAGCAAAAGCGCACCAAAAACACGTTGAAAACGCGCAAAAAACGCATGCAGGTTTCTTGCAGAAAATTTCCGTTTTTTCTCAGGAAATTTCTGCAAGAGATCCTGAACGTGTGCACCTAGCCTTATAGATACGAGTGCTATCCTTGAAAAACAATGATTATTATTATTATTATTATTATTTATTTATATAGCACCATTGATTCCATGGTGCTGTATATGAGAAGGGGTTACATACAAGTTACAGATATCACATACAGTAAACAAACTAACAATGACGGACTGATACAGAGGGGCGAGGACCCTGCCCTTGCGGGCTTACATTCTACAGGATTATGGGGAAGGAGACAGTAGGTTGAGGGTTGCAGGAGCTCCGGTGTTGGTGAGGCAGTAGCTTCGATAGTGATGAGGCGGCAGCGGTGTTAGTGCAGGCTGTAGGCTTTCCTGAAGAGATGAGTTTTCAGGTTCCGTCTGAAGGATCCGACTGTGGTTGATAGTCGGACGTGTTGGGGCAGAGAGTTCCAGAGGATGGGGGATATTCGGGAGAAGTCTTGGAGGCGATTGGATGAGGAGCGAATAAGTGTGGAGGAGAGAAGGAGGTCTTGGGAGGACCGGAGATCACGTAAGGGAAGATATCGGGAGATTAGTTCAGAGATATATGGAGGAGACAGGTTGTGGATGGCTTTGTAGGTCAGTATTAGTAATTTGAACTGGATACGCTGAGGGAATGGGAACCAGTGAAGAGATTTGCAAAGGGGGGAAGCGGAGGAGTAGCGAGGAGAGAGATGGATTAGTCGGGCAGCAGAATTAAGGATGGACTGGAGAGGTGCAAGGGTGTTAGCAGGGAGGCCACAGAAAAGGATGTTGCAGTAGTCAAGGCGGGAGATGATGAGGGCGTACACAAGCATTTTAGTAGATTGGGGATTGAGGAAAGGACGGATCCTGGAGATATTTTTGAGCTGGAGGCGACAGGAGGTGGAAAGAGCTTGGATGTGTGGTTTGAAGGACAGGGCAGAGTCGAAGGTTACTCCGAGGCAGCGGACTTCGGGTATGGGGGAAAGCATGATGTCATTGACTGCGATAGATAGGTCAGGTAAGGAAGATTTGTGGGATGGAGGAAAGATGATGAGTTCAGATTTGTCCACATTGAGTTTTAGGAAGCGAGAGGAGAAGAAGGAGGATATGGCTGATAGGCACTCTGGGATTCTGGACAGCAGAGCGGTGACGTCTGGGCCAGAGAGGTAGATCTGAGTGTCATCAGCATAGAGGTGGTACTGGAATCCATGGGACTTTATGAGTTGTCCCAAGCCAAGTGTATAGATTGAGAAGAGGAGGGGTCCTAGAACAGAGCCTTGGGGGACTCCAACAGAGAGAGGGTGGGATGAGGAGGTAGTATGGGAGTGGAAGACGCTGAATGTGCGGTTGGAAAGGTACGAGGCGATCCAGGATAGGGCGAGGTCTTTGATGCCAAAGGAGGAGAGGATCTGTAGTAGGAGGCAGTGGTCAACTGTGTCGAAAGCAGAGGACAGGTCTAGAAGGAGGAGTACAGAGTATTGTCCAGTAGCTTTGGCGGTAAGTAGGTCGTTAGTGATTTTGGTCAGGGCAGTCTCAGTTGAGTGATGGGGGTGGAAACCAGATTGTAGATTGTCGAACAACAAGTTAGATGAGAGGTTGGAGGAGAGTTCAGCGTGGACGTGCTGCTCCAGGAGTTTGGAAGCGAATGGGAGCAGCGATATTGGGCGATAGCTGGACATAGCAGTTGGATCGAGGGTTGGCTTTTTAAGGATAGGCGTGATTGTGGCATGTTTGAATGAAGAGGGGAAGGTGCCAAAAGTTAGTGATAGGTTGAAGAGGTGGGTTAGGGATGGGATAAGTGTGGTGGTAAGGTTGGGGAGGAGGTGGGATGGGATGGGGTCAAGCGCACAGGTGGTGAGGTGCGATTTGGAGAGGAGACAATTAAGCCCCCCTTCAGTGATGTTGGATAGGGAGGTTATGGGGTTTGGGCATTGGTCTGGTATACAAAGGGGTTGTGGTGGTTGAACAATAAAGACTTGCCTTGTCTGGTATGATAGCGCTAATGTGTAAATAATGGACGTCTGCATAAGCCCTCAAAGATAGCATCAAGGAAAATGGAGCATATTGTATATGGTAAAACAGAGAAGAGGGGAGGTAGGGGGCATTCAAATAAATAGGGAAAGGTGTCCTCATGCTGTAGGTAGGGAGGAAAGCAACTGATCCTTAATGAGCTGCAGAAACAAAAATCACTCCAGAAATGAAGCATGTTGAAACATGAGAGCTAATAAAGACAGTGGAACCCTGGACACGAAGCCGTTAATTAGAGCATGAATTACTGGTATGGACATAGTAATGTTAGAAAAATTTGAAACTAGAAGTAGGTTTCAAACTGCATATTGGATGGTCTCACAAAGAAGAAAACAATGAAAATTTCAGCCTGATAATTCCTTTTTTTAAAATAAAGGTAACCACTAATATGTAAAGCAAATTTTATCCCGCCTTATCAACCTCTCGCAGTCTTTACAGCAAAGCTAACAAGTGGGCAGCAGAAAAAGAAAATGTTGCCAGAGTGACAGCTACTTGGATAATATTTATGTAATTTTTTTTATTCATAGTCACCCTAAAAGAATAGTAAATGGCACTAAACAAAATTAAAAATATATGTTCAATAATAAAAATCGAATTAAAAAAATTCATTTTCTGTTGATACATTCTCTTTGCCTGTACCATAGGTTCAACGCCTGAATGCCGGAAGCTCTCATCACAAAATGCATAAAGGTTTCTTCAGTCTAGAAACCTCAGCAGTTTGTGCAGAATTCTTTCAAAACTTGTTATATCAATCGGCTCTCAGCAGTACTATTGCGCAGCTGAACATGTCCTATCTTACTCACAGCCACGGCATTTAGTATAAATATAGAAATTCTTACAACTTTCTAGGTTAAAAAGTAAAATGTGAATCCAAGAAGGAAAAACTTCATAGAAACATTTACGGCATTTGTTGATAAAAAGCTTTCTTGGCATCTGTCCATTAACAACTGGTCTTTCTAGCCCTGCTCCATAATAATCCAATGATGGAGGGAGCAGTTATAAGCCATTGTGTACCTCAACATTTCATATTAAATTGTGCAGCTGAGTCTTCGGATTGGCTGATGCTGAAATCCTCATTTCAGTGGCTGGCAAAGGAATAAGGATTTTCAACAGACTTCTAATGGAAAATGCTATTTATCTTCCCAATAAATGGCACAGCTGTGCTAAACGGACCTATTGTAAGAGTCTGAACAAGCTAAAAATAAATTTTGTTTGGTGTAGGCTGCAGTTGTGAAGAGCTAAAGAAACAAGAAAGCCTGGAAGCAGTTTCAAGGGGTGGATGAGCTCAACCACTAAGCTTTACAGTAGAGCAATGCTCTAAAAGCCAAGAATGACTATGACCAACAGATAAAATAAGCAAATAAATTGTGTTGTAACCAATGCATAGGATTTTATTGTATACTTGTTTATTTATTTATGTTTCACGGTTGACAAGTTAAAATATCATCACAACATAGCTTTAACTCTGGGTATGTATGTAAGTAAGATGCCCAAACAAGGTAGTCATGGACGAGCTTCGGTTCCCACTCGGTTTGGCATCCCATAGACACCTTGTGTCCCAGTTCTGGTGTTTCTGTTATGTGTGAGGGGCATCATACTTATTTTAGGGGTGCAGGTGTTAGGAGTCGAATTTCCTCTGCTGCACAGGGGGAATCTCGATCCGTCTCCGCTGCGGTCTCCCATTTTCCTCCAGCCGCAGTGGAGTCTGCTCAGCAGGGATGTCGATCCCAGCGTCTCGCTCAGTCTGACTCTGTGCGAAGAGTTGCTGCTGCTTCTCCAGTCTCTGCCATTAAAGTCAGTGCTGGTCAGCAGCGAGCGGACTTCTCTGGGACTAAGTCCTTGTCTGCACGTACTGAGCATGCCCAGGGTAAGATCTCCCGTTGGAGATCGAGGGTCATGTGCTCAGGCTCTGCAGCACATTCCATTGGTCCTCTTGGCAGGTCTTGGAAGGGCAAAAGTGCTGTAGCCACTTCCTGTGCTGCAACTATATAAACTGCGCATGACCGCACGGCCATGCGCTAGTATTGTCTCATAATGTTATATGTGTGTGTGTAGATGAATGTATGTCGATGGATGAAAGCTCCTAAATATCCCTCCCTAGAGTTGTTGTCTGCTCGCGGAAGTTGGTAGCTATCTAGCGCCCGACTAATCATCTGCACGATACACACATTACAGCGTCCTCTTGCTGTGTCCGCCTGTACGGCGCCGTGCGCTTGCCTTGCGCTTTCCATACCCAAGCCAGTGTGGTTGGTGGCGTCCGTCAGTGCGGCATTGCTCGCACTCCTGTGCATTTATATATTTATTCTTAGTTTCCTTACACACCCAGTTGTGGTGTAGTGCCAGCGAGGGTCTAATCGGACTTCAATCCCAGTTGGGGTTAAGTACGCTGACTACTCGCTCGCGCTTTAGGTGCGGTACCGCGATCCTGTGACGCAACAGGATTGCTCCCTTCACGCTGGGTGAGGTTGAACCCACGTGTATATACTTTAGTGTACCGCCATATAGTCTGTATTTACTAGCAGCAGGTTTTCACCTGCACGGTGGACCCCGGACTGCGAACAAATCTATACCACCTTTCTTGGTGCGTTCCGCCAGTCCTAACAGAATACTAGCGCCAGGGTCTGGCTAGTAAATGATGGACGATCAGCGTTCACAGCGGTACATCCAGCAGCTGGAGGGAAGGTTGGCGGCTCTTGAGCGTTCAACTTCAGCTGTGGATGTCACTGCTGTCGCTGTTCAGGCTGCTAGTGTTGCTGCAGCCACCTTGTCCACTGCCGCTCCTGTCCCGACTCTAACTCGCTTCCCGCTTCCAGAGAAATTCTCTGGTGACAGTAAGTCTTGTAGGGGTTTCGTGAGTCAGTGCTCTATCCATCTCGAGCTTCTGGCCTCTCGTTTCCCTACAGAGCGGGCTAAGGTGGGATTTATAGTGTCTCTTCTGTCGGACAGAGCGTTGCAGTGGGCTACGCCGCTGTGGGAGCGTGGCGATCATGTGGTGCAGAGTGCTCCGTTGTTTCTGAGCACTCTGAAGCAGGTCTTTTTGGGACCTCGTGTCACCCATGATACGGCGCTCCAATTGTTGGCATTGACTCAGGGCTCGTCCTTGGTCAGTCATTTTGCCGTCCACTTCCGCACCTTAGCATCTGAGCTGGAGTGGTCGGATAAAGCCCTCATTCCAATATTTTGGAGGGGGCTGGCTGACCACGTTAAGGACGCCCTGGCCACTAGGGAGATTCCCGCCACACTGGAGGAATTAATTTCTCTATCCACTCGTATTGATCTCCGTTTTCACAAGCGGAGGTTAGAGCGAGCCCAGTGTAGGCAGAGGTTTCGGCTGGCTCCCACCTTCGCCAAACCTTTGGAATCTCCAGACCAGGCTCCTGAGCCCCATGAGCCTGTGGTAGAGTCTCGAGCAGGATATAAGTCCCGGACCGCTCGTGCACTCCAGATTTGTCATCTTTGCCAACAGTCTGGACATCTTGCCTCCAAATGTCTCCAGCGGTCGAGGAAACGTCAGCGTCTAGTGGTAGTTGGTGGAGGTGCACTAGACACGGCGACGTTTGCCTCCAAATTGTCCTTTAAGGGGACAATAACATTGGGCTCATCCTCTCACTCGGTGGAACTCTGCGTGGATTCTGGGGCGGAGGGCAATTTTATGTCTTCAGCCTTCGCCCAACGTCACGCAATTCCTCTGGTCATGCTATCTCAACCAGTAACGGTACGAGTGGTGAATGGGTCGACACTGCCCACACAGATTACACATCAAACTATCCCTTTTACTCTGTCCATGTCACCATCTCATCAGGAGATTATATCTCTACTCGTCATTCCTGAGGGAATTGATGAGGTTCTCTTGGGGATACCTTGGTTACGGTACCACTCTCCTCACATCGAGTGGTCCTCAGGCAGAATTCTGGGATGGGGTGAATCTTGTGGGAACAGGTGTCATCGAGAGTGCGTTCAGGTTACTACTACAGAGGTACCCGCAGATCTCTCCTCTCTCCCCAAGCAATATTGGTCTTATACAGACGTATTCTCCAAAAAGGCAGCGGAGACCCTTCCGCCCCATCGCCCCTATGACTGTCCTATTGATCTCTTGCCTGGTGCTGAGCCTCCCCGGGGTCGAGTCTATCCATTATCTCTCCCGGAAACGGAGGCAATGTCTCAGTACATACAAGAGAATCTGGCAAGAGGGTTCATCAGGAAGTCAGTGTCACCTGCTGGGGCAGGGTTCTTTTTCGTGCAGAAGAAGAATGGAGAACTACGTCCATGCATAGACTACAGGGGTCTTAATGCTATCACAGTTAAGAACAAGTACCCTTTGCCGTTGATATCTGAGCTTTTCGATAGGCTTCGGGGAGCTAGGGTGTTTACTAAACTAGATCTGCGGGGTGCTTATAACCTGATTCGCATCCGTGAGGGGGACGAGTGGAAAACGGCATTTAACACCAGAGATGGGCACTATGAGTATCTGGTGATGCCCTTCGGGCTCTGTAATGCACCTGCCGTTTTCCAAGACTTTGTCAACGACATCTTCCGGGATATGCTTTCCACCTCGGTTGTAGTCTATCTGGATGATATTCTCATCTTTTCTCCAGATATTGACTCCCACCGGAGAGATGTTGGCAGAGTCTTCGACCTCCTACGGGCAAACTCTCTTTACGCAAAGTTGGAGAAGTGTGTGTTTGAGCAGGAGTACTTACCTTTCCTGGGCTATATCATCTCCACCCAGGGATTGGCTATGGATCCTGCCAAACTACAGGCTGTGATGGACTGGCAAGAGCCCCATTCTCTTAAAGCGGTGCAGTGCTTTATGGGGTTCATAAACTATTACCGCCAGTTCATTCCCCACTTCTCAACTCTGGTAGCTCCCTTGGTAGACCTCACCAAGAAGGGAGCGAATCCCAAATTGTGGTCGGAAGAGGTCTCCAAGGCCTTCACTTCTATCAAGTCCCACTTTGCTAGCGCTCCCATCTTACATCGTCCCGATGTGGATAAGCCATTCCTACTGGAGGTGGATGCCTCGTCCATTGGTGCTGGAGCAGTCCTCTACAAAAAGGATGCTCAAGGTCGGAAGCATCCATGCTTCTTCTTCTCCAAGACCTTCACGCCAGCGGAGAGGAACTACTCCATCGGGGACAGGGAGTTGCTAGCAATGAAGTTGGCCTTTTCGGAGTGGAGACACCTTCTGGAAGGTACGCGGTTTCCCTTCCAAGTTTACACGGACCACAAAAATTTGGTCTATTTGCAGACAGCTCAGCGGCTAAATTCTCGCCAGGCCAGATGGTCCCTGTTCTTCTCCCGGTTCCACTTTTCCTTTCATTATCTCGCCGGGGAGAAGAATATCCGTGCTGACGCTCTCTCTCGCTCCCTTATGTCAACTGAGGAGGAGGAAGAGGAGCCTCGGCTTATTGTCCCTTCCGAGAGCCTGAGAACCGTGGCGCCGGTTTCGCTAGAGTCTGTGCCTCCGGGCAAGACTTTTGTGCCCATTAATTTGCGACCGGAGGTTCTCTCTTGGGCTCATTCGTCCAGGGTGGGTGGACACTTTGGGACAAAGAGGACATCTGAGCTACTGGCGAGGACGTACTGGTGGCCGCATATGGTCCGGGATGTCAGGGATTATGTTCTGGCGTGTGTCTCCTGCGCCAAAAATAAATCTCCGCATCAAAGGCCAGCTGGTTTGCTCTATCCCTTGCCGGTGGCAGATAGGCCCTGGGAGATGGTCGGGATGGACTTTGTTGTGGGTTTGCCCAAGTCTCGCGGCTGTACCATCATTTGGGTCATCACCGATCATTTCTCAAAAATGGTGCATTTGGTGCCGCTGCCTCGGTTACCTTCTGCACGGGCCTTGGCAGCGTTGTTCATTAGGCATATCTTCCGCCTGCATGGTATGCCAGACAAAATTGTCAGTGACCGGGGTCCCCAGTTTGCGTCTCGGTTCTGGAGAGAGCTCTGTCATCTTCTCAGTATTGAGTTGAATCTCTCTTCCGCTTATCATCCCGAGACGAATGGGTTAGTAGAGAGGGCCAACCAGACCTTGGTCACATACCTGCGACATTTTGTTTCAGCCAGGCAGGATGACTGGGCATCCTTGCTATCATGGGCAGAGTTTGCACTGAACAACGCCGTAGCCGACTCCACTGGACAAACCCCATTCCTCCTCAACTATGGTCAGCATCCACGGGTACCTGTGCCTATGCCCGTGTCTTCCGCCGACTCCAGGGTGGCAGACTGGGCTGTGGAGGCACGGGATATTTGGGACCGCACTCAGGATGCCATTCGGGCCTCTTAGGAGAGAATGAGGCCCTCCGCTGATGCTCATCGGCGCCCCGCTCCGACCTTTGCTCCTGGCGACTTGGTGTGGCTCTCCGCCCATAACATCAGGCTGCGAGTTGAGTCCACTAAATTTGCTCCTCGCTACTTGGGCCCATTCAAGGTCCTCGAGCAGGTTAATCCTGTGGTCTATCGTTTGGCCCTTCCGCCACGCCTGGGTATCACCGACACCTTTCATGTGTCCCTCTTGAAACCCGTGTATATGTCCCGGTTTTCCGAGTCATCTGCTGGGACATCGGGTTCGTCTACGGACGATTATGAGGTGAACGCTATTTTGGGGTGCAAGGTAAAAAATTTTATTTGGTGGACTAGGAGGGTTATGGCCCCGAGGACAGGTCCTGGGAGCCTGTTGAGCACATTCAAGCTCCGCAGCTCATTGCTGCCTTCAAACGTAGCGAGGCCCAAGGAGGGGGGGGCCCTAGGAGGGGGGGTAATGTTAGGAGTCGAGTTTCCTCTGCTGCACAGGGGGAATCTCGATCCGTCTCCGCTGCGGTCTCCCATTCTCCTCCAGCCGCAGTGGAGTCTGCTCAGCAGGGACGTCGATCCCAGCGTCTTGCTCAGTCTGACTCTGTGCGAAGAGTTGCTGCTGCTTCTCCAGTCTCTGCCATTAAAGTCAGTGCTGGTCAGCAGCGAGCGGACTTCTCTGGGACTAAGTCCTTGTCTGCACGTACTGAGCATGCCCAGGGTAAGATCTCCCGTTGGAGATCGAGGGTCATGTGCTCAGGCTCTGCAGCACATTCCATTGGTCCTCTTGGCAGGTCTTGGAAGGGCAAAAGTGCTGTAGCCACTTCCTGTGCTGCAACTATATAAACTGCGCATGACCGCACGGCCATGCGCTAGTATTGTCTCATAATGTTATATGTGTGTGTGTAGATGAATGTATGTCGATGGATGAAAGCTCCTAAATATCCCTCCCTAGAGTTGTTGTCTGCTCGCGGATGTTGGTAGCTATCTAGCGCCCGACTAATCATCTGCACGATACACACATTACAGCGTCCTCTTGCTGTGTCCGCCTGTACGGCGCCGTGCGCTTGCCTTGCGCTTTCCATACCCAAGCCAGTGTGGTTGGTGGCGTCCGTCAGTGCGGCATTGCTCGCACTCCTGTGCATTTATATATTTATTCTTAGTTTCCTTACACACCCAGTTGTGGCGTAGTGCCAGCAAGGGTCTAATCGGACTTCAATCCCAGTTGGGGTTAAGTACGCTGACTACTCGCTCGCGCTTTAGGTGCGGTACCGCGATCCTGTGACGCAACAGGATTGCTCCCTTCACGCTGGGTGAGGTTGAACCCACGTGTATATACTTTAGTGTACCGCCATATAGTCTGTATTTACTAGCAACAGGTTTTCACCTGCACGGTGGACCCCGGACTGCGAACGCATCTATACCACCTTTCTTGGTGCGTTCCGCCAGTCCTAACAGCAGGCCTCTTTTTCTTACTCCAGAAATCCCTCATCTGGAACCAGGGCAGCAATTAATCCAGGGAACATGAGGTTTATAAATGCAACCAAAGTTTTACTTGGTGAATGGCAGTATTTACAGTCAGATATAGAGGATAAGGCCCACCGAGTTGTCATCTTTCCCAGAGGTACCGGATACAACTTCAGCCCTGGTTTCTAGGTTTAGGTACAATGTACCTCTCACTGGTTTCTCTAGCACTACAGAGTTTTCTCCACCGCGAGCAGTATGTTCGGATACCTTCTGACCTATGTAGCCCGAATCATCTTTCTCTGTAGCTTCACAGGCTGAGTGCGCCCCAGGCCTCTGACGTCCATCTTCAGGTTGCCCCAGGCCATTAGACAGAATCACATGGAAGGGTATTTTTGACAATCCACTGTCCCAAGTGTTAGACTCTTGCTGTACCTAGCAGCTTTTGACTTAAAGGGACTCTGTCACCTGAATTTGGAGGGAACAATCTTCACCATAGGGGCGGGGTTTTCGGGTGTTTGATTCACCCTTTCCTTACCCGCTGGCTGCATGCTGGCTGCAATATTGGATTGAAGTTCATTCTCTGTCCTCGTAGTACATGCCTGTCCAATCTTTGGACCACCTGACCTGCTGCGGCTCGGCTGTTTTCACCGAATCCTGACCTCGTGGGATTCACCTCCCAAGCCCACAGTTCTGGCAAGCTGGATGGTGGCACCCCCTTGGGAGATTCAGCCCGTCCATGGCCTTCTGAGGGCTTTTATCAACACCCTCCAGCCCTTCAGTAGACCCTTCAGGGGTGATCTTCCTCCCACTAGGATGCCTGTTCTCAGGCACCTGCACCATTTCTGTGGGGACTGATGCAGCTCACCCTTGATGATCCTCTCTCTCAGCTCTCTGTTTGAAGACTTCTTGATGCCACTCTAGGATGTCTTCCCAGGTGTGCGGGCACACCAAGGCTGCTGCATACCAACCCCACTGACACCCGCATTTCACAAATTCCACTGGACATAGATTGTGTAACAGTGAGGGTAAATACTTTATCTTCACCACATCACGACTGATGTAGACCTCGTCCACGCTGATGTAGACCTCGTCCCTGGTCCATTCTTCCTCAATGAATCCATACCCTATCCTGATGTCAAACTTGACAACTTGTCGATTGGTCTGGAACGCCTTGACTGATTCTTGCCGAGCTGCGTTATACCCTTTGAGCTTCTCCCGCAGGAACAGATCAGTGTACTTCCATTGCTTCAGTTAACTCATGGGGAGGGTGCTCAGCCAACCACTGTGGCTTGTAGTTGGGGCGACTCTCAATCTGTGGGGTACTCATGATGTCCCACTCTATTCCCTCCAGCAATAAGTGAGGCCTTCTGTCATGATATGTACTTTTGCCCTGTCCTGTATTTGAATAATATGCCATTTGATGTATGTAACTGTTCTCTGGTTTCTATTAGTTATTAGCTGTAATTTATGTATTTTCTTGTGCTGGGAGTTCACCTGTAACAATATGTCTCCTTCCCCCCAATACTTGCAGCCCTAAGCTCTAATGTAATTAAGCTTTGTCAACATCACTAGTGGAGGAATAGCCATTCTTCCTCACAGCAGGTGGCTAGTCAAATGTACATACTACATAGATTAAGCGGAGCCCACCAGTCTAGAATCTTCTGGTGGACCCAACCATTGAATATAAGGTGTGACCCCTACCCCCCTTCATGGGCTGATCCCAGGAGCTCAGACAATCCATTCTTATTTTGAGATCAGATGTGAGTTAATCCTGGAAGGAGAAGGAGTGGGGATTCTTAGCTGAGGCAAGACCCCACGTCCAGCTGTGACTGCGGAAGCGAACGGGGCGAGACTTGAGCTGAGGACATATCTCGTTGTTCGTGAGATTGTTTTGGGATCCATTGGACTAATTGTGGACTATTGCTTTGTTACCTGGCACAAGGATTATCGGGAGGTGCCCCCGAACCTGTTCCGTTGGACTAATTGTGGACTCTGTAGATCTACCTGCATGTGTTGTTCCAGCGTTCTTGATAATAAATCTGTGGAATCATCCCTTGGCCTGTTGTCCCTTCTTGCTCTGCCGTACACCCTGTCACAAACTGGTGGCAGCAGTAGGACCAGAGCAGAAGGAATGGAGGACAAAGGCCCATCAACATCGGGAACCAGCACCGCAGAGTACAAGAACTGGACAAATGGAGGAAAGACTGCAGCCGGAGGTAAATACCCAAAAAAGTCAGTGGGTTGTGTGGTACGAGGAGGAGTTGGCATTGCTGGGAGAAGAGGCCACCATAGACTATAAGAAAGAGGCCATTCACCGAGCTCAGGAGAGGGAGAGGGAGGCCATTCACAGAGCCGAGGAGAGGGAGAGGGAGGCCATTCACAGAGCCGAGGAGAGGGAGAGGGAGGCCATTCACAGAGCCGAGGAGAGGGAGAGGGAGGCCATTCACAGAGCCGAGGATAGAGCTCAGGAGATGGCATTGCTGGAGAGGCAGATCGCTTTGGAAGCAGCTAGAAGGTCCAGACAGACTCTAACCCCAGCACCCACCATGAGGGAACTCCCCAGAGTGACCCGCAAAGACTTCAAGCCCTTTAATGAGGCTGCAGGCGACATTGAGGGCTTTTTCCAGGACTTTGAGCATCAGTGTCGATTAATGGAAGTCCCGGAAAGGGACCGAGTCTGACATCTGGTGGGGCTCTTAGAGGGTGGAGCTGCCGCAGCCTATAGAGCTATGGACCCTCAGGGGAACTGTGAGTATGCGGAGATTAAACGGACTATTCTAGAACATTATGCTGTTACCCCAGACACTTACAGGACTCAGTTCCATACTTTAGCCTGTGATGAGGAAGTGTCTTTCAAGATGTATGCCCACAGACTCAAACAAATATGTCATCGCTGGCTGGAGGCAGAGGATGCCTTAACCTGGGAGACCTTCCTCCAGGTTATCCTAAAAGAGCAGTTTTACTTCAAGTGCCCTGCTGAGATCCGGGAATGGGTGCGTGAGAGGAGACCAGCCACTGTGGAGGAAGCTGCAGCTCTAGCTGATGAGGCTCTCACCATCAAGCCTCAGTGGAGGGTTCTGTTGGAGGATGGAGAGAGGCCTACCAGCTCCACAACACCGATGGCCCCCTGTTCTTCTGTCCCCATTGTTCCCCGTTCCTCTAAGCCACCACCTCATGCTGATACCCATGTAAATGTGCCTCCAGTTGCTTCTACTGTGTTTTCTGGAATACGACGAAGAGAGGAAGTAGCAGAGCGCAGGTGTTATGGTTGCGGGCATCTGGGGCATCTGCAGGCCTCATGCCCAGCCAGCCCATGGAGGAGTCGTCCTCAAAACCCTACAGCACCTTCAGGTGGGGGCCGGCCTCCAGGTTCCCTTACCCCTCACCCAAGAGGACGCCTTGGATGGAGTGAGACCCAGCACAGATGCTATCGATGTGGACAGCCGGGGCATCCGCAAGCCTCCTGCCCAGCTGTTCAAATGAGGATTAATCCTGTACCCGGTCGTATTATTAATTATGTGCAGCCAAGTGCCATTGAGGACGACGTGTCACCACTACATGAGGACTGGCCTTGTGCCTCACCCACCCATGTTGCACCACTAGGAGTTTATGGTGTGCGACCTGCAGCTATGACGACTTCTGCTCATCGAGGTAAGCACTTGCAGGAGGTCGTGCTGGATGGACAGAGACTTATTGGATTTTGTGACTCAGGGGCTTTCCTCACACTGGCTGATCCCCGAGTGGTTCGGCCTGAGGCAATACATAGAGGACCTGGGATTGTCATTGAACTGGCTGGTGGACAATGGAGGACTATTCCCACAGCCACTGTGGATCTGAACTTTGGTTTTGGGGTCAGGCGATGTGTGGTTGGGGTGATGGGTGGTCTGCCTGCAGATGTTCTCCTGGGCAATGATGTGGGAGAGCTACGATACCAATTCGTGGCTGCATGAAGCCACATGTAAGTTACGCTCTGCCTGTGTGTACTTAACCAGCGACCTGTAGAGGTCCCTGGTACGTACACAAATTGGGAGGGGAAGGGATTGTCATGATATGTACTTTTGCCCTGTCCTGTATTTGAATAATATGCCATTTGATGTATGTAACTGTTCTCTGGTTTCTATTAGCTGTAATTTATGTATTTTCTTGTGCTGGGAGTTCACCTGTAACAATATGTCTCCTTCCCCCCAATACTTGCAGCCCTAAGCTCTAATGTAATTAAGCTTTGTCAACATCACTAGTGGAGGAATAGCCATTCTTCCTCACAGCAGGTGGCTAGTCAAATGTACATACTTCATAGATTAAGCGGAGCCCACCAGTCTAGAATCTTCTGGTGGACCCAAAAATTGAATATAAGGTGTGACCCCTACCCCCCTTCATGGGCTGATCCCAGGAGCTCAGACAATCCATTCTTATTTTGAGATCAGATGTGAGTTAATCCTGGAAGGAGAAGGAGTGGGGATTCTTAGCTGAGGCAAGACTGCGGAAGCGAACGGGGCGAGACTTGAGCTGAGGACATATCTCATTGTTCGTGAGATTGTTTTGGGATCCATTGGATTAATTGTGGACTATTGCTTTGTTACCTGGCACAAGGATTATCGGGAGGTGCCCCCGAACCTGTTCCATTGGACTAATTGTGGACTCTGTAGATCTACCTGCATGTGTTGTTCCAGCGTTCTTGATAATAAATCTGTGGAATCATCCCTTGGCTTGTTGTCCCTTCTTGCTCTGCCGTACACCCCGTCACACCTTCTTCTGGCCGGACCTCACCTCAGGCTTAACCTGTCACTCATCCTTCCAGAACATTCTTAACAAGGGCCAAAACCGGGACATACCATGACGGGGTACACTCCTCCTCCTTCACTGGACGCGCCGCTCTCGCACCCTCTAGAGTATTCTTTCCCTTGGCAGAGGAAGTCTCAACATCAGTATCTGGCTCCAGTACATTACCTGCAGTTCATGAGTCAAGAGGCTTATGTCCTGTTGCGGCACCATCATCCATTGAACTAGCACTGTCGACGGCAGCAGCGGCTCCTGAGCTGCTCCCGCTGCATGATAGCTTCCTGTTGCAGCTCTGGGGGTGGCAATCTCCAGCATCACCTCCTGATCGCTAGTGTCCACTCAACTATCTCGTCTGCTCTTTGCCATTTTCACTGGAGCCTCACCTTCCTGCTTCTTACTTCTCACGTGCAACAAGGAAAATGGTGCTGAACATTTTCCAGTGACGTACTTCCTGTGCACCCGACTCTGCCTCTTTCTGGGCTGAACTCCTGATGCGACCGCTGGGTCACACTTCACTCTCTGCGGCTCCGCCTTCAGATGCTCCCTTTCCATAGCAATCTTCAATAGGCTGCGCCTCAAACTACGTCGCACTCTACTCGAAAACGTACTTCCCATTCCAGGCTGACCTCTGCCCACTGGGCCCTTCCTCCTTCGGCTATCACTCGTGGGGATGAATGTCTTTTTGTGCCCTCAGGTGTCGTTCACACCCATGATAGGCGGCGCTTCTTCTTCTCTTCACTGCCGCCGTCATCATCTTGAAATCCATGCTTTGCTCTGCCATCTTGGGCTGCATGTTTTCCGGAACTCTTCCATCTGCACTATGAGCCATATCTTCGCCGCTTTCTTTGTCCAAGGCACTCATATCCTGATGACTATGCCAAATGTAAGATGCCCAAGCAAAGTAGTTGTGGGAAAACTTTTGTTCCCATTCGCTTTGGCATCCTACAGACATCTCGTGTCCCTGTCAAAGTCCCAGTGTGTTGCTGCATGTGAGGTGCATCTCTTTTACTTTAGATTTGCAGGCCTCTTCTTCTGACTCCCTCTGAGTCCCTGTTCTGGAGCCAGGACAGCAATTAATCCAGGGGACACGAGGTTCATGAAAACAACCAAACTTTTACTTGGAGAATGGAAGTATTCAAAGTATTTATAGTCATTTAACCTACTCAAAAATGAGAATAAACCACAGAAATAAATTAAAAATATATATTTTTTAATTCTTAATATTAAAAACATAGAAACTTAGGTAAACCAAAGATCATAAAACAGAAACCACAGCACAGAAATAAATAACAATACTGGGATTATTGACCAAATGACATGATAAGACTTAAAGGGAACCTGTCACCCCCCCAGGCAGGCATTTGTAACTTAAAGAGCCAACTTGTGCAGCATTAATGCTGCATTCTGACAAGGTGGCTCTTTTAGTTCTGGTCCCTGCCAATGCTGCAATAATCACTTTTATAATGTGCCCCTCATACCTTGAAATCGCCAGGGGGGCAGGTCTTTCCCACTAACACAGACGCACCACAGCCATCACTCAGGGCTCCTGCACGCAGGGCGCCACCTTCTCTGCCTTCATTAGGGACCCCGATGCCTGCGCTGTAAGCTTTTTTTTTCGGGCATGCGCAGTTGTGCTGCCCTTCGAACTTACAGCACAGGTGCCAGGGACGCTAATGAGGGAAGAGGAGGCGGCGCCCTGCACGCAGAGGCCCTAAGTGATGGCTGTGGTGCGTATGTGTTACGGGGGAAAGACCTGCCCCCCTGGCGATTTCAAGGTTTGAGGGGCACATTATAAAAGCAATTATTGCAGCGTTGGCAGGGACCAGAACTAAAAGAGCCACCTTGTCAAAATGCAGCATTAGTGCTGCACAAGTTGGCTCTTTTAGTTACAAACACCTGGGGGGTGACAGGTTCCCTTTAATAAAAACCCACATAAATAGTCTAAGTGCACAAATCTAGCAGACAACCATATCTAGAAAGGTTCATAAACAACATAACCAAAAGGGGATATAGTAAGTTAATATATACAGTATACCAATAGTACTAATAGTTGAGACTCCTTGTGAAAGCCACAGGTGAAACGTACGTTGGAGTCACAGTAGCCATGGGATACTGACTTTTGGTATATACAGTGGGTACAGAAAGACTGCACTCCGTGACCGTAGGAGCTGCAGCTGCGACAGGTAAGTATCATCCTGGGGGGCAAATGCTGGGGACGAAATGTGCGGCGGTGAAATGTACCCGGGGCGAACTGCTGGGGGCGAACTGCTGGAGGGAAACATCCTATAACCCTAATCAGCATGTATATTTATCTATTTTCCCTACAGGTATGTCATCCAGCTTTTGCCAACTGAACTTTCCTATCTCAGCCTGTAGCAAAACGTGGTATGCTTTTCAACTGACCCCTGCAATATCCCCAATGTTATTTATGACCTTGTTTACTCTGCCTTGATCATATACATTAGGCTCTCTTAATTATCTGACTAAGATGAGCACAGACCACTCCCCTCTGCTTCACACCTGAATGCACTTTGTTGCACATATATTGTATAGCAGAAGTCTGCCAAGACGTCAGTCTGCCCTGTGTATCACATAAGTGTATCTTAGAAGTGTGATCCTCAGAATTAACTCCAGAATTGAACCAGAAGGGAACTGAAGGTAACTGGATACAGTCACTGTAAACAATGTTTCTGTTTGCTTTCACTCTCACGCCTATAATCCTTCACTTTCTATTAAGCCCCCTAATCCCTACACCTAGTAAGGAGCTGGTCATCTCTTCTTCAATCCTCCATCTCACCCCCTCCTCTGAACTGTTCCTCAACATACAATCCTCTGTCTCCAAACACAGACAGTCTCCTCATGCTCTCTCCTGCTCCCACCTGCTAACACTTTCTCTGCTCCTCATCACTGCTGGTGACATTGCTCCAAATCCTGGCCTTCCTCATCACATCCCCACAGTCATTTCAACCTCCAATCCACGTTCTATCACAACTTTCTGTAACCCCTCTAACCTTATACCCATTCACCCAGCCCCCACTTCACCAGTCCCACTAACAAGAGCACTATGGAACGCTCGCCCTGTCTGCAACAAACTTTTCTACATCTATGATCTTTTCATTACTCATAAATTTTTCTTCCTCGCCATCACTGATACCTGGCTCACCCCCTCTGACACAGCCTCTCCTGCTGCACTCTCATATGGTGGATTCCACCTTTCCCACACACCCCTCCCCAGCAGCAAACATGGTGGAGGAGTTGGTTTTCTCCTGTCAGATAACAGCTCCTTCACCCCAATCCCACTGCCACCCTCTGTTACCCTCCCTTTCTTTGAGGTGCACTCTGTGCACATCTATTCCCCCTCCACCCTCCAACTGGCTATCATTTACCGTCCCCAGGGCCAGCCACCACCTTCTTTGACCACTTCACCACCTGGCTACTTCATTTCCTTTCCACGGACATCCCCACTATCATCATGGGCGACTTCAACATCCCCATTGACACTTCCCTCTCAGCTGCCACTAAACTTCTATCTCTCACTTCCTCATTTGGCCTCGCTCAAAGGTCTTCTGCAGCCACTGACAAAGATGGACCCACATTGGACCTCATCTTCACCCACCTCTGCTCCCTATCAAACCTCTCTAACTCACCTCTCCCTCTTACTGACCACAACCTACTCACATTCTCTTCCCTCTCCACTCCCTTGTCCACAATCCGCACCCCACAAATTTGCACACCATCGCAGAAATCTTAAACACCTCAATCTACACTCACTGTCTGAATCCTTTCTCCCTCTTACAGGCATGCATTCCCTACACAATTTGGCTGCCACTGCCACTCTATATGACACTACAATAGCTGTAGCTCTGGAATTGGTTGCCCCTCTCAAACATACCAAAGCTTGCAAAATCAACAGACAGCCTTGGCACACCAGCCTGACCAAAGAACTGAGATGGGCTACCAGGGTTGCTGAGCGGAGATGGAAAGATCCTGCTACAATGAGCACTTCATTGCATTCAAACAGTCCCTCACTACTTTCAAGGCCACACTCGCTGCAACAAAACAAACATACGTCTCATCTCTGATATCCTCCCTGTCTCACAACCCTAAACAATTATTCAACACTTTCAATTCTCTCCTCCGTCCCCCAGCACCCCCTCCCTCTCCACTCATCTCGGCCAAAGACTTTGCCTCATTTTTCAAGCAGAAGATTTATAACATCATAGACAGTTTTGGTCGATAACCCCCAAAGCCCTTCCTCCTAACTGCCCAACCCTCTTCCTCCAAAACCAACTTCTCCCCCATTACAGAAGATCAACTTTCCACTCTACTCTCAAGATCACATCTCACCACCTGTGTACTCAACCCGATCCCATCCCACTTCATCTCAAACCTCATCACAGTCTTCATTCCCACCCCAACCCATCTCTTCAACCTATCACTAACAACTGGTGTTTTCCCATCAAGCTTTAAACATGCCTCCATTACACCTATCCTCAAAAAGCACTCTCTTGACTCATCCTCTGCATCTAGCTATCGCCCCATCTCATTTGTCCCCTATGCCTCAAAACTACTGGAACAACATGTCCATCTTAGTAACATAGTAACATAGCTATTAAGGTTGAAGGAAGACTATAAGTCCATCAAGTTCAACCCATAGCCTAACCTAACATGCCCTAACATGTTGATCCAGAGGAAGGCAAAAAAAAACCCATGTGGCAAAGAGTAGGCTCCACACTGGGGAAAAAAATTCCTTCCCGACTCAACATACGGCAATCAGACTAGTTCCCTGGATCAACACCCTAACAAGGAATCTAGTGTATATACCCTGTAACATTATACTTTTCAAGAAAGGCATCCAGTCCCCTCTTAAATTTAAGTAATGAATCACTCATTACAACATCATACGGCAGAGAGTTCCATAGTCTCACTGCTCTTACAGTAAAGAATCCGCATCTGTTATTATGCTTAAACCTTCTTTCCTCCAGACGTAGAGGATGCCCCCTTGTCTCTGTCTCAGGTCTATGATTAAAAACAACATCAGAAAGGTCTTTGTACTGTCCCCTCATATATTTATACATTAACATAAGATCACCTCTTAGCCTTCGTTTTTCCAAAGTAAATAGCCCCAAGTGTAATAACCTATCTTGGTATTGCAGACCCCCCAGTCCTCTAATAACCTTGGTCGCTCTTCTCTGCACCCGCTCCAGTTCAGCTATGTCTTTCTTATACACCGGAGACTAGGGTTGAGCGAAACGGGTCGAACATTTTCAAAAGTCGCCGACTTTTGGCTAAGTCGGGGTTTCATGAAACCCGATCCGACCCCTGTGCGGGGTCGGCCATGCGGTACGCGACTTTCGCGCCAAAGTCGCGTTTCAATGACGCGAAAAGCGCCATTTCTCAGCCAATGAAGGTAAACGCAGAGTGTGGGCAGCGTGATGACATAGGTCCTGGTCCCCACCATCTTAGAGAAGGGCATTGCAGTGATTGGCTTGCTGTCTGCGACGTCACAGGGGCTATAAAGAGGCGTTCCCGCCGACCGCCATCTTACTGCTGCTGATCTGAGCTTAGGGAGAGGTTGCTGCCGCTTTGTCAGAAGCAGGGATAGCGTTAGGCAGGGTCCATTAACCACAAAACCGCTTGTGCTGCAGCGATTTGCACTGTCCAACACCACCCTCGGTGTGCAGGGACAGTGGAATTTTTTTTTTTTTTTTTTTTCCCCTCAGCGCTGTAGCTCATTGGGCTGCCCTAGAAGGCTCCCTGATAGCTGCATTGCTGTGTGTACGCCGCTGTGCAAACCAACTGCTTTTTTCAAAGCACAAATCCTCTTGTTCCTTCCTTTCTGCACAGCTATCTTTTTTGTTTGTCCACACTTTTTATTTCATTTGTGCATCAGTCCACTCCTTATTGCTGCCTGCCATACCTGGCTGAGATTACTGCAGGCAGGGAGATAGTAGCTGCCTGCCATACCTGGCTGAGATTACTGCAGGCAGGGAGATAGTAATTGTAGGACATTCCCTGTTTTTTTTTTTTTTTTTTTTTTGGTGGGAGATTAAGATTGGCAATTTGGCATTTCTGCTAGAGTGCCATCCCTGTGTGTGCCATCTCTCTCACATAGTGGGCCATAGAAAGCCTTTTCATTTTTCTGTATTTTTTTTTGTGGGGTGTATAAATTCTCCCTGATAAAAATACAGTGGGAGATTAATATTGGCCTTTGGGCTTGTGTGCCAGTCCTGAGTGTGCCATCTCTCTCACAAATAGTGGGCCATAGAAAGCCTATTTATTTTTTTTTTTGGTTTTATAAATTCTCCCTGAAAAAAAGGGAGATTAATATTGGCCTCTGGGCTTGTGTGCCAGTCCTGAGCGTGCCATCTGTGCCAGCCCTGAGCGTGCCATCTCTCTCACAAATAGTGGGCCATAGAAAGCCTATTTAATTTTTTTTTTTGTTTTATAAATTTTCCCTGAAAAAAGGGAGATTAATATTGGCCTCTGGGCTTGTGTGCCAGTTGTGAGCGTGCCATCTGTGCCAGTCCTGAGCGTGCCATCTCTCTCACAAATAGTGGGCCATAGAAAGCCTATTTAAATATTTTTTTGGTTTTATAAATTCTCCCAGAAAAAAAGGGAGATTAATATTGGCCTCTGGGCTTGTGTGCCAGTCCTGAGCGTGCCATCTGTGCCAGCCAGCCCTGAGCGTGCCATCTCTCTCACAAATAGTGGGCCATAGAAAGCCTATTTAATTTTTTTTTTTGTTTTATAAATTTTCCCTGAAAAAAGGGAGATTAATATTGGCCTCTGGGCTTGTGTGCCAGTTGTGAGCGTGCCATCTGTGCCAGTCCTGAGCGTGCCATCTCTCTCACAAATAGTGGGCCATAGAAAGCCTATTTAAATATTTTTTTGGTTTTATAAATTCTCCCAGAAAAAAAGGGAGATTAATATTGGCCTCTGGGCTTCTGTGCCAGTCCTGAGCGTGCCATCTGTGCCAGTCCTGAGCGTCCCATCTCTCTCACAAATAGTGGGCCATAGAAAGCCTATTTTATTTTTTTTTTGGGTTTTAGAAATTCTCCCTGAAAAAAGGGAGATTAATATTGGCCTCTGGGCTTGTGTGCCAGTTGTGAGCGTGCCATCTGTGCCAGTCCTGAGCGTGCCATCTCTCTCACAAATAGTGGGCCATAGAAAGCCTATTTAAATATTTTTTTGGTTTTATAAATTCTCCCAGAAAAAAAGGGAGATTAATATTGGCCTCTGGGCTTCTGTGCCAGTCCTGAGCGTGCCATCTGTGCCAGTCCTGAGCGTCCCATCTCTCTCACAAATAGTGGGCCATAGAAAGCCTATTTTATTTTTTTTTTGGGTTTCAGAAATTCTCCCTGGAAAAAAAAAGGGAGATTAATATTGCCCTTTGGGCTTGTGTGCCAGTACTAAGCGTTCCATCTCTCTCTCTCTCTCAGTCAGTGGGCCATAGAACGCATATTTTTGGTTTTATTTGTTTTCTAAATTCTCCCTGAAAAAATCATTTTATTTTATTTGGTTTCTAAATTCTTCCTGATAAAATCATATTTTTTTTATTATTTTTTTTTCTAAAGTCTCCCTGAAAAAAAAAAAAAAAAAACAACCAAAAAAACAGTGGGAGATTAATATTGGCCTTTCTGCTTGTGTGCCAGTCTTGACTCCTGGGTGTGCCATCTCTCTCTCTCTCTCTCTCTCTCTCTCTCTCTCTCTCTCTCCAATTGTGGTCCATAGAAAGCCTATATTTTTTTTTCCTTGATTTGGGTTCTAAAATCTACCAGAGAAAATAACTACATCAATCATTGGTAGAAAAATATTGGCCTCTGGGTTTGTGTGCCACTCCTGACTCCTGTGTGCGTCATCTCTCAGTCAGTGGGCCATAGAACGCCTATTTTTGGTTTTATTTGTTTTCTAAATTCTCCCTGAAAAAATTATTTTATTTTATTTGGTTTCTAAATTCTTCCTGATAAAATCATATTTTTTTTATTATTTTTTTTTCTAAAGTCTCCCTGAAAAAAAAAAAAAAAAACAGTGGGAGATTAATATTGGCCTTTCTGCTTGTGTGCCAGTCTTGACTCCTGGGTGCGTCATCTCTCAGTCAGTGGGCCATAGAACGCCTATTTTTGGTTTTATTTGTTTTATAAATTCTCCCTGAAAAAATCATTTTATTTTATTTGGTTTCTAAATTCTTCCTGATAAAATCATATTTTTTTTATTATTTTTTTTTCTAAAGTCTCCCTGAAAAAAAAAAAAAAAAAACAACCAAAAAAAACAGTGGGAGATTAATATTGGCCTTTCTGCTTGTGTGCCAGTCTTGACTCCTGGGTGCGTCATCTCTCAGTCAGTGGGCCATAGAACGCCTATTTTTGGTTTTATTTGTTTTATAAATTCTCCCTGAAAAAATCATTTTATTTTATTTGGTTTCTAAATTCTTCCTGATAAAATCATATTTTTTTTATTATTTTTTTTTCTAAAGTCTCCCTGAAAAAAAAAAAAAAAAAAACAACCAAAAAAAACAGTGGGAGATTAATATTGGCCTTTCTGCTTGTGTGCCAGTCTTGACTCCTGGGTGTGCCATCTCTCTCTCTCTCTCTCTCCAATTGTGGTCCATAGAAAGCCTACATTTTTTTTCCTTGATTTGGGTTCCAAAATCTACCAGAGAAAATAACTCCATCAATCATTGGTAGAAAAATATTGGCCTCTGGGCTTGTGTGCCACTCCTGATTCCTGTGTGCGTCATCTCTCACTCAGTGGCCCATAGAAAGCATATAGTTTGTTACATTTGTTTTCTAAATTCTCCCTGCAAAAATCTATTTTTTTTTTTTTGGGGGGTTTCTAAAGTGTTCCTGAAAAAAATAAAAATAAAAAAAAAATAATAGTGTGACATTAATATTAACATTTGTGCTTCAGTGACAGTCCTGCGTGTGGGGCATCTCTCTAATTTGCAGCCACCAAAAAAAGAGTGTGTAACATTGGGCCTGATTTTCGCTGTGGTCTCACCAACCTGTAAAGGGGTAGCTAAATCATACTGAAGTTATAGCTCACCGTGTAAGTTGTGTGACTGCAACAAATAACGTTAGTTTGGTTACGTTTTTAAAACAATGAGGAAGTCTAGTGGAAGAGGTCGTGGCCGGGGGCGTTCATTGTCAGCTGGTAATGAGGGTAGTGGTAGTGGTGGAGCATCAGGTGGTCGTGGGGGAAAAAATATTGCACCTAAGTCTGGAGCTGTGGAGCCAGGTTCGTCGTCCGGCTACACAAGGCCTCGAACGCTCCCTTTTCTGGGATTAGGAAAACCGCTTTTAAAGCCGGAGCAGCAAGAGCAAGTTTTGGCTTATCTTGCTGACTCAGCCTCTAGCTCTTTTGCCTCATCTCGTGAAACTGGTAAAAGTAAAAGCAGCGCGTCGTTAGTGGATGTTCACGGTCAGGGACAAGTCACTTCCTTGTCCTCTTCAGCAAAAACAACAACAGAGAAGAATGCAGCAGGCGACACAACGGGTTACTCCATGGAGCTCTTTACACATACCGTCCCTGGCTTAGAAAGTGAAGCAGTTAACAGTCCATGCCCATTACAAATTGAATCTGACATGGAGTGCACTGACGCACAGCCACAGCCAGACTACTATGCTGGTCCTTTGACTCAGACCACAACATTGCCCTCGCAGGGTGCTGATCAAGAATCAGACCCTGATGAGACTATGTTGCCCCATCACGAACGCTATACCACCGAACGACACGGTGACACAGACGAAGTTGCGCAGGAGGTACAAGAAGAGTTATTAGATGACCCAGTTCTTGACCCCGATTGGCAGCCATTGGGGGAACAGGGTGCAGGCGGCAGCAGTTCTGAAGCAGAGGAGGAGGAGGGGCCGCAGCAGGCATCAACATCGCCACAGGTTCCATCTGCCGGGCCCGTATCTTGCCCAAAACGCGTGGCAAAGCCAAAACCTGGTGGAGGACAGCGTGGCCATCCGGTTAAAGCTCAGTCTGCAATGCCTGAAAAGGTATCCGATGCTAGAAAGAGTGCAGTCTGGCATTTTTTTAAACAACATCCAATTGATCAGCGCAAAGTCATCTGTCAAAAATGTTCTACTTCCTTAAGCAGAGGTCAGAATCTGAAAAGTCTCAATACTAGTTGCATGCATAGACATTTAACCACCATGCATTTGAAAGCTTGGACTAACTACCAAACGTCCCTTAAGGTTGTTGCACCCTCGGCCAATGAAGCTAGTCATCAACGCAACATCCCTTCCGGCAGTGTAGGACCACCATTTAGCGCACCACCTGCTGTATCTGTGCAGGTATCTTTGCCAGGCCAAAGCAGTCAGGGTCAGGGAATCACCAGTTTCGTAGTAGGAAACACTGCATCTAGGGCACCGGCGGCAACAATACCATCTCCCACCGTCTCTCAGTCTGCCATGTCCACCGGCACCCCCGCTAGTTCCACGATCTCCAGCTCTCCAGTCCAGCTCACCCTACATGAGACTATGGTTAGAAAAAGGAAATACTTAGCCTCGCATCCGCGTACACAGGGTTTGAACGCCCACATAGCTAGACTAATCTCGTTAGAGATGATGCCCTACCGGTTAGTTGAAAGCGAAGCTTTCAAAGACCTGATGGACTACGCTGTACCACGCTACGAGCTACCCAGTCGACACTTTTTTTCCAGAAAAGCCATCCCAGCCCTCCACCAGCATGTTAAAGAGCGCATCGTCCATGCACTCAGGCAATCTGTGAGCACAAAGGTGCACCTGACAACAGATGCATGGACCAGTAGGCATGGCCAGGGACGTTACGTGTCCATCACGGCACACTGGGTAAATGTGGTGGATTCAGGGTCCACAGGGGACAGCAAGTTTGGGACAGTTCTGCCTAGCCCACGGTCTAGTAAACAGTTGTCTGTAGCCGTTCGCACCCCCTCCTCCTCCTCCTCCTCGTCCTCCTGCAGAAGCAAGAGCTCGTCCACAGACCGCAGTCGCACAAACACTCCATCCGCACCTGCCACTGTTGCACACCAGGTCTCCCATTATGGGGCAGCTACTGGCATACGTCAGCAGGCTGTATTGGCTATGAAGTGTTTGGGCGACAATAGACACACCGCGGAAGTTCTGTCCGAGTTCTTGCAGCAAGAAACGCAGTCGTGGCTGGGCACTGTAGATCTTGAGGCAGGCAAGGTAGTGAGTGATAACGGAAGGAATTTCATGGCTGCCATCTCCCTTTCCCAACTGAAACACATTCCTTGCCTGGCTCACACCTTAAACCTGGTGGTGCAGTGCTTCCTGAAAAGTTATCCGGGGTTATCCGACCTGCTCCTCAAAGTGCGTGGACTTTGCGCACATATCCGCCGTTCGCCTGTACACTCCAGCCGTATGCAGACCTATCAGCGTTCTTTGAACCTTCCCCAGCATCGCCTAATCATAGACGTTGCAACAAGGTGGAACTCAACACTGCACATGCTTCAGAGACTGTGCGAACAGAGGCGGGCTGTTATGTTTTTGTGGGAGGATACACATACACGGGCAGGCAGTAGGATGGCAGACATGGAGTTGTCAGGTGTGCAGTGGTCGAAGATTCAAGACATGTGTCAAGTCCTTCAGTGTTTTGAGGAATGCACACGGCTGGTTAGTGCAGACAACACCATAATAAGCATGAGCATCCCCCTAATGCGTCTGCTGATGCAAAGTTTGACGCACATAAAGGATCAGGCGTCTGCACCAGAGGAAGAGGAAAGCCTTGATGACAGTCAGCGATTGTCTGGTCAGGGCAGTGTACATGACGAGGTACCGGGCGAAGAGGAGGTGGAGGATGAGGAGGATGATGGGGATGAGTATATTTTTAATGAGGAAGCTTTCCCGGGGGCACGGGAAATTGGTGGCGTGGCAAGGCCGGGTTCTGGTTTTTTGAGGGACACAAGTGACGTAGATTTGCCTGCAACTGCCCCTCAACCAAGCACAACCGCAGATTTGACAACGGGAACTTTGGCCCACATGGCGGATTATGCCTTGCGTATCCTCAAAAGGGACACACGCATTACAAAAATGATGAACGATGACGATTACTGGTTGGCCTGCCTCCTTGATCCTCGCTATAAAGGCAAATTGCAAAATATTATGCCACATGAGAACTTGGAACTAATATTAGCAACAAAACAATCAACTCTTGTTGACCGTTTGCTTCTGGCATTCCCTGCACACAGCGCCCGTGATCGTTCTCACACGAGCTCCAGGGGCCAGCAGACCAGAGGTGTTAGAGGGGCAGAAATCAGAAGTGGCGTTGGACAGAGGGGTTTTCTGACCAGGTTGTGGAGTGATTTTTCTATGACCGCAGACAGGACAGGTACTGCAGCATCAATTCAAAGTGACAGGAGACAACATTTGTCCAGTATGGTTACAAACTATTTTTCATCCCTTATCGACGTTCTCCCTCAACCGTCATTCCCATTTGATTACTGGGCATCCAAATTAGACACCTGGCCAGAATTGGCAGAATATGCATTGCAGGAGCTTGCTTGCCCGGCAGCTAGTGTCCTATCAGAAAGAGTATTCAGTGCTGCAGGTTCAATACTAACAGAAAAAAGGACTCGTCTGGCTACCCAAAATGTAGATGATCTAACCTTCATTAAAATGAACCACAACTGGATTTCAAAATCTTTTGCCCCACCCTGCCCGGCTGACACCTAGCTTTCCTATGAAAAGGTCTTGCCTGTGGACTATTCTGAATGACTTTTCCAATCTCGTAATTTTCTTCACCTGATTGTCCAGCATACGACATGTTTCCACCTCACGAAATGGCCAAACTCCCCACACGGGGCCGTGCTATCGCCACTTTGCGCTTGGACCCTTGAGAGTGCTGTTTGTCTGAAGAGGTGGGTGTGGCCGCTTTTGGTCGACGGCACTGCCACTGGGTCCCTCATAGTACAATAAAGTGTCTCTGGCGGTGGTGGTGCGCACCCAACGTCAGACACACCGTTGTAATATGAGGGGCCCTGTGCCTGTACCGCCGGCCACAAGACAGTTCCCCCCCCAGCTCAAACAGTGCTCTACCACTAGCAAAATTATCTCTCACAGCTTCACCAATGTGTAGTCTAGCCGCTGACATCCTTCAATGCCTGGCACTGACAATACCATTGTTTTGACATTTTTGTTATGTTAGGCCTTCGAAGCCTGTCTGCGGTCCCTTCTTTCTACAACTACTACACTGACCAGGCCACTGCTGGCCGTGTTACCCTGGAACCAATTTAAAAGTGCCTACAGTCAGCCCAATTTTGTTATGTTAGGCCTTCGAAGACTGTCTGCCGTCACTCCTTCCACTAGACTTCCACTGACCATACACTGCTGCCCATGTACCCCTGGAACCAATTTAAAGTGCCTACAGCCAGCCCAATTTTGTTATGTTAGGCCTTCGAAGCCTGTCTGCGGTCACTCCTTCCACTAGACTTCCACTGACCAGACCACTGCTGCCCGTGTACCCCTGGAACCAATTTAAAAGTGCCTACAGCCAGCCCAAGTTTGTTATGTTAGGCCTTGGAAGCCTGTCTGCGGTCACTCCTTCCACTAGACTTCCACTGACCAGACCACTGCTGCCCGTGTACCCCTGGAACCAATTTAAAAGTGCCTACAGCCAGCCCAAGTTTGTTATGTTAGGCCTTCTAAGCCTGTCTGCGGTCCATTCTTTCAACTACTACTACACTGACCAGGTCACTGCTGCCCGTGTACCCCTGGAACCAATTTAAAATTGCCTACAGCCAGCCCAATTTTTTTATTTTAGGCCTTCGATGCCTGTCTGCGGTCCATTCTTTCAACTACTACTACACTGACCAGGTCACTGCTGCCCGTGTACCCCTGGAACCAATTTAAAATTGCCTACAGCCATGTGTTATTATTTTAGGCCTTCGATGCCTGTCTGCGGTCACTCCTTCCACTAGGCCTCCACTGACCACACCACTGCTGTCCGTGTACCCCTGGAACCAATTTAAAATTGCCTACAGCCATGTGTTATTATTTTAGGCCTTCGATGCCTGTCTGCGGTCCATTCTTTCAACTACTACTACACTGACCAGGGCACTGCTGGCCGTGTACCCCTGGAACCAACATCAGAAAATATAAAAATAAGTATTTTGCTTATAAAAAAGAAAATACTGGTGAGATATCAAATGCAGACATTTTAACATTAAAAACAAACACACAACTCTAATCTGGTACAGTACTAAAAATGGCCACCAGCTACAATTACTTTCTCCTGCAAGTAGTTAACTGAAAGTTTTTTTAAATTGAAAACACACATATGGCATCCACCGAGTGTTGTCCTGTCGCGTCTTCTTTATATTATTGCCGAGAAGATGCAAAATAATGAAAATAATAAAATCATTAATTACCAAAATAATAGAGAAAGTCAACACCACATTGCAAATAAACATTCATTCCAAATAAAGAAGCAGGGCGCGTCCGAGGGTGAGTATATACCTAATAAGAATATAATCACCCTCGGACGCGCAATGCTTATTTCCAACAGCCTTCCTTCCTAAGAATCAGCCCTTCCGTCGTGTAGAGAGACGTTGTGTTACACTCCAAGGTGTTCCCCAGGTTGCCTTTCCTGAGCTTCGATCTTCCGGCTCTCGTTTAGTAGTTCTTGGAAACTACTCTGCATTAGGCCTTCAAATTGGGTATGGGGTGTAGAGAGATGGTGTGTTCCACTCCAAGGTGTTCCCCAGGTTGCCTTTCCTGAGCTTCGATCTTCCGGCTCTCGTTTAGTAGTTGTTGGAAACTACGCTGCATTAGGCCTTCAAATTGGGTATGGGGTGTAGCGAGAGGGTGTGTTACACTCCAAGGTGTTCCCCAGGTTGCCTTTCCTGAGCTTCGATCTTCCGGCTCTCGTTTAGTAGTTCTTGGAAACTACACTGCATTAGGCCTTCAAATTGGGTATGGGGTGTAGAGAGAGGGTGTGTTACACTCCAAGGTGTTCCCCAGGTTGCCTTTCCTGAGCTTCGATATTCCGGCTCTCGTTTAGTAGTTGTCGGAAACTACGCTGCATTAGGCCTACAAATTGGGTATGGGGTGTAGAGAGAGGGTGTGTTACACTCCAAGGTGTTCCCCAGGTTGCCTTTCCTGAGCTTCGATCTTCATGCTCTCGTTTAGTAGTTGTCGGAAACTACGCTGCATTAGGCCTACAAATTGGGTATGGGGTGTAGAGAGAGGGTTTGTTACACTCCAAGGTGTTCCCCAGGTTGCCTTTCCTGAGCTTCGATCTTCCGGCTCTCGTTTAGTAGTTGTTGGAAACTACGCTGCATTAGGCCTTCAAATTGGGTATGGGGTGTAGCGAGAGGGTGTGTTACACTCCAAGGTGTTCCCCAGGTTGCCTTTCCTGAGCTTCGATCTTCCGGCTCTCGTTTAGTAGTTGTTGGAAACTACGCTGCATTAGGCCTTCAAATTGGGTATGGGGTGTAGCGAGAGGGTGTGTTACACTCCAAGGTGTTCCCCAGGTTGCCTTTCCTGAGCTTCGATCTTCCGGCTCTCGTTTAGTAGTTCTTGGAAACTACACTGCATTAGGCCTTCAAATTGGGTATGGGGTGTAGAGAGAGGGTGTGTTACACTCTAAGGTGTTCCCCAGGTTTCCTTGCCATTGCTTCGGTCTTCCGACTCTCGTTTAGTAGTTGTAGAAAAGTACACTGCATTAGGCCATACAAAATGGGTATGGGGTGGAGAGAGATGGTGTGTTACACTCCAAGGTGTTCCCCAGGTTGCCTTTCCTGAGCTTCTATCTTCAGGCTCTCATTAAATTGTGGTTAAATGGAACAACTGCATTTGGCGTACTAGTTGGTTTGGGGCCTACTATCGGTGTCTGCCACTCCTTGCTGTTCTCCTCCACTGAACAAAGCTGTGCCGCCTGTTTACTACGGTTGCCAATTTTGAACTGCATTTCGACTACTTACTGATTTGGCCCTACTCTCTGTGTCAGCCTCTCATTCCAGTTGTCCTCCACTGCAATGCCCCCTGGTTATTCCTGTGTTACCAATTTTGAACTGCATTTAGCCCACTTTCTTCTTTGGGCCTATATCTGTGTTTCCACTTCATCGTGCCCATTGCCCAGCCAGTGATAGATGAGTCTGCTGGTACATTGACCCATAACGCAACATTCCCCGTGCACGCTACACAACAACATTGTGACCCTGCTGAAAGTCAGGTTGCTCTTCCCGCATACCATACCACCTTACACGGGGACAAAGAGGAAGGTGCAGATGAAAGTGCAGGTTCCTTCATCAGGTGGGGGGAGGAATACTAGTTGGCGACGTCACTGGCACAGGGCCTCTCATAGTACGCAAAAGTGTTGCTGCCGGTGGGAGGCGCCCCCGCCGTGCAAACACACCGCTGTACTTTGAGGGGCCCTGTGCCAGTGCCAATGCCAACGAGTGGGCCCCCCCTGCTTGCTCAGGTTCACAGCACTTGCAAAGTTGAAATACTTACCTCTCCCTGCTCCACTGCCGTGACGTGGTCCAGATTTCCTGGGCCCACTAATTACTTGAACCAGCCCTACCCCCCACAACTTTAGCCAAATGACCCCCAATTTCAAATGCCTTCCAATTATTATAAGGTAAATTACGCTTGACAAGCTTCATTAAGAAGAATGGATGGTTTTGACATTAAAATGGCCACTCTAGGTGTTTTCCTGGCCCCCACTCACTGCCGACTATGCTGCCCCATTGACTTGCATTGGGTTTCGTGTTTCGGTCGATCCCGACTTTACGTCATAATCGGCCGATTTCACTCGACCCGACTTTGGACATAGTCGGGTTTCGCAAAACCCGGCTCGACTCTAAAAAGGTCAAGGTCGCTCAACTCTACCGGAGACCAGAACTGTACACAGTATTCTAAGTGTGGTCGAACTAGTGACTTGTATAGAGGTAAAATTATGCTCTCCTCATGAGCATCTATGCCTCTTTTAATGCTTCCCATTATTTTATTTGCCTTTGTAGCAGCTGCCTGACACTGGCCACTAAATGTGAGTTTGTCATCCACACATACACCCAGGTCTTTTTCATTGACGATTTTGCCCAGGGTTTTAGAATTAAGCACATGGTTATACATCTTATTACTTCTACCCAAGTGCATGACCTTACATTTATCCCCATTAAAGCTCATTTGCCATTTATCAGCCCAAGCTTCTAGTTTACATAAATTATCCTGTAATATAAAATTGTCCTCCTCTGTATTGATTACCCTGCAGAGTTTAGTGTCATCTGCAAATATTGAAATTCCACTCTGTATGCCCCCTACAAGATAATTAATAAATATGTTAAAAAGAAGAGGGCCCAATACTGACCCCTGTGGTACCCCACTGCTAACCGTGACCCAGTCCGAGTGTGCTCCATTAATAACCACCCTTTGTTTCCTATACCTGAACCAGCTCTTAACCCACTTACACATATTTTCCCCTATCCCCATTATTCTCATTTTATGTATCAACCTTTTGTGTAGCACCATATCAAAAGCTTTTGAAAAGTCCATATACACTACGTCCACTGGGTTCCCTTGGTCCAGTCCGGAACTTACGTTATCTTGAACTGTCCTCCCACCTCTCTTCCTGCTACCTCTTCGACTGCTTTCAATCTGGCTTACAGCTGCATCACTCCAATCACCTATGAACTGCCAAAGCCAAGCAACACTACTCTGTTCTCCTCCTCCTAGACCTGTCCTCTGCCTTTGACACAGTAGACCATTCCCTACTATTACAGACCCTCTCATCTCTTGGCATCACTGACTTGCCCTTATCTTGGCTTTTGTCGTACCTAACAGACTGGACATTCAGTATCTCCCATTCGCACACCACCTCCTCACCTCGCCCCCTTTCTGTCGGAGTCCCGCAAAGTTCAGTTTTAGGGCCTCTTCTCTTCTTCATCTATACCTTTGGCCTTGGACAGCTCATAGAGTCCCATGGTTTTCAGTATCATCCCTATGCCAACGACACACAGATCTACATCTCTGGACCAGATACCACCACCCTACTAACCAGAATCCCACAATGTCTGTCTGCTATTTCATCCTTCTTCTCCGCTAGATTTCTAAAACTTAATATGGACAAAACATAATTCATCATCTTTCCCCCATCTCACTTGACTCCCCCAACAGACCTATCCATTAAAGTAAATGACTGTTCACTCTCCCCAGTCCCACAAGCTTGCTGCCTCGGAGTAATCCTTGACACTGATCACTCCTTCAAACCACATATCCAAGCCCTTTCCACTTCCTGCTAACTTCAACTCAAAAAAATTTCCCATATCCGTACATTCCTCAACCAAGAATCTTCAAAAATCCTAGTCCATACCCACATCATCTCCCACCTTGACTACTGCAACCTCCTGCTCTGTGGCCTCCCCTCTAACACTCTCGCCCCCCTCCAATTTATTCTAAACTCTGCTGCCTTACTAATCCACCTGTCCCCCTTGCTATTCCCCAGCCTCTCCCCTCTGTCAATCCCTGCACTAGCTCCCCATTACCAAACGACTCTAGTTCAAAACCCTAAGCATGACTTACAAAGCCATCTACAACATGTCTCCTCCATACATCTGTGACCTTGTCTCCAGATATTTACCTGCACGCAACCTCCAATCCTCACAAGATCTTCTATACTCCTCTCTCATCTCCTCTTCCCACGATCGCATACAAGATTTCTCTGCTGCTCTTTTTATTATTCTATTGCTTTTCTATTTTTCAACCCACATGGTTCCAGAAATATGGTAATTTCACATAAGACTCCAAATTAGGACTACATTTCCCAATAGGCACCAGAGATCCAGTACATAGGGTGGCAGGCAGCAGAGCCAGCACAGAAAAGATCTTACTTATCCACCTCTCCGTTCCACCAGACCAAATAACAAAATCAAATAACATCAGACTGATTGTCACTTCCAAACAGAAAAACTGGTGTGTACAGGTGCGAACTAAGAGTAGCCATTTCTATACATAACAAACAAGCAAAGTTGCACTCTATAGTGCTACAACATGTAAACAAGACATTTATGAAATTTGAATTGCATTACTGCTCTAGATAATAAGAAAAAATGGAGAAGCTTAGCACATAATTTGGCAAATTCATTCATGCCCAGCTGGCAACAACAAGGTTTTGAATTTAAGTTAAAATTAAGTAGTGGGTGAGGGACCGATAGGACTGCTGTGCTGGGAGCCCTGATAACGCATGCAACAGCTCAAACTGCTTTTCTGCTCAGCCACACTCAGGTGGCACAAATATTAGTTTCCAGGACTACTATTGTTAGAAACATTTAGGGATAGTAACACGGGTACAGGTGCTTCTCACAAAGTAAGAATCAAAAAGTTAATTTATTTCAGTTCTTCAAAACAAACTCATGTATTAAATAGAGTTATTACAAACAGAGTGATCTATTTCAAAAATGTATTTCTGTTAATGTTGATGATTATGGCTTACAGCCAATAAATTCCAAGATACATTATGTTAGGACTGGCGGAACGCACCAAGAGAGATGATATAGATGCGTTCGCAGTCCGGGGTCCACCGTGCAGGTGAAACCTGCTGCTAGGAAATGACAGACAATATGGCGGTATTCAAAAGTATACACGCGTGGGTTAAACCTCACCCAGCGTGAAGAAAGCGATCCTGTTGCGTCACAGGACCGCGGTACCGCACATAGAGCGCGAGCAAGTGGTCAGCGAACTAAACCCCAACAGGGATTGTAGTCCGATTAGACCCTTGCTGGCACTACACCGCTACTGGGTGTGAAAGGAATTATATAATTAAGGCACCGAAGTGCGAACTGTGCCGTGCTGGCAGGCACCACTAAGCACCCAGACGTGGGTCAGGAAGCGCACACTGGCGCGTGGCACCGCACTGGCGGTCACAGCAGTAGACGCTGACACGTGTGTGACACGTTGAGTCATAAGTCGGGCGCTAGATAGCAGCCATACTCCATACGCGAACAATCATACAATAGGGTAGGGGTATTTAAAGAACGACTTGCACTCACAACAAACACACGTATTAAATTGTACACTAGCGCATGGCCGTGCGGTCATGCGCAGTTTATATAGTTGCAGGACAGGAAGCGGCCACAGAAACTTTGCCCTTCCAAGACCTGCCAAGAGGACCAATAGAATGCGCTGCAGAGTCTGAGCACATGACCCTCGATCTCCAACGGGAGATCTTGCCCTGGGCATGCTCAGTGTGCGCAGACAAGGACTTAGTCCCAGAGAAGTCCACTCACTGCTGACCAGTATAGGCTTTACAGGCAGAAGCTGGAGAAGCAGCAGTAACTCTTCTCACAGAGTCAGACTGAGCGAGACGCTGGGATCGACGTCCCTGCTGAGCAGGCTCCACTGCGGCTGGAGGAGAATGGGAGATCGCAGCGGAGACGGATCGAGATTCCCCCTGTGCAGCAGAGGAAACTCGACTCCTAACATTACCCCCCCTCCTAGGGCCCCCCCCTCCTTGGGCCTCGCTACGTTCGAAGGCAGCAATGAGCTGTGGGGCCCGAATGTTTTCAGCAGGCTCCCATGACCTGTTCTCTGGACCATAACCCTTCCAATCCACCAGATAGAACTTTTTGCCGCGTACCACCTTACACCCCAAAATAGCGTTCACCTCGTAATCGTCCGTAGACGAACCCGATGTCCCGGCAGATGACTCGGAAAACCGGGACATGTATACGGGTTTCAAGAGGGACACATGAAAGGTGTCGGTGATACCCAAGCGTGGAGGAAGAGCCAGGCGGTAGACCACAGGATTAACCTGTTCGAGAACCTTGAAGGGACCCAAGTAGCGAGGCGCAAACTTAGTGGACTCAACTCGCAGCCTGATGTTATGGGCGGAGAGCCACACCAAGTCGCCAGGAGCAAAGGTCGGAGCGGGGCGCCGATGAACATCGGCGGAGGACCTCAATCTCTCCTTGGAAGCCCGAATGGCATCCTGAGTGCAATCCCAAATGTCCCGTGCCTCCACAGCCCAGTCTGCCACCCTGGAATCGGCGGAAGACACGGGCTTGGGCACAGGTACCCGCGGATGCTGACCATAGTTAAGGAGGAATGGGGTCTGTCCAGTGGAGTCAGCTACAGCATTGTTAAGAGCAAACTCCGCCCACGGTAGCAAAGATGCCCAGTCATCTTGTTTAGCAGAGACAAAATGTCGCAGATATGTGACCAAGGTCTGGTTGGCTCTCTCCACCAACCCATTCGTCTCGGGATGATATGCCGAAGAGAGATTCAACTCGATACTGAGAAGGCGACAAAGCTCTCTCCAGAACCGAGACGCAAACTGGGGACCCCGGTCACTGACAATTTTGTCTGGCATACCGTGAAGACGGAAGATGTGTTTAACAAACAATGCTGCCAAGGCCCGTGCAGAAGGTAGCCGGGGAAGCGGCACCAAATGCACCATTTTAGAAAAATGGTCGGTGATAACCCAAATGACAGTACAGCCACGTGACTTGGGCAAATCCACCACAAAAAGTCCATCCCGACCATCTCCCAGGGCCTGTCTGCCACCGGCAGAGGGTATAACAACCCAGCTGGCCGTTGACGGAGAGACTTATTTTTGGCACAAGAGACACATGCCCGAACGTAGTCTCCAACGTCACGAACCATATGTGGCCACCAATACATTCTTGCCAACAACTCAGATGTCCTCTTTGCCCCAAAGTGTCCACCCACTCTGGACGAATGAGCCCACGAGAGAACCTCCGGACGCAAATTGATGGGGACAAAAGTCTTGCCCGGAGGCACAGACTCAAGCGAAACCGGAGCTACGGTTCTCAGACTCTCTGAAGGGACAATGAGCCGAGGCTCGTCCTCCTCCTCCACAGTTGACACCAGGGAGCGAGAGAGAGCGTCAGCACGAATGTTCTTCTCCCCGGCGAGATAATGTAGAGTGAAGTGGAACCGGGAGAAAAACAAGGACCATCTGGCCTGACGAGAATTCAGCCGCTGGGCTGTCTGTAAATAGACCAAATTCTTGTGGTCCGTGAAGACTTGGAATGGGAACCGAGCACCCTCCAAGAGATGTCTCCATTCCGAAAATGCCAACTTCATTGCCAGCAACTCCCTATCCCCGATGGAGTAATTTCTCTCCGCTGGTG
The DNA here is from genome assembly GCF_032444005.1 of Ranitomeya imitator. NCBI lineage: Eukaryota > Metazoa > Chordata > Amphibia > Anura > Dendrobatidae > Ranitomeya > Ranitomeya imitator. The sequence continues at coordinate 546,058,555 of NC_091283.1, read as the reverse complement.
AGAAGGTTTTTGAGAAGAAGAAGCATGGATGCTTCCGACCTTGAGCATCCTTTTGATAGAGGACTGCTCCTGCACCAACAGAAGAGGCATCCACCTCCATTAGGAATGGCTTATCCACATCGGGACGATGTAAGATGGGAGCGCTAGCAAAGTGGGACTTAATAGAAGTGAAGGCCTTGGAGACCTCTTCGGACCACGATTTAGGATTCGCTCCCTTCTTGGTGAGGGATACCAAGGGAGCTACCAGGGTTGAGAAGTGGGGGATGAACTGACGATAGTAATTTATGAACCCCATAAAGCGCTGCACCGCTTTCAGAGAATGGGGTTCCTGCCAGTCCATCACTGCCTGTAGTTTGGCAGGATCCATAGCCAATCCCTGGGCCGAGATGATGTAGCCCAGGAAAGGTAAAGACTCCTGCTCAAACATACACTTCTCCAATTTGGCATAGAGGGAGTTTGCCCGTAGGAGGTCGAAGACTTTGCAAACATCTCTCCGGTGGGAGTCAATATCTGGAGAGTAGATAAGAATATCATCCAGATAGACTACGACCGAGGTGGAAAGCATATCCCGGAAGATATCGTTCACAAAGTCTTGGAAAACGGCTGGGGCATTACAGAGCCCGAAGGGCATCACCAGATATTCATAGTGCCCATCCCTGGTGTTAAAGGCCGTCTTCCATTCGTCCCCTTCACGGATGCGAATCAGGTTGTAAGCACCCCGCAAATCTAATTTAGTAAATACCCTTGCTCCCCGAAGTCTATCGAATAACTCAGATATCAAGGGCAAAGGATACTTATTCTTAACGGTGATGGCGTTAAGACCCCTGTAGTCTATGCATGGGCGCAATTCCCCATTCTTCTTCTGCACGAAGAAGAACCCTGCCCCAGCAGGTGACACTGACTTCCTAATGAATCCTCTTGCCAGATTTTCCCGGATGTACTGTGACATTGCCTCCATCTCCGGGAGAGATAGCGGATAAACTCGACCCCGGGGAGGCTCAGCACCAGGCAAGAGATCAATAGGACAGTCATAGGGGCGATGAGGCGGAAGGACCTCCGCCGCCTTTTTGGAGAACACGTCTGCATAAGACCAATACTGCTTGGGGAGAGAGGATAGATCTGCGGGTACCTCAGTAGTAGCAACCTGAACGCACTCCCTCTGACACCTACCCCCACAAGATTCACCCCAACCCAGAATTCTGCCTGAGGACCACTCGATATGAGGAGAGTGGTACCGTAGCCAAGGTATTCCCAACAGGACCTCATCAATTCCTTCTGGAATGACGAGCAGAGAAATTATCTCCTGATGAGATGGCGACATGGACAGAGTAAAAGGGATGGTCTGGTGTGTTATCTGTGAGGGCAATGTCGACCCATTCACCACTTGCACCGTTACTGGTTGAGCAAGCATAACCAGGGGTATTGCGTGACGTTGGGCAAAGGCAGAAGACATAAAATTGCCCTCCGTCCCAGAATCCACGCAGAGCTCTACCGAGTGGGAGAATGAGCCAATAGTAATTGTCCCCTTAAAGGACAACTTAGAGGCAAACGTCGCCGTGTCTAGTGTACCTCAACCTACTACCACTAGACGCTGACGTTTTCTCGACCGCTGAGGACATCTGGTGGCTAGATGTCCTGACTGCTGGCAAACATGACAGACCCTGAGTGCACAAGCGGTCCGGGACTTAGATCCTGCTTGTGACACTTCCCTGGCCTCATGTGACTCAGGAACCAGGACCGGAAATTCCAGAGGTTTGGCGAAAGTAGGAGCCAGCCGAAACCTCTGCCTACACTGGGCTCGCTCTAACCTCCGCTCGTTAAAACGGAGGTCAATTCGAGTGGAGACAGTTATTAACTCCTCCAGTGTGGCAGGAATCTCCCTAGTGGCCAGAGCGTCCTTTACGTGGTCAGCCAGGCCCCTCCAAAATATGGGGATAAGAGCTTTATCCGACCAATCCAGCTCAGATGCTAAGGTGCGGAATTGGATGGCAAAATGACTAACCAAGGACTCACCCTGAGTTAATGCCAGCAATTGGAGCGCAGTATCATGGGTGACTTGAGGTCCTAAAAAGACCTGTTTCAGAGCGCTCAGAAACAGCGGAGCACTCTGCACCACATGATCGCCACGCTCCCACAGCGGCGTAGCCCATTCCAACGCCCTGTCCGACAATAGAGACAGAATAAATCCCACCTTAGCCCGCTCTGTGGGAAAACGTGTAGCCAGGAGCTCGAGGTGAATAGAGCACTGACTCACAAATCCCCTACAAAACTTGCTATCACCAGAAAATTTTTCTGGCAGCAGGAGGCGAGATAATGTCGGAACAGGGGTGGCAATGGACATAGTAGCTGCAGCCACGCTGGCAGCCTGTACAGCTACTGCAGTAACATCCACAGCTGAGGTCACGCTCTCGAGAGCCGCCAACCTACCCACCAGCTGCTGGATATGCCGCAGAGATTGCTGTTTGTCTGTCATCACTAGCCAGACCCTGGCGCTAGTGTAATGTTAGGACTGGCGGAACGTACCAAGAGAGATGATATAGATGCGTTCGCAGTCCGGGGTCCACCGTGCAGGTGAAACCTGCTGCTAGGAAATGACAGACAATATGGCGGTATTCAAAAGTATACACGCGTGGGTTAAACCTCACCCAGCGTGAAGAAAGCGATCCTGTTGCGTCACAGGACCGCGGTACCGCACATAGAGCGCGAGCAAGTGGTCAGCGAACTAAACCCCAACAGGGATTGTAGTCCGATTAGACCCTTGCTGGCACTACACCGCTACTGGGTGTGAAAGGAATTATATAATTAAGGCACCGAAGTGCGAACTGTGCCGTGCTGGCAGGCACCACTAAGCACCCAGACGTGGGTCAGGAAGCGCACACTGGCGCGTGGCACCGCACTGGCGGTCACAGCAGTAGACGCTGACACGTGTGTGACACGTTGAGTGATAAGTCGGGCGCTAGATAGCAGCCATACTCCATACGCGAACAATCATACAATAGGGTAGGGGTATTTAAAGAACGACTTGCACTCACAACAAACACACGTATTAAATTGTACACTAGCGCATGGCCGTGCGGTCATGCGCAGTTTATATAGTTGCAGGACAGGAAGCGGCCACAGAAACTTTGCCCTTCCAAGACCTGCCAAGAGGACCAATAGAATGCGCTGCAGAGTCTGAGCACATGACCCTCGATCTCCAATGGGAGATCTTGCCCTGGGCATGCTCAGTGTGCGCAGACAAGGACTTAGTCCCAGAGAAGTCCACTCGCTGCTGACCAGTATAGGCTTTACAGGCAGAAGCTGGAGAAGCAGCAGTAACTCTTCTCACAGAGTCAGACTGAGCGAGATGCTGAGATCGACGTCCCTGCTGAGCAGGCTCCACTGCGGCTGGAGGAGAATGGGAGACCGCAGCGGAGACGGATCGAGATTCCCCCTGTGCAGCAGAGGAAACTTGACTCCTAACACATTATCTCAGTAAATTAGAATACTTTATAATACCAGCTTAAAAAATGATTTTAAAATCTGAAATGTTGGCCTATTGAAATATATCTTCAGTAAATGCACTCAATACTTTGTCAGGGCTCCCTTTGCATGGAGGTGATCAGCCTATGGCACTGCTGAGGTGTTATGGAGGCCCAAGTTGCTTTGATAGCAGCCTTCAGCTTCTCTACATTGTTGGGTCTGGTGTCTCTCATCTTCGTCTTGACAATGCCCCATAGATTATGGGGCTAAGGTCAGGTGAGATTGCTGGCCAATCAAGCACAGTGATACTGTTGTTTTTAAACCACATATTGGTGGACAGTGTGGGCAGGTGCTAAATCCTGCCAGAGAATGAAATTTCCATCTCCAAAATGCTTGTCGGCAGAGGGAAACATAAAGTGCTCTAAAATATCCTGGTAGACAGCTGCGCTGACTTTGGTCTTTGGATAAAACACAGTGGACCTACACCAGCAGATGACATGGCTACACAACCTATCACTGATCGTGGGAACTTGAACACTAGACAGCAAACAGCTTGGATTGTGTGCCTCTCCACTCTTCCTCCAGACTCTGGAACCTTGATATCCAAATGAAATGCAAAATTTACTTTCATCTGAAAACAACACATTGAACAACTGAGCAGCAGTCCAGTTCTTTTTCTCCTTGGCCCAGGTAAGACGCTTCTGGCATTGTCTATTGGTCATGAGCGGCTTGACACAAGGAATGCGACACTTGTAGCCCATGTCCTGGATACGTCTGTATGTGGTGGCTCTTGAAGCAATGACACCAGCAGCAGTACACTCCTTGTGAATGTCACCCAAATTTTTGAATGGCCTTTTCTTAACAATCCTTTCAAAGCTGCGGTTATCCCAGTTGCTTCTGCACCTTTTTCTACCACACTTTTTCCTTCCACTCACCTTTCCATTAATATGCTTGGATACAGCACCCTGTGAACAGCCAGCTTCTTTAGCAATGACCTTTTGTGGCTTACCCTCCTTGTGGAGTGTGTCAATGACTACCTTCTGGACATCTGTCAAGTCAACAGTCTTCCCAATGATTATGGAGCCTACTGAATGCTTAAGAAGACTTTGTAGATGTTTTTGTTAATTATTCTCATTCACTGTGATAATGAATTTTAATGCTTAAGAAGACTTTGCAGATGTTTTTGTTAATTATTCTAATTCACTGAGATAATGAATTTTGGGTTTTCATAGGCTGTAAGCCGTAATCATCAACATTAACAGAAATAAACACTTGAAATTCATCACTCTGTTTGTAATGACTCTATATAAGAGTTTAATTTTTTATATTGACGAACTAAAATAAATTAACTTTTTGATGATATTCTAATATTGTGAGAAGCACCTGTAGTTGACTGAAAGTAAGTGCAGGCCTGCTTGTTTGGGAGCCACACTCCTACAGGCAACACACATGAAGGAGACTCAATTTGGAATCTAAACATTTCCAAAAATTAGGGGCAGACACCAGGAAAAGTGGCATCAATTGACCCACAGTAGAAATGTTATGATGGTGCAGCAGTCAGGCATGGGCCATGCATGAGACAGGGTCTGGTCTAGCAATTACAGCTTTGAAATTAAGTCAAAATTAAGAGGTGAATGAGGGACAAGTGTAGGTCAGGAAACATACACGAAGGAGACCCAACTTGGAGTAAAAACATTTTCAAAAATTAGGGGCACACACCAGGAAAAGTGCAATCAATTGACACAGTAGAAATTTTATAATAGCGCAGCATGGATGGATGGGACAGGGCCTGGCCCGGCATTTCTGGCTTACAAATTGATCAATAACAGGTTGATGAGTGACAGGTGTAGGCCTGGTGCTCTGAGACCTCTTGCACTACAGGCAACCCACCAGATGGATGAAAGAGATAAGCGAACCTTTCCAGGTTCAGTTCGGTTCGATTCGTCGAACATTTAGATGTTCGCTGAATGTAACCAAACCCCATTAGATTCAAAGAGAGGCCAAACCAAACATATGCACTACACCTTATGGGGTCACAAAACGAGCTAAAATTAACTGTAGACACCATGAAAACTGTCATCAATTGACTCACTGTAGAATTTTGCTAATGGCACAGCAGGCATCAGCCATGGGCCATGAATTGAGGTATCAGGGTCTGACCCAGCATTTACAGCTTGAAATTGAAACTTCAATTTAGACGTGGGAGCTAGGGGAGCAGTGTAAACATTCTTTGCTGTGAGCCCAGATACCTCATGGAACAGCTCAATTTATTTAAGTTTCCCAGTCACACTCAGCTGGGACAAACATCAGTTTCATAGTCTAATATTGGTAGAAAAATGTAAGAATTAGGGTTGAGCGAAACGGATCGGACAATTTAAAAAATTTAAAAATCGCCGACTTTTGGCATAGTCAGGTTTCGTGAAACCCGACCTGATCCTAGTGTGGGATCGGCCATGAAGTCGGCGATCTTCGCGCCAAAGTCGCATTTCGTATGACACTTTCAGCGTCATTTCTCATCCAATGAAGGCGGACGCAAGTAGTGTAGCATCCATATGTTTCGTCAAACTCAATCTGACAGGTGCCCCGCCCCTATCAAAGTGTATCAAAGTGTGTAACCCCTCCCCTCCCCTTGTCTGACGGCTGGTATCCAGCTGTCCCTCCTTGTTTGATTTTCCCTTTTGATATAGTTTGATATATTTTAATTTGTTGCAGTTTGATATTATTCCCCGTATTTGTTTTATATTAGATGTTCGAGCTTGATTCTGTAAGCTGTGTTTTATTCACAGTGTACACATATAGTGCAGAACTTTTGTTTTATAACACACCAAGCTGTTTATTTGTGAGGGGTCCTTTATATATATATATATATATATATATATATTATGCTTTACACATATAGTGCAGAACTTTTGCTTTATAACACACCAAGCTGTTTATTTGTGTCTTTACTGACCATTAACTAAATGCTGGTCACATTATTTACACAAACAGAAAAGTTATTTGTGTCTCTACTGACCATTAACTAAATGCGGGTCACCTTATTTTCACAAACAGAAAAGACAGATTTTCTGTTTGTACCTGTAGGGTTATGTAGGGTTATCTGCGGGTCAGTGGTTTATAACACCTAGGTCATTTGTTTTTGTATTCGCTTTCTCAGAAAAGTTATTTGTGTCTCTACTGACCATTAACTAAATGATGGTCACCTTCACAAACAGAAAAGTTATTTGTGTCTCTACGGACCATTAACTAAATTCCACATAGGTCAGTGATTTTTGCACTTTATTAATATGCTGTCCACATATAGTATTTTTGATATCTCAAAAGGGTGTGACACATTCCCATATATTATTCCAGCTTTCTTTAATTCTACATTATTTTAGCACATATTAATTTTACAGGTGCCTGTGCTGTCTATAATTTGACTCCTTTTTATTCAAAGACATCTAACATATACAGACTTTTAAAGCTTTTTTTTACATTTCTATTGGTGTTACATTTCTATTGGTGTTACTTTTGCACATGTATTACTGGCTTCTTTAAAAATATGAATATTAACTAGTTTACTTATGTTGCAGATTATGTTGCAGTATTTTATTTCCCTGGTGTTACTTTTGCACATGTATTACTGGCTTCTTTAAAAATATGAATATTATTTAGTTTACTTATGTTGCAGTATTTTATTTTCCTGGTGTTACTTTTGCACATGTATTACTGGCGTCTTTTAAAAATATGAATATTATTAACCTTATGTTTTTGCACTTTGCCTGTGCTGCCTATAATTTGACTCCTTTTTATTCAAAGACAGCTAACATATGCAGACTTTTAAAGCTTTTTTACATTTCTAGTGCAGTTTGACATTATTCACGTATTTGATTTATATTTTATACACAGCTCGAGGATCTGTACGATTATCATCCTGGTAGTATTTAAATCACACACACCAATATTGTTTTGGACTCTAGCAAGTGGTAATGCCAAATTCTGAAAATAGCCATTTTATATTGAATTACTAACATTTTTCTATTTTAGCGCTGCCACATCCACATATATTATTCCAGCTTTCTTTAATTCTGCATTATTTTATCACATGATGAAAATAGCCATTTTATATTGAATTACTGCAGCTCGCTGAGCGTTACCACTGGACTCGTTTCTCAATTAATTTCCCAGCTGGCTGCGCTATCTATAATATTGCGTATACCTTAGGCGTGTATTTACATGGCACTGTAATTCGCACTTTTACACACTATATGTGGATTACAGCCTGTATACAGTAACAGTCGGCATGACTGAGTGTAATATTGCACTCAATACTGTGCAAAGGGTCTGAATACTTATATCCGTGTATTTCAGTTTTTCTTTTTAATAAATTCGCAAAAAAAATCTACATTTCTGTTTTGTTCAGGCATGATGGAGTGCAGAGTGTACATTAATATATATATATATCTCAGAATGCAGCTGAATAGTATTGCTAATTAGTCCATATAAATAGAAAATTATGTAGAAACCCAAAGTTTTGATAAGTGTATGAAAATACACCAATATTAACTATTTGTGCTATTTTAGGCGCAAATTTGGTCTATATGTATAACAGTCAGGAGTTGGGGCGATGAAATATGTGTTACAAGCATAGTGAATTGCAGATATATTCTGCAGTGTATGTCATTTTGAGAAATGTGTAGCATAACCAATTACCTATCACGGCCACTAGATGGCAGAATATCATATTAATTATACATTGGGGTTTACTTTTGGAAACTTACAAATTCTTTGGAAAATTTTTAAGCCATTATTGCTCAGGCAAATTCATTTCACCTTATTTTCACAAACAGAAAAGACAGATTTTCTCTTTTGTACCTGTAGGGTTATGTAGGGTTATCTGCGGGTCAGTGGTTTATAACACCTCGCTCATTATATGGGCATATTATGTATGTGGTCATGTTACAACACAAGCAAGTAAGAAGCGGTGTGTTTTATACGAATATAAAACCAAAGACACGATATTGTAAAAATGTAAAAAGATTTTATTTCTCACAATAAAACAGCATCTCAAATTTTAAGTTAGCTAACAGCATAATGCTGACAAATGCATCTTTGCGGAATCTGATAACGACACGATGAACAAAGGACTGAGCCTGAAAATCTTGATGTCACAAAACCTGATACGATTCGATCATTATTCTGGTTAGCTAACAGCATGATGCTGACAAATGCAATTTTGATAATCCACATTCTTACAAAATAAATTAGCTTTTTGATAATCCACTATTAGATGACCGTGGTATATAATTATATCCTAGGATCTGTACGATTACATACGGCATTCTGTACAGTGTGTTATGTTCATTAAAATGTTTATTGTGTGCCTGTGCTGTCTATAATTTAACTCCTTTTTATTCAAAGACATCTAACATATACAGACTTTTAAAGCTTTTTTACATTTCTATTGGTGTTACTTTTGCACATGTATTACTGGCTTCTTTAAAAATATGAATATTATCTAGTTTACTTATGTTGCAGTATTTTATTTTCCTGGTGTTACTTTTGCACATGTATTACTGTTTTTCTTGTTTTTGTGTAAAATCTCGGTCAGGCAGGCACGAACACATACAACACATGCGACACACACAACACACACACAACAAACACACAGAACACACACACACAAGAAATAGACATTTAGGACTTATTTATGTTATTATGTTTATGCACTTTGCCTGTGCTGTCTATAATTTGACTCCTTTTTATTCAAAGACAGCTAACATATGCAGACTTTTAAAGCTTTTTTTACATTTCTATTGGTGCTACATTTCTATTGGTGTTACTTTTGCACATGTATTACGGGATTCTTTAAAAATATGAATATTATCTAGTTTACTTATGTTGCAGTATTTTTTTTTTCCTGGTGTTACTTTTGCACATGTATTACTGGCGTCTTTAAAAAATATGAATATTATTTAGTTTACTTATGTTACAGTATTTTATTTTCCTGGTGTTACTTTTGCACATGTATTACTGTTTTTCTTGTTTTTGTGTAAAATCTCGGTCAGGCAGGCACGAACACACACACACACACAACACAGAACCCACACACAACAAACACACATAACATACAAAACACACACAACACATACAACACACACGACAAACATACACACACAACATACAGAACACATACAACACATGCGACACACACAACGCACACACAACAAACACACAGAACACACACACACACACAAGAAATAGGCATTTAGGACTTATTTATGTTATTATGTTTATGCACTTTGCCTGTGCTGTCTATAATTTGACTCCTTTTTATTCAAAGACAGTTAACATATGCAGACTTTTAAAGATTTTTTACATTTCTATTGGTGTTACATTTCTATTGGTGTTACTTTTGCACATGTATTACTGGATTCTTTAAAAATATGAATATTATTTAGTTTACTTATGTTACAGTATTTTATTTTCCTGGTGTTACTTTTGCACATGTATGACTGTTTTTCTTGTTTTTGTGTAAAATCTCGGTCAGGCAGGCACGAACACACACACACACACACAACACAGAACCCACACACAACAAACACACATAACATACAAAACACACACAACACATACAACACACACGACAAACATACACACACAACATACAGAACACATACAACACATGCGACACACACAACGCACACACAACGTATTGATTTTCTACACAAAACTGCAGCGTTGAGACGGATATATATATATATATATATATATTTTCAAAATGAATTTTCTGACAGCAGCTGTAAGTAAATATGAGCATTACACAAAAGTGAGAATCGCCTGTATTTCAAGTGAACAGATACCTTTTCTATTCTTGAAACACCTACGTAACGAGCTGCCGCGTCTTTTAGGCGCATCGGGTATCAATGAAATTGCAGGGTTCATGACATCTATGATCTCCACGTCTGAATCCAGCGTATCGCATGGCTCGGGAACACACCAGTTTTCAGCCATATCGGCCGATGTCTTCGTGTCAGTATCTGTATGAGAAATTGCGCGTAGTTCGTGTTTACATACAGAGGATTAAAGCAACTGACATAGTATAATATAGTTTTACGGCATAAACATATTTGTGGTGTAAAATTAATATAGCAAGACTTATGCCGCTATATATTAATAATTCAGTATTATATTGGTGGCTACCGCTATTATTTGTTTTATTAATCTAATCATATATTTATTATGACATAATTTGTGTAATACAATAGTTAATAGCTGCTATAGTTTTACGCCATAAACAGTATATATTAACATAGATAATATATATATATATATATATATTTAGCTTTCTTACATGTGATACATGAAAGATAAATATCTTTGTACCGTGTTACAATGACATTTTTCCCTATCTAAAAGCAAAAAGGCGCGCCTAATTACCCATGATGAGGTGAAGAGCAGGGCCATTATCGGCTCCACGGCTTCAATGCGCTCATAATTCTGCGTTATGAAATTATTGCACCAATCGGGCGACATACACGGCTCTTAAATAAGAAAGAATGCATGAATATATAATTAATATAAATTACTTATAATATAATGACTCAATCAGAATGAGTCAATACTCTGTACATTATACGCGTATAATACCTAATTGTGTGCTTGCAAGAAGAGGGATGCATTGATCGCGAGGGTATTGGGCTTCCATCTTAAATAAATAGGGGGAAAAGTTTTATCTATAACTGCTCCGCCAATAAATACAGTTTAAAACTACGTTACAAAAATATGCGTTACAGGCAATGATAATATTAGGCCGCAAATAAAACAGTAAACACTTACTTTTTCAGAGCGTAGCGCAGCTGTTCAGAGGCCCAGAAAAATGGTGTTTAAGATTCTGCTTCTCAAGCTTGGAGGAACTATCCATGTATTTAAAGAGAAATTACCACCCACCGTGACCACACCTACAGGGAATCCGCATTATACGGCACCCGTGACTAATTGCTAACACATGTCAGATAGCAATGGTGGTTATGCCCCCGCCAATGCATCTAGCTGCCAGTATAACACTAACTTATTAAACAAATAACATCCTTAATTATGGTTTTAGAGATGCATAGTTAAATATAATTAAGAATTTGCGAATAATAAGCCAACTGTCTTATATACTTACATTTAGAATAGTTCTTCTTTTAGTCTAGTCTGGCTTCTGGTGGATGTCTGCTGTACTATAGTGGTACAGCCAGCTGTATTTATCCTGAGTGTCAGAAAACAAGCCAGCTGTTAACACCCAGAAACACACCCAGCTACGCACCACCACACGCCTTCTGTTAACACCCAGAACACAGGCATACATGCAATTAATGCATGTATTAACTCAGTATTATACGCGTATAATGTACAGAGTATTGACTCATTCTGATTGAGTCATTATATTATAAGTAATTTATATTAATTATATATTCATGCATTCTTTCTTATTTAAGAGCCGTGTATGTCGCCCGATTGGCGCAATAATTTCATAACGCAGAATTATGAGTTCATTGAAGCCGTGGAGCCGATAGCCGATAATGGCCCTGCTCTTCACCTCATCATGGGTAATTAGGCGCGCCTTTTTGCTTTTAGATAGGGAAAAATGTCATTGTAACACGGTACAAAGATATTTATCTTTCATGTATCACATGTAAGAAAGCTAAATATATATATATATATATATTATCTATGTTAGTATATACTGTTTATGGCGTAAAACTATAGCAGCTATTAACTATCGTATTACACAAATTATGTCATAATAAATATATGATTAGATTAATAAACAAATAATAGCGGTAGCCGCCAATATAATACTGAATTTTTAATATATAGCGGCATAAGTCTTGCTATATTAATTTTACACCGCAAATATGTTTATGCCGTAAAACTATATTATACTATGTCAGTTGCTTTAATCCTCTGTATGTAAACACGAACTACGCGCAATTTCTCATGCAGATACTGACACGAAGACATCGGCCGATATGGCTGAAAACTGGTGTGTTCCCGAGCCATGCGATACGCTGGATTCAGACGTGGAGATCATAGATGTCATGAACCCTGCAATTTCATTGATACCCGATGCGCCTAAAAGACGCGGCAGCTCGTTAAGCAGGTGTTTCAAGAATAGAAAAGGTATCTGTTCATTTGAAATACAGGCGATTCTCACTTTTGTGTAATGCTCATATTTACTTACAGCTGCTAACTAACTGTCAGAAAATTCATTTTGAAAAAAAAATATATATATATATATATCAGTCTCAACGCTGCAGTTTTGTGTAGAAAATCAATACGTTGTGTGTGCGTTGTGTGTGTCGCATGTGTTGTATGTGTTCTGTATGTTGTGTGTGTATGTTTGTCGTATGTGTTGTATGTGTTGTGTGTGTTTTGTATGCTATGTGTATTTGTTGTGTGTGGGTTCTGTGTTGTGTGTGTGTGTGTGTGTTCGTGCCTGCCTGACCGAGATTTTACACAAAAACAAGAAAAACAGTAATACATGTGCAAAAGTAACACCAGGAAAATAAAATACTGCAACATAAGTAAACTAGATAATATTCATATTTTTAAAGAATCCCGTAACACATGTGCAAAAGTAACACCAATAGAAATGTAACACCAATAGAAATGTAAAAAAAGCTTTAAAAGTCTGCATATGTTAGCTGTCTTTGAATAAAAAGGAGTCAAATTATAGACAGCACAGGCAAAGTGCATAAACATAATAACATAAATAAGTACTAAATGTCTATTTCTTGTGTGTGTGTGTGTTCTGTGTGTTTGTTGTGTGTGTGTCGCATGTGTTGTATGTGTTCGTGCCTGCCTGACCGAGATTTTACACAAAAACAAGAAAAACAGTAATACATGTGCAAAAGTAACACCAGGAAAATAAAATACTGCAACATAAGTAAACTAGATAATATTCATATTTTTAAAGAAGCCAGTAATACATGTGCAAAAGTAACACCAATAGAAATGTAACACCAATAGAAATGTAAAAAAGCTTTAAAAGTCTGTATATGTTAGATGTCTTTGAATAAAAAGGAGTCAAATTATAGACAGCACAGGCACACAATAAACATTTTAATGAACATAACACGCTGTACAGAATGCCGTAAGTAATCGTACAGATCCTAGGATATAATTATATACCACGGTCATCTAATAGTGGATTATCAAAAAGCTCATTTATTTTGTAAGAATGTGGATTATCAAAATTGCATTTGTCAGCATCATGCTGTTAGCTAACCAGAATAATGATCGAATCGTATCAGGTTTTGTGACATCAAGATTTTCAGGCTCAGTCCTTTGTTCATCGTGTCATTATCAGATTCCGCAAAGATGCATTTGTCAGCATTATGCTGTTAGCTAACTTAAAATTTGAGATGCTGTTTTATTGTGAGAAATAAAATCTTTTTACATTTTTACAATATCGTGTCTTTGGTTTTATATTCGTATAAAACACACCGCTTCTTACCTGCTTGTGTTATAACATGACCACATACATAATATGCCCATATAATGAGCGAGGTGTTATAAACCACTGACCCGCAGATAACCCTACATAACCCTACAGGTACAAAAGAGAAAATCTGTATTTTCTGTTTGTGAAAATAAGGTGAAATGAATTTGCCTAAGCAATAATGGCTTAAAAATTTTCCAATGAATTTGTAAGTTTCCTAAAGTAAACCCCAATGTATAATTAATATGATATTCTGCCATCTAGTGGCCGTGATAGGTAATTGGTTATGCTACACATTTCTCAAAATGACGTACACTGCAGAATATATCTGCAATTCACTACGCTTGTAACACATATTTCATCGCCCCAACTCCTGACTGTTATACATATAGACCAAATTTGCGCCTAAAATAGCACAAATAGTTAATATTGGTGTATTTTCATACACTTATCAAAACTTTGGGTTTCTACATAATTTTCTATTTATATGGACTAATTAGCAATACTATTCAGCTGCATTCTGAGATATATATATATATATATATATATATATATTAATGTACACTCTGCACTCCATCATGCCTGAACAAAACAGAAATGTAGATTTTTTTTGCGAATTTATTAAAAACAAAAACTGAAATATCCCACGGATATAAGTATTCAGACCCTTTGCACAGTATTGAGTGCAATATTACACTCAGTCATGCCGACTGTTACTGTATACAGGCTGTAATCCACATATAGTGTGTAAAAGTGCGAATTACAGTGCCATGTAAATACACATCTAAGGTATATGCAGAATTATAGATAGCGCAGCCAGCTGGGAAATTAATTGAGAAATGAGTCCAGTGGTAACGCTCAGCGAGCTGCAGTAATTCAATATAAAATGGCTATTTTCATCATGTGATAAAATAATGCAGAATTAAAGAAAGCTGGAATAATATATGTGGATGTGGCAGCGCTAAAATAGAAAAATGTTAGTAATTCAATATAAAATGGCTATTTTCAGAATTTGGCATTACCACTTGCTAGAGTCCAAAACAATATTGGTGTGTGTGATTTAAATACTACCAGGATGATAATCGTACAGATCCTCGAGCTGTGTATAAAATATAAATCAAATACGTGAATAATGTCAAACTGCACTAGAAATGTAAACAAGCTTTAAAAGTCTGCATATGTTAGCTGTCTTTGAATAAAAAGGAGTCAAATTATAGGCAGCACAGGCAAAGTGCAAAAACATAAGGTTAATAATATTCATATTTTTAAAAGACGCCAGTAATACATGTGCAAAAGTAACACCAGGAAAATAAAATACTGCAACATAAGTAAACTAAATAATATTCATATTTTTAAAGAAGCCAGTAATACATGTGCAAAAGTAACACCAGGGAAATAAAATACTGCAACATAATCTGCAACATAAGTAAACTAGTTAATATTCATATTTTTAAAGAAGCCAGTAATACATGTGCAAAAGTAACACCAATAGAAATGTAACACCAATAGAAATGTAAAAAAAAGCTTTAAAAGTCTGTATATGTTAGATGTCTTTGAATAAAAAGGAGTCAAATTATAGACAGCACAGGCACCTGTAAAATTAATATGTGCTAAAATAATGTAGAATTAAAGAAAGCTGGAATAATATATGGGAATGTGTCACACCCTTTTGAGATATCAAAAATACTATATGTGGACAGCATATTAATAAAGTGCAAAAATCACTGACCTATGTGGAATTTAGTTAATGGTCCGTAGAGACACAAATAACTTTTCTGTTTGTGAAGGTGACCATCATTTAGTTAATGGTCAGTAGAGACACAAATAACTTTTCTGAGAAAGCGAATACAAAAACAAATGACCTAGGTGTTATAAACCACTGACCCGCAGATAACCCTACATAACCCTACAGGTACAAACAGTAAATCTGTCTTTTCTGTTTGTGAAAATAAGGTGACCCGCATTTAGTTAATGGTCAGTAGAGACACAAATAACTTTTCTGTTTGTGTAAATAAGGGGGCCAGCATTTTAGTTAATGGTCAGTAGAGACACAAATAACTTTTCTGTTTGTGTAAATAATGTGACCAGCATTTAGTTAATGGTCAGTAGAGACACAAATAAACAGCTTGGTGTGTTATAAAGCAAAAGTTCTGCACTATATGTGTAAAGCATATTATATATATATATATATATATATATATATATATATATATATAAAGGACCCCTCACAAATAAACAGCTTGGTGTGTTATAAAACAAAAGTTCTGCACTATATGTGTACACTGTGAATAAAACACAGCTTACAGAATCAAGCTCGAACATCTATTATAAAACAAATACGGGGAATAATATCAAACTTCAACAAAATAAAATATATCAAACTATATCAAAAGGGGAAATCAAACAAGGAGGGACAGCTGGATACCAGCCGTCAGACAAGGGGAGGGGAGGGGTTACACACTTTGATACACTTTGATAGGGGCGGGGCACCTGTCAGATTGAGTTTGACGAAACATATGGATGCTACACTACTGACGCAGAGTGTGGGCAGCGTGATGACATAGGACTCGGTCCCCACCATCTTAGAGAAGGGCATTGCAGTGATTGGCTTGCTTTCTGCGGCGGCACAGGGGATATAAAGGGGCATGCACGCCGACCGCCATCTTACTTCTGCCGATCTTAGCATAGGGAGAGGTTGCTGCAGCTTTATCAGAAGAAGAGATATAGTTAGGAAGGGAAGATTAACCCCGAAACTGCTTGTGCTGTAGCAATTTCCACTGTCCAACACCACCTTTTAGTGGGACAGTTGAGTTGTTTTTTTTGTGCATCAGCGCTGTAGCTTATTAGGCTGCCCTATAAGGCTCCCTGATAGCTGCATTGCCGTTTATACGCCGCTGTGCAAACCAACAGCTTTTTTAAAAGCAAAAATCCTGTTGCTCCTTTCTGCACAGTTCTCTTGTTTCTTTGTCCACACTTTTGTGTGCAGCAGTCCTTTTTATTGCTGCCATACTTGTCCTTTGATCATTGTAGGGAAATTAAAATTGTACTACAGCCCTTGTATTTTTTTATATATCTGCCAGCCACGTTCTGCCACTTACATTGTGTAGTGTAATACACTGGGCCTGCTTTTTGCTGCAGTGTCCCCCCCAAAAAAAGGGAGATTTAAATTGTCAACAAGTTTCTATACGTCAGTTCTGTTTGGAAGTGCATTTGAACAGCAAGGTGGATTGCTGTTGAGGGGAACTAGAGAAAAAAAAAATCTATAAATCTTCAGCATAGCGAGTGTGAGCGAGCTGAGTGTGGCCTGAGCGTAAGTATGGACGGCGGTAAGTGTGACTTGTGATTCAGTGACTTTGGAGTCAGGGAGTTTTCAGGGGAGGAATTACTGAATTGCTGTCTGTTTCTTATTAATACTTTGTATTTTTTATTTTTTTTATTTAACTTTTCTGTCTGGTGCAATCCCCATTAGGAAATGTGCTCCACTCTTGTTAATGCCATCCAGTGCACATCTTTCCACATGTATGCAGTCCTTGAGCAGCCGATCGAGAGTGCATTCTGCTGTGCGAGATGTGAGCACGTTGTGCATTTGGAAACCCAGATTCTGACTCTAAATTTGCAGCTGGCAACACTGAGATCCATTGACAATATGGAGAGGAGTCTTCTTCTCACGGAGCAGACGCTCAATGGGACAGATGAGGGGGGGGATGGTAGGATGGAGCTGCAGGATGGTGAAGTAGCAAGCTGGGTGACAGTTAGGAAGCGGGGTAGAGGGAAGAGTGCCAGGGAGGCTAGTCCTGATCTGGAACACCCCAATAAGTTTGCTAATTTGTCAGATGAGGGGGGTGACAGTACAGGGGTAGCACTGCTGCAGCCAGGCATGTCCTCTGAAAGCCGGAGGAGTGACTGCTCCAGTAAGGAGGGAAATAGGAGAGCAGGGCAGGCCAGACAGGTACTGGTAGTGGGAGACTCAATTATTAGGGGAACAGATAGGGCAATCTGTCACAAAGACAGGGATCGTCGAACGGTGTGCTGCCTACCTGGCGCTCGAGTCCGACATATCGCTGATCGGGTGGACAGATTATTGGGAGGGGCTGGTGAGGACCCAGCGGTCATGGTGCACATTGGCACAAATGACAAAGTTAGAGGTAGGTGGAAGGTCCTTAAAGATGATTTCAGGGATTTAGGCCGCAAGCTGAAATCAAGGACCTCCAACGTGGTATTTTCCGAAATACTGCCTGTACCACGTGCCATGCCAGAGAGGCAACGGGAGATTAGGGAGGTTAATAAGTGGCTCAAGAATTGGTGTAGGAAGGAGGGGTTTGGGTTCCTGCAGAACTGGGCCGACTTCTCAGTTGGCTACAGGCTCTACGCTAGGGACGGGCTGCACCTCAATGGGGAGGGTGCAGCTGTGCTGGGGGAGAAAATGGCTAGAAGGTTGGAGGAGTGTTTAAACTAGGAATTGGGGGGGAGGGTATTCAATTTATAGGAGGGGAAGATAGTGCAGACAGAGACCTGGGCACAAATAAGGAAGTTGGGGGTGGCGGTGGCATGGGGGGTGGGGTCAGAACAGTTAACAATTTAAGAAATAGAAGTACAGAGAGGAACATAAAGTGCATGTATACTAATGCCAGAAGCCTCGCCAACAAAATGGACGAATTAGAACTAATGTTGTTGGAGCATAATTATGACATGGAGGGGATATTTGAAATGTGGCTGGATGAGAGCCATGACTGGGCTGTTAACTTGCAGGGCTATAGCCTGTTCAGAAATTACCGTACAGATAAGCGAGGGGGAGGGGTGTGTCTATATGTAAAATCGTCCTTAAAACCGATCCTGCATAATAATATAGGTGAATTTAATGAAAATGTAGAATCCCTGTGGGTGGAGATAAGGGGAGGGGGAAAAAATAATAAATTACTGATAGGGGTTTGTTATAAATCTCCAAAAATAATGGAAGCAATGGAGAATATCCTCGTAAAGCAAATAGATGAAGCTGCGACTCAAGGAGAAGTCATTATTATGGGGGACTTCAACTACCCTGAAATAGATTGGGGAACAGAAACCTGCAGTTCCAGCAAAGGTAATCGGTTTTTGACAACTATGAGAGACAATTACCTTTCACAACTGGTTCAGGACCCAACAAGAAGGGGGGCACTGCTAGACCTAATATTAACCAACAGGCCAGACCGCATATCAAACATAAGGGTTGGGGTCACTTGGGAAATAGCGATCACAAAATAATAAGTTTTCATGTATCCTTTAAAAAGATGTGTAATAGAGGGGATACAAGGACACTAAATTTCAGGAGGGCAAATTTCCAACGGATGAGAGAGGATCTTGGTGCAATTAACTGGGACGATATCCTGAGACACAAAAATACACAAAGAAAATGGGAGACGTTTATTAGCATCCTGGATAGGACCTGTGCACAGTATATACCGTACGGGAATAAACATACTAGAAATAGGAGGAAACCAATATGGCTAAATAGAGCTGTAAGGAGCACAATAAGTGACAAAAAGAAAGCATTTAGAGAATTAAAGGAAGTAGGTAGTGATGAGGCATTAAATAAATACAAAAAAATAAATAAATTCTGTAAAAAGCAAATCAAGGCAGCAAAGATTGAGACAGAGAGACTCATTGCAAGGGAGAGTAAAAATAATCCTAAAATATTCTTTAACTACATAAATAGTAAGAAACTAAAAAATGATAGTGTTGGCCCCCTTAAAAATAGTCTGGGTGAAATGGTGGATGAGGATGAGGAAAAAGCCAATATGCTAAATGACTTTTTTTCATCAGTATTTACACAAGAAAATCCCATGGCAGACAAAATGACTAGTGATAAAAATTCCCAATTAAATGTCACCGGCTTAAGCCAGCAGGAAGTGCGGCGGCGTCTAAAAATCACTAAAATTGACAAATCTCCGGGCCCGGATGGGATACACCCTCGAGTACTGCAGGAATTAAGTACAGTCATTGATAGACCATTATTTTTAATCTTTAGAGACTCCATAATAACAGGGTCTGTACCACAGGACTGGCGTATAGCAAATGTGGTGCCAATATTTAAAAAGGGGACAAAAACTGAACTCGGAAATTATCGGCCAGTAAGCTTAACCTCTACTGTGGGTAAAATCCTGGAGGGAATTCTAAGGGATGCTATACTGGAGTATCTGAAGAGGAATAACCTCATGACCCAGTATCAGCACGGGTTTACTAGGGACCGTTCATGTCAGACTAATTTGATCAGTTTCTATGAAGAGGTAAGTTCCGGATTGGACCAAGGGAACCCAGTGGATGTAGTGTATATGGACTTTTCAAAAGCTTTTGATACGGTGCCACACAAAAGGTTGATACATAAAATGAGAATAATGGGGATAGGGGAAAATATGTGCAAGTGGGTTGAGAGCTGGCTCAGGGATAGGAAACAAAGGGTGGTTATTAATGGAGCACACTCGGACTGGGTAGCGGTTAGCAGTGGGGTACCACAGGGGTCAGTATTGGGCCCTCTTCTTTTTAACATATTTATTAATGACCTTGTAGGGGGCATTCAGAGTAGAATTTCAATATTTGCAGATGACACTAAACTCTGCAGGGTAATTAATACAGAGGAGGACAATTTTATATTACAGGATGATTTATGTAAACTAGAAGCTTGGGCTGATAAATGGCAAATGAGCTTTAATGGAGATAAATGTAAGGTCATGCACTTGGGTAGAAGTAATAAGATGTATAATTATGTGCTTAATTCTAAAACTCTGGGCAAAACCGTCAATGAAAAAGACCTGGGTGTATGGGTGGATGCCAAACTCATATTCAGTGGCCAGTGTCAGGCAGCTGCTACAAAGGCAAATAAAATAATGGGATGCATTAAAAGAGGCATAGATGCTCATGAGGAGAACATAATTTTACCTCTATACAAGTCACTAGTTCGACCACACTTAGAATACTGTGCACAGTTCTGGTCTCCGGTGTATAAGAAAGACATAGCTGAACTAGAGCGGGTGCAGAGAAGAGCGACCAAGGTTATTAGAGGACTGGGGGGTCTGCAATACCAAGATAGGTTATTACACTTGGGGCTATTTAGTTTGGAAAAACGAAGACTAAGAGGTGATCTTATTTTAATGTATAAATATATGAGGGGACAGTACAAAGACCTTTCTGATGATCTTTTTAATCATAGACCTGAAACAGGGACAAGGGGGCATCCTCTGCGTTTGGAGAAAAAAAGGTTTAAGCATAATAACAGACGCGGATTCTTTACTGTAAGAGCAGTGAGACTATGGAACTCTCTGCCGTATGATGTTGTAATGAGTGATTCATTACTTAAATTTAAGAGGGGACTGGAT
This sequence comes from Ranitomeya imitator, assembly GCF_032444005.1. Taxonomy (NCBI): domain Eukaryota; kingdom Metazoa; phylum Chordata; class Amphibia; order Anura; family Dendrobatidae; genus Ranitomeya; species Ranitomeya imitator. The sequence goes on along the minus strand of NC_091283.1, from coordinate 546,037,273 downwards.
ACCTTTCTGGAAAAGTATAATGTTACAGGGTATATACACTAGATTCCTTGATAGGGCGTTGATCCAGGGAACTAGTCTGATTGCCATATGTGGAGTCGGGAAGGAATTTTTTTCCCCAATGTGGAGCTTACTCTTTTCCACGTGGTTTTTTTTTGCCTTCCTCTGGATCAACATGTTAGGGCATGTTAGGTTAGGCTATGGGTTGAACTAGATGGACTTATAGTCTTCCTTCAACCTTAATAACTATGTAACTATGTAACTATGTATATCTGCCAGCCACGTTCTGCCACTTACATTGTGTAGTGTAATACACAGGGCCTGTTTTTTGCTGCAGTCTCCCCCCAAAAAAAGGGAGATTTAAATTGCCAACAAGTTTCTATACGTCAGTTCTGTTTGTCGTATATCTGCCAGCCACGTTGTGCCACTTACATTGTGTAGTGTAATACACAGGGCCTGTTTTCTGCTGCAATCTTCCCCCCAAAAAAAGGAGATTTAAATTGACAACAAGTTTCTATATGTCAGTTCTGTTTGTTGTATACCTGCGAGCCACGTTCTGCCACTTACATTGTGTAGTGTATTACACAGGGCCTGTTTTTTGCTGCAGTTTTCCCCCCAAAAAAGGGAGATTTAAATTGCCAACAAGTTTATATACACCTTCTACCTTGTTTAACAGTACCATATAACGGTTGTTATTTTGGTTAGATTTTCCCAAAAAATGAGGAAGTCTGGAGAAAAAGCCGTGGGCGGTCGTTGCCAGCTGGTACTGATGGTGATGGTGATGGTGGAGCAGCTGGTGGTAGTGGGAAAAGCAAAATAGCACCTAAGGCTGGAGGTTTTGAGCCAGCGTCATTGTCTGCCTACACAAGGCCTCGAAGGCTCCCTTATCTGGGAGTAGGAAAACCGCTTTTAAAGCTGGAGCAGCAGGAAAAAGTTTTGGCTTTCCTTGCTGACTCAGCCTCTAGCTCTTTCGCCTCCTCTTCAGAAAGTTCGAAAAATAAAAGCAGCGAGTCGTCAGTGGATACTCCCGGTCAGGAACAAGTCGCTTCCTTGTGTCCTTCACCCAAAGCAAAAGTGAAGGATGCGGCAGACGACACTACAGTTTACTCCATGGAGCTCTTTACACATACCGTGCCAGGGTTAGAAAGGGAAATAGTTAACAGGCCATTACAAGATGAATCGGACATGGAGTGCACAGATGCACAGCCACAGCTAGATTATTATGCTGTTCCATTGACTCAGATCACTACATTGCCCTCGCAGTGTACTGAGCCAGAATCTGACCCTGATGAGACTATGGTGCCCCGTCCCGAACGCTATAGCACCTTACATGGTGATACAGAGGAAGGTGCACATGACATTGAAGATGAGGTGATAGATGACCCAGTTGTTGACCCAGATTGGCAGCCATTGGGGGAACAGGGTGCCACTGGCAGTAGCTCTGAAGCGGAGGAGGATGATCCGCAGCAGGCATCTACATTGCAACAGCTTTCATCTGGCAGGCCCGTATCTGGCCAAAAACGTTTGACAAAACCAAAAACACTTTTAGGACAGCGTTGCCATCCGGTGAAAGGAGAACTATGTGGAATGCCTGTAAAGGTATTTGATAGTAGGAAGAGTGCAGTGTGGAAATTTTTTAACCAAGATCCAAATGATCAGAGCAAATTTATCTGTAAGAAAGGCTCAAAGACCTTTAGCAGAGGGAAGAATGTCCAAAATTTAAATACAATGTGCATGCGTAGACATTTAACCAGCATGTACTTGCAAGCCTGGACTAACTACCAAACATCCCGTACCATTGGTGCACCTGCTCAGAATGAAGGTAGTCAGCAACGCTACATTGCTTCCCTCACTGTAAGCCCACCGGTTAGGACACTACCCACAGCAAATGTGGAGGTATCGTCGCAAGGCCAAAGCAGTCAGGGAATCACAAGGTTCTTGATAGGAAACACTGTATGTAGGCCAACATCAAGAATACCATCACCAACCCTCTCTCAATCTGCCATGTCAACCACCACCTCCTCTTGTTCCACCATATGCAGCTCTCCAGTCCAGCTCACCCTACAAGAGACTCTCGTTAGGAAAAGGAAGTACTCATCCTTTCATCCGCGTACACAGGGTTTGAACGCCCACATTGCTAGACTAATCTCGTTAGAGATGATGCCCTACCAGTGGGTTGAAAGCGAAGCTTTCAAAGCCCTGATGGCCTACGCAGTACCACGCTATGACCTACCCAGTCGACACTTCTTTGCGAGAAAAGCCATCCCAGCCCTCCACCAGCATGTCAAAGACCGCATTGTCCATGCACTCAGGCAATCAGTCAGTAGAAAGGTACACCTCACAACAGATGCACGGTCCAGTAGGCATGGCCAGGGATGTTACGTGTCCATCACGGCGCACTGGGTTATTGTGGTGGATGCAGGGTCCACAGGGGACAGCCATAGTGGGACAGTTCTGCCTAGCCCACTGTCTTGGAAACAGTTGGCAGTAGGCATTCGACACCCCTCCTCCTCCTCCTCCAGAAGCGAAAGCTCGTCCACAGAGCGCAGTTGCCCGACCACTCCATGCGCAGCTGCCAGTGTTGCACACGAGGTGTCACATTATGGAACAGCTAGTGGTAAGCGTCAGCAGGCTGTGTTGGAAATGACGTGTTTGGGCGGCAACAGACACACCGCGGAAGTACTGGCTGAGTACTTGCGGCAAGAATCTCAGTCATGGCTGGGCAGTGTACATCTTGATGCAGGCAAGGTAGTCAGTGATAACGGAAGGAATTTTATGGCTGCCATAGCCATTTCAGAACTGAAACACATACCTTGCCTGGCTCACACCTTGATCCTGGTTGTGCAGTGCTTCCTGAAAAATTATGCAGGGGTTACCAGCTCTGCTCCTGAAGGTGCGAAGACTTTGCTCGCACATCCGCAAGTCTCCTGTACGCTCCAGCCGTATGCTGAACCATCAGCGATCGCTGAAGCTTCCCCAGCACTGCCTAATAATCGACGTTGCAACAAGGTGGAACTCCACACTGCACATGCTTCAGAGGCTGTGCGAACAGAGGCGTGCTGTAATGTATTTGTGGGAGGATACACATACACGGGCAGGCAGTTGGATGGCAGACATGGAGTTGTCTGGTGTGCAGTGGTCGAAGCTACAAGACCTCTGTCAATCCTTCAGTGTTTTGAGGAATGCACACGGCTGGTAAGTGCAGACGACGCCATCATATGCATGAGCATCCCACTAATGCGTCTGCTGATGCAAAGTTTGATGCACATTAAGGAGCAGGCGTCTGCGGCCGAGGAGAAGGGAAGCCTTGATGACAGTAAGCCATTGTCTGCTCAGGGAACTCTCCTGGACGAGGTGGTGGACGAAGAGGAGGAGGAGGAGGAGGATGATGAGGATGAATATTTATGGGAGGAGGTTGCTTCTCAGGGGGCAATAGAAACTGGTGGCGTTGCAAGGTCAGGTACAGGGTTTTTGCGGGAGACAAGTGATGCTGATTTGCAAGAAAGTGCTCCTCAACACAGCACAAGCAGTGAATTGACACCTGGAACATTGGCCCACATGACTGATTATGCCTTGCATATCCTAAAAAGGGACCCCCACATTATAAAAATGATGACCGATGATGATTACTGGTTGGCCTGCCTCCTGGATCCACGATATAAATTGAAATGACAAAATATCATGCCACATGAGAACCTTGAGCAAATATTGGCTACCAAACAAGCAACTCTTGTAGACCGTTTGGTTCAGGCATTCCCAGCACACAGCAGCGGTGATGGTTCTCACACGAGCTGTAGGGGGGAACATGGCAGAGGTGTTAGAGGTGCACAAATCTGAAGTGACGTTGGACAGAGGGGATTTATGACCAGATTGTGGAGTGATTTTGCAATGACCACTGACACGACAGGTACTGCTGCACCGATTCAAAGTGACTGGAGACAGCATTTGTCCAGTATGGTTACAAACTACTTTTCCTCCCTTATCGATGTTCTTCCTCACAGGTCATTCCCCTTTGATTACTGGGCATCTAAAATAGACACCTGGCCTGAATTGGCAGAATATGCATTACAGGAGCTCGCTTGCCCTGCTTCTAGCGTGCTATCAGAAAAAGTCTTCAGTGCTGCTGGTTCAATACTGACCAAAAAAAGGAAATGTCTGGCTACCCTGAATGTTGATGATCTAACCTTCATTAAAATGAACCAATCATGGATTTCAAATCATTTTGCCTCACCTTCTCCTGCTGACACGTAGCTTGCCTGAAAAATGTCTTGCTTTTGGCCTCCTCTTACTGACTTCTCCAATTCCTCCATTTGCAGCTGCTGAATGTCCACCATAGGCCATTTTTATACCTCCCTAAATGGGCTGACTCCCCCCACAGGGCCGTGGTCACCACCTGGCGCAAGCACCCGTGCGAGTACCGTTTGCTTGGACAGGTGGGTGTGCCCACTCTTGGGCGACGGCACTGGCACAGGGTCCCTCATAGTACAATGAAGTGTCTCTGATGGTGGTGGTGCACAACCAACATCAGACACACCGTCGTAAAATGAGGGGCCCTGTGCCAGTACCGCCGCCCACAAGAGAGTGTTCCCCCCCAGCTCGAACAGTGCTCTACCACTTGCAATACTTACCTCTCCCTGCTCCAGCACTGTGTAGTCTGTGCTGTTAAATCCTTCAATGGCACTGCCAATACAAAATTGTTGAAATGATAGATGATAGTTAAAATATACAGGGGCCTCCATTTAGACCAGTTAATACTTTGCACCTACTACCACTGTCTGCTACTCAGCAGAAGAGCCCACCCCAGTACCTAGCTATGCCACCTGTTTAGTCCTGTTACCAATTTTGAACTGCTTTTAGCCTACTTTTGTATTTTGGGCCTACTACCTGTGTCTGCGCCGCTCATTACAATTGTCCTCCACAGAACAAAGCTAAGCCGCCTGTTTAGTCCTGTTACCAATTTTGAACTGCTTTTAGCCTACTTTTGTATTTTGGGCCTACTACCTGTGTCTGCGCCACTCATTACAATTGTCCTCCACTGAACAAAATGTGGCACCCCTAGGGGTATTTGCCACAAAAATAGTTACTGACACTAAATACAAGTACTAAGATAGCAAAACTGCACTACCACATCCGGCCAGAAGGGGGAGCTCCAGAGACTCCCCTTGATCCATTCTGGTCTGAGAGAAGAACTGGCAGTTGGGCTAAGGAGTTGAAAGTGAGAGGTCATACAGCTGAATTTCTAACAGCCCTATGACGGTTTCCAGGCCCAAATCGCCGGCCTGAGGAGAAGAGGGACAGAAAAAAAGGACATTGTGAGAACCGGGTAGCATTAATCACTACCCAGAACAGGCGCAAAGACAGATACCGGATCCGTGGCTGTATTCATTATATATAATACAGCAACCGGAAAAACGTGAGGTGATATCAGCTTCACTAGGGCCGGACGCAGCAACAGACACAGAGTTCAGCGGTACTCCCGGAGGGGGTAAGCCGATAAAAGGACTCGGGTTGCCTGTTGAACCAGGACCCGGAGGGGACAGATTGGGCCGGCAGCCAGTTCACATACAGCAGCAGGGCCACATAGAAACTGCGTACAATAAGAGGCGAAGACCCCAGCAGGGTCAAAGTAACTCAGAGTTCCCATACAGACTCCGGTGACAGGACTGGTTGTAAATCCCTTTATGTTGAAGTAAACTGGTTAAACGTTTCAGTGCCTCAGTCTTTCATTTGGACAATAGCCATCTATCCAGGATAGGGATCATCACCGCTGGGAGAACCTGCTGCTGATCAAGTAAGTGCCTGTTCCCTCACGATACCCCTTACACTGTGCATTGCCTGAGACCACAGCACCGGGTCAAGCCACCCGTGACATCCCCCTCAAGAGACCGACCCCATTGGTCCGGTGCTTGGTACCCCGGTCTCCTGGGCGTCACAATTGGCGTCACAAACAGGATTCAGCCAGCCTGTATACCGGGTATTATGTGCCGTGACTGGAGCCCAAAACTGTGAAAACTTGGATGAAAAATCATGAAAATTGACTTTATTAAAGAAAATTCCATTTCCCATTAAAAACTATTGAAAGTGACTTTTCCCCATTGGTTATAATGGAGTAAAGATGGCCGCCATCACCTCATAACCGTTAGGCACGAGACTGTTAATTGAGCTACGCCATTACCTGAGCCCCAGTCTGACTGAAAAACTTCAGAATCCGCCATTACAGAGCGCGTGGCGGGCGGGAGCAGCAGGGGGGCGTGTCATTGTGGGCGGCACCAAGGTGAGCGCTCTGACGTCAGAGTAAGGGGAAAACTAATCCTGCTGCACAGCGGAACGAATCTACACTATCCCGACGGAAGCGGAGGACCGGAAGGGTCCGGATTAACTAAGGGGGCACAGCATGTCGCAGCACGGAGATGCCGCAGCACCCGGCGACGCTAATGCAGCTGAAAGACAGAGTGTCGATAGAGAGTCCAGTAGCGCAGCGGTGCAAGGAGCGGCGCCCATCATGCCGGTGCTGATGCCATATACCCCGGGTGGCCCGTGGCTTCCAATGTATGAAGGTGAGCCTAATACCCTTGACGATTTCAGAGAAAAGATGCTGGCCCATTTTGACATGTTCCCCGTGGGTGAAGTTCAGCGTGTTAGTCTCCTGATGATGCAGTTAAGTGGCCATGCTAAGCGAGAAGTCACAGCATGGGCAGCTGATCTAAAAGGCACTGTTGAACGCATATTTGCTGGATTAAAAGCTACATTTGAAACCACTGCCAGCAGCAAAGCTAAAGTACGATTCTTTAATTGCAAACAAAAAGCTAATGAGGGCGTGAGAGACTTTGCCTTAAACCTGCAGGAAGCCCTTAAATCACTTACACTGGCTGAACCCATTTTTAACACCGGAGCGGATAAACTGCTAAGAGATCAATTTATTGAGGGACTCAACACCCCTTCTCACCGGGGGCATGTGAGTATGCTTGTTTTTAAGAACCCTGAATTGACATTTGCCCAATTAAAGGAGAGCGCTATACATCTCCAGCTGGCAGAGGCACCTCGGGATCAGGATCCTGCGCAACCCATGGCAGAGGCACCTCAACAACAGGGAGTGCAAGTGACATCAGCTATGTCCGGGGCCATTGCTAAGCCCCTGGGGCCCAGTACTAATGAGGCTCTTCAACAAAAGCTTGACTCTTTAACTGATGTTGTTGCTTCAATGGCTAAAACCATGCAGGAGATGAGAGGACCCAAGATGGAGTTGGCAAACCGTAGAGAGGATGTTCCATGGATGAGACCCCGGAGATACCCGACATGGAGAGGACGACCCCGCGACCACTACCAACCGGATGGACAGCCCATTTGCCGCCGTTGCCAGCAGCCAGGCCACTTTGCACGAGATTGTAATTTAAACGGGAATCCCCTGGGAAAGCGGGCCGCTTCGCAGGAATGAACTTTCAAGGCCCAACACCCTGGCACGACAGGTACATCGGAGGACGACCCATTATCCCTATCATGCTGGACGGAATTCCCATCAACGCTTTGCTGGACACAGGCTCCCAGATTTCATCTATACCGTATATCCTTTATAAGAGGTACTGGGCTGATGCAGATATTGATAAAGGACCCTCTGATGTTGAACTAGATATATGGGCCAGTAATGGTAAGTTGGTACCGAAACTAGGATTCAGGGAGATGACCATAAAGATTGGTAAAGTAGAATTGAAGAAACAGGGTATAATTGTTGTTGATGTTGACCGGCGTAACTGTGAACCAACTGTATTGATAGGAATGAATGTGTTAGTGAACTGCTTTTCCGAAGTTATTTCTGTCTTACAGCAAATTGCTGAAACTGCCCAATCCTACCAGCAGAGAGTTCTCCGGAGGGAAATAAAAGTATTGATGTTAAGGCAACAGGTAGAAGTTGCAGGTGGAGAAATCGGCAGTGTGAGGGTAAGTGATCCAACGTCTATTGTAATCCCACCAAAAACAGAAATGCTGGTATGGTGTAGAGCAGCCATTGGTACTAAGGGACGAGATTATCAAGCCTTAATAGAACCAGTGTACACCGACAGCAGGCCCACTATACTCACAGCACGAGGGGTAGTCGAGGTACACCGGGGACGAGTGCCGGTACGACTTTTGAACTGTGGAGAGGAAGAGGTCACTTTGCCAAGGTATGCTACAGTGGCAAAGCTATATACTGTTGACAACAATGCCATCACAAACATTGAGCCCTTAGAACCAACCTGTCAGGTGGAAGTCAACGGCTCAGATGGAGAATTGGAGGATTGGTGCCAACAGCTACACGTGGGCATAAATTCAACACCTACCCATCAAAAGCAAGCGGTGTACAGGCTAGTGACGGAATATGAACAAGTCTTCAGTAAACACCCATTGGACTTCGGACGGATAGAAGGGGTAGAACACACAATCCCCACCGGTGACCATCCCCCAATAAAAGAAAGATATAGACCCATACCGCCCGCTCACTATTAATGTGCAAAAGATATGCTGAGGGAGATGAAACAGGCCGGGGTAATAAGAGACAGCTGTAGCCCCTGGGCGGCCCCTCTAGTGATTGTCAAAAAAAAGGACGGAACCATGAGAATGTGCGTAGACTACCGGCGGATTAATAACATCACCCATAAAAACGCCTACCCCTTGCCTAGGATAGAAGAGTCCTTGACTGCTTTGAAATCTGCTAATTATTTTTCCACCTTAGACTTAACAAGCGGGTATTGGCAAGTCCCTGTGGCTGAGAGAGATAAGGAAAAGACGGCATTCACCACACCAATGGGTCTATGTGAATTTAATCGCATGCCATTCGGACTCTGCAACGCATCCGGTACCTTCCAGCGGCTGATGGAATGCTGCCTCGGACACAAGAACTTCGAGACCGTCCTCCTGTACCTAGATGATGTGATTGTCTACTCAAAGACTTACGAACAACACTTAAAAGACCTGGCAGAAGTGTTCGAAGCCTTATCCAGGTATGGCATGAAAATCAAGCCATCCAAATGTCACCTTCTCAAGCCAAAGGTACAGTACCTGGGACACATCGTGAGTTCGGAGGGAGTAGCACCAGATCCCGAGAAAATAAGCGCCATAAGGGATTGGCCAAGACCTACCAACGCAAAAGAAGTGAGGCAATTCCTAGGATTGGTGGGTTACTATCGCAGATTTATAAAAGGATTTACCAAGTTGGCAGCACCCTTGCAAGACGCCTTGGTAGGGCAGACGAAGAAACCTTCAAACCGAAACCCTCCTTTTCAGTGGAACGACGAAAGGGAAGACTCCTTTGAACAACTAAAGAAGGCACTAACCGGAGAAGAGGTTCTGGCATACCCAGATTACCATCAACCTTTCATCCTCTACACCGATGCCAGTAATGTGGGACTAGGAGCGGTGCTGTCACAAAACCAAGAAGGTCGGGAGAAAGTCATCGCCTTTGCAAGTAGAAAGCTCCGGCCAACTGAAAGAAATTCAGAAAATTACAGCTCCTTCAAATTGGAACTACTGGCAGTAGTTTGGGCTGTGACTGAACGTTTCAAACACTATCTGGCCGCTGCAGAATTTATTGTCTATACTGACAACAATCCGTTAACCCATCTGGACACAGCCAAATTAGGTGCGTTAGAACAGCGATGGATAGCCCGGTTATCTAATTACAACTTCATAATCAAGTATCGAGCAGGTCGCAAGAATGGAAATGCCGATGCCCTATCCCGGATGCCACACTTGAGAGATGTAGAAGAAGAAACGGGGGAGCTTGAAGAAATTGAACTACCAGCCTTCCATCATCCCAAGGCAAAACATCATCAGTCAAGTATCTATCAGAAACAACAAGAGGTGAATTTTAATCCGTTAGCACACCATAGATGGGTTAACACCCAAGACAGCAATCCGGCTGTGAAGTTGGTGAAGGAACTGCTGACTGAGCAAAGTGCATATCCCGATGAGGATGCCCCAGAAGAGACGCATCAACTCTGGAAAGAGAGAGGCAAAATGTTCCTGTATCAAGGGAAGCTCTGTAGAAGGTACACCAATCCGAAAACACATGAATTGGTTTGGCAGATTATCGTGCCTAAACAAGATGTGAAGATGGTCCTCGAAGCTTACCATAATGGTGCTGCTCACTTCGGTTGGAAAAAGTTAGAAGTACTTCTAAGAGAAAGATTTTATTGGGTCGGGATCAGAAAATCAATCGAACAGTGGTGCAGAAACTGTGGCCCGTGCAACCTCAGAAGAAACGATCAAAAGAACCAAAGAGCACCACTGCAGCCCATAATCACCAAACAACCACTTGAACTTGTAGCCATGGACCACGTGAAGTTGACACCAAGCCGGTCCGGCTATGTCTATGCCTTGACCATCGTGGACCATTATTCACGTTTCTTGGTAGTAGTACCCGTAAAAGATCTGACAGCAAAAACAGCAGCCAAAGCGTTCCAAACGTACTTTTGTAGACCCCATGGATATCCGGAACAGGTTCTCACCGACCAAGGTACAGCCTTTGAATCAGAGATCTTCAGAGAATTCTGTAATATGTATGGTTGCAAAAAGATCCGGACGACGGCCTATCATCCACAAACAAACGGCTTATGCGAGAAGATGAACCATATTGTAATAGACCTACTAAAGACTTTACCTGAGACAGAAAGGAATCAATGGCCAGAGAAATTGCCTGACTTGGTGGATCTGTATAATCATGTCCCGGTGAGCTCCACCAACTGCACCCCAGCTTACCTTATGCGTGCAAGACCCGGCCAATTACCAATCGATCTAGAAATGGGAATTCTGAAACCAGACGCAGAAGTTCAAGACTCCAATTGGGATATCATACGGCAAAAGCAGTATCGCCAAGTGCAAGAGAGTGTGGAAAGAAGCCTTCAGCAAACTAGAGAAAGACAAGAGCAAACTTTCAACCAGAATGCTCTAGCGACCCCATTAAGACCGGGTGACCAAGTGCTCAAGAGAAATCGTCGAACCAATAAATTAGACAATCAGTGGGAAGCCGTACCCTACACAGTTTTACCAACAAGAATGGATAATCCTAAAATGTGTCTCATTAGCAAAAACGGAGGCTTAACATCTGTATTAGTGTCAAGAGACAATCTTAAATTGTGTCCGGAAGCATTGAAAGAGCCAGAAGTTGTCCAGCCAGAACCAGAAGTTATTCAACCCATTGTCCAACCAGTAAAGGAAAAAGAAGAGGAAATGTATCACACCTGTATAGGAGACTTTCCCAAAACCCTACTAACATACCATGGTGCAGTAGTGGTTCCCATGGTGGCCTTTTACCCAACACCGAACCCAATACCAGAAGTCCCAAGACAGGTAGAGGCTGACCCCGTACTACGGGAGGTTCCAGGCCAGGAAGAACAGATTCCTGATCAGAGTAATCCTATTCACGGTGGACTTGCCAACTCCATAGTCGTGGAATTATCTTTAGCAGAGCAGGCAGATACTACATCCGCAGTAGACAGTAGTACACCACATGAAGAGACACCGCTACTACGTAGATCACAGCGTAGTACCCAGGGTCCATTACCGGCCAGGTATGCGGATTACCAACTATAAAACTATAGTCATTGTTATCATTCTGCAACGTTTAAGCCCAGTACCTACAGAGACTTGTCTGTATGAACTTATTGCATATTCTTGAACTTTTTATCAGCCCGGAGGCACTAAATCAAAGCTCCGGAAAGACTGCTTTTTGAACTTTGCTTTTTGCTCTTTTTGAACTTTCTTTAGACCTTATATTGGTAACTCTGTTGGAAAAATGGAACTAAATTCTTGGACACAAAGTGCAGTGCCTTTCCTAGTACCTTCAAGGATAGAACTGTATTAATGGACGCTATTTGAAGTGACTTTTTACAGAACTCTATTTTTGTTTCCTTGAGTGGTTTTTGTAACTTTTCATTTTTAAGACTCTGTACATATTAATTGTTATTTCAAAATGTTATCGTCTCACAGTCCCGGAGTACTGTTCTTAACTAAGGGGGAATGTGGCACCCTTAGGGGTATTTGCCACAAAAATAGTTACTGACACTAAATACAAGTACTAAGATAGCAAAACTGCACTACCACATCCGGCCAGAAGGGGGAGCTCCAGAGACTCCCCTTGATCCATTCTGGTCTGAGAGAAGAACTGGCAGTTGGGCTAAGGAGTTGAAAGTGAGAGGTCATACAGCTGAATTTCTAACAGCCCTATGACGGTTTCCAGGCCCAAATCGTCGGCCTGAGGAGAAGAGGGACAGAGAAAAAGGACATTGTGAGAACCGGGTAGCATTAATCACTACCCAGAACAGGCGCAAAGACGGATACCGGATCCGTGGCTGTATTCATTATATATAATACAGCAACCGGAAAAACGTGAGGTGATATCAGCTTCACTAGGGCCGGACGCAGCAACAGACACAGAGTTCAGCGGTACTCACGGAGGGGGTAAGCCGATAAAAGGACTCGGGTTGCCCGTTGAACCAAGACCCGGAGGGGACAGATTGGGCCGGCAGCCAGTTCACATACAGCAGCAGGGCCACATAGAAACTGCGTACAAGAGGCGAAGACCCCAGCAGGGTCAAAGTAACTCAGAGTTCCCATACAGACTCCGGTGACAGGACTGGTTGTAAATCCCTTTATGTTGAAGTAAACTGGTTAAACGTTTCAGTGCCTCAGTCTTTCATTTGGACAATAGCCATCTATCCAGGATAGGGATCATCACCGCTGGGAGAACCTGCTGCTGATCAAGTAAGTGCCTGTTCCCTCACGATACCCCTTACACTGTGCATTGCCTGAGACCACGGCACCGGGTCAAGCCACCCGTGACATCCCCCTCAAGAGACCGACCCCATTGGTCCGGTGCTGGGTACCCCGGTCTCCTGGGCGTCACAAAAGCAATGCCACCTGTTTAGTCCTGTTACCAATTTTAAACCGCTTTTAGCCTACTTTTTTATTTTGGGCCTATATCTGTGTTTCCTCCTCATCCTGCCCATTGCCCAGCCACTGATAGATGAGTCTGCTTGTACATTGACTCAGACCACTACATTCCCCTTGCACACAGCCAGAATCTGACCCTGCTGAAAGTCAGGTTCCCCTTCCCGCATACTATACCACCTTACACGGGGACAAAGAGGAAGATGCAGATGAAAGTGCAGGTTCCCTCATCAGGTGGGGAGGCATACTCGTTGGCGACGTCACTGGCACAGGGCCCCTCATAGTACGCAAAAGTGTCTCTGTCAGTGGGAGGCGCCACCCGCTGTCTAACACACCGCTGTACTATGAGGGGCCCTGTGCCAGTGCCAACGAGTGGGCCCCCCCCTGCTTGCTCAGGATCACAGCACTTGCAAAGTTGAAATACTTACCTCTCCCTGCTCCACCGTCGTGACGTATTCCACGTTTCCTGGGCCCACGCCCCCACAACTTTAGCCAAATGACCCCTGTTTTCAATGCCTAACTATTATTATAAAGTAAATTAAGATTGACAAGCTTAAGAAATAAGAATTGATGTTTTTGGCATTAAAATGGACACTGTAGGTGTTTTTCTGTCCTCCACTCACTGCCGACTTTGATTCCCCATTGACTTGCATTGGGTTTCTTGTTTTGGTTGGCCACCGACTTTTCGAAATAATCGGCCGATTTCACCCGACCCGACTTTTGACAAAGTCGAGTTTCGCGAAACCCGACTCGATCCTAAAAAAGTAAAAGTCGCTCAACTCTACTCGAGTATATACGGTATTTTATTTTTGTTAGCCATTGAAAGGTTACAAGATTATCTTGTTTTTCCCACTGAGAGAATTTTTTTCAACTGGCTAACACAGTACCAAACCCCATTTTTTCTTTGAAAGAAATTACAAGGATTTCATTAAGAGGGGCTGTCATGCTGTATAACACTTTAACTAGACTTTCCACAGGTTAAAAACCTAGGTTCCATACACAACATAGAAATTGCCCGTAACACCAATCAATAGAATAGTTTTATCAGTTTATTACTGGCTTCAGAAAGTCTCGGTGGCTGTCTGGGTATTACGTTTGACGCCAATCTCTCCTTCACTTCCAATATACAATCTCTTGCCCACTCTTGCCGCTTACACCTAAAGAATATCTCTAGAATCTGCCCTTTTCTCACCATGGAAACAACAAAATCCCTTACTGTTGCCCTGATCGACTCCCGTCTGGACTACTGTAATGCTCTATTAATTGGCCTCTCCCTTACTTGACTTTCCCCTCTCCAGTCCATCCTTAATACAGGAGCCAGGGTCATCCACCTGGCTAATCGTTACTCGGACGCGTCCTCTCTTCGCCAGTTGTCACACTGGCTGCCCATTCGTTATAGGATCCAATTCAAAGTACTTGTTCTCACCCACAAAGCTCTCCACAGTGCGGCACCCCCTTATATCTCCTCCCTCTTTCTTTTTAGTCTATCGGCTTAGTTGATCGCTGTTCTCTGAAAATGACTTTCGAATAACCTCTGCACTAATCTGTACCTCCACTGCAAGATTTCTCCTGCATTGCGCCAATCCTCTGGAATGCTCTACCTCAAGAAATTAGGACCAGCCACAACTTGCACAGTTTTAGGCATTCTCTTAAAACACATTTTTTCAGAGAGGCCTATCACGTTCCCTAATCAAAGTACCGTATTTTTCGGACTATAAGACGCACCGGACCATAAGGCGCACCCCAAATTTGGGGTGAAAATTGCAGAAAAAAAGATTTTTTATAAGATGGGGGTCCGTCTTATTGTCTGAATTTACAGTATCTTACCTGAGGGCTGGCGGTGGCAGAGCAGGGTCACAGGAGGCATGGTGTCGGCAGAGGTGGGGAGGTGCTGGGATGAGGAGGTGCTGGGATGAGGAGGTGCTGGGATGAGGAGGTGCTGGGATGAGGAAGCGCAGTGAGAGGTATGGCGTGAGAGGGGTCACTTTCCCCGGTATGGTGATGCAGCAGCCCGGTAAGCAGCAGAGCCGGTTGAATCCTGTGGTGGCAGATGTGCGGCGGCAGAGGTGGCGCAGTAAGTGGGGTCCCTTTCTCCGGTGAGGTGATGCAGCAGCCCGGTAAGCAGCAAAGCCGGGTGAATCCTGTTGTTATCGGTGGGGGCGGCCATCTTCCTGAGGCCGCGCGTGTGCAGATGAAGCGCTCTGCTTCTCGGGGCTTCAGGAAAATGGCCGCGGGAGGCCGCGCGTGCGCAGATGGAGATCGCGGCGGCCATTTTCCTGAAGCCCCGGGAAGCAGAGCGCTCCATCTGCGCACGCGCGGCCTCAGGAAAATGGCCGACACCACCGATAACAACAGGATTCACCCGGCTCTGTTGCTTACCGGGCTGCTACATCACCTCACCGGAGAAAGGGACCCCGCTTACTGCGCCTCCTCTGCCGCCACACCTCTGCCGCCGCACCTCTGCCGCCGCACCTCTGCCACCGCACCTCTGCCACCACGGTAAGCCTGCATTGCGACTATTAGACGCACCCCCCATTTTCCCCCCTTTTTGGGGGGGGAAAAAGTGCGTCTTGTTGTCCGAAAAATATGGTAGTTTTATGTGTAAGTGTGCGTGTGTGGCCCATTTACTATGTCCACCTATCCCCCACCCCCTGAAGATGGCTGGACCTTCACTGTAAATACATCATTGTAAATACACACCTGTACTTTGTATCTCCGCCACCTCATTGTAGATTGTAAGCTCTCACGAGCAGGGTTGCTTTAGTTTGCTTTAATCATTATATTATTGTTACTGCTGTTATTTATGACTGTTGTGTTTGAAACTGTTTAAATTTAAAGCGCTGCGGAATATGTTGGCGCTATATAAATAAAGATTATTATTATTCTGCTTTGTGCATTTTATTGCTTTCCATATGATCCAACATATTTTAATCCAATTTCCATTGATATTTCAAAGCGAAAATTCTGTGTTTGATAAAATCCATTAAGGAGATGCCTATTAGGGATGAGAGAGCAGTAAAATGCTAGGTTGCTCATTACTCGAACTGAGCAATTGCTAATACTCGGATGCTGGTTTCGAGTAAAGCATATAATTAATATTATTTTTACTATTATTATTTATTTATATAGCACCATTTATTCCATGGTGCTGTACATGAGAAGGGGTTACATGCAAATTACAGATATCACTTACAGTAAGCAAACTAACAATTACAGACTGATACAGAGGGTCGAGGACCCTGCCCTTGCGGGCTTACATTCTACAGGATGGTGGGGAAGGAGACAATAGGTTGAGGGTTGCAGGAGCTCCGGTGTTTGTGAGGTGGTAGCTTCGGTAGTGGTGAGGAGGCAGCAAGGTCAGTGCAGGCTGTAGGCTTTCCTGAAGAGGTGGGTTTTCAGGTTCTGTCTGAAGGATCCGAATGAGGTTGATAGTCGGACGTGTTGGGGCAAAGAATTCCAGAGGATGGGAGATATTCGGGAGATGTCTTGGAGGCGGTTGGGAGTCATTTAAGACTGTTGACACTTGTTGAGCCAGGGCTTAGTTTGCACTGTCCATAACTTTTATGATGTCCTAAACTGTTAACATGATGCATGGATGCATGCTTTAATCTTTTTTTTTTTTAAACCTATCCACTGGGCTCTCCTATGTGGCTCTTCATCTTGAGTTCTTAATTGGGAGATCTACCATCTCAGGCATTGTCCATTCTACTTGCTCTGAAATATGGTTCCGACTGCATCAATCGGTAATGCCTGAGACCAAAAAAGAAGACTGGCTGCGAGTAGCTTGTGGCTTTGAGGAAAGGAGCCAGTTTTGAAACTGCATTGGAACCCTGGATGGGAAGCACATTCGTGTTCGTAAGCCGCCAAACTCAGGGTCCCAATTTTACAATTACAAACTATTTTTTTCTGTAGTGCTGTTGGCCCTTGTAGATATTGGGGCTTATGGAAGAACTGGAGACTCCAGAGTCTTTAATGGGTCAGCGGCTGTGCAGTAATGTCTTCGACCTCCCACGTCAGTTACCAGGGTCACGGAAGCGGTGCCTCATGTGATGGTTGCTGATGAGGGCTTTCAATTGAACCGTAATGTCATGAGGCCCTATCCACATAGAGCCCTGGACCACCAGCGCAGAGTCTTTAATTTTCACCTATCCCACGCATGACGATTGGTGGAGTGTGCGTTTGGCATTCCAAGTGCCAAATGGCGGGTCCTGCAGTCAGCCATTCAACTTAGTGAAGGAAATGTGAATGTGGTTATTAAAGCAGGTGTGATACTTCATAAATTCACCAAATTCCATGACTGCACATGAAATGATGGTGATGATGGTCGAGGGTGGAAATAATGGCATAGCTACTACACATGTACATCATTCATGTCATCAGCCCTCTGGACTTAAAGTGCGTGATGTGTTTACTAATTATTTTGTTTCACAAGAGGGATATACTCCATGGCAAGGCAATGAAGTGTCTAGGTTGTAATTTTTTATAATTTTGTTAACAATAATGTTATGTTAATGTTTGAAATGTGTGATGTTTAGGCCTCATAATGTTCTAATAGTGATATTAAACACATCATCTATCTAGTTGTTACAGCAGAAACAACACACTTTGACTTAACGTTTTTAATGAAAACATGTTTGTTAAACACAAAAATTCCATATTTGAAGCATATGACATATTTGGCCACTATTGCAGACCAACAAAAACTTTAAAACAAAGCAAAACGTTTAGTCCTGATGACACTTTGGTTCACAAATTATGGTATGTAGGTGGGTGATGGCGGGAGGACAGCATGAGTGCTTTGGGTACATTGTGGGCCTACCTGATTGTGACCCTGAGAAGTGGCTGAGGTTGGATTATGGGCCAAGGAAGAGGCCTGCTGTGTAGCATGATACTGGGCACTTTGGTAAGGATTTCCATAATCCTGTGTATTGCCATGGCCCATTTGTGGATACCCCCCAAAATGGCCATGTCGACCATACCCATGTTGTGTCCACTCTCCTACAGTGGGTATGTTCAAGTGGCCATATTGGGAAGGTGCAGCTGGAGATGGGAATTGCACATGTTGCGGGCGGTGTTGGTCTGGTTATCCTTCAGGGTACAGTTGGGCCCAGATGGGTCTGTAAACCATGGCCTCTGTTCACACAGCAGCGGGCAGCCCGCCTGATCTAAGATCTAAGATAGTGCATTTGTTTGGATGCATCTCTGCCTTTTTTTCTGGTGTTTTTTAGATAATTTTTTTGGAGGATTTCTAAGTCCTCTTAGTGTGTCGGTGAGCTCAGTGTTGGTTTGGGGCTTGATGTGGCTGTGGTGATGGCATCCGTGTGGGAGGTGGCTCAGAAACTGATAGTGCCTGCTCATCCTGGATTCCAGGCATTTGAAGTTGGTTGGCGCTGGACAACTGCCATCTTTCTAGGTATGAAAATACCAGGTTTGGATTATTTAGTGGGGTGCATGCATCAATTACATTTTGTATGGCATCTCTGGCCCACATCTTCACCTCACGGGAAATTGGGCGCAGATAGAGTGCAAGACTCCGAGAATGTGCCTCCTCACCGTCATCATTCACAGTGTGTTTAGGTTAATCCAAAACCCCAGTATCCACTTGGTGCCTGGTACCGGTGGTGACAAGCTCCCTCCTGCGCCGCAACGGTGTGGGATGGCTGCAGTCTGGGGTCAAATATCCAGGGGTACTGTTGGACTACTACTGTGACCTCGGTCTTCGTCTTCTTGATTGGCCTCCCGTCCTGCAGAAGGCCCTGCTGGTGGTGGTGTTTGTTTTCTTGATTATGCTGCCAAAGATGGTCCAGCCACTTCTTCAGCTTCACCAACAGGGTCGACGTTGACCTTGGGGTCTGAAGCAGATTTCCGTTTGGTTAGTTTTGAGTCTGTTCTGTTTACAGCACAAACATAAAAATTAGAAATAAAATAAGCTTGGGCCATAAGGCCATGTGTAAAATGTGGGGTCAGGCATGCACTTATGGAAGTAGATCCATAACGGGAGCAAGAAAACGTAATTGGTCATAATAGATGTATTTTTCTTTTTTGTGTGCCCTCAGCACCACTCCTGTCCTGCTGCTGGCAGCCACGGCGGTACTGGTCACGGCAGCTATGCCAATGTCTAGTTACATCAGCCACTGCAAACTAACACAATAAATGTTTAAAATTTTGATCACAGTGTTTGCATTGCCAAATGTAGGTTACAGTGTAATGTGGCAAGCTTCTTGGCAACTGTAAAGTATGAAATAGGCAGGATATTACCAACAACATCACATATGATGATGATAAGTTCATTTGTTGCTTCATTTTTTGTGTGTGTTTTTTATGATTGTCTTTATTAATTTCCTGCTGCACCTCACGAGGTCTTTCCTCATAAATGGTGAACATTTGACTGCATATTCGCTTCCATGCTGCATCCTTTCATGTGGGGTCTGAATAATGCCCATCACATTTGTCCTAAAGTTCTGGCCTCTCCTGCCCCAGAACTATATGACTTGTATCTAAGGCAAAATTTAAAAAGGATTTTTAAAAAAATAATGATAATTTAAGAAAATTGAAATCTTCATTACAAAAATTAGAAATTTCAGTGAAACTTATGAAGGAAGCAAGAACTGCCAAAAATTTTATGGACGAAGGACTCAAATACACCCTCTATTACACATAAAAGAGGAGATCATACACAATCTGTTTAAATTGTCATGTAATTCACTTCTAGATTCATAAAGGCTATGAAATAAGTGCAAAGCTTTACAACATTTAGAATCAGGGTCATCTATACACCCTTCAAGGCATCAACTGGAGTATCTCATTCCAAAATGTGAAAAAAGTGCAGTTGTGGTAATCCAAAAAACTCATAAAACCTCTGCAAACAATGCAAAGCCTGTCAAAAATTACAAACAGGGTCATCCATAGACCCTTGAAGGTAACAACTGGCAGGCTTCATTCAAATAATGAAGACTAAAAACACTTTATGTGCTGCTGTCATCTTTCAGTATTGTCCAGTGTTAGTTCATTTTTATCAGATTGAGCCTGTCAGCATTTTCTGCTCACAGCCGAAAGCGCCTATGTGTTATGGGTCCCCCGCTCATATAAGATTCTAGTAGCAGGGCAGCTCAACACCTCCAAGTCATAGAGGGACTGCTCATGTCAGTTGTTCAGCTTTGAGACCTAACAGTTGAAGATTTTAGAGGAATACTGGTTTTGTCAGCCAGGTATTGCTTGACCATCTTTAAAAACTTGGTATGCATGCAAAGCTTCAGCTTTTATTGTGAGCAGAAACTGTTTAAGTAGGAACAGAAGCGGGATTGTTGAGCTGATTATGGTGTCATCCATTTTCACCATCTTTAAGCAGTCCTGTTGAGGTAATGCTGCCAGCCAATTGCAGTACTGCCACTACCATGATGGCTATGACATTAGTGTGACCGGTAGGCAATCGCTGCATGATTATTGATTGTGTAGTAAGTGCCAATCATATTGGGTGGGGATTTGAGCTTTAATGCTAGTCGAGTGCCGAGCATATCCAAGCACCCATGTATGCCAGTGATATCCGAGTATCACCGAGCACGTTCTCTCATCTCGAATGCCTATAATTTTCAAATGGACCAAAGTGACAGTACGGGCTGGGTGGCCTTAATGAAGCTGTATGATTTATCAGATTAATATATGAGCAAGAAATACAATATTTTCCTAGGAAGATCTACCTGAATCTCTCCATGAAATATGTATGTTATAACTATAAATGTATGACTTTTCATAAAGAGACATTTTTTCTCACTTTCATGTCACTAATTTATTATATCTGTCCTAAATCTGAGCAAAAAAGAGACATTTTTTCTTACTTTCATGTCACTAATTTATTATATCTGTCCTAAATCTGAGCAAGCAGGAAAATTGAGACGAATGATTCCCAAGGTTATTTAGAGAAATATTTGAAGTGTTTATTTCATTCTTTACATAATGCATATGTAAGATGTCCAAGCGAGGTAGTCGTGGGTGAGCATTGGTCCCCACTCACTCTGGCATTCTACAGACAAGGGGTGTCTCAGTCTTGGTGTGCTGCTGTGTATGTGGTGCTTCCCACTTACTTCTGGCCCGCAGGCCTCTTCTGACTCTAGGAATCCCTCTTCTGGAACAAGGGAAGCAAACAATTCAGGAGACATGTGGTTAATAAAAAAAAAAACTTTTACCTAGAGAATGGCAGTCTGTATAGTAGTTACAAGCAGGTTTAAAGGATAAGGCCCAATGGGTTGTCATTTTTCCCACAGGTACCAGAAACAACTTTAGCGCTGGTTCTTGGGATAGGTGGCATGTCCCCTTCTCTGGTTTTCCTAGCCCTTGGAGATCTGCCTGGCTGCCTCACTTCATGTCCTCAGAACTCTCAACCCTTATCCTAGGAGACTTCAACATCCCCATAAACAACCCCACTTCTACATTTGCATCACAGCTTCTATCACTAACCACTTCGCTCGGTCTCTCACAGCTCTCAACCTCTGGGACACACAAGGACAGTAACACCCTTGACCTGGTCTTTGTCCGGCTGTGTTCAATCTCCTACCTAAAAACTCACTGCTTCCACTCTCTAACCACAACATTCTCTCCTTCATGCTCACAAATCCTCGGTCACCCCAGCACCCTCCTATCTACCATTCAGTCAGAAATCTACAAGCCATTAACCCTCATACACTTTCAGACTCCTTACACTCATCACTGTCCCCAATCTCTTCTTTTTCCTGTCCTGATCTGGTGGTACATCACTACAATGACACTCTGAGAAGCACCCTAGACCAAGTAGCTCCCCTCACCCTCAGAACCTTCAAACACAGAGTAAAATAGCCCTGGCTCACTCTCTGCATTTGATCCCATCACAGAAGAAGTCTCCAGGCTCCTCTCTTCTTCTCGTCCGACCACATGCTCTACCAAACCTATTCCCTCTCATCTCCTCCAGTCTCTCTCTCTATTCGTCACTACTCACCTAACTACAATCTTTAGCCTCTCACTCTCCTCTGGCATTTTCCCATCCTCCTTCAAGCACTCTATCATTACTCCATCACTAAAGAAACCCACCCTCGACCCATCCTGCACAAACAACTACAAACAACAATCTCCCCTTCATCTCTAAACTCTTGGAGTGCCTAGTCTACTCCCGCCTTACCCGTTACCTCTCCATTCACTCCCTCCTAGACCCTTCACAGTCCGGCTTCCACCCCCTACACTCGACAGAAATTGCACTCATCAAAGTGACCAACGACCTCCTGACAGCAAAATGTAACGGTGACCACTCTCTGCTCATTCTTCTCGATCTTTCTGAAGCTTTCGACACTGTTGACCACCCTCTCTTACTCTCTAGGCTCCAGTCACTTGGCATTAAGGACACTGCTCTCTCATGGTTCTCCTCCTATCTTTCTGACCGTTCCTTCAGTGTTCTGTTCTCTGGCTTCACTTCATCTTCTCTTCCGCTCACTGTCGGGGTACCTCAGGGCTTAGTCCTTGGCCCCCTTCTCTTCTCCCTCTACACAGCCCCAATTGGACAGACCATCAGCAGATTTGGCTTTCAGTACCATCTTTATGCCGATGAAACACAACTATATACGTCATCACCTGGCCTTACTCCTGCTGTACTACAGAACACCACCGACTGTCTGTCCGCAGTCTCTGACATCATGTCCGCTCTCTATCTGAAACTCAACCTCTCCAAAACTGAACTTTTTCTGCTCCCACCATCTACTAACCTCCCTAAACCTGACGTTTCCCTCTCCGTGGGTGGCACCATAATAACACCCCGGCAGCAGGCGCGCTGTCTGGGTGTTATGTTTGACTCCGATCTCTCCTTCACATCCCATATACAATCTCTTGCCCGCTCATGCCGCTTACACCTAAAGAACATCTCTAGAATCCACCCTTTTCTCACCATAGAAACAACAAAAACCCTCACTGTCGCCCTGATCCACTCCCGCCTGGACTACTGCAATGCTCTATTAATTGGCCTCCCCCTCACTCGACTTTCCCCTCTCAAGTCTATCCTTAATGCAGCAGCCAGGGTCGTCTATCTAGCTAATCGTTACTCAAACGCATTTCTCTCTTTGCCAGTCATTACACTGGCTGCCCATTCATTACAGGATACAATTCAAAGTACTTGTTCTCACCCACAAAGCTCTTCACAGTGCAGCACCCCCTTACATCTCCCTCATTTCTGTCTATCGGCCTAACCGATCTTCTTCGCTCTGCAAATGACTTTTGACTAACCTCTGCACTAATCCGTACCTCCCACTCCCGACTACAAGACTTCTCCCGTGCTGTGCCAATCCTCTGGAATGCTCTACCCCAAGAAATTAGGACCATCCACAATTTGCATAGTTTTAGGCGCTCTCTCAAAACACATTTGTTCAGAGCGGCCTATCATGTTCCCTAATCAGTTATTTTGTTTGTGTGTAGCCCATTCACTACTTCCATCTATCCCCAATCCCCTGAAGATGGCTGGACCATCATTGTAAATACATCATTGTAAATACACACCTGTACTTTGTATTTCCCCACCTCATTGTAGATTGTAAGCTCTCACGAGCAGGGTCGTCTTGTGTTGCTTTAATTATTGTATTGTTAACATTGTTACTCATGACTGTTGTGTTTGAAGCTGTTAAACTGTAAAGCGCTGCAGAATATGTTGGTGCTATATAAATAAAGATTATTATTATTATCTTCCTCACCTCTAGCAGCATATCTGGATTGCAAAACCTTCCGCAACATGTGGGCTGAGTTCATCTTTTCCTGTAGCTTTGCAAGCTGAGTGTGTCTCTGTCCCCTGATGTCCATCTCGAGGTTGCCCTTGGCCATTAGACAGAATCACACGAAGGGTATTTAAGGCAATCCACTGTCCCGAATATAAGGCTCACGTTGTCCCTAGCAGCCCAAAAAGACCCGCTGCGTACTCACTGCTGCCCTCGCATTAACTGCCTGTCACTTCCTGCCTCTGTCATGAGCACTCAGTTCCTCCTCTCAACTGGGTTGGCCACTTCAGTTAACCCAGAGAAATACGGACTTTACGCGGATAACTCGTTCTCAGGTACTAACCCTCTGGTAATAAATATATCTTCTAAGTCATTGAGTATTGCAGAGTACCAGATACTACAAAAGGGTCTGTCTTTCTGTCCTAGCTACAGACTCGGTACATTCAACTTAGAGATGGACCTACAGAGGTTTTACCGGTTACTTAGACTCAAGGTACATTTTGCTGAGTCTGATATTACACTGCAACCCTCTGTGGCCTCCACGGGTAAACTCCTGACATCTAAGAGTCTCGGACTCAAAAACAAAAGCCATTACAGACCCCCAGTAGGATCCAATGCACTAGAGACATTCATCTCGTTTGTGAATAACTCATTTCACGAACTTAGACAGGATTTCGACAGAGGAAGGCTTAAAGTTCCTTCAAATCTTACTCCTCTTGACCAACATGCCCTTAACTCCTTACAGGCTGATAAGGAGATGATCATTAAACCAGTGGATAAAGGGGGTGGGATAGTGGTTATGGATAAGATTAAGTATATCCAAGAAGCACATCGCCAATTAAATGATATATCCATCTATACCCCCCTTAATGGGGATCCCACCAATACGGTCAAGGAATTGATCAAGGTTACTCTGATGAAATACTGTGAGGAAGGCGTTCTAGATCAGAAGACATGTGAATACCTGACAAAACAAAATCCTATCACCCCAGTCTTCTATATCTTGCCAAAGATCCATAAAAGTCTAGATAATCCACCAGGTAGACCTATTGTCGCCTCAACTGAATCCATCCTATCTCCAATCTCGAAATTTCTAGAAAAGATCCTTACCCCTCTAATCCAACAGACCCCTTCTTTCCTACTAGACACAAGGACATTCCTACAACTCATTCAGAACCTGACCATCATTCCAAAAGAAGCGTTTTTAGTGACATTCGATGTCAAAGACCTATACACATCGATACCACACTTAGAGGGAATCCAATCAGTCAGGACTTTACTCACATCCTCTAATATGGACCCAGTACAAATAAACCTCTGTTGTGACCTTCTTTCTATCATTTTGACTAAAAAATTTTTTCTTTTTGAAGATCAATTCTTCTTACAAACCCGTGGGACCGCCATGGGCAGTAACGCAGCGCCTCCATACGCTAACTGCTACATGGCGGACTATGAGAAGACTGCCATTTACACCAATGACCTTTTTCAGACACACGCTAGAGTGTGGAAAAGGTATATCGACGATATATTTTGTATCTGGGATGGGCCTGAAGAAACATTGAAAACCTTCTTTCTCTTTCTGAAATTATCGTGGCCTGGCCTTGATTTCACGATGTCATACAATTTGAAAGAGATTAACTTTCTAGATACCTTGGTCTGCAAAAATGAGGAAGGCAAACTCTCTACAGACCTGTTTACCAAGCCCACTGACTGGAACAGTCTCCTCCACTATCATAGCTTCCATCCCACCAGAATGAAAAACTCCATTCCCAAATCTCAGTTTAAAACGGTCCATAGGATAGTCTCGGACAAAACTAGACAGACACAACGGTTAGATGAGATGCGCTCTAAATTCTTAGAAAGGGGCTATCCGCCCCAGATTCTCAATACATCAGAAACCACTTCCAGTACCAGAACGAAGTCCAAGGATCGCATCCCCTTTGTCCATGACTACCACCCCCTATCATATATTCTACATAGGTCCATATGACGCTACTGGCATATCCTAGGCACAGCTCACCCTAGGATTAAGGAATTCAAGGAACCCTTTCTTCCGTGCTTTAGGAGGCCTCGTAACATCCGTGACAAATTAGTAAGGGCTGACCTGGGCTCAGCACATCCGACACAAGGACAACGCTTCCTTTCTAACCCGAAATATGGAACCTTTCCATGTTTACAGTGCACACAATGCAACAACATCATAAAAGGTGCCATCTTCCACCATCCCCACAATGGAAAGCAATATAACATCAAAGGTTACTTCACTTGCGAGACATCATTTGTTATCTATTTGATAAAATGTCCATGTGGGCTATGCTATATAGGAGAAACGACGCAACCCATAAAAAATTGAATCTCCAAGCATAAATCCACTATTAGGTGCAAGAATACCTTACTGCCCATTCCACACCATTTTACAACACAAGGACATACGATCGCACAGCTCAAGTTTCAGATATTGGAGCAGGTCACACCGCCCCGTAGAGGGGGCGATAGGGTGAACCTGCTCAAAAGAAGAGAAGCATATTGGATACATGAGCTGCAAACTCTGGCCCCTATGGGTCTAAATAGGGATTATGATATTTTACCCTTTCTGTCCTAATAACCCACATCTCCCTTATATTGGTACCATTCTCTGATGTGCGCCTCTATATCAGATAGGGACAATGTTATGTTATTCTCCTTGTCCTAACATTCCATTTTCATGCTGTTATTACTTTTTTAGGTGCGCCTCCTCATATTCATTGTACTAATTGTAACATTTGTCTTACAGAATCGCTTATACTAATCTGTTGTGGCCAGGATCAGCACCCTCTCTCTCATCAATTCACCCGTCACATGGATATAAAGCAGCGAATTTCTTTCACACATATTGCAAGTGGCACATTCACTGTTAACCTATGGAAAGGGCCACAAACGCTGTCTGCAGTTCTTCCTCTATGCGCATGCCCAGTGTGGAACGCATTTCCCCGCCCACCACTCCCTTAGTGGAACGCACTGAGTCTTCCTGTACAACTACGTCACTTCTGGGTAGGCATTTCCGGTAGCGCGTCCCATGTGCAGCGCCCTCTTTTTAAGGCTGCACCAGAGCACCTCTTTCACTCCCTGGACTAGCGGCGGAAACCGCGTCCGTCTCCACTTCTGGCAGCTGGTAAGTCATAGAGATATACACCGGAGACACCGCTCCTGCATACTCTGCATTTAGTTCACAGTGACTGTCTTAACCCCACAGTGCCGTCCATCCTCTCTTCCCTCTCTCTGCAGCAGGCAGGGTACGTAAATTCTTTTTGTGTCACCACACATTGGCAGGGCACTAGTTGTCCGGTCTTATGTAACTGTGGCCCCTTCTATTATTCCCCCTTATGCTGCTTTAGGTTTCTACTTATGATCACCATAGTGACCCATTATATTCTGTGGTTTTTTGAGAGGGTAGGTACCTTTCCATTCCCCCTATATACAGTACACTGGTCCTACTAATATAGTATCACGCACACTGAACTCACTTAGCGTTACTATTGTTTATTTTATGCTAGGATGTTCTATGATGCTTGGAATTACGGTTATTTATCCATGTATACACTATAACCGGATACTGCTATCTATGTGAATACATTTATGTAAATAGACCTGTTTATTTACTTTTGACTAGTGTTGAGCGATACCGTCCGATACTTGAAAGTATCGGTATCGGATAGTATCGGCCGATACCCGAAAAGTATCGGATATCGCCGAT
Source organism: Ranitomeya imitator (assembly GCF_032444005.1). Classification (NCBI taxonomy): domain Eukaryota; kingdom Metazoa; phylum Chordata; class Amphibia; order Anura; family Dendrobatidae; genus Ranitomeya; species Ranitomeya imitator. The sequence goes on along the minus strand of NC_091283.1, from coordinate 546,009,901 downwards.
ACCGATATCCGATACCAATACAAGTCAATGGGACGCCAAGTATCGGAAGGTATCCTGATGGTTCCCAGGGTCTGAAGCAGAGGAAACTCTCTTTCAGGCCCTGGGATCCATATTAATGTGTAAAATAAAGAATTAAAATAAAAAATATTGATATACTTACCTCTCCGGAGGCTCCTGGACATCACCGCTGGTAACCGGCAGCCTTCTTTGCTTAAAATGAGCACGTTTAGGGCCTTCCATGACGTCACGGCTTCTGATTGGTCGCGTGTCGCTCATGTGACCGCCACGCGACCAATCACAAGCCGTGACGTCATTCTCAGGTCCTAAATTCCTAGAATGAGGAGTTTAGGACCTGAGAATGACGTCGCGGCTTGTGATTGGTCGCGTGGTGGTCACATGAGCGGCACGCGACCAATCACAAGCCGTGACGTCATGGAAGGCCCTAAACGCGCTCATTTTAAGCAAAGAAGGCTGCCGGTTACCAGCGGTGATGTCCAGGGGCCTCCGGAGAGGTGAGCATATCAATATTTTTTATTTTAATTCTTTATTTTACACATTAATATGGATCCGATACCGATTCCCGATACCACAAAAGTATCGGAACTCGGTATCGGAATTCTGATACCGCAAGTATCGGCCGATACCCAATACTTGCGGTATCGGAATGCTCAACACTAGTCCTTACCTCCCATAAAGGGAAGCACCTTTTCTATTTACTTGTTCTTAGCATTCAAAAATTTTGTATGTCTTTCACTGCATTATATTGTTGTTCTTCTTCCCAGTCCAGGAGTACTGGATTTAACCGGGGTGACCATTTTACCCCTTCATGACCGAAGCTTTTTTCGTTTTTGAATTTTTCGCTCCCCTTCTTCCCAGAGCCATAACTTTTTATTTTTCTGTCAATATGGCCATGTGAGGGCTTATTTTTTGCAGGATGAGTTTTACTTTTGAATGATGCCATTAGATTTACCATGTCACAAAACAGAAAACAGGAAAAAAAATCCAAGTGCAGTGAAATTGAAAAAAGTGCAATCCCACACTGGTTTTTTGCTTGGCTTTTTTGCTAGGTTCACTAAATTCTAAAACTGACCTGCCATTATGAGTCTCCATGTAATTACAAGTTCATAGACACCAATTATGTCTAGGTTCTTTTTTATCTAAGTGGTGAAAAAAAAATCCAAAGTTTGCTAAAAAGAAAAAAATTGCGTAATTTTCAGAGATCCAAAGCGCCTTTACTAATCGTGATCTCAGGTTGATGAGGACTTATTTTTTGTGTGCCGAGCTGACATTTTTAATGGTACCATTTTGGTGCAGATATGATCTTTTGATCACCCGTTATTGCATTTTAATGGAATGTCGCGGTGACCAAAAAAAAGGTAATTCTGGTGTTTTGATTTTTTTTCTTGCTACGCCATTTAGCGATCAGGTTAATCCTTTTTTTCATTGACAGATTGAGCGATTCTGAGCTCGGCGATACCAAATATGTCTACCGTATATACTCGAGTTTAAGCTGAGATTTTCAGCCCATTTTTTTGCGCTGAAAGTCCCCCTCTTGGCTTATACTCGAGTCATACCCGGGGGTCGGCAGGTGAGGGGGAGTGGGGGCTCTCTAATTATACTCACCTACTGCTGGCGCGGTCCCTGCAGTCCCTGCTTCTTCCAGCGCTGCAGATTCTTCCTGTACTGAGCGGTCACATGGTACCGCTCATTTACAGTAATGAATATGCGGCTCCATCTCCCATAGAGGTGGAGCCGCATATTCATTACTGCAATGAGCGGTAACTGTGACCGCTCAATACAGGAAGAAGATGCAGCGGTGGAAGAAGCAGGGACTGCAGGGACCGCGCCGAGAGCAGGTAAGTATATGGGGAGGGGAACGCTGCGCTGCACGATATTTACCTGCTCTTCGTTCTGGTGCGGCTCCGTCTCCAGTGTCCTCTGGCTGTGATGCTCAGGTCAGAGGGCGCGGTGACATAGTCAGTGTGGGCCCTCTGCTGAGCGTCAGTGCTGGAGACGGAGCCGCAGGAGGAGCAGGTAAATATTGAAAGCGCTGGCATCCTGAGTGAAGAGAAGTGAGTATGTGATTTTTTTTTATTGCAGCAGCAGCAGCATTATATATTGCACAGCTTTATATGGAGCATCTATGGGGCCATAATGAACGGTGCAGAGCATTATATGTGGCACAGCTTTATATGGAGCATCTATGGGGCCATAATGAACGGTGCAGAGCATTATATGTGGCACAGCTTTATATGGAGCATCTATGGGGCAATAATGAACGGTATGGAGCATCTATTTTTATTTTTGAAATTCACCGGTAACTGCTGCATTTCCTACCCTAGGCTTATACTCGAGTCAATAAGTTTTCCCAGATTTTTGTGGCAAAATTAGGGGGGTCGGGTTATACTCGGGTTGGCTTATACTCGAGTATATATGGTATGTTTGATTTTATTTTTGTTTTACTTTGAATGGGGCGAAAGGGGGGTGATTTGAACTTTTATGCTTTTTTATTTTTTTCATACTTTTAAACATATTTTATTTTCACTTTTGGCATGCTTCAATAGCCTCCATTGGAGGCTAGAAGCTGCCACAACTTGATTGGCTCTGCTTCATAGAGGCACTGGTCAGATCGCCTCTATATAGCAGAATTACTGCATTGCTATGAGTGCCGACCACAGGGTGGCACTCACAGCAATCCGGCATCAACAACCATGGAGGCCTCTATTTGTCATGCTGATGCACCGATGACCCCCGATCACATGACGAGGGTCAGCGGTGTGCGTATTTCCGGCCCGATGGATCAGAGATTGACAGCGGCATTTAACTAGTCAGAAGGAACGGGTGAATCGCGATTCTGTCCTCTCCTATTGCGGGCACATGTCAGCTGTTCAAAACAACTGACATGTCCCAGCTTTGATCCCGTCCGACATCTGAAAGGGGTTAAATGATGGTGGGAGTGGTCTCCACCTACATCAGCTGACCCAGCAAACCTGCAGTTGCAGCAGATTGCCAGCGAGGGAAAAACTGACATTAACCCCAGCTGGTCCTGAAAGGAAAAAGCTACATTTAAATTAGAGTAGAAGCAGAACTGCCACAAATCCAAAAATGGATTGTGACAGTACCCCCCTTTCAATGAGAGGCCTCTGCATGCTCAACACAAGAACTCACCAGAAACGATGTATGGTAAGGACGCCTCTATCCACTAGAGTTCACCTCTGCAGTCACCTGATCCTCAGGTTTACGGCAAACACAGCCCAATGGAGATGGCAATAACGTAGGCTCCGGAGGCGCCACAAATCTCCAGAGAGCCAACCTGTGGAATACGTTGTGTAGTGCATTACTGGGGGTAAATCCAGCTGGAATGTCCCTAGACTGAGAATGGCCAACACCCGATACGGTCCGATCACTCTAGAACTCCAGGTCCCAGAAGCATACTAGCACCTGATATTTTTGGAGTACACCCACACGTAGTCATTCACACACATTCTAAGGTTTCCGGATGTTCTATGGAGCCTGTTTTGTCCTCGTCCAAGATGGAGTCTGGTATTTACTCTGTCCTTGAACTTCCTGCCAGTTCTGTTATTTAAGTCCGGGTAGGGAAATACTCCTTGCCTAAGTATTAAGTTGCTGTTGGCTTCTGAGCTTCCTTATGGCTTGCTTCTGGAGTTCCTGCTGCTGCTCATTTACTCTGCCTCATCACTTCCAGCTGCCATCAGTCCTCTGTGCTGCTTCCTTACTGGTTGTGGTTACCTTTTGTCTAAACTTCTAAAGAGAGGAGCTATACATTTCTGGTTCTGCTGTGGTCCGAAATAACTTCTGACATTTTTATTATCTGTGTACTAATTCTTGGACTTTTCTGTGTGGGCTGATGTGCTGGACTTGAGCGGGACTTTTCAGCCCAAAAAGAGGCAACAGAAAAACCTTCTTGTTGTGCTCCACCTGCATATTTCTGGACTTCCATGAAAAGTGCTGGCTCCACTGTCTGCCTATTTCTGAACCACTACGTAGGAGTGCCAGTTGCACTCTTGCTTCATATAATGGCTGGACTTGCTTGCATTAGCGGTCACGTCCCGCTATCATAGTTGCTGGACATTTCCGTTTTGTGCTGTGCACTTCACTGTAATTTTAGGATTGTTACTTTTTGTTATACTCCTTGCTTTGTTAAATACAGTTTATTTGTCTCAACTTTGGTCTCAGATTCGTTTTATCCCACACAATCAGATTCCATAGTACCTTGATAATTGCTACACACTCGTCCGGACCTGAACGTTTATTTCCACGCATGCGTTTGCCACAGGATGGTGAACTCTTTAAGGAACCGACAGCAGAGGCATCCCCCTGTGACGCCATACTCTTACCACCACTATATACAGAGGGAACCACCACCCTCCCCTGACCCCTTCTCCTAAGAGGACTCCGAGATTCAAGGTTTACTTTTGGTGAGGGTTGAATCTTGCCCCTACTCCATGGCATCACCTTATCTGCCCCCTCCGGAGATCAAGGGGTAGGTTGGAGAAAGAAGGTAGAGATCGTAGCTCCCAGGCAGCAATCTTTACATGACTGGCACCAGCTGACTACTTCCCTGCACTGACAAATTATGACCGAGTTATGTTTCTTGAACCAAGGAAAGCCTAAGACGATGGGAGTTGGCATACCCTCCAAGACGCAGCACGACAGGGACTCTTCATGAAGAGTCCCTATATGCAGGTTTATATTATCTAAGACTAGGGTCACCCTCCCCTGGCTAAGTGGAACAGGATCAATTTCCTGAACGTTAAGGGGTCCCGCCAGCATCCTACCTATCAGACCATGGGTTTGGACAAAGTGAGAATCCACCAAATTGACCTCAGCTCCACTTTCCACAAGCACTGGTACAGTCTCATTAACCCCGCTAGCCACCACTTCAGCAGGAATGATACACCAAGACGAAAATATGGAGGAAATATATACACCCTGGTTGCCTTCCTCCACACGACCAGGGGGACGCGGCTTTTGCGATGGTGTACATAATTTGGCACGAGATGGGCAGACAATGATGTAATGATCTGTAAGACCACAGTAGTAACACGCCCCGATCCAACAGTGACCTGCAAGCAACCCTGTTTGCGAAGAGACTTTTCCAACCTGCATGGGTTTGTTTGTCTGCACCAGTGTGTCATCCTCACTAGAAAGAACAATAGGGGGCAGATTCAGTGTATGTCTCTCTCTGAGGCATCTATCCACCTGGATAGCAAGGGCCATGGTGGCTTTCAATGACCTAGGAGTAGCATACTGCACCAGAGTATCCTGTAGCCTAGCTGACAGACCCTGACAGAAATGACTCCTAAGAGCAGAGTCATTCCACTGCATGTCAGTGGCCCATTTCCTAAACTCTGAGCAGTACTCATCAGTCGGCTGACCCTCCTGCTTGATTTTTCAGAGTCTAGACTCAGCTAGGGAGATGCCATCAGGATCCCCACACACCAGCGCCAATGCCGCAAAAAACTTGTCAACTGACTGCAGAGATGGTGAATCTGTTGGCAGGGAGAAGGCCCAGGATTGAGGATCACCCTTGAGAAGGGAGACTATAAACCCACACGCTGTTCCTCTCTCCCTGAAAAATGAGGGTGGAGCCTGAAATATAGTTTACAGGCCTCCTTAAATACCAAAAATGTATCTTTCCCTCCAGAAAACCTGTCAAGGAGAGAAATCTTGGGTTCTGGTTAAGCCTGCACATGAGCCAAGAGCCAGAACCCTGAAACCTCATCAGTGAGGGTCTGGTTCAACTGGACAAAAACCTGGGCTTGAGCCATAGGTTCACCGGAAAAAATTTGGGTTGGTTATAAGGTCACGATGTGACACGACCCAACAAGGTGTCGGTCAGCGGATGGCGCAACACACACACAATAGGATGGAAGTAGAGGAAGTCCCTACTGATAGGGAGATGGGAGATGGTCACCACCTGAGCTCAAACCTGAGCCTGTCTCTGCACTCCCCTAACGCCCTAAGTGGGTCCTTCCTCCCCCCGCCCTGGCTAGTGCACTGGCCGGCAAGGGGAGTTAGCCTCACCACTGCAGATACTATCGCACAGGGGACAGTGACAAACACGAAAAGGATGAGGAGAAAACACCACACTTAGCTTCCAGACTCTGCTTCCCAGCTCACACTGCAGATGACACAGAAGCCGGACTCCAAACTCAGAAACAGCAGACACCAAAGAGCTGCCACTGCAAGGCTGGTCTCCATAGAGAAACTCTATCACCAACAGTCAGCTGATGCATCAAGTGACCATTTAAAGGATGCTGGGAGTGGTCACCACCCACATCAACTGACCCAGCAAACCTGCAGTTGCAGCAGATTGCCAGTGAGGTAAAAAATGACATTAATCCCCGCTGGGCTGGAAAGTAAAAAAGCTACATTTAAAACAGAGTGGAAGCAGAGTTGCCACAAATCCAAAATTTAACCGTGACACTGTCTCTGCCATGACCACATTTTAGCAGCTCACTTGGGTAGGCCCGCAGCTCACCACATTGAACTCCTAGATGAGCTGTATGGTGGCGGCTCCAGTTCTTGCCTCAGATCTGGGCCCCAGTGAAGCAGACTCTCTCACTGACTCCTGAGACAAATCAACAGCTTGCATCTTCCTGGTGGTCAAGATAGGTCCCGTCCTTTACTCAACCGGTCTCCGGTTACCAGCCTCTCATCTGATTGGTCAGGCTTCACATTCTTATTGGCAAACACTCTGCATCCTGCTGTTGGCCCGAATCCCTTCATAGCATCCCTGGCCCATCTCTGTTAAATGTCATTGGCCTTTTCCTTCTGGGCCTCCCGCTTGGCCCTCTGAGCTAAAGTCTTCCGGTCGTGCTCCGAAGTGTCCTCCCAAGTATAGGGCTGTTCTACTGCTCTGGAATCCTACAGACAATGGATGTCTCAGTCTTGGTATGCTGCTGTGTATGTGGTGCTTACCACTTACTTCTGGCCTGCAGACCTCTTCTGACTTCAGGAATCTTTCTTCAGGAACCAGGAGAGCAAACAATCCAGGAGACATGTGGTTAATAAAAAAATAAACTTTTACTTAGAGAATGGCAGTCTGTACAGTATTTAGAAGCATGTGTAAAGTTTAAGGCCCATCGGGTTGTCATCTTTCCAACAGGTACCAGATACAACTTTAGCCCCACCACTGTTACACATATTCCACTTTGAGCTTGCAACAACTGGAAATATTCTCAAAAATGTAAGTGGATTTTTATAAGTTTGAATTTCTGGGCCATGCACTTTTGTAACCACCACTCCAGCTCTTTGCCAGTGGTCATGGTTTGCTGCTGTTGCTCACATTTGTGTCCTGACATGATGTTCTTAGCAGAGACAGGACTTGCAGGTTTCCACCATTATCTGCAATGGTGTTAGTATCTCTATGGACAGAGCAACAACCACTTTAAGCTTGCAAATAAAACCAGTAGCAGGTCGATTTATAGTTATAATGTACATCTTTATATATGTGGAATTTGTTCATTAGAAAACAAGCCCACTGCCTCCACATCCACAATGGTGACCCTTACCGTAATAACAGCTTACTTATAGTTTAACCAATGTGACCCATTTTTAAATTCAAATTATACATTTCTATAAGATGGAAAAAGCTTTAACGCCCACATTGTGGATTTGCCGTAGCTCTTACCTTACAGTGAATCAGGCAATTATTGTTCTACCCCTAGCTTAAAAAGTGTCAAAAGTATACACTGAAACCACTGAAATATCAACATATTAATTTAAGGGGAGGGAAAACTTCACTACATGGTGGTAAAATCCTTCAATGTGCACATAAAGTTTAAAATCCGAGACATATTTTCTTTATTTCTTTTATTTTTCTATCATTTGCCTAAAATGAGCAAGCATGCAATAACATTACTAATAATATTTATTGTTGTTATTAATTTTTATTTTAAAAGTATCAAACTATTCTAGACTAAGAAACATACACAAGATAAATTATAAAGTTAAATGAATCTGTTACCAAGATTCACAGATATGAAGTACATAGTAAGTAGTTAGGAGCAGCACAGAATCTGCAATACATGTGTATATGGTCAGTTCAGGTTGTGTGTGGGTCATGTCTGTAGTTCTAATAAGTTTCTTGAAAGAAATGAGCGATTAATACACATATTAGATTTCAAAAGTTAAAATTGGGAAGTTGCACAAAAATTATGCAACCTTTGGCATTTTCACATCATCTCCATCAAAATAGGAAAAGTATGGACTAACCGTGGTTAAGACTGCCCTTTCAAATCCATGACAATTTACGACTCTTTAGTACTCCAGAAATGGGCATCTTTGGGGAGGTGCATAGTACTTGTAAGATGCACATAATTCATTTAACCCCTTAGTGACGGAGCCAAATTTTTGAAATCTGACCAGTGTCACTTTATGTGGTAATAACTCTGCAATGCTTCAACAAATCCCAGTGATTTTGAGATTGTTTTTTCGTGACACATTATACTTTATGATAATGGTAAATTTAGGTCAATATGTTTTGTGTTTATTTATAAAAAATATCAAAAATTTGAGAAAAATGTTATAAAATTAGCAATTTTCTAAATTTGAATGATTATCCCTTTAATCCAGATGGTCATACCACAGCAATCCATTAATAAATAACATTTATTTTTTTAGCATTTTAGGAGGTTTAAAAATGTAGCAGCAATTTTTCATTTTTTCAAGGAAATTTACTAAATTTATTTTTTTAGGGACTTATCCATGTTAGAAGTGACTTTAGGGGTCTCATATATTGGGAAACCCCCAAACGTGATACCATTTTAAAAACAGCCCCCTCTGACACATCAAAAACTGCTGTCAGGCAGTTTATTAACCCTTCAGGTGCTTTACAGGAATTAATGCAAAGTGGTATGACAGAAATGAAAATGTGTATTTTTACCACCTAAATGCATCTAACTTCTGAACAGGTTACAACAGCCGGCAGATTGTAAGGCCGCTATTTGGTCATGAATTGCCACCGCAAACATCAGGACCACAAAATCATGATCTGAGGGCACCAATTGGGATAAAGAGGAAGCCCCCACACTCTGTTAACCATTTATAATGATGTAGTCACTATTGACAGCAGCATCTAAGGGGTTAAACAGATTTGGACAGTGCAAACACTGATCGTGGCTGATGCAGAAAGTTGTCAGCTATAGAGCACAACCGACAGATGCTGGATTGTCACCTGTATGGGGAGGCTATTCTCTTAAGGTACCTTCACACATAACGATATTGTTAACGATATCGTTGCTTTTTGTGACGTAGCAACGATATCGTTAATTAAATCGTTATGTGTGACAGCGACCAACGATCAGGCCCCTGCTGGGAGATCGTTGGTCGCTGAATAAAGTCCAGAACTTTATTTAGTCGCTGGACTCCTGCTGACATCGCTGGATTGGCGGGTGTGACACCGATCCAGCGATGTCTTCACTGGTAACCAGGGTAAACATCGGGTAACTAAGCGCAGGGCCGCGCTTAGTAACCCGATGTTTACCCTGGTTACCATCCTAAAAGTAAAAAAAAACAAACAGTACATACTTACCTACCGCTGTCTGTCCTCCAGCGCTGTGCTCTGCACTCCTCCTGCACTGACTGTGAGCGTCGGTCAGCCGGAAAGCAGAGCCGTGACATCACCGCTCTGCTTTCCGGCCGCTGTGCTCACACAGACAGTACAGGAGGAGAGCAGAGCACAGCGCTGGAGGACAGACAGCGTTAGGTAAGTATGTACTGTTTGTTTTTTTTTACTTTTAGGATGGTAACCAGGGTAAACATCGGGTTACTAAGCGCGGCCCTGCGCTTAGTTACCCGATGTTTACCCTGGTTACCGACATCGTTGGTCGCTGGAGAGCGGTCTGTGTGACAGCTCTCCAGCGACCAAACAGCGACGCTGCAGCGATCCGGATCGTTGTCGGTATCGCTGCAGCGTCGCTTAATGTGAAGGTACCTTTATATGTAAGGTCAGTTAAAAGGCGTATTGGCGGTCATTAAGGGGTTAATCATGTGCACCTCTCAATGAATTAGACCTTTCTTACTTGAGCTGCCCTGTTCATTAAGACTGACAGTTGCAAAACTGGTCCTAATGAATCAGGGCTGAAGTTTTCCAGAGACCAGTTCTCACATTGCCTAATAACTCAGTGTGTTATTAGGTTGATTTCCAAGTAAAAGGTTTGAATCAAGATGCAGCCATGAAGAAGATTTCCCAAGAAAAGAGAAATCACATCACCAAGTTCATTGATAGTGGCCTTTCAGCCAAGAAAATTGCCAAACTGCATTGTGAGTGCCATGACAGTTTGCACAATACGAAATGCAAATCGTCCATCCATTCGAAAGCCAAGAGTTGGACATCCATGCAAAATATCAGAGGCAGCAAGTCAGCAAATCACAGGGTCTATCATTTCTGGGGCTACAAACACTGCAGTGGAGATGGCTCGTATACTTTTGTAATAGTGAAATCACAGATGTCCTTGCATGCACAATGCAAAGTACATCACACAAGTGTGGAATGATGGCCCAGAAAAAGATTAAGTGGCCTGGACTTTGATATAATCATCATAAGGAGTGTCTGCTTGAGTTTGCAAAGCACATTGAAAAGTTGATAGTAGAAGATCGGAAACAGGTGATTTGGAGCAATGAGATGAAAGTCAATAGACTAGGCTCTGGTGGGTGCAACGGAGTCTGGAATACACAAGGGAAAAGGAGCTAATGGATCGAGAAATTGAAGGACCTGTCAAGTTCGGTGGATGAAGCCTGGTGATGATATAGATGATATAGGGTTCTTTCATATCCAAAGGCATTAGATGCTTGACCAGGGTCAGTGGTGGTATCAATGCTTAGCTACATGTGAGTATCCTACAAGACAAGGGATGAACAAATCTGAGCGGTAATCTAGTATCTTGTATCAAACCCTGAACACAGATTTTTTTTAATGTAAGTCCGGTTTCCTATTTGGCTTTGCCAACTAAATAAAGCAACTATTGACAGGCTGTTATTGGTCAGCACAGCATGCCACCTGGTCTGTATAAAGGCTGGATCATGAGTGCATTATGCTCTCATTGGTGTAGGGATATCACACAGCTGGAGTAAGGGACAGATTCTGACTGCGCACACTACAGCTGTGTGTACTCTGCAACACATATCTGTGAGAGTACTGTGCTAAAAGTTGCTGTGTGTACTTTGCAACCCATATCTATGGGAGTACTGTGCCAAAAGATGATGTGTGTAAACTGCAACCCTACCTGTGAGAGTACTGTTCCTTTAACCCCTTAGCGACCGCCGATACGCCTTTTAACGGCAGCCGCTAAGGGTACTTAAACCACAGCGCCGTTAATTAACGGCGCTGTGGGAAAAGTAAATAGCGCCCCCCAGAGTTGGATTTTCTCCGGGGGCTCGGCTGCCGGGGGTAGCCGAGACCCCAGAGAACATGATTCGGGGGGTTTTTAACCCACCCCGCATTTGCGATCGCCGGTAATTAACCGTTTACCGGTGATCGCAAAAAAAAAAACAAACGCAATTTCTTTTTAATTTCTCTATCCTCCGATGTGATCGCACATCGGAGGATAGAGAAAAGGGGTCCCAGGTAGCCCCCCAATACTTACCTATCTCCCCCGATGCTCCTCGTGGCTCCCGGTGGGCGCCACCATCTTGAAAATGGCGGGCGCATGCGCAGTGCGCCCACAGGCCAGCCCCGCGAGAATCTTTGGGGTCTCGGCTGCCGGGGGTAGCCGAGACCCCAAAGAGCATGATCGGGGGTCGGTTTTAGCGACCCCTGTTTTGCGATCGCCGGTAATTAACTGTTTACCAGCGACCGCAAAAAAAAAAAGAAAAGCTAAGTGTAATTCTCTGTCCTCTGATGTGATCGCACATCAGAGGACAGAGAAATAGGGGGATTCGGGGACCCTATCATACTCACCTGTGTCCCTGGGTCCTCCTGCTGCTCCTCCTGGCCGCCGGCATCTTCTGGGCAAAAGAAAATGGTGGGCGCATGTGCAGTGCGCCCGCCATCTGTCTCCATCTGCCGGCCGGCAGAAGAGCAGTTGGGGCTAAAATTAGGGTTAGGGGTAGGGTTAGGGTTAGGGGTAGGGTTAGGGGTAGGGTTAGGGGTAGGGTTAGGGCTAGGGTTAGGGCTAGGGGTAGGGTTAGGGGTAGGGTTAGGGCTAGGGTTAGGGGTAGGGTTAGGGTTAGGGTTAGGGGTAGGGTTAAGGCTAGGGTTAGGGCTAGGGTTAGGGCTAGGGGTAGGGTTAGGGTTAGGGGTAGGGTTAGGGCTAGGGGTAGGGTTAGGGCTAGGGTTAGAGGTAGGGTTAGGGCTAGGGGTAGGGTTAGGGGTAGGGATAGGGCTAGGGCTAGGGTTAGGGCTAGGGTTAGGGTTAGGGGTAGGGTTAGGGTTAGGGGTAGGGTTAGGGTTAGGGGTAGGGTTAGGGCTAGGGTTAGGGCTAAATTTAGGGTTAGGGTTGGGGCTAAATTTAGAGTTAGGGTTGGCGTTAAATTTAGGGTTAGGCTTCGTTCACACTTACGTCGGTACGGGGCCGTCGCAATGCATCGGCCCGACATACCGACGCACGTTGTGAAAATTGTGCACAACGTAGGCAGCGGATGTAGTTTTTCAACGCATCCGCTGCCCAATCTATGTCCTGGGGAGGAGGGGGCGGAGTTACGGCCACGCATGCGCGGTCAGAAATGGCGGATGCGACGTACAAAAAAACGTTACATTGAACGTTTTTTTGTGCTGACGGTCCGCCAAAAAACTGATCCAGTGCACTACGGACGCGACTTGTGGCCATCCGTCACGATCCGTCGGCAATACAAGTCTATGGGCAAAAAACGCATCCTGCGGGCACATTTGCAGGATCTGTTTCTTGTCCAAAATGACGGATTGCGACGGATGCCAAACGACGCAAGTGTGAAAGTAGCCTTAGGGCTAGGGTTAGGGTTGGGGCTAAAGTTAGGGTTAGAGTTGGGATTAGGGTTAGGGTTTGGATTAGGGTTGGTATTAGGGTTAGGGTTGGCATTAGGGTTACGCTTGGGATTAGGGTTAGGTTTGGGATTAGGGTTAAGGTTAGGGTTGTGATTAGGGGTGTATTGGGATTAGGGTTAGGTTTGAGGTTAGGGTTGAGATTAGGATTAGGGGTGTGTTGGATTTAGGGTTTTGATTAGGGTTATGGTTAGGGTTGACATTAGGGTTGTTTTGGGGTAAGGGTTGGGATTATCGTTAGGGTTAGTGATTAGGATTATGGATCGGGTTGCGATTAGGGTTAGGGGTGTGTTGGAGTTGGGTTGGAGCTAGAATTGGGGGGTTTCCACTGTTTAGGTACATCAGGGGCTCTGCAAACGCAACATAACGCCCACAGACCATTCTATCTAAGTCTGCATTCCAAAAAGCCGCTCCTTCCCTTCCGAGCTCTGCCGTGCGCCCAAACAGTGGTTTACACACCCACTTATGGGGCATCAGCATACTCAGGATAAATTGGACAACAACTTTAGTGGTCCAATTTCTCCTGTTACCCTTGTGAAAATAAAAACTTGGGGGCTACAATATCTTTTTTGTGAAAAAAAAATATTTTTTATTTTCACGACTCTACATTCTAAACTTCTGTGAAGCACTTGGGCATTCAAAGTTCTCACCACACATCTAGATAAGTTCCTTGGGGGGTCTAGTTTCCAAAATGGGGTCACTTGTGGGGGGTTACTACAGTTTAGGTACATCAGGGGCTCTGCAATCGCAACATAATGCCCACAGACCATTCTATCAAAGTCTGCATTCCAAAAAGGCGCTCCTTCCCTTCCGAGCTCTGCCGTGCGCCCAAACAGTGGTTTACCCCCACATATGGAGCATCAGCATACTCGGGATAAATTGTGCAACAACTATTGCAGTCCAATTTCTCCTGTTACCCTTGTGAAAATAAAAACTTGGGGGCTACAATATCTTTTTTGTGAAAAAAAAATATTTTTTATTTTCACGACTCTGCATTCTAAACTTCTGTGAAACACTTGGGCATTCAAAGTTCTCACCACACATCTAGATAAGTTCCTTGGGGGGTCTAGTTTCCAAAATGGGGTCACTTGTGGGGGGTTACTACAGTTTAGGTACATCAGGGGCTCTGCAAACGCAACATAATGCCCACAGACCATTCTATCAAAGTCTGCATTCCAAAAAGGCGCTCCTTCCCTTCCGAGCTCTGCCGTGCGCCTAAACAGTGGTTTACCCCCACATATGGGGCATCAGCATACTCGGGATAAATTGTGCAACAACTATTGCAGTCCAATTTCTCCTGTTACCCTTGTGAAAATAAAAACTTGGGGGCTACAATATCTTTTTTGTGAAAAAAAAATATTTTTTATTTTCACGACTCTGCATTCTAAACTTCTGTGAAGCACTTGGGCATTCAAAGTTGTCACCACACATCTAGATAAGTTCCTTGGGGGGTCTAGTTTCCAAAATGGGGTCACTTGTGGGGGGTTACTACAGTTTAGGTACATCAGGGGCTCTGCAAACGCAACATAATGCCCACAGACCATTCTATCAAAGTCTGCATTCCAAAAAGGCGCTCCTTCCCTTCCGAGCTCTGCCGTGCGCCTAAACAGTGGTTTACCCCCACATATGGGGCATCAGCATACTCGGGATAAATTGTGCAACAACTATTGCAGTCCAATTTCTCCTGTTACCCTTGTGAAAATAAAAACTTGGGGGCTACAATATCTTTTTTGTGAAAAAAAAATAAATTTTTATTTTCACGACTCTGCATTCTAAACTTCTGTGAAGCACTTGGGCATTCAAAGTTCTCACCACACATCTAAATAAGTTCCTTGGAGGGTCTAGTTTCCAAAATGGGGTCACTTGTGGAGGGTTTCTACTGGTTAGGTACATCAGGGGCTCTGCAAACGCAACATAATGCCCGCAGACCATTCTATCAAAGTCTGCATTCCAAAACGGCGCTCCTTCCTTCCGAGCTCTGCCGTGCGCCCAAACAGTGGTTTACCCCCACATATGGGGTACCAGCATACTCAGGACAAATTGGACAACAACTTTTGGGGTCCAATTTCTATTGTTACCCTTGTGAAAATAAAAACTTGGGGGCTAAAAAATCTTTTTTGTGGAAAAAAATTTTTTTTTATTTTCACGACTCTGCATTATAAACTTCTGTGAAGCACTTGGGCATTCAAAGTTCTCACCACACATCTAGATAAGTTCCATGGGGGGTCTAGTTTCCAAAATGGGGTCATTTGTGGGGGATTTCTACTGTTTAGGCACATCAGGGGCTCTCCAAACGCGACATGGCGTCCAATCTCAATTCCAGCCAATTCTACATTGAAAAAGTAAAACGGCACTCCTTCTCTTCCAAGCTCTGCGGTGCACCCAAACAGTGGTTTACCCCCACATATTGGGTATCATCGTACTCAGGAGAAATTGCACAACAACTTTTGTTGTCTAATTTCTCCTGTTACCCTTGTGAAAATAAAAATTTGTGGGCAAAAAGATCATTTTTGTAGAAAAAATGCGATTTTTTTTTTTCACGGCTCTACATTATAAACTTCTGTGAAGCACATGGGGGTTCAAAGTGCTCACCACACATCTAGATAAGTTCCTTAAGGGGTCTAGTTTCCAAAATGGGGTCACTTGTGTAGGATTTCTACTGTTTAGGCACATCAGGGGCTCTCCAAACGCGACATGGCGTCCAATCTCAATTCCAGCCAATTCTACATTGAAAAAGTAAAACGGCACTCCTTCTCTTCCAAGCTCTGCAGTGCGCCCAAACAGTGGTTTACCCCCACATATTGGGTATCAGCGTACTCAAGAGAAATTGCACAACAACTTTTGTGGTCTAATTTCTCCTGTTACCCTTGTGAAAATAAAAATTTGTGGGCAAAAAGATCATTTTTGTAGAAAAAATGCGATTTTTTTTTTCACGGCTCTACATTATAAACTTCTGTGAAGCACATTGGGGTTCAAAGTGCTCACCACACATCTTGATAAGTTCCTTAAGGGGTCTAGTTTCCAAAATGGGGTCACTTGTGGGGGGTTTCCACTGTTTAGGCACATCAGGGGCTCTCCAAACGCGACATGGCGTCCAATCTCAATTCCAGCCAATTCTACATTGAAAAAGTAAAACGGCGCTCCTTTACTTCCAAGCTCTGCGGTGCGCCCAAACAGTGGTTTACCCTCACATATGGGGTATCGACATATTCACGAGAAATCGCACAACAACTTTTGTGGTCTAATTTCTCCTGTTACCCTTGTGAAAATAAGAATTTGTGGGCGAAAAGATCATTTTTGTGTAAACAAAAGTGATTTTTTATTTTCACGGCTCTACGTTATAAACTTCTGTGAAGCACTTGGGGGTTCAAAGTGCTCACCACACATCTATATAAGTTCCTTAAGGGGTCTAGTTTCCAAAATGGTGTCACCTGTGGGGGGTTTCCACTGTTTAGGCACATCAGGGGCTCTCTAAACGTGACATGGTGTCCGATCTCAATTCCAGCCAATTCTGCATTGAAAAAGTCAAACGGCGCTCCTTCACTTCTAAGTTCTGCCGTGCGCCCAAACAGTGGTTTACCCCCACATATGGGGTATTGGCGTATTCAGGAGAAATTGCATAACAAAATTTATGGTTACATTTCTGTTTTTACACTTGTGAAAATAAAAAAAATGGTTCTGAATTAAGATGTTTGCAAAAAAAAGGTAAATGTTCATTTTTTCCTTCCACATTGTTTCAGATCCTGCGAAGCACGTAAAGGGTTAATAAACTTCTTGAATGTGGTTTTGAGAACCTTGAGGGGTGTAGTTTTTAGAATGGTGTCACACTTTATTATTTTCTATCATATAGACCCCTCAAAATGACTTCAAATGTGATGTGGTCCCTAAAAAAAAATGGTGTTGTAAAAATGAGAAATTGCTGGTCAACTTTTAACCCTTATAACTCCCTAACAAAAAAAAATTTTGATTCCAAAATTGTGCTGATGTAAAGTAGACATGTGGGAAATGTTATTTATTAACTATTTTTTGTGACATATCTCTCTGATTTAAGGGCATAAAAATACAAATTTTGAAAATTGCAAAATTTTAAAAATTTTCGCCATATTTCCGTTTTTTTCATAAATAATCGCAAGTAATATCGAAGAAATGTTACCACTATCATGAAGTACAATATGTCACGAAAAAACAATCTCAGAATCAGTGGGATCCATTGAAGCGTTCCAGAGTTATAACCTCATAAAATGACAGTGGTCAGAATTGCAAAAATTGGCCCGGTCATTAAGTACCAAATTGGCTCTGTCACTAAGGAGTTAAACTGCTGTGTGTACACTGCACTCCCCCACCTGTGGGATTAGTGTTCCTTTAAGCCACTGTGTGTACTCAGCAGCTTACAGGAACAGTACTCCCACAGGTGGGGGTAAAGAGGACACACAGCAGCTTAAAAGACTAGTACACCCACATGTGGGGATGCAGTGTGTACTCTGCACCCCCCACCTGTGGGAGCATTGTGCCTTTAAACCGCTGCATCTACTCTGCAACCCTACCTGTGAAAGTACTGTGCCTTTAAGACATTGTGCGTACCTTGCCCCCTCACCGCTATGTGTACTCTGCACCCTCCACTTGTGATAGTACTGTGCTTTTAAGCCGTTGTGTGTACTTTGCCCACTGTGGGAGTACTGTGACTTTTAGCCACTGTTTCTAGTAGTCTTGGAAATAAATAAATGGCATCAGCCATCTTGTTGCCATTTTTAAGCCAAATAAATGATTTTTCAGGACAGCTGTGTGTTTTTCAGTAGTATGAAAAATAACTAATTGGCATCAGCCATCTAGTTACCATTTATAGGCCAAAGAAATAAGTTTTCAGGACTGTTGTCTCTTTTCTAGTAGTTTTTCGAATAAATAATTGACATCAACCGTCTTGTTGTCATTTCTAGGTCAAAGAAATAATTTTCCTGTACTGCTTTTTTTTTGGTAGATTGGCAAACAAGTAATTGGCACCAGCCATCCTGTTCCCATTTATTGGCCAAAGAATGGCCAAATAATTGGTGTGTTTTTTCTAGTAGTGTGGCAAATAAATAAATATCAGCAGTTGTCTCTTTGCCATTTGTAGGCCAAACAAATAATTTTTTGTACCGCTGTCTTTTATAGTGGCATGACAAATAAATAAATAAACAGCAGCCGTCAATTTGCCATTTGTATGCCAAACAAATAATTTTACAGTACCGCTGTGTCTATACAAGTAGTGTTTCCAAAAATACTCTAAAAATACTCTGCAGCTGGTATTTAGGAGTAATGTTTCCTTTAAAAATTCTGCTTTGCAACCATCTGTTTCCCACTTGTTGGCCAAAAAAATTGTTTTATTGTACTTCTGTGTGTATACGAGCAGTGTTTCTAAAAAATGGCTCTACACTGCAGCCATGTTTTTGGGAGTAGTATATCTAGAAATTTTTGGACTATGCAGCTGTTTTGTTTCCCATTTGTGGGCAGAAAAAAGTATTTTATTTATACTCTTTTATACTATTGTTTACTCAGTAGCCATCTTTTTGTAAGTGATGTGTCTAGAAAAAATTCTAGGATGCAGTCCATGTATTTCCCAATTGAGGGCCAAAAAGCATGTGTGTGTACTGTAACAGAAAGCCTCTGGGAGCACTGTAAAAAAAAGTCTCTGTGTGGATTGTGCCAAAAAGCCTATGGGAGTACTGTGACAAAAAAGCCTTTGTTTCTAGTTTAGCAAAGAGTCTCTGACAGTACTCTGCCAAAAAGCCTCTGCAATGTAACAAAAAACATCTAGTCGTACTATATCAAAATAGGACAATATCAGATTGTGGTGCTGGCTTGTGCAATGTCTGAGTAATGTTTTCCACATTTCTGCCATGCTAACCATCCCTCCCGAGGTGCTGCCAGTTCTAGCTGCGTTGGTGACTTCATCCTCCTCCACCTTTGCTTCCACTGAGCCCACATTGTTAGGTGAGGATGCTGTCAGTAGTGCATCTAGCAGCATTTGCTTGTATTCCCGCATTTTCTGATCTCGCTCTAGTGACATAAGTTAGAAAGGCACGTTGGGCTTGTAGCGGGGATACAGCAGGGAAGTTACCCAGTAATCAGCAATTATAACAAGAGGGCAACTTGATTGTTACACAAGTACAGCAGATTGTATTGTTTCATGTATACCAGGCTGCCCAGAGGCAACAACAAGCTGTCCTCAGTCAGAGGAGTATTGGCTGGGTCCTCTATATCTCCCCAGCCACGCTCCAGTGATGCACGTGGGTGGGTTTGAGTGCCTCCTTGCTGTGTACATGGTTGTTCCTCCTCCTTATACTCCTGGCCACATTTGGAACAGAAAGCCATTCTCTAAGACATTTGCAGATGACTGGCCTGATAATGGTGTGAAAGGATTCTGTTCCTCTGCCCCCCCCCCTCTTCCTCCTTTTCACCACCTTATCCATCATGACCTGAAGCTTTGTTTTTCTAGGTGGCATAGAAGTGGGATGGTAACAATGATGATGGCATCATTAGAGCTTGACATGTTTGTGGAATGCTCAACCTTTTGCATCATACCAGTTTCGAGTGTGCGGTATTTTTTCTTCTACTATTGACTTGACCACACGGTCTGTTTTACCAGCACCTCCGTGTCCTTGACCTGAGTGCACACCATTATCCTTGTTCATGTGGAATGCTCAAAGCAGCACAACTCAGCACACACATCCCGCATGGAGGTCCCCTTGTTGGTCTTGAAGTGGACAGTTGCCAAAGTGGTGTGTGCTGCAACTCAAACTCCACTATCGCATGCTGCTGCTTGAATAGTCTCTCCAGCATATGCATGGTGGAGTTCCGCCTTGTCGCTATGTTGCATTTGATGTGGGTAGCAGAAAGGCAGAAGTGAGGATGCACTGCAGACTGGCGAGCAGCATCAGAGTGAGAACGCCAAAAGCACACACTGACTGCCGCACTTTATGACTGGAAGAGGAGACGGTAGAAGAAGCGGAGTAGGACAGAGAAAAGGCTAGGGGACGACCAAAGTAGTAGCCAACTTAATGGCTTGGGGTCAGCCTCGGCGCTTTTGCATCTTGCTCCCTTGTTTGCCGTGCAGCTGGGGAGGCGTGACCACCTTCCTCTGAACGGCCCAAGTTACTCAGATGGTCTAGATTCCATGTGGGGTCTAGGACCTCATCATCCCCATTGCATCATCACATCTCTCCAGTCTGTCCGTTTCTCTGCTGCCCTACTAATACACTTCTGTCCTCACTAGTGTTGAGCATTCCGATACCGCAAGTATCGGGTATCGGCCGATATTTGCGGTATCGGAATTCCGATACCGAATTCCTATATTTCCCACATATCGGATACCAGAATCGGAAGTTCCCAGAATTCAAAACTGCACGCAGCAGCCAATGAGGAATGAATGGAAGTGTGGGCACATCCTGTTTAGCATGGTGGGCATGTAACTACTGGCAAGGCTGTGATTGGCTGCTGAAATTATGTCACGATGCACTATAAAAAACGCTGCCGCCATTTTGCGCTCACTCTGCTGTGATTTCAGTTAGGGACAGGACGCTGTGTTCTAACTGAGGGCCAGTTGAGATAGCGAATTGCTTCATTGCGCTTTTCCAAGTCTAATTTAGCAAACGCTGTGTGTTCACCTTGCTCTTGCCTTGCAGCGCTGTTTTAACAGCGTTCTGCAAGGTCTCTGTGTGTGTGTGTGTGTCCAGCTCACTCTGTCTGTGTGCAGCCATATATCCGTTTGTATTCAGCTCAGGGGGGGTTCACACTGCCTCATACTGTTCTATCCATTGTCCTTTTTTGCTCATAGTGCAGCCTTCTGCACATTTTTTCTAAAATTTCCTATTAGTGTCTTTCCACCCGTCTCTAGCTAAATTGTGGAAAAACACTACAGAGGATAACCTATAGGAGGGTTTTTGGGCCTTGCAGCACCGTTTATGGCTGTCTGCACGGTCTCCGTGTGAGCGCAGCTCGCCCTGTAGTCTGTGTGCAGCCACAGCTGGTTGTATTCAGCTCAGGGTGCGTCACTGCCTCATACCGTTAAATAGCTTGTCCTTTTTTGCAAATAGTGCAGCCTGCTGCAAATTTTTTCTAAAATTTCCTATTAGTGTCTTTCCACCCGTCTCCAGCTAAATTTTGGAAAAACACTACATAGGATAACCTAGTGGAGGGTTTTTGGGCCTTGCAGCACCGTTTATGGCTGTCTGCACGGTCTCTGTGTGAGCGCAGCTCGCCCTGTAGTCTGTGTGCAGCCACAGCCGGTTGTATTCAGCTCAGGGTGCGTCACTGCCTCATACCGTTAAATAACTTGTCCTTTTTTGCAAATAGTGCAGCCTGCTGCACATTTTTTCTAAAATTTCCTATTAGTGTCTTTCCACCCGTCTCCAGCTAAATTGTGGAAAAACACTACATAGGATAACCTAGAGGAGTGTTTTTGGGCCTTGCAGCACCGTTTACGGCTGTCTGCACGGTCCCCGTGTGAGTTAAACTCGCTCTGTAGCCCGATCTGCAGAAGAAAAAAAAAGTAAAGTCCACCAAACACCACTTAACACTTGTGTAGGCCACATTTTATCAATAATAAAGTCTAGTCCACACTTTACAAAATTAGTGTTTCTTACACCTGTTAGGAGGAGCATTTCAGGAATAAGCACACTAAGGCCTTAGTACTTTTCTGCTTATCTTTGTCAACCAAGATGAAGAGGGCAGGGAGTAAGGCACGTGGGCGTGGGCGCGGAGCAGGGAGAGGAGCAGGGAGAGGACATGGTGATTCTGTGCCTGCTGTGGGCACCGGTGACTCATCATCACTCAGTTTCAGCAGGGAACAGTCCTTCATGCGTAGCTTTGTCAGAGAGCGCCGTGCACCGCTGCTGCGTGAAGATCAAATTGAAGCCGTTGTCGGATGGATGGTAGCTAACGCATCGGCATCGACTTCAATTAGTGCCACATCCTCTCAGGCACAGACCACTGGAGAGCAGCCATCTGTCTCTTCACCACCTGCCAAATTGGCCAGGCAGTCAGAGAGCCCAGGACAGGAGCCGTCTCTACTTCTGTTCTCTGAATCTCTTGGCTTGGAAACAGGGGGCCAACCAAGCAGCATTGGAGAAATGGAAGAAGAGGCAGTGTGCAGTGATGCCCAACAGATTTGTCTCTCTGACTCTGAAGAGGCGGGTGGGCCAGTGCCTCCGGTGACCACAGCACAGTACGCATCTGATGATGAAACTCAGGTGCCGCTTTCTGGTGCGTACTGTGTTGCCGAGACTACCCAGGAGGAGCAGTTGGTGGCAGAGGGTAGTGGAGATGATGAGGTCCTTGACCCATCGTGGCGTGAGGAACAGGAAGGTGGTGGGAGCAGCTCTGAGGAAGAGATTCCCCGAACGGGCCAAAGAGGGAGAGGGAGGGGGAAGACTGCGGAGCCTGTAGCCTCCACTTTGGCACCCGTTAGGAGCCTGTCTCTTCCAAAAGTCAAAAAGGGCGCTCCCAAGACTTGCAGTGCCTGGTCCTTTTTTGACACAGTTGCAGATGACATTTGTTTTGTCAAATGCAAGCTGTGTCATCAGAAAGTCAAAAGAGGGAAAAGTGTCAGCAACCTCAATACCACAAATATGTGGAAACATGTGCGGACCAGGCACGCGGTGGAGTTACAAAAACACACTGAAGACCTAGGCCAACCAACAGCGGCAGCTACCACCTATTCAGCTCGTGTTGCCTCTTCCTCCAGCTCACACACAGCTGGTTCGGCTTCCTCCCAGGATCGCCATGGAAGAACCTCTGGCACAGTTGTCCAGAGACCTAGTGTAATTCCACCCACAGCACCACGTTCCCAGTCATCCTCACACTCCCAGCCTAGTCTACAGCCATCGGTAGTACAGGCATGGGAGAAAAGGCGGGCATTCTCGGCCAACCACCCCCGAGCACAGGCTCTGAATGCAGGCATTGCCAAACTTCTGTCGCTGGAAATGCTCTCATTCAGGCTGGTGGAGACTGACAGCTTCCGTGACTTGATGGCATTGGCAGTCCCACAGTACAAGGTGCCCAGCCGCTTTTACTTCAGCAGGCAAGCTGTCCCTGCCCTGCACAAGCATGTGGAGGGACACATAAAACACGCGCTACTGAATGCCGTCAGTAGCAAGGTCCACCTCACCACCGATGCGTGGACCAGTCAACATGGATGGGGCGATACCTTTCCCTCACTGCCCATTGGGTTAATGTTGTTGAGCCAGGTACAGATCGTGCGAGTGGCGCAGGACGTGTCCTGCCCACTCCAAGGATTGCAGGAATCCAGTCTGTACGCATTGACTCCTTCTCATACACAAGTTCCTCAGAATCATCGCTGCAGGAGCCGTCACAGTCCACCTCCACATGGACACGTGAACGTTTACCTGTTACGACCGACACGAGCACAGCCGTGGCCAAACGTCAACAGGCTGTCTTGAAACTAGTTTCTTTGGGGAATCGAAGCCACACAGCGCAGGAGCTCTGGAATGCCATCAAGCAGGAGAGCGATGTGTGGTTTGTGCCAGCGAATCTCCAGCCAGGCATGGTAGTGTGTGACAATGGCGGAAATCTGGTGGCAGCTTTGGCCATTGGCAACCTCACTCACATCCCATGTCTGGCACATGTGCTCAATTTGGTTGTGCAGAGTTTTCTGAGGGACTATCCAGATCTTGATGCACTGCTGCACAAGGTCCGCCTAGAGTGTGCTCACTTGCGGCGTTCCAGCTTGGCAAGATCCTGCATTGCTGCTCTGCAGCGCCGATTCCGCCTTCCGGAACACCGCATCATATGTGACCTACCTACCCGGTGGAATTCCACGTTACACATGTTGGAGCGGTTGTGTGAGCAGCAGCAAGCAGTAATGGAGTACCAGCTGCATCAGGCGCAAAGAAGTCGCAGTCAGCGCCGATCAGACTTCACAACCACAGAGTAGGCCACTATGAAGGACGTCTGCCAGGTTTTGCGTCCTTTCGATTATTCCACGCGGATGGCAAGTGCAGATGATGCACTAGTCAGCATGACTGTCCCCCTTATCTGCCTGCTTCAACAAACACTGGGATGATGTTGCGGAAGAGGTGAAGGATGAGGAGTCACCTTTTCCATCAGCTTCTGGAGAGTCAGCGCCACGTGGTTCCTCACAAAGGGGTAGGCAGGGGCCACTTTGTGAGGAGGATGAGGAGGAGTCAATGGAGGAGGAAGAGCTCCGTCCAGAGGAGGGAGTTCCACCATTGTCCAGTGGTCAGTGTGTACAGCGAGGGTGGGGTGATGACGAGCGGGCAGATATCATGTCTCAAGTAGGGGACAGCGTTTCTGGGCCAGTTGGCAGTCTGCAGCACATGGTTGATTTCATGCTGCAGTGCCGGAGAAACGACCGCCGCATCGACCACATTCTCAACATGCCTGATTATTGGGTGTTCATCCTCCTCGATCCTCGCTACCGGGACAACGTCCAAAACCTCATCCCAGCGTTGACCCGGGAGCGTAAAATGCGGGAGTACCACGACACACTGGTGAATTCCATCATCTTCTCCAGTCCAACTGAGAGGAGTGCTGCTAGTGCTTTACAAAGCAGCTCAGTGCGTCGAGGCAGTGGAGGAGGCTCTGCACAAAGAGGGAGCAGAAGCAGTGCCTCTGCCCAAGGCAAGACCAGTATGGCACAACTGTGGCAAACTTTTGTGTGCCCGCCCCAAATGTCTACACCATCACCAGCGGCTCCAGTCAGCAGGAGGCAACGGTTCCGTCAGATGGTGACAGACTACATGTCTTGCCCTCTTACTGTACTCCCAGACAGCTCTTCCCCTTTCAAGTTTTGGGTCTCTAAGCTGGATACATGGCCAGAGCTAAGCCAGTATGCATTGGAGGTGTTGGCTTGCCCTGCGGCTAGTGTCTTATCGGAACGTGTCTTTAGTGCCGCAGGTGGTGTACTAACAGACCGTCGCATGCGACTATCCTCCGATAACTTTGACCAGCTTACTTTTCTGAAAACGAACCAGGCCTGGATCTCGCAGGAATTTGCCACTCCTCTGCATGATTAAGTAATTGGGTGTCATCCAGGTCTCCTGATTTGTTCATCTTTCTACCACCTGAACTGCTATTCCTGGGCTCCAACACCGCCAGTTGCGGCTCAGAAGTGCAGGCTGAACAGTCAAAACATACGACCCAGTGTTATTGGGTTTCAGTAACGTCAGCTGATCCCCAGCTGTGTAGCCGCCAATGTGTCCTGCGACCGCCACGCTGGCACAACAACCTAAATTTAAGGTTACCTGTTTTCCCCCCCCCGGCGTTTGTTACTGAAAGAGCCACCTTGTGCAGCAGTAATGCTGCACAAGGAAAAGGTAGTTCTTTTAGTTTAGCCCCTTGCACACGCAGAACTTAACACTTATAAAATGTGTTCACTGATACCGTTATACCGTCCCGGAGCTGGGACTTTCCTTCGTAATGTGACGCAGTACAGCCGTCATTCCTACCCCCTTGCTGCCGTGCGCTGCCTCCTCAGCGTTGTTTTAAGCTGTCACGGACCCTGCGCTGTTCTGTTATCCCTTGGCCATGCCCCATTTGCGTTGCCTGTCTTCTGACATAATTTGGTGTCAGGCTGGCTGCGCCTGTGCGGCCGCGCTGCCCGAGATCCCGCCTCGCAGTGTCTTCTGATTGAATCACACTGCGGGCCTGGGATCCATGGGCATTCGCAGTGCATATCTTCCCCTCAGGCTCTCGCTCATCTCCCTCCGCCTTCTTCAGACTGTGCGCCGTCAGCTGATCCCTAATAGCATGCCACGGCCGTGACGCCGCACAGTCTGAAGAAGAGGGAAGGAGGGGAGTGAGTCGAGGATATGCACTGTGCATGCCCATGGATCCAAGGCCCGCAGTGGGATTACATTAGACGACACTGCGAGGTGGGATCTCGGGCAGCGTGGACGCACAGGCACTGACAGCCTGACACCTAAATGATGTCAGAAGACGGGCACTGCTAAGTGTGCATGGCCAAGGGATAACATAACAGCGCAGGTTCCGTGACAGCTTAAAACAACGCTGATGAGGCAGCACACGGCACCAAGGGGATAGGAATGACAGCTGTACTGCGTCACATTATGAAGGAAATTCCCACCTCCGGGACGGTTTTACGGTATCAGGGGACACATTTTAAGTGTTTATGTCTGTGTTTGCAAGGAGCATAATTAAAAGAGCAACCTTTTCCTTTTGCATCCTTAGTGCTGCACAAGATGCAAGGTGCGAAACCGGCTAAATAAGATTAAAATAGATAAATCTCCGGGTCCGGATGGCATACACCCACGAGTACTAAGAGAACTAAGTAATGTAATAGATAAACCATTATTTCTTATTTTTAGTGACTCTATAGCGACAGGGTCTGTTCCGCAGGACTGGCGCATAGCAAATGTGGTGCCAATATTCAAAAAGGGCTCTAAAAGTGAACCTGGAAATTATAGGCCAGTAAGTCTAACCTCTATTGTTGGTAAAATATTTGAAGGGTTTCTGAGGGATGTTATTCTGGATTATCTCAATGAGAATAACTGTTTAACTCCATATCAGCATGGGTTTATGAGAAATCGCTCCTGTCAAACCAATCTAATCAGTTTTTATGAAGAGGTAAGCTATAGACTGGACCACGGTGAGTCATTGGACGTGGTATATCTCGATTTTTCCAAAGCGTTTGATACCGTGCCGCACAAGAGGTTGGTACACAAAATGAGAATGCTTGGTCTGGGGGAAAATGTGTGTAAATGGGTTAGTAACTGGCTTAGTGATAGAAAGCAGAGGGTGGTTATAAATGGTATAGTCTCTAACTGGGTCGCTGTGACCAGTGGGGTACCGCAGGGGTCAGTATTGGGACCTGTTCTCTTCAACATATTCATTAATGATCTGGTAGAAGGTTTACACAGTAAAATATCGATATTTGCAGATGATACAAAACTATGTAAAGCAGTTAATACAAGAGAAGATAGTATTCTGCTACAGATGGATCTGGATAAGTTGGAAACTTGGGCTGAAAGGTGGCAGATGAGGTTTAACAATGATAAATGTAAGGTTATACACATGGGAAGAGGGAATCAATATCACCATTACACACTGAACGGGAAACCACTGGGTAAATCTGACAGGGAGAAGGACTTGGGGATCCTAGTTAATGATAAACTTACCTGGAGCAGCCAGTGCCAGGCAGCAGCTGCCAAGGCAAACAGGATCATGGGGTGCATTAAAAGAGGTCTGGATACACATGATGAGAGCATTATACTGCCTCTGTACAAATCCCTAGTTAGACCGCACATGGAGTACTGTGTCCAGTTTTGGGCACCGGTGCTCAGGAAGGATATAATGGAACTAGAGAGAGTACAAAGGAGGGCAACAAAATTAATAAAGGGGATGGGAGAACTACAATACCCAGATAGATTAGCGAAATTAGGATTATTTAGTCTAGAAAAAAGACGACTGAGGGGCGATCTAATAACCATGTATAAGTATATAAGGGGACAATACAAATATCTCGCTGAGGATCTGTTTATACCAAGGAAGGTGACGGGCACAAGGGGGCATTCTTTGCGTCTGGAGGAGAGAAGGTTTTTCCACCAACATAGAAGAGGATTCTTTACTGTTAGGGCAGTGAGAATCTGGAATTGCTTGCCTGAGGAGGTGGTGATGGCGAACTCAGTCGAGGGGTTCAAGAGAGGCCTGGATGTCTTCCTGGAGCAGAACAATATTGTATCATACAATTATTAGGTTCTGTAGAAGGACGTAGATCTGGGTATTTATTATGATGGAATATAGGCTGAACTGGATGGACAAATGTCTTTTTTCGGCCTTACTAACTATGTTACTATGTTACTATGTTACTAAGATGGCTCTTTCAGCTACAAACGTCTTGGGGGGGGGGTTAAAGGTTCCCTTTCAACTTGCCCCAATCAGGCTTCGGCCTACACTCTGTTCCTCTGCTACTCGTGCTGTCGCTGGGTTCTAACACCGCCAGTTGGTGCCTGAAAGTGCTGTCCGCACAGTCAACAGTCGCTCCTCTGTTATTAGGGTTCAGTAACGTCAGCTGATCCCCAGCTGTGTGTGCGGCAATACCTCCAATCTGCTCCTCCTGCTGTCCCTGGGCTCTAACACCGCCAGTTGGTGCCTGGAAGTGCTGTCTGCACAGTCAACAGTCGCTCCTCTGTTTTTGGGGTTCAGTAATGTCAGCTGATCCCCAGCTGTGTGTGTGGCAATACCTCCAATCTGCTCCTCCTGCTGTCCCTGGGCTCTAACACCGCCAGTTGGTGCCTGGAAGTGCTGTCTGCACAGTCAACAGTCGCTCCTCTGTTATTGGGGTTCAGTAACGTCAGCTGATCCCCAGCTGTGTGTGTGGCAATACCTCCAATCTGCTCCTCCTGCTGTCCCAGGGCTCTAACACCGCCAGTTGGTGCCTGGAAGTGCTGTCTGCACAGTCAACAGTCGCTCCTCTGTTATTGGGGTTCAGTAACGTCAGCTGATCCCCAGCTGTGTATCCGGCAACATGTCATGCGACTGCCACGCTGGCACAACTAAAATGTAAGGGAACCTGTCCCCCCCCTAGGCGTTTGTTACTGAAAGAGCCACCTAGTGCAGCACTAATACTGCTCAAGGAAAAGGTCGCTCTTTACATTATGCTCCTTGGAAACGCTGAACTACACACTCATGTAATGTGTCCCCTCACACCGTCAAACCATCCCGGAGGTGGGACTTTCCTTTGTAATGTGACGCAGCACAGCTGTCATTCCTACCCCCTTGGCTCCGTGCGCCGCCTCCTTAGCGTTGTTTGATTCTGTCACGGACCTTGAGCTGTTATGTTATCCCTTGGCCATGCACAGTTTGCGCTGCCCGTCCTCTGACATCATTTGTTGTCGTCCTGGCTGCGCCTGTGCGTCCACGCTGCCCGAAATCCCACCTCGCAGTGTCGTCTAATGTGATCCCACAGTGGGCCTGGTATCCATGGCCATGCGCAGTGCATATACTAGCCTCTCACTCCCCTTCTTCACGCGTCTTCAGACTAGGCGGCATCAGCTGATCCCTAATAGCATGCCACGGCCGTGACGTCTGAAGAAGCAGGAAGGAGGGGAGTGAGAGGCGATGATATGCACTGCGCATGCCCATGGATCCCAGGCCCGCAGTGGGATTACATTAGATGACACTGCGAGGTTGGATCTCGGGCAGCTTGGACGCACAGGCACTGCCAGCCTGACACCCTAAATGATGTCAGAAGACGGGCACCGCTAAGTGTGCATGGCCAAGGGATAACATTACAGCGCGGGCTCCTTGACAGAATCAAACAACGTTGAGGAGGTGGCGCACGGCACCAAGGGGGTTGGAATGACGGCTGTGCTGTGTCACCTTACAAAGGAAAGTCCCACCTCCGGGACGGTTTAACGGTGTGAGGGGACACATTATATGAGTGTGTACTTCAGCGTTTGCAAGGAGCATAATTTAAAGAGCCACCATTTTCCATTTGCAGTATTACTGCTGTACAAGATGGCTCTTTCAGCAACAAATGCCTGGGGGGGTTAAAGGTTCCCTTTCAACTTGCTCCACTGCAGGCTTCGGCTTACACTCTGCTCCTACTGCAGACCCTGGGCTCTAACACCGCCAGTTGTTGCCCGGAAGTGCTAGCTGCACAGAGAAAAACACCCGCCAATGTGTCAGTGGGGTTCAGCAACGCCAGCTGTTCCTCTGCTGTGTAGCCGGCAACGTGTCCAGCACAAGCCACGCTGCAAAATAACAGACATTTTCCTGTCTCCAGTGCAGGCTTCGGCATACACTTTGCTCCTCTTTGATTCCATGGGTTTAAACACTGTCAGTTGTGACCTGGAAGTGTTGTCTACACAGAAAAAACACTCGCTGATGTGTCATTGGGGTTCCGCAACGCCAGCTGTTCCCCTGCTGTGTAGCCGGCAACGTGTCCTGCAAACGCCACGCAGACACAACAGACCTAAAGCTGCCACCAGTGCAGGCTTCGGCCTACACTCTGCTCCTCTCCTCCTCCTGCTGACCTTGGGCTCTAACACCGCCAGTTTTTGCCCGGAAGTGCAAGCTGCACAGAGAAAAACACCCGCCAATGTGTCAGTGGGGTTCAACAACGCCAGCTGTTCCCCTGCTGTGTAGCCGGCAATGTGTCCTGCAAACGCCATGCAGGCACCTGAACTGAAATTAAAGGGAACCTGCCCCCCCCAGGTGTTTCTATGTATAACAGCCACCTTGTACAGCAGTAATGCTGCATTTGTACAAGGTGGCTAACTTTTTCTCCTTGCCCACGTGGAACGCAACACTTACAAAATGTGTCTCATTACAGACCATTACATTGTCCCTGAGGTGTGACTTTCCTTTTTAATGACACGCAGCACCCCCCCTTGGTAGCGCTGCCCGTCTTCTGACATCATTGGTTGGCTGGCTGTGCCTGTGTTTCCGCCCTGCCCGACACAACGACCCTCGTTGTCTGATATATTTTGACTGCGAGGGTGTGATTGATGGGCATGTGCAGTGCATATGTTCGTCTGACTTGACTCATCTCCTTCGCCTTCTTCAGACTGTGCGGCCTCATGGCCGCGGCATGCGATAAGGGATCAGCGGAGGCCGCCCAGTCTGAAGCAGGTGTAAGGACATGTGCGAGCGGCGAACATATTTACTGCACAAGGCCATGAATCCAAGGCCCGCAGTGAGAGTTTTTTTAAAAGACACTGCGGGTCTGGGATTCATGGGCATCGCTAACCGCAACGGTCAACATGAAATGAGGTGAGAAGACGGGCAGCGCTAACAGGGCATTGCCAAGGGATAACACAAGAGCGCAGACTCCTGTACAGTAAATAACGACGCTTATGAGTCTGCGCCCACCACCTAGGTGTAAACATTGACACCTCTGCTGCGTCTCCTTAAAAAGGCAAGTCAGTCACGCCTCCAATACAGTTTGACTGTATAATGGGCAAAATTGTGTACATGTTTCATTCAGCGTGTGCAAATAGAAAAATTCATAGAGCAACCTTTGACTTGTGCAGCATTAATGCTGCACAAGGTGTGGCTCTTGTACTTTGCAACACCTGAGGGGGGGTTAAAGGTTACCTTTGAAATTGGTTCTACTAGGCTTAGGCCTACACTCTGCTCCTCCTGCAGACCCTGGGCTCTAACTACGCCAGTTGGGGCCCAGAAGTGCTGGCTGCACAGAGAAAAACACCCGCCAATGTGTCAGTGGGGTTCAGCAACGCCAGCTGTTCCCCTGCTGTGTAGCCGGCAACTTGTCCAGCACAAGCCACGCTGGCACAACAGACCAAAAGCTGCCACCAGTGCAGGCTTCGGCCTACACTCTGCTCCTCTTTGATTCCCTGGGTTTCAACACTGTCAGTTGTCACCTGAAAGTGTTGTCTACACAGAAAAAACACTCGCTGATGTGTCAGTGGGGTTCCGCAACGCCAGCTGTTCCCCTGCTGTGTAGTCGGCAATGTGTCCAGCACAAGCCAAGCTGGCACAACACACCAAAAGCTGCCACTAGTGCAGGCTTCGGCCTACACTCTGCTCCTCTTTGATTCCCTTGGTTTCAACACTGTCAGTTGTCACCTGGAAGTGTTGTCTACACAGACAAAACACTCGCTGATGTGTCAGTGGGGTTCCGCAACGCCAGCTGTTCCCCTGCTGTGTAGTTGGCAATGTGTCCAGCACAAGCCACGCTGGCACAACACACCAAAAGCTGCCACTAGTGCAGGCTTCGGCCTACACTCTGCTCCTCTTTGATTCCCTGGGTTTCAACACTGTCAGTTGTCACCTGGAAGTGTTGTCTACACAGAAAAAAAAATCGCTGATGTGTCAGTGGGGTTCCACAACGCCAGCTGTTCCCCTGCTGTGTAGCCGCCAACGTGTCCTGCAAACGCCACGCAGGCACCTGAACTGAAATTAAAGGGACCCTGCCCCCCCCACAGGTGTTTCTATGTATAACAGCCACCTTGTACAGCAGTAATGCTGCATTTGTACAAGGTGGCTGACTTTTTCTCCTTGCCCACGTCGAACTCAACAAACACGTACAAAATGTGTCTCATTAGAGACCATTACAGTGTCCCTGAGGTGTGACTTTCCTTTTTAATGACACGCAGCACCCCCATTGGTAACGCTGGCCGTCTTCTGACATCGTTGGTTGACTGCCTGTGCCTGTGCGTCCGCCCTGCCCGACCTCGTTGTCTTACTTATTTTGACTGCGAGGGTGTGATTGATGGGCACGAGCAGTGCATATCTTCGCCTGTCTTCACTCCCCTCCTTCCGCCTTCTTCAGACTGTGCGGCCTCATGGCCGTGGCATGCAATAAGGGATCAGCTGAGGCCATCCAGTCTGAAGCAGGTGTAAGGACATGAGTGAGCGGCAAACATATTTACTGCGCAAGGCCATGAATCCCAGCCCTGCAGTGTGACTTTATGAAAAGACACTGCGGGTCTGGGATTCATGGCCATCGCTAACCGCACCGGCCGACATGAAATGAGGTGAGAAGACAGGCAGCGCTCACAGCGCATGGCCAAGGGATAACAAGAGCGCAGACTCCTGTACAGCAAATAACAACGCTCAGGAGGCTGCGCCCAGCACCAAGGCGTTATTTTGGACACCTGTGCTGTGTCTCCTTAAAAAGACAAGTCACGCCTCCAATACAGTTTTACTGTATAATGGACAAAATTGTGTACGTCTTTCATTCAGCATGTGCAATGAGCAAAATTTAAAGAGCAACCTTTCACTTGTGGAGCATTACTGCTGCACAAGGTGTGGCTCTTCTACATTTCAACACCTGAGGGAGGGCTAAAGCTTACCTTTGAAATTGGTTCTACTAGGCTTCAGCCTACACTCTGCTCCTCCTGCAGACCCTGGGCTCTAACACCGCCAGTTGGTGCCTGGAAGTGCAGGCTGCACAGAGAAAAACACCCACCATTGTGTCAGTGGGTTTCAACAACGCCAGCTGTTCCCCCACTGTGTAGCCGGCAACGTGTCCTGCAAACGCAACGCAGACACAAAGCTGCCTCCAGTGCAGGCTTCGGCCTACACTCTGCTCCCCCTGCTTACCCTTTGCTCCAACACCGCTAGTTGGGGCTCTAGGAAGACAATCTTGAATAGGCAACGCATCCGGGTTCCAGCACCGTTGGCTGGTTCTCGGCAGAGTCTTTGTCACGGGTACTCCCTCGTGCCCAGCCTGGTTCCAGCACCGTCAGCTGGTTCTGGGTAGTGTCAAGGTCACTTAGACGCCTATACGTTGCCCCGTCGTGTTGTGGTCGGGTTAGCCAACTCCATGGTGCCTCCAGTTTAGGAGCGTTCTATGTGGGCTGCGGGAATTGGCAATCAAGGCTGGTTCTGTAGTGCCAGTAGGCCAAGCTCCCCCTGTAGGACTGTTGTTGTTCGGTAACTGCGGCAGCCTCGCGGCCTAGCTGTTCTCTCCTCTCCTGTGGACCTTCTGGTCCACATCCTGGTTCCAGCACCGTCAGCTGGTTCCGGGCAGAGCCTTTGGCTTAGGTGCCTCCTTCTGGGTATCCGAGTTCCGCCAACGCCAGGCAGTCCTTGGTAGTGCTTTTAAGCGCGGGTACCTACAGCTTTGTAACTGGGTTCCAGCACCGTCAGCTGGTCCTCGGTCGTGCCATTGGCTCTTGCACACTTGGGCAATGCACCCGGGTTCCAGTACCGTCAGCTGGTTCTCAGCAGTGTCTTTGTCACGGGTACTCCCTCGTGCCCAGCCTGGGTCCAGCACCATCAGCTGGTTTCGGGTAGTGTCAAGGTCACTTAGACGCCTATACGTTGCCCTGTCGTGTTGCGGTCGGGTTAGCCAACTCCATGGTGCCTCCAGTTTAGGAGCTTCCTATGTGGGCTGCGGGAAATGGCAATCAAGGCTGGTTCTGTAGTGCCAGTAGGCCAAGCTCCCCCTGTAGGACTGTTGTTGTTCGGTAACTGCGGCAGACGACGACATGGAAGACCGAGAAGCAGAAGAACAAGAGGCTGCAGAACAAAGAGCAGAAGAACATTAAGCATAACACTTAATATCAGAGCAAAAGATATTATCTAAATTATATGCAGAAGAAGACTAAGCAGTGTATGGGGGTGAGTGGGTTCCTCCTCGTGGTGCCCCTGGATAAAGCCTGATGCTGCAGGCCAAACTGAACGCGGACAAATGTAACTTTTGTGACAGGCAGAACGGAAAGTGTAATCTTCAAACTTTTATAGATAACAACTACGGGAATGCCTGTCACAAATGAGAATATGATGAAGAAGTAGAATAGGAAGAATAATAATAGTTGAAGAAAATGAATATGAAGAATGTAATAAAAAAAAAATGTAGAAGATGAAGAAGATGAATAAGGTGAAGAAGAAGTTAATGTCAAAGATGCTGATGATGATGCTGAAGATGAAAGTGTGGGAAAAGTAAAAAAAAAGAAGGGGAAGGGCGTGGAATAGTGAAACATCAATATCTGACAAAATAAAACAAAACTTTACATAGTCAATATCTTTGTAACTCCGAACGTCTTTAAAAAAAATTAAAATTCCTGCTATTCTATTTGATTGGGCTAAACCTCTATGCCTTTAATGTCTCCGCCACCTCCCCAAATACATCCTGCATTATTCTTAGTTCTTTTCCTTCATGTAGAATGAACCTACAAGGAAAGAAAGGGTTTATTTTAATTCCGATATTTTGGTCCCATTGACTTGTATTGGGATCGGGTATCGGTATCGGCGATATCCGATATTTTTTGAATATCGGCCGATCCAATCCGATACCAATACTTTCCGATATCGGAAGGTATCGCTCAACACTAGTCCTCACTACTCTTCTGCTTCTCCGCTAAATTGCTTCATTGTCTCCCAATTGTACAGAGTATCCACTTCAAGCTAGTAACACTGGTTTACAAATCCAACAATAATCTGTCTCCCCCATATATCTATGAACTTATCTCCCAATACCTCCCGACACGTGATCTCTTGTCCTCCCAATACCTCCTTCTCTCCTCCACAATGAAATGTTACTCATCCAAACCCCTGCAATACTTCTCCCGAGTATCCCCTAAATTGTAGAATTCTGTGGCCCAACACATCTGATTATCCCCTGCATTCAGAACTTTAAAGAAGAACTTGAAAACCCATGTCTTCAGAACAGCTTACAGCCTGCAATGACCCCACTTCCACCTCACCAACACCAGAGCTACTACAACCCCAAAACCTACTGACTCCTTCCCCATTATCCGGTAGAATATGAGGGTAGGGTAATGGTCCACAAAAGTATGGTCTTCTCCCTTCTGTATCTGTCGGTTACTTTACGTTTGCTCATTTCTGTTTGTGTCTTGTGTGTTACTAGGGATGAGCAAATGTGCTCGGTCAAACATGAATATCACTCAAGCATCTGGGTGCTCTGATATGCTCGGCACTTAAGGAGCACAGGGCTGGTGCTCAGATTTGAAGCTCGAATCCCTGCCCCGCATGTTTGGCAGCTGTTACACAGGAAATAATCTTTGTAGTGGCATTACTGTGACTGGCTTGCTGAATTATCTCAGAGATTATAAAAGGACAGGCGCCACCACTCTCCACTCACTGACACCATTGTACAGATAAGGGACAGTTGATAAGAGTGAGAGGGTGGTTATCCAGGCCTGTGTGTGCACAATTTAACTAATCAGAGTCCTCTAGTGTTGATAGTGGTGCTGATGCTGAACCATCATACCAACAGTCCTTCTTAGGACTAGTCCTGTGCTTTCCTGTTTGTATCAGATACATTCTTCATTTAGCCTAGGGACAGTTGCAGGAGCAGTGAGAGTGGCAGAATACAGCCTCTAGGCAGGCACTTACCCAGGTAAAATGGTCACCACTTTATTAGGACTTGATGCAAAAAACAGAAAGCAGGGAGGGGGGTGGACAAAAAACGGACAACGGCCGTTTCGTGCAGCAAGGCACTTCAACGGGTCCTTCCAACAGGACCCGTTGAAGTGCCTTGCTGCACGAAACGGCCGTCGTCTTGTTGGATGCAGCACCCCGTCGGTAGCATAAAGGATATTGTCAGCCATAGCACCTATAAGTGTGGTTTAAGGTGTTGCATGCACTGGGGCCAGCTAACAGCAGCAGTGCGGAGGTGAATTCTTTCCTATTCACAGCCTCTAGTCAGGGCTTAGGGCTTGCTATCCATTGCTAAATATATAGCTGCTGCATGTGACCACATTATATATTTTCTGGGTGAAAAATTTAACTAAATTGTCATCCATACAGTTTAATGTGCTCAGTGTTACATTACGGTGGTATTTAAAACAAAAAAAAATCCATTTTTTTTTCTGGATTCAATTAATTATCCATACAGTTTAACATTATTAGCATTAAATTACAGTGATATAAAACACTACCAAATACAGTTCAAAATTCTTTTGTGGATTAAATTAGTCATGCACAGACTTTAAAGCACTCCTTAGTGTTACATTTAGGCCTCCTTCACATGTCCTGGTGATTTCTTTACAGGAAAAACCAGTACTGGTGAGATCCGTGGTCAGTGTCCATGTGCCATCTGTATATACGCATGTGACTTCCATGTGTGACATCCATGTATCCATGTGTCCGTGTGTCACATCAGTGTGCCATCCAAGTGTCCATGTGACACGTCTTGGAGCATGGGCAACAAGCAGCACAGTTCACGCTGATCCCAGGCACCTGTGGCTGAAGGCAGCTCTCATCATTGTCTCCTGCATGCGCCAAGATCAGTTGTGGATTTTAAATTAATTCTTTATTTTACATGGGAGTTACACAGTTGCTGCTGCTACATGTCATGCTGATGACATACGGATGTCATCCATATCTCATGCATCATCATTGTGAACATGTGTAGAATGCATTTTGTTCATGCTGTGCAAAAAAAGAGTGAGAAACCTTACCCCTTAGATCCCAGTCCAGAGCCTCTCACCTAGCCAAATTAGTTCTTATGCTTTGCACTGACGAGGGCCAACAGCCTGAAACACCGTGTCTGCGAATATAGATACTGATTTGGCTTTTATCCTAAATCATATTGCACGACTCGTTAAAGGGTTGACTGTCACTTGCAGGATCGCTACTTCCAACAGGTGGCGCTATAGAGTTCAAGTCCTCTTTTTCTCTGAAGAGGCAATTTGCATGCAAAAAAAAAAACTGACATGTTTGCAGGTTTTTCACATGGACACACGCACCACAATGGAATACAATGGTAGTGCGCAAGTATTTACGACCCTGAAAACCGCATCAGGACACAAAAAGCAAACACATGAAGAAGACCTAAGATGGTGTATAAAACAAAAAAATAATTGTTGTTGTATTTTCTGGATTCAATTAGTCATCCATAAAGTTTAACGTGTTCTGTGTAAAATTACGGTGGTTAAAAATTAAAAAAAAACGCTTGGCCTGCTACAGTTGACCAAATTTTTGGTTCATTAGAAATTTTTTTGCTTCAATTAATAAAGGAAACTTGATTTCCAGGGATTCCTAGAAATTAAAAAATGTGTAAGGCATGCGGTAAGGAATGGGGAAGTGGAAGTGCTGATTATGGTGCATGCAAATGCTGTGGACATGGCACAGGTTGCTGGAGCACAAGTAACATGCTTATCCACAACACATAGGTTCCTGTACCACTTTACAGTAAGGCACGAGACATCACTTCTCAAGTCACACCAATGCGAACAGGTGGTCAGTTGGATAGCAGACAATACTTCAAGCATGCTTGCCAGCACCACCCAGTCTTCAATACGATCCAGTCTGAGAAGTCTACAGTCTGGATCACAAATCCTCACCCTGATCCTCCTTCCTCCCACCATGCTGGATCCCAGGAGACCTGTGATCCCACACAAAGACACTTTGAGGAGCTCTTTACAACATAATTTTTAGATTGTGGCCTCTCACACTGCATGTTCCAAGAGGGACAGAAGGAGATGATGTGCAGTGAGGCACAAAAATTAGAGCAGCCATGGCCACAAAATGATAACGGTGGGGATCGGCAAAGTTTGTCTAAGGAAATAGATGATGATGAGACACAGTTGCCAATAAATTGGGTTGTTGTCAAGTCACCAAGTCAGGAGGACCAGTGTGCAGAAGAGGAAGATGAGGTGGTGGATGACATAGTCGCTGATCCAAGCTGGGAAGCTGGCATACAGAGCAAGTTCAGCAATGCTGAGGGGGAGAGATAGGGAGCACTTTTCGAGTCAAGAGGTTCAACTTTAGGATGTTTTTCCCTGCGTCTATTGTCTTGCCTGCACCAATATCCTCTGCAGCTCCATGTTCTACCCGGTAGATGGCCACAAGGAATATCAGATCAGGCATCGCATCTCCTGTAGCAGCAAAAAAATTATTCATTTTGCCACATGTAGCTGCCCACTGATCTATATTGGCCTTACATGATTCAAGAGAACTCTGGGTACTTGTTCAGGAGAATGTGTGGGATATTGGCAAGGCCAAGACAGTGGTTGACCTGTCTGAGCTTAAGACAATCCCCTGGCAAAAACTTCTGGCTCAGTGTGAGACCAAGTGGATTGTTACTTTCAGCAGATTAACT
Source organism: Ranitomeya imitator (assembly GCF_032444005.1). NCBI lineage: Eukaryota > Metazoa > Chordata > Amphibia > Anura > Dendrobatidae > Ranitomeya > Ranitomeya imitator. The sequence goes on along the minus strand of NC_091283.1, from coordinate 545,971,403 downwards.
CCAGGAAGTTTAAAATAATCTTTGAGCTTTTCCTCATTTTTATAAACAGTGATTTTCTTACTATCTTGTATCTGTTCCCATTCCTAACATACAGGGCTTTGGTGTCTTTTTTTAGTTTTTGGTATTTCACATTGTTTTTATATATTTTATATTCACTTTTAGAAATATTTTCACCAGCTATGTCAGGATTGACCTTGGTTAACTCTTCTATCTCCCAAAACCCTCTTCAGTGATCTGGATTTGAGCATTCTCCTGGGCTCCTCCTGAAGTGTCAAAGTACTACACTTTGTATATGCCTGGATCACCATTTGTTATCAGGATCCCCAATTGCTTTTACCTCCTTTTTTGTGTATATAACTTTAAAACAATTGCAATATTATTTGTACCTATGATACATTCTGTATGTTCCTGTAGGCACAGTGTGCATGGGCGCGCTTCTCCGCATGTCTTGGCATGATGGCTGAGGCATGCCTGCTGGATGCGCATGTGCCAATGACAGCGCTATTATTCATAGCCGAGTAGACACATGAAGTGCACGTGACCTGGGTCACAGGGTTATTAAAGTTTTTTCTGAGCATTCACATGTATCCACTTGAGAAAGCTACAAACAACACATGCGTAACGTGCGTTGAGGTCTTTTCTTGGCTCTGTACCTACCTGGTTCCTCCCTCACCCATTTGGTAAGCAATGTATTTCTTATGATACTTGTATACCTCCAGGTCCACTTGGCCATACACACTCCCCTGAGACCTCTTCATTGAGGCATTGTACATCCTTACCTTTCCTTACACATTGGCTCTCCAATGGGTTTGATGTGGCAACCTGTGGCTGGTATTTTGCATGTCTATATTTGCTCTCTTGTTTACTAAATTTTTAGATTACAATTGTTTCATACATGCTTACTCAATAAAACTTTTGGTACCTTTAATCACAAACTCCTTTTCCTCCAGTTTTTTCCTATCTTTGCATGAAGTGAGTCCTTTTGCCAGTGTGTCCAAAAACCCTTGGTTAGTGTTTTTCCCACACACTCTATGTTTCTGGGTTTATGTTTATTCAGGAAGAGGTAGTGGGGTCACCAGAGGGAGAAGGTGGGCAACTGTTCCACAGAGCACCAAAAATCTTGAATTTCACAGTCAGAGTTACTGTAGGTGTTCCCCAGACTGGGACTTTTTTTTTAAAGAGTTTTGAAGTAAAAAATGGTCATTTGCAAAATGTGCCATGCAATAATCATCAGGAGCCTGAATACTAGGAGCTTAACCACAAGCAGCATGATCAGGTGCATCTAAGCACCCGACTCGATGGGACAAATGCCTGGGACCACAATTAGTGCCAACAGGTGACATTACTGCCTCTTCCCCTGTGCTAGGTGCTTCCCAATCCCTTGCCCATGACATTGGAGTAGAGGTCTCCTGTCCTGCACATGTCCTTGCGTATTCCAGACACCATAATCAGGCACTTGAAAAAACTTGTATCAGCATTCAGCAGTGTTCAGCTGTCCCAACCCCAGACATAGGAACGAAAAAGAAAGTCCTCAGCAGCCCACCCACAGGCTCAATCTTTCAGGCTGCTTGCCATGCAAAAGTTGCCTTTTAGGCTTGTAGACATGGAGGATTTCTGCCGACTTATGGCTGCAGCCGTCCCTTGGTACTTGGCCCCCAGCCACCACTATTTTTCCCAGTGTGGTGTCACTGCCATGTACCAGCACATATCCAGGAACATCACCTATGCCCTTAGCAATCCAGTTAATGTGATTGCACACATAACGACCGGCATGTGGCCCATGTACTAAACTTGGTGGTTCAACGGTTTCTGAAAACCTACCCACATTTGCCAGATCTTCTGGTCAAGGTGCACCGCTTCAGTGCCCATTTCCGCAAGTCGGCAACAGCTGCCACTTCTCTGGCAGTGCTGCAGAAGTGCCTGCAAGTGCCAGCTCACCAACTGGTGTGGGACTTCACCACACGCTGGAACTCCACATTGCACATGTTGGCAAGGTTTTGTAGGCAAAAGAGGCCAGTTGCTAAAGACAAGATCAAAAATGCCCGTTAGTGTTCTGGAAAGCCTCCGCACATAACAACTGAAGAGTGGGCATGAATTTCTGACATTTGTGTTGTTCTCCAAGACTTTGAGGACTACACAAAGATGGTGATTGGCGATGAAGCCATAATCAGTGCAACAATCCCTCTTCTGTGTGTCACGCTCTCGCCCTGACTGGTGGGCGTGAGCTCGGGGGGTTTGTGGCCCCACTGTGCCACAAACCAGACTACCCTGGAAGGGGCGTGACTATGACAGCTGCCTGGGTTTTCTCTGGAGCCTCTGATGGTGAGGTCAGGCTTGTGCAGCAGGCAGCTGCCAGGTGGTGTCTGGCTGTGGCTGCTGATCCCACTTGGGAGACAGGAACACCAGGATTGGTGCGGACATCAGGCAGGACTGGCAGAAGAGCACGGCTGAAACTCTGATGAGTAGGCTGGCACGGCTGAGACACAGGACTGGCAGAGACACGGCAGAGAACACAGGGCTGGCAGAGACACGGCAGAGAACACAGGGCTGGCTAGGATGGCAGAAAACACAGGACTGGCTAGGATGGCAGGAAACACAGGACTGGAAGGCACGGCAGGAAAGGCAGGACTGGCAGGAACACTAGATTGGAAGGCACGGCAGAGAACTCAGGACTGGTTGATGTGGTGTATGAAGGAACAGGTAGGGGCCTGTTCACACTGGAGGTGCAGATACGGAAATGTAGTATGAAAGAAGTAAGAGGGAACAGGTTGGGACCTGTTCAGACTGGAAGAGAACTGCAAGGCTGCGAATAGGAGCGGTAGAGCAGCAAGAGATAGCACAGCAATAAAAGCTAAGCAGAGCGGAGCCACAAGGAATGTGGAGAGGAGCTGCAGCAAGAGATACTGCAGAAGCTAAGCAGAGTGGAACCGCAAGAATTGCGGAGAGGAGTTGCAGCAAGAGATTAGTGCAGCAATGGGAGCGGAGCAGAGCAGAATGGAGCAGAACCGCAGGAGTGCGGAGTAGAGATCAAGCCACAAAGGTACAGAGCAGGCAGAGCCGCAAGAGTGCGGAGCATAAGCAGACTGAGAACACAAGGAAAGACACAGCAGGGAAGGAAGCCACAGACAAGGAGACCGAGATAGGACAAAGTACAGACAAGGCACTGGAACAAGACACAAGGACAAAGACACAGGGACCAGGATATTCTGCCTCCTGGAGGGCGGACAACAAGATCAAGGCTATAGCACAGAGAAAAGCCTCCAGAGAGGGAGTAACTCAGAGCAAGGCCTGGCAAACTCAGAAGCTAAACAGTAACTGAGCTAACACATTGCACAGGCCCAGACCACAGGGTGGAGCTGCACTATATACTGGAGGCCTCTTGGTAATTGGTCAGGAACAGATTAGACAGATGCACCTAATTCCTATAAGAACCAGAGAGTTCAGGCGCCGCCCCCCTATACACATAGCGATGAAGCATGCAGAGAGCAGAGGCACAGAACATGGAGCTGACGAGAAACAGAAACCACATCATGACCTGGAGCAGTGGGTAAGATAGTGTGAGAGATGCAAGGCCATGCCGTGATGCCAGCAGAGTTGTTACAGTACCCCCCCCCTCTTTACGGCCCCTCTTCTTCAAGCCCGCCAGAATAACTTGTAGAAGAAGGATAGGAGCACACATAGTCAGAGCCATCACAACATTCCTCTGGTAGAATGAGGTAGATGAGACATTAGAGATCTCAGGTTGCCCAGTCTCTTTGAGTCCAGTAAGATCAGCTTCCCACTCAGAAGACACAAGGGACAGGACTTCTTTCATCTGGTTAACTGAAAGCAGGAACTTGGAAGCTTGCGATTTGACCACAACATAATCTGATTCTTTGGAAACTGAAGACACGTTCACTGAATCCAACTTAAGCACATCATCACAAGAAAATTGAACCTCCTTTAGACTGGTGGAATGCAGAGATGAGAACACTTCTGTCTTGGAATCTTCACCCAATAGCCAGATGGAAGCTGGAGGCATACATACAGGAAACATTTTCAGCCTGGAACCCTGAAAAAACTGGACCTCCTCTTCTGGATTAGAGGATGAGTAAGTCTCTGTCTTAATATCAAGTAGCCACTTGGAAGCAGAAGGCATACATTCAGGAAGCCCCGTCAGCCAGTTACTCTGACAAAACTGAACCATTTCTTCCTCCGGATTGGTGAAGAACAGAGATGCAAGAGCTTCACCTTCAACTTCTTCATCCACCTGCCACATGGAATCCGAAGGCATCATTACAGGAAGCATCTTCTTCCCAAAGTTCAGGGAAAATTTTTTAAGTGACAGGGATGTTCCTGGGAACTGGTCACTGGTATTGTCACTGGAGGTGTGTGGAGAGGACGCCACTGCTTTCTTTACTTCAGTGAGGTCAGCACACCGTGACTCAATAGCCAGCTGATTAGGTGGCGAAGATATCAACACTGTGGGTTGACCTTGCAGTTTAGGAACAAGAAACTTCTGGAGACTTGATAGTTCCAAACGCAGAACCACGCTGGGTCTTCGGACCGGAACAGGCAGCAGAGTATCAGGTTCAGAACGACTGACGGGAGGTCTGGTCAACAAGTGGAAAACAAATTTCTCCGCATATAATGCTCCGATTTGGAGCTGTAGTTGTCCCTTCAACACTGGACTGTACATAAGTAGGGCTGGAGCATCACCAAACACCTTCACAGGATTCAGGAGTAGTGGAACAGGAATCACACTTAGACTCCGTCTGGTTTGCAACTTGAACGAATCTGCAGGACCGAAGCTCCCACAAGGCACTGGAACAGACACAGACTTTAGCGGAAGGGAGTTATTCTCACCAAGGGCAGTCTCTCCTACTGGCCCGAGGTTTTGGAGCATTAGATCCCCTGGACAGAGGCTATCCAGGTGTTCCTCACAACAGCAGAAACGAAGTAAGCCCTTCTTACGACTGGTCTTAGACTGGTGCTTTGCCAGTCCACTCTTGACAGTCTTTTTGGGTTCAATTTGAGTAGCTGCTTTAACGGGTAGAGGAAATCGAGGATCACAGACGGTCATGACTTGACATGGAGGTTTCTTCATGGGTTTCGCCCATGTCTCTGCCAGTCCTGTGTCTCAGCCGTGCCAGCCTACTCATCAGAGTTTCAGCCATGCTCTTCTGCCAGTCCTGCCTGATGTCTGCACCAATCCTGGTGTTCCTGTCTCCCAAGTGGGATCAGCAGCCACAGCCAGACACCACCCTGGAGTAGCACCTGGCAGCTGCCTGATGCACAAGCCTGACCTCACCATCAGAGGCTCCAGTGAAATCCCAGGCAGCTGTCATAGTCATGCCCCTTCCAGGGCAGTCTGGTTTGTGGCACAGTGGGGCCACAAACCCCCCGAGCTCACGCCCACCAGTCAGGGCGAGAGCGTGACACTGTGCCTACTTAAACAGTCACTGCTGACAATTAAAGCTGGAAATTTGCATGCTTACCAGGTGTAGATGGTGTAGATGGAGAAAGACATGAAACAGGGAGACACTACTCAGCCCAGTCTCATTTTTTCTGATCAGCATTGACTGGGTAACAATGAGGAGGTGGAAGCTGAGGAGGAGAAGGAACAGGAGCTGGTTGCAACAGATGCTTGCACCCATGCAGTCTTCATCCTGTCTCACCTACATAGTTGGGCTAAGTAGGAGAATGAGGAGGAAGAGATGAATAGTAGTTATCACGGAAGGAACAGGAAAGTGTTGGCTGTAGGTCAACTTTATGTACCGCTGCCTTTCCTATGACCCTCATTTTGCATTCATCTTGGCCAAATAAGAGTACTGGTTGTTCACAATGCTAGACCCATGCTACAAAGAGTTCCTTGCATCTCTCATTCTTGAGGTGAAGAGGCCTACTAAAAAGTTGCTATACCAGAAGGCCATTGTGGAGATATGTTGATAAAAATTCTGTTTAGACAGTGCTAGCGGCAGGGGGCAAGCTTCCTTGTCTAACCAAGATAAAGAGGCTAGGGAAACACACCAGGTAGAGCAAAGGCATGCGTACACTGTCAAATGCTTGGGCCAATTTCATGACACCCTCCCAGCATCCATGGCCTGATGAGCTTCAACTATAGAGTCTCAATACTTAATGCCTGGAATCAGCTGTCCCTCAATGCCTTGGAAATGTTGTGCTGCCCTATAGCTAGCGTCTTGTCCAAGCGGATTTTTAGTGCGGCAGCGATGGACCTAACAGACCTTCATCTGTCAAAAGAAAATGCTGACAGGACCACTCTAAAAAAAGAGAACAAAGCCTGGATTAGTCCTGACTTTTTCACACCACCAGAAAACAGAAGCACATAAAGTGTTTTTAATCTTCAATATTTGAATGAGTACCGCCAGTTGTTACCTTCAAGGGTCTATGGATGACTGGATGACCCTACTTTTCATTTTTTTAAGCCTTTATTAGTGTGGAGGAGCCGCAACTACATTTTATAAATTTATTATAAGGCACTCCAGTTGTGCCGTCAAGGGTCTATTGTTAGTGTGGGAGTACAACGACTACACTTTGTTCACAATATTTGAATCAGACACTACAGTTGGTGCCTTGCAGTGTGTATGGATGACCTTTCTTGTAAGTTTTGGTAGACTTTGCACTGTTTTCAGACCTTTTATGAGTGTGGGAGAAGCACAATTACACTTTGTTCACAATATTTGAATGAGCTACAACAGTTGGTGCCTTCAAGGGTGTATGGATAACCCGGCTTGTAATTTGTTTCAGGTTTTGCCCTGTGTGCAGACCTTTATGATTGTGAGAGTACCACAACTACACTTTATTCATAATACTTGAATTAAATAATACAGTTGGTGCCTTGAAGTGTGTACTCATGACACTGCTTGCAATTTTTGGAAGGCTTTGCACTTAATGCAGACCTTTTAATGAGTGTGGGAGTACCCGAACTATATTTTGTTCGCAATATTTTAATGAGATACTCCAGTTGGTGCATTGAAGGGTGTATGGATGACTCAGCTTGTAATTTGAGGCAGGCATTGCACTGTTTGCAGAATTTTTATTAGTGTGGGAGTACAAGTATACCTTGTTCACAATATTTGAATGAGATTACATAGATGGTGCCTTGGAGGGTGTGTGGTGACTCGGCTTATAATCTTTTGCAGGCTTTGCACTGTTTTCAGTACTTTTAAGTAGCTGTGCAGAGCATCTTATGTGGCCATACTTGTGCAGCATTATATGGGGCAAGTAGCTGTGCAGAGCATCTTATGGGGCCACACTTGTGCAGCATTATAAGGGGCAAGTGGCTGTGCGGAGCATCTGTATGGGGCCATAACGCTTGTGCAGCACTATATGGGGCAAGTGACTGTACGGAGCATCTTATGGGGCCATAACACTTGTGCAGCACTATATAGGGCAAATATCTCTATGGAGCATCTTATGAGGCCCTTATTACCCTTTATGCAGCATTATATGGGACATATTTTAATATGGAGCATCTAATGGGGCCCATCAAACTTTATGGAGCATTATATGGGGCTCCTGATTCAATATGGATATTCAAAAACACTTAACCTTCTGATGTCTCAATTAATTTTACTTTTATTGGTATCTATTTTTGCTTTTGAAATTTACCGGTAGCTGCTGCATTTTCCACCCTAGGCTTATACTCGAGTCATTAAGTTTTCCCAGTTTTTTGTGGCAAAATTAGGGGGGTCGGCTTATACTCGGGTCGTCTTATACTCGAGTATATACGGTACTTAAATTATTATTTTTTAAAACCTTTTTAAATTTTGCCCCATGTTCAAGTCATTAAACTGTAAATAATATCTCTTAACATTTTTTTCCTGTAAACTCGAATTTGTCTTCAATTTTGATTTTTTTTTATCAGTCCTTAAAGTAGAGTAAAAGTATGACACCATTGTTTTCAGCAGCGATCTAGGAGTCAGAGATGCTGCTAGGAGTCTTCCCCATGGTATTCTACTTACATTCAGAACTTTTTTCATTCATTTCAACAATTTTACTGCTCCCCAGACTTTCTTGTAGGGACTGCATGAAAAATGCTTAGATTTCCCATTGACTCTCATTATACTCGTTACTCGAAACCAGCATCCAAACATTAGGAATTGCTTGGTTCGAGTAATGAGCATCCGAGCTTATCCCTATACAGTATGCAACCCCTTCTCTTATACAGCATCATAGAATCAATGGTGCTCTAAAAATAAATAATAATAATCCCCCAAATGATGTTCCATCCAGTCTTCATCTCTGCCATCCTTGACAGTGTACAGACATCAGAAAGCTGCAGCAGTTGTCACCTGTAAATCAGCAGCAGCATCATGAGAGATGTGCTGTGGTGGTTTGCTGACCTTTGCATTAGCCCTCCCACCTACTTACCCTCCACGAGAACAAATGGTTGGGCATTAGTGCACTCAATCTCTTCAAATTATGGGGAAGGGCGATGGAAGCACAGCAAGCGGAGTCATCAAAAGCAGAAAAGACTGCTGCATGACTTGGAGCTTGGCCTGCTTGCCTCACTTGCAAGGGGGTGAGGTGGAAGACAGATGCCCATGAGCCGCAGGTGCCAAAACTGCAATTTCAGCAGGGGACAGGGTGGAAGACGATGCAAAGGGACTGAAAGCACTCCCAGCTAACCAATCTAAAACCACCTCTACTGTTCTGGCTTCACAATTCATCCAATGGTACTCGGGCCTACATAATTACACTTAATGTCCTGTTGCCTTCTTGGAACAGAGGATGGTGTTTCATTTGGGTATGCAGCAGATACAGGTTGACCATGCTCTTTCTTTCCCTGTAGCTGCTACATCACCACCACCAGCAACACAGCCACATCTCCTATTTGATGCTCTCCTCATTGTTTTCAACCCAAAAAATTGAACAGTATTACACAGCCTGTATACAGAGAGAGTTGATAGCAGATTATTACACTGCCTGTTTTCAGAATACCCCCCCAAAACAAACAACCAAAAAACACTGTTGACTACCACCTCCTACTCCGCCTATACCACCTGCACAACCAACTCTTTTTCAACCTCCTGCTCCGCTTGGACCTCCTTCTCTTGGTTCAATATTATAACTTTTTCTTTTTTATGTTAATGTAAGTCCTTTTTCTAACCACATTTATTTGCAAGGCAATTGCCCTACTCTTACCACCATTTGGCTTCCTTTTGTGGCCCCCTAGCCCTTACTAAGGCCATTTTACAGCTATTTTAAAGCACCAAACTTCAGATTCCCATTGACTTCTATTGTGTTCGTGTTCATCAACTCCAGGGTCAAGTTCGGTCCCAAACAGAACTTCTAACTGTAGCATCATCGAACTCACTGATCCCGAACATCCAAAGGTCTGCTCATCACTAGTTACTCAAGTACTAAGAAAAGGATGCATAGTGTTCCAACAGGACAACAAAGTATACGTCGAGATTTGAGAAGAAATGGTTGAAAAATGAAAAAGACAATGAAGTAAACGTACTGGATTGGCTTTTACAGTCCCCAGACCTCAACCCAATCGAACACTTGTGGGTACAATTTAGGAAAAACTATACATATCCAATTGGGTCGACTAGTATGCACCAACTTTGGGAATGTGTAAAAGAGATCTTGGCAGTGGAAAATTGCGCACACAGAAAATCTAATACTATCCCTTACTACAGTTGCATCCTGTCCCTATGCTAAGCAGAGAAGAAAGAAAAAATAATAATCTTGAACCAGGAGGAACAGGTCCAAGTTGAGTAGAAGGTGGATGTGGCGGTATAGGTGGAAGAGGCAAGGGAGGAGTAATCTAACACTGTTTTTTTTTTTGTACTGTTTGTATTTTTTTACATACAACTGACTTAAAACAAGCTAAAATTACCAAGACTAAAGCTAGCAATCTACAACCTGACGTGGCAGTATAGGCCAGTATTATGGGAAGCCCATAATATTGTATGGATGACTATGATGAGTGCATTATACTATATGGAGAACTATAAGGAGAACATTTTACTCTATGGAGGACTATGAGCAGGGCATTATATTGTATGGAGGGCTATGGGAAGCACATTATAATATATAAAGGACTATGGGGAGTGCATAATACTGTATGGATGACTATGGGGAGTGTATTATACTATATGTAACGCTAGGAAGAGTACATTATACTATATGGAAGACTTTGGGGAGTTCTGCCTTATACTATGTGGAGGACTATGGGAAGTACATTATACTGTATGGATTATAAGGGTCCATTATACTATATGGATAACTATGGGGATTGCATTATACTGCATTTAAGACTATGGGGAGTGCATTGTACTATGTGGAGAACTATTTAGAGAGCATTATATTGTATGGATGACTATGGGAAGTGCATTATACTGTATGGAGGGCTATGGAGAGTGCATTATAATATATAAAGAACTATGGGGAGTACACTGTATTATGTGGAGAATTATTTAAAGAGCATTATACTGTATGGATGACTATGAGGATTGCATTTTACTTCATGGAGGACAATGGGGAATGCATTATACAATATAGGGGTGCGTTATACTATATGGAGGACTATGGTGAGTGAATTATTCTGTATGGAGGACTATGGAGGATGCATTATACTGTATGGAGGACTATGTGGAGTCCATTATTCTGTATGGAGGCCTATGGGGGTGAATTATGCTATATGGAAGACTATGGGGGTGAATTATGCTACATGCAATACTATGGGGACCATGTTACATTATACAAAGGACTATGTGGTACATTATACTATATGGAGGACTATGGAGGTGCATTATGTCAAGATCCAGTTCGGGGTTTGTTTTCTGCTATTCTCTCTCTGGACTGGTCATGCGGGGGCTTTTTAATTCCTCTGCAGTCTGCTGGCCATCGTCAGTGATAGTTCATGCTTCCAGGCTAGAGCAGCTGACGCGTATACCCTGGTGATCCTTCTGCCTCTGACTTCCCATATTTGTATTAGACCTGTTCCCTATCCCTGATTTAGTGTTCGTCTGGTTGTTTCCCTACAGTGTATGACTCGGCCTGATCTCTGAACCCCGCCTCTTGTTTTCCGTCTCTGATACCACGTTGCCCGACCGGCTTTGACGCTCTGGATTGTACCCCAACTTGATCTTACGTCTCACGTTTTGGATACCGCGCTACCATTTGGCTCTGACTTCTGGTTCATCTCTGACTATGTGCATTGCTGTTACTTATGGTACTTCTGCTCCTGACAGGTTCTGACTCAGCTCGTCTGACCACTCTTTTGTTACCTGTGACACCTGTGCGGCTGCTTAGTGTTAATGCGCTGTGAGTGTGTGGTCTCTCTTCCCTCGCCAGCAACCCCTGGTGGAGGTTGCGCTACACTGCGCTGCAGCAGCATCACACATTATACTAGATGGAGGACTATGTGGAGTGAATTATAGTGTATGGACTACTATATGGAGCACATTACACTGTATGGAGGAATTTGGGGAGCAGATTATACTGCATAGAGGACTATGAGGAGTGCATTTGACAGTATGGATGACTAGGGGGAGTGCATTATACTATATAGGGGAAGTATAAACAGTGATAACTGAGACCAGCTAGATTTCTGAGATGATGTGATAGACCTGTCTATAGAGATGTGTTTTTAAGGCACACTTAAAACTGCGGTTACTGGGATATTAACCGTATTGTCTGTGGTAGTGCAGTGCAGAAAATTGGTGCAACACTTGAAAAGTCTTGGAGACAGAAGTGGAAGGTTCGGAATAAGGAGGATTTTAGTCCTGCATGGAAGATGCAGACCTATAGTTGCATTTGTAATGTTTTAGACTTTGTATTTTAGTGTGGGCAGTATAGGTAAATCATGGCTTTTCATAAACTCAGTGTGCTTGGTTTCTGATCTGCTCTGTGCTACATCTCCATTATTATAATTTGAGAAGGTACAAATGCAGTGTAGCCTAAACCCTGCAGCTCCTGCTATACTTTGTTTTCTGCAAGAATTCTCCTTTAAGTAGTGTGTGGATGTTTTTTTTCCAAATGCAACCCACCAGAATAAAAAGAGAACAAAGACAGTGACACTTACTATAAAAGGAGTGTAGCTTTATTTGATAGTTTATATGATAGTCGCAATAAAAAGTGAAGAATGTATAATGTGCCAAAACAAGGCAATACAGTCTTCACTTCTCTATAAACACTTGTCAGGCTGAGAAAAATGATTAGAAATACAGTGTAGAACAGTGATTTATACTGGTGAGCTCCACAGAGTGGATTTACTGCCTGCCTGCTGCTCAAATCTCTATGAGGGAAGAATGAAGAAGAAGAAGAATACATTTTGCTAAAGTAAAACAGAAGTGACATAACAAAAGACACAGTATATGTGATGTCATCATTTAAAGGGGTTGTTTCACTAAATGTTAACCGCCCCAACTGCAGTCTTTCATAAAGAAACAAACCGAACTTTACTCACCCTATCCTGAACCACCGACACGTTATCTGTCAATGGCTGTGGCACTGGCATCACACTGACAGCCAATCAATGAACTGAGTGGCACTGAACCAGGCATTCCCATGTAGACAGTGATGTCAATGTAATGTCAGCCCCATAGTAAATGCCAGGCCCTGGGAGTAGAGGCAGCCAATAAGTGGCGGAGATTCTACCGTGGCCTTGGTGTAGGTGGGTACAGTACGGCTTGCTTCGCTATGATAGCCTACAGTTAAGGATTAACTTTTAATTATCGAGAACATCGCCTTTTACATCAAATTCTGCATGGGTGGCCATACACATTAAATATCAGCACCTTGGGAAAGTAATGTGGGATTGGGCACTGATTACATCTCTCTATGGGAGACTGGTGTGGATGAGAACATTGCACTTTCCATCATTTCTTGAACGCAAAGTTTAGGAGCTAACAGAGGAAAAGTCTGGGAGAACGGGCATGGATGTTGCTTCTATTTGTTGCCAAATATGTCCTTTTAGGTGTTTGAAATCTTAAGCAAAATGTTCTTCTTACAGCTAGGCTCAGACAAACATACTAAAATTTGGGCCATTCATGTCTGCTAACTGCAGATGTGACTGGCTACGTGTGCAGCTCACGTGCTTGTCCATATAGTGAACGAGCAATGAAGTGGTCTGTTATTGACTTGCACTAGTCTGGTATAGAAATTTGTAAATTTTCTTCATACGGACCAATGGTCCTTGTGAAAAATTATTAGTGTGCACAGCCATACTGGTAATTATTGAATCAGAGTGCTGTGCATTGAGCACACAAAAAGTGAACTGCGCAAAAATACAACTGTTTGAACCTAACCTAATGTTGCATTCACGCATTCCGGCCATGTCTTTTTTTTTACTGCAGATGCAGTAGAATAACCATGTTTTTGCATTGAATATGGAACATTGTGGCAAGTTTCTATGCGGTCGCAAGGTGTAAATACAACCTAAGGCCGGTTTCACACGTCAGTGTCGCTGGTTCGTGTAGTGACAGTTTTCTCACGTACCAGAGACACTGACACACGCAGACCCATTCAAACGAATGGGTCTATGCAGATGTCATCGTGTTTTGATGGACTGTGTGTCCAAGTACAAAACACACAGACATGTCCATTTTTACCGGGACACACGGCCCGCCAAACGCCCTGCACATGTGCACACGGAGAACAGTGTACACTATCCTCCGTGCACACGGATGGCCTGAACTGAACTGTGTGCTGCTGAACCTGGCTTTCATCCATTGTCCCCTGCTCTGCCGGCGAGCAGCGCAAGCAGGGGAGAATGAATGAAAGAAAAAAACGATGTGGGGTCTCCCCTATATTTTATAACCAACCCGGCAAAACTCACAGGTGCAGGCTGCTATTTTCAGGCTGGTAAGATGTCATGGATATGGGCCCCCCAGCCTAAAAAAACAGCCTGCAGATGCGCCAACTCTGAAGCTTTGCCCAGTTCTTCCCACTTGCCCTATAGCGGTCGCAGATGGGGTAATGAGGGGTTTATGTCACCTTCCAATTGTAAGGTGACATTATCCCCTTCCCGACCTCCGCTGTACTATTACTGCGGAAGTCGAGTCCCCTGCTTTGATGTGGGCTCCGGCGGTGAGCCCACCTCAAAGCCGGGACATGTCAGCTGTTTTGAACAGCTGACATGTGCCCGGACATGTGCCCGCAATAGCGGCGGGTGATATTGCTATTCACCTGATGCTATTAACCAGTTAAATGCCGCTGCACAGCGGCATTTAACCGGGGCTTCCGGCTGCGCGGCCGTAAATGAGCGCTTCGCTGACCCCATCACATGATCTTGGGTCGGCGATGCATCAGGATGGTAACCATAGAGGTCCTTGAGACCTCTATGGTTACTGATGCCAGCCTGCTGTGAGCACCACCCTGTGGTCGGCGATCATAGTAAGCCTGCATTTCAGTTACATAGCAGCGATCTGATGATCGCTGCTACGTAGCAGAGCCGATCCAGTTCTGCCAGCTTCTAGCCTCCCATGGAGGCTATTGAAGCATGGCAAAAGTTAAAAAAAATGTTTTTTAAAAATATGAAAAAAATTAAAACAAATATAAAAGTTTAAATCACCCCCCTTTCGCCCCAATCAAAACAAAACAATGAAAAAATCAAACCTACACATATTTTTATTGCCATGTTCAGAATCATCTGATCTATCAATAAAAAAAAGGATTAACCTGATCGCTAAAAGGCATAGTGAGAAAAAAATTTAAACGCCAGAATTACTTTTTTGGTCGCCGTGAGATTGCATTAAAATGTAATAACGGGCGATCAAAAGAACATATCTGCACCAAAATGATATCATTTAAAATGCCAGCTCGGCACGCAAAAAATAAGCCCTCACCCGACCCCAGATCACGAAAAATGGAGACGCTAAGGGTATCAGAAAATGGCACTTTTTTTTTTTTTTTTTTTTTTTTAGCAGTTTGGAATTTTTTTTCCCGCTTAGATAAAACGTAACCTAGACATGTTTGGTGTCTATGAACTCTTAATGACCTGGAGAATCAAAATAGCAGGTCAGTTTTAGCATTTAGTGAAACTAGCAAAAAAGCCAAACAAAAAACCAGTGTGGGATTGCACTTTTTTCAATTTCACCACACTTGAAATTTTTCCCTTTTTCTAGTACATGGCATGCTAAAACCAATGATTTTGTTGAAAAGTGCAACTTGTCCCGCAAAAAACAAGCTCTCAACTGGCCATATTGACGAAAAAATAAAAAAGTTATGGCTCTAGGAAGGAGGGGAGCGAAAAACGAGAACGCAAAAACGGAAAAGGTCGTGAAGCGGATAAGCCGGCTTAGTAATGGAGAGTAGGGTTGAGCAAAACAGGACAAATTCAAAAATCGCCGAGTGTGGGATCGGCCATGAGGTCGCAGATCTGCACGCAAAAGTCACGTTTCATATGACGCTTTCAGTGCCATTTTTCAGCCAATGAAGGATTACGCAGAGTGTGGGTAGTGTGATGACATAGGTCTCGGTCCCCACCATCTTAGAGAAGGGCATGACAGTGATTGGCTTGCTTTCTGCGGCGTCACAGGGGCTATAAAGGGGCGTTCCCGCCGACCGCCATCTTACTTCTGTCGATTTTAGCATAGGGAGAGGTTGCTGCAGCTTCATCAGAAGCAAAAATCCTGTTGCTCCTTTCTGCACAGTTATTTTGTTTATTTGTCCACACTTTTGTGTGCAGCAGTCCTTTTTATTGCTGCCATACTTTTCCTGAGATCATTGTAGGGGATTGAAATTGTACTACAGTCCTTGTATTTTTTCATATATCTTCCAGCCACCTTCTGCCACTTACATTGTGTTGTTTTATGCACAGGGCCTGAGTTTTGGTTCAGTCTCCCCCAAAAAAAGTGAGATTCATATTCTCACAAAGTGGATATACTTCTGTCCTGTTAGTTTGTCGTATATCAGCCAGCCACTTTCAGCCACTTACATTGTGTTGTTTTTTGCACAGGGCCTGAGTTTTGGTTCAGTCTCCCAAAAAAAAGGGAGATTTAAACTCTCAATAAGTTTATATACACCTTCTACCTTGTTTTACAGTACCATATAACGGTTGTTATTTTTGTTAGATTTTCCAAAAAATGAGGAAGTCTGGTGGAAGAGCCCATGGGTGGTTTTTGCCAGCTGGTATTGATGGTGGTGGTGGTGGTGGTGCATCTGGTGGTAGTGGCAAAAGCACAATAGCACCTAAGGCTGGAGGTCAAATGATTTTGCCCCACCTTCCCCTGCTGATACATAGCTTGCCTGAAAAATGTCTTGCTTTTGGCCTCCTCTTACTGACTTCTCCAATTCCTCCATTTGCAGCTGCTGAATGTCCCCCATAGGCCATTTTTATACCTCCCTAAATGGGCTGACTCACCCCACAGGGTCGTGGTCACCACATGGCGCAAGCACCCGTGCGAGTGCCATTTGCCTGGACAGGTGGATCTACCCACTCTTGGGCAACGGCACTGGCACAGGGTCCCTCATAGTACAATAAAGTGTCTCTGACAGTGGTGGTGCACAACCAACGTCACACACACTGTCGGAATATGAGGGGCCTTGTGCCAGTACCGCCGCCCACGAGAGAGTGTTCCCCCCAGCTCAAACAGTGCTCTACCACTTGCAATACTTACCTCTCCCTGCTCCACCACTGTGTAGTATGTGCTGTTAAATCCTTCAATGGCACTGCCAATACAAATTTCTTGAAATAATAGTTGATAGTTAAAATATACAGGGACCCTGGCCTCTATTTAGACCTGTTAATACTTTGCGCCTACTACTACTGTCTGCTACTCAGCAGAGGAGCCCACCCCTGTACCTAGCTATGCCACCTGTTTATTTATGAACAATTTTTTGTGAGACATTTAGCCCACTTTATTATTTGGGCCTACTAACTTAGTCTGCTACTCATTACAATTTTCCGACACTGAGCAAAGCAATGTCGCCTGTTTATTTATGAACAATTTTTTGGCAGACATTTAGCCCACTTTATTATTTGGGCCAACTAACTGTGTCTGCCACTGATGCCGCTTGTTTAGTCCTGTTACCAATTTTGAACTGCATTTAGCCTACTTTATTATTTGGGCCTATATCTGTGTTTCCTCCTCATCCTGCCCATTGCCCAGCCACTGCTAGATGAGTCTGCTGGTACATTGACCCAGACCACTACATTCCCCTTGCACTCTACACAGCCAGAATCTGACCATGCTGAAAGTCAGGTTCCCCTTCCCGCATACTATACCACCTTACACGGGGACAAAGAGGACGGTGCAGATGAAAGTGCAGGTTCCTTCATCAGGTGGGGGGGCATACTCATTGGTGATGTCACTGGCACAGGGCCCCTCATAGTATGCAAAAGTGTCTCTGCCAGTGGGAGGCGCCACCCGCTGTCAAACACACTGCCGTACTATGAGGGGCCCTGTGCCAGTGCCAACGAGTGGGCCTCCCCTGCTTGCTCAGGATCACAGCACTTGCAAAGTTGAAATACTTACCTCTCCCTGCTACACCGCCGTGACGTATTCCACGTTTCCTGGGCCCACGAAAATCTTGAGCCAGCCCTACCCCCCCACAACTTTAGCCAAATGACCCCCAGTTTTCAATGCCTAACTATTATTATAAAGTAAATTAAGACTGACAAGCTTAAGTAATAAGAATTGATGTTTTTGGCATTAAATGGGCACTGTAGGTGTTTTCCTGTCCTCCATTTACTGCCGACTTTGATTCCCCATTGAATTGCATTGGGTTTCGTGTTTCAGTTGGCCCCCAACTTTTCGCAATAATCGGCCGATTTCACCTGAGCAAGTAAAAGTCGCTCAACTCTAATGGAGAGGTGTCAATTAGACACCTATCCACTACTAATCCTATAGTTGTTAAAGGGTTAATCAAACACCACACAGTAAGAAAAAAGTATTTTAATGAAAAAAAACAATATACAAACTTATTCCATCTTTATTACTCTGCCATTCCAAGCAAAGCCCTCGATCTCCTGGAAAAAATGTCAAAATAATAAACGAACAATATAGCATACCTGTCCGGCGTAAAGTCAGTCCCATGCAGTAATCCATATCTAGGGGAATTTACAGTTTACAACTGGGAGCACTGCTAATGCGACCGCTCCCAGCTGTAAACTACTGGTGAATGAATGAAATGCTGGGAGAAGAGTTTCAGTGACTAGCGGTGACGTCACTGAAGCTGCATTCCCTAGCGGCCTGAACTAAAATGAACTCTTCAGCATGGAAAAATCAGCTGGCCTTTTCTGGGCAGTTGCTGTCTGCTTTTTTTAGGCTGGGGGTGCCCATATCCATGGCCCCTTACCAGCGATAGAATAGCAGCCTGCACCTGTGAGTTTTGCCAGGTTGGATGAAAAATTTAGGGGGAACATACTCCATTTTTTCTTCTTTCATTCATTCTCCCCTGCTCGCCGGCCAAGCAGGGGAGAAAAATGACAGCAGCATTCAGCACCACAAGCAGGGGAACAGCGCTTACTGTAGCACTGCTTCCCGGCGGCCGTCAGTTTCATCCTGATACAACACACGGGCACAAATGTAACACACGGACACGAATATCTCCGGTACCGTGTTTACCATACCGGAAATATCAGGATGTGTGAAACCGGCCTAAAACAATGCTATCTGATATTAGACATGGTTGATAAGGCTAGAGAAAGAAGGGCAATTGGATGCAATAGCCAGCCAAGCTCTGGCAACATACATTTAATGAAGGTTGGTCCATAATATTATCATTCAGAAATATGTTCAATTAAATTATTGGTCACCTTCTTAACTCTATATCTTCTATTTAATCTTTGGGTTCCTTTGGCATCCAGATTATTTTTTCTACATAATTTATATTTACTTTTATGTCATTCTAACTTTTAGAATTAAAAGTATAATGCTTTCATAATGCAATTCATAATGCAGGTCCTTGAGACCTCTATGGTTACTGATGCCAGCCTGCTGTGAGCACCACCCTGTGGTCGGCGATCATAGTAAGCCTGCATTTCAGTTACATAGCAGCGATCTGATGATCGCTGCTATGTAGCAGAGCCGATCCAGTTCTGCCAGCTTCTAGCCTCCCATGGAGGCTATTGAAGCATGGCAAAAGTTAAAAAAAATGTTTTTAAAAAATATGAAAAAAATTAAAACAAATATAAAAGTTTAAATCACCCCCCTTTCGCCCCAATCAAAACAAAACAATAAAAAAATCAAACCTACACATATTTGTATTGCCATGTTCAGAATCATCTGATCTATCAATAAAAAAAAGGATTAACCTGATCGCTAAACGGCATAGTGAGAAAAAAATGTAAACGCCAGAATTACTTTTTTGGTCGCCGTGAGATTGCATTAAAATGTAATAACGGGCGATCAAAAGAACATATCTGCACCAAAATGATATCATTTAAAATGCCAGCTCGGTACGCAAATAATAAGCCCTCACCCGACCCCAGATCACGAAAAATGGAGATGCTAAGGGTATCAGAAAATGGCACTTTTTTTTTTTTTTTTTTTAGTAAAGTTTGGAATTTTTTTTCCCGCTTAGATAAAACGTAACCTAGACATGTTTGGTGTCTATGAACTCTTAATGACCTGGAGAATCAAAATGGCAGGTCAGTTTTAGCATTTAGTGAAACTAGCAAAAGAGCCAAACAAAAAACCAGTGTGGGATTGCACTTTTTTTCAATTTCACCACACTTGAAATTTTTCCCTTTTTCTAGTACATGGCATGCTAAAACCAATGATTTTGTTGAAAAGTGCAACTTGTCCCGCAAAAAACAAGCTCTCAACTGGCCATATTGACGAAAAAATAAAAAAGTTATGGCTCTGGGAAGGAGGGGAGCGAAAAACGAGAACGCAATAACGGAAAAGGTCGTGAAGCGGATAAGCCGGCTTAGTAATGGAGAGTAGGGTTGAGCAAAACAGGACAAATTCAAAAATCGCCGACTTTCGGCAAAGTCGGGTTTCATGAAACCCGACCCGATCCAAGTGTGGGATCGGCCATGAGGTCGCAGATCTGCACGCAAAAGTCGCGTTTCATATGACGCTTTCAGCGCCATTTTTCAGCCAATGAAGGATTACGCAGAGTGTGGGTAGTGTGATGACATAGGTCTCGGTCCCCACCTTAGAGAAGGGCATGACAGTGATTGGCTTGCTTTCTGCGGCGTCACAGGGGCTATAAAGGGGCGTTCCCGCCGACCGCCATCTTACTTCTGTCGATCTTAGCATAGGGAGAGGTTGCTGCAGCTTCATCAGAAGAAGGGATATAGTTAGGGAGGGAAGATTAACCCCCAAACCGCTTGTGCTGTAGCAATTTCAACTGTCCAACACCACCATTTTTTTGCAGGGACAGGGGAGGCTATATTTTTGTGCATCAGCTCTGTAGCTTATTAGGCTGCCTTATAAGGCTCCCTGATTGCTGCATTGCTGTTTGCACGCTGCTGTGCAAACCAACTGCTTTTTTAAAAGCAAAAATCCTGTTGCTCCTTTCTGCACAGTTATTTTGTTTATTTGTCCACACTTTTGTGTGCAGCAGTCCTTTTTATTGCTGCCATACTTTTCCTGAGATCATTGTAGGGGATTGAAATTGTACTACAGTCCTTGTATTTTTTCATATATCTTCCAGCCACCTTCTGCCATTGTGTTGTTTTATGCACAGGGCCTGAGTTTTGGTTCAGTGTCCCCCAAAAAAAGTGAGATTCATATTCTCACAAAGTGTATATACTTCTGTCCTGTTAGTTTGTCGTATATCAGCCAGCCACTTTCAGCCACTTACATTGTGTTGTTTTTTGCACAGGGCCTGAGTTTTGGTTCAGTCTCCCAAAAAAAAGGGAGATTTAAAATCTCAATAAGTTTATATACACCTTCTACCTTGTTTTACAGTACCATATAACGGTTGTTATTTTTGTTAGATTTTCCAAAAAATGAGGAAGTCTGGTGGAAGAGCCCATGGGTGGTTTTTGCCAGCTGGTATTGATGGTGGTGGTGGTGGTGGTGCATCTGGTGGTAGTGGCAAAAGCACAATACCACCTAAGGCTGGAGGTCAAATTATTTTGCCCCACCTTCCCCTGCTGATACATAGCTTGCCTGAAAAATGTCTTGCTTTTGGCCTCCTCTTACTGACTTCTCCAATTCCTCCATTTGCAGCTGCTGAATGTCCCCCATAGGCCATTTTTATACCTCCCTAAATGGGCTGACTCACCCCACAGGGTCGTGGTCACCACCTGGCGCAAGCACCCGTGCGAGTGCCGTTTGCCTGGACAGGTGGATGGACCCACTCTTGGGCAACGGCACTGGCACAGGGTCCCTCATAGTACAATAAAGTGTCTCTGACAGTGGTGGTGCACAACCAACGTCACACACACTGTCGGAATATGAGGGGCCTTGTGCCAGTACCGCCGCCCACGAGAGAGTGTTCCCCCCCAGCTCAAACAGTGCTCTACCACTTGCAATACTTACCTCTCCCTGCTCCACCACTGTGTAGTCTGTGCTGTTAAATCCTTCAATGGCACTGCCAATACAAATTTCTTGAAATAATAGTTGATAGTTAAAATATACAGGGACCCTGGCCTCTATTTAGACCTGTTAATACTTTGCGCCTACTACTACTGTCTGCTACTCAGCAGAGGAGCCCACCCCTGTACCTAGCTATGCCACCTGTTTATTTATGAACAATTTTTTGTGAGACATTTAGCCCACTTTATTATTTGGGCCTACTAACTTAGTCTGCTACTCATTACAATTTTCCGACACTGAGCAAAGCAATGTCGCCTGTTTATTTATGAACAATTTTTTGGCAGACATTTAGCCCACTTTATTATTTGGGCCAACTAACTGTGTCTGCCACTCATGCCGCTTGTTTAGTCCTGTTACCAATTTTGAACTGCATTTAGCCTACTTTATTATTTGGGCCTATATCTGTGTTTCCTCCTCATCCTGCCCATTGCCCAGCCACTGCTAGATGAGTCTGCTGGTACATTGACCCAGACCACTACATTCCCCTTGCACTCTACACAGCCAGAATCTGACCATGCTGAAAGTCAGGTTCCCCTTCCCGCATACTATACCACCTTACACGGGGACAAAGAGGACGGTGCAGATGAAAGTGCAGGTTTCTTCATCAGGTGGGGGGGCATACTCATTGGTGATGTCACTGGCACAGGGCCCCTCATAGTACGCAAAAGTGTCTCTGCCAGTGGGAGGCGCCACTCGCTGTCAAACACACTGCCGTACTATGAGGGGCCCTGTGCCAGTGCCAACGAGTGGGCCTCCCCTGCTTGCTCAGGATCACAGCACTTGCAAAGTTGAAATACTTACCTCTCCCTGCTACACCGCCGTGACGTATTCCACGTTTCCTGGGCCCACGAAAATCTTGAGCCAGCCCTACCCCCCCACAACTTTAGCCAAATGACCCCCAGTTTTCAATGCCTAACTATTATTATAAAGTAAATTAAGACTGACAAGCTTAAGTAATAAGAATTGATGTTTTTGGCATTAAATGGGCACTGTAGGTGTTTTCCTGTCCTCCATTTACTGCCGACTTTGATTCCCCATTGAATTGCATTGGGTTTCGTGTTTCAGTTGGCCCCCAACTTTTCGCAATAATCGGCCGATTTCACCTGAGCAAGTAAAAGTCGCTCAACTCTAATGGAGAGGTGTCAATTAGACACCTATCCACTACTAATCCTATAGTTGTTAAAGGGTTAATCAAACACCACACAGTAAGAAAAAAGTATTTTAATGAAAAAAAACAATATACAAACTTATTCCATCTTTATTACTCTGCCATTCCAAGCAAAGCCCTCGATCTCCTGGAAAAAATGTCAAAATAATAAACGAACAATATAGCATACCTGTCCGGCGTAAAGTCAGTCCCATGCAGTAATCCATATCTAGGGGAATTTACAGTTTACAACTGGGAGCACTGCTAATGCGACCGCTCCCAGCTGTAAACTACTGGTGAATGAATGAAATGCTGGGAGAAGAGTTTCAGTGACTAGCGGTGACGTCACTGAAGCTGCATTCCCTAGCGGCCTGAACTAAAATGAACTCTTCAGCATGGAAAAATCAGCTGGCCTTTTCTGGGCAGTTGCTGTCTGCTTTTTTTAGGCTGGGGGTGCCCATATCCATGGCCTCTTACCAGCGATAGAATAGCAGCCTGCACCTGTGAGTTTTGCCAGGTTGGATGAAAAATATAGGGGGAACATACTTCATTTTTTTTTTCTTTCATTCATTCTCCCCTGCTCGCCGGCCAAGCAGGGGAGAAAAATGACAGCAGCATTCAGCACCACAAGCAGGGGAACAGCGCTTACTGTAGCACTGCTTCCCGGCGGCCGTCAGTTTCATCCTGATACAACACACGGGCACAAATGTAACACACGGGCACGAATATCTCCGGTACCGTGTTTACCATACCGGAAATATCAGGATGTGTGAAACCGGCCTAAAACAATGCTATCTGATATTAGACATGGTTGATAAGGCTAGAGAAAGAAGGGCAATTGGATGCAATAGCCAGCCAAGCTCTGGCAACATACATTTAATGAAGGTTGGTCCATAATATTATCATTCAGAAATATGTTCAATTAAATTATTGGTCACCTTCTTAACTCTATATCTTCTATTTAATCTTTGGGTTCCTTTGGCATCCAGATTATTTTTTCTCCATAATTTATATTTACTTTTATGTCATTCTAACTTTTAGAATTAAAAGTATAATGCTTTCATAATGCAATTCATTAACTGAACTTCCTAATCCTGGCTGGTTGGCTGCTAAGATTTTTCATGTATCACTTTTTTCATCTTTTTACCACTGAGGGCGATGACTCACACAGTATTCAATGTTCACAAAACCTTTTGCAAAACATGTTTTCAAATGAATAGAAGCTAAAATGTTGTAATAAAAAGTCAGTATTAAAAAAAGATGCATAGATTGTACATTGCACCGTATTGCAGGGTGATTGAAAAAAATAACATTTGCATAAAATTTCACTTACGGTATGATCCATTTTTTTTTTTATACAGTAGAAGGATGATTTTATATTTCTCTCATTTCCAGAGTAAAATTGCCGTGCAAATTCCTTCCAATTTAGTAAAATTAAGTAAGTGCTTAGCGTCTTACTCTTTGGCATTGCAAAGCAGAAATAACGTTTTTTTCATAAAAACTTCCTTTCAATTTTCTCTCCACTGTTTGAGTACAGCCTTGATGTTCCTCACACATATAATGGCTATGTATGGCTATCACTATCACCATCTGAATATGCATCTAAGTAGTATGTGTCATCTACAAAGAAAGGACATTATAACAATTACCCTCCTTACATGTTTCAATGTTGCTGAATTGGCATGCATCGCCACGACAGAGAAGGGAAGTAGTGTATACCTGTAACAACTTTCAATTTTGTTCATTTAATTGGTAAATGGCAGTTAAGTGCGTGGACTAAAATGAAAGAAAAATACATTTAAAGCAATCCTATATCTATGTGTTTGTGAATATGTGGCATTGCCATGGTCATCAACCAAGTGCTTTAGTTTCTACACTATTCCCACTGCCTTGACTGACATTTGACCAAAATATGATACACAATAAAAAATATTTTTTCACTAATATAAAGGCGCTCCAATGCATCTATAACAGGAACCCCAAATAAAGTGTACAAGGCATATGTTTGTACCACTTAGAAATAGAGATGAGCCAATCGTTTGAAATTCGAATTTGCAGACTCCGTTAAAGTCACCCCCAAAATTTGATTCGCGGGGAATAAATTTACACAATTCACATAACTAAAAAGCCTCCAATTTCCTGGAAAATATGTGTAGAACACTGAGAGTTTCCCATAGAGTAAATTGAACACAATTTGAGATCTGTAATGCAAACACAGCCTTTTTAATGTCCAAATTACGTCCACTTATCTGACAATGGGAAAACTGATGTTAACCAGAAGTAATCAACAGTGCATTTAACAGAACACTGCTGTATCAGACTTTGTAGGTTGACTAAATTGTATAAATGGTGAAAAACGGATCCCTTTTGGGTGGATGGGGGGTGCAGATGCATGCTTTTCTATTGCTTATAGAAGGGTAGTGCAACATGAATGGTTGCAACAATTATCCTGGTTTGAGGAGTATAAAAAGCTTTGCTCCTTAATAGGGAGACAAAACAGGTGTAGTGTACTGTCTTCAATGTATATTAGTAAAGGCCTCTCAACAAGAAGTGTGAAAAAAATCCCTTTTTGGAATAAGCAACAAGATTGGTAATCAAAAAGTAATTATGCAATTTTTAATGCTTTTTATTAGGCCATCCATAAATTATCCTCTTATTTTTTCTGGAGACAAAACAGTGGCACTGATTTGAACGTGAAGAAATTCTGACTTGTGATCATGAAGCCTTTTCAATAAGTAGCCCTATTGTCTCATGTGTCTTGAGCGCACAAAAACATGGAAGCATCAGCAGTATTGACTAGCACTATAAAGGAAAGTGGGCAGCTCAGAGGTGTATGGCTAGCGTGGCTAAACAGTATTTGTCACAAGAGCAGCATGGTAGAAAGATAAAATGGGGCAGACGATAAGTTGTTTGGAAGTTTAGGGCCAGCATTGGCAGCCTCTGCAACAAAGGTACTACAGTATAGATGACATGATGGACAGGGACAATATGACCGGCAGAGTGTGGCCCATGACCTTGGTGGCAGCAGAACAGTGTAGATGACAGTCAATGGACCACCAAGCAGACAGATTGTACAGCCAATTTATTAATTGGCATCTGCCGATACTACATGAAAGTCTGAACTAATCCATGCCTGATTCATTTTCACATATATTAGGGTTTTCATGCTTATAGCTGTTAACCTGATCCGCTTTGGTGTGACAAATCAAGCAGCCATGCTAAACACCCTTTCTGATCTTACTCTGGAAGTTGAACATGATAGTAAGCCCATAGCAAACTGTGCCAGTTCTTGCCACTTGCTCAGGTTATCTGCTAGAGAATTATCAGAAACAGAACAAATTGTACTTAAAATGAGGATCAAACACAAAATAGATAAGGATCATATAGAATAACATGCAATAAAGACCAGTAAAAGAAATAAAACAAAATTTTATTATAAATAATTTAAAAATAAATAAATGTAATTAAAAGCTGAGTCAGGTAATGGTGCACATTACAGTAAAAAAGTACACTGAACCCCTAAAATAGTAGGTTCATAAAGAAGTAATATTGCAACAATGCCCACAAAAAGATAACTTTTAAATCTAAAAAAGCTCAATCAAATCTATATATATAAAACTGAGTGTATGTATGTGTGTGTATGAATCAAGCCACGCCTACTCAACATAGCCACACTCACTCCACACGCCAAGCCACTTCCACACGGCCTACGTTGTTAGGGCACACGGGAGGAGACACATTTACCTAGAAAGCCACCCTCCAAATCTCACCGGCTGCGATGCCCCAGCCACTGCAAGCTACAATTAGGGCCACTGCCTTCAGAGTATCAGTGCGCCGCAGGCACAGGCCACAACTAGCTCTGTTGTGTATAGAATGGAGTTGCTCCTATGAGGCATGATGGCATGGGAAAGGGAGGAGCCTCATGGATTACACCGTTGTGCTCCTAACAGGAAGTTGCTGTGCACGTGTGAGGGGAAGTGAGGACTGAGGGGAAAATGAGAGGAGTGAGGGGAAAATGAGAGGAGTGAGGGGAAAATAGTGGAGTGAGGGGAAAATGAGAGGAGTGAAGGGAAAATGAGACGTGAGGGGAAAATAAGAGACGTGAGGGGAAAATAGTAGAGTGAGGGGAAATAGTGGAGAGAGGGGAAAATGAGGTGTGAGGTTAAAATAAAGAGGTGTGAGTGGAAAATGAGGGGAGTGAGAGGAAAATAGTGGAGTGATCGGAAAATGACAGGTGTGAGATCAAAATGACAGATGTGAGGGGGAAAAGACAGAAGTGAGGTGGAAAATGAGAGGTGTGAGGGGGAATATGAAAGGAGTGAGGGGAAAATGAGAGATGTGAGGGGAAAATGAGAGGCGTGATGGGAAAATGAGAGAAGTGAGGTGCTGCTGTAGTATGAGGCTGTGTATAGAGAAGAGTGAGGCGCTGCAGGTGGAGGATGTGTATAAGGCCACATTCACATATTTAGTATTTGGTCATTTGGTCAGTATTTTACCTCAGCATTTATAAGCCAAAACGACGAGTGGGAGAAAAAAGTTTTTAGCTTATAAATACTGAGGTACAATTACTCACCAAATAAGGTGTGAATGTGGTCTAAAGGAGAAAAGTGTGGTGGTGCTGCAGAAGAAGTAGGCTGTGTATGTGATACGCTTTATTGCAATTACTGCAATTTCTCTCGGGATCAAGTATTTCCAATTCTATATGAAAGAGGAGTGTGAGGTGCTGCCGGAGGAGGCGACAATAAAGGAGAAAAGCTGTGCTGCAGAAAAATGCTGTATATAAAAGAGGAGCCTGAGGTGCAGGAGGAGGGATGTGCCAAAGGAGAGAACATTTTCATTTCAAGAATTCCACTCATTCCATCTGATTTTCCTTTTGATTTTAAATGCCTCAAGTTTCCAGTTCGGCTTGTATCTGCAATGTCCATTAACAAGGCTCAGGGACAGTCCTTGAAAGTAGTAAAGATCATTTTGCAATCTCCATTGTTATCTCATGGTCAAATTTATGTGGCCTGTTCAAGAGTTCGAACTGCCAGAGTTCATCTTTGCATGGGAAGGAAAAACCAAAAATGTTGTTTATCAAAAGGCTCTTGAATGAGTTGAAAATTAAACACTTGGGTAATCATTTAGCTAATTTGTGTTGCAAATCTGTAGTGTTGAATCTATGATGTGAATTATAATTTGTTATAATTTGTTTGTTAGTTAGTTACTGTGCCCGGGCAATGCTGGGCTCTTCAACTAGTTGAAGTATAAAAGTCATAGTAGCACCTTAATATCTTAATAATACATAGTGGATAGCAAATATCAATTACGAATAATGATGCAAAAGTGAAGACATACCAGTGTATAGATATAGTATAAATAAATAATAAAGTGTTAAAGTAGATAGAACAGGTAAATGACCAGGGTTATAAGCACAATGTGCTTGTAGGAAAGATAAGGTGCATGATCAAAGAGCATCAGGTAGTATCAGAAGGGCATTTTTTAACCTAAAGAGTAAACGTGCTGCTAGGTCCCCCACGCGCATTTCAGTGCTTGCCTTCTTCCATCTTTGACCTTACACTAGAGTTTAACATGATAGTACACCCATAGCAAACTGGGCCAATTCTTACCACTTGCTCAGGGTATTTGCTAGAGAAGTATAGGTAGGACTGAATCTGGCTTTACAGGTTGAGCAACTCTATTTTATAATGTATATTAAATCCACTGGGTCCATAATAGTCATAACTTTGTTGTCATGTAAGGGCAATAAGTAATTTGCCCAAAATGGCCCAGGAATCAACTCCATGTTGAAGCTTGTTAGGAAGGGGAGAGGAAAATTGAGTCTTACAATGCTTCAGAAATACAAAAGATTTTATTGATACACACAATTCTAAATAAAAATTACACAAGAACAGTATATAAAATGAGCACAGCAAAAAGTCTGGTGAAATGTCTGGTATCAAAAGCCTAATAAAAAGAAGACACATATCAATAAATTAATAACCATGGCATTATAATCCAAGAAATAAACTGATCTTTGGGGTTAAGTATGGTATATACATGTTGGCAAAATCTCACACACCATTAGATAGTCTTTACTTCATAGTTCCCACTTCCCAGTATATAGTGCACAAATATCTGTAGGGATGCATGAATATACTAGCCAGAAAAAAACACACCAGTGTATAGACACCAAGAAACAATCTAGCCAGGAAAAAAACCAGTATCTTTGACGCACATTTTGCATGTTTATGTATTAAGCTTCATCATGGGGAATGGTGTTCACTTTCCCAGCAAGACCTTATATCACCTAGGCAACCAGTCACGTTACCAGAGAGGTATCCAATTAATATGACTGGGGCAGCGCATGCGCACCCCTCCACCCGCAACCCAGAACCATTGCCGTCAGGTGTCAGATGTTGAGCGCATGCGCAGGAGTGTGGACCATGGTCTCTGAACATGCGCACCTGAAGCACCCCGCCTGGGCCGTGGGGTATGCGGTACCGGGTAGGGTCACCCTTAAAGGGGATGTCACGGTGGCTGCGACCCGGTCCGTGGCCCTGGGCGTCCAATTCAAGGGGAAAGGTCTTTTAAGGGGAATTGTGGTAAAGTCTGTCGTGACGCCACCTATGGTGTTCAGTCAATAGGGGGACCGACACTGCTTTAAAGGGGTCCTCAGGGGGATGTTGTCACAGCAATGATGGTAACGCTTCCCACAGGTGAAGCGGGGTCCCCAGCGGTCCTAAGGTGTGTGGCAATGATGGTGTATGCCGATGAATAAGTGGAGGACACAAGTTGTAAAGTCTTTACCTGGTTTACTGTAGTTGTAACAGGCCTCAGTCCAGGCTACCAGGTACAGGTGTAGTTAGGGTCCGGACGGCTTGGTGGCAATTGGGGAATCCCTCTCCCAGGTGAGGTCCGTAAGCCTTTCCAACTAGCGCTGTCCTATGAGGTCCCTGCTGCTTGAAGCTGTTTAGCAAAGTCCTCTTTTCCCCCTGTCCTAAGACAGGTACCTGCACGACGGGCAGCTTGAGCCGCTTCATAGGGACTCTATCATGCCCTGGGCTCTTCAGGTGCTGCTGCGTCTCAGGTGTGTTGTGGGCCAATCACATAAAGTTCTTAGTCCTCCGGTTCAGCCAAGTGTCCTACAGTTCCACTAAGGCCTCGGGCTCCCGGTACCCAGCTGCTGCGCTCTGGATCTGAGGGTGTCCTGCCACTGTTCCCCTGCTGAGCCCTGTTCCACTCCTGCGCTCCTTTCCTCAATGCTCCACTGCATGCAACAACACCTCAGGTTCTCCTCTTCCTGGAGGCTGCAGCTCCCACGTGGCTGCTGGCCTCCCTGTCTGTTCCTGACGTCCTTCCTCCATCTCTCACTCCTGGAAACCAACTGTCTCCATCCACTGTATCTCCCAGACTGACTAACTACTCCTCCAGACCAGGACATATGTCCATATTTGAGGGAAGCTCCCCTGAATCCGGGTCCTGCGCTCCCCCTTCTGGCCGGGATTCAGAATGTGTTGCATGTGTGTGCTTACCTGCTAAAGAGAATCCCCTTTGCCTCCACGCATGATATAGCCCTTCCCAAAAGGAAGGCAACATCACTGTAACAACCAGTTACCTTGGGTGTTACACTCCCCCCTCGTTAACTCCAGTATTCCCAGACTGGGAAAAGAAAAACATTAGCATTACAGGTTAAAGACAATTTTTGGAAATGCATTTCAACAAGTCAAAACTTAAGCATCTCTTTATGGGAGGTACAGTTCTTGAACTTAGATAACAAAACTATTTATTACTAGTGCACACAGGTAAAAGTACAAACTTTGGGTTAGCAAGGCGTATTGACCAGTCCTGGTCTCCACTGCGCCATGCAGTTTTACTCCAGGTCTGAAAAACAAAATGGGTACATATACACAGTCCTGCCCACACTACCAGTGTGTGGCAACATCAAAGAAGAGGGGCACCGGAACAGGTGCCAAACTATTTATAAAGCAGTTCTCAGGTAACACTATTTAAACAGTAATGAAAAGCATCAAAATAACATATTTACAACTTTACGTTCACGCAGGTGAATGCCTCTTTAATTCTCTTTCTTCAAGGGCAGGTCCTGGCATGTGCAGCTTCCTGACTGGGGAAGTTCTTCAACACGAGGGTCAACAGGTGACTCCTTAGAAAAATGTTCGGCTTCCAAAGTCTGTGTAGCCTGGGTTTGCTGTCCACTCGCAGTGGCTACATGGGTATAGGCATGCTGTCCTAGGCATCTTTTAACATGAAGAGCATAGTATCCTCTTTCTCCATGGTGCGGGGTGTAGGTCACTTTGTCACCAGGGTATAAGTCACGATCAGGGTGTCCCCTTAAGAGGTGTGATTCTACGTCTCTACGATTGACAAACAACTCTCTTTGTCCTATTTGTTCCCTGATAAATCCCCATCCGTTATCCAAGTTGAAGGAAATTACATTTCCTGTTCTAATAGGTCCTCTATTCGCAGGTTTAGTTATGCGGGACTAGGCTTCAGCTAACAGGTTATTTTGCTCCATAGCTTCCCATTTAGCTCTGCGCTGTTTCCCCTCATTGGCCAGTTGTAGAATCTGCTGTCGGCAGTATTCCTCTTTGTCCATTTATTGTACATTATTAGCTGCTGATAGGGCCTCTACTGGGAATCCCATTAGGTCTGTCTGTGGGTGTTTCCAACATATAGCCTCTTTTGGTCAGCATGACTTCAGGGGAGATGGCTCAGGCACTATAGGGGCGGCTAACTGATCCCCAAAGTCTGTGATGTGGTCCCAGGTAATGGGCGTGGTAACTACCTGACCAGGTGGCAAAGTCAGTGGAGTTACTAGGGGTCCCACTAAGGTGTCTTCAGCTACCGAGGCAGTTTTCATATCTGTCTTGCCGGTGCCAGTGTCTTTTTCCTCCTCCGTAGGGGTCAGGATTGCTTGTTGCGGCGTCTGGTCCACGAGCTGCAGGGCCTGGTGTGCCGATCTAGTTATCTTTGGTTGCGGCCGCTCACTTTTCGGCTCCGCTGGGGTCACAGGTGCAGGCTCTGGGTTCTCCGTCGGTGTCGTCTCACTTCCCGGCAGTGTCTCACTTTCTGGCTCCATCGGTGTTACGAATGCAGGCTCCAGGTTCTCTGTTGGCTGCATCATCTTTTCCGGCAGTTCCTTGCTTTCCGGCTCCACCGAGGTCAAAGGCACAGGCTCCGCCAAGGCTGGGAGCGCGGCTGGTGAGTATTGTCGATGAGGCTGGAGAGTCATCATTCTTCGGACCAGGGACTCCTTCCAGGCGGCCACCGCCATCATCTGGGTCTGTAGAAGTTGCTGGGCCAGCTCTGCCATCTCTGCGTTTTGGAGCTCCAGGTCCATGGTAGGCTTCAAGTCTGAGGTTTCATGCCGCTGCGGACCGGAGACATCTCTGTAAGTGTTTGCAGGTTTCGGCGGTTCTCCACTGCTGTCCGCCATTGTGGTTACCGGGTAGCATGCAGCCATGCTGCGGCCAAGCTTTCTGGCATTCTCCTCCTCCTTCTTCTCTCTACGGCTTTCTTGGCAGAGTCTCTTCAATTTTCCCGCCGGCCATCACCGGGTGACGGACATGTTTTTCTGGCATCAAAATCACTGTAGTGGGTGGTCCAAAGCTTTCGCACCGATTCTTGAACTCCACCAATGGCAACACATCCTTTCCTGTTCTCCATCCACCTCGTGGTACAGCAATGGCTGCCATATTTCAATTTCACACAGTATAACACAGTCCATTACAGTACATGGTGCACAGGACCCATTTCAATGGGTCAGTCCATCCTGTTCATGACGCCAAGTATTTGGAGTGCCCCGCCTGGGCCGTGGGGTACTCGGCACCGGGTCCGGTCGCTCTTAAAGGGGATGCCACAGTGGCTGCAACCCGGTCCGTGGCCTTAGGTGTCCAATTAAAGGGGAAAGGTCTTTTAAGGGGAATTGTGGTAAAGTCTCTCATAACATCACCTGTGGTGTTCGGTCAATAGGGGAACCAATGCTTCTTTAAAGGGGTCCCCTGGGGATGTTGTCACAGCAATGATGGTAATGCTTCCCACAGGTGAAGCGGGGTCCCCAGGGGTCCTAAGGTTTATGGCTATGATGGTGTATGCCGACGAATAAATGGAGGACACAAGTTGTAAAGTCTTTACCTGGTTTACTGTAGATGTAGCAGGCCTCAGTCCAGGGTACCAGGTACAGGTGTAGTTAGGGTCCAGCCGGCTTGGAGGCAATTGGGGAATCCCTCTCCCAGGTGAGGTTCGTAAGCCTTTCCAACTAGCGTTGTCCTATGAGGTCGCTGCTGCTTGAAGCTGTTTAGCAAAGTCCTCTTTTCCCCCGTCCTAAGACAGGTACCTGCACGACGGGCAGCTTGAGCCGCTTTACAGGGACTCTATCATGCCCCGTGCTCTTCAGGTGCTGCTGCATCTCAGGTGGGTGTGGGCCAATCACATAAAGTTCTTTGTCCTCCGGTTTTGCCAAGAGTCCTACAGTTCCACTAAGGCCTCGAGCTCCCGGTACACAGCTGCTGCGCTCTGGCTCTGAGGTTGTCCTGCCACTGTTCCCCTGCTGAGCCCTGTTCCACTCCTGCGCTCCTTTCCTCAATGCTCCACTGCATGCAACAACACCTCAGGTTCTCCTCTTCCCGGAGGCTGCAGCTCCCATGTGGCTGCTGGCCTCCCTGTCTGTTCCAGACGTCCTTCCTCTGTTCCTCCTGGAGACCAACTGTCTCCATCCACTGTCTCTCCTAGACTGACTAACTCCTCTTCCATACCAGGACATATGTCCATATTTGATGGATGCTCCCCTGAATCCATGTCCTGAACTCACCCTCCTGGTCTGGATTCAGAATGTGTTGCATGTGTGTGCTTACCTGGTAAAGAAAATCCCCTTTGCTTCCTTGCATGATATCGCCCTCCCCGAAAGGAGGGCAACATCACTGTAACAACTGGCTACCTGGGGTGTTACAGACCCACCACAGAGATGGAAAGGATGCTGGGTAGAGAGTGTTTCCTGCTGATACACATCAGGTGCAGGTGGGTCATGCTGATATACAGACTGGTACGACAAGTACTGGCAGGGTTCAGTGGAAATACAGACTGACAAGGCAGGTACAAGCAAGAAGGTTAGGGACAAACAGACAGGAACCATCAGAACTAGTGGGTACTAGTGGACAGGGACGTGTGAGCAAGCAAGCATGTTGGGTACAGACTAACAACATTGCATGCAGTTGGAGGTGCCTAAATAATAAGGGTCTCCCAACGATTGGCTGGGGACTCTTTAAGATGGCATGTGCAGCTACTTTAAGAAGGAGTGTGCTTGTTCTAATCACAGTGCCAAGGGATCTGCACACAGTGTGCAGAAACTGGCAGCTGATGGAGAGGAAGGAGGAGGAAGTGCAAGATCTGGGCTGCAGCTGTGAGTCAGCATCCCTGCTTGGAGAGAGGAGCAGCATGCAGGGATGCCGGCGCTACAATAGGCCTTCTTTATGCCCCCCTCTTGTTCAAGCCCACAAGAAATCTCTCAAGGAGGAGAGGAGCATGAATGCTCTCCCTGGGTTCCCAGGACCTATCCTCAGGACCGAACACCTTCGAGTCCACATGGAAAAAAGTTTTAAAACCTTGAATGGATGAAGCAAAGACCTAATTTATATGAGGACATCTTGAGACGGACATACTTAGACAACAGCCAGACCTTGTCCACAGGATGAAACAGAGGCAGACATCTCTTGTCTGTGCGTATTTTGATCCATTCAGAGGATTTCAATAAGGTAGTCTTCTTGATGTTATCTCAGATCTTAGAAAATCGAAGGATTCAGCTACAGGAAAATCGGAGATAGTAGAAACAGGAAATGGAATATTGGGATGCTGAGCGTAGACCACAAAAACTGAGCTTTAACAGAAGATTCACTCACATGGTGGTTGTATGAGAATTCGGCCCAAGGCAGGTGTTCGGCACAATCACTGTGGTGGGCATTGACGAGTGCTGCAGGTAGTTGGTTAGGATCTGATTGATCTGCTCCACCTTGCCATTGGATTGAGGATGGTAGGCTGAAGAGAAATCCAAAGTTACCTTCAGTAGTTTGCAGGTAGCTTTTCAGAAGCGAGAAGTAAACTGGATGCCTCTATACAAGACAATATGAAGTGGTAAACCATGGAAGCAGAAAATATGTAGAATAAACCTCTCTGCAAGCACTGGAGCAGACAAGGGATAGGGTAGTGGAATGAAATGGGCCTTCTTAGAAAAGTAATCCACAACCACCTAGATGATGGTACACCCGGCCGAAACTGGAAGGTCAGTGATGAAATCCATTGCAACATGCTGCCAGGAGCATATTGAATGGGAGAAAGTAGTCAAACAGGCAGAAGCTGTTTCAGAGTTTTGTTCTGGACACAAGAGGGTCAGGCAGAGACAAAATCCACAATATCCTTGGCAGGGTTGGCCACCTGTAATGTCGGGGTATGAGGAGAGTCACTATCTTCTAATTGGCATGGCCAGCCAACTTAGATGAGTGACCCCACAGAAGAACTTGTCTGATTTGTCAACGTAAGTTTTTCAAATGGTAGCTGTGACAAATCCAACAGGGCCACTGCAATAATTTTGGAGGGCTAAATGACGTTTTAAGGCTCTTACTCCAGATCAGAAGACAGAAAACACTTAGATAGTGAATCCACCTTGATGTTCTTAGCAGCCATTTGAAAAAAGAGAATAAAGTAGCAGCGGGCGAAGAACAGAGACCTCCTGGCTTGTCGTGGATTCAGCCATTGTGCGGATTTCAGATAGGCTAGATTCTTGTCGTCAGTGTAAATGACCATCGGGTGCATTACTCCTTCAAGCAAGAATTGCTATTCCTCCAGAGCCAGTTTAATTGCTAACAGTTAACATAGTAACATAGTAACATAGTTAGTAAGGCCGAAAAAAGACATTTGTCCATCCAGTTCAGCCTATATTCCATCATAATAAATCCCCAGATCTACGTCCTTCTACAGAACCTAATAATTGTATGATACAATATTGTTCTGCTCCAGGAAGACATCCAGGCCTCTCTTGAACCCCTCGACTGAGTTCGCCATCACCACCTCCTCAGGCAAGCAATTCCAGATTCTCACTGCCCTAACAGTAAAGAATCCTCTTCTATGTTGGTGGAAAAACCTTCTCCCCTCCAGACGCAAAGAATGCCCCCTTGTGCCCGTCACCTTCCTTGGTATAAACAGATCCTCAGCGAGATATTTGTATTGTCCCCTTATATACATATACATGGTTATTAGATCGCCCCTCAGTCGTCTTTTTTCTAGACTAAATAATCCTAATTTCGCTAATCTATCTGGGTATTGTAGTTCTCCCATCCCCTTTATTAATTTTGTTGCCCTCCTTTGTACTCTCTCTAGTTCCATTATATCCTTCCTGAGCACCGGTGCCCAAAACTGGACACAGTACTCCATGTGCGGTCTAACTAGGGATTTGTACAGAGGCAGTATAATGCTCTCATCATGTGTATCCAGACCTCTTTTAATGCACCCCATGATCCTGTTTGCCTTGGCAGCTGCTGCCTGGCACTGGCTGCTCCAGGTAAGTTTATCATTAACTAGGATCCCCAAGTCCTTCTCCCTGTCAGATTTACCCAGTGGTTTCCCGTTCAGTGTGTAATGGTGATATTGATTCCCTCTTCCCATGTGTATAACCTTACATTTATCATTGTTAAACCTCATCTGCCACCTTTCAGCCCAAGTTTCCAACTTATCCAGATCCATCTGTAGCAGAATACTATCTTCTCTTGTATTAACTGCTTTACATAGTTTTGTATCATCTGCAAATATCGATATTTTACTGTGTAAACCTTCTACCAGATCATTAATGAATATGTTGAAGAGAACAGGTCCCAATACTGACCCCTGCGGTACCCCACTGGTCACAGCGACCCAGTTAGAGACTATACCATTTATAACCACCCTCTGCTTTCTATCACTAAGCCAGTTACTAACCCATTTACACACATTTTCCCCCAGACCAAGCATTCTCATTTTGTGTACCAACCTCTTGTGCGGCACGGTATCAAACGCTTTGGAAAAATCGAGATATACCACGTCCAATGACTCACCGTGGTCCAGTCTATAGCTTACCTCTTCATAAAAACTGATTAGATTGGTTTGACAGGAGCGATTTCTCATAAACCCATGCTGATATGGAGTTAAACAGTTATTCTCATTGAGATAATCCAGAATAACATCCCTCAGAAACCCTTCAAATATTTTACCAACAATAGAGGTTAGACTTACTGGCCTATAATTTCCAGGTTCACTTTTAGAGCCCTTTTTGAATATTGGCACCACATTTGCTATGCGCCAGTCCTGCGGAACAGACCCTGTCGCTATAGAGTCCCTAAAAATAAGAAATAATGGTTTATCTATTACATTACTTAGTTCTCTTAGTATTCGTGGGTGTATGCCATCCGGACCCGGAGATTTATCTATTTTAATCTTATTTAGCCGGTTTCGCACCTCTTCTTGGGTTAGATTGGTGACCCTTAATATAGGGTTTTCATTGTTTCTTGGGATTTCACCTAGCATTTCATTTTCCACCGTGAATACCGTGGAGAAGAAGGTGTTTAATATGTTAGCTTTTTCCTCGTCATCTACAACCATTCTTTCCTCACTATTTTTTAAGGGGCCTACATTTTCAGTTTTTATTCTTTTACTATTGATATAGTTGAAGAACAGTTTGGGATTAGTTTTACTCTCCTTAGCAATGTGCTTCTCTGTTTCCTTTTTGGCAGCTTTAATTAGTTTTTTAGATAAAGTATTTTTCTCCCTATAGTTTTTTAGAGCTTCAATGGTGCCATCCTGCTTTAGTAGTGCAAATGCTTTCTTTTTACTGTTAATTGCCTGTCTTACTTCTTTGTTTAGCCACATTGGGTTTTTCCTATTTCTAGTCCTTTTATTCCCACAAGGTATAAACCGCTTACACTGCCTATTTAGGATGTTCTTAAACATTTCCCATTTATTATCTGTATTCTCATTTCTGAGGATATTGTCCCAGTCTACCAGATTAAGGGCATCTCTAAGCTGTTCAAACTTTGCCTTCCTAAAGTTCAATGTTTTTGTGACTCCCTGACAAGTCCCCCTAGTGAAAGACAGGTGAAACTGCACAATATTGTGGTCGCTATTTCCTAAATGCCCAACCACCTGCAGATTTGTTATTCTGTCAGGTCTATTAGATAGTATTAGGTCTAAAAGTGCTGCTCCTCTGGTTGGATTCTGCACCAATTGTGAAAGATAATTTTTCTTGGTTATTAGCAGAAACCTGTTGCCTTTATGGGTTTCACAGGTTTCTGTTTCCCAGTTAATATCCGGGTAGTTAAAGTCCCCCATTACCATGACCTCATTATGGGTTGCAGCTTCATCTATCTGCTTTAGAAGTAGACTTTCCATGCTTTCTGTTATATTTGGGGGTTTGTAACAGACCCCAATGAGAATTTTGTTACCATTTTTCCCTCCATGAATTTCAACCCATATGGACTCGACATCCTCATTCCCTTCGCTAATATCCTCCCTTAAAGTGGACTTTAGACAAGACTTTACATAGAGACAAACCCCTCCTCCTCTCCGATTTTTACGATCCTTTCTAAACAGACTGTAACCCTCTAAGTTAACTGCCCAGTCATAGCTTTCATCTAACCATGTCTCGGTTATTCCCACTATGTCAAAGTTACCTGTAGATATTTCTGCTTCTAGTTCTTCCATCTTGTTTGTCAGGCTTCTGGCGTTTGCGAGCATGCAGTTTAGAGGATTTTGTTTTGTTCCAATCTCCTCACTGTGGATTGTTTTAGAAATGTTCTTACCTCCCTTCTGAGTATGTTTTCCTGGGTCGTCTTTGTTCGAGTCTAATGTTTTTCTTCCCGTCCCCTCTTCTTCTAGTTTAACGCCCTCCTGATGAGTGTAGCGAGTCTTCTGGCGAATGTGTGTTTCCCAGGTTTGTTGAGGTGTAGTCCGTCTCTGGCGAGGAGTCCATCATACCAGTAATTCACACCGTGGTCCAGGAATCCAAATCCTTGTTGTCTGCACCATCGTCTTAGCCAGTTGTTTGCATCAAGGATCCTGTTCCATCTCCTGGTGCCATGCCCGTCTACTGGAAGGATAGAAGAAAAAACTACCTGTGCATCCAGTTCCTTTACTTTCTTCCCCAACTCTTCAAAGTCCTTGCAGATTGTCGGTAGGTCCTTCCTTGCCGTGTCATTGGTGCCAACATGTATCAGAAGAAATGGGTGGACGTCCTTGGAGCTGAAGAGCTTTGGTATCCTATCGGTCACATCCTTGATCATCGCACCTGGAAGGCAGCATACTTCTCTTGCAGTTATGTCCGGTCTGCAGATGGCTGCTTCGGTGCCTCTCAGTAGTGAGTCTCCCACCACCACCACTCTTCGTTGCTTCTTGGCTGTACTTTTTGCTGTCACTTGTTGCTGTGTGCCCTTTTCTTTTTTGCTTGCTGGTATTGCTTCATTCTTAGGTGTGCCATCTTCATCCTCTACAAAGATTTGATATCGGTTCTTCAGTTGTGTGGTTGGTGATTTCTCCATGGTCTTCTTGCTTCTTTTGGTCACATGCTTCCACTCATCTGCTTTTGGAGGTTCTCTGACACTTTTTGCACCTTCTGTGACCAGTAGAGATGCTTCTGTTCTGTCTAGAAAGTCTTCATTCTCTTTGATGAGTTTCAAAGTTGCTATTCTTTCTTCCAGACCCCGCACCTTTTCTTCTAAAAGGGCCACTAGTCTACACTTCTGACAGCTGAAATTCGATTCTTCTTCTGGTCGATCTGTGAACATGTAGCACATGCTGCAGCTCACCATGTAGGTTGTCACATCTGCCATGTTGCTCCTAGATCCTGCTGACTTGCTGTCTGTTTTCCTTCTTGTGTAATCTACTCAGCCAAGCTCTCTTGCAATAATGTCCTACAGGCAAAAATTCGCGCGCCGTAAGGCGCGCGGTTTGGTGATGCTTTCGAAGCAGCTGGTCCCGGCTGTACCCAACGATCTTCTAGCTTAGGGAGACTTTGCTTCTCCCAGAAGGCACCTGGAATATGCAAATTAGCCTCCTGAAGCTTGAATCCCTGGTTTGGTGATGCTTTCGAAGCAGCTGGTCCCGGCTGTACCCAACGATCTTCTAGCTTAGGGAGACTTTGCTTCTCCCAGAAGGCACCTGGAATATGCAAATTAGCCTCCTGAAGCTTGAATCCCTGGTTTGGTGATGCTTTCGAAGCAGCTGGTCCCGGCTGTACCCAACGATCTTCTAGCTTAGGGAGACTTTGCTTCTCCCAGAAGGCACCTGGAATATGCAAATTAGCCTCCTGAAGCTTGAATCCCTGGTTTGGTGATGCTTTCGAAGCAGCTGGTCCCGGCTGTACCCAACGATCTTCTAGCTTAGGGAGACTTTGCTTCTCCCAGAAGGCACCTGGAATATGCAAATTAGCCTCCTGAAGCTTGAATCCCTGGTTTGGTGATGCTTTCGAAGCAGCTGGTCCCGGCTGTACCCAACGATCTTCTAGCTTAGGGAGACTTTGCTTCTCCCAGAAGGCACCTGGAATATGCAAATTAGCCTCCTGAAGCTTGAATCCCTGGTTTGGTGATGCTTTCGAAGCAGCTGGTCCCGGCTGTACCCAACGATCTTCTAGCTTAGGGAGACTTTGCTTCTCCCAGAAGGCACCTGGAATATGCAAATTAGCCTCCTGAAGCTTGAATCCCTGGTTTGGTGATGCTTTCGAAGCAGCTGGTCCCGGCTGTACCCAACGATCTTCTAGCTTAGGGAGACTTTGCTTCTCCCAGAAGGCACCTGGAATATGCAAATTAGCCTCCTGAAGCTTGAATCCCTGGTTTGGTGATGCTTTCGAAGCAGCTGGTCCCGG
The DNA here is from genome assembly GCF_032444005.1 of Ranitomeya imitator. NCBI lineage: Eukaryota > Metazoa > Chordata > Amphibia > Anura > Dendrobatidae > Ranitomeya > Ranitomeya imitator. Next base: position 545,930,929 of record NC_091283.1, on the reverse strand, counting down.
CTGTACCCAACGATCTTCTAGCTTAGGGAGACTTTGCTTCTCCCAGAAGGCACCTGGAATATGCAAATTAGCCTCCTGAAGCTTGAATCCCTGGTTTGGTGATGCTTTCGAAGCAGCTGGTCCCGGCTGTACCCAACGATCTTCTAGCTTAGGGAGACTTTGCTTCTCCCAGAAGGCACCTGGAATATGCAAATTAGCCTCCTGAAGCTTGAATCCCTGGTTTGGTGATGCTTTCGAAGCAGCTGGTCCCGGCTGTACCCAACGATCTTCTAGCTTAGGGAGACTTTGCTTCTCCCAGAAGGCACCTGGAATATGCAAATTAGCCTCCTGAAGCTTGAATCCCTGGTTTGGTGATGCTTTCGAAGCAGCTGGTCCCGGCTGTACCCAACGATCTTCTAGCTTAGGGAGACTTTGCTTCTCCCAGAAGGCACCTGGAATATGCAAATTAGCCTCCTGAAGCTTGAATCCCTGGTTTGGTGATGCTTTCGAAGCAGCTGGTCCCGGCTGTACCCAACGATCTTCTAGCTTAGGGAGACTTTGCTTCTCCCAGAAGGCACCTGGAATATGCAAATTAGCCTCCTGAAGCTTGAATCCCTGGTTTGGTGATGCTTTCGAAGCAGCTGGTCCCGGCTGTACCCAACGATCTTCTAGCTTAGGGAGACTTTGCTTCTCCCAGAAGGCACCTGGAATATGCAAATTAGCCTCCTGAAGCTTGAATCCCTGGTTTGGTGATGCTTTCGAAGCAGCTGGTCCCGGCTGTACCCAACGATCTTCTAGCTTAGGGAGACTTTGCTTCTCCCAGAAGGCACCTGGAATATGCAAATTAGCCTCCTGAAGCTTGAATCCCTGGTTTGGTGATGCTTTCGAAGCAGCTGGTCCCGGCTGTACCCAACGATCTTCTAGCTTAGGGAGACTTTGCTTCTCCCAGAAGGCACCTGGAATATGCAAATTAGCCTCCTGAAGCTTGAATCCCTGGTTTGGTGATGCTTTCGAAGCAGCTGGTCCCGGCTGTACCCAACGATCTTCTAGCTTAGGGAGACTTTGCTTCTCCCAGAAGGCACCTGGAATATGCAAATTAGCCTCCTGAAGCTTGAATCCCTGGTTTGGTGATGCTTTCGAAGCAGCTGGTCCCGGCTGTACCCAACGATCTTCTAGCTTAGGGAGACTTTGCTTCTCCCAGAAGGCACCTGGAATATGCAAATTAGCCTCCTGAAGCTTGAATCCCTGGTTTGGTGATGCTTTCGAAGCAGCTGGTCCCGGCTGTACCCAACGATCTTCTAGCTTAGGGAGACTTTGCTTCTCCCAGAAGGCACCTGGAATATGCAAATTAGCCTCCTGAAGCTTGAATCCCTGGTTTGGTGATGCTTTCGAAGCAGCTGGTCCCGGCTGTACCCAACGATCTTCTAGCTTAGGGAGACTTTGCTTCTCCCAGAAGGCACCTGGAATATGCAAATTAGCCTCCTGAAGCTTGAATCCCTGGTTTGGTGATGCTTTCGAAGCAGCTGGTCCCGGCTGTACCCAACGATCTTCTAGCTTAGGGAGACTTTGCTTCTCCCAGAAGGCACCTGGAATATGCAAATTAGCCTCCTGAAGCTTGAATCCCTGGTTTGGTGATGCTTTCGAAGCAGCTGGTCCCGGCTGTACCCAACGATCTTCTAGCTTAGGGAGACTTTGCTTCTCCCAGAAGGCACCTGGAATATGCAAATTAGCCTCCTGAAGCTTGAATCCCTGGTTTGGTGATGCTTTCGAAGCAGCTGGTCCCGGCTGTACCCAACGATCTTCTAGCTTAGGGAGACTTTGCTTCTCCCAGAAGGCACCTGGAATATGCAAATTAGCCTCCTGAAGCTTGAATCCCTGGTTTGGTGATGCTTTCGAAGCAGCTGGTCCCGGCTGTACCCAACGATCTTCTAGCTTAGGGAGACTTTGCTTCTCCCAGAAGGCACCTGGAATATGCAAATTAGCCTCCTGAAGCTTGAATCCCTGGTTTGGTGATGCTTTCGAAGCAGCTGGTCCCGGCTGTACCCAACGATCTTCTAGCTTAGGGAGACTTTGCTTCTCCCAGAAGGCACCTGGAATATGCAAATTAGCCTCCTGAAGCTTGAATCCCTGGTTTGGTGATGCTTTCGAAGCAGCTGGTCCCGGCTGTACCCAACGATCTTCTAGCTTAGGGAGACTTTGCTTCTCCCAGAAGGCACCTGGAATATGCAAATTAGCCTCCTGAAGCTTGAATCCCTGGTTTGGTGATGCTTTCGAAGCAGCTGGTCCCGGCTGTACCCAACGATCTTCTAGCTTAGGGAGACTTTGCTTCTCCCAGAAGGCACCTGGAATATGCAAATTAGCCTCCTGAAGCTTGAATCCCTGGTTTGGTGATGCTTTCGAAGCAGCTGGTCCCGGCTGTACCCAACGATCTTCTAGCTTAGGGAGACTTTGCTTCTCCCAGAAGGCACCTGGAATATGCAAATTAGCCTCCTGAAGCTTGAATCCCTGGTTTGGTGATGCTTTCGAAGCAGCTGGTCCCGGCTGTACCCAACGATCTTCTAGCTTAGGGAGACTTTGCTTCTCCCAGAAGGCACCTGGAATATGCAAATTAGCCTCCTGAAGCTTGAATCCCTGGTTTGGTGATGCTTTCGAAGCAGCTGGTCCCGGCTGTACCCAACGATCTTCTAGCTTAGGGAGACTTTGCTTCTCCCAGAAGGCACCTGGAATATGCAAATTAGCCTCCTGAAGCTTGAATCCCTGGTTTGGTGATGCTTTCGAAGCAGCTGGTCCCGGCTGTACCCAACGATCTTCTAGCTTAGGGAGACTTTGCTTCTCCCAGAAGGCACCTGGAATATGCAAATTAGCCTCCTGAAGCTTGAATCCCTGGTTTGGTGATGCTTTCGAAGCAGCTGGTCCCGGCTGTACCCAACGATCTTCTAGCTTAGGGAGACTTTGCTTCTCCCAGAAGGCACCTGGAATATGCAAATTAGCCTCCTGAAGCTTGAATCCCTGGTTTGGTGATGCTTTCGAAGCAGCTGGTCCCGGCTGTACCCAACGATCTTCTAGCTTAGGGAGACTTTGCTTCTCCCAGAAGGCACCTGGAATATGCAAATTAGCCTCCTGAAGCTTGAATCCCTGGTTTGGTGATGCTTTCGAAGCAGCTGGTCCCGGCTGTACCCAACGATCTTCTAGCTTAGGGAGACTTTGCTTCTCCCAGAAGGCACCTGGAATATGCAAATTAGCCTCCTGAAGCTTGAATCCCTGGTTTGGTGATGCTTTCGAAGCAGCTGGTCCCGGCTGTACCCAACGATCTTCTAGCTTAGGGAGACTTTGCTTCTCCCAGAAGGCACCTGGAATATGCAAATTAGCCTCCTGAAGCTTGAATCCCTGGTTTGGTGATGCTTTCGAAGCAGCTGGTCCCGGCTGTACCCAACGATCTTCTAGCTTAGGGAGACTTTGCTTCTCCCAGAAGGCACCTGGAATATGCAAATTAGCCTCCTGAAGCTTGAATCCCTGGTTTGGTGATGCTTTCGAAGCAGCTGGTCCCGGCTGTACCCAACGATCTTCTAGCTTAGGGAGACTTTGCTTCTCCCAGAAGGCACCTGGAATATGCAAATTAGCCTCCTGAAGCTTGAATCCCTGGTTTGGTGATGCTTTCGAAGCAGCTGGTCCCGGCTGTACCCAACGATCTTCTAGCTTAGGGAGACTTTGCTTCTCCCAGAAGGCACCTGGAATATGCAAATTAGCCTCCTGAAGCTTGAATCCCTGGTTTGGTGATGCTTTCGAAGCAGCTGGTCCCGGCTGTACCCAACGATCTTCTAGCTTAGGGAGACTTTGCTTCTCCCAGAAGGCACCTGGAATATGCAAATTAGCCTCCTGAAGCTTGAATCCCTGGTTTGGTGATGCTTTCGAAGCAGCTGGTCCCGGCTGTACCCAACGATCTTCTAGCTTAGGGAGACTTTGCTTCTCCCAGAAGGCACCTGGAATATGCAAATTAGCCTCCTGAAGCTTGAATCCCTGGTTTGGTGATGCTTTCGAAGCAGCTGGTCCCGGCTGTACCCAACGATCTTCTAGCTTAGGGAGACTTTGCTTCTCCCAGAAGGCACCTGGAATATGCAAATTAGCCTCCTGAAGCTTGAATCCCTGGTTTGGTGATGCTTTCGAAGCAGCTGGTCCCGGCTGTACCCAACGATCTTCTAGCTTAGGGAGACTTTGCTTCTCCCAGAAGGCACCTGGAATATGCAAATTAGCCTCCTGAAGCTTGAATCCCTGGTTTGGTGATGCTTTCGAAGCAGCTGGTCCCGGCTGTACCCAACGATCTTCTAGCTTAGGGAGACTTTGCTTCTCCCAGAAGGCACCTGGAATATGCAAATTAGCCTCCTGAAGCTTGAATCCCTGGTTTGGTGATGCTTTCGAAGCAGCTGGTCCCGGCTGTACCCAACGATCTTCTAGCTTAGGGAGACTTTGCTTCTCCCAGAAGGCACCTGGAATATGCAAATTAGCCTCCTGAAGCTTGAATCCCTGGTTTGGTGATGCTTTCGAAGCAGCTGGTCCCGGCTGTACCCAACGATCTTCTAGCTTAGGGAGACTTTGCTTCTCCCAGAAGGCACCTGGAATATGCAAATTAGCCTCCTGAAGCTTGAATCCCTGGTTTGGTGATGCTTTCGAAGCAGCTGGTCCCGGCTGTACCCAACGATCTTCTAGCTTAGGGAGACTTTGCTTCTCCCAGAAGGCACCTGGAATATGCAAATTAGCCTCCTGAAGCTTGAATCCCTGGTTTGGTGATGCTTTCGAAGCAGCTGGTCCCGGCTGTACCCAACGATCTTCTAGCTTAGGGAGACTTTGCTTCTCCCAGAAGGCACCTGGAATATGCAAATTAGCCTCCTGAAGCTTGAATCCCTGGTTTGGTGATGCTTTCGAAGCAGCTGGTCCCGGCTGTACCCAACGATCTTCTAGCTTAGGGAGACTTTGCTTCTCCCAGAAGGCACCTGGAATATGCAAATTAGCCTCCTGAAGCTTGAATCCCTGGTTTGGTGATGCTTTCGAAGCAGCTGGTCCCGGCTGTACCCAACGATCTTCTAGCTTAGGGAGACTTTGCTTCTCCCAGAAGGCACCTGGAATATGCAAATTAGCCTCCTGAAGCTTGAATCCCTGGTTTGGTGATGCTTTCGAAGCAGCTGGTCCCGGCTGTACCCAACGATCTTCTAGCTTAGGGAGACTTTGCTTCTCCCAGAAGGCACCTGGAATATGCAAATTAGCCTCCTGAAGCTTGAATCCCTGGTTTGGTGATGCTTTCGAAGCAGCTGGTCCCGGCTGTACCCAACGATCTTCTAGCTTAGGGAGACTTTGCTTCTCCCAGAAGGCACCTGGAATATGCAAATTAGCCTCCTGAAGCTTGAATCCCTGGTTTGGTGATGCTTTCGAAGCAGCTGGTCCCGGCTGTACCCAACGATCTTCTAGCTTAGGGAGACTTTGCTTCTCCCAGAAGGCACCTGGAATATGCAAATTAGCCTCCTGAAGCTTGAATCCCTGGTTTGGTGATGCTTTCGAAGCAGCTGGTCCCGGCTGTACCCAACGATCTTCTAGCTTAGGGAGACTTTGCTTCTCCCAGAAGGCACCTGGAATATGCAAATTAGCCTCCTGAAGCTTGAATCCCTGGTTTGGTGATGCTTTCGAAGCAGCTGGTCCCGGCTGTACCCAACGATCTTCTAGCTTAGGGAGACTTTGCTTCTCCCAGAAGGCACCTGGAATATGCAAATTAGCCTCCTGAAGCTTGAATCCCTGGTTTGGTGATGCTTTCGAAGCAGCTGGTCCCGGCTGTACCCAACGATCTTCTAGCTTAGGGAGACTTTGCTTCTCCCAGAAGGCACCTGGAATATGCAAATTAGCCTCCTGAAGCTTGAATCCCTGGTTTGGTGATGCTTTCGAAGCAGCTGGTCCCGGCTGTACCCAACGATCTTCTAGCTTAGGGAGACTTTGCTTCTCCCAGAAGGCACCTGGAATATGCAAATTAGCCTCCTGAAGCTTGAATCCCTGGTTTGGTGATGCTTTCGAAGCAGCTGGTCCCGGCTGTACCCAACGATCTTCTAGCTTAGGGAGACTTTGCTTCTCCCAGAAGGCACCTGGAATATGCAAATTAGCCTCCTGAAGCTTGAATCCCTGGTTTGGTGATGCTTTCGAAGCAGCTGGTCCCGGCTGTACCCAACGATCTTCTAGCTTAGGGAGACTTTGCTTCTCCCAGAAGGCACCTGGAATATGCAAATTAGCCTCCTGAAGCTTGAATCCCTGGTTTGGTGATGCTTTCGAAGCAGCTGGTCCCGGCTGTACCCAACGATCTTCTAGCTTAGGGAGACTTTGCTTCTCCCAGAAGGCACCTGGAATATGCAAATTAGCCTCCTGAAGCTTGAATCCCTGGTTTGGTGATGCTTTCGAAGCAGCTGGTCCCGGCTGTACCCAACGATCTTCTAGCTTAGGGAGACTTTGCTTCTCCCAGAAGGCACCTGGAATATGCAAATTAGCCTCCTGAAGCTTGAATCCCTGGTTTGGTGATGCTTTCGAAGCAGCTGGTCCCGGCTGTACCCAACGATCTTCTAGCTTAGGGAGACTTTGCTTCTCCCAGAAGGCACCTGGAATATGCAAATTAGCCTCCTGAAGCTTGAATCCCTGGTTTGGTGATGCTTTCGAAGCAGCTGGTCCCGGCTGTACCCAACGATCTTCTAGCTTAGGGAGACTTTGCTTCTCCCAGAAGGCACCTGGAATATGCAAATTAGCCTCCTGAAGCTTGAATCCCTGGTTTGGTGATGCTTTCGAAGCAGCTGGTCCCGGCTGTACCCAACGATCTTCTAGCTTAGGGAGACTTTGCTTCTCCCAGAAGGCACCTGGAATATGCAAATTAGCCTCCTGAAGCTTGAATCCCTGGTTTGGTGATGCTTTCGAAGCAGCTGGTCCCGGCTGTACCCAACGATCTTCTAGCTTAGGGAGACTTTGCTTCTCCCAGAAGGCACCTGGAATATGCAAATTAGCCTCCTGAAGCTTGAATCCCTGGTTTGGTGATGCTTTCGAAGCAGCTGGTCCCGGCTGTACCCAACGATCTTCTAGCTTAGGGAGACTTTGCTTCTCCCAGAAGGCACCTGGAATATGCAAATTAGCCTCCTGAAGCTTGAATCCCTGGTTTGGTGATGCTTTCGAAGCAGCTGGTCCCGGCTGTACCCAACGATCTTCTAGCTTAGGGAGACTTTGCTTCTCCCAGAAGGCACCTGGAATATGCAAATTAGCCTCCTGAAGCTTGAATCCCTGGTTTGGTGATGCTTTCGAAGCAGCTGGTCCCGGCTGTACCCAACGATCTTCTAGCTTAGGGAGACTTTGCTTCTCCCAGAAGGCACCTGGAATATGCAAATTAGCCTCCTGAAGCTTGAATCCCTGGTTTGGTGATGCTTTCGAAGCAGCTGGTCCCGGCTGTACCCAACGATCTTCTAGCTTAGGGAGACTTTGCTTCTCCCAGAAGGCACCTGGAATATGCAAATTAGCCTCCTGAAGCTTGAATCCCTGGTTTGGTGATGCTTTCGAAGCAGCTGGTCCCGGCTGTACCCAACGATCTTCTAGCTTAGGGAGACTTTGCTTCTCCCAGAAGGCACCTGGAATATGCAAATTAGCCTCCTGAAGCTTGAATCCCTGGTTTGGTGATGCTTTCGAAGCAGCTGGTCCCGGCTGTACCCAACGATCTTCTAGCTTAGGGAGACTTTGCTTCTCCCAGAAGGCACCTGGAATATGCAAATTAGCCTCCTGAAGCTTGAATCCCTGGTTTGGTGATGCTTTCGAAGCAGCTGGTCCCGGCTGTACCCAACGATCTTCTAGCTTAGGGAGACTTTGCTTCTCCCAGAAGGCACCTGGAATATGCAAATTAGCCTCCTGAAGCTTGAATCCCTGGTTTGGTGATGCTTTCGAAGCAGCTGGTCCCGGCTGTACCCAACGATCTTCTAGCTTAGGGAGACTTTGCTTCTCCCAGAAGGCACCTGGAATATGCAAATTAGCCTCCTGAAGCTTGAATCCCTGGTTTGGTGATGCTTTCGAAGCAGCTGGTCCCGGCTGTACCCAACGATCTTCTAGCTTAGGGAGACTTTGCTTCTCCCAGAAGGCACCTGGAATATGCAAATTAGCCTCCTGAAGCTTGAATCCCTGGTTTGGTGATGCTTTCGAAGCAGCTGGTCCCGGCTGTACCCAACGATCTTCTAGCTTAGGGAGACTTTGCTTCTCCCAGAAGGCACCTGGAATATGCAAATTAGCCTCCTGAAGCTTGAATCCCTGGTTTGGTGATGCTTTCGAAGCAGCTGGTCCCGGCTGTACCCAACGATCTTCTAGCTTAGGGAGACTTTGCTTCTCCCAGAAGGCACCTGGAATATGCAAATTAGCCTCCTGAAGCTTGAATCCCTGGTTTGGTGATGCTTTCGAAGCAGCTGGTCCCGGCTGTACCCAACGATCTTCTAGCTTAGGGAGACTTTGCTTCTCCCAGAAGGCACCTGGAATATGCAAATTAGCCTCCTGAAGCTTGAATCCCTGGTTTGGTGATGCTTTCGAAGCAGCTGGTCCCGGCTGTACCCAACGATCTTCTAGCTTAGGGAGACTTTGCTTCTCCCAGAAGGCACCTGGAATATGCAAATTAGCCTCCTGAAGCTTGAATCCCTGGTTTGGTGATGCTTTCGAAGCAGCTGGTCCCGGCTGTACCCAACGATCTTCTAGCTTAGGGAGACTTTGCTTCTCCCAGAAGGCACCTGGAATATGCAAATTAGCCTCCTGAAGCTTGAATCCCTGGTTTGGTGATGCTTTCGAAGCAGCTGGTCCCGGCTGTACCCAACGATCTTCTAGCTTAGGGAGACTTTGCTTCTCCCAGAAGGCACCTGGAATATGCAAATTAGCCTCCTGAAGCTTGAATCCCTGGTTTGGTGATGCTTTCGAAGCAGCTGGTCCCGGCTGTACCCAACGATCTTCTAGCTTAGGGAGACTTTGCTTCTCCCAGAAGGCACCTGGAATATGCAAATTAGCCTCCTGAAGCTTGAATCCCTGGTTTGGTGATGCTTTCGAAGCAGCTGGTCCCGGCTGTACCCAACGATCTTCTAGCTTAGGGAGACTTTGCTTCTCCCAGAAGGCACCTGGAATATGCAAATTAGCCTCCTGAAGCTTGAATCCCTGGTTTGGTGATGCTTTCGAAGCAGCTGGTCCCGGCTGTACCCAACGATCTTCTAGCTTAGGGAGACTTTGCTTCTCCCAGAAGGCACCTGGAATATGCAAATTAGCCTCCTGAAGCTTGAATCCCTGGTTTGGTGATGCTTTCGAAGCAGCTGGTCCCGGCTGTACCCAACGATCTTCTAGCTTAGGGAGACTTTGCTTCTCCCAGAAGGCACCTGGAATATGCAAATTAGCCTCCTGAAGCTTGAATCCCTGGTTTGGTGATGCTTTCGAAGCAGCTGGTCCCGGCTGTACCCAACGATCTTCTAGCTTAGGGAGACTTTGCTTCTCCCAGAAGGCACCTGGAATATGCAAATTAGCCTCCTGAAGCTTGAATCCCTGGTTTGGTGATGCTTTCGAAGCAGCTGGTCCCGGCTGTACCCAACGATCTTCTAGCTTAGGGAGACTTTGCTTCTCCCAGAAGGCACCTGGAATATGCAAATTAGCCTCCTGAAGCTTGAATCCCTGGTTTGGTGATGCTTTCGAAGCAGCTGGTCCCGGCTGTACCCAACGATCTTCTAGCTTAGGGAGACTTTGCTTCTCCCAGAAGGCACCTGGAATATGCAAATTAGCCTCCTGAAGCTTGAATCCCTGGTTTGGTGATGCTTTCGAAGCAGCTGGTCCCGGCTGTACCCAACGATCTTCTAGCTTAGGGAGACTTTGCTTCTCCCAGAAGGCACCTGGAATATGCAAATTAGCCTCCTGAAGCTTGAATCCCTGGTTTGGTGATGCTTTCGAAGCAGCTGGTCCCGGCTGTACCCAACGATCTTCTAGCTTAGGGAGACTTTGCTTCTCCCAGAAGGCACCTGGAATATGCAAATTAGCCTCCTGAAGCTTGAATCCCTGGTTTGGTGATGCTTTCGAAGCAGCTGGTCCCGGCTGTACCCAACGATCTTCTAGCTTAGGGAGACTTTGCTTCTCCCAGAAGGCACCTGGAATATGCAAATTAGCCTCCTGAAGCTTGAATCCCTGGTTTGGTGATGCTTTCGAAGCAGCTGGTCCCGGCTGTACCCAACGATCTTCTAGCTTAGGGAGACTTTGCTTCTCCCAGAAGGCACCTGGAATATGCAAATTAGCCTCCTGAAGCTTGAATCCCTGGTTTGGTGATGCTTTCGAAGCAGCTGGTCCCGGCTGTACCCAACGATCTTCTAGCTTAGGGAGACTTTGCTTCTCCCAGAAGGCACCTGGAATATGCAAATTAGCCTCCTGAAGCTTGAATCCCTGGTTTGGTGATGCTTTCGAAGCAGCTGGTCCCGGCTGTACCCAACGATCTTCTAGCTTAGGGAGACTTTGCTTCTCCCAGAAGGCACCTGGAATATGCAAATTAGCCTCCTGAAGCTTGAATCCCTGGTTTGGTGATGCTTTCGAAGCAGCTGGTCCCGGCTGTACCCAACGATCTTCTAGCTTAGGGAGACTTTGCTTCTCCCAGAAGGCACCTGGAATATGCAAATTAGCCTCCTGAAGCTTGAATCCCTGGTTTGGTGATGCTTTCGAAGCAGCTGGTCCCGGCTGTACCCAACGATCTTCTAGCTTAGGGAGACTTTGCTTCTCCCAGAAGGCACCTGGAATATGCAAATTAGCCTCCTGAAGCTTGAATCCCTGGTTTGGTGATGCTTTCGAAGCAGCTGGTCCCGGCTGTACCCAACGATCTTCTAGCTTAGGGAGACTTTGCTTCTCCCAGAAGGCACCTGGAATATGCAAATTAGCCTCCTGAAGCTTGAATCCCTGGTTTGGTGATGCTTTCGAAGCAGCTGGTCCCGGCTGTACCCAACGATCTTCTAGCTTAGGGAGACTTTGCTTCTCCCAGAAGGCACCTGGAATATGCAAATTAGCCTCCTGAAGCTTGAATCCCTGGTTTGGTGATGCTTTCGAAGCAGCTGGTCCCGGCTGTACCCAACGATCTTCTAGCTTAGGGAGACTTTGCTTCTCCCAGAAGGCACCTGGAATATGCAAATTAGCCTCCTGAAGCTTGAATCCCTGGTTTGGTGATGCTTTCGAAGCAGCTGGTCCCGGCTGTACCCAACGATCTTCTAGCTTAGGGAGACTTTGCTTCTCCCAGAAGGCACCTGGAATATGCAAATTAGCCTCCTGAAGCTTGAATCCCTGGTTTGGTGATGCTTTCGAAGCAGCTGGTCCCGGCTGTACCCAACGATCTTCTAGCTTAGGGAGACTTTGCTTCTCCCAGAAGGCACCTGGAATATGCAAATTAGCCTCCTGAAGCTTGAATCCCTGGTTTGGTGATGCTTTCGAAGCAGCTGGTCCCGGCTGTACCCAACGATCTTCTAGCTTAGGGAGACTTTGCTTCTCCCAGAAGGCACCTGGAATATGCAAATTAGCCTCCTGAAGCTTGAATCCCTGGTTTGGTGATGCTTTCGAAGCAGCTGGTCCCGGCTGTACCCAACGATCTTCTAGCTTAGGGAGACTTTGCTTCTCCCAGAAGGCACCTGGAATATGCAAATTAGCCTCCTGAAGCTTGAATCCCTGGTTTGGTGATGCTTTCGAAGCAGCTGGTCCCGGCTGTACCCAACGATCTTCTAGCTTAGGGAGACTTTGCTTCTCCCAGAAGGCACCTGGAATATGCAAATTAGCCTCCTGAAGCTTGAATCCCTGGTTTGGTGATGCTTTCGAAGCAGCTGGTCCCGGCTGTACCCAACGATCTTCTAGCTTAGGGAGACTTTGCTTCTCCCAGAAGGCACCTGGAATATGCAAATTAGCCTCCTGAAGCTTGAATCCCTGGTTTGGTGATGCTTTCGAAGCAGCTGGTCCCGGCTGTACCCAACGATCTTCTAGCTTAGGGAGACTTTGCTTCTCCCAGAAGGCACCTGGAATATGCAAATTAGCCTCCTGAAGCTTGAATCCCTGGTTTGGTGATGCTTTCGAAGCAGCTGGTCCCGGCTGTACCCAACGATCTTCTAGCTTAGGGAGACTTTGCTTCTCCCAGAAGGCACCTGGAATATGCAAATTAGCCTCCTGAAGCTTGAATCCCTGGTTTGGTGATGCTTTCGAAGCAGCTGGTCCCGGCTGTACCCAACGATCTTCTAGCTTAGGGAGACTTTGCTTCTCCCAGAAGGCACCTGGAATATGCAAATTAGCCTCCTGAAGCTTGAATCCCTGGTTTGGTGATGCTTTCGAAGCAGCTGGTCCCGCTGTACCCAACGATCTTCTAGCTTAGGGAGACTTTGCTTCTCCCAGAAGGCACCTGGAATATGCAAATTAGCCTCCTGAAGCTTGAATCCCTGGTTTGGTGATGCTTTCGAAGCAGCTGGTCCCGGCTGTACCCAACGATCTTCTAGCTTAGGGAGACTTTGCTTCTCCCAGAAGGCACCTGGAATATGCAAATTAGCCTCCTGAAGCTTGAATCCCTGGTTTGGTGATGCTTTCGAAGCAGCTGGTCCCGGCTGTACCCAACGATCTTCTAGCTTAGGGAGACTTTGCTTCTCCCAGAAGGCACCTGGAATATGCAAATTAGCCTCCTGAAGCTTGAATCCCTGGTTTGGTGATGCTTTCGAAGCAGCTGGTCCCGGCTGTACCCAACGATCTTCTAGCTTAGGGAGACTTTGCTTCTCCCAGAAGGCACCTGGAATATGCAAATTAGCCTCCTGAAGCTTGAATCCCTGGTTTGGTGATGCTTTCGAAGCAGCTGGTCCCGGCTGTACCCAACGATCTTCTAGCTTAGGGAGACTTTGCTTCTCCCAGAAGGCACCTGGAATATGCAAATTAGCCTCCTGAAGCTTGAATCCCTGGTTTGGTGATGCTTTCGAAGCAGCTGGTCCCGGCTGTACCCAACGATCTTCTAGCTTAGGGAGACTTTGCTTCTCCCAGAAGGCACCTGGAATATGCAAATTAGCCTCCTGAAGCTTGAATCCCTGGTTTGGTGATGCTTTCGAAGCAGCTGGTCCCGGCTGTACCCAACGATCTTCTAGCTTAGGGAGACTTTGCTTCTCCCAGAAGGCACCTGGAATATGCAAATTAGCCTCCTGAAGCTTGAATCCCTGGTTTGGTGATGCTTTCGAAGCAGCTGGTCCCGGCTGTACCCAACGATCTTCTAGCTTAGGGAGACTTTGCTTCTCCCAGAAGGCACCTGGAATATGCAAATTAGCCTCCTGAAGCTTGAATCCCTGGTTTGGTGATGCTTTCGAAGCAGCTGGTCCCGGCTGTACCCAACGATCTTCTAGCTTAGGGAGACTTTGCTTCTCCCAGAAGGCACCTGGAATATGCAAATTAGCCTCCTGAAGCTTGAATCCCTGGTTTGGTGATGCTTTCGAAGCAGCTGGTCCCGGCTGTACCCAACGATCTTCTAGCTTAGGGAGACTTTGCTTCTCCCAGAAGGCACCTGGAATATGCAAATTAGCCTCCTGAAGCTTGAATCCCTGGTTTGGTGATGCTTTCGAAGCAGCTGGTCCCGGCTGTACCCAACGATCTTCTAGCTTAGGGAGACTTTGCTTCTCCCAGAAGGCACCTGGAATATGCAAATTAGCCTCCTGAAGCTTGAATCCCTGGTTTGGTGATGCTTTCGAAGCAGCTGGTCCCGGCTGTACCCAACGATCTTCTAGCTTAGGGAGACTTTGCTTCTCCCAGAAGGCACCTGGAATATGCAAATAGCCTCCTGAAGCTTGAATCCCTGGTTTGGTGATGCTTTCGAAGCAGCTGGTCCCGGCTGTACCCAACGATCTTCTAGCTTAGGGAGACTTTGCTTCTCCAGAAGGCACCTGGAATATGCAAATTAGCCTCCTGAAGCTTGAATCCCTGGTTTGGTGATGCTTTCGAAGCAGCTGGTCCCGGCTGTACCCAACGATCTTCTAGCTTAGGGAGACTTTGCTTCTCCCAGAAGGCACCTGGAATATGCAAATTAGCCTCCTGAAGCTTGAATCCCTGGTTTGGTGATGCTTTCGAAGCAGCTGGTCCCGGCTGTACCCAACGATCTTCTAGCTTAGGGAGACTTTGCTTCTCCCAGAAGGCACCTGGAATATGCAAATTAGCCTCCTGAAGCTTGAATCCCTGGTTTGGTGATGCTTTCGAAGCAGCTGGTCCCGGCTGTAACCCAACGATCTTCTAGCTTAGGGAGACTTTGCTTCTCCCAGAAGGCACCTGGAATATGCAAATTAGCCTCCTGAAGCTTGAATCCTGGTTTGGTG